>NC_136068.1:862861607-864061607 GCF_964261635.1 Lissotriton helveticus | reverse complement strand
AAGCATGGCTCTAGAGATTCTCCCCACTACAAAACTGTGTATAAATACTGGATCTCGGACACCAACTCTTCAGTACACTTCTGGACCTGTGGATACTCTGCCAGAAAAAAGCTGTGCTGCTGTAAGGACTGCCACTCTGTTGGACTGTTGCTCTGAAGGAATTACTGCTCTGCTGTGCAGACCTGTTGCCCTCCTCTTGCCTGGGGAGGGAGAACTGGTCCTGCAACTTCCCCCTTGAACCCAGGACTCCAAGGGCTACTCCGCTGGCCTCCTGTTATGAGCTTCACTGGCCTAAAATGTTCCCTAGCATCCTGCACCCAACTGCAGTGAGTTCCTGACTCCAAGTGGTTCCTCTCAAGTCCTGGGCCCTTGGTATGGCTCAGTGAGCTAAAATCAAGAGTTTGGGCTCTTTGCTACCATGAACAAGCCCATTCACACCGAGACCTTCCTGCTCCCAACGCGATTCAGCACAAAGCTTCATCAGCACGACTCTTTGTGCTTCAGCATTGACTGCTCATGGGGACAGCCAGCACGAAGCTCCAGCAACACGATCCAGCTCTTCGTGCTATACTGGCAGCCTCCTGTGACAGTCTCCCTGAGGCCCTCTCCAGCGCAAAAGGGACTCTGGCATGAATTTGAGAAGGTAAACTTCAGCAGGGCAATCTTCATGACTATAGTTGACCTGCACTTCACTGTGGTGAGCCTGAACGTGTGACTTTTCCTCGATCCAGCACAATCGAATGTCCTGAGTTGATGCTTTGTGTT
The DNA here is from genome assembly GCF_964261635.1 of Lissotriton helveticus. Lineage (NCBI taxonomy): Eukaryota > Metazoa > Chordata > Amphibia > Caudata > Salamandridae > Lissotriton > Lissotriton helveticus. Next base: position 864,060,842 of record NC_136068.1, on the reverse strand, counting down.
TTTTGGTTCTATTTTCACTAAATTCTTTAAAAATTCTTATCTCCGGTTCTACTGATAGGGTTTTTGTAGTTTTGTTCTTGTTTTATTTATTACATTTTACTCTATTTTTCTTTCATTTTTGGGTGGTATTTTCACTTTATTACTGTGTGATGTGTTGTACAAATATTCTAGTTGTGTATGCATAAGCATATGCAGATACATCCCCACTATGGCACTCCAATTGGACAAAGAATGTCTTTCAATGGTTGATCATTCAAAATTTGGAAATTTATTGAAACAACATATTTTTTTCATAAGGTCGTTCATATCAATCCAATGTTATTGATTATTTCCAGAATGAGGAACATTCAAGGTGCATAACTCCACTCCGATGCATTTCGGGCGGTGCCCTTTAGTGTTTTTGAGTCGAAGGCCTTAATGATCGCTTCGAATATAGCTGTTACTTGTAATGTGTCAGATTGCGTTATATTGTCTCTTTATTGCCCAAGTTTCATTTAACTTCTTTATGTTTCACTTATATCCCACATCCTTTACCAGATCTTCACCCGTCCCCCTTTTCATTTTCCCCACTCTAAGATGGCGCCATAACCCCCTCCTATCCTAAGTCCGTTTTTCAGCCTATCTCGTTTCGCCTTCCAGTCTTCTTTCTACTTCACGCTCTCAGGTTAATTTCCTTAAACCTGAACCTCCAAATTTTGAATGATCAACCATTGAAAGACATTCTTTGTCCAATTGGAGTGCCATAGTGGGGATGTATCTGCATATGCTTATGCATACACAACTTCGTCATTTTCAGTAGTGTTTCAGTCGGAGACACTACCCACTAGTGCACCCACTACATCGTTCAACTGAATTTTGAACCCATTCAACCATCGCAGTGCACCGCCTACTACTTTTTCGTACAAATATTCTACACATTGCCCCTAAGTGAAGCCTGCCTGCTCTGTGCCAAGCTATCAGGGGGTTGAGCACAGGTTAACTTGGGGCTTACTTGGGCCTTACCCTGACAAGGACTGCTGTTGCTGCTTGACCAGGACTCACACCCAAATCAACCAAAACCCGATTTCTAGGCTAGGCGGCCACAAGTATTCCAGCACTAGGAGATAGCAGAAATGTGCCATATCTCTGTAAGTATTGCACCTTTCTGCTCTCTGCCCTTCACACAGCACAGTACAGGAAATTGACTTGCTGTGTTGTGTTGCTTGAAAGAATAGCACATTTTCCCCTTTATGTATTTTTAAAAAAATTCATGGGATAAGTCAAAGGTCATTTATCATATAATTCATCTTTCCATTCTCTCAGTGGGCCAAGCTAACTAATCTTTAACTGGAAAAATGTAGTCAAACGTACTGCATTCTCAAAGTGAGATGTCAACCACAGGACAAATGTAACTGATTACAGATGCAGTAGAATAATTTGACATGTTGAGACATGTTCAGATAACCAGAAACATACATTTTCAATTCTGATGGTGGTAGGAGAATAACAATTAGGTGGATAGTTAATTTTTAATATTTCAGCATTAGATTATTGTTATACCAGGCCTTTTTTGCAGTGTCAGCCCCAGGTTTTTGCCTTCTTTTGCTGAACCCATTATTTTTGGCATTAGGACTTTGTGCACTTTTTTCCCTTCTAATCAGCGATAACGTGCATGTACTTTCTCCTTACATCATGGTACAACTGGCATCCATAAAATTACCACAGTTAATTTGCTTGTAAGGGCCTAATACATGGTACTACATGCACCCAGGGCCTGTAAAATAAATCCTGCACATGGGCCTGCAGCACTCATTGTGCGAGCCACTAGAGTAGCCTTTTAAAACATGTCTCATGCCGGCCGCTGCAATCTGTAGTGTAGTTTTAAAATGCCATTTTCACCCGACAAAACAAGTTTATACCAGACCTAAGCCTTCTTTTCTAATACTTATAAGTCACATCTAATGTAAGCTCTAAAGGCATTACCCAGCCCCATTCACACTTCAAAGGGCTTTGACTCCTACACACATATAGTTACGTTACATCAGGCCTGCCCTGCATTTTGCCACCAACAACAGTTTGGAGCCTTGATCCACTCTTCAGTCCACTCCTGGAAGTTACAGAAGAAGGTCTGCCCTGCTGCCAGAGGACTGCCCTGCTGCTTGATGGACTGTCTTGCTGTCTGAGAAAGAAGACTGGACCAGCTTATCTTCATCCCATGCTAACCAGAGTAACTCCAAGTGTCAGTTGGCTGATCTCCTGTCTGAACTACAGGGACACAACAAACTTCCGAGGCCTCCTTGCAACTGTCCAGTTGACCTCCTGCAACTGGACTTGCCTGAAACTGCACCTGGACTTGCCTCAGCCCTGGTGGATTTTGCTTGAGTGAGTCACTGATTCCCAAGATTTGTATCCCTTGGTCTTCGTCCTGGACCTTTGGTTGCCATCTGAGTGTACTGCACTGTGAGTAAAGGTGAAAAACCTGAAATGTGGGCTCCTCACAACCACAAATGGGCCAGTATGCACCAAGATTCTGCCACATACTATGACAGCAAACGTGAAACTTCTGTAATAACTGTTCTTCTTCCTACAGCGACCTTTAGTGACACTGGCAAAACGAGAGCCAAACTTCGTGCTACAGAAACGACAGCTGCCGTGACTGTTAACGTGAAGCTACAGCACCAGCAGTCCATGTTGCCTAACTGGTTATTTGTATTACAGTGGTGTCAGCCCAGAACGTCCAGCCTGCTCTTCGTGCTACAGCAACGACCACTCACAATGCTTTACCTGCTCCTTGTGGCCTTCTCCACTACAAACGGAACTCTTTGCACCAGACAGAGCATGAGCACATGTCCATGGGAGGGTCATTGTGCTTTTATGCACTACTTTCACGTATGTCTTTAAAACTGAATATCTCCGGTTCTACTGAATTATTTTTATCATTATGGTATGATTTTATTTATTACAATTTATTAAATTTTTCTAAATCAAATTTGGATTCCGCTTGTGTTGTGCTTTCACTTTATTACTGTTTACATGCTGCATAAATTCTTTACACATTGCCTTTCAGTTAAGTCTGACTTCCTTGTGCCAAGCTACCAGATGGTTAAGCACAGGCTACTTTAGTGACTTTTTGTGCTTCACTGTGACAACAATTGTGGTTGCTGCTTTAGTGGGGTATCCACCCTTACATATATCAAACATTACATTATTAGTAACTATGAAGTCTTAAATCTTTCAAATGATGCTGCTTACTTGTCAAACAGAAACGAACAAAGGAAAGGATCAATGGATGTCTCATTGGTACGGTCGGCCTCCACAGTGTAAGAGTGTCTAATGGAGGAGTTTTGTCATATTATCCCAAGGTAATATTTATTTTTAAAGAACTTCATCACCCAATGCACATTCTATACATGGGTCGGGACAATTTTGCTTGAATTCCAATCAATTTTAGGGACAGTTTGGTGTGTAAAGTGGGAGAAAAAGTACATAAATGGTGTACATGTCGAAAAGGGATGTCTCTCGCACATGGCAGAGCCCTTCAGTAAAGGACATCAACATGGGCTTAGGTCAGATCTACTAGAGCTCTCAGAAGTTTTGAACATCCCCTCACTGGAAAGCTGCTGATTTAAAACTGTATGCTGAACGTAGACCGGAAACAACCTTCCATGTGCATGTTTGACAATGTTTTTTCTGCACTAGTTTTTAGGTTGAGCTTTTGACCTCTTTTATATACTTGAGTATATATTTCCTGTATGGGCTTAAACTCCACCCACTGCTGTTAGTTTGTTTGTTTCAGTGTCCTTTAAAATATCCTTGCTTGCTAGTGGTCAGTTCTGCCTCTTTGCCCCTCATTTGTCTCTTGCAGCCTCCCACGTAGCAGGGACTAATTACTGTATCATTACACTGTGGTTGTTTATCTATTCTTTGGGGGACATTTTTTTCTAAGTTTCCTGCTGTTTACTGTTTGCCTGTGTTCAGATTCGACGCCATAGCTGCTTACATTTCAATACAGCATTCCTCCACAATGCGACAGTTGTGTTAGTACTGGCTGCGCTGTGCTCTCTCAGACCCTTGAGCACAGTGGTTCCAGCTTTGGCAGGCCCATTTGGCTCCTGTTTACTCACCACACTGGCCTTGCACTGCTCCACCTTCATTTTATTAAATGCATGCACAGTCTGCTGTGCCCATCACGAAAGAGAGAAACACACAACTGTGCAACTATCTCTACGCATCAGCAAGGCTTCCGCCTAACTTGGGCCATTTTAACATCACACTATTCACGCCCTTCCTGGGTCCTCTCTCCTCCAATCTCCATTTGGTGTTTACCTGCATCGTCATGTAGGTACACAGTTAGTTTGGTCTGCTGGCGTCCTCCTCTGTTCGGTGCTCTGCTACTTCTGCCTGATCTTGCTGACTCAGGACAGGCTCGTTATTGCATACCCATATCGAATCTGCGAAGTCCTCTTGCATGCAAATACAGGCCCCATGAAAGCGCCATTGTCGTAATCGTGCGTATTTGTTGTGTGCATGAAAAGAGCTAGTAACCAGACACACACTATTTCTTGCGATTAGTTTGCAGCCAAGTGTGACATTCCAGTGTACTGTGCAGTTTTGTATAGATGTGTTACAAGTCTGGCAGCTGTGGTCTCAAGTGTGCAACCTGAGCATATCTGTACCAGTGGTTTATACTGTGATGTTAGCAGGCTCTGAGTGCATCTAAAACCCATGTGCACCTGGTGTATCTAAACCTAAACCTGTGACAGTCACGGACTCAGGTGTTCCACCTAGCTGGATATACTGTGTGTATATGCACTTGTGTAGCAACGTCTGCGGAATTAGGAGTGCAGTTAATGTCCTATACCCTAAACCGGTGGTGACCAGGGGCTTAGGTGAGCCATCTAGTAGCCTGTACCACGTACGTGTGCCTGCACACATGCAACACCGGCATGAAATAAGAAATGCGATATTGTCAAATATGTTCACTTTAAAGAAAGAGGCTTTATGCGTGCATTTGCTAAAATGCACAATCAGAATGGCCCGTCTACCCCTAGTGCATTTATCAGAGTACCACTTGCATGTTGTTTTGGCTCGAAGACAGGCCCGTGGTAGCCCTTAACATTGGGAAGTTGATATCCCTCAGTTGGACATGCCTATAAGCAAGGTGTCCTGCCAGAGGAGTGTGTTTTAGATTATATTTTGTCTGCCTGCACACACTTCCACGCCACACAATTCTACTCTATGTATTTCCACCCTGCATCACATAATTCGACAACAAACCACATAATTCAACTCAACAACACAATTACACAACACACCACATACATCTAATCCACACCACAGAATTCCACATCATGCCACAAAATTCAGCAACACACTGCATAAACTCAACTACACACCACTCCACAGCACAAAATACCATTCCACATAATTACACTCCATGACAAATTCCCACTCCACATAATTCCAGTAAACTCAATACCACATAATTACTATCCAAATAATCCCACTGCACACCATGCCACATAATTCCACTACTCAAATCCATTTCACACCTCACGTTTCCACCACACACAATTACACAACTAACAATTCCAATCCAACCCACAAACTTTCACTCCTCACCACATACATCCACTCCACTCCTAAACAAACAAGCATTTGCAATGCAATATTTCCCGCATTAACAAGCGTTTGAGCTATTGGCATTGTAAATGACAATAGCTTAAATTCTCGAAAATGGGAGACCTATTGCATTGCAAATACTTTTTGTTTACAAGCGCCCCTTGCCGCGCTTTCACATTGATAGAACACCCCCTTCTTTAGACACGCCGCTTCTAAAGAAAGGGGCGTTGCTGCCATTAAAGCGAAAGCGCAGTATGGGGTGCATTTACCAAAGTTGACAAACAAATGCTTTTTGTAAAAGCACCCCATGCCCCGGTTTCACTTTAATAGCGGCCGTGGACCTTTCTTTAGAGCGGCTCATCTAAAGAAAGGGGTGTGGCCTCTATTAACGTAAAAGCACAGCATGGGGCGCTTGAAAACAACAAAAAATAAGTTATGCACATTCACAGTATGTAAACAGGATATGCATGTACGCAACCATGTTAACATGTAAGCTCTCAGAGACTGGTTGGCCTGAGTTAGGACCAACTGGGAAACGTTTTTTTTCCCCTGTGATGTTGTGGGGAAATGTTTGTTTGTTCGTGCAATTGGGGGGAGAGGTGGACGGAGTGTACTTAAAATTTATAGCACAACGCTCCGGTTAAAAAAAATAAGGCACACGAAGGGTGTAGATGGTGGGAGGGAGTGGGAACAAAATAGAAAGCATTCAAGCAGATTTACGCGCATTGAGTGTGTTTAAAATAAATGCAAATGCGAAGAAGTAGCCGGCATTACTGAAGCTGGCATCCAGTGTATGCTGTGTACATTCATTGAGTAAATAGTTCTCGGAACTGCTAATGAAAGCTATCAAGTGAAGAAACTTGTGAAAGGGCCAGTCCTCATGGGAGGTAACAACAGAAGACAGGGAGGTACTGAGGAGGGACTAATAAGCTTATTAACAAATCAGAAGCCAACATTTAGAAAGGACAATGACACAAGCTATAAAAAATATGAGCAGATCGTGGGCGGAGCTTCAAGCCCATACCTCAATACAGCATGTCTTGAATAGACAGCGCAAGCGCTGCATAGACGAGACCTAAACAAACACACGGGTAAAAGACATTGGGCCCGATGTAGGTGGCTCATTACCGGTCGGTAAACCCAAAATTCTGTAAATTTCAGGCTTACCGGCCGGTATTGAGCCATTGCTATGTAGGTGATGATTCGGTATTTATCGATTCTGTGTTTACTGAATCATTATTTACCGATTCGGTATTTACCGAATCGGTAAATGGCATGTAGGAAGCACATTTAAGAGTGCTTATGTGCTTTAAGGATTCGTTATTTACCACCAACTATAAGTTGGTGGTAAATACTGAATGCCTTGGAAAATGCAAATCTGTGCATTTTCAACTGTGCCATGTGGCAGACATACATGCCCTTTGGGCATGTATGTGTGCCACATGTGCACACAAGCACGATTATGGTGTGCAACAGGGTGTCAAAGTGACACCCTGCCACCCTTCAATGTGTTCCCCCTTTTACCGAATCGGTATTTACCGATTCGGTAATTCACATTCATTCCTATGGGCCTCCAGGCCCATAGGAATGAATGGGAATTACCGAATCGGTAAATACCGATTCGGTAATTACCGAATCTTACCGATTCGGTAATACTTACCGAACAAATACCTACATCCCATTTACCGATTCTAAAATACCGAATCGGTAACATTTTGTATTTTAGAATCGGTAAATCTTCATTACCTACATCTGGCCCATTGTCATTTACAACGCCAGTTGCTCTAACTATAACAAATGCAAGACCTATTGCATTGCAAATGCTTGATCTCTTTTGATACCTTCGTTTGAGAAACAATTTTAGAGACCAGCAACAATTTTACTTGGAGTGTTCTCTTTTGATACCATCATCTATTACCTTGTATGGGTCCTTCACAATGTGTTATCAGACTTACATTTTTGTGATCTATGAACAGGTTAGTATAATACTGTATTGTGGCTTATGAATCCAGGACAATACCATCGCATTTCTTTTGAGAATTAATACAACTCAAAGTCATTCTAGATAATATATATATTACGGCCTGAGAGATAGTTTCAATCCCTTAAGATGGTATCTTAAATTCATATATATTTCTGACAACTAAATGAAATTGCAAATTTTCCAATATCCATTCTTTGTGTAAGACATCCTCACATATACCAGGAAGTAATTTGTGGAGCTAAAATTTATAGATATGCTTTTCAAAATTCAACATATTAACTTCATTATTCTTTTAAAGGCAACTTAATAGTTAAATATACTATAATTGATCAATCATGAGTCTACATGATTACTCCCAAAAGGAGTGATCATGTAATTAAATGTTAAATGTAAAATAAATTGGCTTTATTTTACATTTCACATTTAATTCAAATAGTGTACAAAAAAGATATACCTGCTTGAATCGAAGTACAGTGAAGTAGTAAAGTAATTCTGCTGCATGTTTTAGACCAGGGGGTCTCCAACCTTTTCTGTAATGAGAACTACTTATGATCAATAAAAATTATCTTGAAATAACATAATATGATTAGTGTTTTATGCCTCTATAATATCATGGATTAAATGTCCCTGACACTAGGATAATAATAATAGTAATACCAGCTTTAAATATATGTTGGAAAATCAACCATCAGCTTATCAGTTAGGAAAATACACACATTTTTGTCTCAAATACATATGTTTTAGTATTGATATACATATAATACTTCGATCAAACAAAATCTTCTAATTTAGTAGGCTGGCCTGGACACAGGCCTGGACACAGGAGAGCGACCTCTAGGTAGCTGGTGAGCTAACAGTAGCTCATGAGCTACACGCTGGAGAAGTCTGTTTTTGAACCTATTGTCTATGTGATGCTTCTAAATTAATCTTGTGCTTGTATTGTTAAATGTAGTGCTATGCTTGGCATCCAATGATCTCAGAAATTGATTTGCAATTGTACACAAGTGTGTAAAATATTTTCTTCAATTTCATTGTGCAGTTTACTATTTCACTATGTTGTTTATACTATCAAATAAATTAAATCGCATGTTATGATAACCTCATTTTATGGTTATGCCGCACAAAAACATAGATGTCAACTCTCACTGTTTGAGTTTTTATGTGTGATGCTAGATGCCAGCTAAACACCACCCTCGCCCGAAGCCCGCCCATCGACCTCACCGCCGCCGACACCCCCGCCCGCAACCTCAGAGAGTGGATCCACGACTGTGCCAACACTCTCGCCCGTTCAAGAAACCCTCCAACAGACACACAAACAAGAAGGCCAGCTGGTTCACCGCGGACCTCCAGGCCTCCAAGCAAACCTGCCGAAAACTAGAGAAGAAATGGCACCGCAAACAGACACCGGACAGCCACGCAGCCCACAAGATCGCCATCCGCACCCACCATCACCTCATCAGATCCGCCAAAAGGGCCTCCTTCAAAGACCACCTAGACAACAACGCACACAACAGCAAAGAGCTCTTCAACATCGTAAAGGAACTCTCCAACCCCAGCTCCAACACCAATGACATTCCGCCACCGCAAGACCTGTGCGACTCCCTTGCCACTTTCTTCCATCGCAAGATTGCAGACATCCACGACGGCTTCAACAACCTGACCGCCCCGACTGCCACCGAGACCTCTGACCTCACGGCCACCACCCACATTGATCCCCTGCTCACCTGGACCAACATAAAAGACAATGACACCATCAAAATCATGAACACCATCCACTCCGGCTCTCCGTCAGAACCTTGCCCACACCACATCTTCAACAAAGCAGGCGCCACCTTTGCTCCCCATCTCCGCAAAGCCATCAACATCTCATTCAAGGCTGCAACCTTCCCGGAGACAGAGAACTGGAAGCACGCCAAGATTAACGCCCTACTCAAAAAACCTAAGGCTGACCTGAAGGACCTCAAGAACTTCAGACCCATCTCCCTGCTTCCGATCCCTGCTGGACAACAACAAAACCGCGGCCCTCATCTTCCTGGACCTATCAGCTGCCTTTGACATGGTCTGCAACTGTACCCTATGCACACGCCTCCACAACGCTGGGATCCGAGACAAGGCTCTGGAATGGACCACCTCCTTCCTTTCTGGTAGAACCTAGAGCGTCCGCCTCCCCCCTTTCCGATCCGTAGCCACCGAGATCATCTGCGGCGTACCCCAAGGATCATCCTTCAGCCCGACATTGTTCAACATCTACATGGCACCGCTCGCTCACGTCGCCCGACTACACAACCTCAACATCATCTCCTAGGCCGACGACACCCAGCTGATCCTCTCCCTCACCAAGGACCCTCTCACCGCCAAAACCAACCTTCACGAAGGAATGATGGCCGTCGCTGAGTGGATGAAGAACAGCCGTCTGAAGCTGTACTCAGACAAGACGGAAGTCCTCATCCTCGGCTCCACCCCCTCGGCCTGGGGCGACTCCTGGTGGCCGACCGCACGGGGAGCAGCACTGACACCCACTGATCACGCACTCAACCTGGGGTTCATCCTCGACTCAACACTCTCCATGACCAAGCAAGTCAATGCCGTCTCATCCTCCTGCTTCAACACCCTCCCCTTGCTCTGCAAGATCTACAGGTGGATCCCCACCGAAACCAGAACGGTCACCTAGGCCCTCGTCAGGTGCAGGCTGGACTACGGAAACGCCCTCTATGCAGGAGCCTCGGTCAAACTCCTGAAACGACTACAACGCATACAGAATGCCCCTGCACGCCTGATCCTCGACATCCCTCGCCACAGCCACATCACACCCCACCTGAGAGACCTGCACTGGCTCCCTATCAACAAGAGGATCACCTTCAAGCTCCTCAACCACGCACACAAGGCACTCCACAACACCGAACCGGCATACCTGAACAGACGACTCACATTCTACACCCTGAACCGCCAGGTCCGCTCCACCAACCTCGCCCTCGCCACCGTCCCCCACATCCGAAGAGCAACTACCAGCGGCAGATCGTTCTCCCACCTCGCTGCCAAAACCTGGAACAACCTCCTACTGCAGACTCAGGACCTACTATCCTTCAGGAGGCTACTCACGACCTGGCTATTCGAGCTATAGCAGCACCCCTCCTCATCCCCCCCAGCGCCTTGAGACCCTTACGGGTGAGTAGTGCGCTTTACAAATGATTGATTGATCGATTGATAACCACATCCCGAGAGGATAATAATGTGTTCACTGTCACACTAATGAAATTTTGTTTTTCAGCACCTTTGATAAGTCACTTTTTTGTTCGAGTTGACCGTAGTAATTTCTTAGGCTTATGAGACTCTTTGGGCCAGATGTAGGTGGCCATTTACCGGCTGGTAACGGCCGATTTCGGCCGTTACCGACCGGTAAATGGGTTTTTGGGATGTAGGGGGCAAATTTTACCGGTAAATTTATTTTTACCGATTCAGTAACTTCCAGATGTAGGTGGGACTCTTCTGAGTCCCAAAGGCCTTTCAGATTTGGTATTTTACCACCCAATCCAATTGGGTGGTAAAATACCGAATCCAGGTGTGCATGCACATGTGTGCATGCACACCTATGCCATGTGACAGACAGACATGCCCTTAGGGCATGTCTGTGTGCCACATGGCACACATGCCTGTATTTGGATGCTAGAGGGTGTCAAAGTGACACCCCCTGCACCCTTGCTGGAATCGGTATTTACCGATTCTGTAAATACCGATTCGGTAATGCCCATTGATTCCTATGGGCTTCAATGCCCATAGGAATCAATGGGCATTACCGAATCGGTATTTACAGAATCGGTAAATACCGAATTTTAACGATTCGGTATTTACCGATTCTGAAATACCTACATCCCCCCCCCCCTCTATTTTACCACTTCTTAAATACCGAATCGGTAAAATTCGGTATTTAAGAAGTGGTAAAATAGAATTACCTACATCTAGCCCTTTATTCAGCTAAAGTGAAACTCAGGCAAGAACGTGCACTAGATTTAATTAAATTCTCCACATGCAAATCTGGGCGAGAGTAATTACGTCCAACAACATCAAAACATCTCAACACATATTGCAGGTGCAAACGTTTGAAAGAAGACAGAATGTGATCAAGTTCCAAGCGTTTACCAAAGATAATCAAAAACAAAGAAAAAATTAGGGTTGTGCAAAATCTTCTATTTTCTCACAAAATTATCTGCAATTCCATAAAAATTAAAGAGTTTAGAGGTGAAATGTTGATTGTGGGTATCCAGACAGATTGTTTTCTTGAACGTTTGCAGAAAGTCTTTCAAGATACTTGCTTGAATGGGAAATTTCTCTCAGCAAGACCTTTTCTCACTGAACATGTCTCCAGCATGCAAACAGTTATACAAAATTGCATAACGAATTTTTGCTCACATGCATCAAGGTAAATTTCATTCGCAAACGGTGCGAATCGCAAAATCCGGCCGTTTGCGAATGCAATTTCCTTTTTTGGGATGCATCATGTTTTTTTATTTTTTCGCAATTTAAGAAATCGTAATTATATTGCGATTTCTTAAATTGCGATTGCATTTAAGAAATCGCAATTTGTGATTTCTTAAATGCAATGCATGAATATTTTTTTTTTGCGAATTCGCAAATAGGAAGAGGTAAATTGCCATGAAGTTGAACTTCATGGTAATTTGCAAAAACTTTCAAAAATGCACAAAAGTGCATTTTTGAAAGTTTCATTTTACACACACACATGCCCTTGGGGCATGTGTGTGTGAAAAATGTTCTCAAAGTTAAATTTCAGGGGTGCAGGGGGGGTCCTTGGGACCCCCCCTGCACCCTTGAAATAGCATTCTCATTTTGCGATTCCTTAATTGCGAATCGCAAAATGAGAATGGCTTCCCATTCATTCCTATGGGCTTCTAGGCCCATAGGAATCAATAGGAAGGGATTCCTTAATTGCGATTCGCAAATTGTGAATCGCAATTAAGGAAAATTAAGGAATCTCAAAAAATATTGCGATTTCTTAATGCATAGCATTTAGCGATTTCTTAATTGCGATTCCTTAATTTTCGCAATTAAGAAATCGCAAAATGTAACAATGATGCATGTGGCCGTAAGTTTTTTAAAAATTGCGAATTTCACGTAATTAAATCTTTGCAAATTATGCACATTTTGTGGATGTAATTTACATTTTTCCCAGGACCATCAACACTTTTTTTCAACAAACGGCTGTTTGATGTTCATTATTGAAAATAAAGAAAGACAAGAAAAACATCATCTTCTTTTGTGATTGTTCATACTGTTAAATATTGTTCCTTGAAGTATTTAGTGGTGCACCTTTGCTGTTGTTTAGTTGAATTTAGTTCCCTAGGGAATAGGCACAGTAACGGTGGGTGTCAGACAGTGTGCACACAAACCCCAATTGGAACTTGTGGGGAAGAGAAACTTTTGGGGAGAAAGGAAGTCAGGTGCTGACAACGAGAAGGGTTCACCGTTAAGCTTTTGTCATTTACTTTTTTTCAACAATGTCTAATGAAGGAAGGCAGAAATAGTTGTTACTGTCTCAAAATTACGAAAAAATAAATACATTTAATAATCCCGACCTAAGATCTTTGAGCAATTGTAGTCGAAATATTGTAATTTTGAAGAAGTTATCCACACTGGATTGGCAACAATGACTATATTGTGACCCAAAATGATCCATAGTGTAACTGTTTACTATTCATTTTCTTTTCTATGATGATTGTTATTGTTCTTACTTGTATCCAGCATGGCTTGTTCATCATTAACTTTATTTTTGTGACTGAAGTTAGTTTGACAATATCTCTTCATCTTCCTATTAGCTACGGTAATATACTATGTAAAGTGTTATCATAAGATGTGCAGGTGGCAACACCGCACTCTTCTACCAGCTTAGTATCGACCATCTCTGGCACTAGGAAGAAATGTCTGCTCGTCTAGTTTGAGACCAACCAGCCATACGTGCTGCCTTTATTTTAGCTGATGCTCCAAAGGTCCTCTGTTAGTTATCCTCCACCTCCAGGCGTTTGTGCTTGAGACATGAGGACGGCAAAATGGGGGAATGAGAAGAGAACAACAACAGTTTATACTTTGTGTCACTTTTCCACGTTTCCATTTTATGTGTTGGCTTTCCTTCTGTGGAATCTCTGGATGATGAATGTACTGCATGTTTTGTGTTCAATAGCTGCTTAATGAGTTAATGTAAGACAAATATAAGTTACCAATATCATTCCCAGTATGACTGCTATTGTGATTTCAACTGAAAATAACACATGATAATCTACAGCAAAAACAACGCAGCAAAGGTTCACTTAGCATTGATTCAAACACCACCCTCTTCTCAGCATGCATAACTCCTCGACAACTACAAAGGTACTGTTCTGAAGACAGGTCGGAGACAATAAGAGTACAATTAAGGACAGTGCAGTGGATGTGGAGTCATTTGGATCCGAGACAGACACTCACACTATTTAAAATATATGGCACATTTCACCTGCAATAATGTCTCCGAGGCTTGAAACGAGTTGCGGAGACTTGTACTTGCTAGGCATTTACGCCGTGATTAGAGCTTTAGGATCTTTACTCGGAATTGCCAGGACGGGCTTTGACCCATTATATATACCAACGCCCTGATGAAGCGGGGGCGAAACACGTGTTGGCTATCTTTTCGGAATAATCTCCTATTTAGGAGTTTTCTCATCAGCATAAACAATATCTCAAACAAGCAATCGAGTGTGGGAATTCTTTCCCTGATTCAACCTTAATATTCTTTATTTGTCCTGACTTACCTTGGATCTCTCGCTTTTTCCCAGTGGGATGGGGGTTACCCACTGTCAAGGACAAATACCTCTCATATTCTGACTCAATAACACGGCCAATAAGGGATTAGGACCTTGTTACTCCCCCTCTTTTTCTCAAGTTGAAACGAGTGATCTTTGTGACTGAGCATCAACAATACCTCTCTTGTTTTACATATTGCTGCTTGTGCCACTCACTGTCCTCGCTGCAACTGCTGGTGGAACTGTGCAGCAATTCATTTTCTTTTCTTCTTTTCCTAATGTATTTCATGAATGGATAGTAAAATAGAAATATATTACTTTAGTACTGTACATTGTGGTACACAAGAGGAACACAGTTCCATTCTGTACATTCTACTTCATTCTCTGCATATATTTATTCAGGCAGTGAATTAAGCTTAGGTGTTGTGAGTGCAATTATCAGTGTATTTCGATGGCGGCCATGAGAGAGGGGCGCACACATTATTATTTACACCACAAAATTTCAACTTTGTATTGCATACTGCACATTGTCCCATGAATGAAACTCCCATTGTGTGAGAGATTTAAGGGTATATTCACAAGGACTTAACTCCAATTTATCCCCACCGTACCGCATCAAAAGCGGAGATAGATTTATTACCCCTTTCACAAGCTGGTGCAAACTGCAGACATTCCCGTGATAACTGCCCCAAAACTTACCTCCGCGGTGGACACCACCAACTAACCCTAATGAGATGCAGAGTAGGCATTCCCTTGCAAAAACACACGAAAAAACCACAACACCACTTCCACAACGAAATGCCAGATCCGCGATGCGAACCAAAAACAGGCGATAAGCCGCAGTAGCAGCAGGGATTTAACACCTGCCTTTTGCTGGTGCTAACCAGGACGACTACCCACAGCATGAAAGGGAGCCCAGCCAAGAGCCACACCTAAAGACCCACAGATGCCACAGAGACAACGATCCTGCAGTTCGGAGCCCCAAGAGGGTCACAACATCCACAGCCACGACCCCCAGGACCCCCTCACCGGCACCCCCCTGAACACAGCTATGCCACATTAACTACACCCAAACATGTACCAAATAATCAGCATGATGTCCCACAATCACATCTGGTGACATGCATGTGTCGACACAAAAATGACCAGCACACATACACTTAGGAAGCAACAATTGAAAATTTAGTAAAAAAACACTGAACAGAAATGAAGATACATGGCGGTTCCCCTCTGGACCATCTGTACGCCACAGCCTGCAAGACAAAATTCATAATGAGAAGGGTAGTCCTGCACACATCAAGGGACAGAGAGAGAGCAAAGGAGAGAGAGAGAGACGAGAAGAGAGGGGGAGAGAGAGACAAGAAGAGAGGAGGAGAGAGAGAGAAGAAGAGGGGGAGAGAGAGAGATGACGAGAGTGGAGACAGAGAGAGAGAGAGAAAAGAAGAGGGGGAGAGAGAGAGAGAGAGAGAAGAAGAGGGGGAGAGAGAGAGAAGAAGAGGGTGGAGACAGAGAGAAAGAGAAAAGAAGAGGGGGAGAGAGAAGAAGAGGGGGATAGAGAGAGAGAAGAAGAGAGGGGGAGAGAGAGAGAGTGCTGCCTCTGTGCACCCACGCCACACTGCTCACCTTCTGCCACCAGTGTCTCTCCAACCATGTGCCGGTATGTAGTGCAGTTCACCAGGTCCCACATCTGAGACAGACCCGTCATCTGGAACAGAGTCCATATACATCAATGGCACAGTACAAACAATTGCACAAGACATCATCGCCTGCTCGCCTCTGAGCCCCCAGGCAGAGGCACCCACCACCTTCCGCAGCCCTTCGGAACATGCCCGCCCCTGCGCACCCAAGCAGAGGCACCCCAGCCCCTCCCGCCACCCTTCGGAACATGCCCGCCCCAGTGCACCCAGGCCGCACTGCTCACCTTCTGTCACCGGCGTCTGTAAAACATGTCCCACCACATGCCGCTGCAAGCCACAAGCCTGGGGCCCGTGAACATGGCACCCTCCACATCATGCAGCATGCTCTGCAGGCCACCAGATCCCACATTTCATGCTGGGTCTTGACTACGCCATGGAGAAATACATGCCCGTGCATAGGGCTTCATCGCAGGCTGCACACCCGCTCAGCCCAATAGGTGCCACTGACTCTGTGATCCCGGACGCGATGCCACGTGGCGGTAGGCCCACGCTGCCCTTTGGCTCTGGCCTACACTGTGGACCAGCAGGGCACACACATGACGCTGAGTCCTGAGTCATTAATGGCGGAGACCACATCACTGCACACGTCATCATCGCAGGCTGCACACCCGCTCAGCTATTCCGGTGCCTCTAACCCTGTGCAACCCAAGTCAGCACCACGTGTTGGCAGGCCTGTGTTGGCCGCAATGCCTCGAGTGCCACTAACCCTGTGCAAAACATCTCATGGGGCCTTTATGATTGAGCCCCGTGGAGCATCCGTCATCCAGTGGCCACCGGTAGAGGGGAATGTGATGTCGTCGGCCCCTTATATTCTATTCTATTCTATTCTATTCTATATTTGCGTGGTCACATGACCTGTGACGCCTGTGCTGGATGGGTGTGGAGTGTGTGTGCAAACCTGCCCTCAGGGAGCAGCTGTGACGTGCCGGCAACTAGACCAGTGACCTGCACTACACCAGCATGAACGCCTGCGAAAGGTAGCTATGTGGGCCCCCCTCGGAGCATGAGCAGAGTGCTCTGGCCTGGCGTATGCCGTGCCAGCGCAGGGCTTGCAACAATGACTCCTGGGCTCTGGACGTGGTTCAGTCCATGTCCCGACCAGTAAGTGACTGAAGCGTGTGTCCCTGTTGCAGTGTCAACGACACACAGTTCAGAATAGGCAATGTAGCACACTGTGACTGGCATACCATTAGATGGGCATTATTGATGTGAGGGGAATCACTATCCCTCATCCACACATACATACATGGATGATGAAGGACATTACACAGCAGTGCGTAACTGGATGTGTATTGCACATACAGTGGAGTTCTGCAGCTGGAGCAGTACAGGGCCATGGCTAGCACACCACACATTATGGGTCCGTGGAGGGCCAGCCGGAGTCCATCCGGGGATGACAAGTACTGTGGAAGAGGAAGGGTACAGTCCGCAGTCTGGTCGCTGAGTCATTGTTCATCTAACAGGATATGGCAGTCCATGTCGTGGTCCAAGGTGAGTGCAGCGGAGTGTATCGGGGGCCAGTGGAAGGCCAACACGCCATGTGCGGCACCAAGCAGAAACAGGCCAGGTGGCGGAAATGAATGCTAGTGCCTCTTTCTGACAACAATCCCAGCCACGTCCTTATCCTCGGATGTGTGCTCTGCCCCACCTATGGGTGTTGCAGTACCGGCTGCTGCACTGTGTAGCAGTGACACATCAGGTGCCGGAGTGGATACGCCTGCCACACTGTGAGGCACTGACACACCAGGGGATGGGACTGTGGACGGTAAGGGGGCAGCAGCATTCATCAGCGCCAGATCTTGTGGCAGCAATGCCATGATGACGATCTGCAGGGCATGGTAGATCCCAGCTACATCTCGCTGATGTTCAGCGGTGGCTGACATCCTTTCCGCCTCCATCCACACCAGGTGCTCCATGAGCCTCTGCATGTGTGCCAGTTTAGGCTTGTATCGCTGGAGCCACCCTGAGTGGACAGGTGTTCTTCTGTCTGTGTCATGACTCCAGCGATGTCAGTCAGGGCTCATTGGACACCGTGGAGCGGGCCGTGGGTGTCCGTTAGGGAGTGGAGCTGGTCCCTCATGGGACCTAGGCACCCATGGATGGCATCCAGTTTGGTAGCCATGAGGCCGAACCCCACCCGCACCTGCTCAGCCATTACCCTCTGGCCCTCCAGCGCACGGCGTTGGAAGGCCATAGTTTGTTCCTGGGGGTCTTGGGAGACTGCAGGGGCTGTGGGTGCCTCCTGCTGGGTGGTTTGGGTAGTGGGTGGGGTCTTCTCGATGCAGGTGGTCTGGAGGTGAGTCGCGGATCATGTCCATGATATTTTGGAGGGCTTGGGTGTCGATGCTGGTGGTGTCCTCCTCGTCATCAGTGAAGAGTGGCTGGGACTGCTGTGCAAGGGGTGTTGACGGTGCCCCTGCAATGTGCAGGGGAGATGGTGTATTACAATGTGTCCACATGTGTGTGGCCGCATGGAACATGTTGACATACAGACAGCATGGCAATGTACATTATGACTGTGTGTAGATCAGGGCCATGGGCCAGAGTCATTGTGAGTGTGCACTGTGCTCTTCTTGATTGTGCATGTGTGCCATTGTGGGCATCTTCACCTATCCCCCCAGTACCTGGTGATCCCTCACTCTGTTGCGGTTTTGTTGTGTCCTGTCAAGCAGTGTATGTTCCCCCGACTCTAGCCACTGTCTCCACACTGATGACTGTTGACACCAGCTCCTCCAAGTAATCCAGCTCCTGCTGTGGAGCTGGGCTCCCACCTCCAGTCTGCATTGCTGCCTTCTGGTTGGCTGCGAGTTTCTCCTTGGTCTTCCGCTTGATGTCAATCCATCGCCTCTTGGCCTCGTCCACTGACATCTTGTGCTCCCTGACGGCATTCACCTTGTCCACAATGTTCCGCCATATCCCATTTTTGGTGCCCAATGACACGGTGGAGGTGACAAACAGTTGTTGATGGTATTCTATCACCTCCGTGATCAGGATCCTGTTTTCCTGTGGACTGAACTTCGTCTTCCTCTTTTTCTTGTCCTTGCCCTTTCCTGTCCCTGAGGTCCTGGGCTGGTCGTCCGGGGTGCTTGTGGGGATGCGCTCATCCTTTGCACCTTCTCCGGCTGCCTCCATGTTGATTGGGTGTTGGTCAGTTTGTGTTTGTGTGTTTTTTCTACTTTTATAGTGATTTTTCCCACCTGCCATGTGTGTGATGAAGGCCTAGTGCAGGTTATCGCTGATTTTCTCATCGCACTTTGGCCCATCGCGTCTTTTTCCGCGTTGGGGTTTCTGTTTTAATCTCTGTTGCAGTGTTTGTATCACGGACATTGGCCACTTTTTCGCCGAACTATCACATGGTACAGCGGTGCTGTGACTACCACGATAACACAGGGTTATTTTCCCGTGATGTGTAAAGGTGCGTTAGCATTTGTTCGTGATATTTAGCACACGTTCTTGTGAATATACCCCTCAGTGTGAAATGTATATGTATTTAACAGCACCCTTAAATGGAACAACAACCAACGGCAATTAGGTATTAATGTAAACTTATGGCATATTTAAACTGCTGGGGCAAGTCTCTGTGGGCATGTATTTTAAAAAGGCTACAAATGGTAAGAGAGTGAAGGGTTAATATTCCTGATGGTAGGGGGCAGTCTCCCCACATCAGATCTAAGAAGCAGTGGCCAGTTTACATAGATTACACTGGTGGCAGTGCAATTTTGCCACCAGAATTGTGTGTTTGTAAACATTTCTCTGTTGTTACATTTGGGCCTCAACATCACTTCCTGTCAAGTGCAAAAACATTGACAGTAAATAACAAGTGTTTCTGTAAAGTTGAGTATTAAATTGCACCAGTACCAGTAAAATATGTGCAAACCACTTTTGTCAGTAGAAAACTGCACCACCATAGATGCATTCTATGTTAAACAAGTATATCAGTGGAAACTGCTCCTACGCTGGTGCAATCTATGTGGCATATTTATTATGCAGCTGCATCGCCCTTACGCCATGCAATGAAGCCAATGAAGCGCAAGAGCAGTGGAAATGCTAAATAAGATTTATCAAGTCATGCAAGGACACCTTACGTGGTCCTACATTGCTTGATAAATCTAGAGAAATGCAACGCAGTGCAAATTGCTGCGTAGCGTTACTCTGCCACAGACAGGTGTTCCATGGTTGGAGCATGTGTCTTCCCACGCACCTACCCATGGATTCTGGGACATCCCCAGATTTACCATCAGTGGTAGGCCTAGGAATGGTGCAAAATGCTACGCCTCCCCAGGTGAGGCATAATGAGTAGAAATACCTTTATTTCTCCTCTTTTATTCCTCTTTCTATGTGTGTTGCATTCTGCAGCACACATAGAAAGAGGAAATTGCCTCAGAGGATTGTTTTTGTGCAGCAAGGTGTCCCTTCCTGCACAAAAACAATCCTGCATGCAAAGCAGGCACCCTCAGCACGACTCATCCTGGACATCCCCCGTCGCAGCCACATCTCCGGACACCTGAGAGATCTGCACTGGCTCCCGGTCAACAAGAGAATCACCTTCCGTCTCCTCACCCACGCACACAAAGCCCTACACAACCAAGGCCCAGGATACCTCAACAGCCGCCTCAACTTCTACGCTCCCACACGCCAGCTTCGATCGACCGGCCACGCCCTCGCCGCCGTCCCCCGCATCCGGAAAGCCACCACAGGAGGAAGGTCCTTCTCCTACCTGGCCGCCAAGACTTGGAACTCCCTCCCGACCCACCTCCGCCTGACCCAGGACCATCTTGCCTTCAGGAAGCAACTCAAGACCTGGCTGTTCGAGCAGTAGCGGACCCCCCCCCTCCCCTAGCGCCTTGAGACCCTCCGGGTGAGTAGTGCGCTATACAAATGCTTTGATTGATTGATTGATTGACCCTTGCACCCTGGTGTAAGCGTGCCTGTGTTGGCGCTAGGCAGCCAAAAGGGTGCCAGCGAAAGGAAAGGACAGGAATGAGCTGTATGATGTTAAATACAGCACATTCCTGCCCTTTCACTCACGCAGTTCAGCACATCAAGGTTGCTTGCTATGCTGCAGTGCATGAAATAACGGCAACTATGCCCCTATGTACTCTGGATTTGAGTGGAAATCTGCACTTGCACTGCAGCACTTTATGTAATCTGTCTATCTCATTTGTAAGGCACTGTGGTGAAATGTTTGTAGTCTGGATGCGTCAGTGGAAAACTGCACCAGTCCAGAACATAGTCCTGACATGCGAGCGTCGAAGGTTTGCCCCACGCAATGGGATATACACTGCAGAAATGGTCTTTGGACCTAGTTTTACAGCATGGTGCTCTTCTCCTTACTGCACTGTTTTCCCAGTTCCATGTGCTATAGCTGTTACCCGCAGAAATGGTATGTGCGGAAACTGGCACTGACATACTGTGCCACATCCTGATTAAAACAGTGGGTGCAAACGCGGTTTGCACCAACTTTTGCAATTAGCAAGGCACAGATCATGAGGCTGACAGCAGGGGCAAATGTCCCATAGTTCATTGAAAAGGTCATTCGTTAGGATCTGTTCGGGTTGACTCTTTTTTTTGCTGCTCTAGCTGCTACATCTTCGTTTTCTGGGTCTGTTGCAAGCAAAAGCCACATTAGCGAGGCAATCAGGGCGCCAGAAAAACTGACTGTTATGATGTATTTCGTGCTCACCAAGGGTTAACATTTAAAATAATAGAAAATGATAACAAAACACATTACGGAGCAGACATCATTTAAAAGGTGCCTCGTGCTTTAGGAAGAGAACACTGAGTACAAAACAGTGGCACGTGACAAAGCAGTTGCTATAGTGATTATTTTTTACGGAATCTGCAGTGAAAATAGATGCCCTACCCCTGATCTACAAATTGTGTTTTCTCCGAGCGAACAATACGTTCATCGTGAATCTGAAAATGTTTTTGCTGAAGTAATTTCTACAGAAAGCAAATATGAGAGAAGCTTTTAAAATCAGAAAGCATGAACTAGAACAATGGTTTTAAAAGTGTCTCAAGCATCATTTTCGTGCTGCATCGTCCCCCTTCTGGGAAGTGAAATAACTTTTCCTACTGTCCTGTGTGGTGCACAGCACATGTGTTCTGGGGTGTGCACATCACCATCTGTGTACTCATGCGAATTGTATTACTTGATCCTTTTATGTATTCAAAGCTAGCTGATGAAGTCAGGGCCCTCCTAGGGCTTGCCTACTGTCCTTTGACATATACTCCATTCCTTCTGTGATGGAGTGCAGACCCCTCTGAACTACAGCAATTGAAAGTTCAGCAGCAACACTTGCACCCAAGTTCATTTTGTGAGCTTGTCTGCTGATCATTTGCTACTTATCTAAATACTCTTCTCTTGTTATACATAACATTCTCTGTTAGTTTCGATTTGCCCTGGAAGTCAGCAACATTACAGCCCTTTCACAATGACATCTTCCCCATTTTATTGCTGTAAAATATTTAGTCTTGTTCTGAAAAATAGGCCTGAGAACGTTAGGGGAAAAACGGGGGGGGGGGGACTGGACTCTGCAGATAACAGCAGGGCATGCTTGTGAGGCTCCCTTAGACAAAAGTCATATCTGCAGTAGGCCTGTTTCTCATTGGCAGGCTTCACTTTCCATGTAAAATGATGACAACTATGGTGTTTGCCTTCATGGAACTTGTAGAATTTTTTTAATTGTTTTTTTTCTTTTTTTGCATGAAGGTCTATCCTAAGGGCTTACATCTGGGAGATTTCTGAATTCCAGTTGTCGCACCCAGTGGCTTTGCTCTGCCTCACCTGGGTTATTGGCCTTCTTTGGTACGTTCTGGATCGGGAAGAATGCTTTCAGGCAGCCTTTGATCTCGACTTTAAGATGGTTTGAAATCATTTCATCATTCAATGCACAAGGGACGCCTTGCTCAAGATGTCTGTATTAGAAATGTGTTCTGCAGCTCCCTCCCTGTTTTACTTTCTCTAATGAAATTTTTTAAGAATAATATTTTTGCATTGAGTGAAACCATTCAGGGCCTTTTGCACAACTTTCTTACAGCAGATCATACGGCCATTTTTATTGTGCACTTTATAAAAAGTACAGCTACTTTGGCACAGGTCAGTGACCTGTGAGATGCAAGCCTACCTCAAAGCTTTAACAGGGAACATCATTAAATATCCAATTTATCCTAGGACATGTATGACAGCTTTTGTTTCTGGCAGACCACGCAATTTCTTTCTTTTTTCTCGAAATGCATAAAACACATCGGCCAATCTACGGTAGTTTCTACTTTCATAACTTGGGAATCTCCCGAGAGAGGAGCCTTACCTGAATGGTTTCCGCTGTCATGAAGGGTTGCTCTTTTTTCTGTCTCCCAGGACTGACCTTTACTGGCGTTGTCCATAAATGTTCTGCAGTCAGATCCCTCTGAGTTTATGCGGATTTAGAAAAAATATATATTTTCCCAATAAAGGAGCAATATTGTTGTGTATAAAATTGCCTGCTACTAGCCTTGCAGGTGAGGGGTCACTCGGAAAGGTACAGACACTTCATTCACCAAGCACCTTCATTTAATAACATAATAAGTAGAAGAACTGCACCGCAGTAGCTAATGTTCTTTTTTTTGTTTTCTTTCTGCAAATATACCCATAACTCACAAAGTATATACTTGAAGTAGCAGAGCTAGGGCGACCATCTACCATAGAGGCAAATTCTTGGCAGGGTCTGTAAAAATTCAGAACAAAGGGTCAAAATTCAGTACAAAAATTAAGGACAACATTTAATTTTGAGGACACAACAATGTTGAAATAATCAATAATATCATTGTAAATTAAAAGTCCCCAGGTGTTTGGTGGTCCTTGTGCGCCCCCCATTTTCTGTCTGACCACTTTTGCTGTCCATTGGCTCCTCCCACACACCCTCTGTTGTCTGTTGTCAGCTAGCTGCTGCAGCCCCTCCCACCCACTTTCCATTGTCAGCTTTGTGATCAAGCCCTTCCAGCTGACCATTCATTGACAGCCTACTCCCGAGACCCTCCATTCTCAGTTTTCTTCCCTCAGACTGCACATTGTGAGGTTGCTGCACCATCCCCTCCTGCTCAGTCTCAGTCATCAGCTTTCTACCCCATCTCCTTCTGAACCTCTGTCGTCAACTTGCTGTTCCATCTCTTTTCACCCACTGTCCGATGTCAGCTTGCTATCGCAGACCCTCCCAACCACTCCCTGTCAGCTTGCTGACCATCCCCTCCCACTATTATCTGTTTGCTTCCCCAAGACCTTCCTGCCCACCCTCATTGTCCGTTTGCCACACCAGCCCCTTCTGCCCACCACCCATTTTCCATGTGCTTCCCCTCCACGTCTTGCTGTCCTCTCCCCCATAAGCATCCTTCTCTACTGCCCTACATCTGTTTTGACTTACCCCAGACACCACTTTCTGTTTGTTTGTTTTTATTTAAAAAAGTCCATTAGCTTTGGCCGCACCATAGCACTATTTATTTTTAATTATTTTTAGCCATGCTGCATGGCAGCTTTACTACTGGTCACCATGGCTAACAATAAATGGCAAAGCCAATAGCTCTCATAGGGGACACCTATTGGCTTTGCCAATGCTTGTTTTCTTGTACACAGTCAAGGTTTAAACAGCCAGTGGAGGAGAGGACAGAGATAACCTTTCAAATTCCACTGTGATTTTCTCACAGCCAATACCTCATCATTAACACTCCTTTTAAAAACAAAAAGCCGTTCTTTACCAGAGCACTTCCAGCAGCAACAACTGAATTAGTCCTAGGAGACACTAGAACAAAAAATAATGTGCTGACGCTCCTCTTTTCAACTATCAAATAAGAAGCATAAGAGGGAATAATAGCCAGGACGCCCTCCACTCATGTACTGCACAAAACAACAAAGCCTGGTATGAAAAACACATGACAGGTTTAAACATTCTCTGCCAAATGGGTATCCTGTCTTACTCTTAGGTGAGGCTATGCTTAACCATCTAGTAATGCCCACCCATATGTGTTAACCGTTATTAAAAACTTCATCAGCAAATAGTCTCCAAATGGGCTTGCAAAGTATAATTGAAAAATGTGAGGAGGTTTTTTTTTAAAAGCTTTATTTTTTCCAAGTTTACATATAGAAGCAGAATAAGCAGTACATTGCAGATTATAGCATTGGCAGTATTTAAAAAAAAGCAAAAATCATGCATAGCGAATCAAGCGTTAAAGGCATACAGTTATGAGTGTAAAGGGATTGCACATTATTGGCAGAAACAATGACATCAATCAAAAACGATCAATAAGAGTATATTTAATGCTAGGTAACAGTATTTTCTAAGCATCATAGACAACAAGACAAAGTCAGCGGTATTAAACAAAGGCATATCGATCATACAGGCACCCCTTCCAAAACTCGCGTCTAGCCAAACCCTTCAGGCACAATACTGCTTGCCGTCTGCAAGTGTGTATCGGAATGCTTCTTGGTAATGTAATCTCTATATGAGCCCCAGAAGTCCACTGGTCTTGACGAGCTAGGGATCAGAGTGGAATATTCTTCACAGTTTACGTTACAGAAGGCCAAGCTTCTAAGCCACGCCTGCAATGTGGGGGTTTTCCTGCTGCTCCACAACAGAGCAACTTCCCTTTTAGCCAACAGGAGGCACAGTGCTGCCAGCCTCCTGACTGTTCGGGGGAAATTGACCACATAACCCAATAGTGCGATCTCAGGGGTAGGCAAAAGATGCATGGAAAGTATGTCACCATGTGTGGTATGGACCTGGGACCAGTGTTGGTTTATATTGGGACATGTCCAGGCGAGATGAGCAAAATCAGCATACGGCGCTTTGCATTTCTGACAGTGGTGGGCCTGTTACGGTCAATTCTATGTGAACGTGCAGGTGTATGATACATTCTAAGAAGAAATGGAGTAGTTTGTGCCTGCTGTTCAAAGAGACCTCCTTGGCAGCCCTGCAGCACTGCTCCCATTGGTCGTCAGTAATGGGCCTTCCCAAATCCACCTCCCAAGCTGTACAAACTTTAATGTCATAAACAGGCATGGAGGCCCCACATTGTTTGTATAATTTGGAGATCAAATGTGCGCCGGTAGGACTCTGAATGAGCTGAGTCAATGGCGAGGTCAGTTTGGGGGCCGCAGGAAATGAAGGGGATGTGGCCCGAATCATGGAATGTATACGAGACAAAACAAAGGTGTCCATAAAGGAGCGTTCGGTGAATCGAGAGTCCTCTAATATCGAGAAGGCATGACCCTCGGGAAATAAATCGCCCATCGTGCAAATATGAAATTACTCCAGTGTGCGTTTGATCAAGGTGTTACCTGTTATGGGAAGCAGTGAAGGGCTAGGCAGGGGAGATGCCGGAGAATATAGCCGTTCAAGCCCCAGCAATCTACGCAGCCTGTCCCATGCCCAGCATGTGGTCGATACAGTTTGAATGTCATGTGGGTCCCGAGGGAATCCTGTAGGAAGGATAGTGGAAAGGTGTCGAGGTAGCACCAGGTCTGCCTCCGGCTTCTAATATGGGATACGTATGTCCGGATGAAACTAGACATGTGCATAATAACACTGTGCTGTCAGGTAGTATAAATAAAAGTTCGAGACCCCAAAGCCTCCCCTCTCATGAGGAAGGGTCAAAGTCTGCCAGTTGACCTGAGGTGTTTTGTCCCCCCAAACGAGGCGCAATAAAAGCGTACGCAGTAATGAAAAAAAAGTTTTGGTAAGCGGGATGGGAATGTTATTAAAAATATATAGGAACCGAGGGAGGACCACCATTTTAATTATGGCGACTCTCCCAGCCATTGATAATGGCAGTCACAGCCATTTCACGATTTGAGACTCAAAGGAGCTGATTGCCCTGCCGTAATTTAGCCTAATCATGGTAGTGGTGTCGAGATGAATATAAATTCCAAGGTATTTGACCGCATCATGGCACCACTCAAGCGGGAAGTCACAGGGCCAGGTAGTCGTACCGGCCGTAAGTGGGAAAATAATCAGCTTATGCCAGTTGATATTTAGCCCGGAAAACTTATTGAATCGAATGATTTCCAAAATTACGGGATCAAGGTTAAGCTGGGGCATCCAAACATACAAGATAGAGTCATCCGCATAAAGCGAAATCAGAAGGAGGCCAGTACGAAATTGTAGGCCACGATGCAGGTACTTTTCCTGGAAGTGGCGTACCAGAGGGTCCATTGCCAAAATGAAAAGCAGTGTGCCATGAGACAGGGAGAAAGGGTCGGACAGAGTGCCATTCAGGCGCAATCTAGCAGTAGGCCGGGTATACAGCTGGAGAGACGAAGCATTCTGCTCGCACTTCCTTGAAAGATTGTGCCATAAGTCTTTCCCTTTTGAAAAACAGAGGTTTGAAAAATAAGTTTTTAGCATTATGTCTGTGTTAGCTAGGTAGAAAGGGGTAGAAGTATGAATGTCTTTATGGGTAATACAAGCAGTCCTACATATTGATCTGGCTTCTACAGGAAGTAAGCAAAGATTTATCAGCATTGGCGCAATATGGTAATTTCTATTGGCCCCGTAGACGAAGCACGTCGCCGAAAGAAGGATGGATTTTAAAGGAGAATGGTGTATTTTAGGGAGCCTGCAAGGAGAGAATTACAATAGACAAGTCTAGAGAGTACCAAAGATTGAATAACGTTTTTAAGGTCTTCTTCAGGAATGAAACGTCAGATACCCCAGAGAAGGCATAGTTAATAGAATGCATTTTTGGCCATGATGTTGATTTAGGACTTGAGGTTAAGTCTCTTGTCCAGTGTGATTCCTAGGGATTAGGTACTGTCAACTATGGTAGGTTTGCAGTTAAGAATGTTCAGATTATCAACCGAATATTGTACAGGAGGTCGGGAGTTTAAGTTTGAGATGAGAAGGAGCTCAGTTTTCGAAGGATTTAGTTTTAGGTAGTGAGTTGCCATCCATTCTTGGATAGAGTTGAGGGTGGTGGCAAGGAGTGATACTCAGTGTTGTTTAAATACCCCTCACACACCAACAGGCCCCTTGGTGTCATGCTTCATCATCGGGGTCTTCGCACCCCTCTACGGGATGCGGCGTGCTAAGACCGACCACTACGTGGGAGCACTTTCTATTGGACTATGTGTGAATGTGTGTGGGGTAAGAGGACGTATGTGAGTGGTGAGTTTAAGTGAGTGAGAGATAAAAAATACCTGGCTCGTGGGGTAGAAAAATAAATTTTTATTAAGCCCCCGGCTGGTAATGTTAAAAGGGGTGCAATGTGAGGTTGTGAGTGTATAGTTAAGTACAACAACCTCGTTTGTGCGTCTACATGGACATGTTTCGGAGTTCAAAGCCTCCTTCTTCAGGACGGGAATTGCACAGAGACCCGCCTTACTCACATGTATATATGTATCAAAGTGTATTATACAAAAATTAAGGAAAAAGTGAACTATAGTTTTTAGATCATTAGCGTAGTCTTTCTTTGCCAAATCGGCGTGTGGTGAAGACCTAGAGGGAGAAACCGCATATTTATTCTTTTTCTCACTATTTATTACTATCATCCTCCAGGTAAAGGTGACCTTAAGGAAAAAGTGGGGTGTTGCTATGTACCACATATAAATCATGTGTTAATTAACCATGAAACCTGTAAAAAAAGTCACAGACTAGACAAGGACACACATAAAACATATAGTGCACACGTGTTGGTAACAAGTTCATTCCTACTGCTGGTGCAGGAGAGATAAGGAGAAAGATCTTACTCAAATTACAAGGATATAGTGCCTCATGAGCCTTTTACTTTTTGGAGGGTTCCATCAGGCACAATAGGACGATCTGAAATAATGAGAAGGACTCATTATAATCCATACTGTACAAAGTAAACTCTATTGCTCCCCACCTTTTCGTGGTTTCTCAGGTATCAAACTCACGGTTACTTGGACGAAATTTGACCTCCTCCCCTCTACGTGGCTCCGATGATACTGCCACTGAGAGCTCGCGGGTCTTTATAAGCACCTCGTAATTGGTAAAAAGCCGGTAAATTGGTACTGTAATTGGGCCCATATTTGGTGAGTCCGGAATTAGACAGTGTCCGGTACTGCGCGGTAGTAGGGACGCTATTGTTTTGGGCATGCGCAGTACTGCGTGTCTTTGAAGGCACTGATTTCTTCATGATCATGCTCAGTAGTAATGCTGACTCGTGTTTGGTTTTGCGCATGTGCAGAAGTCTGGGCGCTTCCTTAATCTCGTGAGCCGATAAAGTTCCAATGGTCAAAAAGTTTAGCAAAAGGCCCCGATGTATGGCGTGGCTTCAAGTATGGTTATCACGCCGTTAGTTAGATTCCCAGAGAAACGCCCAAATTGGACAGACATTGTGATAATAGTTATGAATTGCGCATGCGCGATGGGTCTCATCGGGCAGATACTGTTGTGCATGTATAGTTGGTGCAGAGGACCTTGGTATTGGGGTAGGCAGTTTTTATGGAAAAACATACAAGTGCCCCCAAAAAGGCCTACATTTGTAATCGTAGTCAATGTCTGTTGGCATATAGATGGTCCCGTGTCATCAGACAAAGTCTCTGTCAGGTTTAAGGGCCATGGGTGACATTGGCATGTCATCGTAGTTGTCCCCACGGAATTTCATCATTGAGGCCTTCAATATGGGTACCCAAGCGGAATACCCATCTCTGCTCTTTTTCAAAAAGGCCTGTCTTGGTAGGTAGCTGTTCGATGACAGTCCATAGGAGATCGATTACACAATGTTGCTCGGTTAAAAAATGGGTGGCCATCTTAGTTGTGGATTTTTTGCATCTGACATTGCTTTTATGCTCGTTCATCCTGGTTTTAACCGCCCTGGTGGTCATGCCCACATATTCCAGGCCGCATGGGCATGTAATCAGATAAACAACGTTTCTGCTATTGCAGTTGGTGAAAGCTCGTTGTTCCCATTTGCTCCGATTTCTGAATATGAGATTGTGACTTTTCTTGGTTAAGTGACAGCTACCACAGTTGCCACAGGGATAATGTCCTTGCAAACCCTGTAGCCTAGTTTGTTGGTTTGGTGTCGTTTTTGGTCTAGTATGGACCAGGACATCTTTCAAGTTTCTCCCACGTCGGTGGGCGAACAGAGGTTTTTCTAAATCCAGGGTGCCACTGGTTAGGATCCTCCAGTGTTTGTTAATAATTTTCGATACCTGGTTCGAATGTGAGCTATACGTAGTGACACATACTAGTCTCTCTTGGCTACTTTCTGAGGGTACCTTGTCCTCCAGGAGGGCATCGCGGTTATTGTTCCGTGCTCTTTTCATTGCCGAGTCAATCACTCTGTCAGGATAATGTCTCTGTTTGAGTTTACTTTTCAGGTCCAGGGCCTGGGCTTTGTACTTGTCAATGTCACTGCAGTTACGTCGCAGACGTAAGAACTGCCCATAGGGTAGGTTCTCTCTCAGGTGGCGAGGGTGAAAGCTATCAAATCGTAGCAAACAGTTTCTGGCTGTTGCCTTGAAATGCGTTTCTGTTTTCAACGAACCTGCCTCGTGATATATATTGAGATCCAGGAAAACCATGGAGCTGTTAGAGGTGGTGTGGGTGAACTTCAGATAAGGGTTCTGATTGTTGAGCCATGTCAAGAAGTCTGTCACTGACTGGCTGTCTCCGTTCCAGATGACCAGCACGTCATCAATATATCGTTTCCATGTTTGGATGTTCTCTCTGTAGGGGTTGTCTGAATGAAGAATTTTTGTTGCCTCCAAATGGTGGACATATAGTCCCGCCAGACTCGGCGCGAAAGTACTGCCCATACTTGTACTGTGGCACTGGAGGTATAGGGTGCCCTCATATTCAAAAACGTTTCTGGTTAAAGCGGTGGATATACATTCCATCACCACACCACGGGGAGTTTTGTACTGCCAAGGGGTCGAGTGCAGCACCTCCTCAATAATGAGGAGAGTCTCGTCGTGCGGTAAGCTGGTGTAGAGACTCTCCACATCTAAACTCAGTAGCATCTGATTATCTGGATTGAAGGGGATATCCTTCAGCAGCTGTAGTACTGCCTTGGTGTCTTTCAGATAAGTATCTGTTCCCTGAACTAGAGGTCGGAGGAATGCATCTGCGAACCTGGACAGGGGTTCCAGGATCGAGGTAATTCCTGAGACAATCGGTCTGCCTGGTGGACTGGACAGGTTTTTGTGTACTTTGGGTAGGCAGTAGAAATAGGTTATGTTATGTTATGTTATGTTAAGGGGGGTGCTTCTATAGCGCACGGCTACTCCGAGGAGTGTCCCGGCGCTGTCAGAGCCTCAGCAAGTCCAGAGAGGGTGAAAACGGATGAGTGACAAAAATGTAGCTCAGCAAGCGGAGATATTACAGGAAGAGAAAGGTCTTCAGATCCTTCCTGAAAGCCAAAAGAGTGGGGCTAGATCTCAAGGAGAATGGGAGATCATTCCAAAGCTGCGGGGCGAGATATTTAAAAGAGCGCCCACCACAGCGAGCACGCTGGATCATGGGAGTAACTGCCTTGGCCTGGGAGGCAGAGCGCAAGGATCTGGATGGAGAGTAGAAGCAGACCCATTTCTGAAGATAGCGGGCACCTATACCGTGCAAAGCTTTGAATGCAATGGTCAGGGCCTTAAAGATGATACGCTTCTTCAAGGGGAGACAGTGGAGAGTCTTGAGAAGCTCACTGGTCCTTGCTCTTCTGGGGAGACCAAAGATGGCCCGAGCTGCGAATTCTGAACCACCTGAATACGCAACAGGAGGTAGTCAGGCAGGCCAAGGTAGAGAACATTAGAATAGTCCAGCCTGGAAATGATTAGGGCCTGGACTGTGATCTTCCTGTATTCCAAGGATAGAAACGGCAGGAACTTCCTCAGCATCTTTAGTGTGGCAAAACATTTGCCGACTAATCCTGACACTTGGGTCCCAAAGGAGAGACAGTTGTCAACCTGAATGCCCAGGTTTTTTGCGGTCCTGAATCGCCAGTAGGAGGAAACATGTCTGCCGGCCACCAATCTTTCCATTTAGGATTAGCGGGGCAGCCGAAGAACAAAACCTCGGATTTATCGGAGTTGCACTTGAGGCAGTGCCGACTAAACCAGTCAAACACAGCCTCAAGGCAACCCCGGATAGACGCCCCGTCAAAATCCGGTCCCTTTTCACAAGTGAACAGGAGTTGAGTGTCGTCAGCGTACGACACAATCTGAGCCCCAAAATTATCCGCAAGTGCCGCCAGAGGGGTCATGTAGATATTAAAGAGTGAGAGGCTCAGAATTGAGCCCTGCGGCACTCTGACCTCCAGAGGCGGCATTGCTGCAGAAAAAGGTGGAGCCCAGATTGTTTGCTGACGGCCAGTGAGGAAAGACCTGAACCATCTGAACACCATCCCCCTAAGACCTATCTCCCAGAGTCTAGATAGGAGGCGGTCGTGGGGGACGGTGTCGAAGGCCGCCGATAGGTCAAGCATCACCAGCATGGCCTTTCCTCCCCTGTCCAGGGTCTCTCTGATTACCTCAGTGATCTCCAGCAATGCTGTTTCCGTGCTCAGATTTGAGCGGAAGCCCGATTGGGATCTATGCAAGATGTCATGGGAATCCAGAAAGTGGGACAGGGTGGAGTGGACATGTTTTTCGGCCACTTTCGTCAATGCTGGCAAAAGGGAGATGGGTCGGTAGTTAAGATGAAGATCCGGGTTCAAATTAGCATTCTTCAGAAGGGGCAAAATGAGGGCCTGCTTCCAAGCTTGGGGGACTACACCAGTATTGAGCGAGAGATTAAGAATAGGGTTGATAAGATGATTAAGGGTAGGGGCCATGCGTGCCAAGAATTTAGCAGGGCCCGGGTCCAGGGGGGAACCAGATTTTAGTTTGGAAAGCAGATCAAGGGAGGACTCAAGGGATAGTGGAGGGAAGTTCCAAAGGGAGGGAGTGGTCAGTGACTGAGGGGGGTCGGAGGATCCTAAGCAGGGAGGGGGGTCCAGGGTGGCGGATCCGAAGGAGACCTGGATAGCCCTAATTTTGTTGGTGAAAAAATTTGCCAATTCGGTGATCCAGGACTCAGAATGAGTCAGTTTGGGAGTGGCCCAGGAAGGGGAGATGAAATCCTTAACTATTTTGAAGATTTCTTTACAGGAGTTGGAAGCACCATCGATTTTGCTGGCCAGATAAGATTTTTTGGAAGCTGCGATGTCTTGATGATAGTCCCTGATCAGAGCCCTATAGATTTCTTTGGCACTGGCATCGTAAAGTTTGCGCCAGGTCCGTTCGGCTTGTTTGCAATGTCGGCGTTTAGCGGCCAGAGCCGGCGAGAACCACGGGGCAGAAGATCTAACTGAGTGTGGCTTTGGCAAAACGGGAGGGGCAAGGATGGCCAGTTGTTGTGTCAGCCAATTCTGAAGAAGATCGAGATCGGTTGCAAGCGAACCTGTAAGTGGGCAAGGGTGAGTCTCAAGAGCCTTGTACAGCATAGCTGGAGAAATATGCTCAAAAGCCCTAGAAGGGCGCGCATCACGCCAGAGTCCGTAAGCAGCTTTCTTAATAGTAAGGAGGATCTCAAAGTCCACTAAGAAGTGGTCTGACCACAAAACAGGGGCGAGGGAGGTCAGGACGATGGGGACAGTGGAGAAAATTTGATCTAAAATGTGCCCTTTACAGTGAGTAGGTGAGCCGAGGTACGGCAGAAACTGAAGGGCAGATGTAATATCGTTAAGTTTAAAACTGTCCGGGTCGTCCTCCTTATCCATATGGATATTGAAGTCGCCCAACAACAGACAGTGGTCAGATCTGAGACACAATATGGAGATCACTGCATGGAGTTCTTCAAGGAAGGTGCCAATAGGGCCAGGGGGTCTGTAGACCAACAGACCAATACAAGATTGATGAGAGGAAAGAGAGAGGGAGAAGGCCAGAACTTCACATAGGTTATTCGGGGATCCTTTTGAGCTAGGAATTCTGCCTCCTTTTTAATCAGCCAGTCATGTGCTAGGGCCTCTTCTACCATCGCCCCTATTGTAATGCGTATTGAATCTGTGGGGTCATTTGTTAACACCTGGTAGTTCCTCCTGTCGGACAGGAGTCTCCTGCACTCTTGGTCATATGCGGTTGTGGTCTGAATCACCACTCCTCCACCTTTGTCGGCTGGTTTTATCGTGAGTTCTTCGTTCTGGCGAAGTTCTCTTATTGCCTCATTCTCTTTCCTGCTCATATTTACAAATGTATTGTTGGGAGTGGAATTTAGTTTGCCCAGTTCAGTCATTAGTGCTTTTTCAAAAGCCAAGACTTCAACCGGCAAAGTATTGTCCGGTGGTGTAAAAGTTGATTTTATTCGTAGACCAGTGTCTGAGATTGTAGGTGTCAAGTCTCGTCCACTGAAGTATGCTTTTAGTTTGATGCTTCGGATGAAGTTTTGTACTTCGCCGTGTAGCTTAAAACTGTCCAGTTTGT
This sequence comes from Lissotriton helveticus, assembly GCF_964261635.1. NCBI lineage: Eukaryota > Metazoa > Chordata > Amphibia > Caudata > Salamandridae > Lissotriton > Lissotriton helveticus. The sequence continues at coordinate 864,026,387 of NC_136068.1, read as the reverse complement.
TAGTTGGGACATAACCAAGTCCCTTGTTTAGTACCTGGTTTTGGATATCAGTGAGTGGCACAGGGGTAATGTTAATCAGGTGCTGCACTCGACCACTTGGCAGTACAAAACTCCCCGTGGTGTGGTGATGGAATGTATATCCACCGCTTTAACCAGAAACTTTTTTTAATATGAGGGCACCCTATACCTCCAGTGCCACGGTACAAGTATGGGCATTACTTTCGCGCTGAGTCCGGCGGGACTATATGTCCACCATTTGCAGGCAACAAAAATTCTTCATTAAGACAACCCCTACAGAGAGAACATCCAAACATGGAAACGATATATTAATGACGTGCTGGTCATCTGGAACGGAGACAGCCAGTCAGTGACATACTTCTTGACATGGCTCAACAATCAGAACCCTTATCTCAAGTTCACCCACACCACGTCTAACAGCTCCATGGTTTTCCTGGACCTCAATATATATCACGAGACAGGTTCGTTGAAAACAGAAACGCATTTCAAGGCAACAGCCAGAAACTGTTTGCTACGATTTGATAGCTTTCACCCTCGCCACCTGAGAGAGAACCTACCCTATGGGCAGTTCTTACGTCAGCGACGTAACTGCAGTGACATTGACAAGTACAAAGCCCAGGCCCTGGACCTGAAAAGTAAACTCAAACAGAGACATTATCCTGACAGAGTGATTGACTCGGCAATGAAAAGAGCACGGAACAATAACCGCGATGCCCTACTGGAGGACAAGGTACCCTCAGAAAGTAGCCAAGAGAGACTAGTATGTGTCACTACGTATAGCTCACATTCGAACCAGGTATCGAAAATGATTAACAAACATTGGAGGATCCTAACCAGTGGCACCCTGGATTTAGAAAAACCTCTGTTTGCCCACAGATGTGGGAGAAACTTGAAAGATGTCCTGGTCCATACTAGACCAAAAACGACACCAAACCAACAAACTAGGCTGCAGGGTTTGCAAGGACATTATCCCTGTGGCAACTGTGGTAGCTGCCACTTAACCAAGAAAAGTCACAATCTCACATTCAGAAATGGGAGCGAATGGGAACAACGACCTTTCACCAACTCCAATAGCAGAAACGTTGTTTATCTGATTACATGCCCATGCGGCCTGGAATATGTGGGCATGACCACCAGGGCGGTTAAAACCAGGATGAACGAGCATAAAAGCAATGTCAGATGCAAAAAATCCACAACTAAGATGGCCACCCATTTTTTAACCAAGCAACATTGTGTAAACGATCTCCTATGGACTGTCATCGAACAGCTAGCTACCGAGACAGGCCTTTTTGAAAGAGATGGGTATTCCGCTTGGGTACCCATATTGAAGGCCTCAATGATGAAATTCCGTGGGGACAACTACGATGACATGCCAATGTTACTCATGGCCCTTAAACCTGAAAGAGACTTTGTCTGATGACACAGGACCATCTATATGCCAACAGACATTGACTACGATTAGAAATGTAGGCCTTTTTGGGGGCACTTGTATGTTTTTCCATAATACCCCAATGTCCTGGTCCTCTGCACCAACTATACATGCACAACAGTATCTGCCCGATGAGACCCATCGCGCATGCGCAATTCATAACTATTATCACAATGTCTGTCCAATTTGGGCGTTTCTCTGGGAATCTAACTAACGGCGTGATAACCATACTTGAAGCCACGCCATACATCGGGCCTTTTGCTAAACTTTTTGATCATTGGAACTTTATCGGCTCACGAGATTAAGGAAGCGCCCAGACTTCTGCACATGCGCAAAACCAAACACGAGTCAGCATTACTACTGCGCATGATCAAGAAGAAATCAGTGCCTTCAAAGACACGCAGTACTGCGCATGCCCGGAACAATAGGGTCCCTACTACCACGCAGTACCGGACACTGTCTAATTCCGGACACACCAAATATGGGCCCAATTACGCTACTAATTTACCGGCTTTTTACCAATTACGAGGTGCTTATAAAGACCCGCGAGCTCTCAGTGGCAGTATCATCGGAGCCACGTAGAGGGGAGGAGGTCGAATTTCGTCCAAGTAACCGTGAGTTTGATACCTGAGAAACCACGAAAAGGTGGGGAGCAATAGAGTTTTCTTTGTACAGTATGGATTATAATGAGTCCTTCTCATTATTTCAGATCGTCCTATTGTGCCTGATGGAACCCTCCAAAACGTAAAAGGCTCATGAGGCACTATATCCTTGTAATTTGAGTAAGATCTTTCTCCTTATCTCTCCTGCACCAGCAGTAGGAATGAACTTGTTACCAACACGTGTGCACTATATGTTTTATGTGTGTCCTTGTCTAGTCTGTGACTTTTTTTACAGGTTGCATGGTTAATTAACACATGATTTATATGTGGTACATAGCAACACCCCACTTTTTCCTTAAGGTCACCTTTACCTGGAGGATGATAGTAATAAATAGTGAGAAAAAGAATTAATATGCGTTTTCTCCCTCTAGGTCTTCACCACACGCCGATTTGGCGAAGAAAGACTACGCTAATGATCTAAAAACTAGGTACATTACACCTATAGTTCACTTTTTCCTTAATTTTTGTATAATACACTTTGATACATATATACATGTGAGTAAGGTGTGCAATTCCCGTCCTGAAGAAGGAGGCTTTGAACTCCGAAACATGTCCATGTAAACGCACAAACGAGGTTGTTGTACTTAACTATACACTCACAACATCACATTGCACCCCTTTTAACAATACCAGCCGGGAGCCTAATAAAAATTTATTTTTCTACCCCACGAGCCAGGTATTTTTTATCTCTCACTCACTTAAACTCACCACTCACATACGTCCTCTTACCCCACACACATTCACACATAGTCCAATAAAAAATGCTCCCACGTAGTGGTCGGTCGTAGCACGCCGCATCCCGTAGAGGGGTGCGAAGACCCCGATGATGAAGCATGACACCAAGGGGCCGGTTGGTGTGTGAGAGGTATTTAAACAACACTGAGTGTTCCCCACCACTATAGGGACCAACTCAAACTGCCCAAGTGGATTCCACTTTGTTTTTGTACTATACCTGGGGAGACTGAATCCACTTTTCTCTCCCTCCCTCTTTTTGTTAGAAATATGGCAAGGAGTGATATGCATTTTCAGAGGACACCTTGACGTAGAGTTGGGTGTCATCAGCATAGAGGTGTTAACGGATCCCTGGCTTTTGTTGTAGTTCTCCTAGAGGTTCCATGTAGAGATTGAATAAGGTGGGAGAAAGGAAAGAGCCTTGATGGACATCTTGATCAACACCTTTTCATGTTGAGAGATAGTCTTAAATTGTGATCATCTTAGATCTGCCTGTGAGGAATGTAAAAAATCATTTAAGAACTACTCCTTCAAGACCCATTCAATTCTTTAGTGTGTTGAGAAGTGTGTAATGATTTACAGTGTAAAAGGCTGGTGAGAAGCCAAGCAGGATCAAGAGGCAGGAACTACCTCAGTCTAATACTCAGAGGGCATTGTTGATAACATGTAGAAGTGCTGTTTTGGTGCTGCAGCCTTGATTGAAGCCAGATTGAAATTCATCAAGGTTATTGACCTTGATGTGTTGGATGAGTTTAGGAGAATTAACAGTGAGACAGCACTTCATCAAGGGTGTTGCGCCAAAAGTGTTCTGGTTAGGGAATCACTTAGTTCCTGAACGCTTTTAAATGCTGACATTTTGATTTGACATTTAAAGTGAATTTACAAAACTAGCACATCAGCAACCCAGAGACAGGTTCACTGTTGTTTACGAAAGAGGAACCATGAAGAGACAAGTGGCATTTTTTACAAACATTGTCGGAGGGTTCCCTGTCTTATTCTTCCCTCCATGCCTTTCTGTGCCTAGGAGAGAGCTGCTTCTATTGTCCCCAATGAACCACAACCTTTGGTCTATGGAATCCAGTCACAAGTGACTTGAAATGCCAACTTGGATGGCTTAGTAGTGATGATTTGGAGGAGGCATAACGAGGCATACATATGTCTCCTGGGTGGACAGAGCAAAGCTCATCAAGATCCAGCACAGAATATCCGACGGGCACCAAGAGTGGTCGTCACACATCAATTCTACCTATCCTTTTACACAACTGAAGGACACAGTAGTGACAACAAGACAGGAAGCATAAAGGGTTTGTTTCAGAGTCAATGCTGTGGTATGGGAGACTGCACCATGCCCTACATCCAATCTTATCAGTCCTCCTAACACATCTTGAAACCCTCATACATTTGAGCAGGTAGAAAAATTGCAGTGAGACCAGTGAGCGGTGTATGAAAGTTTAATATGTGCATTCTTTTTTTCAACATTACAGATAATCCTGTTGTAAGTATTAACTTCTGGGTATACCAGGAATTAGGTTTAGGGTTTGATTTCAACTTCTACTGCTGGGAGGCGCAGTCATGGCCTAGTGAGTGATGTTAAGTATTGTGATAAACGAGTCATGGTCAGAAGAAGCAACTGGATGAAAGGTTATATAGGAGTGAGATAGGGTATTTGATGTTTTAATTGATAACATACATTTCTTGATGTCTCTTATCATGCAGATTTTCAGATCATTAGTCTTAAAGTGTGAGACTTTGAACTTGCAATGAAATTGAGATTGTTCTTCTATTTTATACTGCAAAACCATTATGGCCAGTGTTATGTTTATGGAGCAGTGGACTGCCGATATGAGAAGTAGGGATGCTGTTAGTGAGCTATTAAATATAAACCCCAACAGTAGAGAAATTGCTAGGCAGTTAGAAAATAGCAAACCATATTTCTGGTTATTTCACTAGCAGGACTCTTACATCTAGGCCAGTGGTTTTGTTTCCATAGGTATGAGTATCTCAATCTGGAGTATATGAAACTGGTAGTAAAGCAATGGAATAGATGTAATATAAAGATTTAACATAGCAGCTTTTAACTGTTTGCTTTGGGTAGTTGAGGTTCTTGAAGGAACGCTACATCAACCTTAGTAGCTTTGAAGTGGGATAGTATTTGGTTTTACTTGACTAGACCATTAATCCCATTTCTGTTCCAAGAGATAATCCTGAAACAGAATGAAACAGGCAGCAGAAGTGAACAAGAGAAATAAATGTGGGGTTGATGTCCATTCGCATTTGGAGACCTGCGTCTAATAACAGATTCAATGCTTAAAAATGTGTTTGATTTTAAGTAATTAAGTTCATTGCTCTGTGTTTAAAATTGGAAATATATATATCAATACATGGGGAAAACTTGAAGTATATGCAACATGTGGAATGTATTGTTCTATTCATTGCTAATCACCTTTGTCAGCTGGCTATGAAATCCTTCAGCAAGTGCCTAATGTAGTGCCCTGTTAATGTAGTTCTCACCCTGTTTGTTTTCCTCAACCAGTTTTCTCTGTTTTTTTCTTGTATGTGCCCTTCAACATCTTAAAATAATAGCCATTTGTTCAGTATGGAATATATTTTAAAAACCTTGTGAGTATCTGGGCTTGGTAGAGAGACACATTCTTATTAAGAATGCATTAAAAGGTAATGGTACTGTTGCAAATTGTGTTACTAATTGAGGGGGGTAAAACTCAACTGAAGCAGCAACCATAATTTCCCTCAGGGTGAAGTAACAAGCAATCCCAGATTAACCTGTGCATAACCGTCTGGTAACCTGGCTCAAATGTGGTGATGCTTAACTTAAAGCCAATGGGTAAAGTATTTAGCTAGCACTTCAAATAGTAATAAAGTCAAAGACAACACAAAGCAATCCCACACTAAATTAGAAAAATAGACTAAATGTAATAAATTATTTGAGACCAACACAACTAAAATCCAATTAGTAGAACCGGAGATATGCAATTTTAAAGATTTAGGTGAAAATAGTGCCTATAAGCGCAAAGCGCCAACTGTGGTTATCTGGTTGCACCAGTCCAGGACAAAGTTACAAGTTCAGGCGGACTGTGATGAGTGCAGGCCGGATACAGGGACCAAGGTAGGTCTGCTAAAAAAGTACCTTAAATCTGGGTTGTGGAGCATTCAGCTTCACCGCCACCGAGATCATCTGCGGCGTACCCCAGGGCTCCTCCATCAGCCCAACACTGTTCAACATATACATGGCACCCCTCGCCTACCTCGCCCGCCAGCACAACCTCAACATCATCTCCTAGGCTGACGAAACCCAGCTGATCATCTCCCTCACCAAAGACCCTCACACCGCCAAAACCAACCTCCATGAAGGAATGAAGGCTGTCCCCGAATGGATGAGGAACAGCCGACTGAAGCTGAACTCGGACAAGACGGAGGTCCTCATCCTCGGCTCCACCCCTTCAACATGGGATGACTCCTGGTGGCCGACATCGTTGGGAGCAGCCCCGACACCCACTGACCATGCACGCAACCTGGGGCCTGGGGGTCATCCTCGACTCCACCCTCTCCATGACCAAACAGGTCAACGCCGTCTCCTCATCCTGCTTCAACACCCTACGAATGCTCCGTAGAATCTTCAGGTGGATCCCCACCAAAACAAGAAGAACAGTAACAGAGGCCCTCTTCTCCAGTAGGCTCGACTACGGAAATGCCCTCTATGCAGGAACGACAAACAAGCTCCTGAAACAGCTGCAACACATCCAGAACGCCTCAGCACAACTGATCCTCGACATCCCCCGCCACAGCCACATCACACCCCACCTGAGAGACCTACACTGGCTCCCCATAAACAAGAGGATAACCTTCAAACTCCTCATCCACGCACACAAGGCCCTCCACAACGCCGGCCCGGCATACCTCAACAAACGACTCAGCTTCTACGCCCCTACCCGCAAGCTCCGCTCCTCCAACCTCACCCTCGCCACAGTGCCACGCATCCGAAGAACAACCGCCGGGGGCAGATCCTTGTCCCACCTCTCCCCCAAGACCTGGAACACCCTCCCCACCAACCTACGGCAGACCCAAGACCTCCTGGCCTTCAGACGACTTCTCAAGACCTGGCTCTTCGATCAGTAGCAGCATCCCCCTCCCCCCCCCCAGCGCCTTGAGACCCTCACGGGTATGTAGCGCGCTTAACAAATGTCCTGATTGATTGATTGATTGCAAGATCCCCTGTGGAGAATGTGTTGTGCAACAGTGGTTCAGATGGACCGTGGGCTGCGATGGAAGGTCTTATGTCGAGGATGTGTCATGCACAGCAATTCCAGGGGAGCTGCAAGGCTGCAATGTGAGGTCCTGCATCAAGAGGCATTGGTCCGCAGCAGTTTGGAAGAGCTGCAGGGTCCTGCATTGGGGATGCGTCATGCAGTGGTGGTTCCGATGTGGAGCTGTGAGGCGATGTGTTGCGCTGCGTCGGTTCTTATGGATCACAGATGGGATAGTAAACAACCTTCAGGCCCACTTTCAAGGGTCAAGGCCTGGTGTGGCAACACTTGAGGGCAAGTCTTGTAGCAGACAGGATCCAGGTGCTGGCTTCAAGGTGGTTTGAGCCTTTTCTGTCCTAAGGCTGAGATCAAGAGGCCATCAAACTAGACTTTGGAATCACTCTGGTGATCCTGGGCTCAAGATGCAGGTCAATTCCTTTTCACTCAGGCAGCAGGGCAGCAGAGTAGCAAGCCTTCTTGCAGCAGAGCAGTACATCAGCTCTTCTGGGTCTTCCACAGGACCAGAGGTGTGTTAAAGAGTTGGATTTGAGGGTCCAATATTTATACATGGTGGTAGCTTAGAAGTAGAAGGTGGTTCTGGAAGTGCCCACCCCCAGAGGACTACCAGGACATGTCCAACTTTTTAAATACACTACACCCTGCTGTTTGGGCTATTTAGGGGCCGAACATAGGAGTGACATGTATGTATTACGAAGGAAGGGTTAGGTCGGGCAAGAGGTTTATTTGCTAGGTCGAAATGGTGGTCTAAAACTGCATACACTGTAGTGTAGTTCCTATATTCCCAATAGGCTCTGCGCATTGGAATAACATAAACGATAGTTTAGATGTAGGACTGAGGTCAACTAGGTCTCTATCTAATATGTTAGACTTAATTATGAATGCCAGCTAGCTCAGAGGTCACTAGAAACTTTCTCGAGTGAACAGGAAGGAGTTAACTTTCCTGAATAGACAAGAATGGACTCGACTTTCTGACAACCGTATAAACATGACAACTTTGCTCCCTCCAGAATAAGGAGTATATCTCCAGAGTCGCGGAAACAATAGATGGCTATTTCACTCAGTCAATCGTGCATGCTTAGTTTCACCAGGAGTGCAGAGAAATAGAGAGACGGGCGTTTTCAATAAAAGTGGTTATTTATTGAGCAGTCTTCTTTCTCATACAAGAGAAGTGAATTGCCACAATTGCAATACTTGTCATAAAGTAAAGTGCGTACAGTAAAAAGAGTATTATGAAATAATACTGTAAAAGCATTTAAATGGTTCTAAGCCATAAGATACTTAAAACAGATAAAATACATACAATGATAAAAGTTGACTAAACGTGCTCAACTGGTGTTTCTAAAATACGCCTACCCCAGTGTACCTAACCTAAGCCTAGTACGTGGGAAGGAGTAAGTGGGATATAGTTTTAGTTAAGATAGTTTTTGCCAAGAATCTGAATCAAGAATTCTCTAAGGGTCTAATCAGCTCCGTACCTTGGTTATAAAATGAAGGAGGGCTTGTATCTCTTTCTCAGGACTCGATCTCCCAGCAACCCGCAAGGGTGACTGGAAAGACTGGAGCTTGATTTCTCGGCAGGAGAAAAGACAATGGGAGGGTCGGTTTCCTTCAGCACTCGTATCAGCAGGGCGTCGGGCAAGTAGATAGCCGATCTGCTCCAAACCACCGTGTGTTTGCTAAGGCAAATGCTGGTATATTTATACCTGGAAGGTGCCGAGTTTGACGTAAGGTTGGACATAAGACGTCACTAAGAACTTACAGTTCTTTCAGGACTCCAGGAGTTCTTGGACAAATCAAAACAGAAGCAGGGGGAATTCCCGTGCTGCTGGAGGCTTGGTTTGTTTAAAGAACGCGCTGTACTTTCTAGGAGTCTCTGGGAGTAGCCTTGCCGTATTTGGACTGCATTGGCTATGACTAAATATGGATACGATTCTTATGCCTTTATAAGGATATGATTTGTTATAACCACATAAGGGCATGAATCGGGAATATTTAAATAGGGTCCTAGATACGATCACAACAACACAGCCTGCAATGACATGTTCAAAAAGGCTACTTACATGGTTGGTACAATCAGTGTTGCAGGCCCACTAGTAGCATTTAATTAACATACCCTAGGTGCATGTAATACCACTTTACTTGGGTCTTACAAGTAAATTAAATGTGCCAGTTGGGTGTGAGCCAATGTTACCATGTTTAAAGGATAGGCACTTTAACCCGTTTACCGCGGCAGAAATTTTGCCACGGTACGGGCGTTCTATGGAGTGGGTAGAGCTAGTTCAGCCAACAGTCGTGCGCAGCACGCAGAAGGTAGTGCTTGCATCGGCTAACAGCCTACGCGAGCACGGAATGGGTTAACATTGGTTACCAGTGGTGAAGTGCACTGAGTCCTAAATGCCAATAAAAATGGGTTCACAAAACAAGAGGGTTAAGGCAAAAAGTTTGGGGATGACGCTGCAGAAAGGATCAGGTCCAACAGGTACTACTTATAATTGAGCTGGAAGTCCAAAGATGGCTCTTAAAGATGGAACTTTGAAATAGATTATGACCAAGGTAATATATTTACGTATGTGTTTATTATTGCATGAGTTAAAATGCTGAAAGACACAGTTGTTTTTGTTAAAACTACAATTTAGTATTTCAGAGGAAAGCGTCAGAGATCAGGCAATATTTTGGAAATGATATCTGATCACCGGCTTTTTGTGGGAAAGAATTAATGTTCAGGCTCCCAGACAGCAGTTTCCACGTTTATCGTAGCTGGAGATTGAAGAACATGCTATCCTCCCACACAAACTAACTGAAGCATCAGTGTGTGGGCTTTGCCTTGTAGGTAAATTGGATGAAAAGAAGCAATACTTTCCAGGGTGAGGCTGCCCTAGAGGCAGTGATGAGTACAACATCAAAACAATGTAAAGGATAGATGCTGTTGTTTTTGCATTCTCCCGAGATCGGGTGCTGCCTGCCAGCAGCTATTCAGCAGTTCTCAAACTGCAACATTGAAACACACATTTCATTTTGCCTGGAGGCTTGTGGATCACTCAATGCTTGCCAAAAAATAATAATAAAAGCAAAATGGAATAGTTTTACCAGGCTTCCGAAAGTGACAGGGCATCAACTCTTGTGTGGTACATGTCATGTGTGAAAAGGCACAGTATATAAGCCCACAATTATGTAGACATATGCTGATTGAAGGCGCTTTTTTACTATTTATGTTTTCGTAGCAATCACTTAACATTTGAAGGCTTGACGATTTTCTTACATTGGCTTTTTACAGGTGACATAGGGTTTTACATCATTTATCATTCCTTAGATTCTAGCGTTAGTTTCTGCTACTCATGTTCACAGAAATATGTAGGGGTGTAATGGGCATGACACTGATATATACAAAGTGTTGTTTTTAAATGATTAACACTAGAGTGACTAGACTTAACTACATTCTACTTTCATTCTGTACTGCAAACCCAACACTTATGGTTGCCTCATCCCATTACCAGCTTCACCTCTTTGTATCAGTAGGTAATTGCACAAAGGGTTCCAGATATCCCCTGGTCGTGACCCAAGTGGGCATAATTAGTCCCCTCTTTAGGAGTGGAGATTTGTTACAATACATAAAATCATTTGTTCATTTGCTCACTTTTGGCGCCAGCCCTATCCCCATTATAAGCCCATCCTTCTTTTTGCTAGCAGCAGCCCAATCCCCTTGCACCTTTGAATCAATAGGGGGCGGTCTTTGTAATATAACATTGATACCATTGGTTGGAAGGATGATAGCATACTGTCTATCATGTCTGATAGGGTGGAGAAAATGCCTTTCCAATAGGATGTAATTGTAAATGTATCCAGGGCAGACATATAATGTTATCCGATGGATAAGGACAACGCTTGTGCATCTTATCATACTCCAATACAATTGAGATAAGTTTCAGAGGTGTGCAATTGGGTCTGTGGAGAAACTTGTAATGTAGAATTTTGCGTCTGCTTTTTAAGGAGATAGGTTGAGTTTTGTACAATAATAGCATCATTGCATGTCCATTAATGAAGACCATAAGGTGGGATCCCATAGCCTCCTAGATGAGTGTGGCTTAACACTTTATTCCCAATTTCTGATCTATAAATCCTTATTGTGACATTACGTTAATTCAGATTTGTTCAGTTGTGCGACTGCAGCATAGATTTTTAATTCTGATGGCTGTGCCTAGAAGCAGGCTTGGAGGCTGTCATAAAGGTGCAAATCTACAAAAATACTAAGAGTGTTTTGTATTGTTTAGGTTCTTAAATTGTGATATGGATTAAAAAGTACCATCTGAGTGTATGCCCTTCCGCTTAGTGAGTCCTAGTTTGGCTCTCTGAAGCTGTGCTTTAGGTCTTGAGAAGAGTGTGATACAAGGATTGCTTTGAATAGAAAATCCCTATGAAAATAGAATTGCATTTCGATTTGCTGCACAGAGGAGGTGCCAGACCCATTATGTGCAGACCAGTGCATTAGTAGTTTTCATTTCCTTGGTGGCTTGATTACTAATACTGTATTTCAAAAGCCTGGGTTTACCTCTTAGGTTCCACATGAGATAATCAGTGGTCACATGGTACTAGAAATAGGTAAATTATGCCTGGGCACCTTGAAACTACTCGAGTCAGAGTTTACCAATTTAAGCAACGTTTTTTGACTGCCCGTACCAGTTTGGTGAACATTGTCTGCAGATTGCGATCCAGTTCGGTGGGCCGCAGGGAGAGAGGGGCTACTGTGTGCCATCTGTGATCGATGAGGTCATTTGCCACTGGTTCATCCATCCCAATATAGCTCGGCAAATGGGTCATGTGAACAGTGTCCACATTTGACTCTCAGGCCAGTAAAGGCATCCCAGAGAGGACAATGTTTGGGCAGTGGGAAGTGTTTTGTAGTTCTATGGGGGCAACTTTTAGTGCCCACTCCCAGCCATTTAGGTTTAAAAGCAAGAAGGCACCACGATGACCCACAGACCAAAGCCAGCCACAGCTGTGGCGTGAGTAATGATTGCGTTTGGGGGAAGATGGGTGCACCAGCAGTAGCTGCTGTGGTGAGAGCAACTGACATGACAGCCCTATCAATTGACTGATGTGAAGCCTGGCAGAAGGAAGCCTGGGACCGTTTCACCAGACTGTTACTGTGTCGAGGGTCAGCATTCTAGACTTTTACTAAAATGAAAAAAATACAATGAAAACAAGATTTCTGAGAGGATGAACAGCTTGTCTATACCTTACATAATAAGGCCATGCAGGCACCATCCCGCACATGAGCATCACAGAGGCTCTACTGAAAATTTGACAATTAATCATGTCCACGTTTCGTATAATTCCAGAGCGGGCAGGAAACTGACTTTCCCACTAAACTGGTAAATGAAGGAGATATGGGAATATGACAATTGTGCTTTCACCATCCCCCTGCAATCTTTCAACGTTTCACTGGGTAAAATGTTCTTGGAAGAAAAATGGCTGACAATGCGGAATTGCTGCAGGAACTGGACATGGCAATACTGTAATTGCCTTTTTCTCACGGGACAGTCAAGGTGCCACTCAGAATAGTTAGGTAATTACACTATCACAAATTCTCAATACCTGCTGTATCAGTTATTCAGGAGCAAAATTACTAATTTATGATCACTTCAAAGATTAGAATTGAGCCCTTTGACACTGGTTAGGACTTGGTGGTTACAGATCCCTGTTTAAGTGTGTACAGAGATTGGAATTCTGAGTCATGTAATACTTATAACACTCTTACTGTTTTCCCTTGATAGATATCCGCAGGTCAAACGAAGAAAAAAGTCAAAATGCCGATTTCTGTGTGCAAAATAGTAATTCTGTATGTGTTGCCTCATTTCAAAATTAATTGAAAACTCAGAATAGAAGGGCTCTAACACTATTGTCATCAGGGTAAAGGTATTCAAGGGTGTGGTAAACACCTCATCCTATTTCACAAAGCTTAGAATCAGAGCCTGTGACTCAATAGTTTTTGGAGGAATGGGCTAGTGTTAACAGTACTCTATCTGATGTCACTGTGTACAGAGGCATGCTGTACAATGCACTGACTCATGCTGAAGGCATGTTTAATTTAAAATGAGAGACCACAATGATGATACAGACCTTTATTGATGCCACAAGGTGTGCTGTCAACTTGACAATTTGTGCCAAAGACATTAAACAGAAGACACCGAAAGAGAGGGGATGATACACTCTTTGTTACAAAGTAAATATCGACACACATGCGGTAACTTTGTAGGTTTTATTCCATTAAGATCCGTTTTGGTTACAAGTCCTACATAAGGCACCCCACGTGGAATTTTGTTGCGATGTTAGCTCATCCCAACCTCACCTGAACTCACCAGGAGACACTGGTAGAGTCTTCATGCACACGTGTTCCTCATTATGTCATACACACTAGGAACACTGAAATTATGGAAGCGACATAATATACAGGACCACCAGAGCAAAGACATTATTCTTCTGTTATGTGCAGAAGAAATGATGTACAATCTACATTGAACTCCATTTTTCCAAGGATCCAGAGCTATGGTTAGTTCTTTTTTAGTGAAGGAGGAAGAGGTGGGCCAAGGCTCAGACTGCTGAGTGGCAAGGTTTCCATGACATGAATGCATGGGTCAGTTATTAGCAAACGAGCTTGCAATATGTCTGGGAAAACTGCGGCCGCGGCTTAGTGGAGGAGGGGTCACATGCTGTCAGTCCTGAAAATAGCAGCACATTTGTCATAAAACGCAGTTCACATGCACACTTAAGAATTTGCGTTGTTATAATGAGCACCACCAATGTTCAGAATGCATGAATGAATGAACAGCATATAAAGATCAACCGCGCACAACGCCTATCATTAAAATACACATATGTTTGCCAGACCCCAAGACACAGCACTCCTGATGTGACTCCCTTAAATTACCCGTAAAACCTGAGATCCTCTCTTAATCTAAAGATCATGGAAGTCATGAATTAGAGACTTCCCTGTGTGTCACAGATAAGTAGGAAATGTCTCTAAAAGTCATGAACACGTCATTAGTCATGGGCTACTCCATGCGTGTGGACAAGTCCAGAGCCATGTGCCTCTTAGTCATGACAACCATGGCTTTATTGCAGAATTTCCAATTCAAAACACATCACTTTCTGAGCTGGCGTTTTTTTGCATCCATCTTATTGAAGGGTTTTAATGGAACATGGAAGAACACTGTTTTGTAAGTAACAATGGTTGTTCCAACTAGTTCCGTTTTTGTTGTTTCAGTTTAACAGTTTATCTTTTTTGGGGGAAAATGATAACTGAGCAATCTTAGTTGAACTATCCAGAGAGAATACTCTGCATGCATCCGGCTTCTGCAGAGCCAGCCGTCTTCAATAAATCTTGGTGTCGGCTGACATCTGGAATGCTGAGATACGGTGCTGGGCCAGAAGGAAGATGTCAGTTCTTCTGAGCCTTGCAAAGTACTGTACAAAGGCCTTCAGTTGTTTCTTGGACCCAAGTAGACACAGGGAGGGTATAACATCAAACATGAAAAACAACATAGTGAAATGTTTCCTGGTAAGTTAAATGTTATTTTGATGTTTTTTATTAGAAGCATGTATCCCGAACAGCTGAAGGATGGTAGGGATTTGGACCTGCAGAGGTTTGTTAAGCTTTTAATGGCGACACTCAGTCTTGCTAGTCTTAAGAGCCCTATTTAAAAATGCAAAAGTAAGGTTGAAGATTTATATTTCCGTCTGAAGTCAAATTTGTGTTTTTTTCCTATTTATTATCTCCCAGTTGTACGCCTGGAAAATTGTGGCAGGCATAGGTTTCCAGTCATACAACAGGGTCGGACTGGGACAGAAAATAGGCCCAGACACCAATATAAAAGTGGCCCTGTTAGTGAATTAGATAGCTAAAAATGTGTCCCATGTGTGCAAATTAGGGTAGATTTCAACTTAAATGTTTGTTTTAATATTTGGGGAATCAACTTCAAAAACTGGCGCAGCAGACCATACAACAGACCCACAAACACCCAACAAACTGGCCGACACACTGACCTGTCAGACCAGCCCATCTGGCACTGACCTGTCAGACCAGCCCATCTGACACTGGCTGATTGTCCTGTAGTTAAGTCGACGCTCATTACTACTCAGCTCAAATGAGAGAAAGGAACTCCTTTCTGAAAATGCCAAATTTGTCTTTTTTGCTTCTGAGTTGTGGAACTCAGAATGACGTAGGTCTACAACACCTATTAAATATGTCACCACATGGTATTGTTATTTATTGGGTGTGGTATAACTGTACCAAAAGTCTTTTAATGAAGCCCTAAGTAGTGAGAGCAGTACGTATGGTATATGTCAAACTATTTATAGGAGGTTATGTGTTATTGCATACAAAATATAATTTGACATGAATTATGTTTCCTAAAAATCAGTTACCAAATTAGCGTTCAATTGGGTATATATTTTCTATTATTTACTCAAGTAAGGTGGTATTCTTGCAAACACTATTTTAGCTACAATATTTATGTCAGCTGACATTATGACTTTGATATTCTGGTATAACACCTTCCATAAAATTGAATACAAAAAAATGGAGCAAAGCCAAGTTTGAATGATACACCCAGTGATATGCATGAATACATGCATGTTTTTGAAGAGACAAGTGAGCTGTAGCTTGGAGCATCATAAAATCCAAGTTGCGCAGAAATTTTGCAAAGCTTCCCCATACCACTCACTGACGGCTACTTTAGCTTTATCTAACTTTGGAAAATGCAGCCTTATTATTGATTCCATTCTATGGTATGGCCAAAAAAAGCATTGACAAAAGTAATAATCTGACTTTTCAAAGGTAAATGTGTTAGTTCATTGATGGGCGAGGTTATATTTGTGAGTGGTGTTGTTTGGCAGAGTGAGTCAGAGAATGCACGGGTTTAATGTTTGGGTGACTGAATGCAAAAGAATGAGTGAGTGGGTGATAGAATGTGCGTGGGTTGATGAGCGTGAGTGAACTGAGTGAATGTGAGGATTTGGGATGAATCATTAGAGTGAGTGGATAAAAGTGAGTGCGTAAATCAGTGAATGTGAATGGCTATGTTGAATGTTCGTTAATGAGTGAAGAAATGGTGTGGAATTTGGAGATGAGTGGATAGGACGGTTTTTGAAGGTGTGGAAATTGAGTTAGTGAGTGGGTCGGTGAGTGAATATGTTTTATGGTAAATGTGATTGGATGAGTGAAAGCATACATTGGTAGGGGAACGTGAGTGAGTTGGCAGAATGTAAAATGGGAGAATGTGACTAAAGTGGCAAATATGAGTGAATGTGATGGCTGATGCACATTACTGTAAATAGCTGACCAGGTGAATGTGAGTGAGTGGAAATGCTTGGGTGAATGCTGGTGCATAAGCAAATGTGAGTGAGTGGTAGACGTCGATATTAGTGAGTGGGTCACCATTGGTAGCAGCTGCGACCTCTGGCTTGCTTAATGGTTGCCTTGCGACCCCTGGCCTCATATGTTGTAAAGATAGGCAAGGAACTCAGGGCTCGCAAGAGTCCTGTCTACATTCTGAAGGTCCCACTGGAAGGTTGCATTGGTCTGTCAGATTTGAAAACTATAGAGGGCACCACAGCCTCTATTAAAAATAATATTACTATCCTGAAATTTCGCAGTTGCAAGACTGATAACACTGGCTGTCTAGTATGAGGTGTCAAGGAAGAATCCCCTGCACCTCCCTTCTGTACATTTATTGCAATTCACAAAAGACTTTGTTTACTGCTAGCTTTACATTTGATAGCCAGAGAGGTACAGCAGTAAAGTCCATCTGAAATGTTCTAGTCACCCGTTTGACCTCTCTTGACGTAATGTGGAATGGGGCATGTTAGGAGGTGATGGCCAGGGTGACAGAATCCCTATGCTGCTATTGCAGGCAAGACGCAACAGTTATGAATACGTGCATTACGGTTTTAGGAAGAGAAGATTGACTACAATCCTTGTCATTATACTTTAAAATGTAATATTCAAATATTTGTAATGTGCATTTTGGACATTTCTAGTTCAATTAATTGAAGGTTGATTCAACTAACTAGTCATATAGGGCCTGATTTAGAGTTTGGAAGACGGAGTAATATCCTACAGGGTAACAGAGTAAGTTACTCCATCGTCCTATTGGACATCCCGTCACTCAGATTTATAGATGTCTGCCTGTCCCACGAACTTCTCTTAACATTGGCAGGAACAACCTTCATTGGGCTGGTTTTGGTTACCAGTCCGGCCCTGAGTACCTGTCATTTTTGTAAAAGTTTGACTGCCAGCTCTGTCAACTCTTACCAAGTTTAACTGTTTTTTAAAGCAAAACTCTCAAAGTTTTTGAAAAAAATTCAACTAATGATAGCCACACCATGTGAGTTTTCTCCCAGTGTGTGGGGGTCCTATTCTTATTTTTTTACTGTCCCTCACCACCAGGTTTAAACTGGCGTTAAGGGGCAGCAAAGACAAAAAATTTGACTGCAAGATTCCAACTATTGGTGGAGATGTTGGTTGTAATATTGGGTACTTCTTTCAGTTCATATAGGGGCTTCCTTTCTGCTGTGGAATTGTCAAAAACTTGATTTATAAACAGTTATTCACCATTGTGATTACAGTTTTGAGCCTCGTATTTTCAATCTGTTTTATAATGATGCAACCTATTCTTATCGGTGCACATTTCAGACCACCAGTTACCAATGCTTCTTGCCTAGGTGTTTACCTAACACGGGGAGTGAGTTAACTTTAGTTGTAAATACACATGCTGCATACCGTTTGTAATGTTTTACTCATGAGTGGAGTTTGATGCTGTAGATTCCAATTTAATTACATTTCATCTATACAGTCACAACTGAAACTGTTGCCACAGCTGTGGAACAGAAGGGCATATACATGGACCTCTGAACCTTCAGAGATTTCACCCTGAAAAGTCTCAATGCAGAATTGTTAAAAGGTAGGGCCGAATTCGACCAAGAACCCTTCAGTATTTGCCCGGCGTTAGTCGCCTCTCATACCATTCGAGATTACCAAACAACGAGGCAGGCGCTGGAGACAGAAGGCAGGAAACAGGAGTTTATTCCGACGGAGCAGAACACGTCAAATCAGACAACAGGGTATCGTCTCGAGGTGCTCTAACCGCATCTCTGAGGCCTGGCTTCTTATACACAAGTTTATGACTTTATTACATTTATGACATCCGTGGTATTGCTTTGAAGTTTAAAAAGGCATCTTTGGAATCTCCGGTTCAGGCCCGTTCTCACACATATCTACAGTAGAGGTCCCCACCCAAATCTCAGCATGATGGCTATCGCGCAGCTGGACATTCCGCTGGGAACAAGAATGTGGGCGATCGGTCGGATCTAGGGGTGTGAAGGCATTGATTAATCCCCGCTCCTTTGATGTGAGGCGAAGTCCTACTGTAGGAGGCAATAAACTGCATCTGTTGGGCTAGGCGATGGCCTGGGGTCAGGTCAGACAATCGGGCAGGGAGGAAGAGGTTATCAAAAAGGGCCTGTTCTTTGAATGAGATGAAAGAGCGAGAGGGTTCAGCACGGGATGTGGCTCGGAGACAGAGTCGCGTTAGAGGTGTGTTTATGGCCCAAGCAGGAGAGACCGGGGGCTGTCGGGGCACGGGGGAATGCTTGCGAGGCCGGGGAGTGAGGGGGAGAGACGCGCAGGCTTTTGGCAGTGGGCAGAGAGGCCAAGGCAATCAAAATGGCTGCTGCTTACGCGCACGTATGGATCTGAAAAGGACAAGATGGCGCCGATAATGTTTACGCCACAATCCAGATTTTAACAGTCCTCCCTTTTTAACATATCTAGCCAGCTTGTCAATTTATGTCTATCCCCATTATATTACGTATTTCGATATCATACAAAACTTTCATACGTTCAGCTTCGAAGTTCGGAGTCTTAGGGCAAATACAGTTAGCAAATGGTGAACACAGAGGTGGCAAGCATTGGATACCCGGGCAGAGTCCGCATTTTACGACGATTGGTATCAGTACAATCATGAGCAACCTCCATCCCCAGTCCTTTACAGTACTCCAGAACATAACCACATGTAGTCGAGGCGATAGGCGAGGAGGCAGTGCATAAAAAATTACATTAGCTGTGTCATATGTTAGACCTTGGAGACGGGGATATTATTTAGACGATGTAGGAAATTCGTTCGAATACAAACATGATGTCATACAAAAATGTTCTGGCCAAATAAGGGCTATTAAGTATATTTCTTGAGGTCTGGACTTCATGGGGGTCAAAACTAGATGGTGTGCCTATGTGCATAACTGGTGCTCTACAATCATCATGATACAGAGTTAACGCTTTCTTAGGTATCCATGTACAGTTGAAAGTGACCGATGTAAGGTTTCGAAAGCTCAATTGGGTGATAATCAATACAAGTGGTTGGGAGAGGAATTCAACTTAATACAAGGGACAGTCAAGAGGTGGCAATGTTCAAAAAGGGTTCGTCTGTCCAGTGTCTTTTTACAGCGAGCCATCACTGGTAGGCTCTCATTGTTTTTTTTTTCTTTCGTTGGCACTGTTGAGCACCGGTGGTGGAGCTATGCGTCCAGCTCTAATTCAGATCTCGCGTTGCAGGGTGTGGCCATTCTTTGCTCTTGGACCACAGTCCTGAGTTTGTCCTGTTCCTTAACTAACCTATCATAGGTACCTTAGGCGGGGTACCCGCATTCCGTTCTTTCTTCATGACAAACCCTATTCTATCTTTCGTGCTGTCTTTCGTCTCAGAGTCAAGTTCAAAAATTCCATATGAAAAAAAAGGGGGGTGATGGGGGCGTGCTTTGGGGGGCCGAGGGAAGAGAGGGTGGAGTGGGATCAGATCTGAAACGGACCAAGGAGGGCAGAAATTTCAAGCAAGTGGGCCAATCAATCGGGCACAATGGGCTGGGACTTTCGGCACGAGCTCATCAACGTGCAGGGGCTTCTGGGTGGCCCTTCTTTCCTTCACTTTCCACGCTGAGAACGGTGCCTTGTCCCGCAACTCTTTGCTCTGTGACTCCACCTTGGTCGAGGTCATAGATATTCCCCGATCTGCAGCCAGGCTGTGCGTCACATCCGGCCCCTCTCCTCCGACGACTGCACGTTATCCTTAAAATGAGTACAAAAAACAATTTTCAGAGAATTGGCAGGGGAAGACGTTTATACACTTTAATTTCTCTCCCAACCCCAAGTAGTTGGGGAAACGTTCATTGGTCACGATAGGGTGGATGCTTAGTAATCCTTACATCGGTGTATGTTGTTAACTCATGCATCATTGCTGTAGTGCAGGTCGGCAAGTATTTTTTATTTTCAAACAACATGTCTGTCTGGCGTTTTACTCTTGTTATATTTGCGAACGTGGCAAGAAGTCTGATATCTAAAATTTACATAGTTTATCGAATTCAGACCGGCTCCTTCAGTAGAGACTCGCGTTTGTCTAAAACAAATCCTGTTGAGCTATATGTTTCTTCAAGGTCTGTTAATTTATAAAAGATGTGAAATGCTGTTATCATGGGATTTTAGCTACAGTCTTTAAGATTTTCTGGGACGGCTGGTACGGAACTGGGACCATTCTGGAGGAACAGGGACGTATCGGACATTCTGTTTTTGTACAATGGGCGGTGGTAATCCGAACGATGAGGGTGGTGTTACCAAAGTACTTAAGACAAAAGCCACTGACATATAGTTCCCTTTTTAAGGGTCAGATTAGGGGACATCAGTCGTCTCACCTGTCCTTTCTTTCTCAGCCAATTAAGTTTCATCATTTTACAGAAAGGAGAGGCAGTAATATGGCAAAATACGATCGTTTTGTTTCTGTCAATTTGTTCAAACCCTGTCGTGTCTAAAAGCCAATTATTCCCGTACCGACGAGGTACAGTGTCGTCATTTATTCAAAAGGGAGCGAGGGAGCCCTCAGAGGGAGAGAGCGTCTTGCGTACCAAATAGGCTATTAGTACACGTACAACATAAAAAGAGGGAGAGAGAGAGAGAGAGAGAGAGAGACGTGTACAATAATAGGCTATTCAGTGCACACACATATAGATCAGTACGGGTCAGTTTCACGTATAAAACACAAGCTGAGGGAAAACATAAATTCATAGTTTACGTATACACAAATACCAGATAGGGTGCGACAGTACATACATCAAGTACGAAAACTTTAAGATAAAACAGAGGGCTATTTTTGGCGAAAGAGCCTTTTCATGCGTGTTGCATATTTTCAGTACTCCATTTAATTCATTTGGGGGTCGAGCTCTTCGTTCTCCTTCCTTCCTAATAGCAGACAATTTCTGTTGGTAACCTCGCTTCAATAAATACTTACTCTTTTTAATTGGTCGGACACTGGTCCAGTCGTGCTTATACTCACGGTGGGGTCTTCCAACATCTAACAAATGACGATCCAAGTTGAGGTAAAGGAGGGGTGTCTATCGGATGTGCGATGGTGCAATTCTGACTTTTCTATGTGGATGGAAGAAGAGGGAGTGAATCTAAAACATGACAATATCCCTAATTTCCGGGCTGAGGGGGGATTTTGGATGGACCCCAACCCGGGGTATCCCTAACTTTTCTCATCTAGTCTGCACATTAAGTTGACTCACTGGTGCGCGTCATTCAGGGCGTTCATTTGGGATATCGGTTGGGGTCCGAGGTACTACAATAACCCTTCAAGTTTCTGGCGTAGGCCACTCTCCCATTCACTAGCTCCAGGGAGGGAGAGAGTCGTTCCTAGGTAAGGTAAGTGCTATATTCTTTTTCGTCCTTCACATGCAGGCATCATGTTCGGGCTCGTTTTTCTTATTCCATTAACCGCTCGATCCATACCTCAGTCATACAAAAAAAAAAGCATTCGTCCGTCAACCCAGACGTGCGCCACACATGAGCATTCATACAACACAAATCGGGGCCCACGCGCGCATTCATACCATACAATTCTTCTTCTTTCTGCGTGTAACACGGTGCATTCTGGGTCTTCTCCATACTCCAGCTGAAACTCCGACATTAACCTGCAGAGAAAGAGAAGAGGGGGGGGGTGACAGCGTACAAAGCACATCAGCGCGCAAAAACATGAAAATGTTTTTACCTACCTCGTGCCTAACTTATCTTCTTTGGGAAGCAGTACCTTGCATCTCGGCATTGCAGCCCAGAGGAACTGGTCTATTGTCCTATTCATAGATATATCTAAATATCCGGACCCTTTTACCTATTGCTTATGCTGCAGGAATGCAAAAATACGACAGATCTTGACTATTCTTTTCGCATTGTTCGTATGTACCATGCCTTTCTAATTTTTCATAACCAAAATTGCTTCATTTTACTTGTCCTTTATTTATTTTGAAAATAGTAGCCTTTATCCGAGAACCTATCAATCTAAGTGACTGATATGAGGCTAGTTCTACATATTTTATTTTATTTTTTTCTTTTAAAACCTTGATTGAAAAAGATGTCAGCATAAAGATACGGGCCTACAACCACGTGGGCCGGCCACGGGGCAGACGGGAAACGTATGAGGTAAGGAGAGATTACACTGGTAGTATAGGAGTACGTAATGAGCGAGCCATTGTAATTGGAAAAACTTAAACGAGACAAATGGTTGCAGGATCAATGAAGGTTGGTTTTATAATTGAAAGTAAAACAGGATCAGTTACAATGAAATTATCTAGCTATACATTTGCGGGCAAGTACCATGAGTAACGTTAATTCGAACTTTCAATAGTACAGTAATCAATAATACAGCAGAACTTAATATCAATAGGGATATCCAAATGTTCAATCAGTACCCGTCCCCGCCCGCCATGTGCTCCAAAACTGCATACATATCTCATGATATCAAGGCTGAGCAACCAGTACACATCAAGGAGTTGCGAGTCTCATTTATACCGGCGCCATTTTGGGCGAGGCCGGGCAGGTCCAGAATATAGTCAAAATGTCTCCACCAACCAGCGGTCGGACCAGAACCCCTTTCGGCAGTCCAAAAAGTTCCGTTAAATGAAAACAGAAGGGACAGGCAACAAGAACCATCCGTCAAAGAGGGGAGGGCAAGTTCTTCCCTACCGGGTCACGTTGGGGCTCCACCGGAACTGATCGAATTGGTAGTCTACAGTGTTTCTGGATGTTGCAGACTGAACCTGGCGGCAGTATGAGAGCACCACCATCCCGTGGCTACGTCGTGGCCATCCCGCGAGCAATCATGGCAGTCGCTCCCCACCGGAAGTCTGCGGGAGTCGGGGGCCCCGGTGACTCTTGTAGAATTTTCAAGGCTGAGGGGACGCTTTCGGGAATGGGGCCCATGCCCTAGCAGTCAAGTCCTTGCAGGCCAGGCCCAAGTCTGTGGAGCCGACCGCCATTTCGTGATCTCCGTGGCAGCTGCCTGTCGCTGTACCGCAAGAGCGGGTGCAATTCAGCCGGATGGTGGGTGAGACGCTGTAGCCACAAGAGCGGGCGCAACTCAACCGGCCGAGTGAGGCACTGTGCCGCAAGAGCGGGCGCAACTCAGCTGGCCGAGCGAGGCACTGTGCTGCAAGAGCGGGCGTAACTCAGCTGGCCGAGCGAGGCACTGTGCTGCATGAGTGGGCGTAACTCAGCTGGCCGAGTAAAGCGCTGGGGTGCAGCTGAGGAACCTCTACCTGGGGAGGTGGGGGAGGCTCGTTCGCGCCGCCTCTCCCTCCCAGTGCACCCCACGCCGTCTCCTGGCGCAGGTATTTGTGATGGTCGGACCAGGCAATAAGAGGGGGGGGGTCATCAGCGAGGCATTCACCCCCCCCCCACCCGTGGCTCGCTGGATGCCACCTCAGGGTGGACGAATGGGAAGGCCAGTACAACAACATCGTGGCCGTGGTGCTTCCGGGCCATCCACCCAACGACCTCTTCGGCTGATGGCTTTTGTAGACTTTTTATAGCCCAAAGCCTACTAAAAAGTAGCTCAAAGCAGCCCAACATTGAGGGCGGGACAGGAACAGCGTTAAGCAGACGGCGAATGCATTTGGGCTTGTTGTTGCAGCCGCTGCCATGTAAATAGTTGTTTTTAAAAAAACTTTTAAATAGTTGTTTTAATAAAAAGTATTAAATAATTACTTTGCTGGGGTGTTGTATATATTTATAATATTTGCATATTGTTTGTCGTTATTTGAGCGGGGTGGGCGGTGGAGTCGAGCTGTCTTGCAGCCATCATGGCGTCGAGCTCGATTCTTCTCACTAGTTTCATATTTCTCATGAGGGGTTGTTCCTAATGTTTCTATTTTAGCGAGGTCAAAAAGAGAGATCCCATCAGTGGCCTACTGATTTTGCTCGATTCTTTTTGTTTTTCCTAACGATTTTTATGTTTTTGTTTGCTAACACGATACAGCGGCTAACCCGCAATTTTTTATATATATTTATGTCCTTTTTATTAGGGGCGTCTTCCAGGGGAGCCGGATGATCCACCTCTAATAAACGGTCCGGGCTGAACCAACTACCAACAAACGGGGCAAAGATAGGCATGACGGGTTACAAAGGGGACAAAAGTCTGCACTACCTATCCTTCACTATTCAGAAAGACTAAACAGAGCATGGCGACCCTGTGCTTATTTGTAAATAGAGAATAACCCAAAGAGAAGCAATTCCGAACGATCAATGTTCGGTCAAACAATCAATCAAATGAGGGATAAAAATAGGCACGACGTATTACAACGGGGGCAAAAGCCTGCGTTACCTATCTTTCACTATTCACAAGGACTAAACAGAGTATTGCGACTCTGTGATTTTTTTGTAAATAGAGAATGATCCAAAGAGAACGAATTCCAAAACAGTAAATGCTTGTATAACAATCAATCAAATGGAGAGGGAAGTAGGCACGCCGGATTCCAAAGGGGGCAAAGGCCTGCGTTACCTACCCTTCACTATCTGCAAAGACTAAACAGAGTATGGCGACTCTGTGCTTGTTTGCAAATAGAGAATCTCTCAGAAACAATCAAATGAGTAATACTAGTATTTTCAAACAATCAAACAATCAATTCTCAATTCGTCGTGTTTACACGACCTTACCCGGACCGCATGGACAGTTTCTCGTCTTCCGCTTCCAGCGCCTGATCGTCCACTATTCTCCGTAATTGCTGTGGCACTCCTGATGGTTCCCAGTCAGGACCGTAGATCACTCGAGAGAGGTCTGCTCGGAACCGGTGAAGTTCGGATGATCGGCTGCCAGACGAGGGTCTATCGGGCAGGTGCACTTCCCGATCGTTGCAGTCATTCACTCTGTCGTTGGGACCTCTCTCACTGGATCCACGCGTCGCTGATGGGCCCCACGTTTGGGACGCCAATTGTTAAAAGGTAGGGCCGAATTTGACCAAGAACCCTTCAGTATTTGCCCGGCGTTAGTCGCCTCTCATACCATTCGAGATTACTGTGGTATTGGCTATATGTGTAGTGTTGTGCGCGTGTTATGTCTCGTGTGTTGATTAGCGTGTGTATGTGTGTGCACGTGTGGAATGTGTGGAATGCATGCTTGGAGAGAATGTAATGAGGAGAGAATGTAGTGGGTGGAGAGACGGTTACTGAAGGAGAAGGGTGGAGGTTGCTGTTGTGTTCGGTGTCGCTGTACTACTTGTATTTCCTGAATAAAGAAGAAGAAGTATGGAACTTAATGAGCCTACGAGTCTCTTTCAATATATGGCGACGAGGATGGGATTTCATAGCGGCACTGAGCACAATTTCGTCTAATTCTTCCAAAAAAAAAAATCCGTTGTTGCTTAAAGGATTATCATTCCGGATATTGGTATTTCTGCCTTGCGCTTATCTGGTGGACGTCTAGACAACAAAACTTCTGAACGGTAATATTTTTGTGAAATACCTACTTTCAGCAACGCTCACCCGTTGCCTTGTGCCGTTGTGTTGTGCATTTTTCAATCGGCTCTTTGCACGAGTGGATTATACTTGAATGCTCCGCGCGAGTGATTGTTCGTGAGCGCTCCAATCCATTGCAGCATGATGATGCGGAAAACATTCCCTTGAGCTTCCGTAGCGGATTACCTACGTCGCTGCATCGTCAGCACGTATTATAACACAACGTGGCGGCCATTTTGAATCTAACCACAGTATCCTAGCAACAAGCTCTGTGCAACACCGAGTGCCGATTTCAACGTTGCCGGTGTTTTTCTTCACATTATTCGTTGCAATAAGAAGCTTTAAGTAATTCAGTAAGCATTTATCCTTTCTGACTCGGAGGACATGGGGATTTCTTAGAAACCTGCACATTTGGATTAAGAGAGAGAGTTCAATTAATTTTTGATGACTAACTTTGGTGAACATTTTGCCCAAATTAATAACATCTATTGATACAATGTGAACTTTGGAGAACTTTTTGCGCAAGTATCATATTCATTGGGAAATATTTTTTTTCTTTTTGGATTGTTGTTTTTCTTTGCCTACTTGTACTTCTTTATATAATCCAAATGTCTTCAATTCACCCACCCCCGTTCTTTTTAGCAGAATCTGGTGAACCTCCCATAGCATGGGATTTATGGCTTGACATGTTTGAAGCTTATGTTGAGGTTTTAGCTGAAGAAGAATCCTCTCAAGAAAGAAAAGTGTCTTTACTCAAACATAGACTTGGTGCAGTAGGGTTAAGGGAGTTCAAAAATTTACCTAAAATTGAAAATGCTGGTGACATGGGTGTTTATCAATGTGCTGTTAAACAAATGCAGGAGAGATTTGGGAGGAAAATTAATGTCGTTATGGAGAGGTTTAAGTTTTATTCGAGGGCTCAAAAAGTGGATGAGTCAATTGATCAGTATGTTTCAGCTTTGAGGGGTTTAGCTGTTACATGTGAATTTGAAAGTATGACTTATGACCAGGTCTTACGTGATCAAATTCTTATGAAAACCAAATCAAAAAAAATTCAGGAAAAACTATGGTCATCGGGGAGTACTTCGTTAAAAAATGCCATTGAAGTAGCTAGGGGTGTAGAAATTTCGGACCAGTGTATTCGTGAAGTTAGAAATGAGAAAAATAATTCTGTATCTGGTTCAGTTAATGAGATAAATAAGGGTGATAAATCCAAATTCAAAAATGATAATAAGTCATTTACTAACTATCCAAATAAGAAAAGTAATGAGAAAGGTTATGAGAAAAACAATGAGCAAAATAAGTTTGCGTGTTATAGGTGTGGATCTTCCAACCATTTAGCAAACTATAAGTGGTGTCCTGCACTTGATAAAATATGCACAAATTGTAAAAAGAAAGGACATTGTACTAGAGTATGTCACAACTTTAAGGCTAAAGTCAATTGCATCCAAGAGGATGATCAAGATGACATAAATTATATCCAAGAGGACGATACTTTTCATGTTGTAGGTGAAATTTGCAGTGTACATGACGAGTCAATTAGAGTGAGGAGTAAAGTTAAAGAGCTACCATCATGCATCATCAACATTGACGGTCTAGAAGTTAAAGTAATGGTAGACTCTTGTGCGTGGTATACTATTATGGGCATGGATCTATTTAAATCACTTTGGCCAAACAGATCATTATTAGTTCAGGATGTACACCCTGGGGGTTATACTGGACATAAAATACCTTCAGAAGGGTTTATATTGGCTAAGATTAGTTTTGGACATAATTCTTGTCAAGGTAAAATATACGTGGCTAACAAAGGTGCAACTATTTTAGGATGGCCACACATGTTTGATTTGGGTATGAAAATTGATCCTAGTTTAGATTGTCCTGTTTATTCTATTCAGGATGACTGTTGTGAAATGAACAATTACTCATTCCTTAAGGAAAAATTTCCTGATGTATTTTCCAATAGCATCGGCAAGATGATTGAATTTAAACATAAAATTATTTTAAGAGAAGGTACGTGTCCCGTGAGACAAAAACTTAGAAACGTACCTATTAGTTATAGAGAAAAATTGAGTGAAATACTTAAAAAATTGTGCAAGGATGAAATTATTGAACCAGTTGAGAGTTCAGACTGGATTTCGCCAGTCGTGATTTCTCTTAAATCCAATGGCGATTTGCGTTTATGTGTTGACCTAAGGTGTTTAAATGAAGCCATTTGGGTTGATACATTTCCCCTTCCAAATTTGCAAGAACTTACATCTTCTGTTGGTGGGTCCTCTTGGTTTTCCAAGATAGATTTAACAAGTGCGTATCACCAAATTGTTTTAGATGATGATTCTAAACATTGTACTGCTTTCATTACCACAGAGGGAATGTTTAGATATAAACGTATGCCATTTGGCCTTGCAAGCGCGTCTGCAGTATTTCAAAGGGAGATGTGCAGGATCTTACAAGGCATTAAAAATGCTAAAGTATTTCAGGATGACATTTTAATATATGGAAGGGACAAAGAATGTCACGATGAAAGTTTATATGCTGTTCTAGATGCATTGAGAAATAGTGGATTAACTATCAAAAATGAGAAATGTGTGTTTGGGAAATCTGAAGTGGAGTATTTAGGACATGTTATATCCAAAGATGGTATTCAACCAAAAATCAGTCATGTTGATGCTATTCTAGCTGTTCCTGAACCTACAAATAAGGAACAATTGATGTCGTTCCTGGGGTTAACAGAATTCTATTCACGTTTTATTGAAAACTATGCCTCGAAAGTTGAACCATTAAAATCATTGTTAAAAAGAGGTGTAGTGTTTACATGGGGCGAGCATCAAAAAATGTGTTTTGAGAAGGTGAAGAAAGAAATAGTTACAACACCATTTTTGAAACCCTTTTTGCCAACTGCTGAATGCATACTATCTGTGGATGCGTCTGGGTATGGCATTGGTGCTGTATTCTCTCAACATGTTAAATCAGAAAAGTGGGTAGTGGCGTATGCCTCACGCACGTTAACAAAATCGGAACGCAATTATTCCGTAATAGAGAAGGAATTATTGGCTGCTTCATGGACTGCTGAGAGATTCAGGATGTATGTGTGGGGGAGAAAATTCAAAATTTGTACCGATCATAAACCATTGGTAAATATTTTGAGACCTGAAGGTGGGAAGAATTTAACTCCTAGGTTAGCTCGCTTAGCTTCAAAGCTACAAATGTTTAGTTTTGATATAGAGTATATTCCTGGTAAAGATAACGTAGTTGCGGATGGTCTTTCAAGATTACCTAATGTAGATTTGACAGGAATTGAAACTAATAGTGATTGTGAAATAGCTTTTACCATCAAAGATGTGTTTTTGATAAATGAAAAGGATGTTAATAGTATTGTTTCTGAGGTGTCTTGGATGTGCGAGATGGACAAGGATGTTGCTTTGAAAGAGGTTAAACGGTTCATAGTTGATGGTTGGCCAAGAGAATCCAGCTTATGGGGTGAATGTGCTGCATTTTCAAAAATTAAAGAGGAACTGTGTGTTGTGAATGATATTGTCCTGTGAGGTGACAGAATTGTGCCTCCAGTCAGCTTAAGAGAGGACATTGTTGAGAAGAGTCACATGGGGCACGGCGGTATGTCCAGCACTAAAAGAAGGATTAAAGAGTGGTTTTGGTGGCCAGGGGTTGATTCCATGGTGGATCGATTAGTGAGGAATTGCAAAATTTGTGGTTCCAGTGATAAGGTAGCAAAGCCATTGAATGTGCCTTTAACTATGGTGAAATTGCCCGAGTATCCATGGCAAAAGGTTGCTATTGATTTCATGGGTCCATTTTCAGCTATATCAGCAAAGGATTGTTATGCTATTGTATTGGTTGATTATTATTCGAAATGGCCCGAGGTAAGAATGGTAAGTGGGATGACTACGGATGTGGTCATTGAGTTTTTAGAAGATGTGTTTTCAAGAGAAGGAGTCCCAGAAATTCTGGTTTCAGATAATGGACCTCAGTTTGTGTCACAAAAGATGGAAGAATTCTTAGTGATGATGGGTATCAAGCACATCAAATCATCACTATATCATCCCGAAAGTAACGGTCAAGTTGAGCGCTTCAACAGGGTGGTTAAGGAAGTGATTGAATTGGCATTGAGTGCAGGTTTACCATGGAGGAAAGCTCTACTAGAGAGGTTGACTGCATATCGTGTTACCCCGCATTCTGCTACAGGAAAAACACCTTTTGAGGTTTTGAGAGGTAGGAAACCATTTACTGGGTTAGTTCCTTGGTGGTTGAGAAAAAGGAATGATAGAAAGCAGTGCATTAACAACGATATTGATAAAGAAATCAGATCTGAAGTCAGAAAATATCAGGATCGCAGTCAGCAATATCATGGAGGTAAATGAAGTTGGCCTTTGGTTAAGATAGGTCAAATGGTTCGGGTAAAGAATCCTAGGATTGTGTTGAAGGGTGAAAGTGTATGGTCCAAACCCTTGAGAGTAATGAAGGTGTTTAGCAGTGCAGTAGAATTGGAAGATGGTAAGAGGTGGAATTTTCGACAATTGAGTTTTTGCAATGAGAAGGATGGTGTGGTAGGTTCACATTCAGGTGGTGTTGATGAAGGGACGTGCAGTGGATATATGTTAGGTGATGATTTTGGATTAAAGAAAGATGTGACGTCAACTGGTAGCACGGGTGGTTGTAGTGCCAGATGTGACAGAGGAAGTGGTGTTAGAGATATTGTGGATGTTGGTTCATCTTGTACCAATATTGGTGTTGAAGGTGAAATTCTACGCCGTGGCAATAGAACAAGGAAGTTGCCTGTCCGGTTTTCTGATTTTAAGTTAGGGTAATTCTTTCGGTGGTGTCTCAAGCTATTGAGGAGGAGGGTGTGTGGTATTGGCTATATGTGTAGTGTTGTGCGCGTGTTATGTCTCGTGTGTATGTTAGCGCGTGTATGTGTGTGCACGTGTGGAATGTGTGGAATGCATGCTTGGAGAGAATGTAATGAGGAGAGAATGTAGTGGGTGGAGAGACGGTTACTGAAGGAGAAGGGTGGAGGTTGCTGTTGTGTTCGGTGTCGCTGTACTACTTGTATTTCCTGAATAAAGAAGAAGAAGTATGGAACTTAATGAGCCTACGAGTCTCTTTCAATAATTACCAAACAACAAGGCAGGCGCTGGAGACAGAAGGCAGGAAACAGGAGTTTATTCCGACGGAGCATAACACGTCAAATCAGACAACAGGGTATCGTCTCGAGGTGCTCTAACCGCATCTCTGAGGCCTGGCCTCTTATACACAAGTTTATGACTTTATTACATTTATGACATCCGTGGTATTGCTTTGAAGTTTAAAAAGGCATCTTTGGAATCCCCGGTTCAGGCCCGTTCTCACACATATCTACAGTAGAGGTCCCCACCCAAATCTCAGCATGATGGCTATCGCGCAGCTGGACATTCCGGTGGGAACAAGAATGTGGGCGATCGGTCGGATCTAGGGGTGTGAAGGCATTGATTAATCCCCGCTCCTTTGATGTGAGGCGAGGTCCTACTGTAGGGGGCAATAAACTGCATCTGTTGGGCTAGGCGATGGCCTGGGGTCAGGTCAGACAATCGGGCAGGGAGGAAGAGGTTATCAAAAAGGGCCTGTTCTTTGAATGAGATGAAAGAGCGAGAGGGTTCAGCACGGGATGTGGCTCGGAGACAGAGTCGCGTTAGAGGTGTGTTTATGGCCCAAGCAGGAGAGACCGGGGGCTGTCGGGGCGCGGGGGAATGCTTGCGAGGCCGGGGAGTGAGGGGGAGAGACACGCAGGCTTTTGGCAGTGGGCAGAGAGGCCAAGGCAATCAAAATGGCTGCTGCTTATGCGCACGTATGGATCTGAAAAGGACAAGATGGCGCCAATAATGTTTACGCCACAATCCAGATTTTAACAGAATGGGGCAGAATCATTTTTCAAAAGGTGCAGGATATTTGAGTGAGACAAAGCTAAAATCTAATTTGATGCTGTGGAGCTGCCTGTCAGATACTTTTCCGATATGTCCTCCAAAAGATCTGGAGCTCTGAAGGAAAAGTTTCCAAACCTTTTCAAACTTTTTCTGATGCCCAAACAATAACACAAGTACATTTCTAAGGACCCCAGGACCTCAGGCGAAGGCACTTCAACATTCTCAGGGTGTAGGCCGAGGCCAACAACAAAATCTGGTCAAAGGCCAGCTGCCACTGGTCAGATGTGCACCTCAGGGAAAAGGCCTCTTGTAGATTGATGTGACCTCTTAGTGACACAGAAGGTCAGCTAACTGACCCTTGGCAGTTGGGGGCGATGTCTGGTTCTTCACTAACCAATGGAGTAAGATTTCCTAGGGGCAATCCTACCCACATTTGTTGCATGACCTGGTCCCCTCCTGCAAACAATCTCATAGTGTATTTTATACCCAAAATCCAAGATGTGAAACCATTTTCTACGTGTGCAGAGCCTGCATACCGACCCAGAGGTGTGGTCAGTGCAATGAACAGTTCCCTCCACTGTGGCCACTCAAAACAGGTCCTGGGGTAGAGTTCCTCCCACTGAGCTTAGTGCTGATCTGACTAGGTGGACAAAGGCTGGGGCTTTCCAATGCCACATGCCATTTACTTGTGACAGGGCAGGCCCCGTCAAAGTTAATAAAGTTCCTGGGTCAACCCCCAATCGTCTTCCAGCTATTTGTAGGAAAACACCTCCACACCACTAAAACATTGTCCCTGCCCTAGGAGCAGTTTTCACATCTCATTAAGGTCAAACACTTGATTGCTGGGTTCTGGAGAGAAAATACAGATTAGCCTACAGGAGGTTCAGGCAGGAAAATGTATCTTTCTAAAAGTTCTGTTTTCTAAATATTTATAAAAAATATGACTTCACCATTGAATTGGGCATTTAATAAGTATGAAAAAGAATCTTTAAATTGCTTTAGTAGGCAGTTCCTGTCAAATGTTACTGTGCAAAGGTTATACAGTTGACATTTTCTATGATTTAGTCACAGCCCTGCCAGTGAAAATAGCTTTTGGGGCCTAGTAAATGGAGGGACATACCATAATTATTTTGCACATGTTCCACTTTTAAATGTCAGGTACCCTACCTTGTCAGCAACAAGTCGACTTAGGGGTGACCTATTAATATTTAAAAACAGCAGTGGCAGCTAGATCTGATCACGGGTGGCAGAAAGGCAGGGGTTTAGGGGGAAAGGGTATAAATACAAAATTAAAAACTTACCTTCAGTCTATGTCGCTGCATCCTCCTCATTGCATCTCTCCACTCCTTCATCTGGCCGGAACAGGAAGGACACCGGAAACACGCAGGCTCACCTGAGCCAATCACAATGCTGCAATGCAGCGTTGTGACTGTTCTGAGCACCATGGTTCGGCGCTCAGATGGGGAATTGGGGCCTGGGCATGTTCTCCATCCAGGCTGTATTGGGTGAAGAGCATGCTATGTGAGCATGAATGTTTGGCTGGCCCGCCAAACATTCATGTGCATAAAGGGAATGAAAACCACTCCTCCCCTCCCCTTCTCCTTCAGAAGAGCAGCCCCATCCCACCCCGCTTCCCAAAGCTGCCGCGCCTGCAACAAGAAAAAATAAAATGATAATAACATTGAGTTATTATCATTTTATTTTTTCTTACACTGCTGAATAGCAGTGGGGCAACACTCCACTGCTTTAGTGGAAGGCGGAGCTTTTTGAAGGCCTGGACTTATTCCCTCTTTTAGCTAGGATAAAGAGGAAGTGGACTCTAAGGGTCAGTTAGCTGACCTTCTGTGCCACTACAAGGTCACATTAATCTACAAGAGGCCTTTTCCCTTAGGTGCACAACTGACCAGTGGCAGCTGGACTTTGACTGGACTTTGTTGTTGGCCTCTGCCTACACCCTTGGAATGTTGAAGTGCTGCTGCCTAAGCGGAGGAGCCGCCACTGAAAAGCTGAGGTTCCTACCTATCGAAATGGTTATTCTGGCAGGTTTAATAGCAGTCTGTTAAGCTGCTGTAGTCAGGCTACACATATTAGACCTCTAGA
The DNA here is from genome assembly GCF_964261635.1 of Lissotriton helveticus. Lineage (NCBI taxonomy): Eukaryota > Metazoa > Chordata > Amphibia > Caudata > Salamandridae > Lissotriton > Lissotriton helveticus. The sequence continues at coordinate 863,992,422 of NC_136068.1, read as the reverse complement.
GATCATTTGTAGGTCAACTCTGTGAATGGCACAAGAAGTGCTAGAGTCCACAGGTAGGTACAAAAGGGGGTGGTGATGGACTGTTCCCATGAGGCACAGGGTCAGACTGATTTGCATATGGCCATGTCTGAACTGGGGTGGCAGAGTGGGCTAAAGAACGGTGATGGATTAAACCCAGATCTGTTGACTGGGTGTGAGTGTTTGATTGGTTCAGATGCTCCGTCCATCACCACCCCCTTTTGTACCACTTTGTTCACCATAAGTTGGCAGGGTATGCTCAGACGTGAGTCCCTTGCTCACTTTGCCACTGGATTCAAGCAAGCCGGGCTGAAGACGGCTGAAATGTCAGAAACCGGTCCTCGGAAGCTTGTTTCCGGTCCAGGGAAGGCATGGCTTGACAGTTCGGGCTGGACTGTTCCCATGAGGCACAGGGTCAGCCTGATTTGCATATGGCCATGTCTGAACTGGGATGGCAGAGTGGGCTAAAGAACGGTGATGGATTAAACCCAGATCTGTTGACTGGGTGTGAGTGTTTGATTGGTTCAGATGTTCCGTCCATCACCACCCCCTTTTGTACCACTTTGTTCGCCATAAGTTGGCAGGGTATGCTCAGACGTGAGTCCCTTGCTCACTTTGCCTCTGGATTCAAGCAAGCCGGGCTGAAGACGGCTGAAATTCCAGAAACCGGTCCTCGGAAGCTTGTTTCCGGTCCAGGGAAGCCTTGGCTTGGCAGTTTGGGCTGGACTGTTCCCATGAGGCACAGGGTCAACCTGATTTGCATATGGCCATGTCTGAACTGGGGTGGCAGAGTGGGCTAAAGAACGGTGATGGATTAAACCCAGATCTGTTGACTGGGTGTGAGTGTTTGATTGGTTCAGATGCTCCGTCCATCACCACCCCCTTTTGTACCACTTTGTTCGCCATAAGTTGGCAGGGTATGCTCAGACGTGAGTCCCTTGCTCACTTTGCCTCTGGATTCAAGCAAGCCGGGCTGAAGATGGCTGAAATGCCAGAAACGGTCCTCCGAAGCTTGTTTCCGGTCCTGGGAAGGCATGGCTTGGCAGTTCGGGCTGGACTGTTCCCATGGTAAGACTGATTTGCATATGGCCATGTCTGAACTGGGGTGGCAGAGTGGGCTAAAGAACGGTGATGGATTAAACCCAGATCTGTTGACTGGGTGTGAGTGTTTGATTGGTTCAGATGCTCCGTCCATCACCACCCCCTTTTGTACCACTAGAGTCCACAGGTGGCATTTAACTTCAAAGTCCTAGGTGAATTTTCTACACCATATAGTAGGATCTTATAGGCAAGATAAAATTGTCAATCAAGCGGAAGCCAATTTGACTGTGTTTAAAGGGGAAGCACAGGCACTTTCTACCTGGTTAGTAAAAATTGACGGCACATCACACAAAAGGTGGGTTTTTTCCACAGCACTACAGCTGACTTCTTGCTTGCAGTTGGTTCCATGACAGACACCTTTTCCGACCATGCACACACACATGGATTTCTACTGAAGTTCTAGATATTCTAATGTGGATTCTAATGTTGAATATTATTTTGCTTTTATTAAATGGGAACTGCATTACTGATAAAAACAAATGCTGTTTCATGTGATTTGGGAATTCCTGCATTCTTTTTCTCACAGAGCACGATGCATAGTGGGATTATCATGCTGTGAATATCATTGTGTATCGTGTGCTGGTCAGCGTTGTTTGGGAAAGAGTTCCTTATCAAATTATGGCTCCAAAAAACAACCTATATTTTAAAAATCGCCTTCAATGACATCATACTTCCTTGTAATTTAAAAAATTCATAGGACATAAATGATGTTAAACAGCTAATGAGTGATTTGAGTTTCTATTTCTCATTAGATAGTGAAGATTCCTATTTAAATGCAGAAAATCATCAGGAGCTGTTTTGTTTTCATCACTACAGACACCATTCCATTCATCAATCACATATCCCTAAAGAAATATATATTATAAACACTAGGAACATTGTAAGACCACACCTATAAAATTTCCATAAATTATTTGCTTATTTCAATAGTGATGACAAGTCCGATCCATCTGCCTTTTATTATTCTCAGGAGCTGGATAAACTAAAAAAAGATCCTGATCATCAATCACAGGTTTAATTATTCAAAACAGTTTATTGAGAAAATGTTAATGATAAAATGTGTGGGGAATCAAATGCTGGCAAGTTAAGGGCACTAATACTATCTTTAAGGCAGTCATGATTCCCACAGAAATTATATTTATAAACAAAACACTACAGCAGAAAACATGCATGAGCTGTGCATCTTTTAGAGATTTAAATACAACATCAATTGCAAAGAGTAATTCGACATACTTTTCAGGCTGAAAAATGGATAAATTGGTTCAGAAAGAAACATATAATTCATTATTTTCAGCTTAAATGCAATAGCCCAACATCCAATAAATACTGATGTGTGTATGAACAGATTCTTATCTAAATATGTCGATCCATCAGCAAACAGATCAGACCCTTGATATGTTATATATTCCCCTATTACTGTAAATATGCATAGTTTTGCCAAGTTATGCCAAAGATGGTTGTCCTATTGGAGTAGAAATACTGTGAAGGAACACCTGTCAAAGATTATTGAAGACATGGATTTAAGTAACTTCCTCCGGGGCCACATCCCATTGAACAAATATCGATTTACATGTATCCTAATATGTGCTAATATAACAGAGGATAACTCACATTGTGAAAGAAAAGCTGCAGAAAGACTCAGAAAGACTGACAAAGATATAATGCAAATCACATCTGAAGTTATTGACAATGGATTTCAAACACTCTTACAAAACATTGACAAGATCTCTACCATTACTTCTGTCACTTTCAATCTTTTGAAAGAAGATTTCAATCTTTTGCTGGCTCAGATGCAAAACAATTGAATTGGGTTTTACAAACTTTGTCAATGAATAAAGTAGCATGGAAGTTCATAAAGAAGTCTACTGTGTTAAATCCTTACACTTTGTCTCAAAGCAGATAACAATCATTAAAAAGAAGGTATTATACATTCTCTTGTATCTATTGTACAGGCTGAGAGCACCATTTTCTGCAGGTAGCTTCATATGTGGCTTTTGCCAATCACTGTTTATCACTTTTATGATTGTCAGAAACACACATCCTTAGGCTGGAATGAGCAAATACACAATGCTTTCTTCATCATGTGTGGACATTTCTTTTCCAGTCCAATTCTTGAACAAAAGACAATCCCACATGGGAGGGGTATTTCGGCACAACACAACTAAGACAAATGAGAAGACGAACTGGCCTACCAATAATTATGTTTTAAGAAGCTTTCTAAATTTGTAATGGTCAAACATTGAGCTTCTCATAGTCTTGCTCCTTTGTTGTAGGAAAGTTTTTGTAGATTTCATAAATCTTTCCCTCGACATGACTTGTGAAGCCATTACAAAGAGGTTGCGATGGTACAGCAAGCACGAGGGTAAAGGAAGGAATTACGCACTTTGAAGATTTCCTTGGTGGAATTTCCTGCCAGATTGATTTGGAGAGAAATATGAATCTTACGGGATTTTTTATGTTACGGTGGTACTTCCTAGAGGCTAATTTCAATGTATCTTTATCGTCAATAGTATGGGAGTGATGCCATTGTCTCTCAAGGTTTTTGCATAGTGCTTTTTCCATATACAATTCTGGTGAATACTAGGGTGCATGTGCGCCATGACTGGACTGACAGCAAGGTTTTATAGGAGCAGTTTTATTAAAGGCCGCATTGGCAGTGAGGTGATAGTCTAATAGGATTTTGTTTACATCGTTCTTATAACCATTAGAAGCACATTATTCTATGAGTTAACTGTTCAAAAAATAGTGAAGTGTTGTGGTAGTGTATTTTATACTCTAAGAAACCATTTGAAAGTGTTCCCTAGCCAAAACTAGACATGATAAACATATGCTTTTGTAAGTCAAACAAGTGTGTTCTGATTGTGTTACAAATAGATCTGTCTTTAACTTCTGCAGCAGAAACATATGCCTTATAAACTGTTGCATCAGAAATTAAACTACTTTTGAAGAGTTCATTCATAACACATTTTGCTGACATATTGCACACCCTCTTCCAGTTATCAAATACAACTGGCATAGTCTATGGGGTATATTCTCAAAGAGCTATCGCAGAGTTAACGGCACTTTATCGCAGACAAAGTCGTGATAAATATATCACCCCATTCACAAGCTGGTGCTAGCAGCCCATAGCACTAGTTTACCTGCGATAGCAGCCGCAAAAAACATCACCACTTAGGACCCCCGCAACTCTCGCTAATGAGATGCAGAGGAAGCATTCCCGAGCAAAAAGCCTCAACAACACCACTCCGCAACATTCTCAACGACTAGCCACATCGGCGATAAGATCCCAAAACATGCGTTAGCAGCAGGAAACTAACACCTGCTCTGACCTGGTGTAAAGTCGGACAACAGCCTGCACCATGAACGGGAGCCCAGCCCAGAGCCACACCTTGAGGAACAACAAATGCTATGGAGCCACTCATCATGCAGCCTGGACACCCAAGAGGGCCACAACACCCACCGCCACCACCACCAGACCCCCCTGCCCGGGCCGTCCCCTACCCCTCCCCAGACAAAGCCATGCCACATCGACTACACGGAAGCATGTACCAAACATTCCGCCTGAACACGCACAATCACATCTGGTTACATGCATGTGACGACACAAAAATGAGCATCACACATTCACCTTCGAAGCAACAAATGAAAATGTACTAAAACAAACACAGAACACAAATGAAGAAACATGGCGGCACCTCTCGGGACACTCCGTAGGTCACGGCCTGCAAGACAAATACCATGATGAGAAGGTGTGTCCTGCACACATCAAGGGACAGAGAGAGAGAGAGAAGGAGAGAGAGAGAGGGAGACAGAGATTGACGGACAGAGAGGAGGAGAGAGAGATAGACGGACAGAGAGGGGGAGAGAGACACAGAGAAAAGAAGAGAGGGACAGGGAGAGAGTGTCGACACTGCGCACCCAGGCCACACTGCTAACCTGCTGCCATTGGTGTGTCTCCAACCATGTGCCGGTATGTAGTGCAGTTCACCAGGTCTCACATCTGAGACAGACCCATCATCTGCAACAGAGTACAGATACTTGAATGGCAAAGTACATATAATTGCACACAACATCATCTCCTGTCTGCATAGTGCACCCAGGTAGCTACACCCCAGCCCATGCACACCGAGGCAGCTGCATCCCAGCCCCTCCCACCGCCCAGCGCACCCAGGCCTCAGTGCTCACCTGCCTCCACCAGCCTGCGGACATGGCACCCTCCACATCATGCAGGCCCCCAGGTCTCACATTTGGTGCTGGGTCTTCATTTCTCCATGGCAGAGGACATACCAGTGCACCCCGCATTATCGCAGGCTGCACACCCGCTCCGCCTCATGGGTGACACTAACTCTGTGATCCAGGAGGTGACGCCACGTGGCAGTAGGCTCGCGCTGCCCACTGGCTCAGGCCTACACTGTGGTCCAGCAGCGCACACCCTGAGAGAGGTTGGAAATGACGTGTGCATGTGCGCACTTCCCTTTTTATTGGCAGGGTCCCAAGTGCTGTGATGCATGTGCTGTATGGGTGTGGTGTGGGTGTAAACCAGCCATGAGGGAGTAGCTGTGGCATGCTGACAACTAGACCTGTGAACAGCAGAGCACAACAGGGGCGACCTGGCACACGTATCGTTGTCGTCCCCGCCTGTGAGCGTAGTGAACTGGGCTGGCTTATGTCAGTCCAGCATAAGAGTTTGAACAATGACTTTGGGGCTCTGGGCGTGGTTCTGCTTGGGGCTGGACAAGGAAGGAACTAATGCATGTGTCCCCGTTGTTGAATCGGCGCCACCAGGACAACATTCGGCAATGTGTCACCCTATGACCCAAGTCCAATGACATGAGCCACATGGACGTAGGGGGAATTCACTGAGCCTACATTCATCAATACTACCACACATGAAAGACCATAGACACAACACATCTGTGTGATTCGGAATGCTTAATGCACATTCAGTGGAGTGTTGCTTCTGGAGCAGTACAGGGCCATGCAAACCCCACATGACTGTAAACCCGACATGACAATGTTGTCCTTGGAGGGCCAGCCAGAGTCCTTCAGGGAATGACAAGTTCAAAGGACGAAGAAGAGTTCAGTCCGCAGTCTGATTGCTGTGTCATTGGCGATCAAACAAAATATAGCAGTCCATTACGAGGTCCAAGGTGAGTGTCGTAGAGTGTATCGGGGGACAGTGGAAGGTGATGATGCAGAGGGCAGAACCATGCTGAAACCGGCCATATGGCGGAGATGAATGCTACTACATCCTTCTTACCACGATGGCGCTTCCATCCGCTTCTTCGTCCTCTGCTGTACCATGTGCCTCACGTGTGGGTGGTGCTGGCGTTTCTCCAGCACTGTGTGGCAGTGCCACCTCAGGGGCCGGAGGTGGTATGTCTGCCACACTGGGGGCGGAGATGTGGATGAGTGGTAGCAGCAGCATGTATCAGCGCCAGGCCTTGTGCTAGCAATGCCATGAGGATGGTTTGGAGGTCATTGAGGAACCCAGCTACCACTCGCTAGTGTGCAGCCGTGGCAACCACTCTTTCTGCATTGGCCCGCTCCATGGTCTCCATGAGCCTCCGTATGTTTCCCACCTCATGGGCGAGCTCGATGGAGCCACTCTGAGTAGTCGTTCTTGTCGCTGAGTCAGGACTTTGGCGATGTCAGCCATGGTTCGTTGGATAGCATGGAGCAAACTGTGGGTGTCAAATAGGGACTGGTACTTGATGGGACTTAGACACCCACGTATGGCATCTAGTTTGTCTGACATGCGGTTGAAGCCCTCCTGCACCTGTTCAGCCAGCTGCTCCTGGCATCCCAACACACGACGTTGGAAGGCCATGTGTCCTTCGTGGGGGTCCTGGGAGGCAGCCGTGGTGGTGGGTGCTGCCTCCTGTCTGGTCTGTGCTGGGGGTGGGATGCCCTCATTGCAGATGGGCTGCACTGCTCCTGAAGGTGGGTTGACGTAGCTGACAATGAACTCTTGGAGGGCGTCGGAGTCAAAGCTGTGGTTGTCTTCTTCGTCATCAGCGAAGAGAGGGCCATGCTACTCTGCAGGAAGTGTTGATTATCCCTCTGCAATGTGAAGGGGAGATGCAGTTTAACAATGTGTTCACATGTGTGTTGTCGCATTGTACATGTTTACATAAAGACTGCATGACTGTGTACATCGTGGCTGTTTGGGAAGAGCTGCCTATTTGATGGGAGACAGTGGGCATTTCGACAACAGATGTGTGTGTGTTCATACTTGTACATTATCGTCTCAAATTTCCCTGCAATGCCACTTGTGCTTGGCCAGTGTCTACACCCAGTCGGCACCAGTTGTGTCCTGTGTTCTGTTGTGGACGTGTTGCTGTTTGTACCACATTTTTGTCAGTGTTGCTGTGCTCTGCATGTTATGTGTGTGTGCTGCATTTCGGGGGTGTGGCCCCTGCTGCTCTGTTTTGCTGCCCTTATCCCTTTTCTGCGATGTGCCTTTGCCTTCTGTGCTTATACAGTGCTGAGATGTGTCATACTTGGGTACATTGGTCTCTTGGTGGGTGTTGGGGGTCTGGGGCATGGTTTGTCCGCAGATGTGCTCTACTTAATTGTGCATGTGTGCCATTGTGGCCATCTTTCCCATCCCCCCAGTCCCTGATAGTTACTCACCCTGTTGCAGTTGTGTCCGGTCATGTTCAGCAGTGTCAGGTACCCCGACTCCAGTCACCGCCTCCCCACTGATGACTGTGGACACCATTTCCTCCATGTCCAGCTCCTCCGGTGGCGCAGGACTCCCACCTCCAGTCTGCATTGCTGCCCTCCGGTTGTTGGCGAGTTTCAACTTGGTTTTGTGACGTTATTCCAGTGCCTCTTGACCTCTTCCATTGTCCTCTTCAGCACTCCTACTGCATTCACCTTGTACACGATGGATTGCCATAGTCCATTTTTTGTTGCCAATGAAACAGTGAGGTGACGAACAGTTGTTGATGGTGTTCGACCACCTCCGTTATCAGGATCCTGTTTTCCTGCGGACTGAAGCGCTTCTTCCTACTCTTCTTCTCCTTGGCCTTCCCTGACCCCGAGGTCCCAGGCAGGTCCTCAGGGGGGCTTGTGGGGTTCTGGTTCTCCTCCGTCCTTGCTCCGGCAATGTCCATTGGGCTTCGCTGTTGTTTGGCATTTGTTTGTCAGTTTTTTTTCTACTTTTATGATGGTTTTTCCCGCTGGCGTGTGTGAATTGCAGACCTGTAGCTGGTTTTTGCTGATTTCAGTATCACGATTGGCCTTATTGCAGTCATTTTGCGTTCGCGTCTCGCATTTTTGTGGCGTGACATTGATTTTAACGTGGTCTGTTGACGTGTTATCTGGAGACTATTGCATGGTATCGCCGTGTTTAGAATGCTTGGTTAACATGGGGTAATTATCCCGCAATGCATTGCAATGTTGGAAGTTGTGTTAAGTAACTTTTGCGATGGTTATCACACGTTCTTGAGAATATATCCCCTATGCTTTTAAAGCCACTGGCTGTGGCCTAATGACTGGCTTTCAGGCTATTGTTGGACAAATTCCTTTCTTCTTTAGTTTGTTGTTTCTGAATCTTCCGGGCTAAGGTCTGCTAGTTCAGCGCTCTAGTCCCGCTGTACTGCATGAGTGTATAAATACTGCCATTCTGCACACTCGCGTGGTGGAGAAGAGTCTAGCCGGTGGCAGTGGCTGACTCTATCCGCTCACGCTGTGTGTCTTGTGTGTGTTACACTGCGAGCGTTGACTTAATAGCGTTTTAAAACTTTGGCGAATTACTGCAAAATTTTATGCCTGTGTAATACTGTGTTAGTTTTTAAATAGCGCCTCACCTGAAATCACTCTGCTAACTCTAACACTCCCGCCCCGGTCCGCCGCGTCCAGTGTGGGCGTTTGCTGCGGAGGGTGGAGGAGGAGCCCAGCACTTCCGGGCTAAGGTCTGCTAGTTCAGCGCTCTAGTCCCCCCTAGGTCGCCTATAAATGTGCGTAGGTCTGCGTCCGCGCAGCGGACGCGTGCAGCGGGCGCGCCGGAAGCGCGCCGAAGTCGAGCCTAAGTCCAGCCCGTCTGCGCCCGTCCGCGCCAGGACGGGGCGCGGGGCTGGGACTCCCTGTCCCTCTTATCCCGTACCGCTGCGATACGATAGGCAGGTACTGCTAGATCTATGTCCTGATGTCCCCCTTCTATGCAAACACAAGATGGAGGCTCTTTCTTTGCATAGATGCCCTTCGTGCACATTTACGCCGACTTTGCTGCCCACTAAGAATCCTATCACTAAGCAGATTAAGGCTGCCCTGATCAATTGTCGCTCACTTAGCAAACACAGCACTCAAATACATCACCTACTTGAGGATGATGGACTGGATGTTCTGTTTTTAACCGAGACGTGGTTAGGTGAATTCTCTGACCCTGACATCATTGAGGCTATGCCTCCTGGCTACTCCCTTTCCAGAATAGACAGAAAGGATGGAAGGGGAGGAGGAATTGCTATAGCCACTAGATCTCCAATAGTCTGCTCTCTATCTCCCATCATAATTGACCATTGTGAAGCTGGCTCATTTACTATAGTCTTTGGCCCTCAACTGTCTCTGTCAGGCATTCTTGTATACAGGCCCCCGGGCAGACTGTATGATTTTACAACTAGCCTGACAGAAGCCACAGCACACTTAGCAATTAGGAAAAATAGACTGATTGTGCTGGGGGATATGAACGTCCACTTTGACGATCCCCTTGATACTGAAGCTAAGGACATCAGGTCGGAACTGCTTTCTCTACAGCTCGACCTTATCAACAGTGATCCCACCCACAGACTGGGCCATCTTTTAGACCCAATCTTTATGAATGGCTCTGGTGTACATGTCCAATGCCCTATTCCGGTCCCTTGGACTGATCACTTTATTATTCCATTTGTCCTTCAATTATCCGACCCTGATCCTAAACCAGTCTGTAACCATCGCTACCTACGGCGGAACTGGAAAAACTTCTCTCATGAGACTTTTAATAAGATACTCGATACAGGAGGTTCCCTGGGAGGCACAGACTGCGAAACTGCCTACAGTCTCTTGCAGAATCACATTCAAAAAGCCTTAGACACCATCGCTCCCATTCGGGAAATGAAAAACCCTAAAAATGCGAGGAAATCTAGTCCTTGGTACACGCCTGAACTTCAGGCTGTTAAATCGGCTTGTAAGAAATTGGAGCGTGAGTGGCGCACCAACTGTTGCCCTATAATTAAAACACAGTACAAAAATGCACAAAAACAATACTATAGAAAAATACGCTCCTCTAAAGCTCTCCACTACAAAACTCGCATAGGGGAGGCGGAGAACTCCTCTAAAGAGCTTTACAAAATTTTTAAAGAAATATCGGTGCTCACCAACGACAATCAATCCTGTAATGACTCGGTTGAAACCTGCAACAACATAGCCCAGTACTTCTCCAGAAAAATCACCAATATTTATGCCAACTTTTCTGATCAGCCGACCTCTGGTCACGATTTTAAGGAGAGCTTAGAAACTGTTCCTACGGCACAAAGTCTCCCACACTTCTATGTACCGCCCACAGAAACTCTCATAAATATATGAAAAAGCGTTAAATCAGGCTCCCCTCGGGACCCAGCTCCACCTAAAGTTCTAGCCACTAGCCTACAAGTACTGGAACCATATTTCAGGCATGTTATTCAAGTATCCTTCTCCTCGGCCTGTCTTCCGGAAGATTGGAAACAAGCAATAGTATTGCCCATAAAAAAGAAACCTAACATCAGTCAGGATACCTTAGAAAATCTCCGACCCATTTCCCTTCTCCCCTATCTCGCAAAAGTGACCGAAAAAATTGCAAACAAACAACTGATGGCCCACCTTGAATCCAACCATTCCCTGCACGGATCCCAATCTGGTTTCAGAACTAACTACTCCACGGAGACAGCCCTTCTAAGAGCGATTGAAACTCTTCGGGCAGGAGCAGATGAGGGTCATACCATGGCACTCATCATGTTGGACCTCAGCGCCGCGTTTGACACTGTAGCACATTCCATCTTGCTACAGTGTCTAAACAAAGCTGGGGTCACCAAGACAGCGCTAGGCTGGCTTAAAGCTTTCCTTCTGGGCCGCAGCTTCCAGGTCCAAAGAGGTTCTTTCCTCTCAGACAGCATTGCTCTTGAACAGGGGGTACCTCAGGGCTCTGCCCTGAGCCCGACCCTGTTCAATTTGTATATGGCTCCTCTGGCAAATGTGGTACATTCGTAAGGCATAAAATTAGTATCGTACGCCGACGATACCCAACTGCTCATCTCGCTATCCCAAGCCCCTACTTTAGCTGCAACCAACTTCAAAAACTGCATGCAGGAGCTGGCAGGTTGGATGAACCTACACTGCCTAAAACTTAACGGCTCCAAAACAGAGGTTCTTGTGATAGGTGGTAGTGATACCAGCTGGACTCAGGATTGGTGGCCCTCCTGTTTAGGACCTTTACCTACCCCTGCCAAGGAAGCCAAGAACTTGGGGGTTTGGGTTGATCCCAAACTCTCCTTTGACAGTCATGTCCACAAAGTGGTAGGGAAATGATTCGGGGTGCTAAAAATCTTAAATCGCACTCTAGACCTTCTTCCGCTAGAGGCCAGACGCACCCTGACCCAAGCACTAATCACCTCCCGTATTGATTACGGTAATGTGCTCCTTTTAGGGACAACTGAAAAGAACAAGAAAAAGCTTCAAGTCCTACAAAATACGGCAGCACGGCTAGTCCTTAAGCTACCCAAAAGAGCTCCTTCTAAATCCGCCTTGGATGCTCTTCATTGGCTCCCCATAAAAAAAAGAATCCTCTTTAAAGCACTGCTCATATGCTACAGGATCAACTCCATGATAGCCCCTGAATATCTCAAAGATTTAGCCATACCCTATGAGCCAAATAGAGCACTTCGCTCAATGGGAAAGGGTCTCCTTAAAATTCCTCGCATAAAGAAGGCCAGGATGGGAGGTCGCTCCTTCCGCGTACTGGCGGCTAAAAACTGGAATGCTCTTCCCACGTACATCAGACAAGCTGAAACAGAAACCATTTTTAGAAAAATCTTAAAAACCTACCTGTACACCTTATAAGTCTGGCCTCTGCGTCCAGCTACTCTCTCCACAGCGCGGGGACACGCCGGGAAGGCGTCACCAGGCGCTTTATAAACTCATTTATTATTATTATTATTATATTATTATTATGAATCTGTTTGGTGGAACTTGAGTAGCACTTCTAATAGTTGGTGGTGCAATTCGTATGTTTTTCCTAGTAAAGATATAAAGTCAGCATGAATGCCAATGTGGATGGAAGTAAAATCTACCCGAAGTAACAGCAAGTTCTAGAAGTAATAGCATTTTACTTTGGAGGAGACTTCTATAACAGAATAAGTGAGAATTGTAAATTTTCATTTCACAAGTTTCAGACTCCCCAAGTGAGACCTGCTTTCTGGTGAACAATCTGCATTGAAACAATTTATTTGGGCATTCCATTGAAACAACCCTAAATAATGGCCTTTGAGGCAATGGAGATAATGTGAATGCACAAAGAAAAATATGCTGTAATGCAGTTGTCGATTCTTATAATCCACCAATGCCTTCATCAGTGTCATCAGCATCCATGCCAACCCTAGTAGGAATACATTTGTCAACAGTTTCTGCCTTCTCTGCCTCACATTGGTAATGTCATGTAAAATTTGCTAGCTTTATATTCAGCATCAGCAGGTTCTACATTGACTTATTTGGTGCCTCTTTAAAAATGTTTCAGTGTCATTTTCGACATCACAATTGACATATTTCTCACCTGTAATTTCAACATCCTGATTCCAAGGAGTCATATGCCAACTCACCATCATCAATATCTGTAGAAAACTAACGTACTGGCACCGAAAGCTGAGAATGTTGGGTCTCTCACATTTTTCATGATAAAGAAATCGTTATAGTTCTCAAAATAAAAATAATCTAAATGGAGCATTTTTTGCTTTTTTTTTTAATTCCTATTGTTACAAATTGTTATAATATATTACAACTCATTAAAAATAAAACCTTAGAAATTCCCTGGAAAATACAGAGGTTAAAGTGACTTTATAGTTAGGTGAAAATGTCAGTAAAACATACCATTTTAAACAAACAAAACCTCTGAAATTCACCAGCTATTGTAACTCAAGTAACTATAGTTCATGCCTTAAAGATACTATAACTCATGTACCCGCATGCACTGTTGTCATCAATGATGTAACTTTAGATGTTGCAATGATGTTATCAATGATGTCATTTAACATGTCATGAGTGATTTAACACTGGAGGTAATTAGCAATGAATAAATTATGTAGACCAATGACTGTTTAACTTAATGATGTTAATTTATCGCTGATACATATTTGCACAACTAGTATGTGCAATAAAATGTCAACAGACTACGATTATGTCTTTCTTTTATATCTGTGGATTGAGGCAAAATATTTGTTGTTGATAAAGATGATGACGGAGCTGCACTAGCAGCTTGAGGACTGAAACTTCAGGTGGAAGAGGCTGTGGATGCAAACTGTTATTTATGTGTGTCTGTGTGCGTGTGTGTGTCTGATGTGTGTGTGTGTGGACATGTATGACCCACACTGTGGGAACCGGTTCGGTCATCATAAGCTGGGATAATCTTGACAGAACCAGACAAACACTATCTATGTGAGGAACCGTCCGAATAGTGTGTTTCGGTACTTTGGAGCTGGTGTATCAAAAAATTGCAGTTAGACTTGCTTCAGTGCGCTTTATAATCTACCCTACTATCAAAGCACGCATGGAGTTAGAGTAGTAATTGCACACTTCATTACGGTCAATGGCTGTTCCTCATAAGTATAGGTATGTTATGTGTGAGTGTTTGTGTGTTTAATGAGTGTATTCATAGAATACACTTTATTATCTTTCTTCCAGTAACATTATAACATCATTATTACTTTTCCGGTAATATAACATAGTATCCTCCTTCTTGAATTATTTTATGCTGTTTATTTAGGTATAGGTTTCAAATATATGTGAACATTGATTCATATCTTTATTCATTATAATGTGATAAGGAAGCCTGCTTGAATATATTCATTTTTTTCTGTATGGATTAAATGTTCCTTTTTTAGTGATTGCTTTTAAATAATCAACAAGGCTTCATATAAACTGCTGACTTTATTTCTAATTTATTATTTTCACCACTTTAATGCAAAGCCTTTTTTCCTTAGAATGCAAACTCTGGGGCATATTACCAAGGGCAAGATCGCCGCTTTAGTGGGAAAAATTCCCGCTAAAGCGGCGATAATTTTATCGCCCTATTACCTAGCTGTCGCTAACACCAGTTAGCGACAGCTAATAGGCGATAGCGGGCATTTAGGGGCCCACTCTGCATGTCAGCGATGATTATCACTAATGACATGCAGAGTGGGTGTGCCAAGATGTTAGCGACTGGAAACAGTCGCTAACATCGCTATCCCCTATTACCAACTTTTGGAAATAATCGTGCTAAGCACGATTATCTCCAAAAGCTAATGCCTGCCCAGAGCAGTTCTTAGCCATGTTATCCAATGGTAGGTGGATAACATGGCTAAGAGCATTTGCTCGCTAATGCATGAATATCGCTGACTTTTCAGCAATATTCATGCATTTCGGACGATTTTTATCGCTTAGGAGATAAACTTTGATAATATCAAGGCTCCTAAGCGTTAAAAATCGTCGGAGCGCGGCGATATTTAAATGCCCGCTAACCAAGCTTAGCGATAATTATCGCTATAGCTTGGTAATATGCCCCTCTATTTTTGACATTCAAGTTACTTTACAGATAAGCCTTCTAATAAAAATTCTGCATAAGGTATCCAGGCCAAATTTGTGACCATTTATCTACATCTTAGGGTTCTAAAGGCACCAATGTTTTTTGGATTCCCATGGAAGGAATTAAGAACATAGGTCAAATATAACTAGATGTTTTTTTTTCTAAAAATGGCAAAAGGTTTTCTGTGCTATGATCTACATCTTCCCAGCTTTGAGGAATAAGCATAGTTGTATCAAACAGTTTTTTTTAACACTAGTATTGCAATTTTCTAAGAGGTAGGCCATTCTCCTAATATTTGTGTCTTAGGCCTTCTTGCTATTTGTTGTTGAAACAGGTGTGATCCCAGAAAATTATACATTTCTGGGAACTAGAAAAATCCTGAATTCATCAAGCTGTCATGTGTGTAGATCTCTTATGAAATTAATAGTTCAATAAAAATAATATTGGAAATACCTAGTAAAAAAATAAAAGTTTCTCTCTCCTTTCTTTGGCAGTAAGGCAACCACTGCAGGCCAATCCCCCAAGCAGCACTTCAGCTTCGGGATAGTCTCTCCTCAGTTTCTCTGGTTCCTCTCCTCAGCAGAGGTTTCTTCTTGTTTCCCAAAAGTGATCTAAGGTTCTGGGGTCTGGGTCCCCATATTTATACTAGCAACTCCTTTGTCACTGGAGGCAGAGTGTCTGTGCCTAGTCCAAACCAGTTCTGTGAATTCATGGAGCACTTTGTTGACAAGACTACTTCTTACCTTTGACAGTGTGGGCCTGGGACATCAGACACACCATAGGGGGTGGATCCAGCATTGTGGAAGGCAGGCACAGCCCTATTCAGGCCCCAGGAGCAACTCCTCCCAACCATCTGCATGTAGATAGCTCTATTCAGCCCTGTGCTGACTCACCCCCTCTCCTGGAATCCCCTGGCCCCTGTCACTCAAACTCCAGACAAGGAATACACAACCTAGCAGAGGCAGTCTTGGATAGTTAGGCAAGAAAATACCTACTTTCTAAAAGTGGTATTTTCAAACAGATAATGTTAAAACCAACATCAGGCATACTAAACTCGAATTTCTACCTAGTTCCCTGAGTCAGTTAGGATTATAAGATGCTATCATCAAACTGCCCATTCTGGCCTATGGGGAACAGGTAGCCTTGTAGTAGTGAAAATCAAAAATGTCTGTAATTTACTATTAGTACATGCCACACACACCAGGGCATGTCCTACCTTTTACCTACAATTCACCCTGCTCTTGTGCCTACCATACGGGTGACTAATATGCAGAAAAGGGAAGGTTTAGGGACTGGCAAGTAGGTGCACTTGCCTAGTCAACATGGCAGCACTAGACTGCACACAGGTTCTGCAATGGCAGACCTGAGACACACTTTACAGGCTGCTTATGTGGGTGGCACAATCAGTGCTGCAAGCCCACCAGCAGCATTTCATTTCCCAGCCCTTGGGCACACTCAGTGCACTGTACTAGGGTCTGACAAGTAAACCAAACCAGCCAGTCATGGAGTCACAAATCCATTCATCAATTTACCATAGAGAGCACATGCACTTTAGCGCTGATCAGCAGTGGTAAAGTGCCCAGAGTCATAAAACAGCCAACAACAGGTCAGAACAAATACAGGAGGAAGGCAAAACGTTCAGGGATGACCCTGCAAAAAGGGCCTAGTCCAACAAAGAGTCATTCTGGAAACTTTAATGGGTTTCCTAACTGCTAAAATGGAAAAGGAATTAATCACAGCAGTAGTTATGATACTCAAAAAATAGAAAGTCTCCTCACAAATCATAAGGAATACAAATAAATCACCGTTATCAGTAGCTAATGGCAATTCAGAGTAGCTCAACAAAGTCCTAAGGGACATGGCAGGGTAGGGGTGCATAGAATGCCTTAACCATCTAGCTAGGACACATACTATATAGAAAGCACCAAAAATGTTGTAAAAACAAGTGGTTATGTCATCTATAGCCAATGAGGATGGATATTCTGACATGCATTGTCTTCTCCCTTAATATGTAGTTATTTGAATGTGGCTACGGCGTATTACAAAAGGATACATCTAGGAAGGTTCTCATGAAACCCTTTGCATGCCTACTCTGTTAGCTGCTCGATGTCCCATTGTGTAACAATGGTCTGCTCTATGAAATGAGACAGTAATATCTAACATGCCCTGGTATACTTGTTCATTATAAGCATATGGCAGAGGAAACAATCTAAAAATAATGTCGTCATATGGTGAGATGAAGGAAAGAAATACATTTTGCAGCAAACAGCACGTTTCACAAACATGTCAAGTTTCACAGTCCAGTTATAAAGTTAAATCATCATTTTACAAAAGGCATTTATGTTCTGAAAGGAATGGGAAGGAATCAAGAAATTATTGAGGCCCAACAGTGAAGGAATGATAGAAATGGGGGCTTTCTGCATAAGTGAGCAACATTTTCACTTTTTGCACTATTAATTAAGGCACATTTTCTAACCGTTATTTTGATATGCATTTTCTATGTTAATGTTGAAGCACAGTTCTATATTACTATGAGGTTACATTTAGGTAAGAACACTCACTATAATCTATTGTGATTTGCAGAGTGACAACATGGTGTACCACTATTGTGTGGTTGTATTTTACCATTTGTCATCTGTAGAAAGAAATATGTTTTATGGTTGTGCACGTAATCTGCTTAATTTTGGGAGTACATCACTAACCAACTTAGTTTGGACCTCATCTGGATATCCCCTATTGTACATAGGAAGACAAAATTCAGAGAGTCAATCACAGGGATGTTTGTGGGCTTTCTTTAGGATTGAGCTCTTTGTCCCATATTTAGAGGATTTTAATTTCTCACACACATTTTACTCTGACCTTCTGATTCAAACCGTTCTACATAGATTAGAGGTGGAAGGTTTTCAGGCTATCAACACAGTACTCAAGAGACCTGGCATACTTTCTACACACTTTCCACTATTCACAGGATGCTTACGCAGATATATTTAAGTAGCATTCTCTTTTATCCCTGTAGCCATGAGAAACTAAATGCATTGCTTATCTTGCTCCATGCTGTTATTTTGAAGTGTTTCGTTCTAAATCCAGAGTGATGATAATAACCTGTGCTTTTAGAAAAACACTTACTACCCACATGTTGGTCAGTGAGTCTTACAAAGTATAACTTCACCTTTGTTGGAGGTCTTAAAAACCGTAATTATATAAATTGCATAGGTATAT
Organism: Lissotriton helveticus; assembly: GCF_964261635.1. Lineage (NCBI taxonomy): Eukaryota > Metazoa > Chordata > Amphibia > Caudata > Salamandridae > Lissotriton > Lissotriton helveticus. Next base: position 863,974,292 of record NC_136068.1, on the reverse strand, counting down.
TTGGAATATGTGTTGGAAACCTTGAGTAAAATATATCTTGATGTTTATAAATAGATCTATCAGGACATTTACAAGTATATTGTCCATACGATATGTTTTGGCTTGTTTACAAAAATTGAAATATTTCTGCCGATTTAAAATACGGTAGTCCTTGAAATCTAGCTTGCAGGAGTGTATCAATGATGAAAGTAAAATGTTATCAGGAGAATGGTTCTTGGATATGCATGGACATTGCAGAAGTGTTATATGGAGCAGGCTTATGCCTCCATTTTACACAGGGCAGTATTGCTCTCACTGCTTCGTCCATGAACAGAAGTGACAAAGAGTGGGGGTTTTCCTGGGTGTGGTGCAGCTTGATTTTAATGGCTATTTTCCCACATTCATCAAAATTCACAAATTCTTGAACGCAGTTTTTAAGTCTTTGTGGCACTGAGATGATCAAGATTTTGTGGCAATGACGGTAAGGTGTACCAGACTGATAGGTATACAAAACAAGCGTTGGCAAAGCCAATAGGTCTCGCCTTTGGGACCTATTGGCTTTAGTGTACTTTTTGGCGTTGTTGCTGAACAGTATTGTTAAAAAGGCACAACGCTTTTGTATAGCATCAGAAAAAAAAACAACAACAAAGGCAGAATGACTAGGCCGCATTTGGCAGTTGTATCATTCTGGACAGGGCCGTTTCTGCCATTAGGCAAAAGGGGGTCACTGTGATTAGAGTGAAATGTGGCAGGTCTCATCGGCAAAACACATTTAGCGCATCTCGTTTTTTTTCTCATAATTATTATGCTTTCACACCATCTGTAAACAGCATTTAAAACAGTCCAGCAATTATTCCATTTAGAGCTCTAGACAGTTACATCTCTGCATAGACAGCACTAGAGGGATTATTGCATCTAACTGTATGCAGCTCCAGAAACACTCTCAAAAATATTTTACTATGAGCTCTAGTCAATCTTACATATTTTCTGTATACATCTCTAAAAGCAGTCGTGCAATATTGCATCTACAGCTCTAAACAATCTACTATCTCATCCGCATACAGCTCTAGAAACAGTCTTACTTCACACAGAGCTCTAGTCTGGCATCTCATCTAGAGACAGTTCTTGACAGTCATGTCACATCTGTATGCATTGCTAGAGGCAGTCACGGGATGTTGCGTGTACAGCTGTAATGAATCCTACATCTCATCTGCATTCAGCTCTAGAAACAGTCTTAGAAGTATTCCATGCAGAGCTCTAGCCTAGACAGTCTGGCGCATTTCATCTATAGACAGCTCCTGACAGTTGCATCTCCTCCGCACACAGCTCAGCTCTAAAGTCACAGGGGCATATTACCTAGAAGTGCGTTAATGAACGCACATCGCACATCTTTATATCGCCGGCTATCGCTGGATTTTTTCACAGTGATAGCACGCAATTATCAATGCGCATCACGTAGGCGAAATGAAATCCGGCGATAGTCGGCGATATGGCACATTAGCGCATGAAAACAAACGTTGTTTTCATGCGCTAATGTGTGCATTGATAATATGGGGGGGTGGATTCAGCTTTATGATCCACACCCCCATGTTATCAATGCCTAACACCTGGTCAGAGCAGGCGTTGGGAGACCTGCGATAAACGAGTTTATCGCATGTCTGCCTCTCCCAACGCCTGCCTTGGTAATAGGGTGTTCCCACCTCCAACCCCATTTTACATGTGGTTGGACGTGGGAACGCCCACTTTGCATGTCATTAGCGATGTGTGTCGCCGACATGCAAAGTGGGCTTGAGCCAGGCGTTAGAATGCCCTTGTGGATAGGGCTCTAGAAGTATCGCCACTTTCTCGGCACAATTCGCCGAAAAAGCGGCGATACTTCCCCTTGCTAATATGCCCCACAGATCTCCAGTTTGTGTGCCTCATAACTGTATATAGCACCTTGCACCAAGTGCCACTGGGTTGTCACAAGATCTAATCTTTACAGTGCTGTCTTAACTGTAAATGTATTACCCCTTGCCCTTGGTGAATAATACCACCCTTTTTTCAATCCTCTGACTCCTTGTGTTCTGTTCTTAGTAATGCTTTTGGCATACTCCTATTGAAACAGTCTTTTAAATAATACCTGTTGGGACCTGTTCTTGTTTACATAACGCACCCTTCCCAACGTGGTTTATGGGTTACCTCCTGTGCTTCCTACAACTCATATCGGGTGTCGTCCTGTCTCGAGCTTGACCAGGTGCGCAATACCCATTGGACTCATGGGGCTTCAGCCCACCCCCCGTCGTGTGTGAGCCCGGGCTGTGACAGCTTCGCGGGCTGTTGACCATCTAATTGCAGCCGCACCTAGTACTTAACAGGTCTTTAAAAGACCATTTACTTGCAAATTAGGCTTTTGTTGTGTGTTCACCCCTTCTTACAGTCACTCTGTCTATGGTTCGAAGAATTAGCCCCCCCCGAAATATTTTTCAGGCTCTAGTTGCCCGCCTGAGCTTGATCCTGTACATTGCAGAACCAAGAGCCATCCAAAGAGGCCTGTGTAGAACTGTACCGAGCAGGTGGCGGGGTGTGCAGGTCCATCGTCTTCCGGGGGATCCTGGCTCTGCATCTAGGGACTTGTAGTTTGCTTCCGCACATGCCCTTCACACTTGACATGGAGAACATGTAATCTCGGGATCGAAAGCGATGAGAGATGTGGAGACAGACGAGGGAGAATGGGGAGACAGATGAGGGAGAACGGGGAGGTTGGCGAAGGCGGCGAGAATTGATGGACGGGGAGAGGAAGGTGCGAGGGACAGAGCTGAACAAAAAAGGAGGAGGGAGCAGGGAAATGGTCATATATTGAATTGGGGGGCGGTGGAGGATGGAGATAAATGGGAGAGAGGAGCAGCTCACTGAGAGACAGAGAGAGAGAGAGAAGGGTGGTGGAGGGAGGGGGGATACAGACCTGACTGGGGAAAGGAAGGGGACATGGAGACGAGGGGCCGAGTGCTAGGTATGATCTCCCCGTGTAATATTACATTTTAATGGCAGTGAGATTTTGGACTCCTGCCTGTCTGGGATCTTCAGATTAAATCACGGGGGGAGGTTTCCGTCCTACTGCCAGTGTCTGAGGCACTCAGCTTTAGGAATAGTGTGGTCGTGGCATGCTAGCGGTGTCTGAAACCCTTAGAATTAATGGCAGTTGGTGCTCAGATAAATTATTCTTTAACTTCATGGAGCCTAATTCCTGTGTTCGGAGCCCTCAGGGGCAGTCTCTGATTCCGCCTGCTTCTGGTGTCTGTGGCCTACAGTTTTAAGAATAGTGTGGTTCTGAATTGCTGTGGATATCTGAGAACCTTAGTAATGGCATTGGGAGTTCAGACACTCGCCTGCTGCTTGTGTTCAGAACCCTCCATTTTTATTATAACAACTTGTTATTAGATTTTGCATGGAACAAAGCAAACCAAAAGTCAAGCCTAGGGTACAGCTTACAAGAGATAAAAACACATTGGCAATGCCACCCACACATTCACCCGTAGTGGCTTACACATGTCCCATGGGTCAGAAAATGTATTTCCATTGGACACAGCAAACCAAGGGGCCACTGTGAAACAAAGATATAGGGCATCCCTCTCCCAACGCAACTCTGTCAATGAGCCGCATCCTGTGTGTGCAGGGTTCTATTAGAATCCGTCTATGGTCGGCCCAGTCTTTCTCGCCCCATAAAGCAGCATTCTATGGGTTGGTTTGATTCTGCGTGGGTCTGTGTATCTGCCTGTGTGGGGTGTGATTGGAGGTGGTAGAGGCCAGTAGCCCTACTGTTCTCCCAACTCAAACCCATGATAGCATAACTGAGTTAATACCCTCAGAAAAGGGCAATAACACTTACATAGCTGCAACAATTGATAGAGATAACTTACTTTAATATGGATTTGATAGTCCAAACGAGATATAGAGGCACCAAAGCAGGCCTCTATTCCCCAACACTGGATGTCAGGGGGAGAGAGTGATGGTAGTAAAAGGGAGGGGGCGGCATTTTTCAATTCTCACCTAGGGTGGCAAAACACCTAGAAATGGCCCTGATTCTGGAGGCACGTGTATGGGTCACCACACATGCATACGTCTGCAGTATGATGTAGGTGCCACTTTTCTATAGACCAATCTAAGATGGCAGACATCACTTAGCTTGTTCAATATAAAATAATGTTGTGTTAAAAGCACTTTTCTTTGAAACAGAGCGCTCAACAACAAATGTCCCTCAAAATAAAAGCAAAAGAAAAAAAGAAGAAATTAAACTGTCCACAAGGGTGGGGGAGCAACGGAAGACTGGGTAAAGGCCAGCCAGAGGAGTGGGGCAGGAAGTTAAAATAAAAGTAAAGCCAGGTAAGGGAAGGAGGTTACAAGCAGCAAACAAGGAAAAGAGCAACTCAGACTGCAGGGGTTTTGGGAAAATAGCAAATGATAGAGAGCAGCATACAAGGGAGAAAGCAACACTAACCGGGGGGGCAAGAAAAGAAGCACACAAGAGAGAAGTGCACAAAAGCAAGACTAACATAAAACATCAATGGTGGTGGGTGTTTGGGCGAAGCACATGGGGAGTTCAAAAACATGAGCACATGTGAACATCACCCTCAGAGAAGTGGATGATTTTAGCTCTCCTAAGCTTGAAACTTAATGTTTGATTAGGAGTGACACAATATTATGACATCAGTCAGAGTGTATAGATAGCAATAGTACAGATAAATCCTTAAGGTAACTACTAGGACTGAAATGCAGTTGACATGAGTAGTTGAAGTTGGAAAAGAAGAATAATTGATTTGTTAAAAATATATTTTGGATCGGAAATCATGCAACCAAGAGTGTGGTGAAATCTGTCTAGGGCTAGCTATAGTTTGCTGTAAAGTCTAGACCAGGGGACATTGAGATTCCTGCTAAGGCAGCACCAGCCTCTAGAAGATGTTAGTAGATATTTGATGTCCTGTGGGAAGCCTCACTGTTGGATCTGACATCCTTTGTGTGGTTTTCCCCTGTTTGCCTTCCAGCCGCCTGTTTTCGCTGACTTCATTATAACTGGCTTTAGGACTCTGCACACTTTGCCACTGCTAACCAGAGCTAAGGCGCTTGTGTTTGCTCCATTTAATATGGTAACATTGGCTTTCACTCAATTGCCATATTTAATTTACTTATAAGTCCCTAATAAAGTGGTACTACATGTACCCAGGGCCTGTACATTAAATGCTACTAGTGTGCTTGCAGCACTCCTTGTGCCACCCACTTAAGTAGACCTTTAAACATGTCCCAAGCCTGCCATTGCAGCCTGTGTATGCAGTGTTAAACTGCCACTTTCCACTTTGACCTGACCCGATAAACCCGTGGCCATGCCGAATCCTCCCTTTTTAATTTACCTAGGTCATCAATAGGGTATGCTTTTCATAGCCCAGAGGGCAGGGTGCAGTGCATTTAGAAGGTTGGACATAAACTTTTAAGTTGGACATGTCTTGGTAGTGAAAAACTCTTAAATTCATTTTTTACAACTGTGGGGCCCACCTCTCACATAGAATAACATTGGGCTAACTTATCACATTTAGTAAGTGACAAATTTCAATTGGCAGCAGATAGGAATGTCAATGATGTCTGAGAAACTGTAATTAGAAATTATCCTTAATGGCAAAGTCGTGTTTTAAGTTACAATTTTGAAAATGCAACATTTAGAAACTTGGCATTTTCCTGCCCTAAATATTTGGTGCCTACAGCCTGTTCATGGGTCACATGACTAGGTGTAGTTGACGGTTGGACTTTCATCATTATTCCCAGATAGCCATATAATAGAGGGATTAGGTGTGCCTGAATGGCCCATCAACTGGCGGGATGGGGGCGGAGCCTGGCGCAGCCCCACTTGCAACTTAAAAGGCTGTGCCCTGATTACGCACAAAAGACTTGTCACCACTGCATTGTTAATGCAGCCAGCTTGGAGCCAGGGCAGGGGAGGCAGGATACCTTCAGGACTTCAAAGGAAATTCTCTAGAAACTTCTCCTACTTCAAAGTGGGCACCAGATATATATATATATATATCTGGACCCTCAGATCAAACTCTTCAGTACACTCCTTGACCTGTGGATTCTACAGAAGAAGAACTACTGTGCTCTTTTGCCTCCTGTTTTAAGCTACAAGCATATACCAAGTCCCAAAGGCTCCCTGCAACTGACCAGCTGACCTGCTTAATGGACCTTCCTGAGCCTTGCTGGCCTCTGCTTGAGATGATATCCTGACCCCCAAGAGGTGCCCCTCAGATCCTCGACCCTTGATGTGGCCTCAGTTGAGCTCCTCTTTAAACAAATGGAGAAAGTTTTTGGGCTCTTCACAAACAGGCAGTTCGTGCCAAGATCTTGCTGCCCACGCTGCCCCTCAATGCAAAGTTCCAGCTGGGCGCAGCGCAACATGTACCTAGTGCTACAGCATCAACAGCTTGCGTGACTGCAGGTAACTAAACATAAAAAATCTATTTTGTTGCTTGCACTGCATCACAAAATGCAAAGCAGTGTGCGCAACTAAATTAGTTTGATTTATTTTTATGTTTACTTACATGTTAAAGTCCGTAAACCCTACATTACTACTCCCCACCCTGCCCCTCCCCCTCCCCACGTCACCGCCTGGCCGGTATTCCCACTACCGGCCGCGGCTGCATGCTACATGACTCAGAGTAGAGCAAGATGAGCTCAGCAATACATCATGGGGGAGGCTAACAACAGAGTTTATGGATTTCAAACGGGTTAGTTCCCTGGAGAATTATCTAGGTATTAAATGATAGGAAACTTTATATGCAGTTTAAGATTGGTACACTGCCTCCGAACGTATTCACAGGTAGTTGGAACCATATTCCAGCGGCAACTTAATTTGTTTTCGTTGTAATACAGCTATCTTATCTGTTGCCCACGTAATGTTTGCCTGCCCAGCTTATGCGCCCCCCAGAGCAAACTGGCTAAAACCTATTTGTAAGCAGCTAGGAACTCATAATCATGAAGTAGCCTTGCCAATTTTAAATCAGACTCTAGACCCCTGTTTGCTTGTGCTGTGGGCCACACATGGGGTATTAGAAGGAAAGCGCAAAAGTCTTGAATGTGTTAATTTTATTATATGGCTAATAATTGTATATTTCCGCATTTTATCATTTTAGATGATTCGATGCTTCTTTACTTTTTTTTACCCTAGTATCATTGGTACCTTAGGACATGCTTTTAATATTATGATTTAATAAATGATGTATTTCTAGAACCTTTTGACCAGGATATGAGTCACTACCCTTTTAATTGGTATGTGCTTTTATTTTTGTCTGGCTAACGAAGATGTGAAAATGTTTATGGCATATATGCCAAAATAAAGTTATTTAATGGTAATGGTAGACCCAGAGACATGCATATCAACAACTAACACGTGCTGGTGGTGGTACTGTTGAGGAGCTTGGTAGGCATGTGAGAGTACATATCTCACACTGGGGTCTCCTGTGTTTATGTGAAATGTTGGGCAGTGGACAATATACTTACAAGAGGATTAATCTATGTGCCACACCTGGGACAGAATACATTCATGAACAGGGTGCATTATACATTACAGGGCTTCACAGAGGTTAAGACCGTCTTGGGAGATATTTTAACTAAAGCATGAAGGGGAGAATGGACAGATCAGGTACAGGCAACAAAACGACATGGGACATGTCACGAGAAACAATTGAATTCCTGCACAATATGAAGATGACAGACACAAAGGGAGAAATCCACCCTGTGACGAAGGATTATACCGACTTCTCCAACATCCACAAACTTATCATACCATATTTTTTATATATAGGGTATTTATGAGACTGATGGCGAAAAAGGCCAATAAAGATATCAGATCAAGTATCCATGTTAATAACTCTCAGGGAACTGAATAAGCCACCTACGCATCAGAAATAGAGACTCGAGAGAGAGCGCGCGACGCGGCGGACAAGATGGCCGCCCCTCCCTGAGCTCCGCGATTTCGGCGGCGCTTCAATTATGGAGGTCCCGCTTCCCGACAGCGTTTTTGGTCGGAAACGGCGGATTCTGATGTCGGAACTGCCCCCCAGCACACGGGTATGTTCTTGAATGCGACAATGCATTTTTTGGGGCCATTTTCTGCATAAATGTCGCTGCCTCAGTTCCGGACGCCATTTTTTTTTTTTTTCCATTTTTTCGTTTTTCCTTTAACGTTCTACTGCTGCTTCTTCTCCTTCATGTGTCTTCTCAACGGTCATATGTCTTCCTTTACTGCTCCAGGAGACATTTGCCTTTCTTTGAGGTGCCTTGAGGTGTTCCTGCACTAATTTTGGCGTTTACTTCTCGCCCCTCACATTGGAACCTGCCTGCTTGGTGCGTCACTGCTTCACTTCTGCGCACTACTCTCTACCACGGAGGTTTGTTCTCTACTGGGTGTGCTCCTGTCTCCACTTCCGCCATTTGCCTTGCTTTCACACCGCGTGGTGGGCTGCTTTGTTCTTTACCTCACGTTGTTTCCTCACCTCATTCACCATGCAGCAGGCGCATGGCGCCAAAGCCTCCACCACAGCTTCTTCCTCACGCAAGGATCCTACATCAACAGGCAAGCGTCTCAAGACGGATCCACCGTCTCCTTCTAAATCTCCGTCTCCAGTCACCCTTGAGGACCTCATGGATGAACTTTGTCTAATTCGTCCCTTCATAGCGGATACTACTGCTACCCTGCAGAGATTAGACAACAAATGGTCCAGCCTTGATCAAAGGGTCACCGACGTTGAACAAAAAATCAGCGACGCTCAAGATGTTATTGCCAAGGTGGACTACCTTACCAAGGAAGTTCAAGTACTCAAGAAAACGACCGAGGACTTGGAAAATAGAAATAGACGCAATAACCTGCGCGTTTATCGTGTTCCGGAGAATTCAGAAGGGTCCGACATCATCCTCTTCTTGAAGTCACAAGTCCTACCAATAGTTGGGCTGCCTAAACATGTAGATCTGAATATTCAAAGGGCGCATCGTCTTGGCCCAAAAAATTCCTCTTCCTCTTTAAAACCTAGAGGCATCATTGCTTATTTCCTTCTGTATTCCGACCTCATGTCTGTTTTGCATTCCGCCAAGCAACACAAGCAACTACTTTGGTCGGGCCATAAACATTTTTTCTCTCAGGATGTCTCCAAACAGACTGCGTCACGTCGAAAGGAATTTCTTGATTTGCGGCCTACACTACGCTCCATGAACGCTAGATATGGACTTATTCATCCCTGCTTCTTCAAGGTCACATACAAAGAGAGGTCCTACAGCTTCGAGGATCCGGCAGATCTCCGCAGATTCATCCACTCCCACAGAGAAGACTCCATGGAACATAGGGACTCTTAGTCTCTTTATGTTTTCCTCTTTGCATTTCACTTATTGTCCATATTTGAGCTGTTTATTTGTTTTCTTGAATATGTTCTAATTGGTTTTTGTCTCCGCTGTTTTCTAGGTTCGTCGCCCTATGTTTTGGTTGTATGCCCCTCCATCGTACTGTCCTGTCTTCGTCTCCATTATTCCAATTCGCTGTTGTCCTTGCTTAACTGTTCGGTAAGTCTCCTCCATTTGTTTATATTGTCATGCTCGGTCTTGGGTTCTATTCCCTTTATTCCCTGTTCTTATTCTTGCCTCTCTTCCTTCATGTTCCTCGGACCGGGCCTCCTGACACTTTCCCTTTTGTGGGGTCGTCTTTTCTTGTTGCTCCCGCTCTCACTTTATTGTCTTTTTTCTCCGTTAATTGTTCTGTATGGCTGGAACCGTTTTGGTTTCCCTTGCCATCCTTCTTCCTACTATCTTTTTTCGGGCAGCGTTTAGCTCCCACTTCCTCTTTCCTCGCTACCCTCTCCTTTCCTTTTCTACTTTATCCACCTTACTTTGCTCCTTTCCTCCTTTCTTTTGGCACTATGATGTTAGTCACTCCTTCCCTTTCTCCTCCATTTTTATCTCTTCACTTTTTCTCATCTCACCTTCCTCTGATGGCCTTGCTCCTTTTTCCTTTTGCTCTCTTTACTTGGGCTCCTCTACTATTTCCATCGTTCTTCTTTTTACTTCATCTAGCTACTTTCTATCTCTCCTTGCCATCTTCTCTATATATTCTCTCTTTTTACCTGTACTACTCTCTCTTTCTACTTTCCTTTAATCTCCTCAAATGAAAAGTTTCCGACTCATTTCCTGGAATGTTAAGGGTCTTCGTAACCCTATCAAGAAACAACGTGTTTTATCTCATCTTGCTCGTTTAAAATGTCAAATTGCCTTTTTACAAGAAACTCATCTGTCTACTCAAGAGTTATCGATGTTACGTAGACAATGGGTTGGGGATGTTTTTTGCTCTTCTGCTGTTAATCACAAAAATGGTGTTGTTATTTTATTTCATAAAGCGTTGTCTGTTCAAATTTTAAACGAAACTTTTGACACTAATGGCAGGTGGCTGCTCCTTGATTGCATTGTTAATGATGTTCATCTCTCTCTCTGTAATGTTTATGGTCCGAATGGCATTGATTCTTCCTTTTGGAATGATTTCTCCTCCCTTCTCTCTTCTAATGCTAATGATGATTTGATTGTTGGGGGAGATTGTAATCAATTGATGGACCCTTTTTTGGACCGCAAATCACAAGCTCGTTACATTCCCAACAAAATGCAAAAGTCCTTTCACAAAGCCATCTCTTCCAGAGGCCTTATAGATTCATGGAGATTGTCCCACCCTGACTCTCTTGTTTCCCCTGTGCATAATTCCCTTTCCCGTATTGATTATATTTTTCTCTCCCACCATGCTTTCCAATTTATGACCAACTCGGAATTAGGCTCTATCCTCATCTCTGATCATGCCCCAGTTATTTTAGATATGGATTACCCCTCTCCCATGCCTCAGGCCCGCAGATGGCGCTTTAACAACTCCCTTTTACTTGATCCCACTTTCATTGAGCACTTCACTCATTTTATGGATAATTTATTCACTACTAACTTACACTCCATCTCTGACTTTCACTTTCTTTGGGATGCTTTCAAAGCCACTGCCCGGGGTTGTATTATTGATTTTGTTTCACGTAAAAAAAAGAAAGCGCTATCCCAAGCTTCCTCCTATCTAAAACGCATTAAAGAACTTGAGCATCTTTACTACACTTCCAACTCTCCAGAATCTCTGTCCTCTCTCATTTCCGCTAAACTGCAATTTAATAAACATTCCTGGGAATCGGCCTCCAATCAGCTTCTTCAATTTAATGCGAAGGTATATGGTGGTCGCAATAAAGCTGGTAGGGCTCTGGCAAATTATCTCAAAATTAAAAAATAGAAATCGAAAATAGTCTCCATTAAAGATTCACAAGGCTCGCTCCAGTCTTCTGATGCCAAAATTCTGGATTGCTTTGTTCAATTTTACTCTTCTCTTTATACTTCTGAATCTTCCCCCTCTGCAGAGCAATTAGACTCTTTCTTTAATTCTGTCCCTAAATCTCCCAATCCTTCGTTGGATTTCTCTTCTCTTGATGCCCCAATTTCAGAAAAGGAAATTCTTGCTGCTCTCTCTCTTCTCCCCAAAGATAAGACACCTGGCCCTGATGGCTTTACTGTACGTTTCTTTCTCCAATTTAAATCTGTCTTGGTTCCCCATTTTCTTCAGTTAATTAACCATTTTCTCTCCTCTGGTGAATCTAAAGGTTCTTTTTCGCAGGCTATGCTAGTTCTTCTCCCCAAGAAAGATAAGGAACCTTCCCTATGTAAAAATTACCGACCCATCTCCCTCATTAATACTGATTGTAAATTGTGTGCGAAAATTCTGGCTTTACGACTTAGTTCCATTGTCCCCGATTTGGTTAACATTCATCAATCCGGCTTTGTTAAGGGAAGATCTATTACAGACAATTCTAGAACCCTTCTTAATATCATTCATCTTTCTGCTAAAATGGATAGCCCTTTGGCTGCCATTACTCTAGACGCCGAGAAGGCTTTTGACCGTGTCAACTGGGATTTTCTGTTTGGCGCCCTTCGTTGGCACGGTTTCAGTCCCACTTTTCTTAAATTTGTTCAGCTGCTTTATTCTGCTCCTTCCGCTTCTATATGGATTAATAGTATGCAATCTGATTATTTTCCCCTTCATAGAGGTACCAGACAAGGGTGTCCACTTCCCCCCTTCTCTTTATTCTGGCACTCGAACCTTTCCTTGAAAAGATTCGACAAGCCCCTTCCTATTCTGGTTTTCTTTATAAAGATGTTGAGATTAAGTTCACCGCTTATGCAGACGATATTTTGCTTTACATCTCTAACCCTGTTGTTGCCCTTCCCGCTTTCTTTTCTTTATTTCACGATTATTCCTCTGTTTCTGGATATAAATTAAATATTGATAAAACTGAAGTCCTTCCCCTCAATAAATTTTGTCTTCCTTATATGTTTCAGGGTTCTGGTTTCCAATGGAACTCTGGCTTTATCAAATGTCTTGGCGTTTTATATGCTAACACTATTAGAGAAACTATCAAAATTAATCACTCTGATATCCTTAAAAAGCTCTCTTCTCTTACAGACGTTGGTCCCCTCTTTTTCTTTCCTGGTGGGGTCGTCTCTCCACTATTAAAATGATGCTACTTGGGGAGGAGCTTGGCGGGCATCCGAGATGGCCGCGTGAGCACAGCGCTCCCCGGACCCCCGCCACTCCCGGCATAATAGCCTGAACTAATCCTGATTTTTCACGAGGATTTGTGTAGAGGACGTTGGGCTGATCTACCTGGACCTTTCAGAATTTTATTTCGACACCGGGTGCCGGAGTTACGGTGATTCGAACTTTTGGGCTCCGCCCTTGAGGTGCGCCCGGGACTGGGTGAGGCTCAGTGGCCGTCTTGGAGTTGAACAACAACGGCAGGGGGATTGGACTTGAGGGTCCCCCTCTTAAGTTTCGGTTTCGATTCTGCCTCAGACTGAGACATTGGCGAGAGAGTCTGGCCAGGGCTGGGTCCGGGGCACGAGACGGCTGTCGGACCTTGACTGGCCTATTCTCCTATTTTGCTGGCTTTATCCTAGTGGTACCCTTGTTGCGGCCCTTTGGTCCCGAGGCCTCACTTTCTGGTGCCCGGTCCGTTGAACCTGGTGAATCTCCCTGTGCGCAGTCTCCAAAATGGCGGGCAGAGGGGACCGGGAGACACGGAAGACGAAGACACCTCTGCGCGGGGGTCCGGTCCAATCTAACGTCATGGACCGTTATACCCACTCTAAGGGGTCCCCCGGAGCTGCCCTGCCCGGTCCCAGCGTGTCTGACCACATCGTGGACACGTCAACGGAGCCTTCCCTGCAGGACATCATGGGCGCCATTTCTGGCATGCGGGAGACGATAGGCCAACAATATGAAACCTTGGCCCACAAAATTGACACCGTGGCCATTGATGTGAACTTAATTCGAGCCGATCTATCAAAAACCAATGAGAAGGTGAAATCATTGGACATCAAGTCATCCAGCCTCACGGCAGACGTCTCGGAGATACAGACGGAGATTGGCAATCTCCGTAGGGTGAACGATTTCATGACCCGGCGCTTGGAAGACTTTGAGAACTGTAATGTTCGCGTGGTTGGTGTTCCAGAGAATCCAGAACCCCACTCGGTTGATCTCCTAGTTGAGGACCTGATCCAAAACCACCTCTCTCCATCTGGACTGAGTAAATTTTTCACAGTGGAGCGTGCACATCGTATTCCGGGGGGCCAGGGTAAGCCAGGTGCCCCTCCGAGGCCTATTGTTGCAAAACTTTTCCACTATAGAGATCGGGACGCTATCCTGCAAGCATCACGTGTGAAGGGCCCGGTGGCCTTTGAGAATGCCACAGTGAAATTTTATCTGGACTTTTCCCAACAGGTCCAGAAGCAGCGAATGGGATTTCGTGGTGCCAAGAAGCGTCTTAGGGACATGGGGTTGCGCTACGCTATGCTTTTTCCGACCAGGCTGCGGGTTGAGTACAATGACCGAACTTTTTTCTTTGATCGGCCGGATGCTGTGAATGACTGGCTGGACTCTCTGCCTGACCGACCTCCTGAGACTGAGTCCGATGCCCACCCGGGCGGTGCTGAAGGTGGTGTAGAGAGCTGAACATTTCGTCTACGCCTGGGGCCGTGTTTTGAGTAACTCTTTCCAGGATTGTATGCCTACGTTCCTCTACTGTTTATGTGATTTGTTGCGTGTTTTTCCTCGTTATCGGTCTTGCTCGGGGTGGCGGGTGGGACGGAGCCTTTCCTCCTCCGGAGTCTTTGTGTAGAATGGGGGTTCTTGGGCGACAGGCACACTGCAGGTTGGGGTGGCTTTTTAGCTTTTTGCAGGGGTGCAGGGTGGGGGGTGTTCTCTTGTTTGTTGGGGGGTGGGTGGTTGGGAAGTTCGTTGTTTGTGTGTTCTGTTCTCAAGGCGACTCTATCCTGTATTTGATGATGTTTCTTGTGTCATGCTCATTGGTGGGGGGTTTTGGCGTTGCTGGGTGGGATGGGGGTAGCGGGTTGAGATTTGTTTCGTGGAACGTTAACGGACTGGGGGATTGTATCAAACGGAGTGTGGTGTTGAAATGTATACGACGTTTATCTCCAGATATTGTTTTCCTGCAGGAGACTCATTTGGTGGGCAATGTTTGTCATGCGATGAATAGGTGGGGCTATCGCCTCGCAGCACATTCGGGGTTTACCTCGGGTTCTAGGGGTGTGGGTATCCTTGTTCGGGCTTCCCTCCCCCTAGCTATCGATGATGTGATTCTGGATGATCGGGGGAGATATGCTGTCCTTGTGGGTCGCTATGAGGGTCGTACCCTCTCCTTATTTACTGTTTACGTGCCCCCCGGCCTGCAGACTTCTACCTTTTCCGATTTGGGCCGTGTGTTGTTGGACCTCCCTGATAGTACTCTCTTTATGGCTGGTGATTTTAATTCTGTGTTCTCCGGTCTACACGATCGCCACCCCCCTAGAGATACTCCTGCGGCCCAACAGTGGTTGGGTGGGTTTTTGGACACATTTGGCTTGGTGGATTGCTGGAGGCTTATGCATCCTACTCAGCTTCAATACACTTTCCACTCTGGGGCCCATGGGAGTCTGTCTAGACTGGATTATTTCCTGATGCCTGCTGCTCAGTCGCCAGCGGTGCGTGAGATTGTACACCTCCCCAGGGGCATTTCTGACCACTCTCCGCTCTGGCTCCGTTTTGAGATTGGAGTGGAGGCAGTGGGCCGGGTGGCTCCTATCAACCCATGGTACCTTACCTCCCCCGAGACCCGCAGCCTTTTGATTACGTCTTTGGACGCATATTTTCTGGATAACGAGGGGTCGGTTTCCTCCGCGGTGTCCCTGTGGGAAGCCTTTAAGACGGTGATTCGTGGGCAGGCCCTCTCCCTTATTGTTGAAGCTAAGAAGGCGAGGAATCGGGAGGTGGTGGACCTTGAGGGAGAGATTTCTGCACTGGAGGCTGCTTTGGAATCGGGTGTCACGTCTGCGAAACTCCACGCCCTGGGTTTGAAACAATTTGCCTATAAGTCTATGGTCACGGATGCTGCTAAACTGATGTTTCGGGAGCAACAGGGTCGTTTGTATGATGTGGGGGACAAAGCGGGTAAGTTACTGGCATGGTTGGATAAGAAGGAGAGAGCCAATCGTGTGGTGCCCGTGATTCAGTCATCGAGTGGTGCGAGTGTGACAGACCCGATTGGAATAGTTGAATGTTTTGCTGAGTATTTTCGTGTGGTTTATACCCCTGTGTCTGTGAGGGATGTGGCTGACTCTCGCCTTCTGTTGCGCGATATAGCTCTGCCCAGTGTTTCCGATTTAGATCGTATAGCGTTGGAGTCCCCCTTTACTATTGATGAGATAGCTACTGCCATCCGTTCACTCCGTTCGGGCAAAGCATTGGGCCCGAACGGGTTGCCAATTGAACTGTACAAGCTACGTCCCGACAGAGTGGCGCCCTATCTTCGTGCCATGTTTCTGGAGTCCCGGGAACGGGGTATTCTCCCATATGATCAGCGTCTTGCCACAATAGTTGTCATCCCCAAGGATGGTAAACCGCGGGACCTTTGTTCATCTTATAGACCCATATCCCTGCTGAATGTTGAGCCCAAGGTATTGGCTAAGCTCCTGGCGACCCGCCTCCTGACGGTCATTAATGACTTGGTCCATCCAGATCAATCCGGATTTATCCCGCATCGCACCACGGCTCTTAACCTACGTCGTCTCCACGGTGCGATTGCGAGGGCGGGGCTTCTGACGGAGCCGGCCATTTTGGCATCGTTGGATGCCTCGATGGCTTTTGACACTGTGGAATGGCCTTATCTTTGGGCGGCTCTTGAGAAATTTGGTTTCGGGCCTGAGTTTATCGGTTGGGTGAAGTTATTATATGCTGAACCCTTAGCACAAGTTGTGGTAAACGGTAGAGTTTCGGCCCCTTTCAGCCTTGGCAGGGGAACCCGTCAGGGTTGCCCCTTGTCTCCGTTGCTTTTTGCTCTTGCCCTGGAACCGTTAGCTGCATGGCTTCGATGGGAGCCTTCGCTTAAAGGGATCCGTTGGTCACCGGACTTTGAGGACCGCGTCTCACTTTACGCGGATGACATTCTTTTATATCTCACCTCCCCGCGTAAATCTCTGACTGTTTTATTTGATGTTCTTACTTCATTTGGTGCCAACTCAGGCCTCGTTATTAATTGGGCCAAGTCCTGCGTGTATGTTCTTTCGGGTGTTTTGCCCCCATTGCCGAGCAGACTTCCTATCCAGGTGGTCCAGTCTGGCTTCAAGTATTTAGGGATCTTCATTACGTTGGACTCCTCACTCCGATTTGAGCATAATCTCCTCCCCCCGTTGCTTAGATTGCGACTGGACGTGGCCCGTTGGCGTAAGCTCCCTTTGTCTCCTCTGGGCAGGGCGGCTCTGTTTAAAAGGATGTCCTTGCCGCGGTTCCTTTATGCACTCCAGAATTCCTATGACGACATCCCCAAGACCTATTTCCGGGAGATCGAGAGTCTTCAAAGGCAATTGATCTGGGACGGGCGTCCACGTATTGCCCTCGCGAAACTCACCGTCCCTTGGTATGACGGGGGCATGGCGCTCCCCGACATCAAGAGATATTATTGGGCTTCCCAGTTGTCTGCCATTAATCACGTGATGTTTTCACCGGGTCGTAATCCTGCCTTTGAGATGGATAGACTCCAGCTGCCGGGTGGGGACTTTAATAGAGCGCTTTATTCTAGATCGGCCGGGCGCCATCTTGTGGGCCCGTCCAGGATTGCAGTCACTGTGTGGCGAGCCGCGAATGTGAGTTTGGGATGGGAGGATCGAATGACACTGGCGACGCCGCTTTATGCCTCTGAACGTTTGGGGTGTCTCTGGTCTACTAAGGGCTTCGACCGCTGGGATATGATTGGGATATGTAAGGTGGGTGATGTCTGTTCGAAAGGTAGTGTGAAGTCATTCCAGACCCTTCAGGCGGAATACGGTTTGAATGGTAGAGAATTTTTTCGCTATCTGCAGGTCCGACACGCCCTTGCCTCGGTCCTGACTCCTGATGAGACCCTGCCCGAGTCTTCCCCCCTCGAAGATCGTGTCCTTGATGGCCACCTGCCTGATAGCACCATTTCCCTGATTTATAAGAAACTGATCAATAATCGGGCAGACTTATTGGTCCGACTTCGGGAGGTTTGGGTCGGCGATGGGTTGGAATTGGATGACGAGGATTGGCAATCGGCACTCTCTTCTCCGAAAGAGGTAGCCATCCCTGCCCGTCTCCGTTTGGTTCAACTTAAAATCCTTCATCAAGTATATGTCACTGGTCCGCGTCTGGTGACAATGGGCTTTTCCCCGGATGGGTTATGTAAGCGTGGTTGTGGGTCGAGTGCTACTTTTTTGCATATTCTTTGGGAGTGCCCATTGGTGGTGGCCTACTGGACTGATGTGCTTGCGGTGATGACTGCTGTGACTGGTGTTGCCCTGCGGCCGGAGACACGATGGTGTCTGTTGAATGTGTGGGAACCCACCGACTACTCTGTAGCCCAGACCAGATGGGCTACCTTGGGATACATGATTGCAAAACGGGACATTGCGCAACTCTGGGGCGCGTCCAGACCCCCTGAGGTCTCGAAATGGGAGGATAACATGGACTGGTTCATGTTTCGTGAGAAGACCGTATATGTGGCCAGGGGCAGACCCAGGGCGTGGACGAAGATTTGGGGCCAGTGGAATGAATATCGTGGGGATATCTGTACCCCTCCCATGGTTGGCACTACTGATGTTACCCTATCTCCCTAGGCTGGCGTTCCCGAAACCTTTTCATACTGTTCTGTGATTTTCCGGTTCTCCCCGCTGCTCCCCCCCCCCCGACCTTGTCAGAGTCTCATGGCTCGTGTTATGTTCTCCTGATGGTTGACCATCCCCTCCGTTATTTGGGCTGACCTTGATTACTGTGCATTCGCCTTTTTTTATTGTTCGTTGTTTTTATGTATAAAACAGAAAATTAATCTGCTCTGTACTATGTTTGGAGTAATGCTTGGTACCTGATTTGTGCCTGACCACGGGAGTGATTTTCTGCTTCTTTCATTGTGCCTTACTATTAGCGGCCAGCCCGTGAGGTTGTAGGCCCATTCTTGTATTTTCATTTGCTTGCTCAAATAAAGGTTTTTGAAAAAAAAAAAAAAAAAAATGATGCTACTTCCTATTGTGAACTTTTGTCTCTCCATGCTCCCTATCTCTCTCCCTCATTTCTTTTTTAAGTCTATTAATAGTCTTCTTTCCAAGTTCCTGTGGAATAAGCGTAAGGCTAGAGTCTCACTCCTCCGTCTTCAACAACCTAAATATCTTGGTGGTGTTAACTTCCCCAATATCTCACGCTTTCATTCTGCTTTTACTCTCAAGCAAATTTGGCCTTTTCTTCTTGAAACCTCGTCTCCTCCTACCACGGCTTGGAGCTCTCTGGAATTGGCTCAACTTCACCCCTTTTCCTTCCTCACTGCCTCCAATCTCATTCAACCACCTCCTATGCTACTTTCTCCCATTTCTAAACACTCCAAAGCTTTAATACTTGCCCTTTGTCGTTCATTCTCTTTACCATCTACCCTTCATATGAATACTCCACTTTGGTATAATAAATCACTTAAATTACGCAATCGTGCGCTCTTTTGGAAGGAATGGATTGACAAAGGAATTCTCACTTATCAACATCTTATTTCTGGTAATTCCTTATTAACCTTTCCAGCACTTCGTGATTCCTTCGGTATCTCTAACAAATACTGCACACACTTTCATGAACTTCTGCCCAAACTATCCACTATTATCCTACACAATACTCCTTCATCCTCCTCACCTCCCCTCCTTGCCTCTCCACCTAACTTTCTGGTTCCCCTTAAGGCCTCTGCTATTTATAAATTACTTTCCCCCTCACTTACTGACAGGCCTAAAACTAATCTTGAACTTCTCTGGGAATCGGACCTCAATCAAACTTTTCCCTCACTTACCTGGGACTCTATTTGATCCAAACTTCATTCCACCTCTCGTTCCGCTAGTACCACACAAACCCTTTATTTTTTTTATAATAGATTATTTTATACTCCCTGTGATTTGTTTAAATTTAAATTATTAGACACTAATAAGTGTTGGTCCTGTTCATGCACTCCTAGTGATTTTCTTCACATGTTTTTTCTTTGTCCTAAGGTCCAACTTCTGTGGTCCCGCATTTGGTCTATACTTAATAAGATTTTATCTACTAATGTTCCCTTTGCTATTTCTTCTGTATTCCTGGGTGGTTTGGCCCCAGCTTGGGATGTCCCTCTCCATATTCGTAAATGTATTGATCTTTGCTTTGCTATCGCTTTTCAAATTATAACAACTAATTGGAAAGACACTACAAATGTGGTTTATACTGCTTGGTGGAATTTGCTCTGCCATCACCATAGACTAGATCGTGCATGTGCTTCTTCTATTCCATTGTTGATAAAACGTGATTTACTTTGGTCCCCTTTAACAGACTTTCTATCTAAAAGTGCCTCTTGATCACATATTACTGTTTTTTTAGTTTTCCTGTTATTATTATCACTGTGAACTTCCCTGTATTTCATACCTCTTTATTCCTATTCCCATACATTTTTCTATTACTGTTCCCCTTCCATCCCCCCCCCTTTTCCCTTTCTTCCCTCTTTCTTTCTCTCTTCCCTCCCCACAAAATGAAAAGTTATAAAAGCATTTTTTCTTTCTTTGTATAGTGCTTTCCCCTTTTGGGGCATTTCTGGTTTATTGGCACACTATTCCCCACAATTGTTTTAATTCCTATTGCTCCTATTTGTGCTAATGTACTGATGTTTTACATTGTTTTCTTCAACTCAATAAAGCTTTTCAAACTTAAAAAAAAGAAATAGAGACTCGAGAGATATTTGTTGCTGGACTTAGTTAACAGAACTGAGACAGTTAGACTATCAGTGACTTTGTACCACATAATGCTATATCTGACGATTCACCAGACACCTTTTGGTATGTACTGAAGGTAGTAGATAGAAGAAACGTAATACCTCTAGAAGCAGCCTAAAAAATAAGTAGGGGCTTTGTTCAGGATGATTTGATAAATAACTAAAAGAAGTAGAGAGGCACCACACGCAAGCAGTCAGGCAGCAGGGCCACTTGCAGAAAGGTACACGTTTTCATGGGACAAATGAACACACTGCAGAGAAAACGTGCTGGCGCCAAAGTACAGTTTCAGTTAGATAGGGAATAAAGACAACACATTGCTGGCTAATGCATTGAAGGGAAATAGAAAAGGGACATGATACTTAGTTTGAATGATGGGGCGGGCACATCAAAACATGATGATAGGAAGAAGGTGACTCTTTTTAGTTCCTCTGGCAAGGAACTGTATACTTCAGGAAACAAGACAGAGGGCTATCAAGACTGGTTTCTGAAAGCATTACCTTCCTTAAGGTGGCAGATGAATCAAGCAAGATTCCATTAGTCCCTTTCTCTGAAAAGCAGCTTCTTGGGGCCATGCGCGGTTTAAAATCATTTAGGGATCCAGGGTCTGATGGGATACCACTTGAGTTCTATAAAATTTTTGCTTCCTATCTAAATCCCCTACTCACGAAAATGTTGCAATCAACAGCATCTAAAATCTTGTACGCAGAGACCATGAAAGATCCAAATATTACACTTATCCTTAAGCCAGGTTGGGGTGGTCTACAATTCTCCTGGTATCACCCAACGGAACTGCTAAATGCAGACAATAAAATGCACTCAAAGGTATTAGCACTACAACTGGCTGATATACTGCTGCATATAATGCATCACGATTTATCAGATTTTGTTAAGAGGAGACAGACATTTGACAGTATCTGGTGTATGGCTCACCTTGTTGAAAAGGCAAACTAGAAGAAGATGCAAATAACAATATTGGCTTTGGATGCTGAGAAAGCCTTCGAGTGTGTGAGCTGGATGCTCCTATTCAGAGAGTAAGTAAAAGATGAGGTGCTAGGATATTGGTAAATGGAGTCTTTTCAGGTGACAAGAATTTAAAGAGGCAAGGGGGACAAATGCCCTCCTTCCTATTCATTCTCACAATACAATCACTAGACATAGCCATGAGACAAGCAGCAGAAATACCTGGTATGAATGAGTTTTGGGGGCTACGAACACAAGGTATCACTCTTCACGAACAATGTCTTGGTATGTCTGACAGAGCCGCGCATCACCTGCAGAACTTGCTTCAGAGGGTTACAGAGATCTCTGGATACATAGTAAACACAGACATGTTGGTGTTGCTGCCCATAAGGGTGGACAGCGTAACTAAAGCTTTTAAGATAGCAGAAACGAAACTCATATACTTTGGTAGATACATAGCACCCTATACACTATTTTCTCTTTAAAAGAGGCTGGATCTAAGATGGTGGAAGCACAAAATGTTACTGATACCCAGAAACTTAGAAGGCAATTCCAATCAAAATTGATAACACTATGTGTCAAACGATCCAGACGGCCTTGGTGAACTTTGTATGGCAAGGGGAACTAACAAATTAGTGGCAGCACCAATAAACAGGGGAGGCCTGGGCTTTCAAGTTGTAAAGGACTATTATATTGCTGCAAAACTTCAGATGAGAGGAGCATGATCTCAGAAACATTCAGATGCTGAACGCATATGGACAGAGCCCTGGCTCGTATTGTGGGACATGGTGTGGCTGCCCAGAAACAGTAGACCACGTGCATTGTACTCCAGCCAAATAACATACGTACTTCTGAATATCTGGGACTAATAAAAGGTGGGTGACCACATTATTAGGGCAGATGTTCAGGCAAAATGCAAATGTACACATCAATGTATTCATTTGGCCTGTGGGTAAGATTGTTTCCCTCCATTTCTGTTTTTTTTCTTTTTCATCTGAGCATCTAGAGGTGAGCAACTTGATTTGATTGATTTGATTTAAAATTATTTCTATAGCGCACGTATACCAGCGGTTTCTTGGCGCTGACTCTAACTGGATCCAAAGCTAGTAGGCAGAGAGGGGTAGGGGAAAATTAGTCAAAAGACTTTTTGAACAGATAAGTCTTAAGGTGCCTGCGGAATTGAGGGTACTGTGTAATGGTACGAAGTTCAAGGGGAAGGGAGTTCCAAAGGGTCGGGGCAAGGGTGGCGAATTTAGATCCTCCCCACTTCTTTCTCCGGAAACGGGGAACAGTGAGGAGGGATTGAGAAGACGAGCGAAGTTCCCGAGTAGGAATGTATGGAGTGATCTCGGACGAGATAAAGGCCGGAGCCGGTCCAAGTCGAGCCAGAAAGGTCGTAGTTGCAAGCTTGAATTGGACCCTGGCACCCACAGGGAGCCAGTGTAGAGATTTCAAGAGGGGGGTAGAATGGTGGAATTTAGGGAGATTGAAGACCAGGCGGGCCGCCTGGTTCTCAATCTGTTGTAGACGCCGCAAGCTGTAGGCGGGGATGCCGGCATATAAAGCATTGCCGTAATCCAGGCGGGACACCACCATGGCCAGGATTATAAGCTTAAGAGCAGAAAAGGTGAAAAAGCGAGACACTCTGCGAATAGTTCGCAGGGAAAGAAAGGAGGAAGATACCACGGAGCTAACCTGGGAGTGAAGGGTGAGTTGCGAATTGATTTTTATACCCAGGGTTTTAACAGAGGAGGATGGAGCAGGGGAAGTGCCAAGAGAGGGGGGCCAGAAGAGAGAGGACCAGGGGCTGGATGAACCACCCGTCAACACCAACTCGGTCTTATCAGGGTTGAGTTTAAGGTGGTTGTGGTTCATCCAGTCCCTGATATGAAGCATGACAGATTGAAAATTTAGCACAGACGAGGGAGAAGAGGATAGATTGAAAACAAGCTGGAGGTCATCCGCATAATTAAATACGGCGACCTCCATCTGTTGAAGGGAAAAGATAAGGGAGGCGAGATAGAGATTGAACAAGAGGGGGGAGAGGGAGGAACCCTGGGGAACCCCGCACTGCACTCCCCGGACGTCCGCCGTGAAATCACCCAGACGGACAGCCTGGGTGCGGTCACTCAGGAAGGAGGACAACCAGACCAGGGCAGTCCCCCCGATCCCCGCCGCCTCGACACGGGACAACAAGATGGTATGGTCAACCGTGTCAAAGGCGGCTGAAAGATCGAGGAGCACAAGGGCCTGATGCTGATTGGTGTCCATACCCTCCCTGAGGTTGTCCAGGACCGAGATGACAATGGACTCCGTGGAGTGAGAAGGGCGGAAACCGGCCTGGCGGGGGGCGAGGACTCCATGCGTCTCCACAAAGGAGCTCAGAGCGCGGGTGACATGACGCTCGAGTACCTTAGCCAGAAATGGCAAGAGGGAGATAGGGCGGAAATTGGCGGGGACAGAAGGATCAGCCCCAGGTTTTTTTTAAATGGGCACAATTACCGCTGATTTCAAAGAATTGGGAACTACACCTTGGGCAAGGGAGCTATTTAGAAGGTGGAGGGAGGGATCCGGGCAGGTAACAAAGATGTGACGGAGGATATGGGCCGGGCAAGGGTCAAGAGGAGAGCCAGACTTGACCAAAGACACTTGGGCGGCCAAACTTTCTCTAGTGATGGGCGGAAGGGTGGTGAGTTCGCCCTTGGGAGGGGGACATTGAGGGTCCACAAAGGAAGGGGAGGGTGGGGGAATGTTGGCCTTGATGGTGGTAATTTTGTTGATAAAATAGTCATTCAGGGAAAGGCAGAGTTCTTCAGACGGGGCAGGCTTGAGGGTTGTTCTATCCGAGAATGCCAGGCCGTGAACGATTGTAAATATCTCCTTGGACTGGTTTTCCGCGGCTAGGATTTTGGAGGAGAAGTATGATGTTTTAGCCTCCAAGATGGCTTTTTTATATTGGGTAAGAGTGTTAGTAAACTCCAGTTTTAGAATGGGGCAATAGTTTCTTCTCCAAGCCCGTTCTGCGCGACGTACTTTAAGTTTGATGGTTTTAAGCTCGACGGTAAACCATCGATTTACTTATTGTTTGGTTGATACATATAGCTTTAATAATCAGTATGATCGATGTTCATGTCACCCCGAAGGTGACTTTTTTTGTAGTGTTTCTGTGTTGGTCTGTATGTTCAGTCAGGTGGGCTCACGGAGTCTAACTGGAATGCTCAGAAGTGTTCTGCAATGTATTTCAGAAATGTAATATCAACAGAAATAAGGATGTACCCTGCACCCTGCTCCTTTCTAATTTACGTGTTGTTATTTTATTCTTGCTTCTTCCTCAGAATGAGCGGAGCTTCGATTCCGGCATTCTGGTGCATCCTTCTTTGGCAGTTTTTCAATGAATTATGTTTTGTAAATATTTGCTCACGTATTTTCACTTTTCCCACAGGACAAGTAGTTGCTGTCTTTGACCACCCACATGCAACGCTTATTTGATCACACCAACAGTAGGCGTGGAACTGAGTTGCTGCAGGTAGTTAGTTGTGAATTTCACAATGACTATGTGGTTCAATGCATACGAATACAAGCAGCAATCACCCTAAAGGGAGATTCAGTTAAATGCATCTTATTACATCTCCAGCAGCTCATGAACAGTATGAATGGGTTCCTTTATGTACAGAAGAATTAGTTAGCAAATGATACTGATTCTAAAGCATTTGAGAAGATTGCAGACACACCTCTTCATAATGCAACATAGAAATGGTGCTTAATGTGTGTAAAGCATGAAACTAACAGTTAAATCTGTCATCTTTATGGGGTCTTCCCCCAAACATTTTGCTGATTCTTTTGTTGGACTTGGGCCTCTGAGCACTTTACCACTGCTGACCAGTGCTATAGTGCATGTGCTTCTCCCCTAAACCTGGCAACATTGGTGTATACATAATTGCCATATTTAGTTTAATTGTAAGTCCCTTGTAAAGTGGTAAAATATAATATACCTAAGGCCTGTAACCTAAATGCTACAAGTAGGCCTTCAGCACTGCTTGTGCCATTGTGTCACCCCCAGAAGTAGCCTTTCAGACCTGACTCATGCATGCAATTGCAAGGCCTGTGTGTGCAGTTTACTGCCATTTAGATTTGTCATTTAAATTAATTGCCAAGCATTAAACTCCCCTTTTATTACACACAAGTAAACCCTATGGTAGGCCGTAGGTAGCCCTAATTGCAGGATGCTGTATAAGTAAAAGGCAGTACATGTACTTTTAAGTTTCACATTTACTGGTAGTGACACACACTACTGTGAAGACTAATCATCTCATTGGCTAGCAGTGAGAATTCCTTAATACACTTTTAAGCTGTAATTCCTGATTGGAAAGGTTTAGATGCATCAAGTTTCATATCTTAGAAATGGTAATGATAAATCCTCTTTGCAGGGGAAATTGGATTTAGCATTACTAGTTTAGAAATACTACACTTTTAAAAGGTAGACATTTCTCTGCTCTTACTGCTCTGTGGCTCATATTTACAAAACCTCCAATTTGCGATTTCTAGGTAGCAAAGTCTAAGCAATCACTATTTGGGAATCGCAAATTGGAATGCACAAAAATTGTGAATTTCCTAATCACGATTCCTATGGAGTCTCAATCGCTATTAGGAAATCGCAATTTTGAAAATGCAAAACCATTCTGACCTATGAGCCTAATAGCAAATCGCAAGTTTGGAAATGCAAACCCATTCGTACTTATGGGCCTTAGGCCCCCTTTATATTCCCCCAAAAATAAAAGTGTGCTTGTGTAAAGCGCTCTAATACCCTTGGGACGAGTGCATCCTCTATGGCACTGCAAAAGCTGAATTTTGGGTTGGGTATTAAATTTGCACCTGGTTGCCATTGGACTGTATTTGATGGTAATAGTATTTCCTAAATGCCCATTTCGCATTCAGGAAATACTTTATAATGTTAGAAAATTGTAAATAGGAAATCCCTATTTGCAATTTCCTATTTTGGGAATCACAAAATGCGATTTCTATTGGGTAGAAATTGCATTTTGCGACCCTTTTTGTACTTTTTGTATTTACCGAAAGGCTATTTAGCATTTCTTAATGGCCTGAAAATGTGATTTGGTCTGTTAAGAAATGCTAAATAGTGTTGTACATATGGGACTGTGTGCATTGCAGCCTGTTTCCATTTCACTGCTGGGGTGGGTGGCAGCTAGACTTTGTGCATTCCCTCCAGACAGCCACATCCACAGGAAGGGTGGGTGTGAAAGAGAACTCATCTGTATTCATTTGAATTCTAAGGCAGGAAGAGAGGGGGAGGGCTAACACTTATACCTTAATGGGCAGTGTCCTGTTTCCCAAACAAAGGGCTGATTACCCCCTGCTGATAGTCTGGAACTAGGACTGGTAAAAAATGAGCGGATATTCCTCTTGGGTGCATGGAAGGATACTCTCTCATTGAGGTATTTGGGTCCGATGTTGTTGAGGGATTTGTAGGAGTGGGTGAAGAATTTGAAGGTGACCCTCTTCTTGACGGGGAACCAGTGGAGGCTTCATAGGTGTTGGGTCATGTGCTTGTGGAGCACGGTATCCCAAGGATGAGTCTGGCTGCGGCTTTCTGGATGGTTTGAAGTTTGTGTAGAAGAGTTTTGTTGATTCCGGCATAGAGGGCGTTGCTGTAGTCAAGTCTGCTGGTTATGAGTGCGTGGGTGACG
The DNA here is from genome assembly GCF_964261635.1 of Lissotriton helveticus. NCBI lineage: Eukaryota > Metazoa > Chordata > Amphibia > Caudata > Salamandridae > Lissotriton > Lissotriton helveticus. The sequence goes on along the minus strand of NC_136068.1, from coordinate 863,947,242 downwards.
GTCTATCTGCAGTCGTGGGGATCCATTTGAAGGTGTTACAGAGGATGTGAAGGCAGTTTAAACTAGTGGAGGTGACTGCGCTCATCTAGCTCATGGAGAGGGAGAAGTCAAGGATGATGCAGAGATTCTGAGCGTAGTCTGTAGGGGTCGGTGGGCTCCCGAGGGTGGAGGGCCACCAGGGATTGTCCAAGGCGGAGGTGCAGGGTCTGAGGATGAGGCCCTTGGTCTTCTTTTAGTTTAGCTTCAGGCAGCTGTCTTTCATTCAGGCTGCCACGTTCTTCATACCTTCCTGGTGTCTTCTGGATTCTTTGTGAGCGAGAGGATGAGCTGGGTGTCGTCGGTGTAGGGTACGATGCTGAGCCCATGCTGTCTGACGATGGCGGCGAAGGGAGCCATGTAAATGTTGAAGAGCGTGGGGCTGAGTGAGGATCCCTATGGTGCTCCACAGTTGATTTCCGTGGCTTTGGAGAGGAAGGGAGGGAGTCAAATCCTCTGGGTTCTGCCAGAGAGGAAGGATTGGATCCAGTCGAGGGCAGCTGCTTGTATTCCCGCATCGTGAAGTCTGGCTGCGAGTGTGCAATGAGAGACGGTGTCGAAGGTTGCTGTCTAGAAGGATGAGGTGAGACCCTGATCCAGTAGCATGTGGATGTTGTCAGTGGCGGCGAGGAGGGTAGTCTCGGTGCTGTGGTTGCTGAGGAATCCAGACTGGGAGGCGTCCAGGATGGAGTTCTTTTCTATGAAGGCGGTCAGCTGGGCGTTTATGAGTCTCTCAGTGATTTTGGCTGCAAAGAGGAGGAGAGAGATGGGTCGGTAGTTTTTCAGGTCCGTTGTGTCAGTCGTTGGATTCTTAAGGAGGGGTTTTACCTCCTGCCCGGTTCCCGTCGTCCTGGCAGATGCCTGATCTGAGGGAGGTGTTGATGGTGCGCCCTAGTTCGGGAGTATGTGGAATATGTGCGGTGGGCAGGGGTTTGCTGGGGCACCTGAGTGAGTTTTCTTCATGATCGCAGTGAAGAGTTCGACGGTAGCGGGATCCCAGGATGTGATGGTCGGCTCATCAGCGGGGGTGGGTGGGGGGGTGGTGTTCATCATTGGTTTGTTGAAGTTGTCGTAGAGGGCCTTAATCTTCAGATAGAAGTAGGAGCTGAGCTTGTCGCAGAGTTCCTGGGAAGGTGTGACGTTCGTGGCTTCGCAAGTGGGTTTTGCGAACTGCTGTATGACGTTGAATAGTTCCTTGGAGTTGGTCACGTCGGTCAAGACTTTGTCTCTTATGAAGGTCAGTTTGCTGTCTCTTATGCGCTGGTGGTATTCCTTTAGGGCGCTCTTGTGGTTTTTCCGAGCTTCTGTGGTTTTTAGGTTTCACCAGGTTTTCTCAAGGCGTCTGCCGGAGCATCAGGCTTCTTGAAGTTCTGTGGTGAACAAGGTGGCCTTCAGAGGGCATTGTTTGGCGGGGGCAGAGGGGTGCGAGCTTGTCGGCACAGCAGGAGACCCAGCTGTGAAATTCCCTGGCTGCAGAGTTAGTGTTGGTCATGGCAATGGGGGGGGGGGGGTTGACAGAGGGTGGTGTTGAGGTGCTCCTCTGTGACCTTGCTCCAGTTCTGTCCAGGTGGGTGCAGGGTGGGTTTGGGTGCAGTGGTGGTGTTGAAGCTGAAGTGGACACAGTGGTGGTCAGTCAAGGGGGGCTGGGTGGTGTGACTGAAGCATATGTTTGTTCCTCCAGCAAAGATGGGGTCAAGGGTGTGTTCCGCTCTGTGGGTGGGCGTGTTGACGAGCTGCTTCAGTCCTAGGTTGGTGAGGATGTCGAGGAGAGTGGTGGAGTCTGGGTCATTGCCGTTGTTGAGGTGGAAGCTCAGGTCCCTGAGTATAATGTAGTCCATGGATGTGATGGTGTGGGGTGCGGCGAGCGCAGCGATGGTAGTTGCGGGGTGGCTGCGAGGTCCTGGCGGGCTGTAGATGAGGGTGCCACGTAGCATGGTCCTGGGGCTTGTCTGGTTCTGGAAGTGGAGGTGTTCTGTGTTGGAGTGGGGGTCACTTGTGCTGGTTGTGGAGAGTTGGAGGAGGATCTTGTGTGCGATGGCAATTCCTCCTCCTGCGCGGTGCGGATGGTCCTTTCTCTGGATCTAGTAGCCGTCGGGGATGGCAGGGGCGATGTCGGCTGGAGGTGGCATTAGTCCAGGTTTCAGTGAAGAAGGCGACGTCGGGCAAGAGGGTGCCGATCAGGTCCCAGATCTCTATGGTGTGTCGGTGCAGGGAGCACACGTAGAGAAGGATCCAAGTCAGGGTTTCGGTGGTGCGTGCTTCAGGTGTGCCTGTGGAGGTCATGGCAGCTTTATCGATGGTGAAGGATCTGCAGCAGGGTCTGCACGAGAATTACCCGTGGGTGGTGTTTGATGAGGATCTACTGGGGTTGAGTGTATGGAGGCTTATTGAGTCGTAGCGGTGGGGTCTTGGAGAACCAGGGTTTCTGGCGCTGGTCGCGGTCGGGTCGCAGATGGGCGCAGACGGGCTTGCCTTAGGTGCGCCAGCAGCGTGACCACACAGCGGTCACCATTATGTAGGGGAGGGGGGAGGGACGTGCAGCTAGGGGGCGGGAGCAGGACTGTAGGGGGAGGGGTCAGTGGTGGCAGGAAAACAGAGGGCAAATGCAGGGGAAACAACAGGACACAGCAATGGGGAAGACAAAATGAAACAAACTAACAATAGCAGCAGGCACACTTTATAGCAATGAACAAACTAAAAAATAGCAGCAGGCACAATTACAGCAAATTCAGTCACAGCATGCAAGAGGAAACCCGGAATCAGGGTAGACTCAAACACTGCAATGGAGGAGCTGGCTTCAAGAGCTGACACAGAGCACCGTGGAGCTTCCAGGGAGAGTGAGATCCTAGGACTGAGGTCTGAGGACTCACCCGTGATCCCCAGACCGGTCGCCATTATGTAGGGGAGGGACGAGCATCTGGGAGGTGGGCGGTAGGGAGAGGGGTTATTGGTCAGCGGCGGCGGGAAAACTGAGGGGAAAGCAAGGGGAAACAACAGCACACAGCAATGGGGAAGACAAAATGAAACAAACCAAAAACAGCAGCAGGCACACTTTACAGCAATGAACAAACTAAAAAATAGCAGCAGGCACAATTACAGCAAATTCAGTCACAGCGCACTAGAGGAAAACCGAAATCAGGGTAGACTCAAACCCTGCAACGGAGGGGCTGGCTTCAAGAGGCAACACAGAGCATCGAGGAGCTGCCAGGGAAAGTGAGATCCTAGGACCAAGGTCTGAGGACTCACACCTCCTGGTTTGTGTATTGACTGTCTGGTTTTGGAGTGACAGGGGCAAGGGATGTGCATTCATTGTAGACTGCCACAACGGGGGTTGAGGTGTGTCCTGCCTTTCCTGGGTGACTTAGAGCTGAGCTGAATAGACCTTGGCTGCATTTAGAGTGGTGGGAGGAGTTTCACTTACACCTGAATAGGCAGTATCTCCTCTGACGAATGCTGTCTCCACCTCCTGGAGTGATGCTGCTCTAGAGAGGACAGAACTGGGGTGTACTTGGCTCAGAGAACCTTGCCACAAAGAGAACCAAGACAAAATGGGGTATATGTATTGGACCTTAAGCCCCAGAGAATTCCATCACTTCTGGACTCAAGGGGAAGCTTATGCCAAGGAGAAGAGCTGGAGAGATGTAAGGAGGAGTACTGCCCCTTTGCTTTGTGCTTTGCTGGGTTGGCCTGCAGTAGCTGCTTCTGCCAAGGAAAGAACAAAGAATGGAACTTTGCCGACAACCTGCTTGAAGAAGACTCTCCAAAGACTTGTGTGTGCTGGCTTACTGTCTGAATTCTCAAGGACACAAAGACTTCACCACGAGCTTCCCCGAGCTCCACTACTGGGTGTTCTGACCTGCCTGGAGGTGCCTATTCCAGTTTTGGTCCTCTGAAGGTTGTTCCTGCTGTGAGGAGCTGGAAGACACTTAAAGAAAGCAAGAAACACAACTCAGACACTGTCAGCGGTGCCGCCCGTGATGCAGCGACATGAACCGTACCGCTTGTGTAGTGCAAGATACACAGCCCCACCTGCACCGCAGCTCCGATGATCTTCTGTGCCCTTCGATGCCTGCAGTTATTGGGCTTCCCGATGCAAGCGCTCACATTGACGCAACTCCGCCGAGAGTGACTTTACGAACTCTTCGACTTCGCATCACCTCACCGGAACAGACACCTCACTGCCATTGCCACTGGCACTGCTGACTTCCTCTGTTATGGACTTGACACGTCCTCCCCTCGCAGACATAACGCCTGGCTTCATACGTGGCAACCAGGGAACTGGCCTCAACCTCTGCACTGATGCCTCACCTCCACGATGCCATGCATCATCCATAGATTTTGTTTTCCAAGATACTATTGTTTGCGGGTCAGTGAGACTCCGTGCCCGAGGCCACGTTCCTTGCGGTCAGTGCTGTACTTTTGATTTAATCCTGTCACTATGTCGTAATAGCCACAGGTTGAGCTATTTGTGTCTACAAGTGCTATTTCTGCAAGTAATGGTGTTTTGAAGTGCTATTTTGATATATGTGTGTTGATTCTTTGTCATTTTGGTCTTGTTTGGTTTAGATATAGATACCTTCTTTTAGAGATTGGTGTGGTATCTATTTGTGGTGTTTTCACTGTGTTTCTGTGTGTTTTGAGTACAAATACTTTACAAATTGTCATTGGCATACGCCTGTCTGCTCGTGCCCAGCTTCAAAGGGGGTGAGCAGGGGTTATCTAAAGTGTGTATCCCCCTTAGTAGAAAGTGTTCCTACTTGGGCAAAGGTACCTACCTCTGCCAATTAGAGACCCGCCTTTCTAGCACCTTGCATCTTTCATTTATCACAAAGTATAAACAGGCCCTAAAACGCAGTTGGTATATTATGTTAAGCTACATTTTCCTGTATATTATAAATGCTTTCTGGCATGATGCAGCCATGCTGGCTGCCATTACAGTCTTGCCATGAATTAAAAGACCCAGCCAAAGGTAATGTGCACTACTTAGTGAACTGTACACAGAGGTATGTATGGCACTGAGCCGAGACAGTCTTCTTGATACGTCTTCCGGCCATCCCCCTGTCGAGCCCGTTAGGAATTTGTGGTAAATAAATAAATAATACCTCTATTTTTGACTAGATATAACAATAACAGATAGCTCAATAAATAAGAGTCAAGATTCGAGGTAGTAGGAGTTTGCAGGTTTTAATACAGCATAAAGGACAGGAACAGGACAACCTGCACGGGCAAGATCTGGGATGGCTAGCCAACAGGGGGGCCCCGACAGCTGTCGGGCAGGATCTGGAATGAGCGCGCTAGCTTTTAATAACAATACACAAGTATATATACTAAAACAATTGCATTACAGTACATACAGTAGGTGTGACAGTGGGTGGAGTTAGCAACAGTCGCGAAAGATAAGGATGAAAGTGGGTGTAACAGGAGGCGTATACATAGACATGTGATGTAAACGTAACAGAATATGTCATAAATGGGGCGGAAACATGGAGGGGGCTACCTAAGGAGCCGGGACCTCTAACCTAGTGGTGCGCGCAAGCTGACAATGACGTGTAACTAGGGAGAAGCTGGGGGCTATGACTTCTGAGCTAGAAGGAGAGACGAAAGTCTGGAGAGTCAGAGCGACATGTACCTAAACACTATCTAGTATCTGATGTTTAGAGAACATGTTGATAGAATCCAAAAGTTATCAGGGCAAAGGCTAACAGACACTAAGACTGGTGCATGCATTATTCTACATGTAGTGTGTGTTAAGGAATATTAAATGACCATAAATACAGTATTTCTCTTACATGGAGACGTAAAGGCTAGACGATGACTGAAACTATTGATGCGATTCAGTAGCTTAGGAATGCAGAGAAGGAGAGCTGGACTGATAACTGGAATCATAACATACTCTTGGCAGACTGGCAGGCAGAGCCAGGCCGAGCCGGGCACTGTGAGGCAGGAAGTAAGTGAAGGGTCAGGGATACAGGTGGGGGCTGTACAGCGAGGGTTCAGGAGACAGGAGCTGAATCTGAGTCCGGGCCCTTTTGAGGCCTAGAAACGGGGACTTTACAATGAAATAACGTGCACACTGAGAAACGTGGCAACGTAGCTTTACATAGGCCTAATACTCGTAGCTTTCACGAGAACTGGAAACTGGCATACTAAAGATGGACACAACTGTAATTGCGTCTTTAATCGATCATGGGGAATACATATGCATATTAATCATGCACATACAACATAAGATGGGGGAACACGTAGGGACACAGAACATGGCAAAATTTACTTTTCCACATTCCCTCCTTGTCACTACGTTTCCATCAGGAAACATCAATATTCATGATACCATCTATCATTTCATACAGTATCATTTGCTCGTCTCGAATCGTCTTGGAACGGGATTTAGGACGGGACTTGGGACTAGGAATACAAGAGGTAGCACAAATGCCGCAAATCGCAGGGCCACATTGTATACAGAGGCAGCAACTGAATATGATCGCTACTGCAATACCTAGAAATGACAATACTTTCCATCCCCAGGCAGAAATTATACTCCAGAACCAACCGGACCATGTCCAGGTGCCTGGATTCTGGTGTAACTGATGGGCAATTTTATGAAGTCTGGTTATAGCTGAATAAACAGACGGCGCGTTATTAGGAATAAAAATGCAGCAACTAGATCCGATGACTCTACATGCTCCTCCTCTATCGGCCAGTATGACGTCAAGAACGAGACGATTTTGGAGCACGACAAATCTCATAGCAGATTGCTCTTCGGTTAAGTTACCTAGGGCAGAAGCAGTCTCATTCACTACTGCTTCAAGGGTTCTGGTTAATCTACGGATTAACTTACTATTCTGGATAGGTCCTATAAAGAAAAAGAATCCTCTATTGAAATCTGTATACTGTTCTAGAGCAGTTTCAGTTTGATCGACAATCGGGGACTCAATCTCCCTTCTATGTCTAATGTGTACTAGATGTGTGTTTCTATGATAATCAGACGGGGCTAGAAAAACTGGTGGCAGTAGGAAGGCAATGTAACAGGTTCCCTCCCAATCGAGGGGCAGACGAACATATGCGGTCTGACCACAAACAAAATAAGAATGACGTGAAGCTTTGAAAATAGATTTCCCACTGTCACTATACTTGACAATAGTAGTACAATCACTATGTCCTACATGTACGGAACCATTATTTCTGACACATAATTCGCCTTTGACTGGTAGTACTGAAATAGCAGGTAAGTCTGGAGTAGGATCAGACTGAACATTCAGGACCATAAAATTCGAAGAATAATTACCTAAATTATAAACTTCATTTTCTAGATCTAACCCTGTTCTGTGGGGAAGACCTTGCTTGTCTGGAAAACATGTACTGTTCAGAAGGGACATATCAGTTGAGGATGACGTTAACGTGGACCATGCTCCACATGAACCATTATGTGAAAACGGATAAGGAAAGAGTGTCAGAACTCCCTTCGGTGTCTGGAAAGGGGGGAGTCGACCACACACCCAACAATTAGTGGCATTGCTGGTCAGGTGTGAATAATGTAACATACGGATAAATGAATTGTTGTGCATAGCAAGACGATAAGATAGTTCATGAGGAGGTAGATCACTAAACGTGTGCTCTACTGTAGCATTAGAAAACTTATTTACATGAGAAATTGGAAAACATAAATGAAATGCATAACTCGTGCAGGTAACCATCAGGCTGAGAAACAATATAAAACTTAGAAAAACGATACATCGGATAGAGTTTTGACTAACTCTCTCACTATGGGGGTCTATTTCATACATGTCAGATACCTGTCTAACCGTTTCACCTAGGGGAGGACTTAGACAATTAAACTGGCTGACTTATTTTACTAGACCGTAACTTCTTTTTATACTCCTGCTGCGGAGTTTCCTCTAACAGGGGAGGCTTGGTATCAATGTCATTTGCGGGACAGTCCTTGAGAATAGTATTTTGGCAGTCTTTAGGTAAAATGCAATCCTTGGCAAAAGTTTTAGGTTTTAGTCCATGAAATTTCTTGACGTGAGACAGATGGACCCACCCCTTCCTGCCTTCCAACTTGACGGCAGTACGGGTGGTTAGAAGGACTAACTTCGGTTCCTTCCAGCGAGGCTCCAGCGGACTTGAACGATCAAAATTGCGGACGAGGACCAAGCTTCCTGGAACGATTTCATGTGGCTTGACTTCAGTATTGTCGGGAAATGCAGCAGCAACCTGTGAACGACAAGAGTGTAGGGCAGACATCAAGGAAGCGAGGTAATCTGTCAGCATATTACTGGAAACATCTGTAATACTTCGGGGTCTGGGTGTACCCCACACGTTCGGGGGACGGCCGAATACGACCTCATAAGGGGACAGACCTGATCTGGAGTGTGCGACCATGCGCATATAGAACAAAGCGACTGGCAGGGCAACTAACCAGTCTACACCTTTTTCTTGACAGATTTTGGCAATGCGGATTTTCAAGGTTTGATTATGTCTCTCTACGAGACCGGCTGCTTCTGGATGGCGTACACAATGGAACTTCCACTGGTACCCTAGTAAAAGGGAAACGTGCTTCATTAATTCAGATGAAAAGGGCTGGCCGTTATCAGAATATACGACCCTTGGGAGTCCATAACGGGGGAAATATTCACGAACCAACTGCTTGGCAGTGGTCGCGGCTGTGTAATCTGGGACTGGATATGCTTCTGTCCACCTGGACAAAGCGCATACAACTACAAGGACATACTTGAAACCTCGACATCGCTCCATCTGAATATAATCCATCTGGAGGACTTCAAAAGGGTGGTCAGGGGGCTGGAATCCACCTTGTTCCACCGGGACACTTTTACCTGGATTGAACTGACAACATATCATACAAGTACGGACTTTCTGCTTGGCTGCAGCTCGTAAATGCTTGTTAAACCAAATGTTCTGGATACTGTCTATCATGGCTTTTTCTCCTAAATGTGCAGGACTATGTGCGGTATTAATAATGACTTGAACCATTGAGTCGGGGAGAAACCATGTGGCTTTACCCTTCGTCAACCATCCCTGATCTGTCTGGACCCCTCCTTGTTCGGACCATTTCTTGATTTCTTCGGGAGTAGCATGTAACTGGATATCTATGACATCTTGAGTAGGGTCCTTAACTGTCATACAAGTAGTCTGTTCTAGAGTGGATGTCGGTGTCTTGTTAACTGGTATGTCTGGTGTCTGTGCTGTAAGCTTGGCTGTTCGATCTGCTAGATCATTTCCTTGGGAAATAATGTCAGTGACTTTCGTATGTGCTTTGCACTTCATGATAGCGATAGATATCGGTAAATGTATTGCATCTAACAGAGCTTGAATAAGGAGACCATGCTGAATCTTGGTTCCATGAGAAGTCATGAAACCTCTCTCCTGCCAGAGCACTCCGAAGTCGTGTACAACTCCGAATGCGTAGCGTGAATCTGTGTAAATATTAACTTTCAGGTTCTTGGCGTGTATGCAGGCTTGAGTCAGAGCAACTAGCTCTGCTGCTTGAGCAGACAGGGTGTCAATACGATGTGTTTCAATAACTTCAGTGTCAGTAGTCACTGCATACGCGGCTACTAGTTCTCCTGTACTCGTTCTCATACATGAACCATCCACATAAAGTGTCAGGTCAGGATCTGGTAATGGAATATCTGTCAGGTCTTGTCTTGGTTTAGTCATAGTGTTAACAACTTCCACACAATCATGTGTGACAGGATTTGAAGTAACTGACGGTAACAGTGTAGCAGGATTTAAAACGTTGCAGCGTCTGATTTCTATGTGTGGCTGGAACAGTGTCAGTTCATAACCTGTCAAACGTGCAATTGTCAAGTGTTGAGTCTGTGTTCGGTTTAAAAGAACTTCCACGGAGTGTGGAACTTGTACTGTCAAGGAATGTCCTAATACTATGGAATCACTTTGTCTGATAGCTAGTGCTGTGGCTGCAACTGACTTGAGGCACGCAGGCAGAGCCTGGGCTACTGGATCTAGTGTACTCGAAAAATAAGCACAGGGCTTGTACTGTCCGGCTTGATCTTGTGTAAGAACAGATAATGCTGTACCATCACGTTCTGTGACAAAAAGTGTAAAAGGCTTATTGTAGTTCGGTGTAGCTAGGACAGGAGCTTGGCATAAAGATTTCTTTAATTCATTGAAACTAAGTGTATGTTCAGATGTCCAAGGGAGGACAGTCGATACGGCTGCCTCCTGTGTCGTTAACTGTATCAGTGGCTTGGCTAGAAATGCATACTGAGGAATCCATTGTCTGCAATAAGAAGTGAGGCCGATAAAAGCACGTACCTCCTTCTGTGTCTTGGGCTGTGGAAGACTCGCTATTAACTGGATACGGTCAGGTGTCAACTGCCTACCCCACTTGGACAGTAAGTGGCCTAAGTAGATCACTTGCTGGACACAGAATTGAAGCTTTGAAGGAGACACCTTGTGCCCCATCTCGGCTAGGAAGTACAGGACTGTAAGCGATGCTCGCTCGCAAGCATGTTCAGAACGGGCTGTGATCAGTAGATTATCGACATACTGGAGCAGGGCAGTGTCAGTTGGCATGTGAATATTGTCTAGTTGTCTCTTAAGTGCTTGACTGTAAATGCTAGGACTTTCTGTGAAACCTTGAGGAGCTCGTGTGAATTTATAGCTCCTTCCATTTAAACAAAAACCGAAAAGGTACTGGCTGTCCGGATGAATTGGAACACTGAAAAATGCGTTTTTGAGGTCTATGACTGTGAAAAATGTTGCCTCAGAATCAATGGCTGTCAATAGGGATGAGATATCTGGAACAACTGGATACTGGGGAATGATACATTTATTGAGTTCTCGAAGATCAATCACTAATCAATATACTGGGGGTGCATTTGGATCAGTACGTTTCATGACTGGAATGATAGGAGAATTACATACATTGGAGTCAGTTTCTACAACTACTCCTTGAGCAATGAGCTCGTCAATAATTTTGGATAAGGCTGCTACAGCCTCAGGTGGCAATCTGTACTGTCTGATTCGTGGCAAGACTATACCTTGCTTGAGAGTCACACGATGGGGTGTGATTTGCATGAAGCCAACATCAGTTGGACCTTGCGCCCATAGATGCTGCGGAACATTAGACAATCTCGGATCAAAATCTCGTAAAACATAGTGACCCTTGAAGTCACGTAAAAACAAACGTATTCCCTCTGGGGAACAGCAAATAACTGCGCCTAATTCTTTCAGTGTCTTAATGCCTAACAAATTTTCTGGACATGACTTCGTAAGCAGTAGATCAGTAGTTCGGGACAATGGACCTACTTCAAGAGTAACTGGCTTTGATATCTCGTTTACAATAGGCTTTCCTGAAAATCCAAGGGAAACATTTCTAGAGCCTGAGAGCGGAGCCCCTGGAACCTCGTCGTGACTAATGGTAGTCCTACTTGCCCCTGTATCAATCAGAAACTTTCTGTCTTTCCCTAATACTTGACTATGAACATAGGGACCTTCTTGATCTACAGGAATCTCGATGAGAGGCAAGCCTACCTCCCTCTCTAGGCTGTTTCATGAATACGCTTGATACTCTGGATACTCTGTCTGTGCATACTGGTACATCTGCTGTGTAACATGCTGTGTTGCAGCGATGGGCTGCGGCGCTGGAACTGTCTGTTGTGCATTCTGTGGCTGAGAAGTCTGTGAAACTTGTTCTTGTCTAGGCGGACGTGGTCTTTCTTTAGTTTTACCAGTGGCTATGTTGTGTTTCAGAACTGCACACTCGTTTATAAAATGACCTGGCTGTTTACAGTAATTGCATGTCCCTTTAACGGGAGCTGCAGGATGACTGGCTTGATTCGGACCCCTCTTCTGACTGTCTTGTGGAACAGATTGTGCAACTAGTACTTTCATTTTCGTGTCTTTCATACGTCTTCTCTCGTGCTCTTGCTCTTCTCTGATTCTATTCTGGTGATACTGGAGCATCTGGAGCATTTGGGACGGGGTACTAGCTTGCCAAGTACTTTCGACTTTCAAAACTCGATTCTTAACTTGTGGACTTGAATTCTCGACTAATTTAGTAACAAAAAGATGAGGGTATGACTCGCTACTTGTCTTCAAACCACTGTTTATTATAAAGCATTTCTCAAATCTGGAATAAAAATCACTAGTGTCTTCGTCTTGTTTCTGTTTACAGGCTGAGATTGCATCCCAGTCTTCCTTTTTAGTGGCTAATAACCTAGGCAAAACTTGTATTAATAATTCGGGTAATTCTTTACATTTGTCTCCAAGACCGGTACCTGGTACTCGTATCTTATCTTCAGCTTCTAGAGCTGTCCAATCGATCTTTTTCTCTCCCACCTCCCAATCTTTTTCCTTGAGTTTTTCGTATACCCCTGCGGGCAACAGGACTTTTAGCATTTTAATAATATCTGGATACGTGTATTCTCCCATACGGAGCATGTCTTTTAATTCTCGGTGGAACCCTGCTGGATCTTTGTCGTGACAGGGAATTAATTTCTTCATCTCTAAGAGTTCCATCTTGGTAACTGGGGTGTAAACAAATACTCGTTGCATTTCACCACCCGTTGTCCTAACTGGGTGTACTTCTCGTAACGGATGCTGCCTGTCTATGTAAAACGGTTTACTTTCTGGAGGTGAGACATGAACAAAATGCGGGTTCAAAAACGTTCTGTATTTGTGGCGCTGTTCTAGAATGACACTAATTAAATCAGTACCTAAACCTTTCCATCTATACTGGAGTAACTCGTTCAGGACATCATGTAACGGACCTGGATCAGAATGTTGACCCTCATACAGCGTAATGAGGTGCTGGATCATATACATACCCACCAGTCGCTGCTCGGCTGGGGGCAGTTTCAGAAACATTTGTGCCACTATTTCGTCTGGAAAAGTGGTAGAATCAGTAATCCATCGGACTGCTGATCGGGCTAGTTCTTGTTCATGCATGGTACTTAATTCACTATAACCGATTCGTGATTTCAGAATTTGATCGGTAGCTTGAAATACTTGTTCTAGAGAACCTTGTTCCGGTGCTGGAAGATGAAAGACTTTCTTGTGTTCTAGGCGTAAATGTCGGTCTGGAAATTTAGATTTACCTACATACGCTATTCTGGCGGTATTCTCATCGTCTACCTCTTCAGTAGAAGAGTCATTTTCTTTCTCGCTTACTTGTGCTTCTTTGCGTTGTTCGTGTAACCTTATTATTTCTTTACGTATTTTCTTGTACATACTCTCTATACTATTGAGTGTCTTGTGCTTACCCTCGGCTATATTATCACTCCACTTTGTCAGAATTCTCATTTCGTTCGGATCTTTAGTCGGGGAATCTTGTTCCCGTATTAAACAATTGATCAGAAACTTTAATAACATGAACTGGATCTCAGATTTCCTGAGAGACATGACTTCAGCAATACTTTCTGGATCTTGTCCTGTACGAATGAAACGATACATTCTGTCTAGATCTTCTTTCATATTCCGTAGGGTGACCAAATACTCGGACACCTGCCTTATACGTACGGAATATATAACCATACTATCCTCGCCTGGGACTGGATCATAACAACATTCAGTAAGAAGTCGCCTGATTTCTGCAATGGACTTATATTTAGGCGTACGCTGTAACGCACGTTCATGTAACTCGACTGCTCCTAAACGTCTACTTGGCGGCGGGGTACCAGGAGGACCTCCTCCCGCGGCCCCTATACTGGAATCGTCGACTGATACTCTTCGTGCTGGCAGAGTGACTGATGTGGCGGGAATTTGTACTACGGGCTGGACCGGGGGTACCGTAACAGGTGCTGTAACAGGTGCCCCGGTGGCTGGAGGAGCAGGATTTACATTATTTACAGGAGCTGGCGGAACAGGATTTGCATATTCTGGGACTGTGTCGTCCAAATAGGACGAGAGAAAAATATCAGCTGCGGTCGGTTTATGACGTAGCTTGGTCGGAACTAAGGATGGCGGAAAATTACATGGTGCTTCCGGGGTTGCTTTTGGCAAGCCCTCGGCAAGAAGAGGATACATACCCTTAATGAGGGCATTCCTCTGTCTGTCTGACTGTTCAGTTTTAACTTGTTCACCTATTTCGATTAATTCCCTTTCTTGGGCTCTTTCTAAGGATTCTCTACTTAATTCTGACTTTCTGATTTCTTTTTCGGTTCTTTTATGAGATTCTTTGCGCCATAACTCGATGGCATCTTTCTGTGACTGTCTGGCTTTCTTTTTCCATAATACTTCTTCTACTCGCATGATGCACTCGGCATCCCATGTACCCGATACGGGCCATCTGTACTTTTCTTCTAACTGTTTGGTGTACTCCACCCATAAATCTAGATATAATATGGCACTTATGCCATGCTTCTGATACATAAAATGACCTGGACTGTCCCTAGGCGGGACAGGAACTGCTTCTTCTAACAGACCTTTTCTAGTTTTTAACTGACGTAATTTGGAAAACAAAGGCATGACTAGACTGTAGTCTAGACACAATACAACACACAATGAACACGATGATTACTAAACAACACATTCATACCACGACATTGAAATACATGAATGACATTTAAAATAACAATTCGGACAAAATACTACCTGGAATACTGAAAACAAAATACAGAATTTCTCGAGAACAGAACGGACTAGAACAGAAACTAGATGCACTGCTAAAACAGCACGAAACTTACCGGTCTCATAAAGAGACACGTCAGGACCCGCATCCACCTAAGTGGACACTTCGTGTTGGATCTGTGTACCCAAACCCACGGACCAGAGACAATACAATTGACCCTGTCTAGATACTACCCCAGCAACGGTACTCACCGGGCAGCAAGAACGGAAGGCCTCGGACTGGACTAGACTGCTACGACGCCGGACGGACGGACTTCGGACTTCTGTTACGGGTGGGCCTCCGGATACCTCGGACCTTGGACTCTCGGCTTGGGCTCTGGTCGGGACTCGCCGCGTTCCTCCACCGCCTCGTCTGGATGCTGGACCGCAACCTCCGTCTCCTCCGTGGGCCTGAGGGATACTTGAAGCAGAAATATCTGCACGTGCACGGTATGGTTCCGTCACGGCTGCAGAGGATCAGGGGGCTTGCGTGGCTTCTCCGGCGCGTGGGGAAAGGGCAAGTCCCTATTCGGGCGCCATTATGTGGTAAATAAATAAATAATACCTCTATTTTTGACTAGATATAACAATAACAGATAGCTCAATAAATAAGAGTCAAGATTCGAGGTAGTAGGAGTTTGCAGGTTTTAATACAGCATAAAGGACAGGAACAGGACAACCTGCACGGGCAAGATCTGGGATGGCTAGCCAACAGGGGGGCCCCGACAGCTGTCGGGCAGGATCTGGAATGAGTGCGCTAGCTTTTAATAACAATACACAAGTATATATACTAAAACAATTGCATTACAGTACATACAGTAGGTGTGACAGTGGGTGGAGTTAGCAACAGTCGCGAAAGATAAGGATGAAAGTGGGTGTAACAGGAGGCGTATACATAGACATGTGATGTAAACGTAACAGAATATGTCATAAATGGGGCGGAAACATGGAGGGGGCTACCTAAGGAGCCGGGACCTCTAACCTAGTGGTGCGCGCAAGCTGACAATGACGTGTAACTAGGGAGAAGCTGGGGGCTATGACTTCTGAGCTAGAAGGAGAGACGAAAGTCTGGAGAGTCAGAGCGACATGTACCTAAACACTATCTAGTATCTGATGTTTAGAGAACATGTTGATAGAATCCAAAAGTTATCAGGGCAAAGGCTAACAGACACTAAGACTGGTGCATGCATTATTCTACATGTAGTGTGTGTTAAGGAATATTAAATGACCATAAATACAGTATTTCTCTTACATGGAGACGTAAAGGCTAGACGATGACTGAAACTATTGATGCGATTCAGTAGCTTAGGAATGCAGAGAAGGAGAGCTGGACTGATAACTGGAATCATAACATACTCTTGGCAGACTGGCAGGCAGAGCCAGGCCGAGCCGGGCACTGTGAGGCAGGAAGTAAGTGAAGGGTCAGGGATACAGGTGGGGGCTGTATCGCTCCTCAGCGAGGGTTCAGGAGACAGGAGCTGAATCTGAGTCCGGGCCCTTTTGAGGCCTAGAAACGGGGACTTTACAATGAAATAACGTGCACACTGAGAAACGTGGCAACGTAGCTTTACATAGGCCTAATACTCGTAGCTTTCACGAGAACTGAAAACTGGCATACTAAAGATGGACACAACTGTAATTGCGTCTTTAATCGATCATGGGGAATACATATGCATATTAATCATGCACATACAACATAAGATGGGGGAACACGTAGGGACACAGAACATGGCAAAATTTACTTTTCCACAAATTTGTGCTGCAAAACTAAGCATTGTTGGATTTAGACCAACACAAACTAAAATACACTAAATCTGAGATGGTGCCGTAATGGATTGGTGCAGCACAATACAGTAAGACGCATAGATCTTAATGAACTGATCCTATAAGGACTCATTACTTTGCCGACAATTTACTTATATATCCTCCACTCTATGCACACCGCATAACATACATTTAGAGTACTTAGAAAAGTAGTGACAAAAGCAAAAAACACAGTCTCCTGTGGAGTATTATTGGCAGATTCCCATGGGTGTACTGATATTGGTCTGATATCTGGTTATGGTCCTGAGGAAGGTGGTGTTATCCATTTTTCGAGCCATCGAAACGCGAGGCGACCAATGCTGTTCAGATCCTGCGACATGCAGTTGCTTTAATTGGTCGTGGAGATTAAAACAACTTTCTGTCTCCCACCCTCCAGATATATGCATTTATTAATGTGGTATGAGTGTATTTGAGGAGGAATGCGTGTGAGGTAATGTGTGTGAATGTTCCATTCTTGTCTTTTTACCCAGGGGTTTATGATGTAAAGATGTTTACACATGAAAATATCATGTCATTAATATGGAACACTGTGTGTAGATGATTGAAATATTGATTTTATACATAGAAATATGTAAAAGAAAGTACAATATTTTTGATAAAACAAAGAAAATTAATAAATAATGTGAATATTTACAAATATGATTATATTTTTTAATTGTGTTGTTGTTTAGTTCTACTTTAGCCCATGTTGAATTCATTTTCAGTTAGGTAAAAGAAATATAGGTCACGAGGGAGCATTCTCAGATTGTATTCTACCAAAACTCATACATTATCTAATACAGGACATGCAACAGAAACTACATCTGGACACAACATGATTGAGCCTTTGCGGTGATCAAAAACTGATTTATGTTACTACCTCAAGTCACATGAATGAATGGCATCTAGGTAATGAAAGCAGGAGACATGCTACAAGCTGTGTCATGGTCGATGGTACTGCCACCATTAGACCAATAACAATACAGGAAAACCATGGTGAAAACCTGCAAAGTTCAATGTCACAACGTCTCAGGCATAATGGTCAGGCAAAATCTGCAATTGCAGTGTTAAGGAACTGGGTCAAGCTGAGGCAGGCAGCGCTACTGCTGAGGAAAGACTGCAGCACTTGGGAAGGTAAAGGATACACATGCTCCTAACATATGCTATACAAATGCAGATAGTATTGGGAACCCAATGTGGTCTCCTTTTTATTGCTATATTTTACATATAACACTGAACACCCTGTTACTGACCCTAGACGTCATGTTGCTATATCTGTATCCGCTCATGATCACTGCAGTCTGAATGTTGATAGAGCCAAGAAGTAAGTACTGTTTCTCAGAGCACCAAACTATGTAGGAAATGCAGGCATGAACTGGGATTTACTTGTAGCTGATACACCAGCACCACTGTCAGTAGCATGCATATATTCATCAGGCATTTCCCTACAGATGATCAATCTAACACTGTTAGAGGAGCAAAAAATAGAATCAACCATATAATAATATTTGTATTGTTAATATCGCAATCAATGTGGCATGATTGCTGAAGAATGTTCCAATCCATACTGACCTCTACGCCTTTATAGCCTGTCTCCCAAATACATAGCATACACATAGCTGATGCTACATTTCAAAGACTGTCCATCGCATGTGCATTTGGTTGACTGCCTTTCCTGTCTACTCTCCTCTCTATGGCACACTGGAACTCACACAATGCTGTACCACTACTGCAGGTTTATGTTCCTCACTGTTTCATATCGTTCATATAAAACACATTGCTGGTGTGTAATTGCATTTAGTTCCTCTTTATGAGTGGGCATCCGACCAATATCTGACTCTGCCCACTGTCCTCCTCTTGCATGCCTTTCCAGTGCCACTCCCTGTTTCTTCATCTGTTTCCTGTTCAACTATGGCCTAAGCTTGAGCAGCTCCCATGGACACAGTACTCCTTACAAATGAGACGGATGTGTCTGTGTCCTACAACATATCCCCTGTCCCTAAGACTCTGTTACTTCAGAATATATGCCATCTCATCACTCTCATTGACATCATCCATTACACTCTGATCACCTTCACTACAGCGATAGTCTCCAAATCTTCTCCCAGCGGGACGGATGTGTGGCTCTGCAGTAACTCATCCAACATCCATTTTACAGAACATTTGGAGCGATGGTACGCTGGAATACTTGCAATTGGTATGTGGAGACACTGCATCATTAAACAGAGGGGAAAGCCTGCAGTGCTGTGGCTCAGTATCAGAGCGAGAGGATTTTTATGCTTGTCCAGCGTAATTTTGGCTCCACCCATTCATGGCACAAATACGCAATGTATATGTAACATTACATAATTGTGTGTTCTAGCTTTATTAAAGTAAAATGTTGTACTTAAGTTCTGTACTGACGTGCATTCACTGTAAAACAAGAAAATAATATATTCTATGTGCCTTAACTTTATTAAAAATGAAGTATACAGCCTGATTCATCAAGCCGAAATCGGCTCGCAAAGGGCCAGATTCTGAGAATCTGGCCCTTTGCGAGCGCTATTTTTGCATTTGGGATTCATCATCCCAAATGCAAAAATCGGTAATAGCGATTTCGCTATTTTGCGAGGAATTACATTTAAGGAATCTCTATTTGAGATTCCTTAAATGCAATTCATTATCCATTTAAAAATTGTGAATTTGCAATTTCGGCCCGCTATTTACCGCAAGGTCAAACCTCGTGGTAAATAGCGAAAACTTAGAAAAATGCTTTTAAAAGCATTTTTCTAAGTTGCATGTTGCACACACACATGTCCTTTGGACATGTGTGTGCGCAACACCTGTTTCAATTTGCATTTAAGGGGTGCTACAGGGTGTGCTTTGGACACCCCTGGCACCCTTTAAATCGCTATCTTATTTGCGATTAGCTAATTGCTAATCGCAAATAAGGAATACTCCCCATTCATTCCTATGGGCCTTTTGGCCCATAGGAATGAATGGGGAGTTATTCCTTATTTGCGATTAGCAATTTGCTAATCGCAAATAAGGAATGTGTAGGAATCGCAATTCTTTTTGCGATTCCTACATGAATCCCATTTTGCGAGTCTGTAATAGCGATTCCTTATGAATCGCTATTATAGACTCGCAAAACGGGTCTTTGATGAATCAGGCTGATTTGATAAAGCATCCTCACAATATTGAAATGTATTTACTTTAGAAACGAGAATGATTTCACTAATGTTTTCGCATTGGTATTCATAATAAAGTTCTAAGTTACACTTGTATTCATGCATTCAAAGAAACTTTACATTTACTTAAAGTGCAATGTGAATTGAATGCTGTATTTAAGTACTTACATGTGTTATTCTTTTGTAGTTGAATGTGCACAAACAACACAAATTAATGTGCACCATTAAATAGTATAATTAACTTGACTTAACTACTCCTGTATTTCTACCTACATAAAATACTGTTTTCCAATTTTGCTTGCTTGTCTTTTCCATGCAGGTGCGTTCACATGGGTTCTTAGTTTGAGTATAAATGTAACACTGCATTAGCGATAAAAAGCCTGAGAAGAAGACCTTCACAATGAATATGGAGAGCCAGAGTGTTAACTGACAAGCTCTATTCAGTGATATTGCGGGGAGTTACAGGTGACCAAGGACGATGTTGTTGTCATGACTGGCCTGGGAGAATCTGATAATGTTGCAGTTTACAACTTGAGAATGGAAAGGACAATGGGACCCCTGAAGGTGTGATCAAGGCGTGTTACCCAGATAAGTTTTGTGGTATTAGCTGTTGTTCTCACAGGTTGATGTTGGCACCTTTTCCTTGGACTTTGAGAGATACAAATCTCTGTACTTACCACTTTGATTCTTTGCTGAGTGTGGCTTAGGTTACACTAATTTCACTATCTCTAGAAGACTCTTGACCAACCTTCTGAAATGCTGACACCTTCCCTTAGCCTTTCTGCATACTTCCTGCATTTTCGTATTTTCTGCATACATCCCAACCTTTGGAGATTCCTTTAGACTTAACCATACTCATTAGTTTGAGACTCTAAATTAGATAACTTTAAATATTACTCATGTTTAAGAGAGAAGACAGAAGACTCTTCTCTGAGCATCAGATTCTGCTGTTAATTCTTTGTATTGTTGTGAGTCTCATACTGATGCACCTGAACTTCTTCAGGAGGTTTGGCTATCCAGTTGTTACTTGCACCTTTACAGCATGGTATTAAGATTGATTTACACAAACCTGACTGTTAATCTGTAATAATTGGTCATTTGGAATAAGCTTTTTAACTTTAGTCACTAATTCTTGGTCCTTGTTATGTAGCCAAATGGGTAACACTGTTAATAAGATTGTTTGATTCCCTTCACTTCTCTGTAGCTGAAAAAGACTCATTGGGTGACTAATGATAAGTGGGTTGGCCCACATCTGGATCAATGCCCACCGATATTTTGTGTATTATGGCAAGTGACAAGTGAAATTCCTCCTGTCTGGTGCAATGTGGTTTGAGATATATGTTGCTTGTACAACAGTATGAAACCTGTGTATAGAAATGCACATCCAAGTCAGTTACAGAGTTACCAGGACCTGATATGAATAGACTTGTGTGTGAGTGCTTATATGTGTGCCAGAGGCACATTTTTGGTGTGGTGTCACTTTCTGAACTGACCATGTCATTGGAATGCTGAAGAATGTTATGTTGAACTAACATAGTCATAACTTTTTCGTCTGTAGCTCCTTGGAATTCAGAAGTGAAATACACTGTTCATACATCCATATTGCTCTTAGATGTAACTTAGTGCACAGTGTCATTGTTGCAGACATTTTTCTTGCAGCATATTTACAACATCCAGCACACGTAATATGTGCTATCTTTAACATAGCCACACAGACACACACACTCAGTCACACACAGACACACACAGAGTATGCGGCCAGTGTACCTTCTATGTGCCCATCTACCTGCAGAACAATTCTGATACAGACATTACTTTACAACTATTGAATACCCGCCACCTTTTCGGCATAAGCAGGTATCACAGCAACCTTAGCTGGACCGTGATAGACATGCTTGCACAATTATCTGTTGTTAGACATGGCATCCTTGGCATGGCTTTCTCCTAACTTTTTACCTTCAGACCTCCTGGTTTTACTGACTTCAATTTTGCTGACCTTCGGATTCTGCACACTTTACCCCTGCTAACCACTGCTAAAGTCCTTGTGTTCTCTCCTTAAAACATGTTAGATTAGGCTTATACTCACATACCATATTTAGGTTACTTGTAAGACCCTAGTAACGTGGTAAAGTTGTACTACCTTGCCCGGGACCTATACATTAAATGCTGCTAATGGGTCTGCAGCACTGATTGTGCCACCCACTTAAGTAGCACTTTAAACGTGTTTCAGGCCTGCCATTGCAGAGCCTGTGTGCAGTTTTAAACTGTCATGTCGACCTGGTAATATAAACCTTTTTCCAGGGCCAAACCTCCTTTTTTAATACACATAAGTTCCCCCTGGGGTACGCCCTGGACAGCTCAGAGTGTATGGTGAAACATATTAAAAAAGTTGGGCATGTACATTTAAGATTTACAAGTTCTGGCAGTGGAAAACTCTTAAATTATCCATTGCAAACTTTGGGGGCCAGGTAAGTAAAGGCATGCCATGGCTTCAGCTTCTCTGAAGCGAGAAACGTGGACAAGGAGAAGGTTAGAGGAGCATAGATGCCTGATTGGTGTGGAACTGGATGTGGCTGTTGAGGTTTGCTAAGCCTTGGTTATGTAGTACCTTGTAGGTGTGTGTGAGTGTAGGAAGCTGGCTCTGTATATACTACACCAAAATGAGATATAGTGTGCACAGAGTCCACTGGAACCCCATGTGAGAAGTTGGCCTGAAATATGATGCTCACTAGTTCTAGTGATCACCTTGTATCAGTCCAAACAACCCTTATGGTGATTGGTTGAAAGTCAACCTTATAGACCAGCTATCCTAATGGTAGCATGGACAAAGCAGTCTTAGGCTAAACTCTTTTGGCATGTGAAGCCAGCTGTTTTACCACAATATAACCCCTTGAATATCAAGTGAAAGGACACCACACAGGTTGTTATGAAAATAAACAGTATATTTATTAATCACAACACCACTGAACTCTTTATGAGGTCAGAGGGCTAAGCACATGACAATCTCTTACGAAAAATACTACAAGTTGCACAAAATTACAATGGTGCCCCTAGGGGCACGACAAACCATATACTAAGTAAGTGGAATGTGAGAGTCGATAAAGGGAATGGAGCTGTCCAGAGGCTGTAGGATCGATGGGACCACGCTATACTAACTTCAGGTAAGTAATAGGAGGCCCACGGAACGCGTGTGCAGAGTGTGAACTCACACGCTAGATGCGTAACAACGTCTATGGACAGTATAGTTCAAGTTAAAGGTGAGTACGGACAATCCTGACTAGGTAGGACTAAAACGACTGTGGAACTGGACACTAGGACAGTTAAACTACCCTTGAGCACCGAAATGCTCTCGTTACCTCACCCACGGGCCGCGGGTGCATAGGTGTCAAAGTGCGTCGGGTTTTCGCGTTGAAGTCAATGGAGCCTGTAAGAAAAGATGCTGCAGGCGACAAGGAGGAAGATGTCCGGTGCAATCCAAGGGTGGATTGCTGAAGAAGGAGACCTGAAAGCAGAGGGGACAATGTTCACAGTCACTAGCCAGTGACTGGAGTGGAACCAGGAAGGAACCAGATGTCGTTGTCGTGATCAGGTGAAGAGTGGACGCTTGACTCTGCAGCCACGTGGACCAGGAGGTGTCTTCGACAACCAGGATGGAGACACGAGCTGTCCTACGCAGGCTCTCGCTGTCGGCGGTGTCGGATCCGGGATTGGACTCAACAGGCCTTGGCAAAGGCAACCCACGCGGTGAGTGAAGAAAGCATCTGGTGCGGACTAGGAGAGTCCAGGGTGCCCCTCTTTTGGAAGGGAGCAAGGGCTAGTCTGGAGCAACCGAACCAGTAGTGAAGATTCAAAGGTTCGTCGTCTAGGAGGCCACTAGCCAGCCGGCAAATGACCAGACAACGCGTCGAGCAGCAACAAAGCAGAAGGGCCCCACGCAGATCTCGTGGATGCTGGAGGGCTGATCTTCAGTGCAGGGGCTGCTCGGGGCTGGGGCTTCTCAGTCCCCAAAGCACTTGGTCGAGTTTACCTCAGGAGTCGTGCCGGAAGCGAAGTGCAGGTTCGTTCAAGATGGCCAGTCCCACGTGTCTCCTCGCACCCACGGGTCTCAGCTTTGCTGCAGATGTAGGTAGAGGTCGGAGAGGTCTGGAAATCCGGGTCTCGTCGGGCTCTGAAGTCTGGATCCTCAAGGGAAGATGACAAAGTGAAGCCGCTGGATGCTTGATGGTGCCTGCAGTTGCAGGGTGGACACTCCTTGTCCACAAGGGAGATTATTCAGTCTTCTGTGGAGCAGAACGTCGAAGGCCAGAGTTTCTTTGTGTTGAATAGTTCAGGATAATCTAATTGGGAATGGGACCAGCTCCTACCTTTATTCTCCTAAAGGGGGCTGCACTACTGACTAGGTCCCTCCCCTGGGTGGGACCAGGAAGGGGGGTGGCTACACCCCCTATCCTTTGTCCGGTTTCCCGCCAGAGCTGGGGCTGGGATGCCCCAGCAACTGGTTTGAACCGGTGTATGCACAGGGCACCTTGTGTGCCCCAGGCATGTCTCATTCCTTTCAGGCCTCCCTACCTCAATACACAAAATCCTGTCTGGGGTGGTGCTAGCACCTCCCAAGGCAGGAAACCCTTTGTCCAGGCCATCCTCGCTGGAAGGACTCCCAGCAGCAGGAGGTCAGACTTGTGTCTGTGGTGGCAGCATCCATTTTGTGATGCTGAGGCTCGAGTTAACTTTAACCGGGGTTCACAGTTACATACATGTCGTGTCCCTCTAGAAGGGTGGAATGCTACCCCCGTCGCCAGAATTGGCGAGGGGGTAGTATTCCAATTCGTATGACACCTTACTCGAGATGTTTTGAAAATGTTATACCAGAGTTGGCATTTAACCGCGAGGTTGATAATGCACTTAAGAGTATATGGTATAGCGTTATCATGGAACAGCTATTAGGACTTGGTTCCGCAAGCTGCAAATGGGCTCAGCTCATGCCAGAGCACCATCTCACATAATTCCAAGCACTCTGCCTTCAGGATTGATAAGGCCTTCCATAGGAGTGACTGATAGGAATATATGTGTCCATTTTAGGGTTAGATATAGGTATACTATATCTACAGCAAAGGGTGATTACACCACCTTGCCCCAGCTGTCATGCAGCCAGTTGTGTCAGTTTTGGATGGCCAGCCAGGGGTGGCATAATACATGCTTCAGCCCCTGGTAGGCCCTGGGTACACCTATGCCCTGGATACCTAAGGTATACTGTACAGGGACTGATAAGGTGACTCAGTATCCAATTAGATATGTACCTAGGGTACATGGAGTCCATTTTAACAGAGAGAGCAGGAAGCCTGGGGTCCTGAATAGCCGGATCCCAGGCCAACTAAGTAAAAAACCAGCAAAACACCAGGCAAAAAGTTGGGGGTAACCATAGTCAGATATCCACCTTCTACACCCCAAAGGTAGGCAGAGGTAAAAGTAGACAGCACCTTACCCTCTATTTGTGGAAGTGGTACGAGCAGTAAGGCTTTATCAGAGGGTAGTGTTAAGCATATGTTGTGCACACTCAGGCAAAAAAATCATGTTACACACTCAAAGACTAAACTCAGACCAATTTGTTTGTCTAAAAGTATTTAGTTATTTTATTTCTAGAAGCAAGTCAAGCTTAGTGCAGGTAAGTGAAATAATACTTTGCAACATCTTATGCAGTGATTTACAGTTCAATGCAGGTTCAAATGCAGTTGGTTGAATTACAGGTAAGTCAACAGTTCAAAATTACTTTTAGTTACTTTACAGATTACTGTGCACGTTACTTGTTGGTTTACTTTTTCAGTTACTTTTGCTAATCAGTGTGATATGCCTAGATATCGCACAGAAACATTTCCTAGACAAAAGGTAGGTAATTTGGTTTTTACACATATGCAGTTTTTCAATGTTTCATACAAACCAACTCCACACAGAAGAATGTTCAAGGAAAAGCAGTCAATGCAATCCTATGGGAGGAAATGAAGTTAACGTTTTGCAGGTAAGTACTTGTTTGTGGGAGTTGGCATTCTGGGGTTAAAACCAGGGTTCCCCCAGGGTCGAGGATGCACTCTCAGAACACCCTCACCAGCACTAGGGCGGCCAGGTGCAGAGTGCTGAGGCCCAATGTTATCCAATGTGAGATAGGGTGCCTCTGGTTGGTGGCTGCTCACGAGCAGGCCACAAGGTTGTGGGAGCAAAGCTCCTAGACTTAAGCTCAGGGCAAAGGGGGATCTGAGTTAGCATACAAGGTGCACCCACAGCAGTGCAGGGGTGGCTGGGTGCAGGGTGCTGTTTTGGCATTGGGTGCCCTTTTGTTTTCAATGGAAGTTGCAGGTTTTGTATTTTTACTGCAGTCTCGGTTCAGTAAGACTTCCAGGAGGAACAAACAGCTGGACAGGTAAGTTAGAGGGCTCAGGGACGTAGGTGCACCTCAGGTTCTCTTCTCCAGGGCGCATGGCGGCTGGATGCAGGGGTGTCTTTTGAGGTTGGATTTTACCTTACCAGGCCACTCACGGTTGGGAGAGTCACCATGCAGAGGCTGCAAGAGATGTCAGGGAGTCCTGAAAGGGTCAACCCACATGGACTCGGACTCTGGAGCACTGGGGGACCTTGCTGGGACAGGTTGGACACCCGGATTTAGGCTGTAGGCGTCTGATGCAGTGGTGGATCCAGGCTTTGGGTTTCTTTGTCCTCAGCAGGCTGTCTTTAGAGCTTCTTTTGAACAGCGCTGCTGTTCACAGGAGATCGGGTCTTTGTTGAAGGCAGGCAGTACTCCCATGGGTTCTGGACATCACTGGCTGCAGGTCAAGGTGACTTTTTGCACACGATTTCTGGAAACTGCAGACGGGCCAGTAGGGCTGGGGCCATGTCAGTTATTCTCTGCAGTCTCCTCTGCTGGGTGTCTTCTTTCGTCCTTCTTCTTCATAGGTTGCGGGAAATCTGTCTTCTTGGTTCAGGGCTGCCCCCTAAATACTGTATTTAGGGGGAGTTTTAGGGGTCTCGAGGTCAGTAGCAAATGGGCTACTGACCTTTAGGATGGCTATACCCTTGGTGTGCTCACCCCACGTGGGGGTGTGGACACAATCCCTAATCCTGATTGGAGAGTGCCTGCCAACTGCAAGATGGTGGGCACTGAATAGTGAGCTACACCTCGCCTCCCCCACCTGAGGAGAGGGGGTTGGCAGAGGCAGACACACCTTCTCTGCGTGTGAAAAGGAGGGGAGACAGAAATGGGGCCTTCTCCTGATAGCAGGAGAGGCTGGGAGGTGGCATTACAAAGGTGGCAAGGCCTTTGAAGCTCCCCTGCCACAGATGGCTCTTCCTGACCTGGGCAGGAGTGACTACCTCCGCCCAGGAAAGGTTTTGTTTCTGGGCTCAGGGAGAGAAGGCTCCCACCCCAGGGGTCCAAAAACATGTCTTGTGGTGGCAAGCTGGTGTGTAATAGTCAGGAAACCCATCAGAGGCTGTTCGCTTTTCAGGGGGCTTGTCTAAGATGCCCTCTGATTGCATTTTCCAATCAATCCCACACTGGCATCAGTGTGGGTTTAATGTGCTGAGAGGTTTGATACCAAACGTCCCAGTTTTCAGTAAAGCCATTATGGTGCTGTTGAGTTCATAATGACAAACTCCCAGCACCATATACTCTTAATAGCATTACTGCACTTCCAATGGCTAAGAAGTGGTTCAGACACTGTAGGGATACAGGGCTCATGCACCTGTACCCTCAGCATTGGTATATTGCACCCAGCTAGACAGGTGGCTGACCTATGCCAGGGCAGTGGATTTTGGGCATGGTACACAGGGATGTGTGCCATGTCGACTCTTCACTTTATTCTGCACCAAAACACGCAACCTGCAATGGCAGTGTGTGTGTTAAGGTACATGGCCTCTAAGATGGCACAATAAGCGTTCCAGCCCTACGAGGCCTTCCCCGGCCACAGTGCCTTTGATACCCATGGTACCTTGTACAAGGGACTGACATATGGCCAGAGAGGTGCCAATTGGGGGTACAAGGTACAGTTTTGGGAAAGAACACAGGACTTAGGCACCTGATTGGCAGGGGCCCAGGGCACATCAAGTCAAAATGCATCAGAAGTCTGGCAAAACGTGGGGGGTTACAAGGAGGAGGCTCCTGGATTGACGAACAACTGTTGACCTCCTTTCCATTGCCCCCTTCAAGAGCAGCGCTTTAGAGGTGCCATTGCCACAAGAGAAGGCGGAAGTCAACTGGTATAAGCCACCCTGCTCGCAAGAATATTACAGAAAGCAGAACCCCTGAATGACCCCCTTCTGGCAGCATCAGGGCAGAGCATCTTACACAGCAGAAATTCTATATACAATGTTCACTGTATGGAAGACAGAACACGCTCTAGTATTCACTGAGCACCCAAAACCTAATTAAAGTTACATTTAATACGAGGGAGAGGCTCGAGTCCACTTACCGCACTGCCTGCCTGAGAGGTTGGATAAGGACAAAGTCAGAAGCCTGTATGACGTGGGCAGCACGGCGCTCACCACTGATGTCTTTTTAGCAGCAGATATTTAGCGCTTAAATACATCTAAACAACCAGTTGGCGCTAGCCCACAATGCGACCTCGATCAATCCAACTTTCTACCCCCTGTACATAGGTTAATCCGAAATGTTACCATCTGTAGAAGGCCCTAGTCCAAATTCTCGCAAGACTATTCACCCAGCAAAGGCATTTTCCTTCTAAATTGGATAATTGCTTTGTGGCGCAGCCGCCGATGACAGACGGGAGTAATTGGGTGTTCATCCACAGTGGCTTGGATTTCCTCCAGCCTTGTTCCTCCTTCGGTACTTTTCTTTTCACATCTCGTTGTTCCAATTTTACTGCACATAGCAAGGCGTGGCAGCTTCCGCTGGGAAATGTGTCCTAACATGATATGAATGCCGCCTCATAAATTACAATTGTCTTGGCATTCGTGTGAAAATTGTTGGTCCAGACTCAATTGCTGATGGCTCTGTATATTAAAAAGGTTTTAAAATGCCACGCGTACTCGTTCGTTTTTATAGTGGCTTTTTATTTTAATAAAACGCCTCGTCGGGGATATTAAGAGCTTTACAATCCAATTATAATTACAAATAACATTAGCATATCATTGGAATAACTGTAACTATAATAAAGATTACTAGCGTTTAAATAGTGCTTAGCTCTGTTGTTTTTGCCAGTTCTAAGCTCACTTAAAACGCTGAAGTTGGTGCGTTAAAGGCTCTGGGAGGGCTGAAAGTCTTACTTTACTTCGCTGGGCTTCAAACTCTGAACGACAACGTCGAACAAAGATGTTCGTAAAGGACGCTTAATGAGCAGAGCCACCTTGCCAGTGTTCTACATTAAAATACATCTGTGCATCCATACATACTTACAATAATAATAAATAGGTCAATAAATACATATTAGTTAGGATGATAATGTAAATTTCAGCACAGTGGAATGCAAAGCTTATATGCATCAGGGCGCGGTGTCCTATGGTATCAATTAGTGAATTAATGTGGCAGTTTAGCACCACTAATTAGTGTGACACAGTGCTTAGTTTCAATGATATGTGTATGGATGGGTGCGGGTAGTAGTAAGTGCAGTGAATACTTTGAGAGCATTGCAGAGTTTGGTGTCCGGCACTACCAGGCATCTGCCCTTCCATGATTTCACATCTGGTGTGTGCACTGGCTGCTCGAAGATTTGTGTAGAGCACAACTGCCATCAAAAAATACTATGGAACTGTGCCCCAGAGGAGGAACAAATGGCAGTATTTGCTGCGTGTGGTTATAGCTGTTAGGTGCAATGTCTAAGGGAAAAACAACAAAGCGTGCTGTGCAAGTGCTCTGTTTTTTGACATTTTTGCAATCACCTTAACAAGTGGCCTGCTAAAGATGCACGAGCGCACATAGGTTTGTATAGGAGTGAAGAAAGTGTAATGCTGCAGCACGTAGGCTTCAGTTCGAGAGTAGGGTATGCAGGCCAGCAAATCACCCCCCTGATGAATCCTCAGACGTTCAGGAAATGCACGCCGAGTGATGTTTCATATTGGAAGGATGTGTAAGAAGTGCCAAGGAGAAGCCCATCATTGTTCTCTGCTGAGGAGTGGGTGAGAGGATGAAGGAATATCTTCTGGAGCTACAGGCACGTCTGGTACTCCTGCTCCTTGAGAGAAGAAGTCCAAAGGTCACAGATAGGTTCCCAGAGAGACATCCTTTCCTGGGCATCTTCTCGTTTGAGAGACATCTTAGTGGCCTTTCTTGCTAAGAAAGAGCTCTATTCTACACTATATCAAAGGGGTGCCCCAAAGAAGCAGAGAGAGAGAGCGCTCCCATCAAAGCGTTCCTGGCATGGTGCTGCTCTTTGAAGCTACAGCTTTGAGAAGATGGACCTTGAGGAACTTTATTGTGGTAAAAACCCCTACAGCAAGGTGAACAAGATACAAATGATATGCAGAATCCTGAAAATTGAAATGATTGAGTGTCTCACCTGAGAAGGCGAGGGCAGCTTCCTGGCTTTGGTTACGTGGATTTGAATGCGCACCTAGACGCAAGTGGTAGATTTCACTGACTTTCATTGATGGATCTAGTGGGGTCCGGCAAATAGCAGTTCCTACCTACATACACTACCTAATAAGACGTCCACATAATAAAGTTTCAGAACTTCCCTGCTATGGTCTCACAATATGCTTTAGGACAGATCCAAGATCGAACAGGCAAGTTTAGAAAAGGGTAGGAAGTAGATTCATATGCAGATTTAGCTTTTCTTGAACCAGAGTGGGTTTGAGTTTGTAAGGTCTCTGCTCATTTACAGCAGCCTCTCCAAATGGATATCCAGATGGGTATGTTTTGGATGGGACTGTGGCCGGTCTTCTTTTGAGTGGTCACATGTTGTTTATGATAGGATAGTTGTTTTGACCAGAGCCATGCTAAATTAATGGTCACACACTCTGATATCATTCAGTAGAAGGAATACACATTGTGTAATATACCACTTGTCTTGTCAGTGACTGGACATACATGGACTGGTGTGTATTGTGACATTGTGGATTGTCTACTGAAAATGAGTTGGTCTGCTTCATAAGAATTATTGAGGGCAGTATGGTAGTATCTTTTCTGCTGTATGAACCCTGTAGGCCCTGGGTGCATGGTTTGATCGTTTGGGATTTAACAAGAGCAGCACCATTAAAAAATATACACATATAACTTAGACTCACCAATTAAGGACGGTAACTAGATAAATGTTTCTGTCGTGTATATGACTTCCATTAATGATTAGGGTAAGGCAGAGTGTCACAGTACTCCAGAAAAGCTAGGCTATTAATATTCAATGTAATGTATCAATATTCATAAAGTGGTAAACACGGATTCTGTACAGTAATCTAGTCTCAAATCAAAAGATTATTTAAAATTTGACAGAATATGCAAATGTGGATTGTGAATTCTAAAGACATCTCAGCTGCATGATGCCTCAGTGTAGTATTGTGTATACATTAGTTTCTTTTATGTATTACTTCTTTGTAATATTATATTATTTATTTCCTTGTTATTATAGAGTATTCATTCGTTCCACATTCCTTCTCTAGATGCCAGGTGAAAGATCAGAATATCTGGGCTTTCTCCTGAGCAACTGGCGTTGGTTGGGGGTCCTTCTCATTTATACTTGGTATTTGGATTAAACTCTTATTTGAGGCAAAGAAACACTGTTTCCTGGCTCCTGTGATTTCCAACCCCGATACTACACTCAGGAACAATGTCCCCGCCACTTCCCTCTCTTTAAATTACACGTTCTTACAAGTGGTCTCAATTCATTTGGAGGTTGATTTTTAAAGTGACATTTTTTGCTAGACAAATATGGTGAAGAATAATTTTATACGTTTGATGTTTGTTTGAAAATTGTTGCTAATAGAGCAGAAAGGATGCATTTCCTTAAGAAATTATCTATTTCTAAATTTATATGGAGAACTGATAGGATTGATTGGTTAATTATTTTCTAACTCAAAAATGCACGTTATATACACTAAACCTCACTATGTCTGCAAATATGTATTGGCATTGCAAATGCACGAACTTAAATAAATAAGTTACTCTGTTTTGTGGGTAGCCATAGTCTGCAATTGTGTACTAGGTTTACATTAATATTTTATGAAAAGTTCCAAATATCAAATTAATCGCAGAATATGTAGATTGGAACAACATATATCTACGTATGTTTCTAACTAATACATGCTTGTGGTAGGCTAATTCCTTCGTAAATGGCATTACTTACAATGGTCAGAAAATACAGTGTAAGTGTATAGTTCTTAAAAGATACAAATCAAAAATGCCTGTTTTCCAATTGAATGTGTTCTAACATTCCATTGCACTGTATAAAATGTGCTTACATAACTTTTGTGGTACTTGCACAAATGCTAATTACATAAGTTTTGCACATCACAAGTTCTGACACTGCTCGCTAGAATCTAACCATTGATCATGTGTGACCTTAGATTATTTGTATTCAAAAGTCCCAATGCCTCTCCCACTTTCTCCATTGACCATTTTCTCCAGAGTCAATTTTATTTCCCTTTCCATCTTTTATTCATCTCTTATCTTTTGGGCCACAATGCTTCCTGCCTTTAAGATAAGATGGTTATCCTCCTATGATCCCGATGCAGTTCTCTTTGCGTTCATGTCCTGTATGTCTATGTTGTTGATAAAGACAACACTATCGCATTTTGCCTGTATTAAAGGGGGCTAGGCTCTGAGCTTTCCTAAGATGTTCGTATGCCTTCTTCTTTCTCTCAACATGGTTCTCATCTGTGTTGGGATCCTACTGATTCCATGACTGATCCTTAGGTCATCAAGTCTCGTCATAGGCGTAGATGTAATTTCCAGTACTTGCATCGGTTTTAGAGCCAAATGGGTACCCTCCCTCTTTGTACAGCTCTGCCCTCCAGAATAAATGACTAAAATATTCTCGATCTTGGTGAAAATATTGAATTAGCCTTTGATAACAATTGTACACATTTGTCACTAAGGGAATGGAAAAGATACATATTTTGCCCCCATATAACCATTGGTTAGCAGTAAGAAATTTCCCCGGCAGCATATGGTGTCTGATGGACTGTACATTAGTTGAATATTCACAGAACCATTTGCAGAACGTTTCAGGACAAGCAAACCAAAGTATCCTTGAAGTACCTGCGTGTTACCCTTTCAGTAGTAAGAGTCACAGTATAAACTGGAGCATGCCTGGGTGGGTACCAAAATAAAACAATTCAAAATATGACACTGTTAAAATAATATAATGTTCTAATTTAAGTCAGAAAAAAAGCAAACATTTCGAAGTTAGATGCCTTAAAACAGGGGGTAAACTGAATGAAGAAAACTTGATTTAACCTTTTTTAAAACAAATCAGTGTACCTCATCATTATTACAGAAGTAATTGAGAAACAATGTAAGTCTATGGTGGAAAGCCAGATTAATGTATATGTTTTGCTACACATCCCTTCAGTGGGAAGAGGAAAAAAAGTTAGGCTGAATTGTATGTGCACACAGTGAGACAGTATTGAGCCTTTGCCTTCAAACGTAGATATTTTTAAAGAGCTCAATCAAATACTAATACACTCGGCTCAAGTTTGTATCCAAGATGTGTTCAACAAGGTAAAAGGATGCCCTCTTCAATACCCTTGAAGAACAGAACAATCTCTTGGCACGGAAAGGAGCCTTTCCTCAATCGATGCTGTTTATAAGCTTTTTGGTTGAGTGAAAGACTGCACTCATAGTTGAGTGTTTTTTAACAATATTGTTATGGAAAAGTAGAAAATTATCCACGTCTTTCAGTGCTAATTAATCACCTCTAACAAGAATGGGTAACCCAGAAAAGCCTTGGACCCGGGTTTAAAGCGATATTGAAAACAGTGGTCCTTGACCTATTCCTTCATCAATACAGAAATCAATCAGTACATAGTCGTTATTCAGAAAATATTTTGAGCATGTCCAACAGATCAGCTCCGGCTAATAAATGCACAAGTCTAAAGAAGGGATTGCAACAGCACCAATACAAAAAATAGAAAATTTTTAATTCATTGTCTCTAGGTTGAATGCGATGAATCACAAATTTGTAAAAAAAATTTGAAAAGGGGTCGGTGCCCCGAGAGGGCGTGCAAAGAAAAACCGGAAAGTGAATTAAAGCAGTGTGGCGTGATAGGGATTAGGAAAGATTCAGGACAGTAATGACATAAAATTATTTACAATCCTGTTATATAGAAAAACGGTTGAGCACTTCACCGTACTCACAAACCTGGCCACAAGACTTAATTATATACACATTTTTCAAAATATTCTCAAAGAAACACATAATGTTAATTTCTTATGTGCACATTATATGGCGAGATTATGATCCAGGTTAGAAAATAACAAGAGCGTCGACGTTTCTACTCGTCTTAGGGCCTGTGGGTTAGTTAGACCTGGGCCATGCGAGTCTTCATCAGGACTAAAACCGGGACAACCAAGGGTTAATGATGACCCTGAAAAAAGTGTAGAATACACATTGAGGCTGTTGCACTAAATTTGAGATAAAATTAATCTCATTGATGGGAAGAAACGCTTACCCTAAAAGGGGGACCAATCGTGTGTATTCTCTGTGTGTCCTCTGTATAGTTGTTCACACCTACAAAACAATTTACAAGGCGTAATAAAAGAACTAGGCCCTCACGGTGGGTGACTAAAATTATACTGTCATACTCAGGTGCAGGCGGGTAACATTACCTTATGGAGATATGCTGGCATGTAATTCCAGAATAGAGGCGGGCCTTAAGCACTGCGTATTATATTTCTTCTCACTCCACCTATAGATAATAATAGGGTGTAATGAAATGAACAATCCCTTTTTATCTATTGGTAATTCATGTCTTGCCCAGAGCTAATCGTACACATTACCTTATCGTAAGAATCGTAATTGGTCTAAATCTCCAGGACTCTGTCAATTCGATACCGGTAGCTGTAAAGATAATATGAACTGGAATTAGAGTGAATCCCAGAACCTATCCCGATTGCCAGAGCTCTCGAACGCGGGCGTCTAAAACGTCATCTGGGATTGGTGGAAAGTAAGGAGGGACTTCAAAACCCGGAAGTACACCTGTTTGGCCGTAGTCATGGTTACCAAACGTAGAAGTGCTTCCCATGCTCAGCGGATATACCATGACTGATTCGGGCGCTTAGCGGCCCGATTTCCGTCATTACACCAACAGGCATTAGTTCAAAAGCCATCTAAAGGAGTCATGAAATTAGAAAAAGGACTCCATTGAGTAAGGACAATATCCATTCTAACTTGTGCTGAGGATCTAATCCTAGAAACGACCTACTTCAAATAATTAATTATATACAGTGGAATTACATTTCACATCAAGAAACATATTTACAATATATACAATAACATACAAACTATACAATCAATATACATGAAAGTACACAATACTGCAAGATCTTAAACATACTGGACAATTAAGCTCATTCATGGTATTTGGAAAAAATCATACAGTGAATATACATGAAAATACACAATACTGCAAGATCTTAGACATACTGGACAATTAAGCTCATCATGGTATTTGAAAAAAATCATACAGTGCAACATTCCGAACAGACCGACTCAGGAAGTGAACACTCTAAATTACCAAAAGTGCCACCTGTCTATTAATCTCCTCCAACTCATTCAGCCCTTTATTCACTGTATTCAATGAATGTATCCATTTACATTCCCTCTCATTCAGAATACTACTGAGGTCACCACCTCCCGGGTTTGGCCTCACTTTTTCAATGACCCACCATCTCAAGCTATTGGAGTCATGTTCAAAAGAGGTAAAATGTTCCACTAAAAGTGCTCCTGGTATCTTGCACCGTATCCGGCTACAATGTTGTAGGATGCGGCATTTTACTCTCTGAATCGTTTGGCCGACATACATAAAACCACAGGGGCACACGATGGCATAAATCACCCCTGTGGTATTACAATTACTGTGTTGCTTCAACATGTGCATTTGATTGTTATGAGTAAAGGAGGTGCATTCTATAGTTAGCGTACACGCCTTACAAGTACCACACTTGGTATGACCAATCAATGGAGGGAGAACCCATAGTGTAGTTTGATTCACAGTCTGAGGAGTAGGAAGAAAAGATTTAATCAAATAGTCCCTGATGTTACGACCCTTGCGAAATGCATGAAGAGGAGGAGGTATACCCCCTAGGTCTTCGCTGACTAGATGCCAGTGTCGATTAATCAACTTCTTTATAGCATTGCTCTTTGTATTAAATGTGGTGACACATACCAATCGATCTTCACCCGTCATTTTAGGTTTTGGGATGAGTAGGTGTTCTTGATGATTATGCCAAGCTCGTTTCCGAGCCTTTTTTAAAAGGCGCAAGGGATACCCTCGCTCACTCAGTCTGGCAATCAGGAGAGAAATTACCCCTATATTCATTCCACGCCCCCCAAAGCCATATCCATTTCCGCGGGCATTTCCGATTTACATATACAGTTCGTTCAGCAAACATTGCAACATCCAGATCAGAACACCAATCCCTGAGCGTCGGTGCACTCTGAGCCCCCCAATACTTAGCTATATTTCTCTTTGCGTACATCATTCCTAACGCCATCCAATCCTGGGTGGAGTGGGTGAGATCATTGGGTCCCAGACATTTAGAAGACAGCATTTAGTGTCTGGTAATATGGATTCCTTAACGACCTGTGACATCGTCCTCATCACCTTAGTCCAGTAGTCTGCAATGTACGGGCAATCCCAAATAGTATGAAAAAACGTCCTCTCCTCCTCGCACCTCCGCAAGCAGTATGCATGGTCAGCTCTCCCCATTGTGTATAGTGTAACCCTGGTATAATACACTTGATGCAATATTTTCAATTGAACCAGCTGGAGTGTGGAAGGAATAGCAACTTCTCTAGGGGAGGAAGGCGTCATTTGCCAGTCCGACTCGTCAAGCTCACCCACCTCCACAGTCCATTTATCCTTAAGTTTTAGAGTTGGGTCCGGTAGGTTGTTAATAAGATTACGGTAAACAAAAGAAGGCGCTTTTTTGGGCATGTGCTCCGTGAGGAGCCTATCTTCTAGCGGGGTGGATTCCGGGAAGACGTCTCCGGGCTTGATAAGAGATCCCAAGGCATGACTGATTTGCAGATATCGGAATCGTTCAGTGGGGGCCAAATCATATTGTTGCACAAGTTGCTCAAATGTGAGCATGGCACCTCTTTTCCAAAGATCTCCCACTGTGGAGATCCCAATCAGATCCCATGCCTGAAAGCTCCTACTCTTGCATAGACGGCCAAGTTGACGCGATGCCCAGAGCGGAGTCATTTGCGTAATGACATTTTTACATTTAAGGCGGGCCTGGGCTTCGTACCACAATTTAACAGTGTGGGCCGTAGGGCCAATCAAGGCCGCAGCGCCCCCTCTGTCATAAAGTGCAGCCATCACCCCCCCCCCACCCAAGTCATACCTATCAGCTTTGAATGCGGGTTCAGTCTGAGGCGCGTGGAGCCATTGATTAATAATCTTCAACTGCGCCGCCCAGTAGTACAATTGAATATCAGGAAGGGCAAGTCCACCGTCGTACCAACCCCGGATTAGTTTCTGTCGGGAAATGCGCGCCGGTTTACTTACCCACAGAAGGCTGGAAACTAGAGTGTCCTCGGTCCTAAAGTATTTTTGGGGGACCGAAAGAGGGGTATTTTCTAGGATATAGAGCAGCCGAGGCAGTGTTTTCATTTTATAGAGCGCCGCCTTAACCAGGAGGGTCAAGGGCAGGGTGTGCCAATGGTGCACGTCTGAGCGAAAACGCTCAAGTGGGGGTGCCAAGTTAGGTGTAAAGAAAGCCTCCGGAGTAGACGCCACCCACACACCCAAATATTTGAAAGAATCCTCAGAAATAATCAATTGGCAGCCTGCCGGGAGTTGTGGCGGGGGACCCTTAAGAACAAAGAGAACAGACTTAGACCAATTAATAGTATACCCCGATACTCGCCCAAAGACGTCGAAGATGTGAAGAAGAAGTATAATCGAGCGCCTGGGTTGGGTAAGGTACAAGAGGATATCGTCCGCGTATAGCGATATGCGGTCCTCCCATGCCGCAGTCCAATTAAGCACCTTCACACTAAGGTCCCACCGTATTCCAGCCGCCAGCCGTTCCAGGACAAGAGCAAAGAGCAAGGGTGACAATGGGCACCCCTGGCATGTGCCGCGCCCAAGTGGTAAATCTCTGGCGATGTGGCCGTTAGCTACCACATGCGCTAGTGGATTTGTATAGAGCAGTTTCCCCCACGCACAAAAATTGGGGCCAAAACCAAGATGCCGGAGAACCGCAAATAAATAAGGCCATTCGACCATGTCGAACGCCATTCGGGCGTCCAATGACAGGATCGCCGCAGGTTCCGAAAGAATTGGAATTTGGGCCATCACTGCGTGGACCCTGCGCAGATTAAGAGCTGTGTTCCTGTTTGGCATACAGCCAGACTGGTCAGGATGGATCAACGTCTCAAGATGTGGGATTACCCGGTTAGCTATCATTTTTGCCAAAATCTTGGCTTCAGCATTCAGTAACGATATCGGACGGTATGAAGTACACTCATCCGGAGGCTTACCAGGCTTTGGTATGGCAACGCTTGTGGCAAGGCGTTGATCCCGCGGCAATTCCCCCTTGTGTAAACTGTCCGAGAACATAGCCAAGAGATGTGGAACCGCTACCTCAGAAACACGCTTATAGAACTCTATGGGGATCCCATTGGGCCCCATAGCCTTACCAGATAGCAGGGAATGAATCGCAGCCGCCACTTCCTCTTTCGTAAATGTGGTGTCTAAGTGTAGGGCATCCTCTTCTGACAGCGTCGGCATTTATATGTCTTTAATGTAGGCCTGAGCCTCCTCCGTCGTGAAACACGAAGTGGAGGTGTATACTTGCTCGTAGTAGTCGGCCAACGTATCAACTATGTCTACAGGGGTAGAGACTACCACGTCTGGGGAGGAGCAAAGCTGCGCTATCGTCTTCTGAGCCTTCTCCTTCTGATCTAACCAGGCCAGAAGCTTCCCAGCCTTATCCCCAATTTCATAAATAGTGTGACGAGTGTGTTGGAGCCTCAATCTAACTTGTTCCCGCTGATGTTCAGCGAGTTCGCCCTGTTTAATACGCAGCAGCCGTGCTGACTCCGCCGTAGGGTCCAGCTCGTGCCGCATCTGCAGTCCGAGCAAGTCGGATTCCATCGTATTCATCTCAAGTCTAGGTTCCCGCTTATGACCCGTTATGGAGGCAATGGCCTGTCCTCTCAATACAGTCTTATAGGCCTCCCAAAGGATGCCCGGCGAGCGCACAGAGTCCAAATTTTCCTGAAAATAATGTTTTGTGACGGCAATACGTTCTTTTCTAATTTTTGGGACCTGCAGATACCCAGGGGAGATCGGGAAGACTCGTTTTCGAACCTTGACGTAGGAAGAATATGTCAAAACAACCGGCGAGTGGTCAGAGATGTCCCTCGGCCCTATGTGTGTCTCAGTCAAATGTGGGAGGCTGTCCGCAGTAAGAAAAAAAAAATCAATATGGGAGAGACTATCATGAACACCTGAGTGAAAGGTATATGCACGGTCAGTAGGATGAGCGTATCTCTACCCGTCTGTTAGTCCGAGCGCAGCCAAGAAACCATTCAATCTGGATTTCCCCATCCCCTGCGGCCTGACCGGATAGCGATCTAGCTCCACATTTAAAACTGCATTAAAGTCGCCGCCCATAATGAGCTCCCAACTGGGAATGCCAACAAAAACGCACTAAAGGCCGGAAGAGCCACGGAGTGGAGAGCTGGTGGAATGTATACTGACACTATATTAAATCTTTTCCCTTCCCATTGGCAAGAGATAGCTGCAAAACGTCCCTGCACGTCCCTCCAAACCTGCTGGATAATTAGGGGAAACCGCTTGCGAACCAGTATGCCAACCCCTCTGGAGCCAGTAGAGAACTCAGAGTGCACCACCATCGAGTAGCCCCAGCGGTCCAAAGCCTTACATGCGGAGCCCATCAGATGTGTTTCTTGAAGCAAGGCTACTGCAGTTGCCGCTCTACGTATATATTGAAAAACCAATCCTCTTTTAATTTTGTCGCCTAACCCATGGACATTCCAGGTGTTTTAAGTCATAGGGGACACCGGGGCCGGTGGGGGGACATTAACTCCTGTAGCATTGTGCCCAGTACCCATGTCTGCCATCAACGTCAATCCAGTGTTGTAAATCAATCTCCCTAATATGCACCTCACAGAGCACAACAGCAAAATACAGCCCAGAACAGAAACTCAAATTTATGTTGAAAACCTCATCATAGAGTGACATCATTTTCCTCATTAACTTTCCAGCTTTGCAAGAAACAAACAACGCCCCCCCCTCCCCATGAACTCTTTCCCCCTTCTCCTCGCCCCCCTCCCTGCTCCCCTGCCTGTGGATATACAATTACCCACCCCCGAACATGGCAGAATGCCTGAACCCCACTTAACCATACTAAAAACGCAAAGGGGAACTGAGCCCTCCGTTCAACGGCCTTTTAAATTGTTGTAAGATCCTCAAAATAATTGAGAAAAAGGCAGGTTTGATGATGGAGATAAAATCCAAGTTTATTGTAGGTAAAGATGAACCCATCCAATACCACATCCAACCTCAGTAACTGCTCTGCATAAAATCAAAAGCTAACATTCTTGAACCTTGGCAACAGAGTAGGTTGGGACCAATACATCAGTGATGTCACCCGTAACCATGACAAGTGAGCATCATGGCTTAACTCTAGTACAGTTAACATAAATACAATAGAATATCATACATGTCTTCTAACAGATACAGCCCTTAACACTACCATAGTTCCACATAATATCTCATGACATATCTAAATAAACGGCAAGTAATGCAAATTACATACTCAGAGTCATCTGCAACTTAACAGAATCCCCCCCAAAAAAGGAACCAAATCTGCAATTACATCACCCCCCCGCCCCCCTCCCGCAATACTTGCGTGAGTTCACAATGTTTCGGCCTGCAGTGAGACAAAAGATATCTTATTCCTGCTCATTCAGACCACTTGACTCCGCCGCATCCTCCATTGCTGCCCGGCTGGAAGCCGCACTGTCTCTCTGGTCCGTCCCTCCCCTTCGATTGCCGTTCTTGCTTCCGACATTTGTCCAGCCTTCCAACCAGTCCCAGGCCACGTCCGGCGAGTCAAAGAACCATGATTTACCGTCCCG
The DNA here is from genome assembly GCF_964261635.1 of Lissotriton helveticus. Lineage (NCBI taxonomy): Eukaryota > Metazoa > Chordata > Amphibia > Caudata > Salamandridae > Lissotriton > Lissotriton helveticus. Next base: position 863,906,369 of record NC_136068.1, on the reverse strand, counting down.
TTCTATCCTCAATTTTGCCAGAAAAAGCATTGCGTACTTAATGTCTCTGTTGCGCAGCTCCCGTTTAACTGCCTGGAAACTCCTCCGCTGTCCCTGGACTCGGGCAGTAAAATCGGGAAAGAAGGACACCTCATAGTTGTCAATTTTGACCGGCAGGCTAGTTCTCGAGGTCTGCAGGATACTGTTGCGGTCCCGAAAATTAAAGACTCTGGCAATCAAGGGTCGTGGCGGGGCGCCGGGCCTGGGTCTTCCCCCCGGTACCCGATGACCCTGTTCTATGGAGAAATACTCCGAAAGTGACTTGGGCTTCAGGTGCTTCGTTATCAGATCTTCCACATACAGGTCCGCAGCCTGCCCCTCCGCCTTCTCCGGAACACCAAGGATACGTATGATATTGCGACAGGCCTGCCCTTCGTAATCGTCCAGCTGCTGTGCCATCCGAAGCTGTCTGGTCTCCATTTCGGACATTTGGCGCTGAAGCTCAGAGGTGTCATCCCGTAGAGCAGTTGTCGCTATCTTTAGCTCCTTCACCTTCTCATTCACCTGCTTGAAATCGGCTCGCAACAAGGAGACCTCCACTGTAACAGAGTCTATGGATGTACGCATACCTCCAATGGCAGCCATGACGCCATGTAGTGTCAGTTCCGGCTCTGAAGGTGATGCTGCCACCGAGTTCCTCTTGTCCGCGCTCAGCGAGCCGCCCTTTTCGCCATTCTTGGTCCACGCAAATTTGGACAGTTGTTTCTGGGCATTATTTCTCGATCCCCTGCCACCTGACGCCATCGCAGGAGTCGTCATGGGAGTTCCGCAGGGGGAGGGGCGGGGAGGAGGGGCGCACGTGCCACAGTCATGCCGACAATAGGTCCGTAGTCTCAAAGCCTCCCAACCATGGGCAGTGCCGGGCCAACGTTATCACTGCACCTCAGACTTCCTAGAGGCCACAAACACGGTCAGGGATCCATGTGTAGCAGCAGCATGTGGTTTTATAGTGCGTCCCAGGAATAGTCGCTCTGTTGAGTCACTGCCCACACAGTGCACCCCCTCGTAGTGGCAGCACGCTCCAGTAGGTCGCCGCACTCCGCCGCGACCCAACAGAGATCAATATTCGGGGGGGAAGACCATCCAGCCCCAATCACAGGCGCATCCCCTTGATCAGCAGCGCACCTGGGCCACCAGGCTAGATCACGGGCCGAGGGGAGGGGGGAGGAGCAGATCCACAAGGACACCCCCTATGTATCACGCTGGGGCCCCCCACAGCTCACACTCCTCAACTTCACAAATCAGCTGCGTCACCAACGGGCCGGGGGGGGGGAAAGAAGGCCCCCCCAGAGGGTGCCCGCAACCAGCCGATGCCCGCCAGCAGGCCACGCGCAGGCACAGTCGGACTGGACCAGGACCTCAAGTCTATTATTTATGCGCCGGAATGGCGCAGCGTTGTTCTGGGCCCCAGTCAGCAAAAACTAGGGGCAGTGTACCGAGAGGGGGACCCGAGCCCGGCAAAGTCGCGGGCGCGTGACTCCTGTCACCCCCGCCACCCGCTAGGCCGCAGTCCGGGCCTCAATTTTGGGCTCGCCTCCAGACCTCCACACCTCCGGAGGCCTCCAGAGAAATCAATCCGGTCTCCAGCACCGGAGGGCGCCGGCGATGTCCCACGCCGCAACTCAGTGCGAGTCCCAGGCCGGTCCCGAACCTGAGGGGGGAGCAAGTGGAAGGGAGCTCCGATGCCGCAGGTAAGAAAGCAGGGCCTGGAGCCGTCTCAGCCCCACCGAGCTGCCATTTTGCTCACTGTCCGTCTCAGCAATCACCAAAGTTCGCGATCATCCAGGGGGGGCCATACATCCACCCACCCCCGTCCGTCGGCCCCACGGGGCTCCAGGTGCTCGCGGGGGTCTGCGGAGATGATTCCGCTGAATTCTCGGGCTGTAACAGATGAATGGGCCAAAGAACGGAGCGGAGCTCGTTCAAGCTGCAGCCATTCCTCTCGGCTGCTAGCCACGCCCCGTTTCTCCATGTTTTGATATACAGAAACACACATTATGTTACAAGTTGCACCACTGTCCAACACAAAAGGAATTTTTTGGGAACCAACTACAATATCCAGAGATGTTGTTTTTTAAATTTCTTCTCTTCTAATCATGTTAATTTGGTTGAATTCATTCATTTCTTCGTCCTCATAATGTTGTTCAATACTTTGCATTTGTCTCAGATGTTTAACGTTACCTACTTTTTTTTTACATCCAGGATATGTTTGCCTGCTTCAATTTCTCTTTTACTCCATGTCTCTTTCTTAACTTTTTTGAATTTACACACACTTGTAAAGTGATTAAATCATCAATATTCTCTGCACCTATTGCTGGACACATTTTTGGATGAGGAATAGAAAAACCACACCTGTAGCACAATCTTTTTTCTTTATTAGGCATCTCAGTTTTCTCAGAAGCGACATCCTTTTTTGACATTAGTCGTACCTGTTCTACATTTTTTATTCTTTCTTGTTCCATATTATTGGAATGTTTTTGTGCTTGAGTTTCCGTTTTAGCCATGCGTATTATCGTTTGTAAATCATATGTTTTTTCTAATAACTTTTTCTTGAATTTTACAGATGAACATCCTTGAATTATTCTCAGTCCTATTGCTTCTTCGTTATTACACTTTTCAAATTCACAAAATGTAACTAGTTTCCTTAGTCTTGTTGCAAATTCATCCATAGATTCATCTTCATTTTGAAAAGCGATACTGAAATTATATCTTTCAAAATACGAATTTTTGTGTGGATCAAATTTGCTATTTAAATATTGAACAAGCCCTTTATATGTTGTTCCTTCTTGTTCTGGAAATGTAACAATTAGATATTCAACATCATCACCTACTAAATTAAATAAAATATCTTTTGCTTGCTGCTCTGTATATTTTCCACATGTAGCACTCAAAAAGTCTTCCAATCTTCTCACACATTTTTCCCATCTTTGTGCAATGTTTTGCTGATCAGTCAACAAAAATGGTAAAGGTCTTCTAAATATTGTACTAGAGACAGTTTCTGTAATTTCTTCACCATTATATCTTTCTGTATATGTGATGCTATTTTGTTCAATGTTTAATTCTGTGTTTGACATTTTTTTTATTAATAAACAAAAACAAATTGAGAGAGAGAAAAAAAAATGAAGTATATCAAATTTGTTTTTTTAGTTATTTCTCCTCTTTTTCCTTTCCTTCGTGTTGAAAATGAGTATAAATGGGGTTTGCCTGTCTTTAAAATGGCCACCACATACAATGAACACTTCAGGCTAACATTTGCCTGACTTTAAAATGGCCCTCGTATTTCCGTGAGTAGCGTCTTTTGTAATGTTCAAAACCTCCGGCCGCCATTCGCCTGACTTAAAAATGGTATCCACGTTTGCATACGTAAAGTCTTTTACGCTATTCACGCGCCAGCGAGCATCGTGCGACGCTTGCTTTAATGAGGAATGCGCGTGCACGATCTTCCAAAATAATCTCCTTTCTGAGCCAAAAGGGTTTCTCCCCAACTATGGATCACATGTACTGCGCGTCGTGCCAGCTGGCAAGTACTCACAGTTCCTCTCCAGAATTTGCTCATCTCTGGAGCCATCCTTAATGTTTTTTTTCAAAATTTGCAGCAGAAAAATGTAAGAGAATCAAGGATTCGTTTCCGCACTTCGCCAAGTGTAAGGAATACACTTCATGTGAAACGGTTCGGCTTTCTTCTTTAAGTTTCTTGACAGCATACAGTTACAGGTATCTTCTTATTAACTGCCCATCCCAACATTCCAACCCTCCAACCTTCCAATCCCAATATTCTAACACCAACATTACATCATTACACCTGGAATCTTGCACTTAATGATTTACAGACTTTTGTTGCAGCAAGTTGAATAAAATACAAAATCTACAGTCTTATCACCACATAACTCAATAACTACTGCTCTTGGCCAGCATACATTAGATGTAGGGTATCACTCTAGGGGTGTTGATGTGTGGACACGTGGTGTCGATATGGGCAGTCATGAGCATCTACCAGCTTACTCATCGCATAACAGTAGGGTAGAGTAATATTGTCTTTTTATGTGTTTTGTCTAGTTATGTATAAACCCTGTCCTGAGGAGGCCTAAGAAGAAAAGGCAGAAACGTGGTCATGTCAACCCTTCTAAAGGAAGAGTTGTTGTAATTTGAGTAATTTGTACATTTGTAAAGTGCCACACCAGAATTAGGTCTATTAATTTGTCCCACCCTAGGTGTGTCACCTGGACTACTTCCAAGTGGTTTACCCTGAAGTTCAAGGGGGACACTAGCGAGAATTATTCTTTTAGGGTTAGTGTGCATGTTATGTTGTATATATAGATTTGTTCTGTCTCACGATATATGTCATATTTTTTGTGTTCATTTCATTGATCTAGAGCCTATGTGCATGTGTGTTTTGAAAACGTTTTGATATATTCCTTAAAATAATATGAATTTTGAAGAGGGTAATTAAATGTGCTCTTCTCATAAATGGTGTTGTATTCTTTCCTTTTATACCATTTTCTATTGTAAACATTTCGTCCCATACCTAGGTATAAGAGGGTGATTTGGGTATAACCCTGTTGGCTCTGACTTGGCCTTCATAGAGCAGTGTTTCTTACACCTTTAAGCAGTAAGGGTCTGATTCAAAAAGGGCCTCCGCACTTGTGGCAGAGGCCCGGCAGTCGTGGGGGAGTCTTTGCACTCGGGCGGAATCTCCGCATTGAAAATTCTCATTGTGGAGATTCACCCAGAGTGTGTAGACTCCCACGCGACTGAGCGGCCTCTGCCATGAGTGTGGAGGCCATTTGTGAATCAGGCCTCCAATCTCTTGGTGTCAGTGAGTAGCATCTGCAGTCCATTCCTACTTGTTATAGTAGACATATCTGTCAGCTTTGAAAGCAGTAAAAGAACGTATGAACAGCAGACAAAGTCTACCTCTCGGTCTTGACGTAAATCAGGAGCCTGGATTCCAAACTTTGTTAGACAAGTTTAACTCACCCAAAACATACGTATTCGGCTTCATGGCCACTAAAGCAAATATTCCATATCCCAATCTTTATAGCTTCCAGACATGGATTACACTGCAACTATACTTAAATTCTCTTTCAGACCTCAAGTAATATAACAGCCAGTATGCTCAATCAGAAAAATGGATTGCTAAGCACAGCACAACAGGAAGTTGAGGCAAAAAGGGAGCAAGGAAAAATATTTCTTAAAATATCTGCGACTTTCTGGCATTGACCTCTGCCCAACCCTACCGGCTTCACTCTTCTTATACATAAAAATGCATTACTACATTGCAACATATAATGGCCTGCCCTATGCTACACTAGTTTCACAGTTAGCTCTATATTGTGGCAGAAGACGTATACTTCAGACGATGATTGAGGAAAAATGTAGGCCACAGTTTAGAAACGGTGGTACAAAAATAATGGGTGTTAGTGATGAAGTAGATGTGATAGTTACAGTACACTTATGGTTGTCAGGCATCACCACACCTAGGAACACCTTGAAAACACAGTAGTGTGTGCACTCTCAACACAAAGATGGCTGCAGTCTGTCATAAGCCCTTCTTCAGCGTGAGACATGCTAACAACAAGTACATTATTTGGAGAATTTCATAAAGATTTGAAAATTTGCTTTTTGTGGATAGTTTCATGGCTGGATAGTCAGGGTGTGGGACATTGACCACCCTCTAGTACATTCACAAGATTGACAGAGACATGAAATCAATAGTTTGACAGGTTTACTTACAATCTGCGTGTTATTTTCCAACAAAGCAAAGAAGGAGACCTAACAAGACGTCCAAAGGAATATTAGATTGGAGCATTACTTTTATGTAGTAGGAAGCTAGAGCCGCTATTTATGTTTGCAAGTTAGGTGTTCTCACACACCCATGATAACATATATATGGGAGGATCTCTACCAAAAACAAGCAGAAAAGGGGATAGTTTGGAAATATCTGCAAGTCATCTAATATTGGTCCTTTTCTACTGGATTTACTTCACATTAATAAAATGCAACAGAGGCCAGATACCCAAAATGCTCGTATTGTACAGAATTTGAAAATAAATGTTGTTCACATGTTTCCATGCACTTCCGAGGATGATATCTGTCATCAAAATCCCAATTCCTAATTCTGCACTGGGTATGCTTTAGCACGTGTGGTACCCCAAAATTATTAGAAAAGGATATATATCCGGTACTCACATATTCCGGAGAGCCACTGAAATGTCAATCAGTCTTGACCTTTCATACAGACATGCCCTTACATGGAGAAATTTAGGGATAATCTTTTTATGAAATTTTCGAAATAGAAATGGGTAAGCCTGTATGACCATTGATGAAATTATCCAACTGACAGAGGGAAGCTGAATATTTGATTAATATTAACAAAAATCCAATGTTGCTTTCCCTTCCAGCCAGTAGGAAGGCAAGGGGGCTACGACCAAGGAATACATTTATTATCATGAACAAACTGTTATAATGTATGGCTCTCAAATGATGACATAAGGCCCAGGCTAGGTGTGGGGGCAATGTTTCATTCTGCCTGCAAAATAGGTGGAATTTGGGGAATCTGCTTTACTCTTGTAATGAGGAGTGCTGGGCAAATTCTGTCAATCACCGCATAGTGAAAGGTTTTTCTGCACGGCTACAGAAATGCAAGCGCAAGCAAAATTTGGCACACCCGACGCCCTTTTTCTAATGCGGGCAGTCACGAGTAGTTGTGAAAAATGGTCTGCTTCTTGAGTAGATTTGCTTCCGTTCAATTATATTTTCTGCACAAGCAACAGCAAAATCAACTTCAATGGCCGCTCGCTCATGCGCATTGCATAGTGCCATCCTCGATGTTTTTTCAGTGCTGCTCGTGCTTCTGGTGCTAAATTGCAGCGCAAGCAGTGTGACATGCATATTTCTGCAAGTTGGCGGAACTCCTTGGAATCTTGCAGAGTAATATGTAACTCCGGAGCATTCTCCATGAGTTCCGTCCACTCCTATTCCAGGTATCAATATCTGCTGCAAAAGGACAGCACACTTCAATTCACTTGTTCTGAAATTGTCTACCATTTTATGTCTACTACTTAAACACTCTGGAGACCTAGGAAATGCTGACATGGTTTGACTAATATGCCATTGGGTGATGGAGATGTACAGGGAATTTCATATTTTCAAAATATTATGTAATTTGATAAAAACTGTAATTTTCTGTGCACAACCCATTTGAAAAGGTATACCTGTTTGCAATAAACACACTCAAATGACCTGAAGGAAAAAACATTAGTGAACTTTTGTCATTTGCCATCCACTGTGTGGATGACCCTGAAGAAAAACACCATAATTTAAGGACTTTCAAACAGTTAAAAAACATGATCATGATTGTGCAGTCTTTCAATCAGTAATTATCCTCTCCCTCACCAAGAACCCACACACCGCCAAAACCAACCACCACGAGGGCATGAAGGCCGTCGCCGACTGGATGAGGAGCAGCCGTCTGAAGCTGAACTCGGACAAGACAGAGGTACTCATCCTCGGACCCACCCCCTCAGCCTGGGATGACTCCTGGTGGCCGACCACACTGAGAACAGCACCAACACCCACCGACCATGCATGCAACCTAGGATTCATCCTCAACTCCACCCCCTCCATGTCTAAGGAGGTCAACGCCGTCTCCTCCTCCTGCTAGAACACCCTCTGCATGCTCCGCAGGATCTACAAGTGGATCCCGACCGAAACAAGAAGAACGGTGACACAGGCCGTCGTCAGCAGCAGAATGGACTACGGCAACACACTCTAGGCAGGAATCCCAGCCAAACACCTACAATGACTACAACGCATCCAAAACGCCTCCGCCCGACTGATCGTCAATGTCCCCCGCCGCAGCCACATCATCCCCCACCTGAGAGACCTACACTGGCTCCCTGTCGACAAGAGGATCACCTTCAAACTCCTCACCCATGCACACAAAGCACTCCACAACGCCGGACCAGCCTACCTGAACAGCAGACTCAGCTTCTACATCCCCACCCGCCAGCTCTTCTCCGCCAGCCTCACCCTCGCGGCTGCCCCCGCATCCAATGAACGACCTCCGGCGGCAGATCCTTCTCCTACCTCGCCACCAAGACCTGGAACACCCTCCCTACCCACATACGGCAGACCCAAGACCTATTCGCCTTCAGAAGACTCCTCAAGACCTGGCTCTTCGAGCAGTAGCAGCACCCCCCTCCCCTCAGTGCCTTGAGACCCTCACGGGTAAGTAGCGCGCTCTACAAGTACTATGATTGATTAATTGATTGATTGATTGATAATATAGGTTAATGTGGGTCTGCCACAGAAAAATATATATCTAAGTGTATGTATGATTTGAAAATTATATTGAACATTATTCCCTTTAATTCCAGGTGTTGATGTGTATCAGAACCATATCTGATTGACTTCATTAATCAGTCAGCTATATTACATCTGGTTTATCACCTGGGCAGATAGCCAACATGGTACTATGTCAGAATAGCAAGCACAAATGTTTGGACCTGACAAAATATTGTTCCTAATATATTCACTATCACAATATCATGAAGCTATGAACATTTAGGCAGGTATGGATGTACTATTAATAACTTAAAATCTATGTACATTGAACATAGATGACTCTTCAATATTGAAACTCTCTATCTCTCTCTCTCTCTCTCTCTCTCTCTCTCTCTCTCTCTCTCTCTCTCTCTCTCTCTCTCTCTCTCTCTCTCTCTCTCTCTCTCTCTCTCTCTCTCTCTCTCTCTCTCCTTTAGTGTTCCACCTTAACAGCGACATAAGAAATAGTACATTGGGAGCAATATCTAGAATACCATGGGACATAATAGCGGAGGAAAAAATTACTTTTTTTTATTTTGTAGAAAAGCTTGATGTATACCATATTGATTTCTTAAACATTTGTGGAATTTTATAAAGCGCGGCTATCGCTCCGGGAGGAGCATCTTGGCGCTAAGCAAGCAGAAGATAGTTGGAGACGAGGAAGTAAAGTAGATCATATAGCTGCTAGGACTGAAGTGTCAGATTGCTGGAACACCCAGGTTTTCAGAAGTTTCCTGAAGTGGGGTTCAGTTTCAGCTTGCCTAAGATTAACAGGGAGGTTGTTCCAGGCTCTGGCAGCCAGGAAGGAAAAGGTTTTTCCCCCCTTGGTTTTTAACTTAAATCTTGGAATTATAACAAGATTGGTCCCTGAGGATCTTAAACAGCGTAGTGGATTGTAATAGGTAAAACGCTTGGAGAAGTAGAGGGGACCTGTTTTCCTGGTTGCTTTATATACAGTCAGTAAAAGTTTGAACAAGATTCTCTTGTGGAGTGGTAGCCAATGGAGGACATTGAGGGCTGCTGAAGCAGAGGATCTTCTGGGAAGTTTAAGCACAAGTCTGGCAGCAGCGTGTTGGATGCTTTGAAGTTTTCTAAGAGTAGACTTCTTCAATCCTGCCATCAATCCATTACAGTAATCAAGACGGGAGAGAATTAAAGCAACCACGACTGATTTTCTAGCTGTAATGGGGAGGAAGTCGAAGAATTTCTTCAATGATCTGATGAGACTAAAACAGCATCCAGCAGTGATGCGAACATGATCATCGAATGAAAGGGATGTATCAAATTGAATGCCAAGGTTGCGTGCCGAGGATACGGCGCTCGGAGGGGCTTCTGAATTTTTAGGCCACCAATCTTTTGGGCAGAAGGATACGTCTTTTCCTAGGGGTATTATTTCGGTCTTTGCGCTGTTGCATCTGAGATGATTTTTATTTAGCCATAAAAAGACCTCTGAGAGGCAGTTCTGGAATCTATGTTCAGCATCAGGACATTTCCTATCAATAGTGACGACCAATTGGGTGTCGTCAGCGTATGATGTGGCGAGGATTCCATGGGATTCGATCACTGCAAGGAGGGGAGCCATGTAAATATTAAAAAAAAGGGGACTGAGTATGGATCCCTGGGGAACCCCTGATGTGATGGATCTCTCGCTGGATTTAAAGGGGCCTAGTGCAATCGTTTGCGATCTGTTAGATAAGAACGAAACTAACCATGCCAGCGCAGTGTCTGCCACGCCAATCTCCCGCATTCTGTTGATAAGAATGGCGTGTGAGATGGTGTCGAATGCGGCTGTTAGGTCGAGCAGGATGAGTACCACCTGTCTCCCCTCATCCTGCAAGAACTTAATAGAGTCTGATAATTCTATCAAGGCAGTCTCTGTGGAATGGCCAGGACGGAAACCTGACTGTTGTGGGTGCAGAACCTGGTTGTTTTCTACATGAGTTTTTAACACCCCGTACACTAATTGTTCAGCAATTTTACCTAAGGCAGGTAATAGCGAGATCGGGCGCATATTAGTGAGATCAGTGGGGGACTTGTTCTGCTTCTTCATTAAGGGTTTTACAATGGCCTTTTTCCAGTCGTCAGGTACAATGCCTGAAGTGAGAGATTCGTTAATGATGGCATTGATTATAGGGTTTGCAGCTTCAATAAAATAATGAAGGATACTAGGGGGGCATGAGTCTGTAGGAGCTCCGGATTTACAGGCAAGAATTGCCTTCCGGGTTTGTTGAAGCGAAATTTGTGGAAAATTGGCCAGAGTGGACAAATTTGTGCCAGCTTCATGGGTAGTAAAAGTGGGTTGGGGAAAATCCTTCTGGATCTTGATGATTTTATCTGTGAAAAAATCAGCAATTTGATTGCATAAAGTTTGGGATGGGGGAATTTCGGGTACTAGGGCTTTAGGATGGGTAAAGGACTTAACAATGGAAAAGATGGTTTGCTGTTTTTGTTGGGCATCCTCTATGGCTTTAGTGAAATATTCTTTTTTAGCAGCTTTGATGTTGGAGAGATATAATTTCCTCTGCTGTATATAAAGTAGTCTGGAGGCTTCATCATAAGTTTTTCTCCATTTCCTTTCTTTAATTCTGCAAAGGAGATGGTCTTCCATGAGAGACTGGGTGTACCAAGGAGCATTAGGCTTTCTTTGGCGGCGGTCTGGATGATGGGCGTTTGGACCCAAATTGTCGGAGACAATTTGGTCAATCCAGATATGAAAATTACGGGAGTCGGACGTTACATCACCGACTGATATGGGGGCCGGTTTCAATGATTGGGGATCTGACTTAATGCGTTCGGTCACTTTCTTCCAATTAATGGAGAAAGAAGGGGGGGAGTGCTTGGCATTGGAGGACATGGAAGATTTTTCCATTATGGAAAAGGGGATAAAATAATGGTCGGTCCAGATTTGAGGAATCGGGGGGGACGTAGTTAAGGTTGTCAAATTGGAGCAAATACCGTCTAGTATATGGCCAGCCAAGTGTGTAGGGGAAGAAATGAGTTGGGCGAGACCAAAAATGCTTAGCGACTGTTGGAAACTAGTGTTGTGGGGGTCCGTACAGGATTCCAAATAGAGATTAAGGTCGCCAAGGAGAGTAAAAGTAGGATAATGAGTCATGGATGACCCCAGGGCCTCATCAAGAGAGTCGTTGTAGGATATCTACTTTTCTATTGTGATTGTATTTTTTTCCTTTAATATTATTGTAAAACAAAAATCAGTTTTATATTTTGCAACATTTTAACAGTTTTCAATGTATTTTTTTAAATATTGTAATTGTTTAGTGGGTTTGTAGGACAGGAGTGAAGTATTTTTACATGTATATGTTTTGTAAATTGTAAATGTTCTCTAATTGTTAATTCATTAATCAAATTATTAATTATGTAAATTATGCAACTAATTATTTATTTAGAAGTTAATACTTTTCATTTGTCTTTATTATTTTTGTATTAAGGGTTATGCTATGTTAGTTTATCACATTAATTATGTTTATTGTGGTAGTTATCATATTTTTGTTTCTTGTTTAAATGTTTAAATGTTTGACACATTTAGTATTAAATACAATATTAGTTATTGGTATAGTTTGTAGATACGTTTGATATTTTTTAATTAGATTAGGAGCATTTTAAGTGCTTTTCCTATTTCGATTGTACAGATAATTTATAATAATTTGTAAATGCTGTTTATATCAATGAGTTCAATTCCATTCAATAAGTCTTTATTTCGATTGTTCAATCATAAAAGACAAGATCATTCAATATTAAAATGTGTATAAAAATATTTCATCTCATAACAAATATCCTTAAACTATTCTTCAGTGAGAACTACGACAATCATAATTCTCCATACAGTAATTAATGAGTACATGTCCATTTTTGAAACATGATCATAACTAATAAAAAGAAGTAAAATTTGGTATGAAAATTCTACGTGGCGTTCAACAGTTGACATATCAAAACTTAAAATCAAGATACCACCATTTATACAAAGCCTCAATTCATCTGAGAGTCAATTTCTTACAATTTAATATGGTCCCTCTTTACAATATGAGTTGCTCAACCCCCATTTTCTTCTTTCGAATGGCCCACGCCCATCTCAAAAATGTTGCAATACCAATTACAATAAGGTCCGTGGTATCTGACCTCAGGATCCTTATAGCTTCCTTCGTGGACCTTATACCCGAGACCATACAAACCGGTTTGAGCCATTTTGTCCTAGGGAGATGGTAGGCTGGACAAACAAATAAAATGTGGGCTATAGTCTCACTGTGGATATGGCAAAAGATACATTTATCACACACTGATGAAATCCATCTACTTGTAAAATATCTTACTGGTAGAGAGCCTATTCTGAATTGGCGGTAAAGTTTCCAGTCAGTTGGCCTGGAAATAAGGTCCCAATAGAGTTCCAGTTTGACCTCATCTTTTACCTCTAGGAATTCCCTAGACAATGTCGACCTTGTGAGGGAGGAAAACTTCTTAGTTTTAACCATATCCCAGTAGGCTGCTTTGTAGATCTTCTTGGATGTCACCATGTCGGACAACATAGTTCTAATGTTGTACAACCATGGGATCGCATGTAGTCGACCCAGCCTCCTTACTTCTAGTAACGCCTTGGCATACAAGGAGAGCTCTGGAGTAATCCAGAGTCACCTCTAGAATGCCAATGGTCCAGACCGTGCTACATCCTCGATGTTGTGACAACCCAGATCTAAATAAAGAGGTATAAGAGGGGAGGACTGCAGGAATCCAACTAATGATCTGACAAACTTATTTTGTGCTAATGCAAGGGGGGTTAAATTATCAAAGCCCCACAATTCGGCGCCATATAATATTGCTGGACTGATTTTAGTAATGTATATTTGCAGAACGGGGGCAATGGGCTTAGTTTGTGAGAGCCTATGCTCCTTAACCAGGGCACCTGCTAATTGTGCATGCTTTAATGCCAATGTGTCAACTTGGGGCTTCCAACTTAGCTTTCTACTTAATGTGATACCCAGGTAGGTAAACACATCAGTCTGATCTAAAGGCACATCATACATGTATACTCTCCCTTTGATGGATTTGGATTTATGGAGCACCATGAACTTTGTTTTCTCCACAATAACCCTTAGCTCATGTTTGTGGCAAACACCTCAAACCGTGACAGGGCGGCCTGCAACCCCTGTCTTGTCTTAGATATTATCAAGGTGTCGTCAGCGAACATGAGCAAGGGTATTTTCATGCCAGCTAATGTTGGAGCATTGGTGGGGTGGTTTATAAAGTACTGGACTACACTGTTTATGAATAGGGAAAACAAAGTAGGGGCTAACACACACCCCTGTCGCACCCCCTTGGACACTGGAAACCTCTCTGTGATCTCCCTCGGTTTACCCCAGCAGACCTGCGCATAGGTTGATTCATGTAATTTTACCAGAATAGCCACCAGTTCTGAGGCATCCTCATTTCCAACAAAGCATTCCACAATGTCACGCGGGGGACAAGATCAAATGCAGATTTTAAATCCAAGAAAGCCGCATAAATTGTACCCCCTCCTATGATAACCACCCGCCAGTATATTAACACAAACCTGAAGACCTGGTGGAGAGTGCTTGTGTGTGGCCGAAGCCCCGCTTGTAGGGGTGTTAAAATATCTGTTTCCATTATCCAAGCCTGGATTCTGCCAAGCACCAGTCTGGCTACAATCTTCTGAACAGAATCTATCAGACTGATTGGTCTGTAATTCCCCGGTTGTGAGCGATTGCCCTTCTTATATATCGGCAACATTTCCGCACCAGACCAGGTGTCTGGAATTGGGGCACCATTAGCTATTGCAATCGCTAAAAACTTTAAGTAAGGTACCCAGAGCTCTTTTTCCTTTATAAATAGGTTGGCGGTTATGCAATCTGGCCCTGCCTCGCGGAGTTAACTTTAGTACAGACTCACCCTCAACACTAGTAAAGCACAAGGGTTTGTTGGTTATTTGCTACGGTTGGATCTCTTCATTACAATTTGTGGACTGGAACTGCGCCTCAAAGTGTGCAACCCACTGTACTGGGCCAACATGGGTAGTCGGTACCTGCTTCAGGTCACCAGTACCCCATTTGACTAGCTGCCAAAATATTAATGAGTTACTCTATTATAATCTATGTATTTTAAAGTAATACTTTTTTATTGGATTACATTTCGTTTGTTAAATTTCAGTACAGTGTACAATGCTATTTTCTTTAAATATATTATTGCAATAGTCCTTTATTATAATTTTTTACATTAGTCTTACCTGGTTTGTTTGTAGTTATCAAGTTGTCATTTTTGAAATTATTTTAATTTTCTCTGTTAACAGCAAGTCCCACCAAAGTGTAATACTTTTCTTAAATGTTGTTTATTCACATTTTTGGGGGAACTTCTTAGTTTGATCCATCAAAAGTTCTACCCTTTACCATATGTTGCTTAGATTTGAGTGTGATTATGTAACTCTAGGCCTCCAAAGTCCACCACATTCCCCAATATTGCTTGGATTCGAGTAGGAATAGTAAATCTGACACTTCCAGAACCCAATACTTTCCCCAGTATTGTTTGGGATGGAATGGGAATAATAAGTCTGACCCCTCCGAAGTCCCACATTTCCCCCAAAGTTACTTAGGATTGAACCGAAATAGACTCTTCGCGGTTCCAACACATTCTTCAATGATTTTTATGTTGGAGTGGGAATATTAAATCTGATCTCCCCAAAGTCCAATACTTTCCCCACTGTTATTTAGGTTGGATTGAAAAATGTACATCTCACCTATCCAGAATGCAACACTTTTCCCAATGTTCTTCGGTTTTCAGTGGGAATAGAAAATCTTACTCATCCAAAGTCCCACATTTTCCCAATGTTGCTCAGGTTAGAATGGGATTAGAAAATCTGACTTGTCCACAGTCCATCACTTTCCTAAGTATTTTTTAGGTTGGAGGGGGAATTTTAAATCTGAGCCCTACCAAGTCCAACACTTTCCACAATGTTGTTTACGTTGGAGTGGGAATAGTAAATGTGAACCTTCCAAAGTCCAACAATTTCCCCTACATTGTTTAGGCTTGAGTAAGAAATCTTAATGTGAACTCTCGAAAATCCAATCTTGTTAGGTGTAATCCTTCCCCTGCCAAATTTCAAATTCTGCCATTATGTTTTCCTTGATTTATTTTAATGAAACACTTTCTTATAATAAACAATCAATTTGACACTTCATAAGAAGTATATGGAGGCAAACAAGGGCATTTTAACATTTTTATTATATTTTATAATATGTTTAATGTTATTTTATTGTAAACCTTTTTTGCACACATAAACAATTCTATATGTTATTATAATTTGCACTATCATGTTTTTCAACAAATCAATTATGTAACATTTTTTAAATCATAGTTATTTCACATGTAGCATATTTTCCATTGCAAATTATATTTTATGTACCAATATGTATTGTCAATATTTTTTTAATTTACGTGGTAATATGTATTAAAATATTTCCATGAGGGCATTACAATGATTTTCAAACATTAACAATGTTTTTTAAAATATTTTTCTTCAATATAAGAATTTGCTTCCGTTTAAGATCATTAGCAAATATTTTCTCCATTTGTTGTAATGTAGTCTTTTTTTGCCATTTCTGTCACAATTTGTAAAGGGCTACCCTGTCCGCCAAGTTCTAAATAAGGCTCTAAGGCCTACATGCATCAAACTGACTTGCATTCGCAAACGTTACGAATCGCAAAATTCGGCCGTTTGCAAATGCAATTCTTTGTTTTGGGATGCATTAACCTTTTTGGCTTTTTCGCAATTTAAGAAATCGCAATTTATTTGCGATTTCTTAAATTGCCATTGCATTTAAGAAATCGCAATTTTGCGATTTCTTAAATGCAATGCATCATCTGAAAATATTTGGACCCCCCCTGCACCCTAGAAATTGCATTCTCATTTTGCGATTCCTTAATTGCGAATCGCGAAATGAATATGCCTTCCCATTGATTCCTATGGGCCTCTAGGCCCATAGCAATCAATGTAAAGGATTCCTTATTTGCGATTCGCAAAATTGGGAATCGCAAATAAGGAAAAATAAGAAATCGCAAAAATATATGCCAATTTTTAATGCATAGGTATTTGCGATTTCTAAATTGCGATTCCTTAATTTTCGCAATTTAGGAATCGCAAATACTAACAATGATGCATGTGGGCCTTAGTCTTTTTAATTTTTTTTAATTTTTATTAGACAATAACAAAACAAAAACAAACAGGCCCGGCGGTTGTGTACATGGCCGGCCACGGCGGTTGTGTACATGTCCGGCCACGGCGGTTGTGTACATGGCCGGGCACGGCGGTTGTGTTCATGGCCGGGCACGGCGGTTGTGTACATGGCCGGCCACGGCGGTTGTGTACATGGCCTGGCACGGCGGTTGTGTACATGGCCGGGCACGGCGGTTGTGTACATGGCCGGCCACGGCGGTTGTGTTCATGGCCGGGCACAGCCGTCCTAGGCCCGGCCGCTCCGGCCGGTGTACGGTGGATGATGCAAGGTGACTGTAAGGGGGGTCATGAACTGGCATGTCCATTGAGTACATCTACAGGGTGTATAGGCCTGCACCTCCCCCGCTGAGTACGTGCACCGCCATGGAGGCGCCAGTGATAGAACATTGTTGCAACTGAAGCATCCGTGCCTGAGGCTTGCACGTGCGGTTGCCGATGTGTGCCCGTGACGGTCCCTGCACATGCAGCCAATGGCAAGAGGGACGCTGGCCGCGTATGGCCTTTGGGAAGTAGCGGAAGTTGAGCACCGCCATGGCGGCGCCAATTATGTTATCTTGTCAGACGCTGCACCGTGATGTGTTGTGTGCAGTTGCGTCATGAGGGATGTGAGCGTGATAGGGAAAGGTCATATGTCATACAATATAGCATGTGTGTCCATACAATGCCCATCGGTCGGCACACAATGGGCAACAGATGTGCATTTGTACGTGTTGACGTCGGGTGTGACCCTACAGACGTTCTTACATCTTCACAACTACACAGTACATCACGGCTGTATGGCCAAATTATGCATCTGTTGTCAGTGTCTTGTTCTGGCGAGGTGACTACAGTGGTGGTGGTACACATGCATTCCGTGTATGTGTTTTGGACGTTGTGTCACCATGCATGTAATTACCGTATGCACATCATTATTGGTGTTGGCATTTGTGCTTGATGACATGGCGTGTGTATAATTATCGTTTGTGTGCATGCAGTTGCATGTGTGTCTGTGATGTGGCTACTAAACATTAGGGTGAAGACTGAAGTTTTGTCAGTAAGGTTCACATGTGATGGAGTTGTACACGTATGCGTCGTTTGTAAGTTGACCTAAGTTACATCTCTCTCCCACACAGGAGGGCTCCAAATGTGCATCGGCCATACATTGTGCTGGAGGATATGGTTGACGAGGAGGTGATTCGGAAATTCCGGCTGGATCGACGTCGGTTGCTGGAGCTTGTGGCTCAATTGTCTCCTCATCTGCAGCCACGTAGGACGTATCCTGGGTCGATTACACCCACTGCAAAGGTCATGGCGGTACTACATTTCTTTGCTACTGGCACATTTCAGTACACAGTTGGACATGCCGGGGGGATGTCACAGGCCATGTTCAGCACGGTTCTTCGGGATGTCTTAACAGCTATGATGCTGTACAAGAATGACTACATACATTTCCCACGGCCGGAAGAGTTGGCAGCTGTCAAAGCTGATTTCTATGCACTGGGCCACATACCTCACGTTGTGGGCTCAATTGATGGCACACACATCGCTATCATTCCACCACGGGCACGGGAACAAGTGTTCAGGAATCGCAAACACTTCCATTCGCTGAACGTGCAGGTGGTGTGCCTGGCAAACAACATCATCTCCCATGTGTGTGCAAGATTTCCTGGCTCCCCACATGACGCCCACATCATGCGGAGCAGCATTGTCCCACGACTCATGGCAAATCTGCGACCCGGTCAAGCGTGGCTTGTTGGTGAGTGTGCAGTGGGGACTCTTGTGATCTCTGTGTTGCATGGGGTACCCACCATATCTTGTTGTGATGTTTGTGTCTGTCATCCCCCTACATAGGCGACTCGGCGTACCCAAACCGGCCCTGGCTCCTCAGTCCCCTACGTAATCCTGGAACAGCGGGTGAAATGCGGTACAATGAAGCACATGGAAGGACACGGAGAGTCATCGAACGTACCTTTGGACTGCTAAAGTCTAGGTTTCGGTGCCTCGATAAGACCGGAGGGGCCCTGCCTTACTCACCAGGAAAAGTATGCAGGATCGTGATTGCCTGCTGCATGCTCCACAACCTGGCAGTACGCAATGACATTGAACTGCTGTTGGACCCTGAAGACGAAGAAGTTCCTCGGCCTCCCATCCCACCCATGTCGACTGATGAGGATAGTGGTGAGGAGGAAGGTGTGGACCAGAGGCGCCAGCTCATAGATCGCTACTTCCCTTGAATGTGAGTAACTACCTCTAGTGGCGGTTGACAATGCCTCATGTATGTTTGCTGGTGTTGTGTGGATGTGGGGTTCATCAGCTGGGTGTTGTTTGTGATGGTTGCATATGTGTGTCTTCATGTCTTTGGACATACAAGTCTCCATGATGTGTGTGCTCTCATCCCATGCTTTTGTGATGGTTGTCGTTTGTGTAATGTTGCTGTGCATTGTGTTGTGATGTGTGTGAATCTGTTTCCTGACGTGTGTTTGCTGTCTCTGATTTTCTCTAGGTCACTCCCGCAGCGCCATGATCATGTACGACTATGATCCCTGAACCTTTTTACGTCTGTTTCTGAAGGCAATCATGTGAATAAACATGGAGGCAAAACATCATTGTGTGAGTAAGTGCAATTTATTTACAGGTTGTGCTTCTGTGCTGGTGAATATTTACAAGTAAGTGGGGTGGAGGGAGTTGCAGTTGAAGGTAATGGCAGATGAAATGTCCGTGCTGACACCACATTGGGGGGTGTCAGGGTAGTCCAGCAGACCAGTGGGAATGATTGTCTGTGGGACAGGATACTTAGCTGGGTGAATGTCTGGCACAGGCAGTGACATTGTCATGGTCGTCCCCTCTTAGAGCGTGTGGATGGCGCTCCAACACTGCTCTCAGCCTCTTCCTGCCTTGGCCGGCCCCTCCGTCTCTGAGGTGGAACAGAGTCAGCTGGGAGGGCAGGTTGTTGATGGGCCACATCCGTCTCCAGGGGCACAGGTGGTGGTGGCGGCGGTGGAGGCGGAGGTGACGGTGGCGGGGGAGGCGGAGGTGGCGGTGGAGGCGGAGGTGACGGTGGCGGTGGCGCTACGACACTTGGTGGAGGGGGGGGGTTGTTCCGGCCAACCCATTCCCTCCACATCGTTGCCTGCTGGCCCATGATCTGCAACATCTGGCCAAGGATGCCACAGATTTCGCGCTGGATGTTGGTGTTGTCCACTGAGTCCTGGTGTGCACGATCAGCGTTTGCCTGGGACCGGTCGTATGACGCCTGGCACCTGGCAAGGGCTTGTAGGGACTGTGCCACTGGATGGGGTAGCTGTCCTTCCTCTGCACGGCGATGTGTGGCTCGCCTGATTGGCTGATGTCCCGTTGCCTGTGTTTGTGGCCCACTCACCCTGCTTGTGTGTGAGGCCGATGGACCAGCGTCGTGCGCTGGGTTATGCTGGGTGGCACCGGCAGGAGTCGTGGTGCTGGTGGTAGTGGTGGTAGTGGTGGTACTGGTGGTACTGGTGGTACTGGTGGTACTGGTGGTGGTGGGGACTGTGCAGAGCACAGAGACAGGTGTCGCTGGAGTCACACATGCGACGTTGGTCGGTCCCGGGAGTCCCTGTGAGCCAGATGGCCCTGGCTGCGTGCTTGGTCCCGCTCCATCCTCCGCACCGGAGCTGCCTGTGTCCTCGTCACCAGAGAGTCCTGTAGGTGTGGGAGGCGAGGCTGGCGGCCGGGTACTGGTTTCCCCAGTCAGTTGACGATCACCTGAGGGACAAGATAGAGCTGGTCAGTAATGTGGACATTACATGGTTATATAGATTTGTAGACATTTCTGTTTCCTGTCGCACACACCCCACCCTCCACCACCACCACCCTCCCCGTGAACATGGGGGCCTGTTGGGAGTTGTAGTTTGGGCCTCTCACACACCCCACCCTCCACCACCACCACCCTCCTCGTGAACATGGGGGCCTGTTGGGAGTTGTAGTTTGGGCCTCTCACACACCCCACCCTCCACCACCACCACCCTCCCCGTGAACATGGGGGCCTGTTGGGAGTTGTAGTTTGGGCCTCTCACACACCCCACCCTCCACTACCGCCACCCTCCCCGTGAACATGGGGGCCTGTTGGGAGTTGTAGTTTGGGCCTCTCACACACCTCACCCTCCACCACCACCACCCTCCCCGTGAACATGGGGGCCTGTTGGGAGTTGTAGTTTGGGCCTCTCACACACCCCACCCTCCACCACCACCACCCTCCCCGTGAACATGGGGGCCTGTTGGGAGTTGTAGTTTGGGCCTCTCACACACCCCACCCTCCACCACCACCACCCTCCCCGTGAACATGGGGGCCTGTTGGGAGTTGTAGTTTGGGCCTCTCACACACCCCACCCTCCACCACCACCACCCTCCTCGTGAACATGGGGGCCTGTTGGGAGTTGTAGTTTGGGCCTCTCACACACCCCACCCTCCACCACCACCACCCTCCCCGTGAACATGGGGGCCTGTTGGGAGTTGTAGTTTGGGCCTCTCACACACCCCACCCTCCACTACCGCCACCCTCCCCGTGAACATGGGGGCCTGTTGGGAGTTGTAGTTTGGGCCTCTCACACACCTCACCCTCCACCACCACCACCCTCCCCGTGAACATGGGGGCCTGTTGGGAGTTGTAGTTTGGGCCTCTCACACACCCCACCCTCCACCACCACCACCCTCCCCGTGAACATGGGGGCCTGTTGGGAGTTGTAGTTTGGGCCTCTCACACACCCCACCCTCCACCACCACCACCCTCCCCGTGAACATGGGGCCTGTTGGGAGTTGTAGTTTGGGCCTCTCACACACCCCACCCTCCACCACCACCACCCTCCACGTGAACATGGGGGCCTGTTGGGAGTTGTAGTTTGGGCCTCTCACACACCCCACCCTCCACCACCACCACCCTCCCCGTGAACATGGGGGCCTGTTGGGAGTTGTAGTTTGGGCCTCTCACACACCCCACCCTCCACCACCACCACCCTCCCCGTGAACATGGGGGCCTGTTGGGAGTTGTAGTTTGGGCCTCTCACACACCCCACCCTCCACCACCGCCACCCTCCCCGTGAACATGGGGGCCTGTTGGGAGTTGTAGTTTGGGCCTCTCACACACCCCACCCTCCACCACCACCACCCTCCCCGTGAACATGGGGGCCTGTTGGGAGTTGTAGTTTGGGACTCTCACACACCCCACCCTCCACCACCACCACCCTCCCCGTGAACATGGGGGCCTGTTGCGAGTTGTAGTTTGGGCCTCTCACACACCCCACCCTCCACCACCGCCACCCTCCCCGTGAACATGGGAGCCTGTTGGGAGTTGTAGTTTGGGCCTCTCACACACCCCACCCTCCACCACCACCACCCTCCCCGTGAACATGGGGGCCTGTTGGGAGTTGTAGTTTGGGCCTCTCACATACCCCACCCTCCACCACCACCACCCTCCCCGTGAACATGGGGGCCTGTTGGGAGCCATGGACATGTTAGTGAGTTGGTGTCCAACGTGCATGGGTTGGGGCGTAGGAGATGTTTCTTCTCAGTTGTGTGAGCCTGACCATGTCGTGCTGATCGTGGTGCTTGGTTTGTACTCACCGGCCTCTTCTCCTTCGTCAAGTCCGTCTAGGCTCTCTGGGTGTAGTATCACCAGCACCTTCTCCTCCCAATCGGTGTAGGGTATGGGCTCCGGGGGTGTGCCACCGCCAGTATGATTGGCTCTAGCAAAGTTTTTAGCTCGGATGCCCTTGACCCTGGTCTTCAGGTCATGCCACCGCCTCTGAATGTCATGCTTCGTCCTCGGCACAGTCCCCGACGCATTCACCCGAGTGACGATCCTGTCCCACATGTGGTTCTTTTGCGCCACGGACGTCTGCTGGACTTGGGCCCCGAAGATGTGGGGCTCAACACGGATTATTTCATCTACCATTACCCTCAACTCTGTCTCCGTGAATTTAGGTGTTTTTTTGGGTGCCATGGTGTGTGGTGCTCAGTGTGTGAGTTGATTGAGTTGGGGGGTGCAGGTGTGTGGTGTGTGATGTGTAGGATTTGTGTGGTGGGTGTTTGTGTGGTGAGTGTGGTAGGGTGGTGGGTGGGTGTCTTCTATGTGAGTTTGCAGTATCTCGAATTGGGCCTCTTGCTAGCAGCAATGCTGTGATGCAAAGGATTGTGGTAGTGTGTGGGTGTCATTTTATAGTCGTGTCTCAATGGTTGTTGGCAGTCAGGTGGTAGGTGGGCGTGTTGACTAGTGTGCATTATTGGATAATTGGGACGTGTCATGGTGGCTTGTGCTTGGTGTTGGTGTGTGGGGGGGGGCGTTGTCAATGTTCGTATGTTTGCTTTGGACTTGCGGTACACTTTCTAACATTTGTTTGCCGCTAGGGATGTTGTGCGTGTTGGCCTTCCGCAGTGATGCTGTGGTTATCGTAGCATTCTTTCCGCCGCGGACGTGGATGGCTGTGAGTCCCGTGGTACGGGCGGATTTATCCTACTTGCGGCCACGGAGTATTCACAGGTATGGCGGTACATGTGTTATTTTCCGCGGTCATTTCCGTCCGCCGCGGACGGTGTTGGTTATGATACGTCCGCCGCGGTCGGAGTTTCGTGACATGATTATCCTAATCCCAACCGCGGAATCTCCGCGGCGCAGCCGGGAGTAAAATTTCCCCCACCATGGCGGACAGTACCCATTTCCGTCCGCCATCCTAATCGACCCCTAAGTGTTAGACGGGGTGGGGCAAGTACTACTGAGTGACAGCAGCAGGGAGCTATTTTCTATAAAATATACATGTCTCTTTAGTCGGCCGTCTTGTGACAGTCAGCCAGACATGTGCATTTTAAACTTCTCTAGCCCAGCTGTCTTAGACAGCTGTGTCAGAGAAAGTGCTGGCCACCGGTGCTCTTGAGAGATGCAAGGGAGGCCACACCCTCCAATCCTGGTGCTCGTCTTATGATGTGAGAGCAGTACCAGGATTGGGAAGTGCTGTTTCCTGGTTCCAGAGAAGACACCCGAGGGAGGATGACGTTGCGCTGCAAGAAAGAAAGGTAAGTCAAATGTATTTATTTTTTGACCCCGTACCCATCCATCCTCCGTACATGACAGCTGTCATTGGTCGAGTCGGGTGGAGATTAACTCAGTTCAAGATTGCAGTTACTTTAAATTAATCACATGCAGATACAGGAGTTTTTGCCTTTTTTTCATAATCAACAAGTCAATTTGGAGGTGCTTGGAATGCTGCTTAAGATCTCTCAAGCGTAGTACCTCTTCAAAGTACAGGTACCTCCTAGAAGCTTGTCAGTCCAATAGCTTCAGCAGGAGTCAAACAATCAAGAGTGAAGGGGAGCTCTCTACTTGGCACAACAGCATCAGACACAACACAAAATCTACTTATTAGTCATTGCCAATGTCAGGTAAGAATCTAGAAACATATCGGTCCAGAGAAGCAAGCAGTGGCTGCACCCACACCGATAGTGAACACTCTTCTACCTGTGAATGACTGAAATTACTATGACTTTTATCTACCACAATGCATCAGGGAGAACATGTTCTGTTATGCCAGCACTATGCTCCTTTCCCACTTGAATGGTACAATACTGGCCCAGGGACAATGGTTGTAACTCATGTAAGATTTGTGGGCATCTATGGCGTGATAATAAACTAAATCTAGTCAGGTACAACAAGGTCCAATTAAAAACTATGCTTAACTCCAGCTAGTCATGGCAAAAGCAGAAAGCAGTTCCCCAAAGCAATGATAGATAAGTTCAATCAATACCAATTTACACTACAGTGAAGGGTATAACACAAAAATCCTCAAAATAAATGCACATTTCATCCTTTGCAGTAGACCGTGACCTAGGTGCGACTTTAGACTCACCATGATGAAGCATGCATTATGTAAGCCTTCGGACAATGTTTTTACCTTGCAACATTGTTACATTTGTGGTTCTCATATTCATTTAGTAGGGAAAAGCAGTATACTAAAGCCAGTGTGAGTCAATCAAAGTCTGATAGAGCATCATCAAGCTGCTACTGAGGCCTTTAGTTTTGGCACCAAAAGCTCAGAGCAGGAAAAAGTCCGTCTTCACAGCTTTCTTATACTCATTGTCACTGTAACTCATGCCCTAAAGTAAGTATACCTAAAGCCGTCGACTTGTATTGTATTGTATTGTAATTGCATTTATATAGCGCTTACTACCCCTGGTGAAGCATCAAAGCTCTTTCTCGGCGAGTAGCACGCTACTCCAGAACCCATAAAGAAGTAGCATTGAATTAGTATAGTGAAATATGAAAGTAATGTGAGTGATGCATAGGTTCGACAGTTATTTGGATTCAGAAGGATAGCGGAGGGATAGAAGAGGGAAAAAGGTTTGCATTTTTATAGCACTTGTTACCCTTGATGGAGTGTTGAAGCGATTTTTTGGGGCGAGTAGCACGCTACTCTGGAGCCCCTAAAGGATTAGTGGTGAATTAGTATAGTGAAATATGAAAGTAATTTGAGTGGTGGGTATTACTCAGTTATTTGGATTGAAAAGGATAGTGGAGAGATAGAAGAGTGAAGGATTTAGAATTAAAACATTTTTTGAGGGGTCATAGCAGTAGTGGGAGGCTTGGAATGAGTAAAAAGGGATGTGGAGGGGAAGAGTCAGAGGGAAGAGTTTAGAAAGGCTTGTTTTATAGTAGAAGAGGTGCCAGATGGTGCAAGGAGGGGTAAAGTAGGGGAGAATATAGAAAGGGCTATTTTGGGGATCATAGTAGTGGTATGGGTTTTGAGATGAATGTGAGTGAATGTAGAGGATATATTGATATAGGTATAGGGTGAGAAATAGGGTAGTGGATTGGAAAGAGTAGTAGAAAGAGGTTTGAGATGAGTCAGAGAGTTGAGGTAGAAGCTATATTGGGCGAGGTATAGGGTGAGAAATAGGGTGGTGCATTGGATATGCTGAATTAGAAGAAAGTAAGAACGTAATAAATATATAGATCCATAAGTACATTGAAGGTTATGGACACATAAAGGAAGTAAGTATATGTAGATTAAAGATATTGATAGAGGTATAAGGTAGGGTGTTGAATATGCTTTTTTCTTTTTTTGAGGGGGGAGTAATGAATATATCGATCCAAGTACATGGAAGGTATATAGATGCATAAATGAAGTAAGTATAATTAGATGAAAGATTCATTCAATAAACTCTGATTTTTAAGTGTTGAATCTAAAAATTTAAAAAAATATATATATGTTTTAAACATAATTATTCTACATGTTTATACAAAGCAATAAACATATATAGGTACATATCTATAGTACAAATAAATGCTTCTATACAGAGAGATATGCTGTATATTTCTGTTTGCTTACGGTGCTTATGTGGGGAAGAGCCAATTCTTGAGGAGTTTTCTGGAGATAAGGTGGTTGTCGGTGTATCTTATGTTGGGGGGTAAAGAGTTTAAATATTTTGGCTGCTTGAACAGAGAAGGATGTGCCACCCATGGTTTGTAATGTAGGATTTTGAGGCGATGTGCCACTCTAGAGCGGAGCTTCCTATGAAGAATGTGTTTGGTGATTTTATTCCTGAAGAAGAACGGTCCCATTCCATCTATCACTTTGTGGGTGATACAAAGCTTCTTGAACATGGATCTTCTGGCAACCGGTAACCAATGCAGGGCTTTCAAGGCAGCGGAGATGTGGTCTTGCGGCTTGATATGCAAGAGTAGTCTGTCAGCCGAGTTCTGAATCCGTTGTAGTTTTTCATAGTCGTAGGTGCCCTGGTATTTGCCCCACATATTACATGACATGTGAAATCCACTATGACATCATTGATAATATCACTGCGACATTTGCAGTGTAAGTATTGGTGAGAAAACTGTGCACGGCGGGGTGCGAGTTATAGTTAGTTGAGATAACTTTAACTGGTGAATTTCAGTGGTTTTTAGAGTTTAAAACATCACCTTGTTACTGAACATTTCACCTAACTTTAACATTATTTTAACTTGTTTTCAGTGATTATTTCAGTAGAAGGCTATGCACATCTCATTTGTTTAGAGGAATAATATTTTAGGATATATTATATTTTAGCAATTAGACTTCTAAAAGAGATTTAGTGTAAAATTATTATGTAATTAATGAATATTTATTATTGATTATTTGCTTCTAGTATACTGTGACTTTGCACATATAGGTTGAATTAAAAAAACTTCTCCCTGAGAAGGGAGACAGGGGAATGATGGAATATACATAAAAAATTGATTTTAGTCTGAGTTTGTATGAATTGTGTATAAAAGAAACAATTAATGATTATGAGAAAATCCCCGAATAAAATGACTCATGAATGAATGTGAATAGTATTGTTGTTATTCACAAAAACAGTGTTTGAATTGTTGAAGAAGTGGGCACTGGCCCGATATTGGTGTATTACGCTCCATATGTTCCTATAGAAAATTAAATTAGTTTAATTAATGGCACTTAAAATAGTGAAAAACAAAAACAAAAAAAATTAAACAAAATGCACTTTATATTGTTTGAATAGGATTTTTCCCATTTAGGGGCTGCTTACGATGTCCGTCGGACTTGTATAATTGCTTAAATATGGGAATGCTTCAGATTCCATGGGTGTTGCATTGGAATATCCACAGCAACACTTATGGAATGCTCCTTTCACGCAGTGGTAATGCGTTGCCTTGTAAATATGCTTCTGCACATTGAGCCACTGGAGCATTAAAAAAGTGCTGCTCAGGCGGCGTAAAAGTGACTCAAGTCAGAAAGGATATTGTCTTGACTTATACTGGGTGAGCCTTGAGTCTGGACAAAGTTATTTGTCTCTGATGAGCTCTAGCTAGAGCAAAACATGTAACAGGGATTGTTATCATTCATTCCAGGTTAGCTTGGATGGTATTTTATCAATCCAAATCTGTAATATAATGCTTAGAGGGGTAAAAGGCTTTTGGAATTGTTCTGCATAGCATGGATGGCACTTGCTAATCCTATTCCTAAACTGTGCTGTAAAAATGCCAAAATGCTTTTTCACTCTCCAGCTCGGCATGTTTGGCCTTGTGCTGTTCCTATGCTTAAAACCGCTGGCAGAGAAAGAGAAATTTGAGGTTAGCATATTTATAGTGACAGTGGTGTTGTAGGCTGCTCTCCACCTAAACCTGGGAACTACCCAGAATTCCCTGCTTCTTTTTTGCATATATTGATTCATATGAGATCATAATCAGTGCATAATAGGGGCACAAGTAAAATTAGTAAACTAAACTATAACTGGTGTATTTCTCTGTTTGCTGGGCTTTTCAACATCAGTTCTTGTCTCATTCCAAAGCCTAAATATAATGTCAGTTAAACTTTTGCTTTTTCAGTGAATTACTAGGGTTTCTTCAAAGTAAGATAAGGTCTTAGCGCCTTACCCAACTATAACATCACTTTATCCTTTTTTTAGCAGAGTTCTGTTTTTGTATATCATATTCTAATTTGGCCTGGCACCCAAACCAGCAGAAGCAGCCAAAGCCTGCTGTGCACAACGTTTGTCTACCAAAATATTACCTGTTTTAAAAATATGGAGCTATTGAGGCACTGAGAAGCTGGGTAGAGTGAGTAAACCCCCTTTTTAAGCCCCCCTTAAAAAATATATTACCTCCAATCACATTTTACAATGCTGATTTATTTCTGCCTGCTCCTCAAGAATGGCTTGAAAATCAACTGCTCATTTGCCAACAAAATTGCCTTCTGGAGTGCCTAACATTTATGTTGAATATAACATTTTAGCACTCTTGTTGTTCATTAGTACTTCGTGATGAAGCTGCAATTGATTGCTGGACAGTTGTTTGACAGGCTGTAGCTGGTGTTGGAAGTACATTTCACTCTGCATGTCAGAAGGTTTTACAGACATGGATGAGAAACATTTTGAGAACTAATACTCTTAGGGGCATATTATCAAGGGGCTTTATCTCCGCTTTTTTGGCTTTAAAAGCCAAGAAAGCGGAGATAAAATTATCTCCCTATTACCAAGCTGTCGCTAACACCAGTTAGCGACAGCTAATAGGAGATAGTGACCATCTTGGGCCCCGCTTTGCATGTCAGTGATATTTATCACTAATGACATGCAAAGTGGGCGTACCAAGATGTTAGCGACTGAAAACAGTGGCTAACATCGCTATCTCCTATTACCAACTTTTGGAGATATTCGCGCTAAGCGGGAATATCTCCAAAAGCTAACACTTGCCCAGGAGCAGTTCTTAGCCATGTTATCCAATGGGAGGTGGATAACATGGCTAAGAGCATTTGCTCGATAATGCATGAATATCGCTGACTTTTCAGCGATATTCATGCATTGCGGCCGTTTTTTATCGCATTTGCGATAAACCTTGCTAATAGCAAGGTTTATCTGCGATAAAAATCGCTGATGTGCGGCGATAATTTTTGTCTCTAAACAAGTTAGAGACAAAAATTATCTCTATTGGTTGGTAATATGCCCCTTAGATCTTTAACTTAATTTCGATGACAGAGAGAACCCCCTTATTTGTATGTTTACTACAGAATCCTCTCTACCAAATGATTCTACAGCTTTGATTCAGTTAAGATGGCATTCAGGTGTGCTGAACTTCTGACATAAATACAGACTGATAGCACTCTAATTGTTCATGAGCACTGAGGGGAAGCTACAGTAGAACACTGGGGAATTAACAACAGGCTGTTGCTGCTGCTGCTGGTGGAAGTATATATTTCATTCAAAATATCAGACTTTACTCCCATATAGCCGAGGAATGTTAAAAGGGTGACACTACCAACCAGAATATAAGATCCTTAAGTATTGCCCGGCGGTGTCGCCTCTTGAACCCACAAAGAAGTTAAACTATTGAAGAGGCAGGCGCTGGAGACTGGAAGGCAGGAAACAAGGTTTTTATTCTCTCCGGAGGAGAACACGGCAAAACGGACAGCAGGTATCGTTCTGAGGTGCTCTAACTGCATCCCTGAGGCCTGGCCTCTTATACACAAGTTTATCTCTTTATTGCATGTAACACATTCTCGTCGATACTTTGATGTACGGAAAGACATCCTCAGAATCCCCCCTTTCAAGCCCGTTCCCACACAAGGTTACAGTGGAAGTCCCCGCCCCGTTCACAACAGGTGATGATCATCGCGCAGCTGGATATTCCGCCGATTCACGGAGTGTGTGGGGTTCGATCGGATCTCGTAGGGCGGGGGGGGGGCTTTGATCAACCCGGGGATCCCTTGATGGGGGAAGCTTTCTATTGTACGGGGAGGGGCAAGGAACAGTATCGGCAGAGCTGGGTGTCGGCCTGGGAACGAGGAAGACAAACGGGCACATGGAAAAAAGGGGTTTGCATCAAAGGGCCGGGGATCATGAAAGGGAAGAAGGGAGGTGTTGCGCTGGGAACAGGACGAGGGCCTGGGGCAGAGCAGCGCTGAAGAGGGGTTTATGATTCAAGGCAGGTGCAGGCAGGGGGGGGTTGTCAGCATGCGGGGGATGCCAGCAAAGCTAGGAGGGGGAGAGAGGCGCGCTGGCTCTCGGCGAGAGCAGGGAAGCCATGGCGTCCAAAATGGCGGCTGTTTACGCGCACAAAAGGTTTAAGGAGAGCAAGAAGGCGCCGATAATGTTGACGGTTTCAGCCCAACTTTCAACAGTCCCCCCTTTTCAACATATCTAGCCAACTTGCTTACTCAATGTCAATTTTCATCAAATTCCTAACTTCGGTATCATACAATGCTCTCATGTGTTCGCTTCCAAAGTCCACAGTTTTGGGAAAAATACAACTCGCACATAAAGAACACAGAGGTGGCAGACATTGAATTCCTAAGCATAAACCACCTATTACAACTACAGGAACCAGGATAATGGTGAGCAGTCTCCAGCCCCAGTTCTTAACGGTGTCCCAGAACCAACCACCGAGTGACCATTCTTCTTGTTCTTGGCGGACTTCTGAAGAGAGTCTGTGAAGATGTTCGATGGCTTTGTACACTGAGGGTGAGTTGTCCGGTATGTATGTACAACAGCTGGACCCAATAATGCGGCATGCTCCTCCACGGTCCGCCAGAACCACATCTAGAACAAGGCGGTTCTGAAGAGCCACCAGACGGACCGCTTGGAGCTCAGCAGTGTTGTTAGCAAAGATACCAGCTGTGATGTTCATGGTTGTCTCAACTGCCTGAGTCAGATGTCGGATGGCACGGCTGTTTGCCATCGGGCCCCAGAGGGGGACAAGTCCCTTCATAGCATCGAGGAACTGTGCTCCTGTTGAGTCGGCTTGCTCAATGTCTTTGGCTCGTTTTTGTCTATGGTGATTCGCTGGGGCCACATAAGTCGGAGGAAGGATGAAGGAGATGAAACAAGTGCCCCCCCAGCCTTTGGGGAGCCAGGTGTAGGCCTTGGTGCCGCAGACGAAATACATGTTTGGGGATGACACAAAGGAAGGTGGATCCGTGGAATCCAAAGTTCTGGTAAAGCGGCAAGCGCTGCGACCCACCAGCTGTGTCCCAAGTCCTTCTACACACATGTGGCCTGTGACGTTGATAACCGACAAGGCCACAGTCAGAGTGGCAGCCGTTCGTTTCCGCAGATAGGAGAAGGTGGGTCTGGTTGGATTGTTGAACACCTGCATTTCGATCCGTTCTTTAGCCGGGATGTCCATTTGGATTGAATCGTTGGAGGTCAGCGGGCAGAAGTGTATCTTCGTTTTGTTTCGCCGGACCCCGTGGGAGAAATGCGTTACGGTTCCGCCGGAGGTGGCATTGTCCTTATAGCTTTCTTGCAGGAGGATCAGCCAAGCAAGGCAGGAGCCGTGAACAGAGAAGGGTGAAGGGATGAATGGTATTGAATGTCCAGTGGCATGGGGTAGCAACCCACAGATCCAGCAGTTGGTGGCATTGGTGGCAAGATTGTGTTGGTGAAGCAGCTGCACAAAAGAGTTATTCCAAAATTCCTTTCGCCTCTCTCTTAGTTGAGGAGAGAGCGAAATTAGATAATGTTCCTTCATGGTGGTAGGCTGAGCAGTGGTTAGGAATGTTTCGCGAGCAGGTGCATGTTCTTCCATAATCCAGAGCGTGGTCATGAGGAGAAAACAGAAGAGGATTGTGATGAAGAGTGCAATTGTCTTTGAGCGATGAAGTCTGTCTGTTCTCGGATTTCTGTAGTGGGTATTTCCTGCTGTCTCCGTCGGCTTCTTATTTGGCGCTTCCATCATCTTCTTATCTGGCGCTTCCATCATCTTCGTTTTCAAGGTGCTCGGTAGTGGGCAGGACCACAGACTTAGTTTAGCTTCTCTCCAGGTAACCCTTGGTAGTTTGGGTCACCGTTCTGAGATCCTTTAACCTAGTCCGTGGCCTACTTAGCCGAAGCTCCCTCCTTTCGACGCAGGAAATACCCTTCTCGAGATGGTACAGTGGGGTCAGGATGTTTTGAAAGTTCAAGTGTCTCTGTGTCGGGATAGCAATTCAATGATGGTCGGTCCTGGTTCAGGAGCTCTTCTTGGGTGTTGACGGTGTCTGTCGTGGCCAGGGCTGGGGAGACCTTTTTGCAGTGATGGGCGTGCAGCCAGTGCTTCTTCCCCTCCACTCGAAGTGCGGTCCGAGTGGTGATCAGCACTTGCCAGGGGCCCGTCCACCGGGGTTCCAAACTCTTTGATCGCTGAAAATTTCGGATCAGCACGAAGTCCCCCGGCTGGATGGCGTGACTCGGACCCCTAGAAGCATCGGGGATGGCCTGCTGCACCTGCTGATGAATGACAGACAGAGTTTCAGTCAATTTATACAGATAATCAGACATTAGGACGTCCGGAACGTCATGAATGGAAGTTGGTTTCGGGGCAGACCAGACGCTCATGGGTCGACCGAAGACAACTTCATAAGGAGTTAAGTGATGTCGGGTGGGGGTAGAGCGCATCGATAGCAATGCCAGTGGGAGGGCGTCTGGCCATTTCAGGCCCGTGGTAGCCACTATTTTGGCCAGTTTAAGCTTTAGTGTGGCATTGTGTCGTTCGACAAGCCCAGCAGATTGGGGATGGAAGACTGCGTGGAATTTCTGTTTAATACCCAACCCATTTAGGATGAGCTGGATAACTTTGGCTATGAAGTGGGGTCCATTATCACTCCATAAAACACGACAGAGGCCATAACGGGGGAAAAACTCCTTTAACAGAACCTTTGCAGTGGCCACAGCGGTGTTGTCACGGGTTGGATATGCTTCCACCCACTTGCTAAATGCGCACACCACAACAAGTACATACTTCAGGCCTTGGCATCTGTCTAGCTGGATGTAGTCCATCTGCAGGACTTCAAATGGGTGGTTTGGGACCCCAAATCCCCCCGGGATACTACGGTTCCTTTCCCGGGGTTGTGTTGCAGGCATATTAAGCATTGTTGGACCAGGCGTTTGGCGGAATCTGGGATCTTATCATTGTGCCAAACCCTGGAGACAAGTTCGATCATGGGGGCTGATCCTATGTGGGCAGGGGAGTGTGCCATGGTCAATATGGGAATCAAGTATGAATCAGGTAGCAACCATTTGTTCGTGTCTTTTGTCCGCCAGCAGCCTTCATCGTCTTTCAATCCCACCCGTGTCCATTCAGTCAACTCGTGTTGTGTGCTAGCCGTTTGAATGTCCCTGATAGTGTCTCCAACGTCAGTCCATTTTTCCGCTTGTGATCTGGTCACGTACATATGTGTTGTCGTTCTATTTTCAGCTGTCGTTCGGGCGGTGATGTCGGCTAGTGCATTTCCCTGTCCAATAATGTCTGTCACCTTCTTGTGTGCCTGGCATTTGATGACGGCAAGTTTGTTGGGGAGGAGGACAGCTTCGATTAAGGCGGAGACTAGATCCCCGTGCAAAATGGGTGTGCCGTGTGAGGTCAAGAATCCCCTTTCCCTCCAAAGGAGCCCAAAATGGTGAACCACCCCGAAGGCATACTGGCTGTCGGTGTAAATGTTCGCTGTGGTTCCGGTTGCCAGGATGCAGGCTCGTGTCAAAGCAATCAGTTCCGCTGCCTGGGCAGATCGCTGGGTGATGCGGGCTGTTTCTACTACGGTTCGAGCCGTGGTGACTGCATAGGCAGCGGAAGTGGTACCATCGGAGAGTTTGATGCAAGAACCGTCCACCCACAGCTCCCCGTCGGGGTCAGGGAAAGCTGTGTCTCTGAGATCGACCCTACTCCTGGTCTGTTCGTCCGTAAGAGTCACGCAGTCATGCACGGGGTGCACATTGGGATCGTTCTCTGGCAAGGGTAACAGAGTTGCCGGGTTCAGTGTGGTGCATCTTTTCAGGGTGATATGGGGGGCAAGCAAGGTCAGTTCGTATCCAGTCAGTCGTGCACTCGTCAGGTGTTGCGTCTTGGTTTGGTTCAGGAGGGTGTCGACTGCATGGGGTACCAGTACCGTGAGGGAATTCGAGAGTACAATCCCCTCACTCTGTCGGATAGAGATTGCAGCAGCAGCTACAGCTCGAAGGCAGGCAGGCAAGGCTCTGGCGACAGGGTCAAGAGTGGCAGAGAAGAAAGCGCACGGTCGTTGCTTAGGGCCGATGGCCTGGGTCAGGACAGATAAAGCGCACCCCTCCCTTTCGTGAGTGTAAAGGGAGAAGGGCTTTTTGTAATCAGGGGTACCTAGGACAGGGGCTGAGCAAAGGGCATCTCGCAGTTCCGTGAAGGAAGTTTGACACTCAGGGGTCCACGGGAGTGGGAAAGGGACGTCTTTGTTTAGCAGAGAAAGCAGTGGTTTTACAACGAGGCTGAAGTTTGGTAACCATTGTCGGCAGAAGGAGGTGAGGCCTAATAGGGAGCGAACCTGCTTCTGGGTCTTAGGGACAGGGGTATCTAGAATGGTTTGGATTCGATCAGGAGTGAGTTTTCTTCCATCTTTGGACAAAAGGTGGCCTAGGTAAGTGACCTGGGGTAGGCAGAATTGCAACTTCTTCTTGGAGACCTTGTGGCCATTTTCCGCAAGGAAGTGCAAGAGTTGAATGGTGGCGGTAACCGCTAGAGGGGTGGTGTCGGCTGCCAAAAGGATGTCATCGACATATTGTACCAACACCACTCCATCGGGTAACTGGACTTGATCCAGTTGTCTTTTGAGGGCCTGGCTGTAGATGCTAGGGCTTTCTGTGTAGCCCTGGGGTGCTCGGCAAAACCTATATGAGCGGGCTTTTAGGGTAAAGCCGAAGAGATACCGGCTGTCTGGGTGGATGGGGATGGAAAAGAATGCATTTTTGAGGTCGATGACGGTGAAGGTGGTGGCAGTAGAAGGAATCAAAGTCAGGATGGTGGTGATGTCTGAGACCACAGGGTACTGGGGTACCACCACTTTGTTGATCTCTCGGAGGTCGATGATAAAACGGTATGCTTTCTCATCTCCCTCTCCCTGTTTCTTGATGATGGGCAAGATAGGGCTGTTGCAAATGTTGCTAACCACTTCCTCTACCACTCCTGCGTCTATCAGTGACTGGATAATCTTTACCAATGCCTTCTCGCCCTCGGGCGATATCCGATATTGTGGAAGTTTTGGGAGTGTTGCGTCTGGTCGGACAGTAATGTGCACTGGGTCAATCAACATACGCCCTACGTCCGAATCCGCTTTTGCCCACAGATACGGAGGCAGAGTGTCAAGCAGGGATGCGTCAGCGTCGGTGATGGAAAACATGTGTTGGGGAGAGCAATGTCTAAGCAGAACGGGGTTGTCGTAAAGAAACACTCGAACTCCATCTTGAGAACATCTGATAGTCGCTCGGAAGTGTTTCAGTAAGTCAAGTCCCATAATGGCGTCAGGGCTATTGGAGGAGAGCAAAAACGTGGTGTCAGTGGTGTTGTTTTCTACGTCAAAGAGAATCGGGGCAGACAAAGGGTTGGTGGAGGGCGTTCCATCGAAACCTGTCGATGTTATGAGTGAGCCAGACAAGGGAGCCCTTGGAATCAGTCGTTTAGATAACGCACTACGTGTTGCGCCAGTGTCTACCAGAAATGGTGACTTGGTACCCAGGACCTTAGCAGTGACGTAAGGGCCCTGCTGGTCAACATAGAGCTCGACTGGATCCCTCCCTTGCCCTTGGCTGTCCTATGCGAAGTTGTGGGTGTCTTCATAGTCAGATTGTTGATATTGGTTCTGCCTGGGTCGATCGAACGTATTTGGTCTGCCTGATCTGTCGTTAGTCGCGTCATTTGGGGGCCCTCGCTGTTGTCCCTTAGGTCTCGGTCCGTTTGCTACGTCCCTGGGGTCTTTGTTTCTGATCATTTCCAGAAGAACTGGGCACTGGGATTTCCAATGGCCAGTCCCTTTGCAGAAAGCGCACTGGTTCTCTCTAAGGTCTGTGCGTCCACTGTAGGAAGTCAGAGTGCGGTCTTGGGGAAATGTAGTCTTGGGGACGTTCGTCTGGTAGTTTCCCCGGTATTGGTCTCGTCCTATAGTCACCCCTTGTAGTTTGGCAATCATCACTCTCTCTTTCAAGTCCTTCTTCTTTTTCTCTGTTGCCCTATCGTTTTCATTTTTCTGATGTTCATAATATTGGGCCATTTGGAGAATCGCTGTAGGTTTGGAGGCTGCCCAACTACTCTCGCTGGCCTGTAGTTTCTGGGAGATCTCCGATGACAGGCCCTTAACATAATTCTGGACAAACAGATGGTGTCCGGTTGCAGTGGTCATGTCCTGGCCGCTGTAATCGGAGAACACTGTTTCAAACCGGGAGAAGTATTCTGATACATCCTCCTGGGGTTTCTGGCGACAGGCTGTTACTATCGACCAGTCCACTTTCTTTTCTGGGATCAGGGTTTTTAATTTCCCTACGATTTTATCTGGAAGGTCTAGAATGGATTTCAAAGGCTTTTGTCCTGGTCCCCGTTGTTTATCCAGGTCATCGAGTTGTGACCAGGTATGTCCAAACAGCTCAAGGTGGTCGACTTTCCGGATTTGCTTCCACACATCAGCTGGTAGACATAACCCGAAGAACAAGTCAATGTCAGCCAGGGTCATAATCGTTGAGCCCAGGGCTGTACCCAATTCAGTATAGAAGGCAGTGGGGTTTTTACGTAGGTCGGGTAGAGATTTTCGGAATGTCAGTATCTCTTGCCGGTCCCATGGCTGGTAGACCCAGTTGTACACTACCCTTCCTTTCGCATCTTGGTTGTTTGCATCATCGTGAGTCCCTGTACCTCGGGGAGGAACCCAGTAAGGGGCAGCCTCTCGTATCGGCATCATGGTGTTAGATTGCTCGGTTGGTGGTTTGGTCACTACGGAGGTCGCGGATTTAGCTCCCGGCTCTCGTTCAGTGAGGTGGCGGAAAACCTCAAGCGTACGCGTAAGGAGGTCCGACACATCACACTCGCCCTCATCCCCGATATCGACCTTCCGGTACAGAGTCGTTAGGCTCTCGGGACCTTTGTCTCGATATCGGTCCTCGTATGCGTTCAAGACATGATAACACAGTCGTACGGTAAAATGTCGTCTGTGACTCCCTGTATACGAGCTGAACATATCTGTGATGTACTCTTCATCATCCTTCCTTTCTACCAGTGTCCTTGCTATTTTGTCGATCCCCGCTCGCTCATCTTTGCTTAGTCTGCTTGTTCTTGCAGGGCCAGCCCCTCGAGTCTCATGGTCGTCTAACGTTGTTGTTGATGTGGTTTTTAATACAAGGGGTTCGGCTGGCACAGAGGCCATTGGGGCCGAAGCTGTGGCGGTGCCTTCGTTTGTACCTGGGGGTGGCGCGTGCTGCGCCAAGGGTTGGTTAGGGGCATATGGAGGGGGCATGTAGATGATAGGAGGACCTAACAGCAGATCCTCGTTGGCTCGTTGTTTCGAGGGTAAATCAGGGTAGAGCATGGAGGGAGTTCTAACCGGACACTGGCTTGGTGTTTCCATTTCTAGTTTCTGTTTAGCTTTCTCTCTTTCTTTTATCTCTTTTTCTAGTTTCTGGGCAGCTAGGTGGGCTGCTTTTCGCAGCTCTTTTTCCAACCTACTCTCAGTTTTCTTTTTACGTTGTTCAGTTTCTTTTCGCCACATGCCGAAACTGTCAAGCATAGTGGGTGTTGTCTTGTTTTTACCCAGGGCAGTTTCTAGCGTTTTTATTTTATCATCATCGAAGGATCCTATCAGGGGCCACTGACTTTCTTGACCCTTTTTCGTGTATTTATGCCATAGTTTACTATAGGCTATAGCGGTCAATCCATGCTTCATGAACATGTCCTTATTAGGGGTGCTCTCCAGCGGGGCTGGATGGTCCATCTCTAATAGGCGGTCCGGGCTAAACAGGCTACTAATCAGTGGGGAGAAGACAGACATGACGGCTCGTAACGAGGGACTAAAAAGTCAGCACTGCCTATCTTATCACTAGGTGCAAAGACTGGACAGAATATTTCTATTCTACGTTGTTTGCAGGCAGTGAATACCTCATGGATCAAAATAACAAAAAGACCAATAAATATTTAATGGGGAGAATGAGTAGGTCCGCAAAGATCTGCGTTACCTACCCTTTTCACTATCTTCAAAAAGGGTGGTCTCTTCCCTGTTTGCAGACAGAGAATCTCCAGAAAACAATAGTTTTGCGAACAACAGTTCAGTTTCAAGTAATTATTGAGTGGGGGAGAAAAAATAAGCACGGCTGCTGCCCTACCTATCCTCCACTGCTTGCAAAGAGAGAGCCCGTTGTTTCTCCGTTTGCAGACAGTGAATCTCCAAATAAATAAAAAGAGCAATACTAGTATTTTTTAAACAATCAAGCAATCAAGCAATCATTTCGCAACTTGTCGTGATTACACGACCTTACCCGGACCGCATGGACAGTTTCTTGTCTTCCGAATCCAGCGCCCGATCGTCCTCTCTTCTCCGTTATCCTCGCGGCACTCCTGATGGTTCCCAGTCAGGACCGTAGAGCACTCGAGAGAGGTCTGTTCGGAACCAGTGAAGTTCGGATGATCGGCTGTCAGACGAGGGTCTATCGGACAGACGCGTTCCCGATCGTTGCAGTCGTTCACTCTGTCGTCAGGACCTCTCCCACTGGATCCACGGGTCGCTGATGGGCCCCACGCTTGGGACGCCAATTGTTAAAAGGGTGACACTACCAACCAGAATATAAGATCCTTAAGTATTGCCCGGCGGTGTCGCCTCTTGAACCCACAAAGAAGTTAAACTATTGAAGAGGCAGGCGCTGGAGACTGGAAGGCAGGAAACAAGGTTTTTATTCTCTCCGGAGGAGAACACGGCAAAACGGACAGCAGGTATCGTTCTGAGGTGCTCTAACTGCATCCCTGAGGCCTGGCCTCTTATACACAAGTTTATCTCTTTATTGCATGTAACACATTCTCGTCGATACTTTGATGTACGGAAAGACATCCTCAGAATCCCCCCTTTCAAGCCCGTTCCCACACAAGGTTACAGTGGAAGTCCCCGCCCCGTTCACAACAGGTGATGATCATCGCGCAGCTGGATATTCCGCCGATTCACGGAGTGTGTGGGGTTCGATCGGATCTCGTAGGGCGGGGGGGGGCTTTGATCAACCCGGGGATCCCTTGATGGGGGAAGCTTTCTATTGTACGGGGAGGGGCAAGGAACAGTATCGGCAGAGCTGGGTGTCGGCCTGGGAACGAGGAAGACAAACGGGCACATGGAAAAAAGGGGTTTGCATCAAAGGGCCGGGGATCATGAAAGGGAAGAAGGGAGGTGTTGCGCTGGGAACAGGACGAGGGCCTGGGGCAGAGCAGCGCTGAAGAGGGGTTTATGATTCAAGGCAGGTGCAGGCAGGGGGGGGTTGTCAGCATGCGGGGGATGCCAGCGAAGCTAGGAGGGGGAGAGAGGCGCGCTGGCTCTCGGCGAGAGCAGGGAAGCCATGGCGTCCAAAATGGCGGCTGTTTACGCGCACAAAAGGTTTAAGGAGAGCAAGAAGGCGCCGATAATGTTGACGGTTTCAGCCCAACTTTCAACAGGAAGATAGTGTGAAGTTATAGGAAATGCGCTCTCCTTTTAGCTTCTGAAGGACCTTACAAAACCTTATCAAGAAATAATGAAAGAAAATAGTTTTTGCTCAAACATGGCTCATCATGTTCCAGCAGAGGGTCAGCATTTTTAACTGAGTAAATACATGAGAATTTATAAACTAAGTATAACACCACCAACAAATGTTATCACCCCTCATATTTATTCCTTTTTGTGACCCTCAAGAATAGTCCTTTGTTGTAATTTAGTTTGAGCAAATAGCTTGGTTTGCGGTAATGTCTGCACTAGTTCTAGAATGTTAAGGGGCTGAGCTCAGGGGATTGGAGCTCGAAGGTACAGAGGGCATGATGTATGCATGTCAGTTGATGACAGTCACTGCAGAGCCGACACCAAAGATGGGTTATGGACATCCTGAATAAACAAGCCTTTTCTACTTGGTGTCACCTCGGGCCGTAAATGGGCATTTTCATTGTTTGCACTTGGTGCACCTTTAAAGAGGTGCTCCGGGTTAAAGTAGTGAAAATGCACCCTGTTACCATGAATGCACTACCACCAGGGCAGCTCCAATCTCATGCTGCCCTGGGGGCAGTGCACTCCTGTGAAAATGGAGCAGGTGCTGTACAGCCGCTCCATGTTTCACTATCAGGCGGCAGCCTGCCCACTTTTGAAGGGGGTTGGAGATCCACTTGCAGAAGGGTGCAGTCAGTGACTGCACCTCTCTGCAAGGGGATGTTTGGGGGGGCCATGGAACCCTCTTTACCCCCTGTAGAGGGCTGTCTCCTTTTAGATGGCACACTCTTGATGCGCCTCCTGAGGGCTTGTTTTCCTCTGTGCCCACATCTGTATTATGATTCAGAAAAGGGGGGGCTGTATTATGGCACCGGTGCAGAGGTACAGGTATTCCCTCATTTGCATGCGGTACACCCCCATGCAAATGTGGGAATGCCCTCTGCAGAAATTGCTGGCGCTTTATGTGTGCCAGCGCTATCGGTATTACAGAAGGGGCTGCACAAGAGTCTGAGGCACCTTCTGTAATACCAAAGTGCCCCGGGGTGCGCAAAGAGGGCAAAACCATGCCTTTTGCCCCCAGATGCACTTTATGTAATACGGCCCCTGGTGTTTACAACAGTCTTCACTATAATGCAGTTCAATGGGAAGCATGTCCCAAAGCCCTGTAATGACTGCCACAACAGGTTACTCATGTTGTGGCCCATCAATCAGGATTCATAGGTTTTCTTTAAATTGGTCAATTAGAGCATGGACGACAATAATCCAGATATATCTTACATTTTATCTCAGTCATGGCCCAATCCAAGCACCTCCTTATAGGCTACATTTTCAAAAATTGTTGACTAGATTTCCATCAAATCAAAAAAGCACACTTTCTCAGTAAAGTTTAAATTTGTTATCAAATTTAGTGTAATTCACTTCAGCCATTTTTTTCTGTGTTGGAGAACTACATTTCATATGGAAAAAAACATAATTGCAACTGTGTAGTCATAGTATAGGTCAACGTTTCAATAGGAAGAAAGTGGGCAATAATGGATGAATAAAACAATTTACAGTGATGGTACATAGCATGCATGTGAAAATACATTCCCAATATTACTACAGAATGGGGCTAACGCACACCCATATTATGGGGACAGAATAGCAAAATTGGCTTGAGAAATTTTTGTAATTATTATTTATTATGTCGCAAATTGCAAGTTGCAATGATGTGAAACATGGAAACTTGGTAATAGTTACAAGAACTTGTCAATTTAATTTCATGTCACTACAAAAAATTTAAATCCTTAGACTCTCTTTTTGATAAATGCTTTTTAAGGGAATATCCATGAAAGAACATCATGGAAAAAATCATATCTGTAGATGAACATAACCTAGTATGCATTTTATTACCTTGTTTGGGTGTTTTTCTTGTGTAAATGTATCTACACTATTCAGGAAAAAGTCAAATTATGTGACAAGTTCTCTGGCATTAATAATGTTATCCATTTGAAGTACTAAAATTGTGAAAATTATGCAAATATTTTTCAGATTATATGACAAATGTGGTAAACTCATACTTATATTTTAACCACTGCAGCTACAGAATCACATAAGTCTCTTACCTTCATTAGTGCTCGTTTCAACTATTTATTCATGAAAGCTCAAGAAATCATAGACGTTAATTGCAATGAATGCCCATTGTTAGCTGGACTTTGAAGAAAACAGCTTTTTGACACTATGGGCCAGATGTAGGTAGGCTTTTACCGGTCGGTAACGTCCGAAATCGGCCATTACCGACCGGTAAAAGCCTTTTCCTATGTAGGAGGCTATTTTACCGATTCAGTAAATAAAGAATCGGTATTTACCGATTCGGTATTTACCGAATCATCATTTACCGATTCGGTAGTTACCAAATCTGTAAATGAAATGTAGGAAGCACTTCAAACAGTGCTTCTGGGCTCAAAGGATTCGTTATTTACCACCAACTACTAGTTGGTGGTAAATAACGAATTCCTATGTAAATGCAAATATGTGCATTTACACCTGTGCCATGTGACAGACATACATGTATGTGTGCCACATGTGCACACCAGCACTAATCAGGGGTGCAACAGGGTATCAAAGTGACACCCTGCCACCCTTGTCTTTTTCCCTATTTTACCGAATCGGAATGAATGGCAATTACCGAATCGGTAAATACAGATTTGGTAATTACCGAATCTTAATGATTCGGTAATTTTTAGCGAATTTTTATCTACATTGCAATTACCGATTCAAAAATACCGAATCGGTAAAATTCGGTATTTTCTAATCAGTAATTTGCAATTACCTACATCTAGCCCTAAGTGACATATTTATAAGGAAATGACGGAGCACCGAGCTGCAGCAAATTTTGCAGCACCTCGCTCCGTCATTTCCAAAATGCATGGATGCACCGTATTTACAACAATATGGGGCGCTCCAGTGTTTTCCCTAGCGCTGGCGCTAAAAATAGCTGCCCAGCGCCAATACAGACACCTTTGCGCCGTAGTGCAAGGGTGCCTGCGTTGCAGGGAAGGATTGCTTGTGTGCAGGAATAATTTCCTTCCTGCACATAAACAACCAATAATGAAGATTTGTTACTTCTATGTGTGCTGCATTCTGTCGCATACATAGAAGTAACAAAACTTAATTATTTAGTCTTGCTTATGTGCAGGCAGGGACACGCAACAATCATTAATGGCATTTTGCTCTTTTTATGTGTGCTGCAGAATACAGCACACATAGAACATAACATAACATGCATTTGTAAAGCTCACAATCACCTGGAGGCATCTTGGTGCTGAATGTTTAATGTTATCCAACTCAATGGTACGCAGAAAAAGCAAAAACGAGGTCAAATAAAAGAATTTCTCCTCGATGCGCCATTCTAATGCCTGCTATTGCAAGTTGTTCGTTTTTGGTGCTGCCTTAGATTTACACCTCCTTGTAAATCTGTGGCAGCGTACAAAAAGCAATGTGTGCTGCGGTGGAATGCCACAGCCTTTGCACACCCCTTTCACACAGATACCTGCATTAAAGGGTTCCATATTTACAAAGCGGCATGGAGCCACAAAAAGTGGCTTAACTCCAATTTGTAAATATGGTGCAGGGCATTGCTCCACAGGAACGTAAAAAAAGTGATGCAATCACTTCGTAAATATGCCTCCAAAATGCCCTAAAATAAAATTGCAATATTTAAAACATATAGTGGATAAAGTGAGATGTGATTCTATATTGCCATTGAGGGTTCTGGTTTATGATGTATACGCACACACCCACACACATACACAAACACCCACAGACACACACACATATAAAACTTCAAGAAACAAATCCTGTATGCATCAAGCCTCAGTGGCTGCAGCCTCGTAACAAGGGGTGGTGAAGCAGGGCGAAATGGATCGAAAACAAATATCTTACCTTTGCCTTCCCTGCACTATACCTCTCCTCCGTCCTCTTCAGCTGCACTGGCAGCACGAGAAGCAGACTCTCCCAGCCAATCATAACGCTGAATCGTGATTGGTCTGAGCAGTGCCTGAGAGTCCAAGCATGTTCTCCAGCGGGCTGTGCAACACAGCCAAATGGAGAACATGCTAAGTGTGCATGAATGTTTGGCTGACACAAGAGGGTTGGCCAAACAGTCATGTGGGAGTGCAAACATCTTACTCTGCTCTGGTGACCTCAGCTTCCCCCTCCCCCCCCATCGCCCTGGCTCCAGTTCCGCACATAAAAATAAAATTATAATAACATCTTGTTATTATCATGTTATTTTTTTTTTTGCACTTCTCAAATAGCAGTGGTGTGATGCTTCTCGGCCGTACTTCTCAAATCATACATTTCAATTAAACAGACACTCACACATTATGACTGTGTGCATGTGTGATGCAATTTACAAATGCTTTGCTAACCCCGACTAAATTCACCTAAAAGATATATACTTAGTACAAATTATGCCAGTGGCATGGAAGGTGTGCCAGCCTGGGGCTTCCCGCAGGCCCCTGCAGCCCCTGTCACCACCTGTCAAGATGCCTCCATTCTGGATATAGCCTATGTATATCTATGAGACATAGGGGTATATTCACAAGAACATGTGCTAAACATCACTAAAAAATGCATTTGTGGTAAAATAACCCAAAGTTAACGTGGAATTCGCAAAAAAGGGGACCATAAGATAGTCTACCAATAACGCAGGCAATGTCCGCGATACAACCACCGCGATGGAGATAAAAACAAACTCCAACTAGTAAAAAGATGCAATGTGCCCAAACGCGATAAGAAAACAGTGACAACCAGCAAGAGGCCATCAATCCCCATGCGTAATGCGGGAAAAAGCACAAGAACAGCAGACGGAGAATGCCACTAAAAAGCGGCATCAACTGCGGAGTACCACGGATGCATCCCGACCTACTGCAGAGGACAACATGAACCCCTAAATCCCTATGGAGAAACACCCAGGAATACAGGGCCCATGGGAGGCCAATGAGAAGACGAAGAGG
Organism: Lissotriton helveticus; assembly: GCF_964261635.1. Classification (NCBI taxonomy): domain Eukaryota; kingdom Metazoa; phylum Chordata; class Amphibia; order Caudata; family Salamandridae; genus Lissotriton; species Lissotriton helveticus. Next base: position 863,861,847 of record NC_136068.1, on the reverse strand, counting down.
AAGACGGGGTACAGTCGCCAGGAAAACCCGATTATTACCACGAATGAGCCGGAACACCACCACCAACTGTACGTCACCTCCAACGTGTCTTTGGCAACAAAGAGGCAAAGATAGCACACCAACTCGGACTATGTAAATGCCGTAGCATTGCAGAGGAGGACAATGGAAGAGCACAAGAGGCCCTGGACCGATGTGAATGGCACAACCAAGCAGAAATCCGCTGCCAACACGGAAGCAGCAACGCACCCCAGAGAAGGGCGGCCAGCAGAACACCAGTAGCTGAATGACATGGAGAAGATGGTGGCCACAGTCACAGTCACAAGGCGGGATACGGTGACAGGAGTCGGGGATCCGGACACTGTCCAACATGACCCGACACCACATCAACCGGGTGCGCACCGACCAGGAAGTGGGTGGACGGGGGGAGACTTGCCCAATGACACACATGCACAATTAAACAGTGCACTCTGTACACTCACAGTAACTCAGGATCATGTCCCTGATCCCACAGGAACACTTCAGCACACATGTACACCATGTGCCAAAAGGGGCACCCACACAACACATCAACAAGCACACAACCATCACATGCAAACGTGCGAAACACAGCAAACATGCATATACGTCAGCCATACTGACAATGTAAGAGGCACCACATGACGAGTAGCATGGCTGCAGTCCAATCACCATGACAATGTACACAGCAAGACACTGAGATGGCTGGGTGCGGACCACAACCGGAAAGGAGCAGGTCAAACTCGGACACAACCACCTGCAAAAACAACCCCTGACGTCAACGGTACATCTGTGGACAAACCATGCCCAAGAGTCACATCTCGACGAAGAACACAAGTTACCCAAGTCTGCAACATTTCAGCACCGTGGAAGCACAGAACTGACAGGCACACTGCCTGAAAGGGACCAGTGGCAGACAAATCGAAGCCGCAGGAGGGTATCAACCACCATGCAGAATACGCACATAAGTATAAGTGCACCTCGGCATTGACAACATCCCGGTACGAACAGCAACATCTCGACAACAGAACACAGGACACTACCGGTGCTGCAAATGTGCACAACATGACAAATCACATCTGGCATAGCAGGACACTGTGACATGACAATGTACAAGTACAACCTGTAACCTGCAAATATGTTTTATTCATACATGCTGTGTTTTTGGACATTTTATACTGTCCCATGATTGGCAGGGACGGCGACAATGTCACGTGCTCATGAGAAGTAATTGTCAATGATGGTGTAGTGTAGTTCCTATTATCCCAATAGGCTCTGCGCATTGGAATAATACCTCCAATAGTATAGACCTAGACCAGACGTTAACTAGGTCTTCTACTGTCGATATTAGACTTAAAGTTTTGGGTTTGCCAGCTAGCTCAGAGTTCACTAGAAACGTTCTCGAATAGGCAAGGAGGAGTTGAACCTCCCTGGATAGACAAGAAGGGATTTAGTTTCTGACAACCATAGAACATGACAACTTTGCTCTCCCCTAATCAAGAGTGTATCTCTAGAGTCGTGTGAAAACAAAAGACAACTTATTTTACTCAGTCAGTACGTGCATTCTTAGTTTCACCAGATTGTAGAGAAAAGGAAGAGACGGGCGTGTTCAATAAAAGATGTTATTTATTGATCAGTCTCTTTTCTCGTACAAGAGAAATGAATCGATATTATTGCAATACTTATGGTTAAGTAAAGTGCATACAATAAAAGCAGAATTATGAAATAATACTGTAAAAGCATAGATATGGTTTCTAAGCCATATGCTATTTAAAATGGATAGAATATATACATACACATATACATTTAACTAATCGTACTCAACTGGTGCTTCTAACCACGCCTACCCCGGTGTACCTGACCTAAGCCTAATACGTGGGCTGGAGTAGAAAGTAGCAGTTTGAGTTAAGTTTGTTTTGCCAAGTGACTGACTCAAGAATTCTCTGCAAGGGGTTATTCAGTTCTGTACCTGAGATCTAGGATGGTTGAGGGATGGTATCTCTCGTCTGTGGTCTCGATATTCCAAGCTGCCTGCAAGGGCTGCTCGGAAGCGCCGGAGCTGGATTTCTCGACAGGAGAAAGGCAGCTTCTCGTTCTCAGCGCGTCAGGAAGGCGGGGCAGCGCCAGTGGGCTTCGCTCTCTGCTGGGCTTCGGCAAGTCTCGCTGCTCCGATCTCGTCACCACCGCGTGTGTTTGCTTAAGGCAATGTCGGTAATATTTATACCTGTAAGGTGCCGAGATGTTAATGTTAATGTTAATGTTAATGTTAGTCAGCATTTATTGAGCGCTCGTACGCCCGGAGGCTTCATGGCGCTATAGAAAGGAACCAGGCGCGACAGTCAGTTAGTAGAGCTGGAGCAGCTCAGTAGTGTGCTTGAGAGAAGAGCCAGGTTTTCAAAGAATGTCTAAAGCTGAGGATGCTATCACTCAGCTTTAGGTGAAGGGGAAGAGAGTTCCAGAGGACAGCTGCAAGGTGGTCAAAGCAGCTGCCTCCGAGACGCTTCCTTTTGTACGGAGGTACAGTCAAAAGTGATTTATAGGTGGACCGGAGATGGCGGGAGGGACTGTATCTTTTAAATAAGTCTCTAATGAATAACGGGCCAGTGTCATTTAGAGACCTAAATACGATGCACCCGGCTTTGAAGGCCACGCATTGCTCAACCGGCAACCAGTGTAGCTGCTTCAGGCCAAGTCTGACTGATTGCCTCCTAGGTATGTTCAGAAGGAGCCTGGCTGCTTGGTTCTGAACCAGCTGGAGGCGTTTGAGCTCTCCAGTTTGGAGCCCAAGGTAGAGACTGTTAGAGAAGTCCAGTCTGGACAGAACCAAGGAGATGACAATCTGTGTGAGGGCTGCTGAGGAGAAGAAACGGGCAATTTTTTTTATTTTCTTCAACTGAAAAAAACTGGAGGATACAACTGCTCCAACCTGTTTTTTTAACGAGAGATCCTCACTAATGAAGATACCTAGGCTCTTAACCGAGGGTGACTTAGATGGAGGAGCGCCCATGCTGGAGGGCCAAAAGCTGGGGTTCCAACTAAGTGTACTCTGTCCAGGCAAGACCAATTCGGTCTTGCCTGGGTTGAGTTTCAGATGATTGCAGCTCATCCAACTCAGAATGTGGGACATGGTTCTTTGAAATTCTACCACCGAGTCCTTGGTGTTCAGGGGAAAGATGAGCTGCAAATCATCAGCGTAGTTGAAAATGGTTGCCTTTGCATTCCGAAGGGAGTACAGAAGGGGGCGTAGGTACAAATTAAAAAGCAGGGGAAATAACGAGGAGACCTGTGGTACGCCGCAGGTAGTGGGTATAGTAGGAGCCGAGAAGGAGCCCAGTCTGACCGATTGTGTTCGGCCAGTGATGAATGAGCGGATCCAGCTCAGTGCAGGGCCCCTAAGACCTGCCTGCTCGACACGGTCGACCAAGATGGTGTGGTCGACCGTGTCGAACGCAGCAGAGAGGTCCAGTAGCACCAGAGCCTGATTGACGTAAGGATGGACATAGATACGTCAATAAGGATGTCATACGAGCTGGTCGTTAGCACATTCTTTTACTGAAGTTCTTTGAGAAATCAAAACAATGGCCGCAGGGATTTTCCCAGGTTGTCATAGGTTTGATTTGTTTTGAGAACTCCGTATGCCTTATCAGGGGCTGGAGGAATATTGCTTGCCTAATTAGATGGCAAGCGTTATGACCTAATCAGATAACGCGCTCCTGTGCCGTGGTCTGGCTTAATCAGATAACGGTTTCTGCATCATGGGATGGCTGCTAGTCAATTGTTAACCAGAATAGGGTCAGGAATAGGGGGATCTATACAGAACCTATAGGAATACATCACACCCACTCCACGCTAACTATGGCCATATTTACGAATCTAGGCATAGTAAAACATACTGTAGAGTATCGTGTATACCTTACCACCCCAAAATACACATAATGCATTTCGAAATTATGTAATATACGGGAAAAAAAATAGTCACATGTACTATATGCACTCAAGCAGTAGAATAATGCTAAATTAATCACGCATATGTATACATTATTAGTATTCGAATATGAGAATTAAACATGAAATGGCTCTTAATACAGAAGAAAAGGTCGAGACCACTTCATCACAGTTAAAAAATATTTATGAACATACCAGCGGGCAGCTAATGTCTATGAAGTTTCTAAAAACAGAAATTAGTTCTCTAAGAATAGTTCTTACTTTAAGCAGAAGATAAGTGTCCCGAAAAAATTATAAAAATATTTTGGGGCTGCTAAAAAAATTGCTGTCCGTGAACTGGAGGAAAAATTGTTCTTGCTATTTTATTATTAAAGTTGAAGGCCAAATTCAAGGTGTCGGGAACTCCGTGTGCTAGCTTGCTCAAGAGTCGTTATTTCTGCTCTGGTGAGAACATCATATCATTGAGACTGCTGAAAAAGCTGTCAACAGCTTCCTGTGAGAGTTCCACTAACTCGGAAAAAGATGTAACCATGCAATCATGTGCATGATTGTCTCCATTGACGTTTTGAGTAGTATTGCTGACAGAAGGTTGTACCTGATCGATGCTGCTTTCATCTTGATCTTCACTACCCCTTAATCGTAGTGGTGAAGTTTCTACGAATGCCGTCATCAGGATTGGCAGCCGTTGAGGGCAGCACAATGCATGAGCCGTTACCGGACCCAACAATGTTTCTGCATCCATTGGCGCATCCGATTGTAGCGTCAGACAGGTGTCCAACACGCATTCTTCTCCGCACAGCATGCATCTTAATACAGGTAAAACACATCTTTGCCATATCGGCCGAAATGAAAGAAACCAAGTCAAGTTCAGGTCTCTAAGCCGGGTTAGTCCCAGGATTTTTGATATCCGGTCCCGGTATCCAATGGCTCGGATTGTTTCTTCCCTTGTCGCAGGTGTTTTGTCTGTGACATGGTTTGCCATAACGAAATATAAGGACTAAGAATAGGATTCCTGCAATTAGTCCCAAAATGAGGGGAACTCCTCCAAAAATCGAATGGACGAGGTCTGGAAAAATACCCAGTATGGCTTTGAATGGTGTTAATGCTCCTGAAAACAATGTCTTAAATACATTTGAGACTCCACTGGTATCAGAAATATTTAAGATTTCATTCAGAATTTCTGCGAAATGTATGGGGGAATTAGTTGATAACAATGAGTGAATCTCTGCAGTCGTCCTTGCGACTAGGAGATCATACGTTTCTTTTGATTGCGTGAGCCTGGTCGGCGTCTGAAGAAGCACTGTTTTCATTCTGCTTAAAGTATCAATTCGAATAGAAGTAATTTTTAAGTTAGGCCATGTCCTTGCCTCCCTGTCTGGAAAGGAGCTGGGGAACAATAAGCGTCCACAGCACATGACCTTCGCAGTCGTACTTACGAGATAAGGAACCCCGGGCAGTATACTACAACATCTGCGATCCACAATTAGGATGTAACTCCCGTTATAGAGTCTTTTAAAGAATGGTTCTATCTGTGTTGCAGGTGTGCCTAGCTGGTGACATGAAAGGTTATTTGAGTTCCCTTCACAGGCTCCATGCAAACTAATTCCATTACACAGAAGTGTACCGCTTAGTGACATTGCACAATTATTGCCACTAAGGAACACTTTCTGGCCTTTATTACTGACACATGCATGTGAATAGGGCAAGTTCCATGTTGACTTAATGTACCCTTTTCCCAATTTTTCGTACATGCCAGCCTGTATATATTTTTGGCAGTATTGAAACCTGAAAGTAGATATCGGAATGTTAATTATCCCATGTATTATCCATTCAATGACAGGTCGTTCTGACATTGTCAATGGTAATCTCTCGAGTTTCTCAATGCTCAGGATTGTATAATCAGCACCCTTTTGTGCCATACTGATTTGTTTATCAGTAAGGTTAAAGATATTGAATAGTGACGTTGTGTTGATTAAACGCCAAGGCACATAGCCTGAACGCAGATTTTGTAACGTCCATCCAAGCTGTATAATAGAACGCAATTGCGACTGACCGTGTTGTAACAACAGTAAGTCTTGCGATATTATGTCGATTGCTGAAGACACAATACTGTCCAATGAAAAAATTCTGGAGGACAGAGTCATTAACCCATTGTCCACTACAGAAAGCGATTTTTCCAAATTAATACGGTCAATTTCCCGTATACTTTCTGCTGTCTCAATTTGAGTTATCTTCCAGGCCTCGTTGTAAGCTGCATATATAGAGGCTGCTATGAAGCGTTTTTGACGCTGTTAGCGCGGTCCCATAATGAAATCATGCAAGTCAGCACCATCAGTAAGTAAAGTTAGGTGTTGCTTAATTTCTGTCAGTGTGGAAGTTTGTAGCCATTGAAGGCAGAGTTTGCCCACACTGTAGGTGGTGATTATCCCTGGGTGTTGTCTTTGGGAATATCTAGGGTCTGGCCTGGTCAATGTGAACCCCTGTGTTTTGTTCAGGAATCTGTCTTGACAGTTATTAGTATCTGTGGGCCAGATTAACCATTGTTTCCAATCAGGTTTTGTTCTGTTTTGGTTTAATACATAGTTTACGTCTATCTCTTCATCTGCAGAGTTATTGCTGTTCATTGTTGGTTTTGGAATAGACGGTTTATTTAAGTCTTTGATTTTGGCTAATCCAAGACAGGTAGTTTGTTGAATAGTGTCATTCAAGAATATATTTTGTTCTGGGATCATGCAGGCTCTAAACAATGATTCTATACCCTGAACTTGCCATTCTCTTGTACCCCAAACACTTTTAACTTCCACATTTTTGTCCCAATAATCAAAACCAAATGTATTCATCTGTTCAAAAAATGAGTCCGAATATATCAATTTTGTGTTTGTAAGCATGGTTTTTGTTCCTGTCTTATTTGACAATTTAAAATAAAATGTTTCAGCTTTACTTGTATTGAACCCTGAAAAATAAGAATATTTGTCATAAATGGTTCTTGAGCTTCCTTTTGGAGGGGTTGCACAATGTTCCCATTGATTATAATTTAAAACATTTCTAGGTTGTGCAGATTTATGTAGAAAATGGTTACCATAGTGGTTGTAGCAGTACATACTATCATAATTAGACGAACCCTGCAAATAATCATGTTTGGTAAATTTAGCAGACATCACTAGGTCAGACATCATGTCATTAATACTTTCAAAGTCCCAATCATCAGCAAATGAGTTTGGTTTTACAAAGTCACTCAACGAGATCTTGATTTGGTGTGGATATTTGAGGATTTCAACCGGACCATGAATTTCATAGTCAGTATTGTCCCATGCTACCCCACCCGGTATAGGATTGGCTGTGAAGTTGACTGAAGAAAGTTCTCTTTTCTCGACGTGTGAAGACGTGTGTGGCTTGAGGATCAAGTTGATTTTCTGGCTTGCTGTGTCCATTTTTGCATATTTTCCCTCAATGAAGCGTCCCAAGCATAGTACCATGATGAGCCAAAGTATGAGGATAAATACACCAAAGGACACCCAAAATTCAATCCATGGAGAAATCAGATAGGTTTCTTTCAGTTGTTTCAAAAGCTCCTTAGCTTTGTCTTTAAGGGTTTTTGTTGATGGCTGTGTCTTTGATTCACTGAGGTCTTCAGAGGAATCATTAAAGTTTATGAAGTAGCCGGATGCTGTTCTATCAATTGTTCCAATTGTTTCAGGATTACTGTTTCTTGCATATTCATTTGTTACTTCATTGTAAGTTGGTGTGTCTCTACTAAACGTTTTTATTTGGGTTTTCAGAGGTGTGAGTTCCATTGCATTGTTGCATAGTCCTGGTTGTTGTTCTGTAGGCGTTTCGAATGTGATTAGCCTTTTAGTTAGCACCTCTGTGTTTGTAGCAAACCTCGGTGTTCTACTACTTATCGGGAGTCCACTTGGCCTACTGTTTGTTATCGGCCACATGATTGTGGTTTTACCAGGTCGATGGATACAACTCGGTTCTCCTTTTTACCAGCAAGCGGCGGTAGTACAACTGATCTTGTCCCGTTGATGGACAAGACAGGAACTGCTTTTCTGTAAGAAGGCCCAAATTCCTTCTTTACTGCGACCTTTTCTCTGACTAGATCCCCTATTTTTGGAATCCAGACAGGTCTTGCTGGTACAGGCGGTGTTTCTTCAGTGGTTGTTGGCTGTTGTTTCAACTTTATGTTGCTCAGGTCTTTTCTTGTTTCGTTTAAGTCCTGCAAAATAGCCAAACGATCTTTGATATCAAAGCTTTTTTCTTTCACCACTGAAGTCTGACTGTCAAGATCTAAGACTAACATCCTAGTCCCAAACAATAATTCGTACGGACTGAATCCCTTCAGAGAATTTCTTGGCAAGTTGTTTAGACTACGTTGGACACTTATTAGATGTTTGACCCACCCAGCTCCCGAACCTAATACCTTTGCTGTTATAGATCGCTCTCTGCCTTTGGTTTTTTCTTTACTCCATCCCGTATCCCTCAGGAGGGAAGTGAGAAGATTTCCGCAAATGCAATGCTCATTCTGGCCAACCACTCCTCACAAACCCGGGAGGCAAATGGGAAGATATTGGTCAGTACGTAGCATGCTTCTAGCGTATATGCCATTATAGACTTGCAAATCTTGATATAACAGTTCTGGCGTCAGCCGAAAGTTGGGGTCTACATTATAAGTGAAAACTAGTCTCTGTATGTTAATACGACGCATTTTTCATATTGGGATTTATTTTTTATTGTTGATCCTTTCTGGTGTGAAACACCAAGGTAATATACCGTTTCTTTCACCACTGCGATTTCTGTTACAGTTTGGGCAGTTTTTTACAAAAATGGTATGATGCAGGCCCATGCCTGGCCACCAGTACACTTATTGTAATTCTTCCAGAGAATCTTTTAGTTTGAGGTGTCTGAGACCCTCGCCCATATGTGCGTCTGCTATTAACAAGCCTCTCCTGTCCATGTTTGGAATCACTCTATCCCCCACTCCAGGGATTCGAGCAAAAGGAACGGAGTTCGCATCGATTATGTATGTATATTTGAGTGGGTAACTGATCGGTAACGCTGAGCAGTCGCCTTTTGATGATGTTTTCACCGCCAGCATTGTTTCACCGTCAATGTATTTTACTGCACGCTTTTTTCTAGCTACGGAAGCCGATTCAGTTGCTACCGCTGTGGCTTTCTCAGCCAATGAATTCCCTGCAACGTGAACGCCATCACGCTGATGACTCAGTGAGTGTATCACGTGAGTCTTTGGTAGTTCTTTTTTTAACAGAACTATTTGTTCCCAAAGCAGTTTTTGCTTTATTGTTGCACCTGTGTCATCTTTGTAACCGTTTTGAATCCATTTCTGTAAATCGCTGTTATATGATTTGACGCAGTAATACGAATCGGACACTATGAGTGTCGGGAATTCGCAATCTGCATTATCTAGCGCCATTTTCAATGCTATTATTTCAGTCTGTTGTTCTGAATTAGTTTCTACTGAGTGTGTTTTTGTTAATAGAGGTCTTAGTATACCTCCGCGCCACACTTCTTTTGTAATTTCACATGTGGGGTTGTATGCTTGTTCTCCCCAAACGGATGGTTGAGCATGTCCGTCTGTATAGATTATACAAGCGTACTGTCGTAATGGCAGAATGTCTATTGGCAGAGGGAATGTTCTTTCACATTCTAGATGTTTTAGTTCCTCTAGTTCTGGATCAAAGTAGTATTTTACTTTGTCCATTGTAATGCAATTCACCCATTGTATCCATTCCGGATTCAATGCTGTTGTTGGTAAATTACACGGGGTTGTTAATGCCTCAAAGGCTGATTCTGCTGTTCTGACTGTGATGTGTCTACCGTCAGCTTTATCTTTTTCTCTAGCTATTGCGGTTTGAACTGCATGAACAATGTTTTCTTTAATGCTGAATTTCTTTTCAGCTTCTGTGTACAAGTGTGATTTGAATGCAATTGGTACCTTTTCTCCCTCGTTAGAGGTCAGGTATGTGAATCCGCATCTTCCTGGGATGACTCGAATCACAAGGTTGCGTGTGTTATCACGTGTTTCTAATTTTGTTTTAATTAACATATCTGTTTGTAAGGATCTCAGAATTTCTGTGTATTTTTGAGTCCAATTGGTTTTTTTAAAATCTGGTTTTATTAGATCATAAAGGGGTTTGACCCTTTCTGCGTAATTTGCAATGTATGTTCTTCCGAAATTTAGGAAACCTAGAATTGACTGTAGGTTTTTTTGTGTTCTAGGTGCTTGGAGTACGGCACATTTCTCTAGGAAGTTGTCAGCCAGGCTTTTGCCTTCACTTGATAATTCATATCCTAAGAACAGGACTGTTAGATGGGCAATTCTAGATTTTTTAAAGTTGAATTTGTAACCCTCTGCTGCGAACCCAAGTATTATGGTGTTCACTCTCTTCAAGTGAGTATCCAAGTCATCATCTGTTAGGTATATGTCATCGACATAAGATAATGCTTCGTCATCATATGTTTGTAGTAACTCTGTTACTCTCGCTGAGAATAATCCTGGGCTGTTCTTGTACCCCTGGGGTAACCAACAGAATTCTTTTTGAGCGCCATTTATTGAGAACGCTGACAAGTATCTGCTCTCTGGTGCTATATTTTGACAAAAGAATCCATTAGAGATGTCTAATGTTGTTTTATATTTTTTGCGCACTATGTTATTCATTAGTGCAGCACTATGCGAGTTTTGTACTGCAAAAGTTTTGCAACATGAGTTAAGGTGTCTGTAATCCAAAACTAGACGATATGAATTGTCTGGTTTGGAGACAGGAAACAAAGGGTTGTTCATTTGTGAGGTGCAAGTTTCAATCACCCCCTGGTATTCTAGTTGATCTAGAATTTCTTTTACCTGTTATTAAGCTTCTTGCTTGATTGGATACTGCCTTTGTGCAGTAGGTTGTGATTTTAACTGGATTTTGTGTGGAGGAGATTCCTCATCCCATCCCACATGATTTTTATATAAAGCAGGAGCTTGAGCTACTGCCCACTTTCTTGCAAGTGTATATTTTTTATGAATTGGAATATGATTTGAGAAGGCAGGCATAATTATTTCTTCGCCATGTGGGCACTCCCTGACAAACTCTGGTGGCCAATCTTTTTCAGCTAGAAGGATGTCATAGCCCTTGGAGAGATTATCCCAAAAAAGGCCCCTTATTTTTCTAGTCTTATCCCCTTCTATACGTAAAGTTATTTCATATATTTTGTGAGGTTTGCTAACTCTGGTGTCTGCAGTTTCCACTTGAATGTATTCATTCGTGTCCACTGTCTCCAGATGATTCATAAGGACTTTGCGTGCTATGCTCACTTCTGCTGCGCTGTCTAGCATTGTCTGAGCCCACTCTCCGTTTTTCAGCTGTGTCCTCAGTACTCTCGGCAGGAGATCTTTCTCTCCGCCGAGGAGACCTTCCTCTGGACTGGAATCTCTTTTCTTTTGGATTGGATTGTTTGTTTCCATCCCAGTTCTTCTTTTGATTGTTTAGATTATTTTTAATAAATATTTTTTTCAGGACTTTCAATTAGTTGGGGCTTCACTGGTATTCCACCCAAACTATCTCTACCTAGTTCTTCATAGGATTTTTCTATAATTCTGGCAATTTCAGCTGGTTGGTCTGCTATATCTGTCTCTTTTAACCTCTGGCGGATCGCCACATTCGCTGCTTCTCCTTTTATGTTGGCTAGTAATATTGCCGAGACCTGCTTGAAGTCTTTTAGTAATTTCATACCGAGAGTTAAAGCGGGTTCTGGACCGTATTCGTCTTGAATTTGTTTTAGCACATCTGGCATTACTGACATGGATGGAACTCCATGTGTTTTTGTGTAAATGGAAGCAAAGACTGTACCCCAAGTGTCACAGTCCTCCACGTGTGGTGCGATTCCCATTGGAAGACAGATAGTCAGAATCCTGTGTTTTTCTACCGGGGTGGTATCTGGAAATACCGCCTCTATTTGGGTGATTTTTTGTGCTAACCAGAATGGTATTTGTTCCCGTTTAGCTGGTACTTTACCTAGGCAGGACTGTATGTTCTGTGGTGTAATTTTATTTGTGTTCCCCTGATGAGGGGTCAGCTGTGGAATTTTAATTACTGGTTGGACAGTTGAAGTCCGCATTACATATTGGACTAATTGTCTATATATTTTAATTAATTGTTTTAGTTGTACTAAAAGATCTGCTGCAGACATTCTTTCGATGTCTGGATGTGGTGTGTATCCGGCTAGGACCGGCCACGTTGCTCCTGGTCTACCTAGTGGACCGAGCCTGGTGATGTGATTATTATGTTTTAGGGCGCCATTAAACAAGAGCAGGTGCTCTTGGAATTTGAGTGGTACTTCCACTTCCTCGAAAGGAGTGTACTCATTAGGAGGTTCCTCTATTTTATAATAGTGGAACTCCTTTGTTACAGCATTTGCTGCTGGAAAGTTTATCCATGAATAGAATACCTCTGTCTGCCGATATTCGTGTGCCTCAATTACGAATATGACTGTACCACCTCTTGGTGTCAGTCCATTGTCTATAAGTTTTAACGTTATAGATCTTCTTATGTTGACCGGGATGAGTTTTATATCCGGGTCAGCTTCTTGCATAGTATTATCAGCTTCTATTAGTTCAGCTGCTAATCTAACTCTCTCTCTTTCATCATCACTTTCTGACATTTTACTGTCAGGAAGGTTATTCTGTTTGTTTGCAGATCAGGTTCCTTATGGAAACAAAGATTAGATGCACAATATTTTGGAACAGTGTATCCTTCAACGTTGATTGAACCAAGAACCATACATAGGAGTTCCCTCCTGCGAGGTTTGGCGGATTTTACCTCTCACCCACTCCAGACGTCTTTGGAGTATTATGGGAAAAAAGGGTCTGAGTGAAAGAGCACGACTGAGTTACTCTAAAGTCTTGCGTTAGTTTTATCGCCTATCCAAACACGTTGGGCGCCATGTAGTGTAGTTCCTATTATCCCAATAGGCTCTGCGCATTGGAATAATACCTCCAATAGTATAGACCTAGACCAGACGTTAACTAGGTCTTCTACTGTCGATATTAGACTTAAAGTTTTGGGTTTGCCAGCTAGCTCAGAGAAGCTAGCTCACTAGAAACTTTCTCAAATAGGCAAGGAGGAGTTGAACCTCCCTGGATAGACAAGAAGGGATTTAGTTTCTGACAACCATAGAACATGACAACTTTGCTCTCCCCTAATCAAGAGTGTATCTCTAGAGTCGTGTGAAAACAAAAGACAACTTATTTTACTCAGTCAGTACGTGCATTCTTAGTTTCACCAGATTGTAGAGAAAAGGAAGAGACGGGCGTGTTCAATAAAAGATGGTATTTATTGATCAGTCTCTTTTCTCGTACAAGAGAAATGAATCGATATTATTGCAATACTTATGGTTAAGTAAAGTGCATACAATAAAAGCAGAATTATGACATAATACTGTAAAAGCATTGATATGGTTTCTAAGCCATATGCTATTTAAAATGGATAGAATATATACATACACATATACATTTAACTAATCGTACTCAACTGGTGCTTCTAACCACGCCTACCCCGGTGTACCTGACCTAAGCCTAATACGTGGGCTGGAGTAGAAAGTAGCAGTTTGAGTTAAGTTTGTTTTGCCAAGTGACTGACTCAAGAATTCTCTGCAAGGGGTTATTCAGTTCTGTACCTGAGATCTAGGATGGTTGAGGGATGGTATCTCTCGTCTGTGGTCTCGATATTCCAAGCTGCCTGCAAGGGCTGCTCGGAAGCGCCGGAGCTGGATTTCTCGGCAGGAGAAAGGCAGCTTCTCGTTCTCAGCGCGTCAGGAAGGCGGGGCAGCGCCAGTGGGCTTCGCTCTCTGCTGGGCTTCGGCAAGTCTCGCTGCTCCGATCTCGTCACCACCGCGTGTGTTTGCTTAAGGCAATGTCGGTAATATTTATACCTGTAAGGTGCCGAGATTGACGTAAGGATGGACATAGATACGTCAATAAGGATGTCATACGAGCTGGTCGTTAGCACATTCTTTTACTGAAGTTCTTTGAGAAATCAAAACAATGGCCGCAGGGATTTTCCCAGGTTGTCATAGGTTTGATTTGTTTTGTGAACTCCGTATGCCTTATCAGGGGCTGGAGGAATATTGCTTGCCTAATTAGATGGCAAGCGTTATAACCTAATCAGATAACGCGCTCCTGTGCCGTGGTCTGGCTTAATCAGATAACGGTTTCTGCATCATGGGATGGCTGCTAGTTAATTGTTAACCAGAATAGGGTCAGGAATAGGGGGATCTATACAGAACCTATAGGAATACATCACAATGGGGTTTCTACGGGCAATTCCTGCTGCTGCTGCAGTGGGATGTGGGCCAACTGCCCCATCGTCCCCATCATCATCCGGTACTTCTGGAACTGGGATACATGAGGCATTGGTGCGTACACAGATGTTGTCCACTTTAACGCATCAAAAGTGGAGACAGATTTAACACCCCATTCACAAGCTGGTGCAAACTGTAGACAACGCCAGTATTCCCTCGATAACTGTCCCAGAATTTATCTCCACGGTGGACACCACCAACTAACCCTAATGAGATGCAGAGTAGGCTTTCCCGTGAAAAAACACATGAGAAAACCACAACACCACTTTCACAATGAACTGCCAGATCTGCGAAGCGCAACAAAAACAGGCAATAAGCCGCGATAGCACCAGGGATTTAACACCTGCCTTTTGCTGGTGCTAAGCGATGCAAAAGGGGATGATGGACGGAGCGTTTGAGCAAATCAAACACTCACCCCCAGTCAACTGATCTGGGTTTAATCCATCACCATTCTTTAGCTCACTTCGCCACCCCAGTTCAGACATGGCCATATGCAAATCAGTCTGACCCTGTGCCTCATAGGAACAGTCCAGCCCGAACTGCCAAACCATGTCTTCCCTGGACCGGAAACAAGCATCCTGGGACCGGTTTTGGGTTCATAACCCTCATCAGCCAGGCTATCTTGAATCCAGTGGCAAAGTGAGCAAGGGACTCATGTCTGAGCATACCCTGCCAACTTAGGGCGAACAAAGCGATACAAAAGGGGATGATGGACAGAGCGTTTGAGCAAATCAAACACTCACCCCCAGTCAACTGATCTGGGTTTAATCCATCACCATACTTTAGCTCACTCCGCCACCCCAGTTCAGACATGGCCATATGCAAATCAGTCTGACCCTGTGCCTCATGGGAACAGTCCAGCCCGAACTGCCAAGCCATGTCTTCCCTGGAGCGGAAACAAGCATCCTGGGACCGGTTTCGGGTTCATAACCCTCATCAGCCAGGCTATCTTGAATCCAGTGGCAAAGTGAGCAAGGGACTCACGTCTGAGCATACCCTCCCAACTTAGGGCGAACAAAGCGATACAAAAGGGGAAGATGGACGGAGCGTTTGAGCAAATCAAACACTCACCCCCAGTCAACTGATGTGGGTTTAATCCATTACCACATGACGAGGAGCATGGCTGCAGTCCAATCACCATGACAATGTACACAGCATGACACTGAGATGGCTGAGTGCGGACCACAACCGGAAAGGAGCCGGTCAAATTCGGACACAACCACCTGCAAAAACAACCCCTGACGTCAACGACACTTCTGTGGACAAACCATGCCCAAGAGTCACATCTCGACGAAGAGCACAAGTTACCCAAGTCTGCAACATTTCAGCATCATGGAAGCACAGAACTGACAGGCACACTGCCTGAAAGGGATCAGTGGCAGACAAATCGAAGCCGCAGGAGCATATCAACCACCGTGCAGAATACGCACATAAGTATAAGTGCACCTCGACATTGACAACATCCGGGTATAAACAGCAACATCTCCACAACAGAACACAGGACACTACTGGTGATGCAAATGTGCACGACATGACAAATCATATCTGGCATAGCAGGACACTGTGACATGACAATGTACAAGTACAACCTGTAACCTACAAATATGTTTTATTCATACATGCTGTGTTTTTGGACATTTTGTACTGTCCCATGACAGGGACGGCGACATGCGTGCTCATGAGAAGTAATTGTCAATGATGGTGTTTCTACGGGCCATTCCTGCTGCTGCTGCAGTGGGATGTGGGCCAACTGCCCCATCGTCCCCATCATCGTCCGGTACTTCTGGAACTGGGATCCATGAGGCATTGGTGCGTACAAAGATGTTGTCCACCTTAACGCATCAAAAGTGGAGACAGATTTAACACCCCATTCACAACCTGGTGCAAACTGTAAACAACGCCAGTATTCCCGCAATAACTGTCCCAAAATGTATCTCCACGGTGGATACCACCCACTAACCCTAATGAGATGCAGAGCAGGCTTTCCCGTGAAAAAACACATGAGAAAACCACAACACCACTTTCACAACGAACTGCCAGATCTGCGAAACGCAACAGAAACCAGCAATAAGCTGCGATAGCACCAGGAATTTAACACCTGCCTTTTGCTGGTGCTAAGCGATACAAAAGGGGATGATGGACGGAGCGTTTGAGCAAATCAAACATGATCTGGGTTTAATCCATCGCCATTCTTTAGCTTACTCCGCCACCCCAGTTCAGACATGGCCATATACAAATCAGTCTGACCCTGTGCCTCATGGGAACAGTCCAGCCCGAACTGCCAAGCCATGTCTTCCCTGGACCGGAAACAAGCATCCTGGGACCGGTTTCGGGTTCATAACACTCATCAGCCAGGCTACCTTAAATCCAGTGGCAAAGTGAGCAAGGGACTCACGTCTTAGCATACCCTACCAACTTAGGGCGAACAAAGCGATACAAAACGGGTTGAAGGACGGAGCGTTTGAGCAAATCAAACACTCACCCCCAGTCAACTGATCTGGGTTTAATCCATCACCATTCTTTAGCTCACTCCACCACCCAAGTTCAGACATGGCCATATGCAAATCAGTCTGACCCTGTGACCCTGGACTGTTCCCGTCCAGCCCGAAATGCCAAGCCATGTCTTCCCTGGACCGGAAACAAGCATCCTGGGACTGGTTTCGGGTTCATAACCCTCATCAGCCAGGCTATCTTGAATCCAGTGGCAAAGTGAGCAAGGAACTCACGTCTGAGCATACCCTGCCAACTTAGGGCGAACAAAGCGATACAAAAGGGGATGATGGACGGAGCGTTTGAGCAAATCAAACACACACCCCCAGTCAACTGATCTGAGTTTAATCCATCACCATTCTTTAGCTCACTCCGCCACCCCAGTTCAGACATGGCCATATGCAAATCAGTCTGACCCTGTGCCTCATGGGAACAGTCCAGCCCGAACTGCCACGCCATGTCTTCCCTGGACCGGTTTCGGGTTCATAACCCTCATCAGCCAGGCTATATTGAATCCAGTGGCAAAGTGAGCAAGGGACTCACGTCTGACCATACCCTGCCAACTTAGGTTGAAAAAAGCGATACAAAAGGAGAAGATGGATGGAGCGTTTGGGCAAATCAAACACTCACCCCTAGTCAACTTATCTGGGTTTAATCCATCACCATACTTTAGCTCACTCCACCACCCCAGTTCAGACATGCCCATATGCAAATCAGTCTGACCCAGTGCCTCGTGGGAACAGTCGAGTCCAAACTGCCAAGCCATGTCTTCCCTGGACCGGAAACAAGCATCCTGGGACCGGTTTCGGATTCATAATCCTCATCAGCCAGGCTATCTTGAATCCAGTGGCAAAGTGAGCACGGGACTCACGTCTGAGCATACCCTGTCAACTTAGGGCGAAAAAAGCGATACAAAGGGGATGATGGACGGAGCGCAAATCAAACACTCACCCCCAGTCAACTGATCTGGGTTTAATCCATCACCATTATTTAGCTCACTCCACCACCCCAGTTCAGACATGGCAATATGCAAATCAGTCTGACCCTGTGCCTCATGGGAACAGTTCAGCCCGAATTGCCAAGCCATGTCTTCCCTGGACCAGAAACAAGCATCCTGGGACCGGTTTTGGATTCATCATCCTCATCAGCCAGGCTATCTTGAATCCAGTGGTAGAGTGAGGAAGGGACCCACGTCTGGGCATACCCTGACAGCTTAGGGCGAACAAAGCGATACCAATGGGGATGGTGGACTTCAAAGCATGTTCGACAGGAGTTTAGCCAAAATCTTCGGCTCCGCATTCAAAAGGGAGATAGGCCTATAGGAGGCACAGTTCGTTTTACCTTTACCCTCCTTGTGAATCACAACAATGGATGCCAGTCTCTGGTCTATAGGAAGAACCCCCCGGTCACAGGATTCAATAAACATATCTTTGAGTTGGGTGCCAACCAGTGCTTAATTTGTAAAATATGAAGTGCAGGTGTTCAAATTATTTTTAGGAGGCCACACCCACTTCCATAGGCTCCACCCACTTCCACCAGTGGCTCCGCCCACTTACTCTAGTTGCGCCACCCACCTCCTCAACTGGCACTGCTGCCTACTTGGGAGGTAATTTTCTTCTCTGGATTATGGCCTGGGAGGCCCAGGCTACTCACTGCACCTTTACTCTCCATCTCCTATTCACCCTTTTTTGTTTGCAGATTATTATAACGGTTTACATGAGCACAAGTTACGTTACACTAGGACACATTCAATTGCTTGATAGGCATGGGCGGATGACGTGATTTGCCCAGAATCACGGGATGTTGAGCCGACCCAGAGACTCGAAGCTGGACCTGGATCCCACATTCCAAAGTGGGCAGATGTGACCATTATGTCACATCCTCTTCCCTTGACAAGGAATCAGCAATGCTCCTTGCTGTCCCCCAGCACTACCACAGTGTACATTACAATGACCGTTTTGGTCTCAAGCTCTTCCCAGCTTCTGAATGGATGTCCCAGAGCCCTTCTCAGGTGCACTCGTCCCTCTCCATCATATAAGAAGCGACTGAATCCCCAGGCAGGACAATTCTGCAAATACCACACTGGACAGTGTTGTTAGGCCATAACAAAGGCACACACCCTATATGACAAATACCATAATATGTACAGGAACTGCACAACAAAAACATTAGCGGATGAAAAATGCCTCTCGGCCACTATTAGACATAGATGGGACACTGGCCCTTTCTAGCATCCAGTTAGAGATGCACTTGTGCAAATACCATGTCACAAACAAAACGTTACTTAAAGCTTGCTAGGTTTCATTTGGTAAGTTTTTTGTGTGTTTCCTATCATAACATTAATTGATGTTTTTGAGTGCAAATTTTAAGCCCGCCTCGCATTGCAATCTGAAGGCCAATCAATGCGAAAATGCAGAGC
This sequence comes from Lissotriton helveticus, assembly GCF_964261635.1. Classification (NCBI taxonomy): domain Eukaryota; kingdom Metazoa; phylum Chordata; class Amphibia; order Caudata; family Salamandridae; genus Lissotriton; species Lissotriton helveticus. The sequence goes on along the minus strand of NC_136068.1, from coordinate 863,842,616 downwards.
TAACTTTTTAGGGTCATTAAAGATATGTTTGAAGCATGAGCTTCTGCAAATGTTAAGCTTTTAAACATTTCTGCTGACAGGATTAACATCGAGAAAGATTCTGTACCGCCTGACCTTGTCTGTAAAGTTGAAGTGGTTTCTCAAGGCAGACTCATATTTAGATGGCACATGCAATATTTTAAGAATACCTGTTTTAAAGTCAGCTAGTAGTGTCAGAGGTCGGAAACGTAGCAGAGGGCACCGTTACCTGTTCAGGTCTAATGTTCAAACTATGTTAAACAATTAAGTAAATAAAATATATACACAAGCAGCCTTGTAGGGTGGTGAGGACACAGAGAAGAAAATTCAACTAGGAAGCCTTACATGCTCTGCAATAAGTATCGCCCAGGAGTTACCAACCCATTCCAACACCACACAGATCTTGCATACATTCTGACATTTTCCTAAGCTACCCAAGATGGCCTTCAGCCAATAGGACGGCAGAACGCTTCATGCTCAGACTCAAAAAGGTGATACTAAGGGATCATGTGCAGCAGCACTCAGTTCCACAGGTACTATGGCAAGCTCAATAGGCATACATAAATATATCCGATGCCCATACAGCAAAGTGCTCAATCATAGTAATGTTGGGACGGCTAGTCCGCCCATGTCAACCCCAGTGGTATGCTGCCAGAGAGAATACAGAACTCAAGAGAAGAAGACCGCCACAGAAGGAAAGGGTGCTGCTGCAATGAAGAGGATGGATTCCAAGAAAGATGTCAAATGACACAGTTTAAGGCAAACAGTTGGAAGCTATTAAAATGTAGAAGCTCCCCCGGACACTGGACACCAGTTCTGGTCTCCTGAAAACACAGGTTATGGACATGGGAGAGATGGTCATCTCAAATAACTTAGTGTATGGTCAGCATGCTGGGGAATGGGCGCCAGCAGAAGCAGAGAAAGAGTGTGTCTTTAAAAAATATCATTAAATTAGCATACCTGGTATTGTGCCATCATTTACCTACCTCACAGCTTTTGCGTTTCGAAAAAATAGTCTATGTAGTTATTTTTTTCCGTAGACCTCTCCGATTCAGAAGCCATGAATTTACACTTTTCAGAACAACAAGATTAGAATAATGTTTTTCAAAACCACCCAGAGAGCAGATCTAATGTACAACGAAGTAAAACAGTGTTCTGTAAGGTAGCAGTATGAAAAAATGTGATGAAATCTATAAGGAATCAGTTTGACGAACCAATCGCTCCTGCTTCATAGTACAGACATGCTCTGCTTCCTGTCACCTCGCCGTGCCCCCCCCCTGCCATGAAACCTCAGCACTCACCATTGGTAGCAGTCCTCATGGCCTCCAGCTTCAAGCTGATTCTCGTACCAAAGAGCCGCAGGGAAAGGAAGCAGCACCTGGCTTGGGGATGTTCAGCTCTGAGGCCCTCCAGTGCCAGGAAGAGCAGCGGGAGCAATCAGTAACAGAGGGTGCCGCCAATGAGCGATGTGGACATAGCTGCCAAGGTTTCAGATTGGTTATGTGTGACATTTTCAGAATTTCTGTGTAATTATGGCTGACATTCAACGTCTATGAGTGACACTCTCTCGCAAGCAAAATCGAACAATAAAGAAGAGGGAAGCATATAAATATTAGAAATTACACCCAGCTGCCAACTTTTCAGATTGTTTATATGTGGCATTTCCAAAGATTAATTGCATTTGAGCGGCATTGTAGTTCAAAATGTGTGACACCTTCAGTAACAGTTTCTCATAAATGTGACCAAGGAAATAAGTCCATGTAAAGAGAAATATCAATAACTATCCACTTCTGAGCAGTGAGAAGGAATACAAACGACCTAGAAAGTGCTGCAAATTCCCTGTACTAAAAGGCCAATAACTCATTTTGCATTTGTAATGAGATTTGTACTGTAGTTAATACAGAATTACTCACTATATTGCTGAGGTTTTAAACTGGTTCAAATGGCTGGTTCTTTGGTAATACCTCAGCCACGAATGTGGCTCTTTGGGGGACGGACTGTCCCTCAAGCTAATGGTGCCTGCTGCACCAGCTGTTGTCACTGAACTCGAGTCAAGCCTCCAGAACAGCAAATCCTGGCATGTAGCTTTGATGATTAGGGTCACCCATGACTGCTACGTCAGGCAACAGATCCCAGGAGCATTATCCAGTGTCTGCGGGCCGAGACAGACAGTAATTAAGTGGGGACACTCGCAGGCCCACACGTGCCCCCTCAAAAATACTCATCCACAGCAGTACGACTTCTTATGAATAGCAGAAGAAACAAGACACTGTTAAACCCGACCCCTAATAGGAGAAGCTCCACAGTTGCAAGTGCTTAAAAATGCAGAGGGAGGCCTGATACGGCAATGGGAGGGGGTTATTATTAAACAAATAGGCATTTTCATAAAATAATTATAATTTCTACTAACTACGGGGGTATAATCAGGTTAGCACACATGCTGGGGGTCCATGTGTGGAGGCGTGGAGGGGGCATACTCACCCAGCTCGTCCTGCTCTTTGATGCTCTCTGGGGCTGTTATCTCCACTTTTTTTTTTTTTTGTAAAATTTTTATTTTATTTTCAGTTTGCAGAACACAAAATAAAACAGTACAACGAGCGACACTTCTGAAATACAGACTACATACGGGCAGCGCACTTTAGTAGGAAGAGTCTCAACGGCAGTGTAGCATAGATAATTCAAAGTCAAAGTCCGAATTCCAGCCAAGGAGGACAGCCGGAGCTGAGGCAAGCTGTCTCGTGCACAAATTGCTGACCCCTTCTAAAGGTGCAATAGATGTCGCATAATGGGATCAACCCACAAAGAAACCCCCCCGTCCCTCCCATCCCACCCCCCCGTGGTGATGACAGCCATTCATACATACAGACACACTTCTCACAATTAAAGTTGAAATAGGTGGAGCGCGCGCACCGAGGAAGGGCAGACTGCCGAGGGCAATCCACGTGAAAGGAATCGGACTAGAGGGCCCCAGCGGAAGATGAAGTTCTTAAAGTTTCCCAGAAAGATGTCCGCCACTCGCTCCACACTCAGGAGTCTCCACAGTCTCGCGTGCCAGAGGGAGATCGCTGGAGCAGCTGGCGTCCTCCACGCTGCCGCAAGGGTGAGTTTAGCCGCTCCAAGGCAGAGCCAAAGAATCTGCTTGTCGGCTCTCGTTTGGTGTGCAAGATCCGGGTCCTGAAGCCCGAATAGGACATGTTCCAGCGAGGTAGATATTGGATAGCCAAGTATGTCCTTGAGGTGGGACAAAATCTCCTCCCAATAAGGGTGAATGATCGGGCAGTCCCACCAGATGTGGCGGAAATCCCCCAGGAAACCACAGCCTCTCCAGCAGCGGTCCGATGAGGACGGAAAGATGCGGTGCAGTTTGGATGGGTACAGGTACCAGTCCATCATTGTTTTGAGATGGGCTTCTCGCAGCGCCACAGAGCGATTGTGCGCCGTGATGTCCCGCCAGAGGCCCGCCCATTCGGCATTGGTGATGTCTCTTCCGAGCGTTTCCTCCCAATGTCCCATATAGCGCGGGCGGGGCGATGCCGCCGTAGTGAGCAGCAACTTATAGAGAAAGGAGATGGCCCCTTTCATGGTGGTAGTGCGCAGGAGGAAGGCCTCGAAGGTGGATGGCGGTCTCGTAGCTGCATCGCCCATCCCGGCGGAGGTAGCCCAGTGGAGGAGCTGGAGATGGTGATATCTTTCAGACGGGGGACCCCATAGTCTCTCATGCAGTTAGCGAAGGTAAGCGGAACGGTACCGTGGAAAAGGTGAGTAAGTGCTCGACAGCCTCCCTCGCGCCACAATCGGAAGGGACCCTCTTGCAATGCTGGGGGGAAGGCCGGGTTGAAATGAATGGGGGTGAAGGGCGACGGGAACGTCGTCCAACGATCATCACCTGAGACTGTGTCCCACACTTTCAGCACCATGCTGGTGGGGGTACAGATATAGGCATTCCTGGGCCTATCTCCCTTGGGCTTCTAAGCCAGATCTTATACGGACTGACCCGCGACACTCCTGTCCATATGCAGCCAGTGTTTTTCTGAGAGTTGCTGGGACCATTCCACAAGGACTCGTAGCTGTGCCGCCTTATAATACAGGTGCATATCAGGAAGACCCACTCCCCCCTCCGACCGTAATCGGCGCAATCTAAAAAAGGAGAGACGGGCGCGCCCCTCTTGCCAGATGAAGCCTAGCATCAAAGTGTTGAGGCGTCTAAAAATGTCTAGATCCAGCAGAATGGGAAGGGCCTGAAAAAGGTAGAGGAACTTAGGAAGGAGAACCATCTTAATGGCGTGTATTCTGCCTAGCCATGAGATGTATTTGGGCTTCCAGCGGGCTAAGTCAGCCCGTATGGACGTCAGCAGCGGAGGGAAATTTGCAGAGAATAGGCCCCCTACGGTAGGTGTCAAGTGGACCCCCAGATACAAGAGGGAGCCTGTCGCCCAGGATAAGGGGGTCAAAAGCCGTACTCGCTCCATTTCAGCCGGTGACAGTGTGAGGTTTAGGATGTACGACTTCCCAAAGTTAACCTTAAATCCAGCTACCTCCTCAAACTCGGACAGGACCCTCTGGACGTGTGGGAGCGAGCGAGCAGGTTCTTCTATGGACAGTAGAACGTCATCCGTGAAGAGTGAAATCTTGTGTTGCTCTCCTGTGAAGGGGAGGCCCCGAATCCCCTCGTGCTCCCTCACCACCAACGCCAGTGGTTCAATGCTCAGCGCAAAGAGCAGAGGGGAAAGGGGACAGCCCTGCCTAGTTCCGTGGGAGTGAGAGAAAAAAGGGGACAAGTGTCCATTAACGGCCACCCTGGAGCGGGGAGTACTGTAGTTCGCCCGGATCATCGTGATGAATTTATCCGAGAATCCGAAGGCCGCTAGGGTACGAAACAAAACCCCCCAATCCACCCGATCGAAGGCCTTCTCCACATCCAATCCCACTAGCACCGCCGGGATGCGGAATCTATTGGCCTTTTCGATCAAATGGATCACCCGACGCAAGTTATCGTGGGTCTGTCGTCCCGCGATAAAGCCCGACTGATCTGGGTGGATGAGGATCGGCATCAGATCCTGGAGGCGTCGTGCAATAATAGCTGAATACAGTTTCGCATCGATATTTAAAAGGGCAATCGGTCAGTAGGAGGAGCAACTAGCGAGATCCTTCCCGGGTTTAGGAATGACCGAGATCACCGCCTCGGCCATAGAGCCAGAGATGCAGCCAGTCTCGGCCATCGCGTTGAAGAGATCAACTAGGTAGTCACAGATCTCGGTGGAGAAGGTCTGATAAAAAAGGGCGGTATATCCATCTGGCCCCGGCGCCTTGTGAGGCTTCAGGGCTTTGATGGCGTCTAGAATTTCCTCCCGGGAGAAGGGGGCCGTTAAGAGTTCGTTTCGGTCAGCAGAGACTTGAGGTAGTGATAAGTCTGCCAGATATTGCCTTTGCACTTCAGGGTCGTGATCGTCGCTTCTATAGAGGTCAGCGTAAAAGCGGCCAAACAAGGCCGCCTTTTCCTCATCCCGGTGGAGGGAGTCCCCCGCTCCGTCCCGCATGCTCCCAATGTAGTCTCTTTCTCGTTTGTCTCGAAGCTGTCGGGCTAAATGTCTCCCCACCTTGTCACCCTGCACGTAGGAGGTGTGGCACAGCCGTAGTAGAGTAAATTCCGCTCTGTTGTTGTAGTGGGCCCTCAGCTTCCCCCGAACCGCCGTAAGGGGGCGAAGGGTGAGTCGGGAGGGGTTCAATTTATGCGCCGACCAGGGAGGCCATCTCAGCTTCTAGCTCCTCCCGTTCCGCCCTCCGCAATTTGTTAAGATTAGTGTTTAGGGCGAGGCACGTGCCCCTCAAGAAAGCCTTGCAGGCATCCCAAGTAGTGAAGATAGAGGTGTCCGAGACCGGGTTTAGGGCCCAGAAATCTCGGATGGCTGTTCGCAATGCTTTACAAGAAGTGTCATCTCGGATTAAGGTAGCAGGAAAATACCATTTGCGCAATCCGTCCCCCCTTGCCGACCAGCGCAACCCAAGGACCAGCAGGCTGTGATCTGAGACAGAGAGTGGAAAGATGCTGGAGTCGCGGACATCGCCCCGAAGGGCCTGGCTTAGAAAGATATGGTCTAGCCGGGAATAGGAGTGATGGACAGCAGAAAAGAAAGTGTAGTCTCGGGAGTGGGGGTGCAGCGCGCGCCAACTATCAATCAAGCCCATTTCACCAATCTTACGCTGCGTGGCTGAAGAGAACGAGCCGGCATCGGCTCTAAGAGTGCCTGAACTATCCAGGATTTTGTCCCACACTAAGTTAAAATCACCGAGAAGAATCAAATCACCCTCAACAAAGTTCTCAATTTTTCACAGCAGATCCTGGAGAAAACTATTCTGCCCTGAATTAGGAGCATACACCACCACAAACGTACAGATCCTTTCGTGCAGCAATCCTTTGACCATCAACCAACGGCCCTCCCTGTCACTCTGCATCCCCATTGGTTGAAAATGAAGGGCCGCTCGAAACAGAAGGGCCACCCCCCTATGTTTGGTGGAGGCCGAGGACCTTTAAATAAGCGGAAAGTGCCTATGTCTAAGACGGAGCTCATCCTTACGCGCCAAGTGGGTTTCCTGTAGGCCCACCACATCGATCTGATGATCAGTCAGGTATTTCCAAATGTTTTGGAGCTTTTGTGGAGAGTTCAAGCCCTTCACATTCCAAGTAGCAATATTAAGTGGCATAGAGATAAAGTAGATTCACCCACCCTGCAGTCATCACAACCACCCGCCTCCCCGAACCAGCCAGCACATCAGCCCAAGTCCCCCAGTCTCTCCAGTACTCAGCGTCCCTTACACCGACATGTCCCACTACCTCCTCTTGCAGCCTCCAGTTTCTCTCCTCCCCATCCTTCCCGGGGCTCCCCGAGAGCCTCCCACCCTCGGGGTCAGCAGAATCAAGAGACGTTGTACACCCCCTGCAGTACCCCAACTTCTCGGAACCAGGGAAGGGCTCCCCAGCAGAGTCAGCACACACAACAATCCACGCAGTCCTGTCATCACCACCCTTTCGAACAACCCACCCAACCACCCCAACCCCCAACCCCACCGTCCCCTCAGCAACCCCTCCCGCATTCAACACTTCTAAACCCCAACAACCCTCAAAAACGGACAAACAATCCCAGATCCCAACGGACCCCCCCTCAGTTGACCTCCAAGTCTCTCCCATCCCCCCCTTCCCAACCCCAAACCAAAAACAAAAACAGTGTACTTAGCAGTCCCATTGGGGAATATGTCGTAGTGGTCCTCTTGGGCTGGGGATGTGGTATCCAAGGTGGGACCCCACAGGCCACGGTACGGGGTGTCTTCTCCAAAAGTACACTGAAACCCACGGTACCTGGCATCACAGGCCCCTCCGGCACCAACCGGCTGGCGGCTCAAGGATCAAGCGGCACCGGAGCTTTGCTGGGACGACGCCAAAGTCGCAGAGGCCACCGATGCCACTGCATTCCCTCTCTCTTGTCAGCTAGCCACACGATCAGGCCGCCCACAATCCGCGGCCGGGCCTACTCTCTGCCATGAGGAAGAACGCCTGCGTCGTCGCGGCGGCGATCTGCCAGATCCCTGCGAGGGAGTCTCATCATCCAGCCCCAACAGTTCTTTTGCCACCTGGAGAGATCGAATCTGCGCAAGCCTGTTCTCCCACCGGAAGATGATGCAGAAGGGATGACCCCACGAGTAGGAGATGTTGCGTTCCCGGAGGAAGGTGGTCACTGGGCGTAACTCCCGCCGCTTCTGGAGGGTCGATGCCGCTAAGTCCTGGTACAGCTGCGGATGGTGTTCTCTGAATTGCAAGGAAGGGATAGTTCGCGCCTTCCGTAAGATCCTCTCTTTTAGCTGGAAATCGTGCACACAGGCTAGGATGTCCGGGGGCGGCCCGCCACCCCTTCTAGGGAGACCGACCCTGTGCACTCTGTCCATTCGGATTTCCTGAACATCAGCGTCGTCCAGAACTTGCAAGAAAAGAGCTTGGACATAACCCCGCAGATCGCCTGCTTCTCCGTCCCAGGGTACTGCCCGAATACGGATGTTGTTCCGGCGGGAACGGTTTTCCAGATCCTCCGTATGGGCCTGAAGATCCAAGTTCTGCTCCGTGAGCCTAATTATATCTTGCTGCAGCTGATGGACATCGTTCGCTACGTTCAGGTCGTGGTCTTCCAACGTGGCCACTCTCTCTCCGAGGCCGTCCACGTCCCTCCGTACTTCACGGAGGTCCGACGCTAGTTGGGCGTGAAGATCAGAGATGCCCTCCTTGATAGAGGCAAAGAGTTCCGTCATAAAGGCCTTGGTTGCAGGGGCCTCATTGTCCGAATTATTGGGTGATACGCTGGGTCCGGGTGACGGCGGTTGTTGAGAATTCTTTGCTGCGCCATCTTTCCCAGGCTTCCCCTTGCGTAGCGTGGAGGACATCGCGACACCTCTGGGAAGGGTAGCAGTCACCTCTCCAGTATTCACAAGGTCTCCTCAGCACCAGTGCTGGAAAAGCAGATCTTTTATCGGTTCCCCCCGGCCGGGGTTCTCCAAAAGGCAGGTCCCAGTCCGTATCTCAGGCGTCCGCCTCCGGCACTCCGCCTCTGGGGGCTGCGCCACCGATTCCACTGCTAGTGTCCCAAGGGCAGGGGACCCCCCGGGCTCACGGTCCCGGCATATGTCCGGCCCGCCGCGGCCAGCCGTCGACGCACAGCTCACCACTCACTACTCGAGTTGCAATGCTCTCCAGCCGGGCCCCCAATGAAGGTCACCTCCGGGACGGACCGGCACCGCAGGGGCACAGATGTGGCGCAAGCAGGGGGGTGCTGGGTCCCCTCTGGAGGTCCCCCCCAGGCGCTCGAGTCTCAGGGGGCCGCTCTCCAGCAGGACCTTCCCAACCTCCTGGGCACGTCAGGGATGCGGTGGGGGAAAGATAGCGCTGTTGCTGGGGCCCCTATTGGCTGCTGGACCTCCTCCACGATCTCCACTCTCCGGCCACACTGCACATCGACCCTCTGCTCGGAGCAGCTCCCCAGAGCTGCGGGGGGTAGGCGCTAGCCCAAAGGTCTGGAGTCCCCTCTGCCGCAGTTCCACCTTCACGTCCCCGTCCTCCACGTGCTGTGCCCGGAGCCCGAGCCCGCCAAGCTCCCAGGGCCCGGGATCACGAGACTCGAGCTGCAAGAGAGGGCGCTCCCCCGTCTCCCCGCACAGCTCCCCCACCAGGTGGCAGCCCGACAGGGCAGAACGCCAAGAGCCTAATCTGCCGCAGCCCCTCTCCAATGGGTCCTCACCGCCTCTTCGGAGCAGGGAGCCCGGGTCCCTCAGTTAGCACCGGCCGGGGATCTCTAGGCCGCGGACTGCTCAGTCTCCGCTGCTCCCTCCAAGGCCCCCGCCGGTCACCAAACCAACCACGCCGTTCAGGGGCCCACGACAGGACCTTGCCCGGTGAGTTTGCGTGGCCGGGCGGCCCCGTTCAACAGGTCAAGTCAGAGGTGGCGGGGGGCCGCACCGCGGCCGCCGTGCTCGCTGGTCCCAGCCGGCCTCTCTTACGGGCACTTGTCCGTCGACCGCTGTGGGGCTCCCAAGGTGGCTACTTCTCCCCAGGTGCGTGAGCAGTTTTCGGCAAGCGGCGGGACGAGAGCCGAGAGCCCCGAGTCCGCCGCGGCTCTACGCTTGTGTTTTTGCCGCGCCGCCGCAGAGCAGGAAGTCCGGCCCCTCTCCTACGCGAGGCCGAGGCTCGCAGGGCCGCAGTCCACCGCCGCACCCAAGACCGCCTCCAGGCAACCTCCGCTCTTGGTCGCAGTACCGGACCCTACCCCTCCATTCCGGGGTCTACCGCTGGCCTCTGGTAGTCGAACAGCACGCCGCTAAGTATGCTGAACAAGGCTAAGCTGGGTTTGGCGCCGGAGGGACTCGAAAGAGCGTCTCACTCCGTCGCCATCTTGGCCACGCCCCCATCTCCACTTTTTTTAACGCTCGAGTCTTCATTGTGCGATTCGATGATAGGGAAAGGGCCCACAGGTCGGAGTACAGCGTGGTGGGGCCATGCAGCTTTCAGTGATGAGACACACGGAGCCCAGGGGCCCCTCAGCCACCCAGAGACGCACGAGCGCTCTTCCTCAACCCTTACAGTGGTTGCTCCATGGGCTTGTAAAGGCAGTCCTGTGGCACTGTGGCAGGAGTAGGCCAGAACTTGTATCAAACAAGGGTTCCCTGTTTGGACATATAAAAGTAAACCCCTAGGACAGGGAAAAACACAATGGAGAAAACAACCTAGGCGGTAACAATTGATTGCCCACTCAATGGTGGTAGGACAGAGACTAGGACTGAACAGCTTCCAGATAAAAACTTATTTTTATTGAACAATCTATTTTATAATTCATAAAGCATAAGCATTAACAAGTGCTTCAATTGAAAAACAGACAATAAAATTTTTTATGAAAAAACATTTATAAAATCATATCAATTAAAATTATGAATTACAATCAAGGATTAAATAAAACAACACTTTGTGAATTCTTTAACAATGGAATGTAGGTTGTGTGTCGACGCGCGTTTCGGCGACCAGCACCTTTCTCAAGACAGAATTCAAATTTCTGTAAATTAAGAGTACAATTTAGTATACAAGTTAAAAAAAAAATCCTATTCTTTTAACGGGTAAAGAATTAAGCATAAAACATAATATAAGAGACAACAAGCAAGGATTTATACAAGGAATTATACAAGGAATACATCGGTATTTCGTTTAAAATATGAAAAGGAAGCTGTGCAGCATAGCTTTGTCCTATATTTAATGCAATCTGAAACCCAAATATATAGGGAATCGAATGGAGGCCTCTACTTTAAGTCCAAGAGTTGACTTAACTTAACTTGGCAAAGAAGATCTAAGTGTGGTCAGTTGACAAATGGAGGATAATTAACCACACAATTAATAATCACTTTTCTTGATAGTAGAGGATAAGAAACAAGTAGACCAAGTGACACAGAAATCATAAAGATATTAATGTGAAATCAGTAAAGCACAGATAAACTATAAAAGATTAAACAATAAGGCAATGATAAGAATGGCAGCATGACAGAAAGGGTTATAGATGGACTCTACCATTCTAACTGTTTAAAATTATTATCTTGTCTTGGCTGCAATGGACTATCATCCCTAAAATTCTCTATAGTTTTTCAACGTCACATTAGCAAGGGTGGTTTGCATATAGGAGGTATTCGCTTTTCATCCTTTCTAATGTGACGTTGAAAAACTATAGAGAATTTTAGGGATGATAGTCCATTGCAGCCAAGACAAGATAATAATTTTAAACAGTTAGAATGGTAGAGTCCATCTATAACCCTTTCTGTCATGCTGCCATTCTTATCATTGCCTTATTGTTTAATCTTTTATAGTTTATCTGTGCTTTACTGATTTCACATTAATATCTTTATGATTTCTGTGTCACTTGGTCTACTTGTTTCTTATCCTCTACTATCAAGAAAAGTGATTATTAATTGTGTGGTTAATTATCCTCCATTTGTCAACTGACCACACTTAGATCTTCTTTGCCAAGTTAAGTTAAGTCAACTCTTGGACTTAAAGTAGAGGCCTCCATTCGATTCCCTATGTATTTGGGTTTCAGATTGCATTAAATATAGGACACAGCTATGCTGCACAGCTTCCTTTTCATATTTTAAACGAAATACCGATGTATTCCTTGTATAATTCCTTGTATAAATCCTTGCTTGTTGTCTCTTATATTATGTTTTATGCTTAATTCTTTACCCGTTAAAAGAATAGGATTTTTTTTAACTTGTATACTAAATTGTACTCTTAATTTACAGAAATTTGAATTCTGTCTTGAGAAAGGCGCTGGTCGCCGAAACGCGCGTCGACACACAACCTACATTCCATTGTTAAAGAATTCACAAAGTGTTGTTTTATTTAATCCTTGATTGTAATTCATAATTTTAATTGATATGATGTTATAACTTTATAAATGTTTTTTCATTAAAAATGTTATTGTCTGTTTTTCAATTGAAGCACTTGTTAATGCTTATGCTTTATGAATTATAAAATAGATTGTTCAATAAAAATAAGTTTTTATCTGGAAGCTGTTCAGTCCTAGTCTCTGTCCTACCACCATTGAGTGGGCAATCAATTGTTACCGCCTAGGTTGTTTTCTCCATTAGGAGTAGGCCAGAGCCACTGTAGTTTTAATATTTTAAAATGTTCCCACCTCCATAAAGGAAAATACACGCAGTTTGCCATTATTCAGGTGAAGTCAGAACAAGGGCAGGAAACGGAAGCGGAGAGGCGGGCAGAATTTAGAGAGTGGGGGGAGGTGCAGTTTGGAGAAGGCTGAACTTCCCTGGAGGCTGCGCTGCTTCTTTTAGGCAGGTGGAAAAGGACGTGATTACAGGCGGAGAGAACGATGTATGTTGCCTTAGGCAGGAGCATGGGCAGGCACTGCTCTCTGCCCTTTGTGCTCTCAGCAGATCCTCCCCATAGAGGCGGAATGTGCTCATAATAAGGCATACGTCCGTGCAGCATCCCATTTGAAATATTAGACGGCTTTTACTGGGAAGACTCGTGCAAACGTAAATGAGTCAATATTGAGGGTAGACCCGGCCCTGAGAAATAAGTGCCAGTGCTAAGCACCGGAAAGCACCAGCACAAATTAAGCACTGGCGCCAACTTATCTGGTCTGAGCTTATAGAGTTCAATGGGGAGTCCATTCGGGCCCAGCGCCTTCCCTGAGTTGAGAGAGCGAATAGCCTGGGCAATCTCATCAACTGTAAAGAAACCACCCATAAAGTCCCGGTCTTCAGATGAGAGACACAGGAGTTGTATGTCTCGGAGTAAAAGATGAGAGTCATCTTCTGACCGAACAGAGGCTGAGGTATACACTGCCTGAAAGTGTGCGGCAAATCTGTCAACAATGTCCCACAAATATATTTTTAAGTCAGATGCCTCAAGTGTGCTTGCATTGTGCCTCTTGAAGGAGCAATGCTGTCTCAGAAGGAGGGCAAAGTCTGTCTTATGCTGTGATCTTGAAAGAAAAGCAGGTTGGCAAGTGGATCTGCCTCATGAGAGGGCCATAGTTTAACTTATGCAAATCCTCCAGATTACGTGTACCTTCACCCCCAAGTACCTGATAGGGCTACTACTGTAGACCTTCCGAAGGACTTCTGGTAAGAACTTCATGTCAGTGTTGAAAATCAGATTTTTTTTCTAGGCAGGTTTATTGTATATACTGCCACCGCCAAAAACCTTCCTAAAAGCTCAAACAGTTTTCCAATAAATGCAGAGTTCGGCTGAATATATAACAACAAGTTGTCAGCATAAAGTTTTAATTTTGGGGAGCCTAATAGTGGGGCTTGGAAAGCTTCTATTTTCCTCAAGGCGCAGGCAAAGGGATTCAATAAAAGCCACGAACATTAATTGTGACAATGGGCATCGTTGCATAGTGTCCAGAGAGATATTTATGGATGCAGAAATGTTCCCATTAAATGCCAGTTGAGCTCTGGAACCCTGATATATTTAGCCGATCACTTTAATAAATTGAACAGGGAACTTCATAATTGCTAAAGTCTTAAATAAAAACTTCCACAAAATCAAATGCTTTCGAAGCATCCACAACTAAAACCACCACCGCCGGAATTCAGTTAACCGTATAGTAATCCATGGCTTAAAAAGAATAAATTGTGTATTAGAATATAATTGGCGAGATGGTACAAACCTATTTTGATCTGCAACTACTAAATCAGTTATTACCTCTGGTATTCTCTTGTCTGAAATCTTCATAAAGATCTTATCATCAGCATTAAGTAAGGTGATGGGGCTGTACCAGTGAACCTGATTCCGGTTCTTCTTTTTCAGTACAGCATTTTAATATCCCTCTCTTAAATAAATGAATGAGGTGGGGTCCCCTTTAAGAATATGATTAAACAGTTCTGCAAGGGGGCCCTTAAATACAGTGGGTCTTAGTTATGACAAAGTTACTCAGCAGGGTGCAGCAAGCCATTTTGCTACGCCGCACTGAGTCACTTGCAAAGCACACGGATGACTCATATCTACAACAATTTGATGGATTCCTTTGCTCTCCCCTGCGTTGGCACACAATTAGCTGCCATGTGCCAATGCAGGTAAACATCACTTACAACGAAACTTTTACAACGCACTACCATTACAACGCGGTCATTACAACGCAAACTATTACAACGCATTGCGCTGGGGGGCGCTCTAGGATAGGGAATAGGTTAATTTACTATCCAATAACCTTCCCTAGTGTCCACGGGGACTGGAGTTGGAATAGTAAATTAAACTATTCACTATCCAACACCCAAAAGCGCTATGCGTTGTAATGGTATGCGATGTAAAAACCGCGTTGTAAAGGCAGGCGTTGTAATAGCCTGCGTTGTAACGTCATACATCCCCAATGCAGGCACCCTTGCACCATGGTGCAAGTGTGCCTGCATCATAGGGATGCTTGTTTTTGTGCAGGAAGGGACACTTTCCTTCACAAAAGCAATCACAAGAAGTGATTTCCTCTTCCTGTGTGTGCTGTAGAATGCAGCACGCAAAAAAAAACAGGAGAAATGAAAATATTTCTCCTCGTTGCACCTCCCAATGCCTTCTCTGGGGAGGCGTAGCATTCTGATGCAACTCCAGGTTTACACTTTCTCGTAAATCTGAAAATACAGTAGAAGCCGTAGGTGTTGCGTGGGAACACCCATAGCGACACCCATGGCACGCCCCTTTCACACAAAGGAGCCGATTACGATGTCGTCCGGAGACTCTTCCGACCGACTCGGTTTCAAAATTGATTTGACCGAATTGGGTTCTGCGAGTCTGACCGACTGATTACGATTCTTCCGAACATCGTTCGGTCAGACTCGCATTGACTTCAATGGGAGCCTGTGTTCCGAAAGAGAACACAGGCTCCCATTGAAAAAAGGGGTGGTTTAGGAAAACCCTGCACCCTATGGCAGGCACCCCATGATGCCTACCACACTGTGCATGGTTGGAAAGAGGGGTCCCATGGGTTCCCCCACGGGCCCCATTCAGAGACCCCCGGGTGAAGGGGAGCCTGCTACGGACCCCCAAAGTCAGATTCCGACAGCCGTTTCATGCAGGACAAACCGATTCGGAACAGCTGTCTGAATCGGACATCGTAATAGTTCAGTCAAAAACATGGTCCATAAAGCTGTAAGTTTTGGCTCCAAATGACTCAGTCTGTCCGAATGCCGATCGGAATCGATTTGGACATCCTGAAGAGTTTTCTTGCATCGTTATCGGCCGGTTGGACATGTATCCGATTCGGTCACAAACATAGGTTCAGAATCGGATTTGCCAAATCCAAATACCATTCGGAGCCTTTCCGAACACCATCATAATCGACCCCAAGGTGTTGCGTGTGAAGTGGTCATATTTGCAAGGACAAGGAAAGCCATGCAGGGGGGCTTTATATGCCCTTATAAATGCGGGGTAGCAAATTGAGCTGCCGGTGCATCACAAAAAGGTGGCTTGTGATTAAGCCCAATAATCATTAATGCATACCACTCAGAGGAATACCCATCCTCCCCCAGAACCTTACATCTTGTAAATTCCCTTACCACTTTTACCACCTATTCTATGCTCATAAAGTAGATAAGATTACTTATGGCTTTTGTTGCTAATGATGGAATTTGCACCAGGGTAAACCATTTTGTGATATATTCATCTAAGGGGTCTAAAGTTTCCTCAAGTATTCTACCAAAATATCTAATAAAAGCAGACTTGATTCCCTCTCTGTCCCTATCCTGCTACCCACTCTCTGGATCTTCTATTTTGATTAAGTTTTTCCTGAACATTCGAGCCTGGGTGCACCATGCCAACAATCTTCCACTGACTTCCCCCTCCTCATACTGTAATTAAAAAAATGTAATTTAGTATTCGTATAGCGCAAGTATCACCCCCACGGGGGTCTCAAGGCGCTTGTACGCATACCACTGTGGAACCCTTCCTGGCTTTTCCCTGTGAAGTGCCCACTCCTGGGCACCCCAAAGGTGAAGCCAGGCATTCTAGCACTGTTGGGGCCATTGTGGAGATTAAGCAAGCTATTGCCCAGAGTTGCAGAGTGGGACCCATGATTAGAATAGGTACCGAGGCGAGAATTATCAGGTCCAAGGAAATTGAGCCCAAGACCCGCCGAGGCAGGAATTGAACCCTGGTCCCGGGCCAGACCTCTGCATCAGGGTCTGCCGCTCTAACCATTGAGCCTCACTTCTCCACTGTTGGCTCTACATCTGTGCACTTAAGATCTCCCTCTCCAGTAAAAAGTTCTGGAGTTCCTTTTTGATTGCTTCCCTGAGTCTCTCTCTTTATCTTGTACCTGCAGCAATCTAGTTTTGAAAGTTGGAACTCCCTTAAGAAGAATTGATAATTATCATCCTCTAACTTTCCAAAGGTGCTTGCATAAACAATGATGCCCCCCTCCTTAACTTATGCACCTCCCAAATATTTTCCAGTGATTCAGAGCCCCCATTCCAAGAAAAAAAAGTTGAGTCCTACACCCCATTTCTTCCAAAAATGGCTGTTTTAAAAATTGGTCCTTATTAAATGACCATCTATAAACAAAAGTGGTTATTATTAATGCAGCTAATAGAGCGCACGGCTACCTCCAGCGGAGGTGTCCCGGCGCTAATGGATGGCAAGGACTTTCAAAACTAGCGGCTGTATGATCTGAAAATCCCCTACGTTGGCACACAATTAGCTGCCATGCGCCAATGCAGGCACCCTTGCACCATGGTGCAAGTGTGCCTGCATCATTGGGATGCTTGTTTTTGTGCAGGAAGGGACACTTTCCTGCACAAAAGCAATCACAAGAAGTGATTTCCTCTTCCTGTGTGTTCCGTAGAATGCAGCACGCAAAAAAAAAACAGGAGAAATGAAAACATTTCTCCTCGTTGCACCTCCCAATGCCTTTTCTGGGGAGGCGTAGCATTCTGATGCAACTCCAGGTTTACACTTTCTCGTAAATCTGAAAATACAGTAGAAGCCGTAGGTGTTGCGTGGGAACACCCATAGCGACACCCATGGCACGCCCCTTTCACACAAAGGAGCCGATTACGATGTCGTCCGGAGACTCTTCCGACCGAATCGGTTTCAGAATTGATTTGACCGAATTGGGTTCTGCGAGTCTGACCGACTGATTGCGATTCTTCCGAACATCGTTCGGTCAGACTCGCATTGACTTCAATGGGAGCCTGTGTTCCGAAAGAGAACACAGGCTCCCATTGAAAAAGGGGGTGGTTTAGGAAAACCCTGCACCCTATGGCAGGCACCCCATGATGCCTACCACACTGTGCATGGTTGGAAAGAGGGGTCCCATGGGTACCCCCACGGGCCCCATTCAGAGACCCCTGGGTGAAGGGGAGCCTGCTACAGACCCCCAAAGTCAGATTCCGACAGCCGTTTCATGCAGGACAAACCAATTCGGAACAGCTGTCTGAATCGGACATCGTAATAGTTCAGTCAAAAACATGGTCCATAAAGCTGTAAGTTTTGGCTCCAAATGACTCGGTCTGTCCGAATGCCGATCGGAATCGATTTGGACATCCTGAAGAGTTTTCTTGCATCGTTATCGGCCGGTTGGACATGTATCCGATTCGGTCACAAACATAGGTTCAGAATCGGATTTGCCAAATCCAAATACCATTCGGAGCCTTTCCGAACACCATCATAATCGACCCCAAGGTGTTGCGTGTGAAGTGGTCATATTTGCAAGGACAAGGAAAGCCATGCAGGGTGGCTTCATATGCCCTTATAAATGCGGGGTAGCAAATTGAGCTGCCGGTGCATCACAAAAAGGTGGCTTGTGATTAAGCTCAATAATCATTAATGCATACCACTCAGAGGGATACCCATCCTCCCCCAGAACCTTACATCTTGTAAATTCCCTTACCACTTTTACCACCTATTCTATGCTCATAAAGCAGATAAGATTACTTATGGCTTCTGTTGCTAATGATGGAATTTGCACCAGGGTAAACCATTTGGTGATCTATTCATCTAAGGGGTCTAAAGTTTCCTCAAGTATTCTACCAAAATATCTAATAAAAGCAGACTTGATTCCCTCTCTGTCCCTATCCTGCTACCCACTCTCTGGATCTTCTATTTTGATTACGTTTTTCCTGAACATTCGAGCCTGGGTGCACCATGCCAACAATCTTCCACTGACTTCCCCCTCCTCATACTGTAATTAAAAAAATGTAATTTAGTATTTGTATAGCGCACGTATCACCCCCACGGGGGTCTCAAGGCGCTTGTACGCATACCACTGTGGAACCCTTCCTGGCTTTTCCCTGTGAAGTGCCCACTCCTGGGCACCCCAAAGGTGAAGCCAGGCATCCTAGCACTGTTGGGGCCTTTGTGGAGATTAAGCAAGCTATTGCCCAGAGTTGCAGAGTGGGACCCATGATTAGAATAGGTACCGAGGCGAGAATTATCAGGTCCAAGGAAATTGAGCCCAAGACCCGCCGAGGCAGGAATTGAACCCTGGTCCCGGGCCAGACCTCTGCATCAGGGTCTGCCGCTCTAACCATTGAGCCTCACTTCTCCACTGTTGGCTCTACATCTGTGCACTTAAGATCTCCCTCTCCAGTAAAAAGTTCTGGAGTTCCTTTTTGATTGCTTCCCTGAGTCTCTCTCTTTATCTTGTACCTGCAGCAATCTAGTTTTGAAAGTTGGAGCTCCCTTAAGAAGAATTGATAATTATCATCCTCTAACTTTCCAAAGGTGCTTGCATAAACAATGATGCCCCCCCTCCTTAACTTATGCACCTCCCAAATATTTTCCAGTGATTCTGAGCCCCCATTCCAAGAAAAAAAAGTTGAGTCCTACACCCCATTTCTTCCAAAAATGGCTGTTTTAAAAATTGGTCCTTATTAAATGACCATCTATAAACAAAAGTGGTTATTATTAATGCAGCTAATAGAGCGCACGGCTACCTCCAGCGGAGGTGTCCCGGCGCTAATGGATGGCAAGGACTTTCAAAACTAGCGGCTGTATGATCTGAAAAGCAGTTAGGTACATAAGACACAGCCACCTTTGACAGAGAGTCAGTAATAAGAAAAAAGTCTATCATTGCAGCTGTCTGAAAGTGAGCAGAAACAAAAGAGCGTTGCTTTTTATCTGTGTTTGATCCAAGCCATGGATCAAACAGGCCCATTTCACATTTTAGTTTATTTATTTCTTATGCCACTTTTGGTTTCCTCTGTGTTCCCCAAGGTTGCTGAGATCCAGATCTGGGGTGTGAACACAATTAAAATCACCTCCCGCTACAATGTTCTTCGAACATTGAGCTAAGTGAAGACTCAGATCATAAAAGGGCTCAGACTCATCAAGAACTGAGCAATAGAGTGAGACTCATGTGATTGACACCTGATCAATTAAAATCTCTATGATCACCCATCTCCCTATCCGTCAATGTTAACCTCACCCCTAAACTTCTTATATACTATGTCTGCTACTCCTCTATAAGCTGCAGAGGTGGCAGAGTGCCACGTTAACTGAAATGGTCCCCTTCCAGAACATTCTTGCTTGTCCTTTGTTATATGTTTATCCTAGAGAAATACAACGAGTGTTTTCTGTCTCTCTGCCCAATTAAAAATAGCTTGAAGCTTTCTACTGGTTATCAAATCATTCACGTTTATGGAGAAAATCCTGACAGAGTTCCAGTACTAGGCAAATATTCCAAAAGACACCACCCTCTCCAGCATTGTGAGTCTCTCTTTCCACCCAACCTCTATTTTTGAAAAACATTTTTACGATTCTGGAAGGTGTTTTTCTTCCCTCAGGCCCCAGCTCCAACCAATACCTGTTGATTTCCACCCTCTCCCTTTCTCACTCTCCACCATCCTCCCCTCCTGTCCCTTCTCCCCATACCCCCAACTCCTTTTCTCTCCAATGACAGGTGCATTTTCTCCACCCCTGCATAGCTGCCCAACCCACACTTCACCTTTCAAGTATGTTGACTGCACTCAGTGCCCTACTTCCAGCTTCCGCACTTTCCCACAGCCTCACTAATTGTGTTAAAGAAACAATGCTTCTCCCGTCATGCATCATTGAAACCCTCCCAGCAAATATATATCATTGACTATATATCTGTCACCCTGCTTTTGCTGAAATTCATGGAGATACGCTCTTACCATCTCAACCGCCTGGAAGATGTTAAATGTTCCATTTGCCAACACTTTGAGTCTTGCCGGCTGCATTAATATATCTTGTACACCTTGCTCACTTTGCCACTGGATTCCAGCTAGCCTGGCTGATGAGGGGTGTTACCCCGAAGCCGGTCCCAGGATGCTTGTTTCCAGTCCAGAGAAGACCTGGCTTGGCAGTTCCTGCTGGACTGTTCCCATGAGCTGGATCTGAACTGAGGTGGCGAAGTGAGCTAAAGAATGATGATGGATTCAACCCAGATCTGTGACTGGGGGAGAGTGTCTGAAAAGTTTCAGCACTCTGTCCATCATCTCCTTGTGTTTGCTTTGTTTGCCCTAAGTTGGCAGGGTATGCCCAGACGTGGGTCCCTTGCTCACTTTGCCACTGGATTCAAGCTAGCCCGGTTGATGAAGGGTGTTACCCAGAAACCAGTCCAAGGATGCTTGTTTCCGGTTCAGGGAAGACTTGGCTTGGCAGTTCAAGCTGGACTGTTCACATGAGACACAGGGTCAAGACTGATTTGCATATAGCTGGGTCTTAACTGAGGTGACAAAGTGAGCTGAAGAACGATGATGGATTCAATCAGTATCTGAAATGTTCCAGTGCTCCGTCCATCATCTCCTTGTGTTTGCTTTGTTTGCCCTAAGTTGGTAGGGTATGCCCAGACATGGGCCCCTTGCTCACTTTGCCACTGAATTCAAGCTAGCCTGGCTGATGAGGGGTATTACCCCGAAACCAGTCCCAGGATGCTTGTTTCTGGTCCAGAGAAGACTTGGCTTGGCAGTTTGGGCTGAACTGTTCCCATGAGGCACAGGGTCAAGATTGATTTGCATGTAGCTGGGTCTGAACTGGGGTTGCAGAGTGAGCTAAAAAACGATAATGGATTCAACCCAGATCTGTGACTGGGAGAGTGTGTCTGAAAACTTTCAGCACTCCGTCCATCATCTCCTTGTGTTTGCATCTTCTGCTTTAAACAGGGGTATCAACAATCGTAATTCTATCCGACGCCTTGACATTGCAAAAGTCATATCAGGGAAAACTCAAAAACTGAAGCCCTCTGAAGATTTAAAAGACCACTGTTTGATTGCTTGTGAGAGAACATTTTCTCAAATTCTATGGTCTCCAAAGCTCACTAATACTGTACGGGGACGTGTGGCATTTGCATATTCAGTGAATGGTACATGGTGTTTTCTCATGACAGTAAGATCCCCTTTCAAATTTGGAAGAATATGGGTCATAATTAAGCTCTCTATAACTATAACTGGTGAGGATGCCATCGCCTTCCTTTCAGGTATTCTCACAAATCTCAAGTTCGACCTCCTTAGTCGATTCTCCTGAGATTTGATTAACTTAATCTCCTTCACCTGGGAGGTATTTGTAAATTTAAGTTCTTTTCCAGTGAGCCTATCTTTGGATATACTAGAAGCAAAAATATCCAAGAAATGTTTAAACCTATCAAATCAGAAGAACGAGTGGACTATAAAGGTACTGTCCCCTGCCACAATTGTAGCAATTGCCACAATGTAATACAAGGTTCCATCATCGCACACCCAATGAGAGGCTTTCCCATCAAACTCAAGGTAAACGCATCTTGCGACACGGCCAATGTTATATACTTGATAAAGTGCACATGTGGACTGGCATATGTAGGGAAAACGATGCGCAAAATTAAAACTCGCATACTGGAACATAAAAGTAATATTCGCACTGCTAATGAGAAATCAGCTATAGCATCACATTTTAAAGACAATCATCACAGCATAGTTCAACTCAGATTCGCTATTTTTGAAATCATTAAAAAAACACCAGGAACAAACAATAATAAATTGTTACTACAAAGAGAGAACTTTTGGATCTATTTTCTTAACTCCATGAAGCCGAATAGACTGAACGATCGGCTGGAATTCGCTTGCTACCTATGAACTTAGAACGCTGAACTGAGAATGTTATTTCACTATTCATGTTTACTTTTGTTGTCGATTGTTTTTGGTTCATTTATTATTGTTTTATAATTCTACATATTGATTCAAAACCCTCATTGGATACAATACACCTCATATGCATCTTGATACTCTCAAGATGGCGTCCACTTTAGGTTCCACTTCACTATGACACCCTGGGTTCACTACACCACTCCAAGATGGAGTTACAATCTGGATTCTGTGGCGTCCTTTTTCTATTTTCACACTGTTTGTTTAAATGAACAACATGGTACACCGTTTGCGGTAAACTGATGTCATCCACCTAGTAATCCCGTAGACACTCAGAGGATACGATATGCTACATGAAGGTGAGATGCAATTTTTTGCACGCATAAGCACTGCCATTCGAAGCGAGATGGTGAATTTTCTACACAATTTCGACCCAATACCACGGGACCTCAGAGCTTTAGTGCACAGCGATTAACACAGACCACGCACCAGTTAAATTTGTGATTACACATTGTCCATATAAGAAAACAAACGCTGCCATATGCAAAACGAGGGTTACTTCTTCTTCAACACTTACCAGTCACCTCAGCGCTATAGAATGTTTAGACATATTTTCAGGTTGATTCTAAACCATATAGACACCGAGCTAACATTATGGTATATTCTTTTTTACAATGCAATTTAATATTCAATGATTTCAGGGTCCACTATGCTTTTTGAATTTTGGAAACTTTATTTCAATCATCATGGTCACTTTTTCGTTTATAACATTTGTTGCTTGTTTATGATGAAGTTCATTTAATTTACAGCGTCTAATGAGCCATGTTTAACTGTAATCCCCACATTTGCAATTAGTATTGTCGTATGTACACATAATGAGAATACGGTGTGTGCCCTTAACACACTTCATGTTTTGAATTACAGATTCCCCTGATGAAGTGCGCTTGCACGCACGAAATGCATTGGGATCATAAGAAAATATACTCACGTTATGCTCCATGTTAAGGATTCATTGGATGATATATTTGATGACACTTCAAGATTGAATTTGAAATCAAAGTATGAAAGTTATTAAATAAATAACTACTGATATCTATACAACGTTGCCAGTACAACTTTATTTTTCCTTTAAGGATTCAACACCATTGGGCAAGACTGTGCTGTGCCTTGAAGGTCGCCCCTGAAGTATAGGGACGCTCTTTGGTTAAATTTAAGTTCGCCCAGAGTATGTTCTAGAGCGAAGACAAGGGTTTTTAGTTCCACTAATTGAGCAGGGTAAGTGTCTATTTTTCTTCTGTAGTTCCTCCATTTTGCCACTCAGGAAAGATGCAAGTGAGCTTTGATTTTGTTTCATCTCCTGTATCTTCCCAAATATGATGGTTAACAATGCCTCAGTTTTAATATTGGGTGATTGAACTTCTGCTTTAATGGAATTCAAAGTTTCAGCTGGGTCAATTGGATCAGCTTACCCCCCCATCCCCCTTACTGTCTTGGTCAAACCTGACATTGTGGTAGGAGCGAAGTGCTTGTGCTGGATGTATTGGCGACACTTGTATCGATTTAGGTATAGGTTTGGACACTATGATTGCTATGTTGCTAGAACCACCTGGACCACTAAATATCATATTACTGCCCTTTCCTGTATTTATCACTCTTTGCATCACCCTTCCTCTCTGGTTCTAGTGGTGGTGAGGCAAGCGATGTTCCAATATTCTCATTCCCACTAACACCAGCAATTTGCCTGCGGTCTGCCACTCTCTTGTGCGATTTCCTTATTATGGCATACTGCCGTGCTCCTTAATGCCCTGTTGCTGAAGACAGAATACATCTAAGTCCCTCAGCCTCCAACTTCAGTTCCACTTTTACAAACAGTTGAATCTGAGGCTGGTCAGTCATAATGCCGTCCACCAATGATTCTTGCGCCCCTTTGTCTTCTTGTGCAGACTGCCCTCCCATGACTGCAAGATCTCACACATCTGGGGGCAAAACTGTCTCGAGTTCAACAGGAGGCATCTCTTGCTGGTGTGTACTGTTTCTTATCTGCCATTAAGTGGAGCGTACAGCTTGGGTCCACCAGCACTCATTTTTGAAGACTGGCACTTGTTTTCCCTCAACCGACATTGATCCAGAAAAAGACAGAGTGAAAAAAAAGGGGGGAGAAAGGAGGAAGGTATCGCCGGAAATGCTGTGACAAAGGGATTAAGGAGGTATTTGAAAAAAGAACCTGTAAATGTGGGATAAAGAGGGAGGGAGTGGCTCATTTACGATGCATATGATGGAATCAATACTATGCAGCCATGATATTCGGATCCCCGACCTTTGATATCACCAGTAGCGGGCTCCGGCACTTA
Organism: Lissotriton helveticus; assembly: GCF_964261635.1. NCBI lineage: Eukaryota > Metazoa > Chordata > Amphibia > Caudata > Salamandridae > Lissotriton > Lissotriton helveticus. The sequence goes on along the minus strand of NC_136068.1, from coordinate 863,818,140 downwards.
TTCTTTTACAAATTCAACACTGACCATCCTCCTTCCTGGTACTGCCTCTTCCTGCTTCCGGTCAAAAGTGCAGTGTTTATCGTGGGGTGCAGTTCAAGAGGGCATAATCAAGTGATGTCACACTAGTAGGTGACCAAAGACATTATCAAGAAGTGCATGCACTTGGCTGGTCTGGTTATAGACTATTCATTATGTGCTACTGCATATACACACACGTTCATATAAGGTGTTAGAGTTAGCCAGCATTTGTGAACTAGTGAATAGCCACTTTTTGAGTTTGGACCTGGTTTATTATGGTATTTTTCTAGTTTGTGCACTTTATAAGGGGAATGGCTTCATTGTAGGGCTGCCATGCAACACAGAATCACCTTTCTGCTAAACTAGTGAGTCTTTACGTCCCTTCTTCTGATCCACGCTGGTTTTTGTTCTTGCTTCAGAACATGCGATGAGTAAACATTTACTGCTTTTAAACGTAATTAAGATGCCTTTATACAAAAATGCAGCCTCCAGCTCAGGCCTTTCTTGGCTGTTTGTTACTAGTGAGGGTAAACTTCACTCAGGGAAATAATGTGCTACAGGTGAGCTCCTGTCAGCTTCTAAGAATTGTCCTTGAAAAAGTTTAGGCCCCAGCGTAATAAGGCTGGTTCTTCATTTATGGTCGTTGGCAGTTACTCGCTGGCCACTTAGGAGGTTCCAAAGCTTGGTGTACCTCAGACCTCGAAATAAACACATATCTAGACTAGAACCACCCGTTATAAATGGCAGCTCCCTTAACCCGACAACTGACATTACTCTGCAATTGGGGCCTCATAAGATCCACAATAGTCTGTGACGTTAGCGATTTCAGATCAGAACCAATGCTGCATTATGGAAGGTTTCATGGCTCAGTTTGGGCTTGTGTACATCCTAACACGGTGCGGGCCGATGCACCTATTAAATATACCAGCACCCTAGGCAATGCGTGCAGTTTTAACGATTTAGCAAAAAAATGTGTAGAATGTACAGCACAGAGACAAGGGGCCCCAGTGTATTAGTTCTCTGTTTCTTTGTAGTTGCCCCACCTGACTCTTCATGAAGGATACTGAAAGCCCCCTTATGGTGTGGGAGAATTGACAACTGTAACCAAACTGCCACATATGCAGAGGCCTTAATGCTCCCTTTTGTGGTAAATTTGTAGAAGTTACCAGCTCTCATATAGGCGGTGCACACCTGCCACACTGTGATTTTCAGCAGTACTAGAGTCTCACACCAGCCACTATTAACAGCTTCTGACGCTGCTGACCAGAACCACTCTCTCTTCAGCGCCAGAAACTCACATTGCACAGCAATACCATCTTAATACAATAGCCAGTATTTGCCTCTTTCGTTGCTTGTCAGTGTCAGTAAAAAATACAGCCCACGCGTATTGGGTTCACTATGTCCACCATTTTCTTTCAAAATAGACCTCACACTTCCTTCCACAACTTTCTCAAGTAGCCAATTAATAAGTTTCTAGCACTACCCACACGAAAAATATCTTTTCCCACATTAGCAGCAGCCAATGTTGCCCAACAGTACCAGTCTCTCACAGTGTTTTCCACTGCCAGTAGCTCACAGTGCCCACATGTATTCGCGACACATACTGCTGGCCGGAACCAGCCCTACACAATGCCCACCGGCTTCAGCTAGTGGGCAGTGGCAACTGATGGATCAGGGAGCTTTCCATCAGTTCCAGCATCTTCGACTACCCACTGCTGCCCCTCCTTGACCTGAGTTCAAGCTTCTCACAGTGTAGGGTGGAACTGAGCATATGACAATGCGAGAAGTAGGGGTAGGGGTGGTAAATTACCTTCTGTCTATCTAGAGCACTACATATCAGCCCTGAGGCACGCTACGGAACAACAGGGGCTCTTTCACCTGCACATGTGGTTAGTAGTGATCCAAAGAGAACGTTGTCATTCGGTTCCAGATGGTCTCATTTATGGGTTTTGTGCCGTAGGGCAGCGCAGTAGGCCTAGCTGCTGCGCTGCCCTACAGCAAGAGAAAAGGGCAGGAATGCAAGGTATTAGATACAGTGCATTCCTGTCCTTTTCCCATGCACTGGCGCACAATGGGCTGCCGTGCACCAAAGCAGGCCCCTTTGCTCCATGGTGCAAGGGTGCCTGCGTTGCACAGATCATTATTTTTGTGCAGGAAGGAACACCTTCCTGCACAAAAACAATAACAATAGGTAGGTTTTTACCTCTGAAATAGGAAAAACGAGGAGAAATAAAGATATTTCTCCTTGTTGTTCCTCCCAGACGTACGTTTTTGGTGCTGCCTCAGACTTACGATTTCTCATAAATCTGAGGCCTTGTCAAAAAAGCCATGGATGTTGCTGGGAACGCCCCCAGAAACACCCATAGAATGCCCCTTTCAGACAGTTTTTTGCATGAAAGGGGCACATATTTATAAGGCTATGAAAGCCACGTAACGAGGCTTTACGTGGCCTTACCATACCAGTGGCACATTGCACCACCGGAACATCAAAAAAATGACGTTCTGGTGGCGCAGTAGTGCTGGTAGGGCCTCATAAACGAGGCCCAGAGTGTTTAAGCTGCACTTCCTGACTGGTACTCAACATAACTGTGATAGTTTTGGGTACTCCGCTGCCATTTTGTGACGGTAGGATGGGGTGGTTTGTTTAATTAGGCTCAACATTTTTGGGGATTCATGGAGTAGTCCCAAAATCCTACTTTAAAATTCAGCCACAGATATTTTCAGAGTTTTTCCAGGATTCAGAAAATGATTTTGCATTGAGAAACAGTGTAATGTCTGCCTACTAAAAGTCATGCACGGTTCTCAGAGGTTTGATGAGGCAGGGGAATAGACCAATGACGGCAGAATAGAAATGTGTTACTGATGGGAAAGTGAGTCCTCCACGCTTCACATGGGGAAGGTGTGGTGTTGTGGTTAAGCTATTGGGTTGGATTCACGAGATGGGAGTTCACCTCCTAGACTAACCACCTACATAGAGCGCTTTTGGGAGGCATCTCAGTATGCCTCTGTCCCAGTTTCTGGTTTGGAAATTTTAGTTCAGTAAAAAATATGGTGATTTATTTGAGATATCATACTATAAAGGTACTGATCCTATTCAGCGTGCAAGAAGGAATGGAAGGAAGTTGCAGAGAAAGCGTGCATAAATGTAACGAAAAGGTAAACACCTTTTCCTGTCTGAATTGTTGATTGCTTCACCGGAAATCCCTTGCTGCTTTGAATTAAAAGTCAGTCTGTAAAGTATTGTTTCTTTTTGGCATCTTTTTCTGCGCATTTACTTCCTTCTGTGTTTTAAATTAGATTCCTCCGTGGAACATTGTAACTTGTTTTGTGCGTGTTCGCCAAATGGCAATTTCCGTTTTAATCATGGCATCTTAGTTTTGCTAACAGCATTTCATGTGGGGTTTTGGCTTTCGGTATGTTGGCAGATAGCGGCCAACTTGGCTTTTAAAAGCACTTTTCAAACTGAAAAGTGTATTTCATTTACCACAGTGAGGTATAGTTTGTTACCTTCTTTTGGCTGTTACTAATTCTACTGAATAGAAACCACTCTTTCTCTTGCACTAGACTGAGGTTGAGTGTAATTATGTATAATTAGATTTAATTATGTTGGGCACCTAACACCGCAGGTCTTTTTGCCTAGGGGACTTATTCAATCATAATATTTGTCAGTATTAGTCAATTGTCTCTTGTATCTTGTGGAAGAATTAGACCTATACAGTGAATCTATTTCTCAGTATTATTTTAAAGGCTGTGTTTAATTTACACAGTGATAGATCTTGGCAGTGCCTAATTTTTTCCTTCCACAGTAATGCCTTTCTGAGGCAAATAATAGAGTTGCCCTGGGTATTATTAACCGAGATAGGCAATGATACACTGTTAGGCAGCAAACACGTGCCACTTGCATTAAAGATGACTCTATAAATTTTTTTTTAAAAGTGCCTATATCTAAATGCTTCTCTGAAGCCATGACACTCTTGGTTGTTATATTGTAAATTTAAAATATGGTTTCTGGATTAGCACGAAGGCATCAACCATGCTGATGTCCTCTGCCAGCCACCATTCTCACTCAACGGCTTGGCCACCCTTTTTATTACATGGCAGCAATTGTGAGGCAGCGAAGTTCTAAGTAGACCCCTCCAGCAACAAATTATGTTACCACTAATTTTCTTATTAAATCCCTTCTGTAAATCACACCGTAGGTGTCATTGCTGATTCTCCTGTAGGCAAGCTCATTGTCGGTGGAATCATGTTGGGGCAATGTTGTATTATGACTAATATCTCTTTCTCTTTAAACATAACATTGAAAAAAGCTGAGGTAGGCATAATGTGTTTAAAATCATTTTGCCATGAGATTTCACTGCACTTACATTTTTTCCTATCTATGTTACTATTAGGTCCTCATTATGCATGGCCAATAAATTCCATTATGTGTGGTAACTCCTATTACTGCAAATATTGCAATTGGGAGTTTACATATTGGGTGCAATACAAAACACTTCCCCAGGATGAATGTCACCAGTTCTAGCTTGCCGATATTTATTATGGGGAGATACAGATTATGAGGACATGCAGATTATGGTGACATAAGCACCAACATGCACATATCATGACCTATTTTAGGCCAAAACCTGTAGTCGGTGATAATTACAGCCTAGAATAAGTTCTGTATGTCTCAGGCCTGTTTTTATCAAATGTGATAACTTTCGCACATAAGATAAGGCCACTCCTAATAAGGACCTTACGGTGGACTGTCGCATTTTCTGGTCTGAATTTGCTCTTGTTCCTTCGAGTTACACAATGGGTTATCAGCCTGCACTACGCCTAGGTAATATAAATAACTGCAGATAGCTACAACCGTGACTCAAGATCGAAGATTCCCAAAGTAGATATCTACATATCTACATAAGAGACCGGTAAGGGCCTCCATCAGCCCTATGTAGTTGGTCCGCCAGCCCACTGGGTTTTGCAGAGGAACCCGTCTCCACGCTCCTGGAAGAGGACTGACAAATGTATTCAGAGATCCCAATCTGCCTGGCAAGGATTGCTGTAGAAAAGTGTTCACCTGGTGTGGCGGTTACACTTCCAGCAGTACTGAATGCTGAGTAGGTCCTTAGGCTGTTAAAGTCCACTCAATATTCGTTTTGCACTGCACAAGGAAGCCTCCAAGACAGGAGTTTCTTCCTGTAGACAAAAATAAAAATAAACTGCGGACCCTTGTGGTGTTTTCTCCCAGTGGCCAGGGACATTTTGTTCTGCCCAAGCATAGCATACAAATGGCAGGCAAAGGCAGGAAAGAACAACTGTGAAAGCCTACCTTAAAGACGCAGGACCTCTGCCTTTGTGACCCGGCAGCTCTTTGGTGGATGGGCCCTTTGGTTCAGGATTACTGATCACAAAGACCGTTGAGGCTCTGCAGTTAGAAACCTGGGGAGTCGCGCTACTCTTAATGAGCCTTGGCAAATACAAGTTTGGCAAACCAGAAGTTCTGCAAAATTTCTTTGGGTATTCTGCTCCACCAAACCCTGAATGGGACCCTCAATTACAGGTAACATGTTGACAAATGGGGCATTTACAAGTACAACTTGGCATAATATTCCGGTTCAATCGTCCAGAATTCGCTATAGTACTTCAGATAAGGCTAGGGCCACGCGTGTTTTTTTCACGAGAACTCACTCAGACAACCTGGGTGATTAGATGAAATAATCATGAATAATTTGGTTGGGCTTTTTTGTTTATATGATTGCTCTGATCACACAATAATGTTAAACTTGGCTTGAGCAGAAAACATGTCATAAAAACTGTACAACCTGATGTATGCCACATGTGTGGTACTACCACTGTGATCTTCCCCCAGATCAGGCTGCTCAACTCAAAGAGCCCAAGCTTTCTCTTTAGGCACAGAAGGGATGGGATTTGGGAAATTGCTGGTTTTAATTGAATTATTCAGATGTCACATCCATTAAGTGGCACTTGCTACCTGTTTTGGTGCTCAGTATCTCATTCTTTTATGCACATGATACAGACATACCTCAAAGAGAAGGCGTGGAGCACACCTTCACTCTGAGACAGGACTGTATCATAGGCATAAAGCAATGCATATAAAGCAAGAACTTTGCTAGAAGCCTCTTCTTGGCTTCAAAGAGAAACCAAAGAAAGAACAACATAAAGATGAATGATATGTAAATTGTGATAACTAAAAGCAGACACGAAACTGCCTCGAGAAAGTGGGTGGATGTGAAACACGAATTGAACAACAAAAAGGACTTTTGAAACATCAGGCTGGCTGGGTAAGCGGGCAATAAGGACTACGAAAACGGTAGCAGACAATTACTGCAAGAGCCAAGGATTGTTTGTATGAAGCAAATAAAATGCAATATTATTAAACACTGCAACACATTTTGCTGGAATCATGAAAAGAAAATGTTAGTAATTATCAAGTGTAATAATGGGATAATTAAGAAACTTTACTGAACAAAAGTGAAATTCAATGCTGGATGTTCAAACAGTAAGGTGGAGTAGGGAATGAAAAATATTTTTTCCTAGGTGTGGCTATTCTGAGAAAGCCACATATTCTGTCCTAGGTGTGGCTATACTGAGAAATGTGAATGGCTGATCTTTTTTAGTGGAGGAGTTATAAAATAATTAGCTTATATTCTAATACACATTAACATTTAAATTCCAATTTGAAGACTTCCCTAGTAGCTATTTGTGAATTGTCAGCACACAGCAATAACTGTCCCCGTTCATTTCAGTGAGACAAATGGAGCGATGTCTTTAATTTGGAAGCAAGGGAGCTATATCTATACGATAAACACAATGGAGAAAGCTGGGGAGTTTCCCTAGCTCCATTTGACAGCTGTCCACCCACCGAACCATTAATGAGGCGTAAATGAGAAACAAAATGTTAAATGCAACTTCAACAAAGTGTTGCCTTGTTCTTTAAAGTAGAACAAGATATCATTTTCAAAATGATCCTTCCCGAACTAGATACAGTACTCCAGTTGGCACTAGGTTTGTGCATAATTTTGTCAGGATGCGCAAATTAAAGCAAATCAGATTATTGGGCTATGTGTGCCATGTATTATTTCCTGATTATGTCTCTTATGTTGAATGCGGATTCGTACAGGTTCAGGGTTATTGCTGCCACTTAGGGTCTGCATTTTGATGTTTCACTGCAGGACTTAAGGTTGTGAGGATATGTGAAATTCATGTCTATTTCATTTGCACAACATACACTAGAGAACTTAGGGGCATATTACCAAGCTATAGCGATAATTATCGCTATTGCTTGGTTAGAGACAAAAACTTACCGTTGAGCTGCAGCGATTTTTATCGCAGATAAACCTTGGTATTACCAAGGTTTATCGCAAATGCGATAAAAATCGGCCGCAATTCATGAATATGGCTGAAAAGTCAGCGATATTCATGCATTACCGAGCTAATGCTCTTAACCATGTTATCCACCTCCCATTGGATAACATGGCTAAGAACTGCTCAGGGGCAGGTGTTAGCTTTTGGAGATATTCGCGCTTAGCGCGAATATCTCCAAAAGTTGGTAATAGGAGATAGCGATGTTAGCGACTGTTTCCAGTCGCTAACATCTTGGCACGCCCACTTTGCATGTCATTAGTGATAAATTTCTCTGACATGCAAAGCGGGGCCCAAGATGGTCGCTATCTCCAACTAGCTGTCGATAACTGGTGTTAGCGACAGCTAGGTAATAGGGAGATCATTTTATCTCCGCTTTCTTGGCTTTTAAAGCCAAAAAAAGCAGAGATAAACCCCCTTGATAATATGCCCCTTAGTTGCTTCTTGGTGCTACAAGAGAACGTCAGTATTGTATTTGCATCTCTGAATGTAAATATCACTTCATACATTTTATGCAGTGCGGAAGTGCATATGCAGACAGATTGCATTCACACCTGGGGAAAGTGATTGAAGGATTGGAAAAGTGTTGAATTGCAGTATTGGTAGCCTATGCTGGAATCATTTTCATGTCTTCCATGCTTGACCAGGATGGTGCTTCTGGTCTAATAGTCTTATCCTACGCGTGCAATTGAAAGAAGGCATGGTTTTGTTGATGTTGTGCTTTCTTTCACCTCGGCTGTAGTTTACTTTACAAAAAACACAGTTGATGGACAGAATGTAGAACAATGTCATACATTCACCCCAGTACAAGGATCTGGGCCTAAATCCATCGTTTTTTTGCACTCCACACCACCCTGGGTTAGACACTGGCTATATGCAAATCAGCTCTGACCCTGTGCCTCATGGGAACAGTCCAGTCCGAACTACCAAGCCATGTCTTTCCCAGACCGGAATCAAGCATCCAAGGACTGGTTTCTGGCTATCAGCCTTCATCAGCCTGGATAGCTTGACTCCAGTGGTGTGGAGAGCCTGGGACTCACGTCTGAGCATCCCCAGCCCACTGGGGGTGAAATTGCAAAAAACACAGTTGATGGACAGAATGTAGAACAATGTCATACATTCACCCCAGTACAAGGATCTGGGCCTAAATCCATCGTTTTTTTACACTCCACACCACCCTGGGTTAGACACTGGCTATATGCAAATCAGCTCTGACCCTGTGCCTCATGGGAACAGTCCAGTCCGAACTACCAAGCCATGTCTTTCCCAGACCGGAATCAAGCATCCAAGGACCGGTTTCTGGCTATCAGCCTTCATCAGCCTGGATAGCTTGACTCCAGTGGTGTGGAGAGCCTGGGACTCACGTCTGAGCATCCCCAGCCCACTGGGGGTGAAAGTGCAAAAAACACAGTTGATGGACAGAATGTAGAACAATGTCATACATTCACCCAAGTACAAGGATCTGGGCCTAAATCCATCGTTTTTCTGCACTCCACACCACCCTGGGTTAGACACTGGCTATATGCAAATCAGCTCTGACCCTGTGCCTCATAGGAACAGTCCAGTCCGAACTACCAAGCCATGTCTTTCCCAGACCGGAATCAAGCATCCAAGGACCGGTTTCTGGCTATCAGCCTTCATCAGCCTGGATAGCTTGACTCCAGTGGTGTGGAGAGCCTGGGACTCACGTCTGAGCATCCCCAGCCCACTGGGGGTGAAATTGCAAAAAACACAGTTGATGGACAGAATGTAGAACAATGTCATACATTCACCCCAGTACAAGGATCTGGGCCTAAATCCATCGTTTTTTTGCACTCCACACCACCCTGGGTTAGACACTGGCTATATGCAAATCAGCTCTGACCCTGTGCCTCATGGGAACAGTCCAGTCCGAACTACCAAGCCATGTCTTTCCCAGACCGGAATCAAGCATCCAAGGACCGGTTACTGGCTACTTGGTAGTTCGGACTGGACTGTTCCCATGAGGTACAGGGTCAGAGCTGATTTGCATATAGCCAGTGTCTAACCCAGGGTGGTGTGTAGTGCAAAAAAACGATGGATTTAGGCCCAGATCCTTGTACTGGGGTGAATGTATGACATTGTTCTACATTCTGTCCATCAACTGTGTTTTTTGCAATTTTCACCCCGAGTGGGCTGGGTATGCTCAGACGTGAGTCCCAGGCTCTCCACACCACTGGAGTCAAGCTATCCAGGCTGAATGAAGGCTGATAGCCAGAAACCGGTCCTTGGATGCTTGATTCTGGTCTGGGAAAGACATGGCTTGGTAGTTCGGACTGGACTGTTCCCATGAGGTACAGGGTCAGAGCTGATTTGCATATAGCCAGTGTCTAACCCAGGGTGGTGTGGAGTGCAAAAAAACGATGGATTTAGGCCCAGATCCTTGTACTGGGGTGAATGTATGACATTGTTCTACATTCTGTCCATCAACTGTGTTTTTTGCAATTTTCACCCCGAGTGGGCTGGGTATGCTCAGACGTGAGTCCCAGGCTCTCCACACCACTGGAGTCAAGCTATCCAGGCTGAATGAAGGCTGATAGCCAGAAACCGGTCCTTGGATGCTTGATTCTGGTCTGGGAAAGACATGGCTTGGTAGTTCGGACTGGACTGTTCCCATGAGGTACAGGGTCAGAGCTGATTTGCATATAGCCAGTGTCTAACCCAGGGTGGTGTGGAGTGCAAAAAAACAATGGATTTAGGCCCAGATCCTTGTACTGGGGTGAATGTATGACATTGTTCTACATTCTGTCCATCAACTGTGTTTTTTGCAATTTTCACCCCGAGTGGGCTGGGTATGCTCAGACGTGAGTCCCAGGCTCTCCACACCACTGGAGTCAAGCTATCCAGGCTGAATGAAGGCTGATAGCCAGAAACCGGTCCTTGGATGCTTGATTCTGATCTGGGAAAGACATGGCTTGGTAGTTTGGACTGGACTGTTCCCATGAGGTACAGGGTCAGAGCTGATTTGCATATAGCCAGTGTCTAACCCAGGGTGGTGTGGAGTGCAAAAAAACGATGGATTTAGACCCAGATCCTTGTACTGGGGTGAATGTATGACATTGTTCTACATTCTGTCCATCAACTGTGTTTTTTGCAATTTTCACCCCGAGTGGGCTGGGTATGCTTAGACGTGAGTCCCAGGCTCTCCACACCACTGGAGTCAAGTTATCCAGGCTGAATGAAGGCTGATAGCCAGAAACCGGTCCTTGGATGCTTGATTCTGGTCTGGGAAAGACATGGCTTGGTAGTTCGGACTGGACTGTTCCCATGAGGTACAGGGTCAGAGCTGATTTGCATATAGCCAGTGTCTAACCCAGGGTGGTGTGGAGTGCAAAAAAATGATGGATTTAGGCCCAGATCCTTGTACTGGGGTGAATGTATGACATTGTTCTACATTCTGTCCATCAACTGTGTTTTTTGCAATTTTCACCCCGAGTGGGCTGGGTATGCTCAGACGTGAGTCCCAGGCTCTCCACACCACTAGAGTCAAGCTATCCAGGCTGAATGAAGGCTGATAGCCAGAAACCGGTCCTTGGATGCTTGATTCTGGTCTGGGAAAGACATGGCTTGGTAGTTCGGACTGGACTGTTCCCATGAGGTACAGGGTCAGAACTGATTTGCATATAGCCAGTGTCTAACCCAGGGTGGTGTGGAGTGCAAAAAAACGATGGATTTAGGCCCAAATCCTTGTACTGGGGTGAATGTATGACATTGTTCTATATTCTGTCCATCAACTGTGTTTTTTGCAATTTTCACCCCGAGTGGGCTGGGTATGCTCAGACGTGAGTCCCAGGCTCTCCACACCACTGGAGTCAAGCTATCCAGGCTGAATGAAGGCTGATAGCCAGAAACCAGTCCTTGGATGCTTGATTCTGGTCTGGGAAAGACATGGCTTGGTAGTTCGGACTGGACTGTTCCCATGAGGTACAGGGTCAGAGCTGATTTGCATATAGCCAGTGTCTAACCCAGGGTGGTGTGGAGTGCAAAAAAACGATGGATTTAGGCCCAGATCCTTGTACTGGGGTGAATGTATGACATTGTTCTACATTCTGTCCATCAACTGTGTTTTTTGCAATTTTCACCCCGAGTGGGCTGGGTATGCTCAGACGTGAGTCCCAGGCTCTCCACACCACTGGAGTCAAGCTATCCAGGCTGAATGAAGGCTGATAGCCAGAAACCGGTCCTTGGATGCTTGATTCTGATCTGGGAAAGACTTGGCTTGGTAGTTCGGACTGGACTGTTCCCATGAGGTACAGGGTCAGAGCTGATTTGCATATAGCCAGTGTCTAACCCAGGGTGGTGTGGAGTGCAAAAAAACGATGGATTTAGGCCCAGATCCTTGTACTGGGGTGAATGTATGACATTGTTCTACATTCTGTCCATCAACTGTGTTTTTTGCAATTTTCACCCCGAGTGGGCTGGGTATGCTCAGACGTGAGTTCCAGGCTCTCCACACCACTGGAGTCAAGCTATCCAGGCTGAATGAAGGCTGATAGCCAGAAACCAGTCCTTGGATGCTTGATTCTGGTCTGGGAAAGACATGGCTTGGTAGTTCGGACTGGACTGTTCCCATGAGGTACAGGGTCAGAGCTGATTTGCATATAGCCAGTGTCTAACCCAGGGTGGTGTGGAGTGCAAAAAAACGATGGATTTAGGCCCAGATCCTTGTACTGGGGTGAATGTATGACATTGTTCTACATTCTGTCCATCAACTGTGTTTTTTGCAATTTTCACCCCGAGTGGGCTGGGTATGCTCAGACGTGAGTCCCAGGCTCTCCACACCACTGGAGTCAAGCTATCCAGGCTGAATGAAGGCTGATAGCCAGAAACCGGTCCTTGGATGCTTGATTCTGGTCTGGGAAAGACATGGCTTGGTAGTTCGGACTGGACTGTTCCCATGAGGTACAGGGTCAGAGCTGATTTGCATATAGCCAGTGTCTAACCCAGGGTGGTGTGGAGTGCAAAAAAATGATGGATTTAGGCCCAGATCCTTGTACTGGGGTGAATGTATGACATTGTTCTACATTCTGTCCATCAACTTGTAAAAACCTGATTCGGGTCGGGGACAATCGATATTTGCCCGGCGGTATTGCCTCTGTGACCCTCTAGTTATTTAATCAAATGAAGAGGCAGGCGCTGGAGACTGGAAAGCAGGAAACAAGGATTTTTATTCTCTCCGGAGGAGAACACAACGAAACGGACAGAAGGTATCGTTCTGAGGTGCTCTAACTTACGTTTGGGGCCTGGCCCCTTATATACAGTGTTTGTGGTTTTTATTACAGTTTACATACATGTGACAAAGCTTTGATATACGGAAAGACATTCCCGGAATCCCCCTTTGGGGCCCGTTCCCACACACATTTACAGTTGAAGTCCCCACCCTAGTCATAACAGGTGATGAGTATCACGCAGCTGGATATTCCGCCGATTCACGGAATGTGGGGGGTTTGATCGGGTCTCATGGAGTGGGGGCTTTGATCAACCCGGGGATCATTTGATGGGGGAAGCTTTCTATTGTACGGGGAGGGGCAAGGAATGGTATCGGCAGAGCTGGGTGTCGGCCTGGGAACGGAGAAGACAAAACGGGCACACGGGGAAAAAGGGGTTTGCATCTAAGGGCCGGAGATCATGAAAGGGAAGCAGGGAGGTGTCGCGCTGGGAACAGGATGAGGGCCTGGGGCAGAGCAGCGCCGAAGAGGGGTTTATGATTCAAGGCAGGTGCAAGCAGGGGGGGGTTGGTCAGCGAGCAGGCTTAGTGAAGGCGAAGGGCTATGTCGGGGGCCAGCGGCATGCAAAAGGGTTCGTTCTGATCGGGGCATCTTAAAATGGCGGGTGCGCACGACAAAAAGTGTGGCATCAGGGGAAGAGGCAAGATGGCGCAGATAATGTTCACCAAACCGTGCTAATTTTCAACAGTCCTCCCTTTAACATATTCAAGACATCTTGCTGGTTCATTTTCTATTCGGTTCTACTGTGGTGAGCATGAGAAAGAAAACGGTAGGAACCCTAGATGAAAAAGAGTTGTAAACAATACATTTTAACATTTCTAGTTATTAGGAGGTGGGCCTATTTGATAAACTTTGATAAACTTGTTCAGCAGGAGAGTCATAGGAATGTAATACAAAAACGGTTCTGCAGCGAGAGCAGCAAGTACATATCATAACGTGAACTGGCAGGTTATTACATATTTCAGATTCGGATTGGAGCAGGATCAATACAATGGTGGCTGGGAGGGAAATGAGGCATAGCAAAAACGGTGATTGAGGATGTCAAATGTTCGAAGTTTACGAGTTCTCATTGTTCTTTGTGGTCTTTCGTTGGCGCTGTTGAGCACCGGCGGTGGAGCTACAAGTCCAGCTCTGTTCTAAGTTCTGCGTTGCAGAGCACGACCCTTTCCTCGCGTTTCTGGTCGGAAAGGTCCTTTTCGCCCTGTGTCCTCTGAGGTGATTGCCAGAAAGTTCAGATGGAAGAAGAGCGTACAAAACAGTCCATAGGGTAGGTCAGAGGAAAAAGGGGGATGGAGCAAGGCCAAATTAGGAACAAACCAGGGGAACGAGAGACTTCAAATAGGCGAGCGTGTGACCGAATTCAGAGAGCGGGGACTGGTCGACAGACACTGGACATCGAGCAGGGGCATCAGGTCGACCCTTTCTCCTTATGTTGTCGAAAACAGTGCCTCGTCCTGTAGCTCTTTTCTGTTGTGGTCTCGCCTTGGCTAATGTCGCAGGTGTTCCTTAGTCTGCAGTCAGGCCTCGTGCTCCCACATCCGGTCCTTTTCTCCTCCAACAGCAGTACCCTTAAACAAGTATGAAAAGACAGTCTTTAGAGAATTTGCAGATGAAGATAATCAAAAAGTCCATTTCTCTCCCAGCTCCAGGCAAAGAATGAAAAATGCCCGTTGTGTTAGTGTTCACAACTGGCATATGAATGACCGGTGACGGGTTTGTTGGATTTACTATGACTTTCCTTTACAATTAGTTACTACACAGGTATTTTGCTGAGAGACGAACATGGCTAAACATTTCCTTTCTATTGATGCATCCTGCTTTTCAACTACTACGGGGTTCATTTTGATGATTTCTTTACCTTGGACTAGTCTGTTAACCTTGTAAAACATCATTCTGGGTCCTACGTAACCTTTTACAGCCCGATTACTTAATTAGGAAGGACAGGGGTTTTATGGGAAACAACCAGGGACATATACAGGGGAGGTAACGGGGGTGATCATTTTTCCGGTTTGGGTATTGCGACAATTCGGGGAGGGGAGGGTCGCGTATTCTGAGGTCCTTGTTTTATACCATAGGAGCCGTTGACATGTAGTTCCCTTATTTCGGGTCAGATTAGGGCACCTCTGTCGTCTTACCTGTCCTTTCCCTTACGGCCCAACCTGGGTTCATTGACTTCTAGCGGAAAAAGGAGAGGTAATGACGCGGCCTCAGGGTGATTGTATTAAAGACAAGTTTTTGTGCAAATACTGACGGTATTTGAAGCCAATTAGGTGGTGTGCTAGGGGTGGCAGTCTGCCAATTTCGGGGCTAAACACTCGGAAGAGTGGGAGTGCAAAAATAGAGGGAGAGAGAGAGAGAGAGAGAGAGAGAGAGAGAGAGAGAGAGAGAGAGAGAGAGAGAGAGAGAGAGAGAGAGGGAGAGAGAGAGAGAGAGAGAGAGAGAGAGAGAGTGCAACGGCAGGCTAAATAGTACACGTGCAACAGAGAGGGTGGCAGTGTATTCAAGAAAGGCTATTTAGTGCATTACACAGTAAAAGGGCATTCACGGGTCTGCGTTAGAATCTTGTAATCATGCAGTTTGAGCATTAGACAGGGTAGAGGGGACGTGCCTTGAGAAAAAGGAAAGAAGAAAGGAGGTACCATTTTGTCGCACTTTCGCATTCTCGGTCCTTCGACCAGTTGGGTCAACGTCTCAGTCACACACACACATTCCCTCATAGTTTCGCATCATACGTGACATGGGTTCATTCGTCCGGTCAGGTTTAAGGGTGATCACTTTTTATATACAGGTTGTGCTAATTTTTCGGGTTTGTTCGATACGTGAGTAGTTTGCAGGCGGGCTTAGACACCACCTTGCGGTGCTAGTCCGCTTCATGCATTAGACATGGCAAGGCTTCAGATCTTCGCCACACCTCGGCTGTAATTTCTGATGTGACCTGCAGAGGGAGGAAAAAGGGGGGTGGGGGAGACAGCATTCGCGCGCATTCAAATACATGGATTCATAAGTCCTTTACTTACCTCTTACTCGTCTTTCCTCCTCGGGGCAGGGTCCCTGGGGATATGGTTTCTGGAGTCGAGGGGGGTAGTGTGTCCATATAGGTCGTGCGCGGGGAAACGTAAAAAAAGGAAACCAGAGGTGCCTAGTGCGAGGTATCTAGTCAAAGGGTGTATCTCACTATCGGGGTCCTTAAACCTCTTTCAACGCTGTGGCGTTCTAAGGTTCTTCGGTTCTTGGGTCAGCTCCGTTCCCTGATACTTTGGAACGTTGTACTTTATCATATTTACATTATTTCATTTCACCCTCCTTTTACATTCCCTCATTTACACCGTTCGTTTTACCCATCCTTGGAAGTCAAGGTCTTCCTCTACGCGAGAGTTCATGGGTCAGTCGCGTACTTTTGAAGGCGGAGTGTCGTGTTGTCGATCCGATCCGTCCTCCAGGGCTGGGCAACCATCTTCTTTTAACCTTAAAGAGAGAGCAGAGTAGGGTGCACAGAAAAGAACCTTCCCACCGATCCCACATTTTTAAAATAAAGCATGCAATACCCGTCCATAGTTTCAAAAACTTTATTTTTCAAAATCATTTCAGCATATGGATTATGAGGGTGCGGTCGTATTTGGCCGGTCGTGGCAATGGCTAAAGTGCGTACAGTGGGGGGGTGTCGTTTGCGGCAATAAAAACATCGGGAAGTTTTACTCATTCATTTTGTAAGAAACTAAAACGTCTATTAATTGGCTGGGGGTTCGGGGGCATTTATTTTCATAATTAGAAGCATAATCACAATAGTTGTAATCAGATTTCCTATATGCATACCGTACATGTGCGTCGTAAATGAGGTTTACATCAGTTATAAAAAAATATAATACATTTGTACATTTGTAATCAACATTTGTAACGGGGATCCTTTCATACTGGTCGTCGAGTGAGTTCTCCTTGTCTTTTCTAGCCAAGTGTACAAAGGATCATATAAAATTTCAGAACATAAAGTTTATATTAGTGCGAAGGAACACCACGAGGTGTTCGTAAGTTCCGATTGATACCAGCGCCATTTTGGGCGGGGCCGGCTCAGTCCGGAAGCAGCATCAGGGGAAATGTTTCCCACTACTGGCAGTTTGGACCAGAGTCCTTTTCGGCAGTTCTAGAATTCGTGCTAACAGAAGGAGTGGCAATGTCATGTTTGTTTCGTTGGCGATCAAGGCAGCCGTCCCTTACCGGAAACCTGCAAAGGCCGAAGGTTCCGCCGGGGACCTTTGTATGATCTTCAAGGCAGCGGAGATGCTGTCGGAGATGGGGGCTCGTGCTCCAGGGGGCAAATGTTCGAGTTATATTGCTGGTCAAAGTTACTCTAGTGGCCGGGGCCCGCCTTCCAGCGGACCCAGACGCCATTTTGAGGCCCTACAGGGGCCACTCTCGTCGAGTTTGCAAGAGTGGGAGAGACCCTTCGGAGTGAAAGGAAGAGGTCCCTGTTTTGTGAGAGCGGGACGTTCGGCTGGGGTGCAGCTGTGATGCCCCCACCTGGGGGCGAGGGAGACTCGTCCGCATCGTCTCCTTCTCCCGGTGCACTCCATGCCACTCCTTTTCATCGCCCCGCATGAAGGCCTCTCCACATCCGGTGTTCCCCAAGCCCTGTGCTCGGTGCTGTGGGAGTATGGCCACCATTGCACGTTCGGTGCTGCGCAAGTACTGGGGTGCCACCATGGTGTGTTCGGTGCTGTGGAAGTATTGGCACCATCGCCTGACTGGGGGTGTGCGGCGTCGGCCGGGGGCTGGGAAACCTCCTATCGGTGGAGGTGGGAGAGGCTCGTCCGCGTCGCCTCTCCCTCCCAGCCCAACTTGGACAAATTGTTGTGGAGGTACGTGCAGGACATCCCGCCGTCCAGAGCTGCTGCGGCTGTTACGGAAGAGAAAAGGAAAAAAAGGTGCCTCGTTCTCCTCTGGACATGTGGCGGGACTACCTACAACAGCCCGGGCTGCTGGCTCCTGCCTCTCCTCCGGCTCCCCCATACGTTAAGATTTCCTGACCAAGAGTTGGCGGCCGGGCCCGCCTTATATGGGTTGCCGTTGGTTGGGCGTAGCCGTAACCCTGCCCTACTTTGGAAGGTTCCAGAATGGGGGGGGGGCGAATGTTCTGTTTGACTTTCATTTTCTACAGTTTATCGTTATTATTCCTTGTTTGTTGTGTTAAATTAAAAGTTCAAGTTCATTAATGGTCTACGGATTTTGTTTTACCATTTCTTTCCTTTCAGGTTGCTTTTATGCTAAGTTTCTACTAACAGAGGTTGAGTAGCACGGAAACACGTGTAGAGGGATGACGCAGATTTGTACATTACATACACACAAACTCAGACGGGGGACAGTACAAGTACGACATACAAAGACTCAAGAAGAATATAAAACAGTTATTGGTCATAATTATCTCTTTCTGTCTGTGAATTTGAAACGAGGCTGGGTTCCCGTCTTGACGTTGCCCGACCTAGGAGAACTTGAGCATGCCGCTGAGATTTTCCTGGCGAAATCTGTGCCATCGGGCATAATCAAACGTGGTGGTTCTGTCTGGTCTGTCTATGTAAGTCGGGTTCTTCTTTGTCTCGCGCTTTTTCCTGCACTGCCGGTCTGTCGTTCCTGTCGGCCCTTTGCCTTTACTCACGCTCAGTAGAGTCGGGCATTGGGCTTTCCAGTGTCCGACATACCTACAAAAAGCGCATTGGTCTGGCCCTAAGTCTGGTCGTCTTTTGCATAGTGTCGGGGGATAAGTTGTTGGTAGCGGTGTCCTGGGGTTGTCCTGTCGGTATATTTCTCTACTTGGTTTGTCCTCGTCTTTTCTCTGTCGTTTCATAGCCTCTCTGCGCCACATGCCGAGACTGTCGAGCATAATTGGCGTTGTCTTATTATTTCGAAGGGCTATTTCTAATGTTTCTATTTTATCAAGGTCAAAGGATCCTGTCAGTGGCCACTGTTTGTCTTGACTCTCTTCGGTATACCTGTGCCACAATTTATTATAGGCTATGGTGACTAATCCATAGTTTATGAACATGTCCTTATTAGGGGTGCCTTCTAGTGGAGCTATATGGTCCACCTCTAATACGCGGTCCGGACTAAACAGGCTATTTATCAGTGGGGAGAAGACAGACATGACGGCTCGTAACGAGGGACTAAAAAGTCAGCACTGCCTATCTTATCACTAGGTGCAAAGACCGTACAGAATATTTCTATTCAACGTTGTTTGCAGGCAGTGAATACCTCATGGATCAAAAAAATAATAATAATAAAAACCAAACGACCAATAAATAACAATGGGGAGAATGAGTAGGTCCGCAAAGATCTGCGTTACCTACCCTTTTCACTATCTGCAAAAAGGGTGGTCTCTTCCCTGTTTGCAGACAGGGAATCTCCAGGAAACAATAGTTTTGCGAACAACAGTTCAGTTTCAAGTAATTATTGAGTGGGGGAGAAAAAATAAGCACGGCTGCTGCCCTACCTATCCTCCACTGTTTGCAAAGAGAGAGCCCGTTGTTTCTCCGTTTACAGACAGTGAATCTCCAAACAAAATAAAAAGAGCAATACTAGTATTTTTAACAAACAAGCAATCAAACAAATTTTTTTTTTTCGCAACTTGTCGTGGCAACACGACCTTACCCGGACCGCATGGACAGTTTCTTGTCTTCCGAATCCAGCGCCCGATCGTCCTCTTTTTCTCGTATTTCTTACGGCACTCCTGATGGTCCCCAGTCAGGACCGTAGATCACTCGAGAGAGGTCTGTTCGGAACTAGTGAAGTTCGGATGATCGGCTGCCAGACGAGGGTCTATTGGGCAAGAGCTCTCCCGATCGTTGCAGTCGTTCACTCTGTCGTCGGGACCTCTCCCACTGGATCCACGAGTCGCTGATGGGCCCCACGCTTGGGACGCCAATTGTAAAAACCTGATTCGGGTCGGGGACAATCGATATTTGCCCGGCGGTATTGCCTCTGTGACCCTCTAGTTATTTAATCAAATGAAGAGGCAGGCGCTGGAGACTGGAAAGCAGGAAACAAGGATTTTTATTCTCTCCGGAGGAGAACACAACGAAACGGACAGAAGGTATCGTTCTGAGGTGCTCTAACTTACGTTTGGGGCCTGGCCCCTTATATACAGTGTTTGTGGTTTTTATTACAGTTTACATACATGTGACAAAGCTTTGATATACGGAAAGACATTCCCGGAATCCCCCTTTGGGGCCCGTTCCCACACACATTTACAGTTGAAGTCCCCACCCTAGTCATAACAGGTGATGAGTATCACGCAGCTGGATATTCCGCCGATTCACGGAATGTGGGGGGTTTGATCGGGTCTCATGGAGTGGGGGCTTTGATCAACCCGGGGATCCTTTGATGGGGGAAGCTTTCTATTGTACGGGGAGGGGCAAGGAATGGTATCGGCAGAGCTGGGTGTCGGCCTGGGAACGGAGAAGACAAAACGGGCACACGGGGAAAAAGGGGTTTGCATCTAAGGGCCGGAGATCATGAAAGGGAAGCAGGGAGGTGTCGCGCTGGGAACAGGATGAGGGCCTGGGGCAGAGCAGCGCCGAAGAGGGGTTTATGATTCAAGGCAGGTGCAAGCAGGGGGGGGTTGGTCAGCGAGCAGGCTTAGTGAAGGCGAAGGGCTATGTCGGGGGCCAGCGGCATGCAAAAGGGTTCGTTCTGATCGGGGCATCTTAAAATGGCGGGTGCGCACGACAAAAAGTGTGGCATCAGGGGAAGAGGCAAGATGGCGCAGATAATGTTCACCAAACCGTGCTAATTTTCAACAAACTGTGTTTTTTGCAATTTTCACCCCGAGTGGGCTGGGTATGCTCAGACGTGAGTCCCAGGCTCTCCACACCACTAGAGTCAAGCTATCCAGGCTGAATGAAGGCTGATAGCCAGAAACCGGTCCTTGGATGCTTGATTCTGGTCTGGGAAAGACATGGCTTGGTAGTTCGGACTGGACTGTTCCCATGAGGTACAGGGTCAGAACTGATTTGCATATAGCCAGTGTCTAACCCAGGGTGGTGTGGAGTGCAAAAAAACGATGGATTTAGGCCCAAATCCTTGTACTGGGGTGAATGTATGACATTGTTCTACATTATGTCCATCAACTGTGTTTTTTGCAATTTTCACCCCGAGTGGGCTGGGTATGCTCAGACGTGAGTCCCAGGCTCTCCACACCACTGGAGTCAAGCTATCCAGGCTGAATGAAGGCTGATAGCCAGAAACCAGTCCTTGGATGCTTGATTCTGGTCTGGGAAAGACATGGCTTGGTAGTTCGGACTGGACTGTTCCCATGAGGTACAGGGTCAGAGCTGATTTGCATATAGCCAGTGTCTAACCCAGGGTGGTGTGGAGTGCAAAAAAACGATGGATTTAGGCCCAGATCCTTGTACTGGGGTGAATGTATGACATTGTTCTACATTCTGTCCATCAACTGTGTTTTTTGCAATTTTCACCCCGAGTGGGCTGGGTATGCTCAGACGTGAGTCCCAGGCTCTCCACACCACTAGAGTCAAGCTATCCAGGCTGAATGAAGGCTGATAGCCAGAAACCGGTCCTTGGATGCTTGATTCTGGTCTGGGAAAGACATGGCTTGGTAGTTCGGACTGGACTGTTCCCATGAGGTACAGGGTCAGAACTGATTTGCATATAGCCAGTGTCTAACCCAGGGTGGTGTGGAGTGCAAAAAAACGATGGATTTAGGCCCAAATCCTTGTACTGGGGTGAATGTATGACATTGTTCTATATTCTGTCCATCAACTGTGTTTTTTGCAATTTTCACCCCGAGTGGGCTGGGTATGCTCAGACGTGAGTCCCAGGCTCTCCACACCACTGGAGTCAAGCTATCCAGGCTGAATGAAGGCTGATAGCCAGAAACCAGTCCTTGGATGCTTGATTCTGGTCTGGGAAAGACATGGCTTGGTAGTTCGGACTGGACTGTTCCCATGAGGTACAGGGTCAGAGCTGATTTGCATATAGCCAGTGTCTAACCCAGGGTGGTGTGGAGTGCAAAAAAACGATGGATTTAGGCCCAGATCCTTGTACTGGGGTGAATGTATGACATTGTTCTACATTCTGTCCATCAACTGTGTTTTTTGCAATTTTCACCCCGAGTGGGCTGGGTATGCTCAGACGTGAGTCCCAGGCTCTCCACACCACTGGAGTCAAGCTATCCAGGCTGAATGAAGGCTGATAGCCAGAAATCGGTCCTTGGATGCTTGATTCTGATCTGGGAAAGACATGGCTTGGTAGTTCGGACTGGACTGTTCCCATGAGGTACAGGGTCAGAGCTGATTTGCATATAGCCAGTGTCTAACCCAGGGTGGTGTGGAGTGCAAAAAAACGATGGATTTAGACCCAGATCCTTGTACTGGGGTGAATGTATGACATTGTTCTACATTCTGTCCATCAACTGTGTTTTTTGCAATTTTCACCCCGAGTGGGCTGGGTATGCTCAGACGTGAGTCCCAGGCTCTCCACACCACTGGAGTCAAGCTATCCAGGCTGAATGAAGGCTGATAGCCAGAAACCGGTCCTTGGATGCTTGATTCTGGTCTGGGAAAGACATGGCTTGGTAGTTCGGACTGGACTGTTCCCATGAGGTACAGGGTCAGAGCTGATTTGCATATAGCCAGTGTCTAACCCAGGGTGGTGTGGAGTGCAAAAAAATGATGGATTTAGGCCCAGATCCTTGTACTGGGGTGAATGTATGACATTGTTCTACATTCTGTCCATCAACTGTGTTTTTTGCAATTTTCACCCCGAGTGGGCTGGGTATGCTCAGACGTGAGTCCCAGGCTCTCCACACCACTAGAGTCAAGCTATCCAGGCTGAATGAAGGCTGATAGCCAGAAACCGGTCCTTGGATGCTTGATTCTGGTCTGGGAAAGACATGGCTTGGTAGTTCGGACTGGACTGTTCCCATGAGGTACAGGGTCAGAACTGATTTGCATATAGCCAGTGTCTAACCCAGGGTGGTGTGGAGTGCAAAAAAACGATGGATTTAGGCCCAGATCCTTGTACTGGGGTGAATGTATGACATTGTTCTACATTCTGTCCATCAACTGTGTTTTTTGCAATTTTCACCCCGAGTGGGCTGGGTATGCTCAGACGTGAGTTCCAGGCTCTCCACACCACTGGAGTCAAGCTATCCAGGCTGAATAAAGGCTGATAGCCAGAAACCAGTCCTTGGATGCTTGATTCTGGTCTGGGAAAGACATGGCTTGGTAGTTCGGACTGGACTGTTCCCATGAGGTACAGGGTCAGAGCTGATTTGCATATAGCCAGTGTCTAACCCAGGGTGGTGTGGAGTGCAAAAAAACGATGGATTTAGGCCCAGATCCTTGTACTGGGGTGAATGTATGACATTGTTCTACATTCTGTCCATCAACTGTGTTTTTTGCAATTTTCACCCCGAGTGGGCTGGGTATGCTCAGACGTGAGTCCCAGGCTCTCCACACCACTGGAGTCAAGCTATCCAGGCTGAATGAAGGCTGATAGCCAGAAACCGGTCCTTGGATGCTTGATTCTGGTCTGGGAAAGACATGGCTTGGTAGTTCGGACTGGACTGTTCCCATGAGGTACAGGGTCAGAGCTGATTTGCATATAGCCAGTGTCTAACCCAGGGTGGTGTGGAGTGCAAAAAAATGATGGATTTAGGCCCAGATCCTTGTACTGGGGTGAATGTATGACATTGTTCTACATTCTGTCCATCAACTGTGTTTTTTGCAATTTTCACCCCGAGTGGGCTGGGTATGCTCAGACGTGAGTCCCAGGCTCTCCACACCACTAGAGTCAAGCTATCCAGGCTGAATGAAGGCTGATAGCCAGAAACCGGTCCTTGGATGCTTGATTCTGGTCTGGGAAAGACATGGCTTGGTAGTTCGGACTGGACTGTTCCCATGAGGTACAGGGTCAGAACTGATTTGCATATAGCCAGTGTCTAACCCAGGGTGGTGTGGAGTGCAAAAAAACGATGGATTTAGGCCCAAATCCTTGTACTGGGGTGAATGTATGACATTGTTCTATATTCTGTCCATCAACTGTGTTTTTTGCAATTTTCACCCCGAGTGGGCTGGGTATGCTCAGACGTGAGTCCCAGGCTCTCCACACCACTGGAGTCAAGCTATCCAGGCTGAATGAAGGCTGATAGCCAGAAACCAGTCCTTGGATGCTTGATTCTGGTCTGGGAAAGACATGGCTTGGTAGTTCGGACTGGACTGTTCCCATGAGGTACAGGGTCAGAGCTGATTTGCATATAGCCAGTGTCTAACCCAGGGTGGTGTGGAGTGCAAAAAAACGATGGATTTAGGCCCAGATCCTTGTACTGGGGTGAATGTATGACATTGTTCTACATTCTGTCCATCAACTGTGTTTTTTGCAATTTTCACCCCGAGTGGGCTGGGTATGCTCAGACGTGAGTCCCAGGCTCTCCACACCACTGGAGTCAAGCTATCCAGGCTGAATGAAGGCTGATAGCCAGAAATCGGTCCTTGGATGCTTGATTCTGATCTGGGAAAGACATGGCTTGGTAGTTCGGACTGGACTGTTCCCATGAGGTACAGGGTCAGAGCTGATTTGCATATAGCCAGTGTCTAACCCAGGGTGGTGTGGAGTGCAAAAAAACGATGGATTTAGACCCAGATCCTTGTACTGGGGTGAATGTATGACATTGTTCTACATTCTGTCCATCAACTGTGTTTTTTGCAATTTTCACCCCGAGTGGGCTGGGTATGCTCAGACGTGAGTCCCAGGCTCTCCACACCACTGGAGTCAAGCTATCCAGGCTGAATGAAGGCTGATAGCCAGAAACCGGTCCTTGGATGCTTGATTCTGGTCTGGGAAAGACATGGCTTGGTAGTTCGGACTGGACTGTTCCCATGAGGTACAGGGTCAGAGCTGATTTGCATATAGCCAGTGTCTAACCCAGGGTGGTGTGGAGTGCAAAAAAATGATGGATTTAGGCCCAGATCCTTGTACTGGGGTGAATGTATGACATTGTTCTACATTCTGTCCATCAACTGTGTTTTTTGCAATTTTCACCCCGAGTGGGCTGGGTATGCTCAGACGTGAGTCCCAGGCTCTCCACACCACTAGAGTCAAGCTATCCAGGCTGAATGAAGGCTGATAGCCAGAAACCGGTCCTTGGATGCTTGATTCTGGTCTGGGAAAGACATGGCTTGGTAGTTCGGACTGGACTGTTCCCATGAGGTACAGGGTCAGAACTGATTTGCATATAGCCAGTGTCTAACCCAGGGTGGTGTGGAGTGCAAAAAAACGATGGATTTAGGCCCAGATCCTTGTACTGGGGTGAATGTATGACATTGTTCTACATTCTGTCCATCAACTGTGTTTTTTGCAATTTTCACCCCGAGTGGGCTGGGTATGCTCAGACGTGAGTTCCAGGCTCTCCACACCACTGGAGTCAAGCTATCCAGGCTGAATAAAGGCTGATAGCCAGAAACCAGTCCTTGGATGCTTGATTCTGGTCTGGGAAAGACATGGCTTGGTAGTTCGGACTGGACTGTTCCCATGAGGTACAGGGTCAGAGCTGATTTGCATATAGCCAGTGTCTAACCCAGGGTGGTGTGGAGTGCAAAAAAACGATGGATTTAGGCCCAGATCCTTGTACTGGGGTGAATGTATGACATTGTTCTACATTCTGTCCATCAACTGTGTTTTTTGCAATTTTCACCCCGAGTGGGCTGGGTATGCTCAGACGTGAGTCCCAGGCTCTCCACACCACTGGAGTCAAGCTATCCAGGCTGAATGAAGGCTGATAGCCAGAAACCGGTCCTTGGATGCTTGATTCTGGTCTGGGAAAGACATGGCTTGGTAGTTCGGACTGGACTGTTCCCATGAGGTACAGGGTCAGAGCTGATTTGCATATAGCCAGTGTCTAACCCAGGGTGGTGTGGAGTGCAAAAAAATGATGGATTTAGGCCCAGATCCTTGTACTGGGGTGAATGTATGACATTGTTCTACATTCTGTCCATCAACTGTGTTTTTTGCAATTTTCACCCCGAGTGGGCTGGGTATGCTCAGACGTGAGTCCCAGGCTCTCCACACCACTAGAGTCAAGCTATCCAGGCTGAATGAAGGCTGATAGCCAGAAACCGGTCCTTGGATGCTTGATTCTGGTCTGGGAAAGACATGGCTTGGTAGTTCGGACTGGACTGTTCCCATGAGGTACAGGGTCAGAACTGATTTGCATATAGCCAGTGTCTAACCCAGGGTGGTGTGGAGTGCAAAAAAACGATGGATTTAGGCCCAAATCCTTGTACTGGGGTGAATGTATGACATTGTTCTACATTCTGTCCATCAACTGTGTTTTTTGCAATTTTTACCCCGAGTGGGCTGGGTATGCTCAGACGTGAGTCCCAGGCTCTCCACACCACTGGAGTCAAGCTATCCAGGCTGAATGAAGGCTGATAGCCAGAAACCAGTCCTTGGATGCTTGATTCTGGTCTGGGAAAGACATGGCTTGGTAGTTCGGACTGGACTGTTCCCATGAGGTACAGGGTCAGAGCTGATTTGCATATAGCCAGTGTCTAACCCAGGGTGGTGTGGAGTGCAAAAAAACGATGGATTTAGGCCCAGATCCTTGTACTGGGGTGAATGTATGACATTGTTCTACATTCTGTCCATCAACTGTGTTTTTTGCAATTTTCACCCCGAGTGGGCTGGGTATGCTCAGACGTGAGTCCCAGGCTCTCCACACCACTGGAGTCAAGCTATCCAGGCTGAATGAAGGCTGATAGCCAGAAACCGGTCCTTGGATGCTTGATTCTGATCTGGGAAAGACATGGCTTGGTAGTTCGGACTGGACTGTTCCCATGAGGTACAGGGTCAGAGCTGATTTGCATATAGCCAGTGTCTAACCCAGGGTGGTGTGGAGTGCAAAAAAACGATGGATTTAGACCCAGATCCTTGTACTGGGGTGAATGTATGACATTGTTCTACATTCTGTCCATCAACTGTGTTTTTTGCAATTTTCACCCCGAGTGGGCTGGGTATGCTCAGACGTGAGTCCCAGGCTCTCCACACCACTGGAGTCAAGCTATCCAGGCTGAATGAAGGCTGATAGCCAGAAACCGGTCCTTGGATGCTTGATTCTGGTCTGGGAAAGACATGGCTTGGTAGTTCGGACTGGACTGTTCCCATGAGGTACAGGGTCAGAGCTGATTTGCATATAGCCAGTGTCTAACCCAGGGTGGTGTGGAGTGCAAAAAAATGATGGATTTAGGCCCAGATCCTTGTACTGGGGTGAATGTATGACATTGTTCTACATTCTGTCCATCAACTGTGTTTTTTGCAATTTTCACCCCGAGTGGGCTGGGTATGCTCAGACGTGAGTCCCAGGCTCTCCACACCACTAGAGTCAAGCTATCCAGGCTGAATGAAGGCTGATAGCCAGAAACCGGTCCTTGGATGCTTGATTCTGGTCTGGGAAAGACATGGCTTGGTAGTTCGGACTGGACTGTTCCCATGAGGTACAGGGTCAGAACTGATTTGCATATAGCCAGTGTCTAACCCAGGGTGGTGTGGAGTGCAAAAAAACGATGGATTTAGGCCCAGATCCTTGTACTGGGGTGAATGTATGACATTGTTCTACATTCTGTCCATCAACTGTGTTTTTTGCAGTTTTCACCCCGAGTGGGCTGGGTATGCTCAGACGTGAGTTCCAGGCTCTCCACACCACTGGAGTCAAGCTATCCAGGCTGAATGAAGGCTGATAGCCAGAAACCAGTCCTTGGATGCTTGATTCTGGTCTGGGAAAGACATGGCTTGGTAGTTCGGACTGGACTGTTCCCATGAGGTACAGGGTCAGAGCTGATTTGCATATAGCCAGTGTCTAACCCAGGGTGGTGTGGAGTGCAAAAAAACGATGGATTTAGGCCCAGATCCTTGTACTGGGGTGAATGTATGACATTGTTCTACATTCTGTCCATCAACTGTGTTTTTTGCAATTTTCACCCCGAGTGGGCTGGGTATGCTCAGACGTGAGTCCCAGGCTCTCCACACCACTGGAGTCAAGCTATCCAGGCTGAATGAAGGCTGATAGCCAGAAACCGGTCCTTGGATGCTTGATTCTGGTCTGGGAAAGACATGGCTTGGTAGTACGGACTGGACTGTTCCTATGAGGTACAGGGTCAGAGCTGATTTGCATATAGCCAGTGTCTAACCCAGGGTGGTGTGGAGTGCAAAAAAACGATGGATTTAGGCCCAGATCCTTGTACTGGGGTGAATGTATGACATTTGTCTACATTCTGTCCATCAACTGTGTTTTTTGCAATTTTCACCCCGAGTGGGCTGGGTATGCTCAGACGTGAGTCCCAGGCTCTCCACACCACTGGAGTCAAGCTATCCAGGCTGAATGAAGGCTGATAGCCAGAAACCGGTCCTTGGATGCTTGATTCTGGTCTGGGAAAGACATGGCTTGGTAGTTCGGACTGGACTGTTCCCATGAGGTACAGGGTCAGAGCTGATTTGCATATAGCCAGTGTCTAACCCAGGGTGGTGTGGAGTGCAAAAAAACGATGGATTTAGGCCCAGATCCTTGTACTGGGGTGAATGTATGACATTGTTCTACACTCTGTCCATCAACTGTGTTTTTTGCAATTTTCACCCCGAGTGGGCTGGGTATGCTCAGACGTGAGTCCCAGGCTCTCCACACCACTGGAGTCAAGCTATCCAGGCTGAATGAAGGCTGATAGCCAGAAACCGGTCCTTGGATGCTTGATTCTGGTCTGGGAAAGACATGGCTTGGTAGTTCGGACTGGACTGTTCCCATGAGGTACAGGGTCAGAGCTGATTTGCATATAGCCAGTGTCTAACCCAGGGTGGTGTGGAGTGCCAAAAAACGATGGATTTAGGCCCAGATCCTTGTACTGGGGTGAATATATGACATTGTTCTACATTCTGTCCATCAACTGTGTTTTTTGCAATTTTCACCCCGAGTGGGCTGGGTATGCTCAGACGTGAGTCCCAGGCTCTCCACACCACTGGAGTCAAGCTATCCAGGCTGAATGAAGGCTGATAGCCAGAAACCGGTCCTTGGATGCTTGATTCTGGTCTGGGAAAGACATGGCTTGGTAGTTCGGACTGGACTGTTCCCATGAGGTACAGGGTCAGAGCTGATTTGCATATAGCCAGTGTCTAACCCAGGGTGGTGTGGAGTGCAAAAAAACGATGGATTTAGGCCCAGATCCTTGTACTGGGGTGAATGTATGACATTGTTCTACATTCTGTCCAACAACTGTGTTTTTTGCAATTTTCACCCCGAGTGGGCTGGGTATGCTCAGACGGGAGTCCCAGGCTCTCCACACCACTGGAGTCAAGCTATCCAGGCTGAATGAAGGCTGATAGCCAGAAACCGGTCCTTGGATGCTTGATTCTGGTCTGGGAAAGACATGGCTTGGTAGTTCGGACTGGACTGTTCCCATGAGGTACAGGGTCAGAGCTGATTTGCATATAGCCAGTGTCTAACCCAGGGTGGTGTGGAGTGCAAAAAAATGATGGATTTAGGCCCAGATCCTTGTACTGGGGTGAATGTATGACATTGTTCTACATTCTGTCCATCAACTGTGTTTTTTGCAATTTTCACCCCGAGTGGGCTGGGTATGCTCAGACGTGAGTCCCAGGCTCTCCACACCACTGGAGTCAAGCTATCCAGGCTGAATGAAGGCTGATAGCCAGAAACCGGTCCTTGGATGCTTGATTCTGGTCTGGGAAAGACATGGCTTGGTAGTTCGGACTGGACTGTTCCCATGAGGTACAGGGTCAGAGCTGATTTGCATATAGCCAGTGTCTAACCCAGGGTGGTGTGGAGTGCAAAAAAACGATGGATTTAGGCCCAGATCCTTTTACTGGGGTGAATGTATGACATTGTTCTGCATTCTGTCCATCAACTGTGTTTTTTGCAATTTTCACCCCGAGTGGGCTGGGTATGCTCAGACGTGAGTCCCAGGCTCTCCACACCACTGGAGTCTAGCTATCCAGGCTGAATGAAGGCTGATAGCCAGAAACCGGTCCTTGGATGCTTGATTCTGGTCTGGGAAAGACATGGCTTGGTAGTTCGGACTGGACTGTTCCCATGAGGTACAGGGTCAGAGCTGATTTGCATATAGCCAGTGTCTAACCCAGGGTGGTGTGGTGTGAAAAAAAACGATGGATTTAGGCCCAGATCCTTGTACTGGGGTGAATGTATGACATTGTTCTACATTCTGTCCATCAACTGTGTTTTTTGCAATTTTCACCCCGAGTGGGCTGGGTATGCTCAGACGTGAGTCCCAGGCTCTCCACACCACTGGACTCAAGCTATCCAGGCTGAATGAAGGCTGATAGCCAGAAACCGGTCCTTGGATGCTTGATTCTGGTCTGGGAAAGACATGGCTTGGTAGTTCGGACTGGACTGTTCCCATGAGGTACAGGGTCAGAGCTGATTTGCATACAGCCAGTGTCTAACCCAGGGTGGTGTGGAGTGCAAACAAACGATGGATTTAGGCCCAGATCCTTGTACTGGGGTGAATGTATGACATTGTTCTACATTCTGTCCATCAACTGTGTTTTTTGCAATTTTCACCCCGAGTGGGCTGGGTATGCTCAGACGTGAGTCCCAGGCTCTCCACACCACTCGAGTCAAGCTATCCAGGCTGAATGAAGGCTGATAGCCAGAAACCGGTCCTTGGATCCTTGATTCTGGTTTGGGAAAGACATGGCTTGGTAGTTCGGACTGGACTGTTCCCATGAGGTACAGGGTCAGAGCTGATTTGCATATAGCCAGTGTCTAACCCAGGGTGGTGTGGAGTGCAAAAAAACGATGGATTTAGGCCCAGATCCTTGTACTGGGGTGAATGTATAACATTGTTCTACATTCTGTCCATCAACTGTGTTTTTTGTAGTTTACTTTACTGCACAAAATTGTTCAGTAAATTACTAGACAGTAACATTGTCCTTTCAAATTAGATCGAAGACATTTTACATGCCTGGAACCTTTCAGATCTAGCTGTCGGTGACCTGGTTCTGATTTTCCTTTTTCTAGGGAGAGCAGGAATTAAAGTAGTCAGTGGATGTACAATGGAAATGTAAAGCTAAAAGTTGTAATGTATGAATATGTTTAGTAATATTTGCATTTAACACGGTAGTTTTTTTCTGACTTGGCTCATTCAGGATGTATGTGTGCCATTTTAATGTGACCTATTGGATAATTGGATTTTCTTGCCTTTAAGGGCACTTGCTGAGTGCTCCGAGGAGTACACAAAACCATCATCAACTAAGTTGTCATGTAGGTTGTCAACCTTTATAAGTGCACTTACCTCTAATGCCTCAAAGTGATGTTCCTTATGGAATCCAGTCTCACAGAAGATCATGGCTCTATTTTTTATTACCTCGGCCAAGCATTATATAACATTTTATGATGTGCACGTGGTGGAAACCGAGGAGGTCGAGTGGAACGTATTTATAATACATTTGTACCAATCACTGCATACTTATGTAGTAAAATTCCCAGGCCCCAGGGCCGAAAACGTGTCCATAGAATTACAGGTGCAGTTTGAGAGTGAAAGAATATGTTTGGTGGTTTCTTATACTAATATCCACAACTCCACCTTTGAAACTGACGTAGATTTGAGGAAGAGAAGCTCAAACCACACACTCAAAGTTGAAAGAAAATGGGGTTAAGGGTTAGAGAAACATCAGAGGCATCTTCTGTGGTTCAGAAACATATTCAAATATATTGGCGAGTCTTCAGACATAAATATACTTGCATACACCCTGTCAGTAAGCATGGGCGGATTTTGCGGATTGGCAATCCGCGAATTTGCGTATTTACGGATTCGCAATCCGCGAAGATCCGCGAACTCTAGCGGATTTGCGGATTTTTCCGTTTTTTGTGTTGGCGCGTGTTCGCGCCGATTTTGGGACAAGTTCGCAATTGCGAACTTACTTTTCGGCTTGCAACGGCCGCGACTATGTTGTTTCTACGTCTGGTTTATCATCACAGGTTCACAGCACCCTCTGTTTCACCACTGCCACCCTCTGGGACACCCATGCCACCCTCTAGTACATCCTCACTGGCACCTATTAGGTTTATTTATCACTGTAGATTATGGTGGTTGAAAAAAGCAAGCACACCTGCCCTTCTTCAACTGCCATCAATTAATTTGTGTTTCATTAATGTGTCAGTAATTTTGAAAGTTCCAGTCTGGCTGGCACCTGCTTCCTTCCTTATCTGTAATTTGCTTTTTGTTGCAGTGAAATTTTTTTTTCACAGGACCTTTATGGTGCTATTCTATGAGCCTGCTGTTTGGGTCATAGCAGGGTCATAGAATAGTTGCAAACTCTGGAGGGGCCCATCAGGAAGCACTTCCTTGAATGTTACTAATGTTAAGTTTGAACTTTTGCACCTGCTCATTGCTTTCAGTTTAGCTAAAATCGTTTTTTCTGCAATTTCGCGCGTTTTTTGGGGCGCGAATCCGTGCGAGATCGATTTCGGAAGCCGCGAATACGTGCGAATACAAAATTGTTTTTGTTGCGACGTGTATGTTCGCGTGATCTTGCGCGTGTTCGCGAGGCGCTTCTAGCTATACGTTTGCCAAGTTACCCTATCGGTCGTACACGGGCGCGGCCATCTTGTTGGCGTGACGTAATTCCGTTTCCGCCCGCTATGTGTAATCTCGCAAAGTGTGCTGCTCGCTAGTACAATTTCGCGCGTACTCGCAAGGAAAATCTCGCGCGAACTTACCCACGCGGTCGTGAACGGGCGCGGCCATCTTGTTTCTCATTCATTGCTATGGTTCTGGGCATGCTTTCTCTATCCTCTCTCAATCTCTGCCATCCTTTGCTTGTTTGAAGTTTTTTTGATCTAATTTTACTTATTATCTAACCCTCTATTTTTCTAGCTCTATATTTTTGTGTTTTCTGCAGCTTTTAGTTACTTTTAAACTACTTTTTTAAACTCTTTTCTTTTCTTCTTCACTATTCTATTTCTTCTTTATCATTTAAGTTTATTTCTGCCCAGACCATGGTAAAGGGAGCCGGGAAGCACCCTGAGAAGGGGAAGGGTCCCGCACCCCGTGCCCGGCTCCCGTGCGGGCGTTTAAGGGGGGAGCAAGTGGTCCCGAGGGAGATCTTCAGCGCGGAGGAAGTGGCGGCACTGATCTTCCACGTCCAGCGCCGCCTCCCCAAGACGATCCTGGGAGGCGGCAAGATCGCGACCGGCTATGGCATCCGGGAGCACCGCCAGCGGTGGGAGAAGGTGTGCCGGGCCATGTACAAGATCTCTGGGGTCCGGCGCACATATAACCAGGCCACCCACCGCTGGACCGATGTCATGGACCGGGAGCGGGACTTGCTGGACGCGCTCGGCGTAGAGGTCCCCGGGCTTGGTGAGTAGTAGTAGTAGTACATTTACTACTCTGTTTTATCCTGCTCTGTTATTTGCAAATCTTTGTTCTTTACCAAGAGCAATAATGCTGCCGATTACATTGAGGTAAATTATATTTCAAAATCTTCTATGCATTTCATTTTCAGGTGCACTGCTCTCCTTCTCAGTAGCCTTGCTTGCTACTATGCTTCTTTGTTTTGTATGTTGTGTTCAGAAGCATTTCATTGGCCTGAGAAATTATGTATGAGTGTACTGTAAAGAAAAGAACTGCGTAATGCTAGACAGTAAGGGTCATATTTTCAATTACCGGCGCATCCCTGCAAAGTAGCAGGGATGCGGCAGTAATTGTGTGCCATGCCACCACCACCCATTGGCCCAAAACGTCACAGAAGCCTTACGCATCTGTGCCGTAAAGGCAGCGCATTGCTGGAGTTGCGTGCCAACGATGGCGCAGCTCCAGCAATGCTCTGGGGTACCCTATCTCCCCAATGATGCATCAAGCCGTACGTCGGCTTCAAGCGCGCAGGGTTTGAGTCATGCATCATTGTCCTAAAAGTGACTGATTGACATCTTGTAGATTTCCCTCAGCCACTTTTAGGATTCGTTCCTGCGCAGGTACGCCCTCCCTTGCGCCGGAACGCCCCCTGATGGCGCAGGGCTTTACAACGTGATGCATCGCCCATATGCCCATATGTGTTTTTTTTTTTAATATATATGCCGCACCAACACCATGGCGAGTCTTTTGTTCTGCCGCTGCGTCAGAAAAGGCACGCAACAATGGAGGAAAATCAGCCGCAACTTCCGCAAGGGACTTATAAATCAGCCCCAACAGACTGAAGTCCAGTCCTTCCTTTAGACAGTCACATGGCTATCAGAAGAAATAGTGGCGGTGGTGGCGGGTGGATTGATAGTTTGAGTATTCACTGATCTGCAAGCAGGATGGACTTTGTCTGTCACGTGTTGCGCACTGCTGCCTGCAGTGCCAGGCCTAGGCAAACCTCTTTAGTAGTCTGTTTTTTGAGTTACATAGGAACTTTCTAAGTCAACGTTCCGCAAATCAGGCAATACGAATAACGTAGTATACCACATGAGATAGATCCCGTGGAATAGTTGTCTATCTATTTGCTATTTTTCCAAAATATGTTGTTATTGTTCTTTTCAAATGTTTGATTTGGTTGAAAAATCTCATCCATGTTTTCTGGTTTTTCTTTCTTTCATGTTGTACATCAGCTCCCCCCAAGGGCAAGAGGACACAGGAGGAGGGTGCTGAGGATGCAGGCCAGGATCGGGCAGGCGAGGGCTCCTTTGCTGGCCCCAGTAAGTTTACATTTTAATAAACAGTACCTATTTTTTCCTAGCGTTCCTCATTCGATTTTTTCTAAATCGTCTTTGATCTTCTTGTAGACTGGATATAAATTCTTATCCTGCCTCGAATATGACTCCCTGTGGTATTACTAGACTATTCTTATTAGTCTGTCTGTGTAGCTAACTAAGATTGGACATTTGGCAATTCCATTGGACTCCCATTATATTCAGCAATACCTCTATGCACTGTCTCCTTACTGACTAGATAGTGTGGCAGAGTCATTCAGCTCCCGAAGTCACCGATTATAGATCCCCAATGATCTCTAGATTATCGTACGCAGGACAAGAGAGTAGTACGGAGTCACAGCACAGTCAAGAAGTGTCAGAGGCACTCATGCTTGCAAAAATTCCAAAACCTTTAGCTCATCCACTCTAGTCTAGAGGAACAAAAACCACAGAGTCTATTTAAGTGTAAAAGCTTTATTAAAAGTAAACACATTTATTAAAATCTACTTTGTCATAAAACTATTTAACTGTAAACGGAAAAGTGGTTAGTGCTGACGATTAATTGGACACATTTCTTGTGGTCGAGCCGAACTCTCACCTAGTTTGAACTTGATCCTGGTCGTGTTCTTAGGACTCAGGAGTCAAGCTTCTGTCTGTTAGGAGAAAAAGTGGTGCGTGTTAAAAATCAAAAGCAAGCATTCATCAGTTGTGCATAAAAGTGCAGCAAGACAACAGCCTTCCCTGGAAAATGGGACATTTTTACTATGGAGTAGACAGTCACAAATTATTACATTGTATTCTGTTTTTTTAACATTTCTCCTAGACCAAATATTATATAGTAGTGAGTGGTGTATTCTAACATTCTTAAATGTACTTTGTAGGTGTAACATCTGGTGACGGGGCCAGCGCGGAGGTGGCTGTGTTGGACTTGGACTCGGAGGCCTCTGGGGAGGAGGCGGCGTTAGAAGAGCTGGTGGCCGTTCCTGTGGGGGATCAAACGGTGGTGGCGGAAACAGGTAAGCTATATATTCCTTACTTATTGAGATTGAAGACTGCATAGTGTGCTTTCTGCACGGGTGTATTACAATTACAAATCAACCAGGTAGTAGCCTCCTCGAAATGTACTTCGACTTAGCTGTGAAGTTTTTGGTGAGAAGAATCCCAATAAGTTCTTAGACGAACGTGATGGATGGGATGAACGAAAAGCGAAAGAAGGGTGTAAGTAAGTGGGACGCGAACTTGTATGATGGCTGGCAAAGAAGAACGATATGTGTTTGCTTGGACCCAGAGGTGGCTGGGAAGGAAAGAATATGGTATGGTGCATGGCTGGGTCAATGATGAAGCAAGGATGGGTGGAAGGACAGCAGCCTGGGTGGGTGAAACAGAAACTGTATGTGTGCGTATACTTTGACTGAATGGATGCCTGGAGCATGGTATTCTCTGACTCTTACATAGCACATGTGTATCTAGAGAGAGTAGATGGTCGCCAGGTGAAGTAAGTGTTACCTTGAAGAGCATGTACCACCGCACCCGCACGTCCGTCCCAGTGCAGGGAAGGCAAGGAAAAGAAATTGTAAATGTGTCCAATACTACCATGAATAGTAGCAGTACTTTGTATTGCGTTTGCATTCACAGCATATATCTGGTTATTACGGTGGACACTCCGTACCTCTCTTAATAACTTTAGTTTACTTGTAGTACGTCATTCATGTGTGGGTGTATCACTGTTCACTCAATATTAAGCAAAGCACCTAAAGTCATCTCATCTGTCATTAAATACGTCCCATGTGAAGTGATAGATAATCAAATTAGTTAGCTTCTTCAGTTTCCTTTTCTAGTACTCATTTGCACTGTAGGGTGAAAGGTAAATTAATTAAGCAGTAGCCCTTGTAACAGAGTATTCTCAGTGCCACCCGTAATAGAAAAGTAATAGCTTCACCACCTGCAGGTACTGGACCGGTACAGTAACGCAAGTCTGTCTCCATCATCATGGTGTGCAACTTTTTTTCTCGGGTGCAACTTCACTGTGCTGTGTCCATGTCATTCTGCCGGCTTGCATAAGATAACGTACCCATTTCCCTAAACAAGAGAGAAGAAGAAGAATAAGACTGGTGTACTGTCATAGTCGACTGTAATGGAAGTCCATAGTGGTCGTAGAATTAGTTCATTAAACTACCACTACTGTTAGAGCAAGGATGCAGAAGTGGGAGGTTACATAGATACTGTCCTCAAAAGTTATGTACTGTGCTTTCAATTTGCTACTTGTACTCTGTGACCCAACTTTCGGCTCAATCACTTTGTGTTATTAATAAGGAGCATTGGTTACAGACTATGTCTTTCTTTCTTCATATAGTTGCTCCTTCCAAATCAACAACAAGGAGGGAGCAGGCTAGATTGGCCCGGCAACGGAGGCTGGAGGCCACAGTCGCCGAGTATCGGCGGCTGGTGGCCCTGGAGGAGGAGGAGGACACGCAGTCGAGCGGGGCAACATCTTCGACTGTGACCACTGCATCCTCCTCCGTGACTAAGCCAGCGGGACCGAGCCGGGCTAAGAAAGCCGACCGCCACCGCCAAGCAACCGAAATACCAGCTGCCCCCCACAGGAGCTGCAAGGAACGCCAACGCCGCCTACGAGTCCGCATGTCCAACCTGGAGCAGGAGGTCCTGAGGTATAAGAACTTGGTTAAGGGCCTCCGCTCCGAGCTTGCCACCCTCCGCAAGGAGTATGATGCCCATGCCGCATCATGCACCAGCACCAGCACCCTCCAGTAGTGGAGTGTCCCTTGCCCTTTTTTTATAGACTTTTGGGGGGTGGGATTTGGGAGTTGGGATCGTTTTGGGACGTTTCAGAGACAATCGTTGGGGTTAGGGTGGGTGAGGGAGATTATTTTGTTAGGGCTAAATAAATATATTTTTCAACTTTATCTGAGCATACCTGTTTTTTACTGCTTTTCAGTCTGGTGGGTGGGGGGCGGGGGTGTAACAGTAACTTTGTTTTCCTGAACAGTCGTAGGACTTTAGTAGTACAACCGTCAATCTCTTGTCTACTCCGAAATAATACTCCATTATACTACCTCCCACCAAACGCTTATCTTACCTGTAATTTGTGTTAGAAATTAGGGCTAGGCCCAGGGCTGGCTCCAGGTGAAATGGGGATTAACGTTGTCAATCCTGGGCGGGTGACATTTCCTCATTGCGGTGGTACTAGTGGTGTGACACAGTGGCAGTTGCATGCCTATGGAAAAAAAGAAAACGAAACCTTGTTTGTCCTCCTTACTGTAGCATTACAACGGTTACGGTACGATCGAGAAAATAGCAGGTGACAGTACACTAGAACAGTGCCATAATGTAACCTAACAAATGGTAAAGTATTAGCTTGCAAGTATAACTAGTACTTGCGTTGAATTTATTTGACATTGGCTACTACTACTAGAAGATATAGTACTGAAGCTGAGTAAGTCTAGAAGATATCCTCGTATTCCTTCACCAGCCTGTTGCTGCTATCACCTTATCCTCCCCAGCAAGTGTGTGGAATTATTGATGTCATTTTAGTCAGACATCAAGCAAAACAACACAGCCCGGGGGAAGAGGGTTAGGGTTTGTAAAATGGATGGGAATGGGGGTTTCTTTTTGGGTAGGTTTTGTTGAGAGAAGAAAAAAAAAGCAGAGCATGGACAAACAATAATTGAAGATACAGAGTTTACAGACAATCTTTGGTTACAAACTAAAGGTAAGCACATGCAGTCACACTCATAGAATAAAAGACAACAATGGATACTGTATCTGTATTGCGTATGTTGTTGGAGTTGTCCTGTTGAAATTGGTAAGTAAGTTGCATGCAGCAAACAATTCCTCTTATTGGCGGCACTCCTCCATTCCAGCTGACGCTTCGTCCATCAATGTGGTGGTGACCACTGACAGAAGAGACACCCTGTCCACTGCCTGCCTGGCGGATGTTGACTGAAACCCGGCCTGTAATTATTGAACGGAAAACAGGAAGTGCTATTACAATACCACTGATAAATAAATAAAAGGTATGTACGCTGTGTGGTTCAAAAAGTGACACTTTGATTTCCCTAATAGACAGTACAATATTTTTGAAATTGCGTGCTCTGTCTGAGTCACCTTTTTAAGGATCAATAAGTATGGCCAAAATATTATAGCGGATCTTTCCCCTCAAGGTGGGTGTACTACTGTGTTTTAGAACAAAATTTGACCTTCCCAGCAATGCTCCCAACAAGACCCTTACTAAAGCCAGTCGCAAAAATGTAGAAGAACCCAATCATATCTCCAAAAACGATGCCTAGCAGAAAAATGGTTACAAAACGTACTTTGAAAGTAACAGTAGGCCCAAATACAGACCGTGGATTGTATTCAAACCACTTGCCTGCAAGAAAAGTATCCATAGCCAGCATCGCTCCAACAGTGCTCTACAACAACAGAACCGCGTTGCAATAGAACCCCCCTAAACACATGCAATCCTGCTGCTAGGGCTAACCCTAACGAACCCTAACTTACAAAAAGTGCCAAAACTGGTGTTTCCTTATGGATTTTGTCCAACAAACTTCTAGCCGGTATTAGACCTTCCCAGGAATGCCCCAGGCAAGACCCGCCAACCCACCCGCAAAAAAACACCCGACACAACACCACCAAACAGCGAAAAAGCTAAATCTCATACTTACAATGTCTCTCGGCCTTCGGTCCAAACGCGGCGCTGTGCAGCTAGGTCGTCATCATCATCAATCATCATAACTCCTGTTTTCCACCACGGATTTCCTGAAAAGCAAATGCAATCAAGATTAGACTGTCGCAGCAGTGCTTCGACAGAGACCCCGGCCGCAACCCACCCACGAACAGCAGGAAGCCCCCCAAAACGCTACATTGAGCAAGATGTCTGAAGAAATGGCAAAAAAAAGGCTTTTCCTTAAGGATTTTGTCCAAAACACTTCTATCCGGCATTAGACCTTCCCAGGAATGCCCCAGCCAAGACCCGCCAACCCACCCGCAAAAAAACACGCGACAACACCCCCAAACAGCGAAAAAGCTAAATCTCATACTTACAATATCTCTCGGCCTTCGGTCCAAAGTAACGCGCTGTGCAGCTAGGTCATCATCAATCATCATAACTCCTGTTTTCCACCACGGATTTCCTGAAAAGCAAATGCAATCAAGATTAGACTGTCGCAGCAGTGCTTCGACAGAGACCCCGGCCGCAACCCACCCACGAACAGCAGGAAGCCCCCCAAAACGCTACATTGAGCAAGATGTCTGAAGAAATGGCAAAAAAAAGGCTGTTCCTTATGGATTTTGTCCAAAACACTTGTATCCGGTATTAGACCTTCCCAGGAATGCCCCAGGCAAGACCCGCCAACCCACCCGCAAAAAAACACCCGACACAACACCCCCAAACAGCGAAAAAGCTAAATCTCATACTTACAATGTCTCTCGGCCTTCGGTCCAAACGCGGCGCTGTGCAGCTAGGTCGTCATCATCATCAATCATCATAACTCCTGTTTTCCACCACGGATTTCCTGAAAAGCAAATGCAATCAAGATTAGACTGTCGCAGCAGTGCTTCGACAGAGACCCCGGCCGCAACCCACCCACGAACAGCAGGAAGCCCCCCAAAACACTACATTGAGCAAGATGTCTGAAGAAATGGCAAAAAAAAGGCTGTTCCTTATGGATTTTGTCCAAAACACTTCTATCCGGTATTAGACCTTCCCAGGAATGCCCCAGGCAAGACCCGCCGGCGCCAACCCACCCGCAAAAAAACACCCGACAACACCCCCAAACAGCGAAAAAGCTAAATCTCATACTTACAATATCTCTCGGCCTTCGTTCCAAATGCGGCGCTGTTCAGCTAGGTCATCATCATCAATCATCATAACTCCTGTTTTCCACCACGGATTTCCTGAAAAGCAAATGCAATCAAGATTAGACTGTCGCAGCAGTGCTTCGACAGACACCAAAAATTACACACAAACCCCCGGAACCCCGCCAAAGAGCACCTCAAAGGCAAGCAAGTCAGCAAAAACGGCAAGAAATTTCCACCTCATATTTGGTCCAAAACACTTTTGTCCATTATTAGAGCTTCACAGCAATGGGCCCAAAACCGTCAACTCACCCGCAAAGAAGTACAACACCCCCACAAGTGCTGAGTCTTTCTTCATTGTGCGTAATCCAGCACTCTGCTTGGAGGGAAATCGCAGTCTGGAGGAGGAGGATAGAGGAGCATGTTCTTCAGAACTTGTGAACCTGAGGAATGTAGACTGCGGCACCTTCAAATCAATAAGCAAACAAGTGAAGACAGTTCTGATGATGGTCTTGTTTTTGGGATTAGGTGATTAAAGTTTGAATTAAATTAACTGTGCAAAACAAAGAAAGAGAGACACAAAGCACACAGGAATAAAAGTGAATAAGGACGAAAAAGAAAGTTCTTGATTGATTGTCTCATTTTCAGGGCTCGGTGTCAGGGAATAAGAACAAGATTTCGTCATCATACTCTGCGAATTCAGGCTGGATGAGGTCAGTGGCACCGAACAGAGAAAAAATCCCCTCATCTACGTTGCTGTCCTCCTCGTCTTCATGCGGCGTGCTTTCTCGTACTTTGTAATCTGGTGGTATGAGGTGCTGATTCATCTTGATCATTGTCAGCCGCTCCACATATTTGGGCGAGAGGCGGCTCCGTTTGGGAGTTACAATGCCACCAGCAGCACTGAAAACACGTTCAGAAGACACACTTGCGAGTGGGCAAGACAAATAGTTTATAGCCAGGTTGAAGAGCTGTGGCCACAATTGTTTTTTGCCATGCCAATACTGCAATGGCTCATCATTAAGGAAGACCTCTGTTGAGTCATTCAGATAGTCCTGCACCATCGACTCAAGGTCATCAACTGTTCCTCCACTTTGCTTACTTTTTGCTGTGCCTGTGACATTTTTTCGAGAACCATACCCCATCAAACTTAGCCAATCCTCCTCCCCAGCCACTGTTAGTGTTGTCATTGTGTGTGGTGCAGATGATCCAGTTGCCGGTGTCTTTAACGGCTGAGAGGTCACTTGTGCCCCAGCCACAGGTGCAGAAGTGGATTCTTGTGACTGCGGATGGCCTGCTGATGCTGATGCTGATGTACTGGCTTCTCCTTCAATAACCTGCCGTTCTTTTTCAAACCTCTTGGCTGACCAGGCTAACCAATGTTTGTACTTTTGAACATCTGCATCAGCGAAAGGAAAGAATGCGTTGTCTGCCAGCGCCTTTTTGTAGCGTGGATCCAGAATAGTAGCACAAATGTAATGCTGATCTGAGTTGATGTTTTGAAGACGTTCATCACCACGTAGGCGATGTAATAATTTCTCAGACAAAATGAAATGGTTTTTTTTTTTTCATCTTTTGCAAACTCAGAAGAAACCGCCATCAGTTGGTGCTCCAGTATGCACAACAATGGGATAGCTTTTCCCAAATTACAGTCCTCCTGGCTGACTGCACGCGTGAAGAACTCAAAAGGACGAAGCATGTCTGTCAGGCTTTTAACTATGTCCCATTGCGCCTTACTCATCCGCAGGTCCTCCTTCTGAGATGTAGCCTCTGTCAAGAAATAGTGATCGAGTACCGTATACTGCTCATGCAGACGCTCAAGCATGTAGAAGGTTGAGTTCCAACGTGTTGCCACCTCCTGGATGAGTGCTTTCACTGGCATTCCACGTTGAAGTAGCAGTCTCCGCAGATGCTTCCGGGCCTTAAAAGAATGGCTGAAATGGTTGCACATTTTGCGGCAGGTGGCCATTACCTCGAACGCTGGACTCTCTTTATCACTCAAGAATTTTTGAACTACCAGGTTGATACAGTGCGCCAAACACGGCACTCTAACATGGTCACCAAGGAACATGGCCTTAACTACATTGGCGCCATTATCCGTGGAAACATAACCAATCTTGCGTTTTAGGGGGGATAGCATTGTCAAGACCTTTTTGTCAAACTCTTCCAAAAGGTTTTCTGCTGTGTGACTTTTCTCCAAGCCAAACATGGCTAGTGTTGCATGTTTCCGAGCAGCTTTGAAAACTTGGTCCGGGTCAACACCTGCGTTTAGCTTTGCTATAACACCTGAAAAAGAGACCCAGTGTGCAGTGATGCACATGTAATCATCGCCTGGGCCACTGGTCCACATGTCTGTTGTCAGATGTATTGTGTGAACAGCACTCTTCTGCAAAGCTGCCCCAATCGCCTGCAGCACATCTTCATGTAGTGCTGGAACCGCAACTCTGGCAAAATAGAACCGGCTCGGAACCTTCCATTTAGGGCAGAGCGTTGCAACTAATTCAAGAAAACCTACCGCTTCTACAAAAGAAAAAGGTAGAAGGTCCACAGCTAGCATTTTAGCCAGCTTAGTGTTATACAGACGCGTCAGTGGGTGGTTGCGTTCATATGGCACGTCTGAAGTAAGCATTGTTCTAATGTTGGCCTGGACCAAGCATTTACGGGCTGATAATGACTTCGTTGACCCAATTTTGCTCGCTGGTGAACTTTTGTGCGTTGGTGTCTCACTCGCTCCAACACTCTTAGTGTGCCTCACATTGGGTGTGCTGCTGACAGGGGTACTGGGTGTAAGGGAAGTGTTTGACACGTCTTCTTCCTGCTCGTCAACATCAGATGAAACATCAACGTTTCCTTGATTTTGGCCTTTCTTGATCGCAGCTAGGTGCGCAAACCATTGGACAGCGTGCTTTCTCTCAAGATGACCACTCTGGCCGCCGGTACCATAGTTGGTACCTGACTTACCACGACTAACTGCAAGCTTACAAAGGGTACAAATGGCAAACTTTGGATTTTTGGGACAAACAGTAAAGAAGTCCCAAA
This sequence comes from Lissotriton helveticus, assembly GCF_964261635.1. Lineage (NCBI taxonomy): Eukaryota > Metazoa > Chordata > Amphibia > Caudata > Salamandridae > Lissotriton > Lissotriton helveticus. The sequence goes on along the minus strand of NC_136068.1, from coordinate 863,774,952 downwards.
CTGGGGACTTGAAGTGTCTGTGGGACCTGGAGGAGGCGGCGATACTGGTGGTGGTGGTCATGAAGCTAATGCCAGATGAAGTGGAGGATCTGGATTGCCCAACTTTTGTACGTTTTCCACTTTCACCGCCACTAATTAAGGTCGAGGTTGACGCAGGTCTCTTCTTGCCAGAAAGAAATATGGAAGCGGGACGAGTTGGTGTACTACTTAACTCCAATGATTGTGGTGTTTCCACTGCCTCCTCATCGACAACATCATCATCATCATCATCACGCGCAGCAGCTCTTCGGGCTAGGGTCAAAATGTCTGTTTGCTGCATGCCCGCTGGGGCTGCAGTGACCTTTATGATGACTGGGTCGTCGTTGGCAGAGTCTTCATCAGCAGCAGTATCCGCCACTTCTTGTTGAGCCTCATCACACTCCATAAGTCTGAGACTTTGGACGAGCTTCCTTTTACGCTTAAGTACCTTTGTTGGATCATGGTGTGCCTCACTCTCAGACGGCTGTGGTGCTGGTTCCCAAGTTTGATCCGTATCATCAGAAGGAGGTGTGCTTGAAGAGGATGTAGACACCACCCTTGATCTCTTCCTTGCTAGGGTTGTGGAAGACAATGAAGGATCAGCAGGAGGAGTGGCTTCCTCAAATGATACCTCGCCTTGATTGTCGATTTCCTGATGTGCCCCTACTTCAGGAGGAACAACTATTGTGGGCACTTGTGACCCTCCATGCACCTCTGCTTGCGCATCTCCTTGCGCTGCCTCTCCTTCCACATGTACTTGGGCTTGTACTTGCACATGTGATTGTTGTTGCGGCTGTGGTTGTTCAACACTCGTCAGATGAGCTACAACAACCTGTGTTGATTGAGGGACATTGCTGCTGCTTTCTTGCGATGAGCCAACATCACTGGTCGATGGTGATTGAAGAACTATACTGGCTGCCTCTGCAGCACTCAAGGGCTTGGACTTAAGTTGGCGTGGTGGTGGTGGTGGCACTGAGCCCAATGGAGCGGGGGGGGGTGCTGCCAGCTTGGTCCCCAGCAGATCCCGCTGCTGCTGCTGCAGGCATACTTTTTTTTTTACTCCCAAAAAAAGGGGCGGGCGGCACACCAGTCTCCTTGGTAACTTGCTTCTTCTGCTCCTTACTGGCACCTTTCTTGCTAGAGGAGCTACGGGTTACTTTTTTTGGGGCCATCCTCTTCAGAGCAGGTCAGCAGGCAGCAGTTGCACGAGTTGCAGAGGGTTCTGTGTCCAGACGTGACGTCGCGTGACGTTATGCTGCACACACCGCTGCAGGACTTCTTCCTGGCACTGGTGGTTCTCTTGAGTCTTCTTGTGCACCTAAAAGCAATGGAAGACAGAGGAACATCAGTTCAGTTATACACCCCAAAAATTCGACAAAACACAGAAAAATGAGCACAATCCCATGCCATCCTTGATGTTTACATTGAAGACACCCCACAGAAAGACTACGGACATGCAAGTATGCAACACTCACTACCCCTGGGCATAATGGATGAAAAGTAGGCAAAATAAGTGCAGGCCTCAGACACTGCCTCTCCTCAAAATGGCCCCTTACACCCCAGGCACATGTTGCCTGTACCAGCCAGCACTCAAGATGGCCACCACCACCACCCACATGGCCAGTCCACATCAACAGTACACCCCCAAAAAACAGAAAAACAGCCAGAAATCACCACAATCCAACGCCATCCATGATGTTTACATTAAAGAGAGTGAGACCACACCACAGGCACACTCAGTCCATGCACCACCCACCACCCCTGGGCAAAAGGCCACACCAGCAGCCCCCCAAAAACGACAAAAAACAATAAAATAAGCCCAATCCCAGCCCATCCATGGCCTCAATTATGTTTAAATTCAAGAAGACACCCCACAGAAAGACTAGGCCCATGCAACACTCACCACCCCTGGGCAAAGGGCCCCACCAGCAGGCCCAAAAAAATGACAAAAAACAATAAAATCAGCACAATCCCAGCCCATCCATGGCCTCAATGGTGTTTAAATTCAAGAAGACACCCCTCAGAAACACTAGGCCCATGCAACACTCACTACCCCTGGGCATAATGGATGAAAAGTAGGCAAAATAAGTGCAGGCCTCAGACACTGCCTCTCCTCAAAATGGCCCCTTACACCCCAGGCACATGTTGCCTGTACCAGCCAGCACTCAAGATGGCCACCACCACCACCCACATGGCCAGTCCACATCAACAGTACACCCCCAAAAAACAGAAAAACAGCCAGAAATCACCACAATCCAATGCCATCCATGATGTTTACATTAAAGAGAGTGAGACCACACCACAGGCACACTCAGTCCATGCACCACCACCCCTGGGCAAAAGGCCACACCAGCAGCCCCCCAAAAACGACAAAAAACAATAAAATAAGCACAATCCCAGCCCATCCATGGCCTCTATTATGTTTAAATTCAAGAAGACACCCCACAGAAAGACTAGGCCCATGCAACACTCACCACCCCTGGGCAAAGGGCCCCACCAGCAGGCCCAAAAAAACGACAAAAAACAATAAAATCAGCACAATCCCAGCCCATCCATGGCCTCAATGGTGTTTAAATTCAAGAAGACACCCCTCAAAAACACACTAGGCCCATGCAACACTCACTACCCCTGGGCATAATGGATGAAAAGTAGGCAAAATAAGTGCAGGCCTCAGACACTGCCTCTCCTCAAAATGGCCCCTTACACCCCAAGCACATGTTGCCTGTAGCAGCCAGCACTCAAGATGGCCACCACCACCACCCACATGGCCAGTCCACATCAACAGTACACCCCCAAAAAACAGAAAAACAGCCAGAAATCACCACAATCCAATGCCATCCATGATGTTTACATTAAAGAGAGTGAGACCACACCACAGGCACACTCAGTCCATGCACCACCACCCCTGGGCAAAAGGCCACACCAGCAGCCCCCCAAAAACGACAAAAAACAATAAAATAAGCACAATCCCAGCCCATCCATGGCCTCTATTATGTTTAAATTCAAGAAGACACCCCACAGAAAGACTAGGCCCATGCAACACTCACCACCCCTGGGCAAAGGGCCCCACCAGCAGGCCCAAAAAAACGACAAAAAACAATAAAATCAGCACAATCCCAGCCCATCCATGGCCTCAATGGTGTTTAAATTCAAGAAGACACCCCTCAAAAACACACTAGGCCCATGCAACACTCACTACCCTTGGGCATAATGGATGAAAAGTAGGCAAAATAAGTGCAGGCCTCAGACACTGCCTCTCCTCAAAATGGCCCCTTACACCCCAAGCACATGTTGCCTGTAGCAGCCAGCACTCAAGATGGCCACCACCACCACCCACATGGCCAGTCCACATCAACAGTACACCCCCAAAAAACAGAAAAACAGCCAGAAATCACCACAATCCAATGCCATCCATGATGTTTACATTAAAGAGAGTGAGACCACACCACAGGCACACTCAGTCCATGCACCACCCACCACCCCTGGGCAAAAGGCCACACCAGCAGCCCCCCAAAAACGACAAAAAACAATAAAATAAGCACAATCCCAGCCCATCCATGGCCTCAATTATGTTTAAATTTAAGAAGACACCCCACAGAAAGACTAGGCCCATGCAACACTCACCACCCCTGGGCAAAGGGCCCCACCAGCAGTCCCAAAAAAAAGACAAAAATCAGCACAATCCCAGCCCATCCATGGCCTAAATGGTGTTTAAATTCAACAAAACAGTTGTATCATGCACCCCTAACCAACCCTGGTCCTACTGGATACTGTGGCTACCCACAATATAATTTATTTAATGTTCTGAAAAAGTTCCAAAATTTTACTTGCAGCAACTGTAATGCCCCAAACAAACTTACTTGTGAAAGTTGATTTCTAATCCAAAAGTGATCCAAAGACAGTCAGAAAGGCCTCAAATCCAAATATCCAGCAGCACCCACAAAAAGTAATCCTTCCAGCTCCAGATCCAAATGAAAGTGACCAGGAGATGGACAAAGCACTGGGAGGAGCCTGCTGGACAGGAACAGGAAGTTGGAGACTGTGGGGCACTTCCTTCCTCCCCCCCCCCAAAATGGACTCCTTGCAAAAAAAAAAGGCCATGCAAATGTCAACCTGAGGAGTGATTCTGATAAAAATCATAATTTTCTGAAGGTTTATCCTGTTTGCTGGTGATTTTCTTGTGCGAAATTGCAAAATCTCTATTTCGCAAGTGCGAGATTGTTCCTTTCCGCCGCAACTACGTGTTCGCAATTGCGAACTCTCGCGAGGTGTGCTGTGCAAGGTGGCAAGCCGCGAGTACGTATTCGCGGGCGACAAACTCCCGCGGGAACACGCAGCAAGATCTAAAATGGCGCGTCACTCGCAAAGAAAAACAACTCGCCAAACGCTAAAATGACGGAAAGTGAACGCCGTGCACCACGCCGCGCGCCGCAACCAAGCAAAAAATCCGCCGCGAGCGGATTCACGGATTTTCGACAAATTCGCGAGCGTTCGCGGATTGCGGATTTGCCGAAAATCCGAAAAATCCGCGAGCGGAGCGGATTTTACGCCCATGCTTACCTGTCAGTGCCACCTAAGAACAGGACATAGGTGATAGTTAATACAGGGCAATACTACCACCAGTCACACCTCGCCTCCAGTCCTGGACATAAAAGCTTCTCAGTAAGGAGATGCCGGTAACTGGCCAGGAGTGTTGCTAACCTTCTGGCTACCCAGCAATACAATATGCTTGACATCAAATGCAATAGATGACTTCAAAGGGGAGAATACAAGGAAGGGAAGAAGTATAACAATAAAGGTGCAGGAAAGAAGCAAATAATGGATGATGCTACAAAACAGACAGCCATACAATTAATCAGGAAGGCAACTGACCAGTGTTACTGACAGTGTTTCAGGTCCCTTGGAGGCCCCTGTCTTCCCTTAGGGCTTCCTTCTGATTGGCCTCTAAGTGCTCTTGACCTGGAAGGCCCACCTGAGACCACGGTGCCGCACATGCCACTGACCAGCGTCCAAATCTTCCAATCCCACTTCTTCCTGCTCTTTCCCTGCGTTTCTGTCTCATGATCCTGTTAATCTCATGTCTCAATTGGCCCTGAAACTAACATTAGGCAATACAAATGATGTTTTTTATTTATCACCTCCTTCACTTATTATGGACTACTTTGCAAGGTTAGAGAAGCTTTGCCTCCATGCTCAATTACTCCATAGTAATTTATTAACACTTTATTATAATAACCTTTGATCTGAATTACCAAATTATCCTCCTATTCAAAAGGTCTTTCGCATCAAGAAATTGTTGAAAGTGACTTACCAAGTGAAATACTCCACTCATAGAGTGGGCTACCAACTAGATTTGACATTTGCCTTAGATGACTATGCCAGATTTACCAAGACAGTCAAAATCCCTGGTCTGACAATTATTGTATTCACTTTATTACTGCCATTGCTGCTTTTAACAAGATAGCTAACCCTTTAACAAAAAAAATCTAAAACCAGAACGTGGCCAAACGTCACTCCACCTACACAGGGTCAGCAACTATCACCAAAGACTAGAGGAATTGTGGCAAATATTTGCTGAATGGTGCAATGCTTCAAGTCCCACAAATATCATATATTTCTTTAACTATCAAGTATGTTTCATTCAAGATCCAATGAAACTAAGTCAAGGCAAAAGTGTACATTTGAAATATGATGCTTGCAAATGGTGCACCCTAGCCCTTAAAACTGCAATTTGTTTCTTGCAAACTGGAAATTCTGTTGCCAAAAAGATACAGATATGGACATTTATGAAAGTCACTAGGTAGGTACAGTTTATTGTTCACAACAACCAAGAGGACACATTATTCTCAACAGATATTGACCTACAATGTAGCTGCTAGAAATGTTATCTGATTTTTTTTCGGATCAAATAATGATTAGGACTGGCTTTGAATCTGACACTCTTTGAGATTGTTAAGATGCATCAAAAGACTATCTGAAATCAAAGCACAATTCGCTGACTTTGACAAGTAACAACTGTGTCAACCTGATAACTAAGAATAGAGCATCAGTATCCAAAGGTGATCTTATCATGTTTTTTTTCGAGAACAATGAATAACCAAGTGATTTTCGATTTCAAATGTAAATTTAAACTCTTCACTCTCAACCACAGTCATTCCTGAGAGCTTGCAATTGTATATCTTTTGTTAAAAAAATACTTGAACCCACTGACTCGCATAATTATAGGCCTTTGTCACTTTTAATCTGTATTGCTGTGTGTTAGACCTGGCACCATTGGCGTGGGTCTCCCTTCCATTTTCTGCTGTTGCCTCCTGTGTTTTTGCTGTGTGTTGGACTTCGTATTGCTGGTCTAGATGCTTGGGGCACTTTGCCACTGCTGTTTGGTGCCAAAGTGCAAGTGCTCCCTTTGTAAATTGTTATTATGGATTAGTGATTCCGTGATTAGCATATTTGATTTACTTGTCAGAGCCTAATATAGTGCACTGTGTGTGCCCAGGGCCTGTAAATCAAATGCTGCTAGTGGGCTGCAGCACTGATTGTGCCACCCACAGAAGCAGCCTGTAAAATGTAAGTCTGGCCTACCATTGCAGAGCCTGTGTGCAGTCTGGGACTGCCATGTCGACTTGGCAAGTGCACACACTTGCCAGCCCTAACCTTCCTTTTTCCTACATGTCAGACACCCCAAAGGTAGGCCCAAGTTACCTCCGTGGGCAGGGTGCATTGTATGTGAAAGGTAGGACATGCCCTGATGTGTGTGGCATGTCCTGATAGTGAAATACTGCCAGTTTCGTTTTTCACTATTGCAAGGCCACCTGTTCCCATAGGACAGAATGGGGAGATTATTTATTACATCTTATAAACATAACTGGCCCGGGGAACAAGGTGGAAAGATAAAGTTTAGAATGCCTTAAATCAGAATGTTAAAATGCATCTTTTAGTGAGGGTGATTTTTACATTCTGTGTTTGAAAATACCACTTTTAGAAAGTAGGTATTTTCTTGCCTAACCATCCAATGTGCCTCTGCTAGGTTTGTGTATTGCATGTATGACTTTTGGATGACAGGAGCTGGAGAGGGGCAGTGGCTCCAGAATTCTGATCAGTCAGGGCTGAGCTGAATAGGCCTGGTCTGCATTTGGAGTGGTGGGAGGAGTAGCAACTGAATAGAGCTGTGCCTGCCTTCAACAATGATGGCTATGCCCCCCTGAGGTGTGTCTGGAGCCAGGGCTCACACTGACAATGGAGGTTGTTGTGCACTTGCAAAGTGCCCCACAGGACTGGTGGTGCCTGGGTACAGACACAGTCTGCCTTCAGAGAACAAAGGATATTTTGGTATAAAAAGAGGGGTAAAGAAAGGGGTGAAAAGAGAGAGTCAAGATGTATATTAGAAAGTCATCTTTAAGGGTGACTTAAAGAGAAAGAGATCCACTTCAGGATGTTTGGTATCCCATCATTACACATTAAGTGCCCAGTGTCATCATCTGGGATTCCAAACAACTCTTGCTCGTCCTTACTCCATCCAGGAGAGGAACAGTTTGAATGAGTTGTATCCTCTTGTAGGATTTCTCACAGGAGGAAAATGAATGAAAAGAAGGGATTTTCTTTTCTAATCAGTGCAGTGCAAAAACAAAGAAGTGAGTGTATTTAAAATAGGATATACAACGGAGACACAGAGTAATAGTGTTCCTCTTGATTCTCATCTCTAAGTTGGATTCCTACTTAAAAATAGTGAGAGGAAGAAAAAGAAGCAGTTATAATTAGTCACTGCTAATCTGATCCGTTCCTCTCCTGGATTGAGTAAGGACGAGCAAGAGTTGTTTGGAATCCTAGATGATGACACTGGGCACTTAATGTGTAATGATGGGATACCAATCATCCTGAAGTGGATCTCTTTTTCTTTAAGTCACCCTTTAAGATGACTTTCTATTATACATCTTGACTCTGTCTTTTCACCCCTTTCTTTAGCACTCAGGAACTCAATAGACCACAGATTATTCAGTTGTTGATAAATAGGATAAGGGGGATTTAATCTGTGTGAGTCTTTAAACTGTCCCTCAGGCCCTCCATTTAGTGTTTTTATAAAAAGAGGGGCCCAGACCCCAGACTTTTAGATCACTTCTGGGAAATCAAGAGGAACCTTTGCCAAGGAGAAGAGCTGGAAAAGCTGAGGAGAAATACTGCCTTTGTGCTGTTTGCTGTCTGGGGTTGGCCTGCAGTGGCTACTTGCTGCCAAGGAAAGGAGAAAGGGACTTTGCTGTTTGCTTTGTCCCCCTGCGTGAAGAAAAGATCTCCAAGGGATTGAACTGAGTTTTCCCCCAGTTCTAGAGGTCTCAGGAACAGCAAAGACCTCACCGTGTCTGTGGGCACCGTCTCTGATTGTCTCCGCAGAAGGAAAGGGTAATCGACATCAAATCCGTCGCAGGATTCCGTGTCCTGAAAGCACCGCAGAGAGCAATGCCTCGCTTCGCAATGCAACCCTGGTTTCACCGACTCCGTCAACAAGCTGATGCTTGCACCACATCCTGAGGGAACCGCACTCCGCAACGCTTCGCTACGCGCTGCAAGGACGTCACCAAATCCGTCGTTGCCCGCTCCGAACATCACTCGGCTCCGTTGCCGCACCGTGACCCACCAGCACCGCAGCGAGCACCGTCTCACTCTTCAATGCAGTGGCTCACGACTGTGCCAACAAGCCGCTGCCTGCACCGCATCGTGAGGACATCGCATACTGCAATGCTCCGCTTCACAACACGACCGCAACGTTTGCCCCGACCGACTCGCACCGACATGTTAGTCGGAAAAAGAAAGGTACTGTGTCCGAGTCTGTCGACACTTTAGCTGGCCCGTATCGACGCAATCAGCTGGAGTTGTTAGACTGTCGTATTCAGTTTTGCGGTAGCCCTAGGTGGAGCTACTGAGTCAGAAGAACTGTGTTTTATTGATTTTCCTGCAATTTAAAGGTTATTTTGCACAAGTACTATTTTTCAAGAGTATTGTATGTTGCATTTTTGTCGTATTTGGTCTTGCTGGTTTAGATAAAGATGTTCTATTTTTTTTAACTGTTGTGGTGTCCATTTGTAGTATTTTCACTGTATCACTGTATGTGTTCACAAATGCTTTACATACTGCCTTTGAGATAAGCCTGTCTGCTCGTGACATGCCACCAAGGGCGTGATCAGGGGTTATTTTAGGAGTGTGTTCCCCTTACCCTGACCAGAAGCAAGGGTCCTTATTTGGACAAAGGTACCTACCTCTGCCAACTAGAGACCCCCATTTCTAACACTAAGCTACTGAACAGTTCCTCATTCCAGAAATACAGAGTTTTATGGAACTTAATAAGGTATATCATCCAATGCAAGCTGCTGTTAGACTGGGAATGGGGACAGAATTAGTGTTTACTTCAGTTACACATGATTTGCAGGTGATTGTGGACGAATGTAACAAGGGAGTCTTAATATTTTTGGATCTCTTCACCCCCCCTCATATCATTGACTATTCAGTTCAACTCCACCATCTAACCTCTTATGCCATATGTGGACATGTTTTAACATGGTTCCATACATCCCCTCTTTTTGTCTGGAGAAACTCAATTGAGCTCATTTCATTCATCACAGAAACCTCTTATGCCACTTGAAACAATAATGTCTTCTATTTAATGTAATCACTACTTGAGCCTTTTAACCCAACTGCTTCAGAAATATCAGATTAAAACATACCTTTACTCAACTGATACTCAACTTATTTTTAATCTGTGTGATGATAGTAGGGACTCCTCCTCTAACCTTTCCCTGCGTCATGAGGAAAGTCAAATGTGAACAGCCAAAACATATTGAAGCTTAATCCTTCAAATTATGAAATCTTACCCATCAATAACAAACCCTATATATGGCATTGTTTGTTCTTGTTGCCATCCCTGGATAATTGCCCAGATAATTGCTCAGTCTAATGCGTCCAGAATCTAGATACACTCCTAGACTCTGAGCTATCTTTGGAAGTCCAACGTTCTGCATTTACCGGACCACAGAGAAATTTACCTTTTCTATCTTTCTTAAACAGGGTTGTAGTTGGCAATGCATATATTGATTCTAGATTTAATTACACCAAGTCAATTTACTTGGTCTATGGAAGACTATCCTGGCCTTCCCACATAGAACACAGACTACAATTGTTGTTATTTTATTCAAATTGTATAAGTTGTAATCATGATTCTGAATAACTTAAACAATTGTGTTGGCCACTGATCACCAAGAGTTTTAAACATCCGGTATACTTTGTAAAGTATTTTACAGTAACAACTCAAAATCTCTTCCAGAGAAATTTGAAAAATCATTTTTGTTCAGGTTATTAGGCAAACTTGAGTTTGCTGACAATAGATCTTGATGTCTTAAATGGAATGAAAAATCCTTTCAGGTACAGTGAGCAATTCTTTGCCTCTGAAACTGAGAGCCAAATCTAATCTAATTATTGGTAGGTGGCTCCATAATACATTGCTTTTCATTTAATAAATCTCTAACTGTTTGCAGTTTTGCCTCTTCTGTCAAGCTGGGGCTTTCTCAACAGTGGTTGTATAATGTACAATTCCGTAATCATGTTCTAAATTATAAAGACTTCTCTTGCAGCCACAATTTCAAAGTGGTGATAATGTTTTGTTCTGTGCACTGATTGTAGTAATGTAATCTCTCATATGGATGTTCTAGCAGAGTTCGAGTGAAGGCCCCATTTTCTTCACATTGGTCAGTGTCTGGCTAATGGATATATAAGCCTTATCCATTGATTTGAGTTTAGTTTGCTGGCATGGTGCTTAATCATTCGGGATCTGGTTATATTAGAGCATAAAGTTTTTAATGAGCTCTCTGTGTCATTGTTCAATGAAGTGCCCAGTCATTGTGACACCACTCAGTAAGTTCAATTGCTAACAACCATAAATTAACATTAACACTGTAAGAATTACCCCATTAAAGACTGGTTACTCTTCCAGGTTGCAAGCACAACTGAATGAGTACATTGTATCTATCACATTTTGGGATGTCATTTGAACTCTTACACATCCTGTTGAGTTCTCTGAAATCCATTCCATTGTTCGCTTTCTGTGACATATACACTAAATACAGTTATCATACCTAAAGGGTCCTTTATTTAATCACATTTCTGAGTACCCTTTAATCAGGTAATATTCCTGTTGTTAGTCTAGTCTACCAAAAATAGGAATTCCCTTCCTTCATTAACTATAGTTTCATTGGTTCCTCAAATAGGTGTCCCCGTAATCTCCTTGTCCTCAAGAGAACTCAACATTTTTAAAGAGTTTGAGACACCATTAACATCAAAGCACACTAATTATTGCCGGCTCAAAGACATTTGCCATTTTTGTTGATTCTCATATGTCTGTATTTATGAACACATAAAGAATGCTGTTGCCTGTATATAAAATTGTCCCCTGTTCACCTCTATGTGTTTTTTCACCTTGGGACACAGCACACATTTATTGATTTGTCTGTTTATTTTGCCCTGTATGTGAGATTTGTACAATTTCAAAATGGTCTAAATTACTATACTACAAGTGTAGTTACATAAACCAAGTTACCCTGCTGTGGGCGCTCGCCGTACATGGGACATGAATGAATGACACCCAGCTTTCTTCATCCAAAGTATTTATTAAACACCATCTCCTTACGCGTTTCAAGGACTCCTGGCCTCTTCGTCAGAGGATTCAGTGTCAAAAAACAGTGCAAGCTGCTGCTACGATACATACGCATGCGCCAAATGTTCACAGGTGTAAGTCTTTAAAGGCATGCTGGTACCCGTAGTTTTCACTATGATAATAAGTGCAGTGTTGCCCTAGTGGGCAGTGTTTTGTAACACTGTATTTATAATCCATAAAAATACCCTAGTGGGCCTCCGGGCCGAAGAAGCAGGCAGATTTGCATATAAGTCCCAAAACCATTTTCCGACATGAAAAACACTTTCCTCCGTCTTGGCCCCATGAATTTCTTCACGGTGGCAGGCTCCCTGCGGCCAAGCTGCCGCAATTAGATTCATAAACCAAGTGTCCCTGCTGTGGGAGCTCTCCGTAGTTTAGTTACTATACTTTTCTGGTTTAATTAAACCACCCATAAGACCAGAGTTTAATAGTGGTTTTACTACATTAATTGGAAGCTTAGAATATATTTCTGTGTCCATCTACAAAGTTTGTATAAGTGAATTCCAGGGGAAACATTATCTTGAATATATACTGAATGCTGAGGCTCTACTGGCAAAGGGGCTGCTTCTGTCATATATAGTATGCAGTCACACAAAATAGCTTTGATGTGTTTCTTTTAAATCACTTACCTGTTTGTGCTCAATAGGCAACTGCCTATGTTAGAGCACTTTATTCCATGCAAATCTGGTGCAAATTCTAGTTCAATAAGCACCCTGCAAAGAATCTTTAGTTCCTACTGAGACTGCAATCAAATGTAATATATTTCAATAATACAAAGCACATGTGACCCCACAAGGAAAACAGAGAATGTTTTGGTTCAAAACCATAAAGGGTTATTAATAGATTTGCAAAGTTACAAACTTAAATCATCAGGATTAATTGTAATTCAATTGTCAGCACATGAATGCATTAGCCAATATAATCAAAGCAATCCAAAATCTTTTGAGCAAGGACAAATTATTATTGTCTCCAACTGAATGAAGCAAATCTGCTCTCCCTTAAATGGAAACTCTGTACACTGTTAGCTAGGGGAAAGTCAGAGAAATCCAAAGAAAAGTCAAAATAAAATCATTCTACCAGAAAGCCTCTGAAAGGATGCAGCAAGCATCTGCTATAAATGAGAATCTGCATTGAAAGGCAGGCAGTACATGATCTGAATCTAAAGGTAAGTGAAAAGGCATCTTAAACTCTAGTCAGATGGTGCGTACCCCCCATGATCGCAGGGGTACGCCCCGTACACCCAGCATACATGGGTGTATGGTGTGTACCCCCCATGATCGCAGGGGTACGCACCGTACCCCATGTATGCTGGGTGTACGGGGCATACCCCTGCGATCATGGGGGGTACGCACCGTACGGTGTGTATGTGATTGTGCGCTTTTCCGTACGAATCGCCCTTACCTGACGTGGACCGTACAGATCGCGTCCTGATGCCCCGGTCCGAATCATACTCGTCGGGTCGTACGGCGTGCGTACGAGTCGTACGGAGAGGGCTCCGGATACGATTCGTACGGACGTTTTTTTTACCGGATCGGAATCGACTCCCAAGTGTACTCCTTTGTGAAATGCTATCTATTTTATCGCTACCACAAATAGTTACAGAACAGCAATAAAGACCTGTCTAGTCTGTTCTCTATATATTGAGCTTTGAGCGCTGATTAGCTGCTCTTTTCTGTGTCCACCTCCGCCTATAATATCAGGCTACATGCTATAGAGAAGGGCATAAATACAATTAAATGACAGAAATAAATAGCCCAATGTCCACAAGGGCACCAACATTGACAGCAACGTCCGTCAGTTCACAACAGTTTACCAAATGCATTGACACCTGACAAGACACCAAAATTGGTTTAGGGTGCAAGCGTAACCCTTAGGTGCAAAACACAATGAAACTTATGTCTTCCATTTAAGTAAAAGGCAATGACTACTGTAGTAAACATCACCACAACAATGGGGATCCCTGGTGCTTGACCCTGCTCCGGAAAACCTTGTGTGATTGTAATTAAAGAGTACCACAGATGAACTAGTCTTCATCTTTTTTGCCCTGGAAATGCATCCTTCTTGATGTCAACTGTCATCCAACAATTAAACAGCATTAAAATAAAAATGAAAAGAAAACATAAATAGAAAATGAACATTCCCACTTAAGCATACGCAAATATAAAAAGTATTACATTTTAAAGAAATAAAATCCTATTCTAATGCCAACCGGAGCAGCAGTCGGGAATGTGTCAGACTTTGGAGGGGTCAGATTTCCCATTCCTTTTCCATCATAAGCAAGAGTGGAGAAAGTGTTGGACTTTGAAGTAGTCAGATTTACTATTCCTACTTCAACACTAAGAAAGAGTAGAGAACATGTGGCACTTTGAAGGGGTCATATTTACTACTCCCACTTTACCGTAAGCAACAGTAGGAAAAGTGTTTGAAAGAAACAAAACATTTATTATGTTATATTTAGAAAGAAAACACATTGTAAACAATGAATGTAAAAAAATGGCAAATAAAAAAACATATATAAAAAATGTATATATACTTACCAATTTTTATAAATAATCAAATATTCATACTGTTTACTTAAACATATAATGTAAAATATAATCTTATTAAAAAAACTAAACTAACCAAGTAAAAAACAGCCAGCTGCATGGAAAACAATAGGTTGCCACAAATACCAAAGAGCACACTACTGCCTTGCTAGGTTAACCATGCGTAAGCAATGATCACAGTGTGACTGATGCTAGATTTCACCACAGCTGTTCTTTTTTTTAATTTGTCCTCATTTGTATTTAGCATTTATAGATAGAGATTAAAACAAAAATTTGGTTTCCGAGTTTTTTTGAGCACCAATATGTGAGGGGATCCGAACTCTCCTTTACGGAGGGGATGCATGAAGCATCTCGGACCCTCTATTGGCCTATCCGTTTACCCTTTTTCCATTTTCTTTCTCCATTACGACAGGGATAACGGATTTACCGCTCCAGGGCTACCAATCCAAACCATATTGGACCATTCCTGGCCTGTATTGCTACTACATAATCATAGGACTAGATAAACCATAACAAATAATAGAGAAAGAAACACCAACAAAGAGAAAAGCTACCCAAAAGAAAAAAACGGTACTCATGGCAGATTCTGTTACAATTATCTACTCTTACACCAGTTATCCCAAATATTCCAACATTTTTTTTATTATTTTTATTATGTGTTGCCCTATCCAGTCTTGCAATATGTATAGAGTTAAGCCATTCACACTCTAAAGGTGGAACAGGTAAAATCCACTTAATGCACAGTTCTCTGCGTGCCAATAAAATTAACAGAAACATAAGGGTTTTGTGTTGTTTAGATACATTAATTATTAAATCTTCGTCTGTAATTACTCCGAAAATAACCTGGGGTAGACTCACCTTAATAGTGTGCCCCAAAATGCTGGAAATCGTTACACCTACTTTTTCCCAAAAGGTTTGGATGGAAGGACACAGCCAAAACATGTGTGCTTCGTCTGCATTTATTTCTCCACATTTGAGGCACGTCTTCACAGCTTGTGCACCCATTTTGGATAGCCTTCGTGGAGTCCAATATGCCTTATGAATAGTAAATAAATGTTTTTTTCTTAGAGGTGCAGACTTAACACTGTGCCATAGAAAAGATAGAGATACTTGCCATAAAATGTCAAGATCGTAGCTCCCCAGTTCCTTCCTCCAAGTTGATTTAAACCAAGGCTGTGAGTCTTCATAGGACTGTACTAGCATCCAGTACCATGTAGCAATTTCTTTTCGACCCGGAGGAGATCTGGCGATTTCGGATTCAAAAGAGTCATTACTGTTTCCACTTTTTCTCAACGATTTGGCTCAACTTGATAGCTGATAATATTTAAATTTGGAGACAGTACCTTCTGTGATATCCTGTATCTTCTGCCATGAGATTAACTCAGAAACCTCTAACAATTGGCCCCATCTCTCGATTCCCTTTGCTGGAATTGGAACTGCTAGAGTGTCTTGTAGACAAACTGGCGTTCCGGTTGAGTTCCATATTGGGGTGTGCTTATAAAGCTCTTCTTTTTATTCTTGGACAAGACATATGACAATAACCCAAGTCAAGCTAAAAGGTCAATATATGTCAGGAAACTTTCAGAAAACCTGATGAAGCCCCCTGGACGGGGCATCTGTGCACATACACAGTCCGGTGACATGTTAGTTCATTTAAAGATCAATGCTTCCAAATAAGACTCCTTATGACTGCAGACCTAAGCAGCGATCTGTTCAGATTTTGGTCTTGGAAAGCCACCACACACGTCCAGTGACTTGAAAGAAAAGGAAGAAGTTACAGTCTTCACACTCATGAGGGAAGGAATTTAAGGAATCACCACACCCGACATGGACCAATACTGTGGGTAATGCACAACATACAGAGTGGAGGATGAGTTTGTCACTACCATCATCCACCTTGTACCGGCGAATACATCACCCATAGTAGTAATGTACACAAACACATAAGAATCACTAAAGAAGACAGAGCCACATGGCTCAAGAAAAGTGTCACCTATTACTATCTCACTAGTTTTATCAATTTGTGTCCGGAAATGATCATGATAAATCCACGAACTATTTAGGACTGCAGCTCACTCCGATTCAGAATTGTAAGAACCTGACATCTAGTACATTGGTCATTCAGCAAAATTGCACACAGGTTGCAAAAATACTGGTTGAAAATTATAGCTAGTGTTTTGAAAAATGTAATAAGACATTTGGCCCTGTATACTTTATCTGACTGCGTTCATGCATTGTTCTAGTTGCTTCTAGTATTCTTTGCACCTCACAAAGGCTTATACATTGCGAGAGACTAAAATAGGTCTTGGTCACCTCCAATTGTGAAGAGCTGAGTGATGTGGAATCCTACATAGGACACTTTCATCCAATCTTCTTTTCTGCTTCTTTTCCACTCCTACCTTCATGGTAACTTCGTAATAATGAGGTAGTAATAGCCTCATCAGTAAGCATCATCTTTAACACATTTTAATGAGGGCAGTCAATGCTCCTTGTATTTTAGAGTGATAATATTCTTGGCAGGCAAGGTGCAGTGAGGTTATTGAAAACACATTCCTAAAGCTGGATGAAAGGTAAACGAAATTCCACTGTTTGTTTAGAAGAACATGCCAAGAGCTGCCGATCATATGTAATAATGTTTTCCTTCCATTGTAGATCTTTGCTTGTAAGTATTTAGTGCTGGTGCATTAGTTTTGAAATTATGCACCACGAAATAACGAGGTCTGACATTAGATATGAACATGCATCCATAAACAAGTGTTTCATTGTGCCTCTTAACCACCTAGATACTAAGATCTTACTGAATTGTGTCTTAACCAGTGAGCATTAAATACTCAAACAGAGAGAGAGAGATTCACAGAGAGGTAAGACAATATGCTTCATGTTTGTTACTCTAATAACCATCCATATTATAGCTTTAATATATAATAATGTAAAATGCTGATAATGGTGAAACAGAGGCAAACGGTGTTTTCCTTGTGCCTACATTACTCAATCCGTCGTGCTTGTGTTTCAGGTGAAGAAATGCAAGTTTTCACATTATAATAGGTCAACTTATTTGCTATACTATTCCACTTCCCCTTAAAAATCTACTGCCATACAGAACCCTTTCATTAAGGGAGGTGAAACTGTTTAATTAAACCCAACGTTGTTGCACTTTAATTAGACTTCAGCAATTACCATCTCAATTAGTACAATTTCCAAAATACAAAGCAACGTCAATATATTCCTGAAGAGATGATAAGGTTTTGAGCAAATTGATCCAGGTTTCACACCAACTCCTTTTTAGGTCTTACCTGAGACAATGCTCTACTTTTGCGAAACCTCTGATGCCTTACAGGGGGCTTAGAGGTCGCCCATTGTTTACCATTAGTTGGCTTCATTGTCATTTTCATTTGTCTGCTTCTTATTCGTCAACTTCCGTAGGCTTTCTTCCTGTTCATGAATTTGTGCTTCCTCTGGAGCATGGAACCTTTACTGTGTCCTATCAATGCTCGCATTTTCGGGCTCTCATTTTTTAATTTTATTTATGCAGTCTGTGAGCGTGTGTGTGTTTTTTAGCTGTCTCAGTTTTGTACTTCTTCCTCCTCCCACCCACTCCCTCTCCATTGTCTGTGTGCTTCTCTCATCCCCCCAGCCCTCAGTTGTCTATGTGCTTCAACCATCTTATGCAGTGTGCGCAACGAAATTCATTTTATTTATTTTTAGGTTTACTTACCTGTATTTGTTCGTATTCCATAGTTTACTACCCCCCACCCTGCCCCTCCCCCTCCCCACGTCACAGCCCTGTAGCACTCCCACTATCGACCTTTACTGCATGGTTAAGAGCAAAATTTCTAAGAGATATATGCAAGGCAGACTCTCAGTTCGTCGATATATTTATGCACATAAGCCTAAAGAGGTCATGGTCATTCGTCAGGACAGGTCCCTGTTCTACTGTCACCCTAGGAACCTAAGACCACAGTGTAGTAGGGTAATTAGAGGTAAGACAACACCTTGTTTTATCTTTGGTAATTGATTAGTAGTGCTGATCTGTTAAAGACAAAAACACACAGCACCAACAGAAAAGGCATTTCATCCAAATAATAAGTCAAATAGTGAAAAGCTGATTAGCCCTCGAACCCTTGACAACTGTTGCCTTAAAAACAGTAACAATTTGGACACAATGGCCCTTATATTCCCCCTTTACCGAAACGGATGAAGTTGTGAATGTAAGTCCTGTAGAGTCTTCTGAAATGCTTCTAATCAGGTCAAATGTAGCAGGGCTAAGTTCTAAACTAGCTGATCCTGATTGGGGAAATCTGATAGAGAGATGTGATTTCTGTTTATTTCAGGAAACATAGGCCACTACACCACTGCACAGGATGAGGTTCAGAACCTTTAGCATCGAGGCTCATGTTCCTAAAGCTAGATGGCCATCAGGGTGCCTAATAATATGTCGTAAAATATTGCTTGACTGTAATTGGAGATATATTAATGCAAACTGAGAGGATATTTTAATGTTGCTCATTAGTTTATTTAGTGGCAAATCAATGGCTTTGCTATTTACAATAGACGTACCCCTTTCAACAAAGAGTCTATCAGTCACACAAAAAACGAGCCACTATTTTAAAATCCCTTTCTAAAGGCTGCCATATAGTTATTGCAGTAGACCTAAATACATCTTTTGAATACTGAATGGCTGGTATGATACCAATTGCTGAAAAGAAGTTCTGATTCATTCAATCAATAAAGATGAGAAAGTAGACATCATAGTAGAAATCATAGGATCAAGGGCCAACTACAAAAAGACCCACAGGATGTCTAGAAAGTTGGGAGTCCAAGTTCTGAGATGATTTGTTGGAAGCACCTAAACAAAAGGACACAAAGGTCTTCTGGCATATTATCACACATGACAAATGAAACAACTACATGAAACCAGATATTGATAGCCAGCCCTTCAAATGAGTTTCTAGTTGTACTCTATTATATGGGGCTGGATCATTAGAAAGTCTATATACTTCTAACATTTCTCCACTTTCATTTGCTCCAGCGATACCTGAGCCAAGCAATCTTATGGCAATTCGTGTTTCCTTGAATGACACTCACCTGTTTTGCTCTTTGCTCACTATATGCAGTGTTTATATAAATAAACTCTCAGATGCTATTGCATCAGGAACCCTAATCTCAGATACATGGTGAGGTAGAGAACTTATAACCATCTGCAAAAAGGGTTGCCGCACTTGCCCAAGAAACTACCATCCAATACGTCTTATTGACAATCTACAGAAGATTTTTCAAAACAGGTATTTTATTTGATACGCTGAATTTGTGGTTGGCAGAAAATCAAATACGTTCCTATTTCCAGGTAGGATTCAGACTAAAGGGAAGTAAACTTGATCCAGTCTTCCGTTTCCTTTTGGACAAAGGTAAGACTGTTGATTTAACTTTGGGTCATTTTATACTCCTCTGATATGGATCGAACAATCATAAAAAAATAATTTCACATTAAAGAGAGTCTCAGAGTTTGACTATTTGGTTATTCGACAGATGACTCTAAACATTAATTTCCCCTAATTGTTAAAAGCTAACTCATAATATAATATAGAATGGCTGCTCTACACAAAACCACAAACAATCCTTCCAACTACCCCATTTCTCTGGTAGTAGGAATGTATAGGACTAAGTGCACAGCCCACTACGGAGCTAAATTATGTGGTCAATGCAAAATCAAGAGATTAGGCATAAGTGAAAATATATTTATCAAATCAATATTGAAATATCCTCAAAGTTGTTCTACTACTAATTGTACGGCTTAATCCTGCATTCAAATCTATCTCTCTTATTATAAATATTGAGGTACTTTGTTCCTATGGAGAAGCTTTACGAGATACAATTCAAAGATCTGGCTGCATGGAGTTGTCTTTGATCTGCCTTGTAAGATCCTGGTTTGAAACCTTGGGATTAAGTGGCTATTGGGAGAATCCATCAATGATACCCAGAAATGCCTTGAAAATTGTTAAAACCAGAAACTGGCATTTCATTTTGGGAATGTGGTAAACTGTGAATAGTGGGAGCCTAACAAATCTCTTTTTTGAATTTAAAGTAAGAAGACTTTTTGGATTATATTAAGCCTGCTAGCATGCAAGCACTTTGCATCACATTTAGATTTACGCACATGATGCAGGGATCTGTGTATTCAGCATCATTTGTTTAATACTGGCAAGCAAGTTAAGGTTGTTTGTACTTGCTACAAAGATCTCTGGGTAGGCTGTTGATGACATGTTTGACTAGTCATAATACATTTTAGATCTTAATGCACTTGCTTCAGATGTAACTTTTAGGTCACATGGTTGAATCCTGTTATATAGTATTGGGCATTTCGGAGTTCTTGCATGTACCTAAACTGTCCCACCAGTCATGACCTCACCTGCCACAGGCCAGCATAGTTCACCTACTGTCTGCCCAGCCCCCCATGGCATGGGTGATGAACCAGCCATGCCAACAAATCCTCAAGAAACAGCTCATTACCAACCTTAGACAGAGTCACACCATCCTGTAAGAAAAAGTTCTTGCCCTTGATACAACCACGAACTATTGATGAACCTAGCCGACCTGAACAACTTACCGATCTTATTGTTGACCTGTTTCACAGAATCTTTGAGGGGTTTGATTGACTTACCACCTCTCCAACCCAGTCTGGGAACAATGTTTAACTATGCTAGCATCGCGTCAGGGAATCTCTTTTCCAGCCAGCCCATCTCTGAGATAATTAGGTCAAACAAATCCCTCCTACCAATCTCAGTCAAATCATTGCCGCAGAGATGAACGATTATGATCCCTGGGAAGTGTCCCTAATGCAGTTCTTAGATTAGTGATGCTCAAACCCCCTTAACCACAGAAAGTTCAACGATAACCTGCAGCCTTAGCTCTGGCAGCGTAGCCGCCTGAAGAATAGAATGCCTTTGCTCACCTCACGTAATAGTGGCCCAGAATCTGTAACACCATCTGATCATGTGTGCACAAGAGGCACCAAGGTATCCAGCGGTTGTCCCGACTCCTCACACCGCCCACCTGCGTCAACAGGAGAATAGAAAAGGAGGGAGGAAAAAAAGGTATTAGTGTAAGGCAGCTACAACAAATTCAAGCTGACATAACTTTTGTAACAGTCTGACTTCCATCTGATAATCCTTTGCACTGCGGGCCCAGCTATCCCAATACCTGTTGCAGCAGTAGGGGGCCCAATCCTAAAGGAATGAAAGCTATACTCAGATAGGTCCAAACCTGCTGCCCACAGGGACCTATCCAGCACCCTACAGAACTGATAACTAGTGACTAGGGTACCATCTGCATGTACCAACAAGGGACCATCTGGCCCCTGACTACGGAGAGCCAGAAAACCTTCCAGATCTGCCAAGGGGCGGCATTTATTACCCGGAGTCCTATGAAGCAGAATCTGCTCACCCCTTCTGGTCGATCTTTGAGTGGGCGATAGTTATTGCCAGGGAACCCTTTAGCCACTGAATGTCTGCACATTTCAGGCCCCTGGTCCCATCCCTCTTGTTCGTGGCCACCAGCTCACTAACCCTCAAAGCTCCATAGAATGTCAGTTAAAAGGCCACTCTGAACAGCCAGACCTCATCTAGGGACGAACAAATGCTCCCAAGGCAGCCGGAAAGTGTCAATTGGGTGCCCGGGGGCTGGTTTTGCCCTCTCCAAATGTTGCCCACCCTTCAATGCTCTCCGTACCACAAAGGCCTTCCTCCCATTAGTGTGTCCCAACATCTTCTCAATGAAGGATATCACAGCGATGTGCCACCTAGCACATAAGACCATTGGTCCCTCCTCCTTCTGGGACCCAAGAAATGCTAAGACTGCCTCGGGAGTGACATTATCCCTCCTTCCCATGCGCCCTAAAAATCCGATGCCACCTCATAGGCACACCTCGTCCTGGGAGCTAAGCTGGCTGCCATGGGTTCTGGTAAATCTGGGCACCAAACCTCTACAGTCACTTCAGGAATGGTGTGGGGAACTCCACCACTCCTGGGTAATGGTACCTGAAGGCCTGCATCTGAAAATGAGACAAAGCATCAACTGCATTGTTTAAAACACCCAGTGCATGTTTAGATTTGAAGTTGGCATTCAGTCTTAAACACAGCAACACAATTTATTTCGATAAGCAAGGGATCATTTTGACTGTGGATTGATGCATTCCACTACAGACATGTTATCAGACCAGAATGCCACAAACATGAGGGCCACTAAGATGTGGAAGAGCACAAGAAAACCTATTAGTATAGACAATAAGCCACACCATCATTGCTGCCAATTGACCGGGGAGGGAGCCTTGATCGTGAGTGTGTAGTCACTGCTGCTTTTTGATACCTTTATCTTTAGCTTTCTTGAAACATTTTGACTTTGCACATACCCAGCGGTTTGGTGCAAGATCTTTTATTGAAGTCCCAACAAGAGCCGTTCTTTCCCCCTCCCACCCAAGATGTTGTTCACCCCAGAGTCAGTCTGAAAGGCTAACTAGGGGTGGCCTCAAGCTGCTCCAGATTCATAAAGCACAACCAGGTGTTCATCTCTATCTGGCCCCAAGCTAACATGGGCCTATTGGCCTTAATTCAATGAAACTCCTTATCATAGTCCCTCCAACCCATACCTCCAAACTGTGCAAAGACTATCCCGTTCTGCTAGCAGGCCAGTTGCTCGCCCATGTTTGGGAAACACTCCGCTAGGATAACCTGGAAAATTGTGAAGCACTGCACTCAGTTCATAAGTGTCCCCTTCACCCTCTTTTTGTAATGCCAGTGGCCACAATCCCTAGAATGAGAGCACTCCTTGCACCACTTGTCCTCCTCTCACTCTGGCCTATCCACATTCAATTCACACATGTCAACAAAACTCCCCTTCCAAATGTTCCCTTATATCTCCAACGGAAAGTGTCGGCCTTACTGGTCATGCTCTGAACAAACATCCCCCCAGCCCAGTACTCTGAAATGATGTCCCCGTCCATGCCACCGCTGCCTCCGTAGCTGAGAGTGGGGTGTCTGCCACCACTGCAACCATGGGGGGGCACGCAGTTGGCCATCAGTTTAACATTGTTAACCAACCTAGTTGTCTTCTGCACCACCTGCATTGCCTGACCAGCCTGGGATGGCCCTGTAGGCCCTATTGCTGGAGCAATGCCCGCATAAGCCTGCTTGCCCAGGCATCCCGAGCCATCAAGGTGAGCAAACAATCTTGTTGCTCTCTAAACCTGATCACCCTTTGCCACATCGGCCAAAGCCCCACTCATCATGGAAGGAGTCAACATCCCCACCCTGGATAGTCTGGGCAGGACACTTGCTAAATTTCCCACCAAATCAGGCTGGGCCACTGTCCCTAAAGGTGTAACCCCAATCGCCATACAACTAGTCCCATTCTGAGAAATGCTCCCAACACTGTTGAAACCCTCCCTTGCCTAACTACATTGTCAGTGCTGGCCACTGGCTGAGGCTGCGCGGGCTTCTCAGAAGTCACACTTTACTCTCCAGAGAGTCCCCTACCATCACTTCCTCCCCTACTGGGTCCCTGACCTCTAGCACAGGGAGAAATGCCAACTTGGGTGGCATCCGCATTCATCTCACCCTCTTCGCTGTAGCTCCTGGCTTACTGGTCTGCCCTCTGCTGCTTGTGATGCTGTTGTGTAGTTCCTACTAATTCATAGAATCTGCTCATACTTTGGACAACTTAAACTAGGGCTTGGTGCCAAGACTGATTCCGGACACCCCTGAAGGATATGTTGGCCTATAGACCAGCTCGCTCACAATGCCACAGTAAGCCCCCCCTAACCTTGCCAGGGCGCAAATGGTTTCTGGCAACAACTGAACATGACTCCTCAGGATTTATGGAAACAGTACAGAACTTTTCGCTCAGTCTCTCAAGCTCACTTATTCTCAGAGAAATATACCGAGAATACACAGTGGGACATTTTCAATAATATTTATTGAACCAATGTTATTCTTGCATAAAATACATGTGCTGAAATGATGAATAGACAGAAGCAGATCAACTTGACTAAAAGCACCAAAAGAGTATATATAATTCTACCATGGTGATAAGACAATATATATATGTAAGTATATAAACAAGGCAATAAACAAGAGTGCTCCTACTATACGAACCCTACTCTAAGGGAAGAGGTGTGGCGCAGCAGCCAGGGTGCCTGACTCTGGACCACAGGGTTCACAGTTTGATCCCCGGCGGCAGGCTAGTCCAGCACCACGTGACTCTGGGCAATAGCTTGTTAATCTTCCTGACGGCCCCCAGTGCCAGGACACCTCAGTCGGAGGTAGCTGTGTGCTTCACAAATACTGGAGATTTACATTGAAGTGTAGCTAGAGTGTGTGTGTGTGTGTGTGTAGGTGTAGAGCCAAGTATCCCCATAAGGGCTGAACCAACCCCATTACCTGTGGAATAGAGTAAAGGACTCTGTTTTGGTCAAGAACTGGACACCCCTCAAGAGATGTCAGACCACTGCATGGTGGATGATTTCTCTGCATGCAAGAGCCTTGGTGTCAGCAGAAGTGCCTCCTTTGCTAATCTATCAGGGTGCTCGTCTTTTATAATGGAAAGCAGCCTTGCGATGTGCACATAGATTAGTGATGATGTGGATATGTAGATAGCCCTGTCGCCCCGTGGATCAAGATACTGATGACATTTTGCGTAGTGCCAAACAAGACCTTGTACATGATGTTCATGGCATTATGATAATGTTGTGCGAAGCTATATGTGAAAACAAGTTTAGTTTCAGAGAAAGTAATCCAGAATTGTTGTGCATACATATATGTGCAAAAGGTCATAGCTGAAAATGTTATTTGTGAGGACAATGTAAGAAATAACCTGCTTTGCTACATGGGCCTAACTCAGGAATATAACAATGCAGTAGGGCCAAAATATCGTTCATGGCATCCAGCCTGCGCATCAATGCCTCCAAATGAACTTCCAGCCCTGTGCGCTTGGAGCTCTTCCGTGCACCGTATGTCATTCTACCCCTGGGCCTAAGACAGACAATAGCAAGAGACCTTCCAGCAAAAAAACCTCTGCAATGCACCACATGCCAATATGTTAGCAATTCTACAGCCACCAATGAACCTTATTGGGCATATAGTGAAGTCTGTAGGCTCTGCCAAAACCACAACCAAATTACTGGGCCCAATACAGCATTGTCCCCAAACTGCCACTATGCCCCAACAAATGCTTCCAGATGAGCTGCTCTGCAGCAAGAAACACTGTGCTTAAGAGAACCTACTGAAAACATCCCAGCGCACAGTAGTCACCCTAGCCCCCACAAAATGACCTGAAGACACAATGGCCCCCATAATGAGGGGCCTGGGCCCTCACACAAGAGCAGCTTGTGAGCCAAAGTCCAGGACAAAGCCTATGCCCTCAAAGTGACAAAAAACATCTCTCTAAACTGGAAAATGTACATCCCTGAATTGAATCCCCAGAATAGAGAATCTTGACCTTCAAAAAGTCCAGGACCGTACGGTTTTAGCCAACACAGTGTGTGGAGCGTAGCATGTCCAGCCGGAGGTGCAGCCCGAAGGTGGAGACAAAAAAGAAAAGGGAAAGAACATTTCTCGCTCAACACGTTGAGGCAGCGCGTGGTCCGGGTGGCATCTGGTCCAAAGGGCAGCAATCGGGAAAGAGTCTCACTCCCTGCATCACTCTGCCTTTTATGGGCAGGCCTTCCTGAGGGCCTACAAAGACCCCGTAAGAACTCTAGTGCTTCTGGGTCTTGCCTGAGAGCTTCAATCCTCCCTCATCCTTCCCGAGGTCTGCAGTGTCTTGCGCCACACACCTGAGTTAGGCCACAGCTATACCACCATATGTTCATCTACCCCGAGTTGCGAGACCCTTTGCAAATTGCATTGATTGTGCATTGAATAGGCATGCTATTTTGTCTTCTGAAGACAGGATGCAGCAAGCAAATGCATACTTTACAGCTATCAAATTCAGATAGTTTCATGCAGGACTTTAAGTGGGATGAAAAACTAGGGGGTCTCTCAAAGGGGCGTGGCCATGGTAACTAAGGGCGTGGCTTAAAACATGTAAGCTAAAAATCTGTGATCAGCAGAGTGTGCCTCCCGACTAGTATTTTGCTATTTCTGTCATTGCATCCAGATAAATGATACAACAAGTGACATCATACCTACAACAAATCAGGACTATTGGCTTTCTCAATAGTTGTTAGTTGCATAAGATAAATAAGCAGCAACTATGGTTTGTATATAATATTAAAAAAGCTTCCACTTAAAGCCCTGGTGACACCATGACAAGGTTGCTACTCCTGAGTTTCAAAAAGAGAAGGGAAATCCAGAGAGGAAATTACTCTTTAAAGGATTTGCCTTCCCCTACAACTCTCACAAGGCATGAAGTCAAGCTGTAGCTTCTCCACTAGTGTGAAGTGAGCAGGGCGAGCACACGCACATGATGGGCCTGCTCTCTCAAAACAGGTCTCTAGTGGGCTCTGTTTTGTACCTGGCACAGGCGGTCCATTTTTTTCCGGACTGCAGTGAAAGCAGTCTGCTGTCACTGCAGTATGGAAAAAAGTGCCAAGGCACAAAACAGAGCCCGATAGAGACCCGTTTCGAGGCACCCTTTAAAAAAACGCCGGTGCTCAGAACCGGTGAGACCCGGCCCACTTAAAGCCCTGGTTTCATGCAAGTTAGGAGAGTGAAAGGTTGGTTGATTTTATTTTAGCTTTTTATAGACTCTCCCAGGTATTTGCGATGACGTCGCCATAGCGATTATTGCTGTAGTCTATTGTGCAGTGGTCTTACATGACAACTTTGTATTAAAGTACTACATAGCACCAAGGCTTTAAGTGGGATTAACTGGAGGGTGTCCAAGGGGGCGTGGCCGATGTAATTAAGGGAGTGGCTTGAAAACACGTAAACTAAAAATATGTCCTTAGCATAGTGTGCTGCCCGACTTTTATTTTGCTGTTTCTGTCATTGCATCCAGATATGATACAAGTAACATCATACCTACAACAAGTCAAGACTATTGGCTTTGTCAATGGTTGTTAGTTGCATAAGATAAATAAGCCGCAACTATGGCTTGTTGTATATAATGTTGAAAAAGCTTCCACTTAAAGCCCTGGTGACACCACGACAATGTTGCTGCTCCTGAGTTTCAAAAAGAGAAGCGAAATCCAGAGAGAAAATGACTCTCTTTAAAGGATTTCCCTTCCCCTACAACGCTCACCTGGCATGACGTCAAGCAGTAACTTTTCCACTAGTGAGAAGTGAGCAGTGTGAGCAGCGCACATCGATGTGCCTGCTGTCACTGCAGTCTGGAAAAAAACGGACCGCCTGTGCCATGGCACAAAGCAGAGCCCAATAGAAACCCGTTTCGAGGCCCCCTTTAAAAAACTGCCAGTTCTCAGCACCGGTGAGACCCGGCCCACTTAAAGCCCTGCGTAGCCAAGTGCCCCCCAATCATGACTGCTCTCAATCTCAGGTTGTGGGTTAGTCCCCTTAGGGTACGGCTGTGCGAGACTGAAATGTTCATCAGTCTCCAGCTCAGACACCTGCACCTGTATTACAAAACTGCAAGAAGTATTCAATTACAGAACACTGTACGGCAATAAACGCATACGAACTGTGTGCGGTTTGGGAGCCTGTATATGTTTTTACTTGAAAATTCTGGGAACGTGTGGGCCAAACAAAGCTCACTGCTACAGAACAGATGTCCTAGTAGCAGTTGCTGCTGGCAAGCTGCTGTGCCAGTATCTCCGGCTTCGCCAGTTCCCTGCCAGGCTGACTGCTGGCACACAGGCACGTCCCGTGTATTGGGTTACTAACCACCACATTGTTGACTGCATGCACACCTCCTGAAAATGCTGCTTTGCGGGTTCCACAGGAAACACCTTGCACAGATTAGCAAGTCTGGGCTTCTGCACACGAACCGAACCGATTACTGCCGCAGTTCACTGTAGCGCCTGATTTGTCTACTGTGTCTTTATTCAGTACCTGTCCACGCACAATATGTGCTGTTAGTGAGTCACATTTGAAAAGGCCTGGCATGAATCTGGGTATGAAAATGAGGCCTGTATCCCAGCATTTGATACGAGCGCAGTTTGAGCATATTCAACATCCACCTGTCAATCACAATTACAAATGCAGACAGCCTGCGGAGTTGATGCACACAGTTACCTTGATGCAACAGATTTAGGGGGCTGAATACACAGAAACACCAATTCGCAGAGCACGACACGAGCACTGATGTTTATTTTTATTTGCGTAGCGCACACTGTAGACATCACTTGCCTCCAAGACTCTTATAACGAGCGGCGCAGAAGTGGGTTAGATTTGATGTTCCCCACCCTCGAAAATACCAATACAAGGGGTCCTGCTAAATCCGAGAGTGGGGAAAATCCTGCCTGATGTTTTACCAACACGATCTTGTCTGCTTGCATGTGAAAACTGAATTC
Organism: Lissotriton helveticus; assembly: GCF_964261635.1. Lineage (NCBI taxonomy): Eukaryota > Metazoa > Chordata > Amphibia > Caudata > Salamandridae > Lissotriton > Lissotriton helveticus. The sequence continues at coordinate 863,746,232 of NC_136068.1, read as the reverse complement.
ACTTCTAAAGGCCATGAGTGCCTGCAGGATTCTTGGCGACCTGTAGTAATATTAGAACACGAGAAAAGGTTGGCACCTGATCGTGAACACGTTACAAGCACAGTGGTTCTCTATATGTAAATAGTAAATACATTTTTTGATAAAACTATGCATGCTGGTCAGTATTCCATATTTTTATTTTGCAGCAAGGAAAACAACCGAAACCTCGTCTTAATGCACTAATATTACATAATCCTTTGACAACAGAGAAGATTTATATAAATGATGAATCAAAAACTCACCCTGGCTAGGGGAAAATGCATCCTTTTTGATAGAGGCTGCTAGAACCCAAATAGCCGTCTATTGGGAGAAAAAAACACACAACCATACCCAATTTGAGTCAGGGATTTGGAAGGCTGCAGCAAACCCTGGCTTTCAAAAAATGAACACACACATGTGCTGCCGGCATAGGTAAGAGTGGTGGGGCGATGAAGGGGCGAGGCGTGCAGTGGGGGGGAGTCAACAGACGACGGGATAGGAAAAATGAAATTAAAAAATAAATAAAACCACTTACCTTGTGCTCGCTTCATCGCCAACTTGGTGGTTTTATTTATTTTTTATTCGATTTTACCTATCCCGTCATCTGTCAACTCCCCTTTACCACCCGCCCCACCGCTCTTACGCGTGCTGAACACATAACTTGTATAGCACCTAGGAAACCTTTGCAACCATATGGTCCTCATTAATGCATCTCTAGATTAAACACTTAACATTTTGTCCCCCACAAATTGCAAGCTCTTGACCTGCGTGGGTACAGGTAAGGCCAATGCAATATAATTAACCACATACAACCATCAAATCGGGATAAAAGAAAAAGGCAAATGCATACTTCAGTGGCTGCCAGAATGATTGGATGATCTCTTGGGGAACAGGGGGAGACGAATTTAATGTATGAAGGCATGAAAACCAAGGTTAGGAGTCTGTCACTTATTCTGCTGTAAAATATTGCTAAAAAGATTGGATTAAAAATGATGCATACATTAAATACATATATTTAGATTATATGTTTAAACGACTTCATTATTTAATACACATTCATTTTAATGGGTTAGTTGCTGTAACATTAAATTTTATTAAATCTATGTTAATAATAAATATTTTACATTAATTTACCCTGATATTTTAAGTATTACTTTTTTAGAACAAATAATACCTAATAAGTGTCCCTACACTTTCCAATTCCAATTCCAATTCCAAAAATTCTTTATTTCGGCCACATAGGCCATAAAAGATGCAATAAAATACAATACATATATTTAAAACACAGTATTTACATATAAAAGATTCTACTGGACCTGCATGGGGCAAGGGATACAAGGTAGTACAAGTTCAAGAGGACATTTTCTTCCTTATTATCCATGCTGCCATTAGAAATTTTGAAACAGCAAAGACAATATGGCCCAGAGTGTTGGTTTTCATGACCCTATAGGCCTGTAGGTACTTCCTGAAGCCCAGGTTCCGACACAAAGGTGCTATCCAACGCCTCCTCGGACTCTGGTAAGCGTGGCAACCAAACATTATGTGTAGATCATCTTCATCATGGGCTTTACAGCATGGACAGAGTTTGTCACCCCCTATGGACCATTTGTAAGTGAATACTTTGGTGGGGAGTGTACCAAACCTCCATTGCAAGAACAGTTTCCTCGCCAAGAGAGGAAAAATAAAATCCATAAAAGGTTCAAACACATAAGAATTTTTGGATTCCATAAAACGTCCCGTCAGGGTGCCACTATTATGAGCAATATCCATGTCAACCAGGTTTTTGTTCTTGTACAGCTGGGCAAGAGTTTTACGCGTAATCCTTTGACAGCCCTGAGCTGGGTCATCCCATAAGTCTGGCAAGTTCAGGCTAAACAGTTCCGACTTGATAAATGCCAGCCAGGGAATTTTGCAGTTGGCATTCAACCTCATAACATGAATAAGGCCCTGTCTATAATGATACAGTTCCTCGGTGGTCCATATCCGATGCCAAAACTTCACGGGTTTCGACAGAAGATCCTCAGCAATAGAGGGAAGGCCCAAGTCTAGTCTTAGGGGGAGGAGTGGCGTACCTTGCGGGAGAGCAAGTAGGCGTCTCAGAAAACTATTTTCCACACCTGCCAGAACCTTCCCTGCTTTATGTCCCCACAACTCACTACCATACATGGCTGCTGCCTTCGCTTGGGACCTGTATGTTTCCAGGGCCGGGCTTACAGGCTTAAAGGTGGACTTGTTAGCCACCTTCAAGAGTGCGCCCGATAGCTGGGAAAGTTTCAGCCTAGATCTCGCTACCTGGCAGTCCCATGATAAATTTTCTTGAAGTGTTACCCCCAAATATATAAAGGTCGAAACCCTCTCAAGACTAGTTTCCCCCAGTTTAGGATTGGGTCTAGTTTTGGCAGGGGGGTTGAAGATCATAAACTTAGTTTTTTCCGTGTTCACCTCCAACCCATGTTGGTGACAGAAAAGGCCAAAACCATTCACAATCCTCTGAATCCCCATGGGGGATTTGGAAAGCAGGAGGGTATCGTCAGCAAACATTATTGCTGGGACCCTCCTGCCTGCCAAAAGCGGGGCATCATTGTCCTTAACAGCGTCAAGATGTTGAATGATGCTGTTAATGTAGAGACAGAACAGGGTCGGGGCCAGGACACAGCCCTGTCTGACGCCTCGACGGACCGGGAATTTGCCCGAGAGCTTACCATCCCTCCCACACCTTACTTGTGCATAGTTGTTCTCATGCAACCTGATGATGATACTAAGGAGGTGGGGGGGTACTCCTAGCTTTTGCAAAACCTCCCATAGTTTCCCTCTGGGGACTAGGTCAAAGGCTGACCTCAGGTCCACGAAGACCATGTACAGTCTTCCTCCCTCTAACTTTACCGTCTTCCAATATAGGAGAAGGAGGCGGAAGATTTGGTCCATGGTCGACGTGTTCTTTCTGAAGCCAGCCTGAAGGGGGCTCATGATGTCATTGTCCTCCACCCAGTCTAGGAGATGGTTAAGGATAAGGCGCGCAAAGAGCTTTTGGGGTACATCTATTAGGCTAATAGGCCTGTAGTTGTCAGGGAGCAGAGTGGATCCCTTCTTATGGATTGGAACAATCTCTGCCCCCAGCCAGGACCCGGGGATTGCCATACCTCCTAGAATGGCATTGAAAAGGATGAGAAGGTATGGACCCCAGATGTCCGGGTGATGCCTGAAAAGGTCCCCGGGTAACCTATCCAGACCTGGCGCCTTCCCCAACGGTAAATGCTCCAGGGCCGCCTCCACTTCCCCCAGGGATAGTTCCATGCCAAAGACCTGAGAGCCCAGGGGCGCTAGAAGGGCTGTATCAGGGCAGGAATTAATGTCTTGGTAAAGTGCCCCAAAGTGGGCCTCCCAAACCACGGGGGCAATGTTGGGTTCAATTGCTTTTTCGAGTTCCCCTATCCCATTATTTACAAGGGCCCAAAATTTCCGGGAGTCCCTAACTTTTAGGGCGTCATGAAGGTCCTGCCAGTGGTTCCAGTCCCACTCGGTCCTAGCGATCGCCATCACTGATTTATAATACTTCCTAAGGTCGCGTACCTTGGCCTTATTTGACCCCTCTTTTATTGCAGCAATGAGCTCAGATTTTGCTGCCCTACAAGAGGAGGTATACCAGGTGGGAACATGGGTCTTTTTCTTTCGGATTGGCACCACCGGGTGAAATACCTCAGCCAAATCCCTCACTAGATCCTGATGTATATTACCCAGTTTCTCATTATATTCTGGGATTCTTGGTTCATTTAGAAGTACGTCCACCTCCGTAAACCTTGGGAGTGCCAACTCATATAGCTTATTGATGGCCTCTTCTGAACTCACAAGCTTTCCCCACTTAACCCGGCGCCTATTTGTTGTAAGGAGCAATTCCCCCGTGTCTTCCCCTCGATTTACTGCGGATGTGCCCGCTGAAGACAGAGGGCACTGGATGTTTAAACAAAGGGCATTGTGGTCACTATCTGACCTATTTATTACCCTAAAGTCAAGGACTTTTGGCCAGAGTGAAATGTCCAACATGATATAGTCTAGCCTCGACTCATGGCCCCTTCATTTAAAAGTACACACTGAGGGGGTATCGGAAGGGGTACGACCATTACAGGCCCTCAGTGCGTAATTCAGGGTAAGGGACATGAGTTGTATTGCTAGGGGGGACCAGGCTTTGGGGTGAGGGGAAGACGAGGGTGGGACCCCCCAGTAGTCATCCTCGGCCGTAAGGGCACCAGGCAGTAGGCCTTCCAGGGGTTCAAAGTGGCAATTGAAGTCTCCTCCAAGCACCACCTTGAGATCTCCCGGAAGTTGACCCAAAAAGGAGGACAGATCGTTTAGGGTCGGTGATTCATTTGGCGTGGCAACTGGTCGCGAGTAGACATTAACAATAGCCCACGAAGGTTTGCCAGGCCATGTGAGCCGAACACACTGAATGTCCTGCGAGTACGTATGTACCTGTTCCGCCTGGCACCCAGTGTGACTCGCAATCCAGATTGCCAAGCCACCTGACGGCCTCCCCCTCCCACTCCATTTGGCAGGGATTTCAAATATTTCAAACCCTCTCCTAGTTTGGGTGACCCTCGCCCATGTTTCCTGAAAAAGGAGGATGTCACTGCCACCTACTAGGTGATCCCACTCCGGTGAGCCTTCCTTATTTGCAATTCCTGCCACATTCCAGGAGAGAATTCTCAACCCCGGATCTGGTGGTAGAATACCTTGACCTCCAGTAGGAGGTTGCGCAATGACTATGGATGGGTAAATGTCTGACGAAGCAATATTGCAAACCGCGATGGCGGATGGGCCATCCAACTCCGCCACCCCAGGTTGCAAGATATGGTCAGACCCGGTGTTAAGTGGGGGTCCCTGTTGACCCAGACTATCGTCCGTAATATCCATTCGAACTTTAGCGGTATCCTGCGGACCGTGTTCAGTTACAGGGGCTGTACTCAATCCCACCCGACTTTGCACCTCATCCACCATCTTCCCAGGACCAAAAGAAGTCTCCCCGGTTTGTGGTCAATCGACCTGATCCAAACAGGAAAATCTATTATGATGTATAAAATTGGCCTGGTCAGGTGGTAAGTAATGCCTTGATCTATAACGTGAGCCATCTACAGCAAAGCCTACTCTGGTCCACCCCTTCTCCCTCCCTACCCCCGTGTTGCTAACAATTGGATAGAAGTGTGAAAGGGGTACTAGTTCAATGTTGGACTTGTCAGGCCTTACAAGCCAATTGCAAATGTAGTTGGCGACGTGTGGGCTTTTAAAACTTACAATGATACATTCCCCTACCCTATTCTTTAGAGTAGGGCCAATCCATGGGATCCTCCTAACCATCAAAACCTCGCCTTTCAGGTTTGGGTGCAGCGGCCTATTAATACTAAGCCAGCTTATAACCTTGTTGCGTAGAGAGTCTTGGGGCTCCCTTATATCACCAGTTAACTCAGGTACTCCCACCATAATTGCCGTGTATGGAACTGCTTCTGGGGGCAAATTAACCACCCTGCGCCTATCAGGGGGGGGAGTGATACCACCAGTGGGGCCGTTGGTGGAACTCGCTACCCCCCCCCGATTGTGGCGCAGGAGGAGGCTTAGATCTCCTGGGGGCCGGGACAGGGGGCCTAGACGCTAAAGGTAGCACAGCGTGCGCCTGGAGAACAGGCGCACCGTTTGTGCTCAGCGGTACCCTATTAAAGACCTGGGACGGTGCAGAAGACAATGGTCTATTCCCAGATGGATGCCGGGGAGCTACAGGAGCATTTGTAGCTAACCCAGGGTTTTTCCTTATGTGGCTGTTTTCCAAGGCCTGGAGTCTACTCTCTATGGCATCCAATTTAGCTGAGATGGGGATTAACAAATTCTTAATAATGACTGTGAGTGAATTGATTATTGTATCAGTACTATTAGAAGTTGCCCCTCCAAAGATAAATGGGCCCGAGGGCAATGGTAGGGACGCAGGAGCTGAAGAGCCCATGTGATCCGACCTAGACCCTGATAGAATGAGCTCAGGGGAGGCCGAAATGTCTGTACTATCATCCTGGTTTGATTCAACTATATCAACTTTGGCCCTTTTTGCCTTCTTTGATTCCCTGGACCTTTTCCTTTTTGGAGGTTGTTCCACTCCGCTGCCTGCAGGCTCTATAAGCAGGGCATCCTGTCCCGCTTCATGCGAGTCTAATCCCATATTGTCCGGAATGGCAGAATGGTCAGAGATCCCAGATGGCCGGGAAGAGTTCCTATCCCTCTGCGTTAGAGGAGTTCTTAACTGCTGAAGGACCGACTCAATGGTCTGATCAATACTGTCCAGTAGTGACATATGGGTGGCGTCCAAAGGAATGGGTGTGCTAGCATCTGTTGAAAAAGTATCCCCATGGTCCAGAAACACATTTTCGGGACCCATCTCGAGGTGCGTTTCTGCGACTGAGTGGCATTTGCTAGTTTGAGTACTCGCCTTTGGGAAGAATTTTTCCAGAGTACTTAAACCTTGTTGGGCAGACTTACTCCGTAAAGTTCTAGTCGCCATTATGGAGTAGGTGGAAAGGGGCTGAAGGGGAGGAAGCGTCAGAGGGGTGGCCCGGTCCGGTCTCAACCGGCCTCTAACGGCCTAGAACGGCCCGCTCTTTGCCCGGTCTTCGCCCCGGGGATCGCCCCGCGCGCGTCCCGCGATACGCGTACCCAAGTGCTCCTAAGTATAGCAGGGGGGCGTGGCACTGGGAGGGGGCGCGGCGCGGCGGGAAGAGGAACCAGCTGGCGGTGTTGTGAGGAATGCTGGTCCTCGCAGTCCCGCTCGCCGCGCCTCTCACCTCCACTGCGGCCGGGTTCAGCAGGAAAATGCCCCCAAATAGCGCGTTGGCTCCCAGCTACTCCAGTAGCGAGCTTGGCTTCACCAGGGACAAAGTTTCTCACTCGAGCGGCGCCCGCGAAGCGGGGGCCGCGAGAGGTAATAAGCGTTCCAGGCAGGGGGGCGTGGCACTGGGAGGGGGCGCGGCGCGGCGGGAAGAGGAACCAGCTGGCGGTGTTGTGAGGAATGCTGGTCCTCGCAGTCCCGCTCGCCGCGCCTCTCACCTCCACTGCGGCCGGGTTCAGCAGGAAAATGCCCCCAAATAGCGCGTTGGCTCCCAGCTACTCCAGTAGCGAGCTTGGCTTCACCAGGGACAAAGTTTCTAACTCGAGCGGCACCCCTACACTTTCCCAAAGGGAGATCTTCCCCACAGTGATCTTCCCCACAGTGGTGGGGATCTCCACCTGGGAGATCTCCAACTAAATGCGACAAGGTATTAGTAGTAACTTTACACTTATAAATTAATGGTTTGGTTTCTGGGGGTGAAGACTTGGAAGTCTCGGTGTAAATCTACACTCAGAAATGGTTAATACTGAAAAAGTGTTGAAAAATGGTGAATAGCAAACAATTTAAGATTTACATCCAAGTGCAAGCTTAAATTTACACATAATTCAATGCTCATGTGTATATTTGCCTTTGTGAATAGAGGCCACCATTAGTAGGAAGCTGGGCATTGCAATGGTAAAACAGCCTATAACAATGGTAATAATCTAGAGTCAGATGTACATAGCATTTTTAAATTGCAGATGCCCCAATTCAGGGTTTATATCTGAAAAAATGCATTTTAATACCCGTTAATTCCATTTTAAGAGTATGAAATGTTTTTGCTACTCCTAAAATGGAATGACAACTGTTTACCTATATGATATCTGGAAGTAGCGTGTTGTAGGTGCCCCTCCCAAATACCAAATCAATATGCTATGTGTCAATGTTTTGCCATGGATATCAAGTCACAAACCATAGAAAAGTTACCAAGACCTCAAAGGAGGTTATAACCAGCGGTGGCTCCTACATTATGGCGGAGGAGCGTCACCCTACTGCCTCAGCCAGCAGCTAAAAACATGCAAAATAAAATGATAATAAATCAGTTTTATCATCATTTTATTTTTCATGACTGGAGACGAGCCTTGGGGGCAGGGCCATCCACTGACGGGCAAGCATGGAGTGCACTTGCAGTGGTGGCATGACTGTTTGGCCGGCTTTTTTAGGACGGCTGAACTTTCTTGAGCACTTTGATCTCTCCAGGCTATAGCATGGAGAACTGCAGGCACAGGCTCCCAGTCCCTCTGGGAATGTAAAACCAGCCTGCTCAACCCTATCCCGGTGTTGCTCTCATGCTGGGTAATAGTATTAAAGAGCAGTGTCTGAATTGGCCATAGGGAATCTGGGAGCCTGTGATCAGGAGAAGAGCACCAAAGCGGCAGGTGGCGAGGTTGCAGGTAAGTTTTAACTTGAATTTATTTATTATTGTCCCCTGCACTGCTCCACCAATTTTCCCTCCTGGCAGCCACCACTGTTCATAACTCATTCGCAAAAGGGAAGGGGTGAATTAAAAAAAGTTTGCTGAAAAGTAGTAAGTGGTCCAGGAGATGACTGTCAACTCTCAAACAAACTTTTAAAAAATGTCAGAGATCTTTTCTTTTTTCATTGCAACGTTGGCTTTGCATTAAAAATAATAATTGCTCTATTTAAAAGTGATGACAGACATGGTGGTCTGCTGACCTGAGCAGTCCACCATGCTTGTGATGGCGTCCAATCATAGTGAGTGAAAAATCATTTATTTAATATTCATATGGTAGGTCAGATTGAGACCTTGTACAATTCAGAACTTTAAGTGCCGACCTATTTGTACATATGCCATTTCTTATGAAATCTTTACTGGTCATAAAAATACTGATCACAATGTGTAACCAGTATTTTGCCACAAGATATTCATACATGTAGCCCATAGTTCTTAATTTGGAAATGCTTCTCTGAGATAACCATTTATTGTCTCTGTTAGTGTTGTCAAAACAGTTGACTTATCTCCAGAGAATGTGCTTTGAAGATATAGGCAGAACCAAAACCACCCTTGAGTAATACCACTCAATGTTCCCAAGAAAATGTATTAAAACAAGGATAGCACCAAAGTCACAAACATTTGACTAGTCACTTACTAGTTATAAGTCTTTGAGTAACTCAAGCCCTTTTTTAAAGCAGGCTACAACTATATGTCCCTCCTACACTCCCATCTCATCCTTGTGCATCCATTGAACACCACAGAACTTACGGTCAAATACAAGCAGTTCAGTCAAATGAAACAAAGGAAAGGACTACAGCAAAAAGGTTGCAGGCCAACCAAGAATTATCCTATTTCATGTGAACTGTTGTTACTCAAACAAGGAGCAGGTGCATCAGTTGCTATTTCCCAAGTGATGCTCCACCATGAAGTCCATTTATTGAAAGGAAACAGGCTGAACGCAGAAATCAGTCTCAAACAGGTATGGTTGTATTTTTAACAAAGATTAAGCCACTATCCACCCCTTCTTTTCAATGTGCCTCACTAATCTTCTGTAGGTAATTGCAAATGACTAATGAATGCTCTGGGTTGATCTTGTCCTTCATCATTCAAATCAGAAAGGAAAGACAAAATGCCTGCACAAAGTCAGCTGTTCCGAGTACAGGTGCCATAAACAAGGCTCCTTTTAAACTGACAATTTCTTCTTACAGTGGTGTGTCCACAGGACCATTTTTGACTTCTTCTTAAAAGTCAATTTAGTCAAGGGTGGCAATCCTGTTGTGCCGTTTAATAAACCTTTTATAATATCCACTAAAGCTTAGTAATTTTTTCCTGTGTCAGTGTCTTCTGAGTCTCCCGGTACATGGCGGCTGGGATCTTGAGTTACAGAGTCTCTACATGACCCCCCTTTAACTACTGGGCACGTTATTCCACCTGTCCCTGCCCTAGCAGACACTTGTTGTCCTTCAGTCAGGCCTTCCAGCTACAGGGGTGAAGCAAATCCCTGAATAGGGTTGATCCTTCTAGTTACACCAGCAGACAGCAGTTTTATCCAGGTGGGCAACGCTAAAATATTCCAATTTAGAATTGATTCAGCAGACCAATCATTAAAAAATATCAGGGACACTTTTCAGCCAAAAGACATCCTCTTGTCCTAATTTGCCTTCTGGAGTCGAAAATTCGGACCTCTTCTTTGTACCTTCTGTTAGGACAATCGGACAGCACCCTTATGTTAAAGAAAATGTATTCAGAATGTGGCAGCTCCTTTCCTGCCATAGAGCTCATCAACTCAAATTAATGGGATTGTGCCAGTATTTGATCAGCTCCATGTACATCTGTGCAAAATCTCAGTTCTGGTGTCCTACCCACTGGGATGGTCTTTGGTACCAGAACCACAAGACTGGCCAAATTAATACTGGGGGGTTAAATCACCACAAATATTATGATCTGGGAAACTGCATTTGTAATTCAAAACTTTCTCCTTTTGTCTTACCTCCTGTAAATCTTACTATTGACAGTCACACTGTCACCTGCGTCAATATCACGAACACACCAGTCAGTGAGCCCATATGTGTGGCTGAACAGACCCACAAACTGATGACTGTTCCTTCTATGCTTCTGTCAGCATGACACAGAATAATACTCTCTCTACAATGCCATCTTTCTCCTTGTGTGACAGCACCCTCCATTTTCTCTTCTCAATGTGTCACCATTTATATCATCATGTCAGTCCTGCCATACTTGGGTTTCTGAGAATTGAAATGGGTCAGTCATTGACAGGTACACAGAGAGGTATGATTCCTGAGGCAAGTTATCTATCTTGCTTTTCTTCTTCAGCACTATATATTGACATAGATGTAGCAAGGGAATATATATTTCTGTTTAAAACGTCTGCCCTAAGGCAACGCCCTAAGGACTTTCATAGCAGTACTATTTGAGTTCTTCCTTAATATTATCCTTCATATCAGTCTTAGGGGCATATTATCAAGAACGACGATAAAATTATCGCCGCTTTAGCGGCAGGAAACTGCAGCTAAAACAGCGATAATGGGCTTGATAATATGTCCTTGTGAATTCCCATAGCATCCCAGGTTATGGTGTTAACCTGGGCTGCTATGGGAATTCACAAGGGCATATTATCAAGCCCATTATCGCGTTTTAGCGGCAGTTTCCTGCCTATAAAGCAGCGATAATTTTATCACAGTTCTTGATATATGCCCCTTAGTTTCTTTAAATCTTAACCTTAGATCAAAAGGTCATAGAATTCTGGAATTAAATAACAATTCATGATTTTTATCAATTGCATCTTGCCTCTTTTTTATTAGTTTTATGGTTTTCAAGATGCCAAAACTTATAGTTGTGCATTGAATCTGTGCTGGAAAAATGCCACAGTAGAATCATAACCGATTACAGCAAAGAGTACATTAAGATAACAGGTCCTCCCAATTGCCTATCATTCTATACGCCAACATTCACCGGCATTCTCTCATTAGATATAGTAGTCAGTGCTGCTGAGTTGATGGGTGCATTATGTGTTGTACCTAAAAACAAGTATGATCTTGTCTCTCCAATAAACTCCTAGTCGGACAGAAAGCAGTATGTAGTCACTCTGAGGGCTTCAGGGTCCACAACAAGGGACATGCTATCTGAGTCTCTGCAGAGTTCAAATGTCTGGTCTCTATTATTTTGGTACCGTCAGCAGATCCCAGAGTACCAGCTGTAGCCCTTAGGGCTATGAACTTTGCAGTTGCTCACTTAAATACATCCCTCATCCAGTAGATTACGCTTCAGCGGGACACCGGTTGCACACCATTGTTACACAGTCCTTAATCTGTCACAAAAGAGCAAAAGTACTTGGCAAGGCTGGATCATATGGAAGTCAGCCATCTCTTCATGATAAATGGGGTGGACTTTTCAAAAGCTACTTCTATATGGAGTCTAACAACTGACAGATATGTGCAATGCAGGTAGTTAAGCTGTATGAGTTTGAACCAAGCATTATTTAACACCATTGTGGGATGAGTAATCAGCCTTCCGCACTCCTCACCTGTGAGGTTTCTCACCATATCCTCAGACTATGAGGCACTCAGGTGATGCAGACAGCCTTATATTCTTTGTTTTGTTTGTATATTTGTTATTGATTTTGCAGTGCTACAAATAAAACAACATGAAACCCACAACATTCACCCACCCATGTCCCATCCTCCCTATATTTTATCAAATTTCCTCACGCACCCTCTCCCCTTATAAATTTACTTTTCCATCATTCTGTAAACTTTTATGCCTATCTCTAAGTTTTGATATGTAGGGGACACACCAGACCCCCATCTCTTTGCTATATCTCTTTTGGCCATCAAACAACACAAGGTCCACTAAACGTTTCTGGTATCGGAAGTGATCTGTCGGGCCCCATATCCTCAGTGATGCTAGACTAGGCTGCAGTTCCATGGGGAGCCCAGTTTCCCTTCAAAGATTTGTCAACTACTTCCCAGAAAGATTGCATGCAGTGGCAATTCCAGAGCATGTAATCAATCAGGAGTTTGTTAAAGCGCGACTACTCACCCGTAAGGGTCTCAAGGCGCTAGGGGTGGGGGGGGATTTAGGGGGGTGCAGGTTCCATTCCATCAAGGAGGAGGGTCTGTCGAAGAGCCAGGTTTTGAGGTTTCTTGCGAAGATGGGGAGCGATGTTGTCTGTCTGAGGTGGAGCGGAAGGGCGTTCCATGCCTTGGCCGCGAGGAAGGAGAAGGAGCGGCCTCCCGATCTGGTCTTTCTGGTGCGGGGGACCACAGCGTAGGAAAGCTGGGCTGATCGTAGGGTCCTTTGGGGACCCATGTATAAGAAGCTTCCCCCAGTCCGCACCACCTCGGGCAATCCATATCACTCTTCCTATTAATTCTATATGATAGGGTGCACGTTTAGTGGTCGCAATGTAGGATATTGAACTGGATCAAGCAGAAACTCGCTTTTATTGCCACCATTACAGGAAACTTCCAAGCTTCCCACCAGTCATCCTTTACAATTCCCCCAGATCGTGTTCCCAGGGTTTCTGAACTTTCAATAGGTGGGCTCTGTGTTTCTCATTACCTTCCCATATATCAATGATATCAACTTCTCATCTGCCTGCCCATCCAAGAGCCTACTTTCTGATGGAGAGTCCTCTTGCGTTTCCTTGTCCAGAGACACACATTCCTTAAGAGCATGGCATAAGATGACCATAGCGCAACCACTGCATCTCAGGCATATGGTATTCCTGCTGCAACACTGCAAAGGGGATTACTCCATTTGCATGCCAACATAGGGAGGCCAATATTATTCTAGCCCTGAAACCCCTGTAGCGCCACAATGGGACTCAATTTAGCACCCTCCCACAATGGTGCTTTTTGTGTCAGCCTACAGCTCTACCCCATTTCTCTGATTAGCCTCTTTCGGGTATCCACCACTACTTCTGTCTCAGGGCATTCTCCGTGTTCCAGTCTTCCCTCATATAGGGTGTGTGGATATATGTAAGCCCTCAGACTGTCTTGCTGAAATGCAAAGTTTGTCCAATCTGTGTAAGCCCAGTCATTTACCATACTCACTTGCTCAGCTTCTTAATATTTTTGCACATTTGGTAGTGCAGTACTGAGGTAACGGGTTTTTAGGAACCCGCTGGTGTCAGGGGATAACACCCGAAGACCTCTGAGTTCCCTTGTTCCGGACCACAGAAACACGTAGTCTTCTAGTCGCAGTCAAAGATCAAGTTTTATTGGTAGCTACCAAGTAACACGTGTCCCAGAAGTACACCACACAGAGAGTAGGTTCTTGGGAGACTGTTCGTTTTTACAGAACCAGCCGTCTCCTTATATATCAAATATAAGGCTTCAAGCAAGAATTCTTGAGTTTATGGTATGGCAACACACATATTTCTACAACAATACAAAGAGCGAAGTCATGTAAGCAAGCCCATATTTTAGATGTCCAGTTTGCTGATAGATTACCCAGTTGGATCGGGAACTCCCATCAGATATAGATGAACCACCAATAAAGGAAGGTACAACCCAGCCAAAAAAGGGCCATAAACAAGATACGGGGACAGGTGCGTGTTTGAAGGAAACATGGGCTGTATGTAGTGAATGGTTCGTGGAATGTCATGCGTAGATGCTATTGTATTCGGCCACTGGGCGAGGAGCTGCCTAAACAGGTTTGGCCGAAGACAGTGGAGTCAGTTGGGACAGGTCAGGGGAAAGTCACGAAAGGTGGACGTGTCTATTTGGATCAAGCTCGACCTTTAATTGACTTATCATGAGGGCAAGATGCAAGATGGATGCCGTTCACAAAATGGAGTTTAAGGGATGGGACGGAAACTGTGATTTAGGGGTGTTGGCAACCCTCGATTGTAACGCAAATACATAGGAATGATGTCCTAATCATTATCGGTTCGAAGACACCAAAATCGTCTCGGTACGTTGAGGTTTCGTGACACGGGTATTGGACCTCGATATCGGGAAAACCACAGGGTCCGGATTTTGGGAACCACAGACCCTCCTTTTGCCCTCATATAAGGCAATAACTCATGCTAATCTGAGTCCAAATCGGTATGAAGAAATTCGTGGAGATGTTGCTGGAGCATAATTCTGTTGCTCAGCTCGTCCTGTGACACAGACTTCCGTACACACGAGGTAGCACAGAGGCCACATAGTGCAGGAGCACACTGTATACACAAGCAAAACATGAACAGAAGTGCCAAGATCATCCCGATGAAAATCAAAGTTTTCCATCCCCAGGCAGTGATCAGTTCCCAGAACCACCCCAGCAGGGACCAATCCCCTTTCTCAATGTGAAGGGAACCGGATATTTCGTGTAGTTTGGAGATGGCCTGGTATACTGTTGGTGCGTTATCAGGGATGAAAATGCAGCAACTGGATTGGATGACTCTACACACACCACCACGATCGGCGAGTATAATGTCTAAGGCAATTCGGTTCTGAAGGGTCATAAGTCGATCCGACTGAAGCTCTGTTGTCAAATTGCCAAGTGCTCCGGCCGTTGTGGTCACGGCGGATTCAACTATCCTCGCTAACTGGCGAATATTCCTGCTGTTCACCATAGGCCCCCAAAATGGCAGAAAACCCTTTGCGAAGTCAGCGAATTCCTGACCCGCGGTGTCGTCTTTACTCACGACACCTCTAGCTGTCCTTGTCCGGTGGTAATCTGCTCGGGCCGTGTAGGTAGGAGGCAGCAGAAATGAAATAAAACATATACCTGAGAAATCAGGGGGCAACCACGTGTAGGCTTGGTCGTGGCAAACGAAATACGTGCCTTTAGCTGCCAAGAGTATCGGGGAAGTTTGGGAAGCAAATACATATGTTTCCGTGCAAATGCTCTTTCCTAACTGTGCTGTGGGGTTCCTACCAATACCCTGTAAGCATAAGTGACCTCGGTGGGGAGCTATCCAAACTGGGCGAGATTTCTGTGCTGCCTGGCTCTTGACCAGGTAAACCCCATGTTTGGTCACGTTCCAACGGGTGTAGGGACTCAGTTCATCTTTGGGGATTGTCAGATAGGTGTCGATATCCCTACTCATGTTCCTTATCCCTGCAATTAGTGCCTTGTTACTGGAGTCGCTCGCAGCGGAACGGGTCGGGTATGGTTCTAGGGCGAATAGGAACATGGTCTGGAAAGCCCACAGAGAACCATAGTAGCTAAATGGCAAAACGAAGTATGGGATACCCTTATCGGTTGTGTGTGGCATAAGTCCGCATATCCAACAGTTTGACGTGTTCATTATGGACTGGTGTTGGTGTAGAAGCTGGATGAAAGAGTTGTTTACAAATTCGAGTCTTCGGGCAGACTCGTGTTCAGGTAAAGGGTGAAAGTAGTGTGGAGAAATAGTGGGAGGAGGTGGTGTCTGGGTGTCATTCGAAAAGGTAACTTTAAATACGAACAAGGTATAACCAATAAAAAACATAAGTATGCTACATAACATTAAAACACATAATATCAGGAATCTTCTTCTGGACAGTATCGTGCATAACTGTTTTTCGAAGTTCGTGAGTCTGACAGGTCTCTCTACCCTTGGAAACTCCATCCTCTAGTTGCTGCCCGCGGTGGTTGATTGATTCTCCCAGGGAGCGCGCTCTGCTCAGTCCGGGGTAACTCCCGTGGACCAATCAGAACCGTGGACCTAGAACTTCCCAGTTGCATTCCCCAGACTTCAACCGCGACCCTAGCAGCAGAACCGGATGGCGGTTCGAAAAATCAAAAATGAGCTAGTTCCCTTGGGACGAGAGAGCTGAAAATTCAAAAATAGTTCTTAGGGGAGAAGAGGAAATTACATTAGATCAAGCTTTTATTAGTTCTTTTGTCCAGACCGCAGGTTGTATCGTCGTTTCCCAGGTACGGTGTGATCTTCAAACAGCGTTTCAGGGTCAGTAGTGTCCAATTGCATAGATGGTGACACAAGTCCTTGCAAAATATGATCACTCTTCTTTTCGGTGCTAGTTTCTTTCAAACGGGCATCGCTGAAAGGGATGAAGCGAGGTACGGATTCTGTCTCAGAGTCAGCAAGTCCTTTGTTGACCCACTGGTCGTATGGAAGGGGTAGAGGGACCCGTTTGCAATGGGTCCCATGTACCCAGTTCTTCTTGCCTTCAACCCGAACAGCAGATCTTGTTGAAAGTAGTACCAGGTGCGGTCCGGTCCACCTCGGTTGTCCGTTGTTGGTGCGCTGAAAATTCCGCAACAAAACCCACGAACCGGGTTCGATGAGGTGACCTGGATCGTCAGAGGCTGGTGGAGAAGAACTGTGAACCTGTTGGTGTAAAACACGCAATTTAGTTGTCAATTCGCACAAATAGTCAAGCAGTACGGGGTGCTCTATCTCGCTCAGTTTCTTGGGTCTTGGCACGCCCCAGACGTTGGCTGGGCGGCCAAACACGATTTCATGGGGGCTAAGTCCTAACCTGGAGTGGACAGTCGTCCTGGTTGACAAAAGTGCTAGAGGCAAGGCATCAGGCCATTTAAGACCTGTACTGGCTTGGATTTTGGCTAGTTTGAGTTTCAGAGTGCCATTGTAGCATTCTACTAATCCAGCCGATTGGGGGTGATTCGCAGAGTGGAATTTTTGGTGTATGCCTAGACACTCACACACTCTCTTCATCACCCATCCTACGAATTCACTTCCGTTATCACTCCAGACAATTCTAGGCATACCGAATCTAGGGAAGAACTCTTTGACAAGGGCTTTGGCAGTCGATAAGGCGGTGTTGTCCTTAAGGGGGTACGCTTCCACCCACCTTGAAAAGGCGCAAACAACAACGAGAACGTATTTCAGGTTGTTGCACCTCTCCATGTGCATGAAATCTAGCTGCAAAACCTCGAACGGGTACGTTGGAGGCGCAAAATGACCAGCTGGAGTTGGCGTTCCCCTACCGGGATTGTACTTCAAACATACCATACACTTTCTGACCACGTTTTCTGCGTACTTTGGGATATTGCTATTCTGCCATACTGGGGCCAATAGTTTACATATTCCTCTCGAATTGATGTGTGCCATTCCGTGAGCCATCGTTACCACTGCAAGTACGTATGCATTAGGTAGTAACCATCGCTGGTGTTCCGATAGTTCGACCCAACAACCATTCGCATCCAATCTACCTGTGCTTTCTCTCCATTCATTCATCTCGTTCTCAGTGGCCTCAGCTTGTATTGATTTTACGCTTTCAATGGTGTCCTCACACATTCCTACATCAGCAGTCCATCTAGTGGGACCCATGACATACATCCGATTCATTGTGTTCCTTGCAGTTCCTTTCGCAACCTCATCTGCAAATGCATTTCCGCGGCCAACATCATCCTGAATCTTTCTGTGTGCACTACATTTTATAATGGCGACTTGTAGGGGCAAGGTGAGTGACTCAAGGAGCTCATTAACTAGCTGGCCATGTTGTATCTTTGCACCATGGGACGTAAGGAACCCACGTTCACGCCATAATCTCCCAAAACTGTGAGCCACACCAAAGGCATATTGGCTGTCAGTGTACACATTCACTCGCTTTCCTTTCGCCAGCACACATGCTCTAGTAAGCGCTATCAACTCTGCAGCTTGTGCAGAACTGTGGGGAATGCGTGCAGTCTCTACAATGGTGTGTAACGTCGTTACGGCATATGCTGTAGTCGTATCACCATTCGGCAACTTGAAACATGAACCATCAACCCATAGAGTATCATTGCATTCGGGAAGGGTAGTGTCCTGTAAGTCTACTCTCCCTTTTGTCTCTTCCTCTGTCCTGAAACAGCAGTCATGCTTGTCAATATTGTCTGTCTCTGTCGGGATGGGTAATAACGTAGCGGGATTGAGTGTATCACACCTCTTTATATGGATGTGACTTGCTAGCAGGGTAAGTTCGTAACTGGATAGTCGAGCGCTAGTAAGGTGTTATGTCTTTGTCCTATTTAGTAAAATGTCTACTGCATGCGGAACCATAACGATCAGAGTGTTATTCATGACTAATCCAGCAGACTGTCGAATGCAGACAGCTGCTGCGGCTGTTGCTCTTAGACAACTTGGCAGTGCCTTAGCCACTGGATCCAGAGTTGCCGAAAAATACGCGCATGGGCGCTGTTTGTCCCCAAAGAGTTGCATTAAGACTGATAATGCACAACCTTCTTTTTCGTGGACATACAATGTAAAAGGCTTACTGTAGTTGGGGTTTCCCAACACAGGAGCCGAACACAATGCATCGCGCAACTCGCGGAAACTCGTCTGACAATCTTCAGACCAAGGCATAGGTTTAGGCGTGTCTTTGCGGAGTAGTGACAGTAAGGGTTTGGCTAGTAGTGAGAAATTCGGTATCCATTGTCTACAGTATGATGTAATGCCCAAAAAAGCTCAGACACCTCTCAGTGTCCTTGGGGCACTTAGTTCTGTGATTGCCTGTATTCTTTCTGGTGTCAGTCTCCTTCCCTCCTTCGATAAGATGTGACCTAGGTAGGTTACTTCTTGTCGACAAAATTGCAGTTTTGAAAGGGAGACTTTGTGCTTCATGTCACATAGGTGACGTAATAGCGACAACGTAGCTTCCTTGCAAATCTCTTCAGTGTCTGCAGCGATCAGTAGATCGTCTACGTACTGAATCAATGTTGACCCATCTGGCAGTAAAATTGTGTCTAGTTGTGTTTTCAGAGCCTGACTGAATATTGATGGACTTTCGCAGTAGCCTTGAGGAGCGCATTTGAAGCGGAAGCTTCGTCCTCCTAAATTGAAGCCGAAAAGGTCTCTACTCTCTTCGGCGATCGGGATGCTTAAGAAAGCGTTCTTCAGGTCAATCACCGAGAACCAAGCTGCTGAAGCTGGAACCATTGTCAATAAAGCAGTAATGTCGGGGACGACTGGAAACTGCGGTATAACTACCTTGTTTACTTCTCGGAGGTCAATCACAAACCTATACACAGGGGGCTGTGAAGGATCAGTACGTTTCAAGACCGGTAAAACTGGACTGTTACAAATGTTTCCTGTTGTTTCCTCGAAACATCTTTATCGACCAAATCATAAACGATCGTTAACAATGCCTGTTCGCAGTCGTTAGAAATTTTGTATTGGGGAATACGTGGCAATCTGACGTTTGCTTTCAAAGTTATGACATACGGTGCTATCTCTAAACGACCTACATCGTTGGAACCATTAGCCCATAGTATATCTGGAAGTGATGACAATTCGGTTGGGATACCTTCTTTTGACAAGTATATTGGAGAAATGACTTTTCTCCCTAAAGTAAGCTGTACTCCCGAGGGAGAACAGTACAAAGTCGCGTACAACCTCTTTAGCAAATCCAATCCTAACAAATTTTCACCGCAACCTGTTGTAAGAATGAGGGGTGCTTCTAATTCACAGGGGCCAACAGAAACGGAAACAGGACTAGAGATCGGGTTTCTAACAGGGGCGCCAGAGAAGCCTACTGAGACATTCATTTCGCCAGACAAAGGTGCGCCAGGAAATTTTGAGTGCATAATAGAACTTTTTGTAGCACCAGTATCCAGCAGAAATGGCTCTGACACTCCTGAGGTAATTACCTCGACATAAGGTCCATCCTGATCTACTGGAACTGAAACAACTCCCTCTCTTTGTCCATGGCTGTCCTAGCGATCGTTACCCTCATTGTCGTGTTCGGTGTAATAGTCGTCAGCATAGTACTGAGCTGACTTGGACGATGAATTACCCTGTTGATCAAAGCTATTCATTGATTTCTGAGGTGGAAAAGAAGTTATATTCTGAGTGAAATTTCCACGGCCTCTACCTCTAGAGGCATGCTGAACACCTCTTTCCCTTACACCTTGTGCACCGTTTAAACGTCGTGCAAGAGCCGGACAATTATTCCTAAAATGGCCCTCTTCTTTGCAATACGCACATTGATTCGGGCCATACGTAGGACGCTGATGGGAAAGCTCGTTTCCTTGCGCGTCTCTAGAGTACTGCAGATTCTGTTGATAATTAGGCTGGCTAGCCATACGAGGCTGATAGGCCTGTTGGAGAAGAACTTTAGTTTTCAAATCTTTCGTCTTTTTGTCTGCCTTGTCTAACTCGTCTTTACGCCTATTTTCATAGTACTGGGCTGTTGCTAGAATCTGCGCTGACGTAGAGACAGCCCAAGCACTTTCTGAGTCTTTTAGTTTAGCACACAATTCAGGAAGCAAATTGTGTACAAACTTGTCTACAAACAGTCTTTGGCCACCCTCGGTAGCCATATCCTGACCACTATGGTCAGTGAAGGTTTCCTCAAATCTCGTGAAGAAGTCAGACACATTCTCGTCTTTCTTCTGCTTGCACGCGGATAGCTTGTCCCAGTTTACACGTACTTCAGGCATAATTGTCTTCATGTATGCGATAATTCTACCAGGAAGTTCAGCTATTAACGGCTCAGGCTTGAAACCACCGATTTGTCTAGCATCTGTAGTCGCAATGTTTGCCCATGAGTCACCTAATTCTTGGTCATGATCCGTATGACGTATCTTACTCCATAAAGGATGTGGAACAATGTTCCCAAACAACATGTCTATATCCGCTAAATTCATTATACATGAGCTTGCAGTTTGGGACAACTCCTTATAATACCCAGTCGGGTTTTTACGGGGATCGGGTAGTGTCTGCTTGAGTGCTAGAACTTCGGATCTTTTCCAGGGGACATGTACCCATACACGCTGGAAATGAGGCAGAACCGGTGGAACTGCGTTTGCATCACCTGCCCTCCACACCGGAGGAACCTCTCTCATAGGGTACTGTCTCGCTCTTTTCCTACTATACGTACCACTGTCAGAGGATGACCCAGAATTACCACCTGTACTTCGATGTGATAATAATATCTCTACTGCTCTTTCAACGTCGGGACCAACTATCATACCCTCCCCAAATTTAAATCGTAACCTACACAACTCCTGCAGGTTGCTCTTCTGACCATTATCTTCCAAATCCTCACACAGGAAAACACACATCTGCTCAAAGACGTATCTTTGCGTTGGTTCATCCCATTGACGGAAAACGTTCATGACAGACTCTACATCATATCTCGCTGTATCCATAGCCCAATTTCGTGCTAACTTATTCAATGTTTCCCTTTCCTGATAATCAGGCATTTGGCTTCGTAATTGTCTTCGTTCCGTGTTAGGGGTCGTTTTAGGCGACCGAAAAAGTGGTGAAGGAAAGTTAGTAACAATGCTGGCCATTTTATGCCAGACGAAAGGTGAAAGTGGAGGAATAGCTGGTAGTAGAACAGAGTCACGCAAAGCAGAAACAGAAATGTTCGTAGAACGAGTATCAGAGAGACTAGAAGGTGCGCTAGGCGAAATTTTAGAAGGAACGGTAGGAGAAATAGATGTGATCGGTGAGCCTTGAGGAGGCTGTGCCAAAGAAACAGGAGCCAGCTGAAGAGTAGCTGGTGAGTGCGGTAAAGGAGCCTGTATTACAGCTACCAAAGGTGCAACGAAAGGTTGCGGAGGTGCTGTGGCATTTTGTGCATAGGGTGGCGGAGAATTTAATAGGTGGGACATCAATGGATCTTTCTCGGATCCTTCCTGTTGACCTTTTCCTCTATTTGGCAGCATTGGGTAACATTTATCTATCGCTAGTTTCTTGCTCCTAAGCATCTGTTCGCTCTCCTGCTCTTCCTCGTTATCTCTGTATGCAACGGCAGCTTGCACCATTGACATACCTCTTTTATTCTTTTTTGCTAGTCTTATTTCTTTCTGTTTGGCTTCCTTGCGCCATAAGCGGAAAGAGTCAAACATTGCCGGCCGGGCTTTCTTCTTGAACAATTTGACCTCTAAGTTATCTAATATTTCTTGGTCGAAACTACCATATTGGGGCCATTTTAAAACACCATCCTTGCGGGTGTATTTTATCCATACCGTGTTATATGTGATAGGACCTACGCCGTGCTTCACACAGAGTTCATACATTGGAGTTCCAATTGGAGGAACCGGACAAGAATCTTCCAACTGGGAGTCCTTACTACAACCAAGACAAAACAAGTTTCCAAGTTTGCTAAAACCAGGCATCTTCGCTCACTGGTCTAGCTTCAAACTTCAAAGGATTATCTGTTACGATATTTCTCGTGAATACACGAGTCCTTCGGCTTTGGGGCTTGCAAGTTCCAAATCAAGTCGTATCTCAAGGATACCAAAAACTAAGAACAAACTAAGGACTAGGAGACGCTCCACTTATACTTAACTGAAGTATTTGAAGATCGATGACGTCGCTAGAAGACTCGTCTATCGTTTCGCTCTACCAAGGATCACTGGGTCCAAAACAAGGCGATAGTCAGGGCAGCAGTCCTTCGTAGCCGTCGGGATGCGGGGAACCTCGCAGCAAAGACCTTCGGAACCACGTCGACATACAGGGGTCGCTGAAGTGGCTGGCCGTCCTCCGGAATTTTCACACGAAGCTCCTCACGAACATCTGGCTTGGACCGTCACCGCTTGATATCGCCCCGAGTTGGGCGCCAACTGAGGTAACGGGTTTTTAGGAACCCGCTGGTGTCAGGGGATAACACCCGAAGACCTCTGAGTTCCCTTGTTCCGGACCACAGAAACACGTAGTCTTCTAGTCGCAGTCAAAGATCAAGTTTTATTGGTAGCTACCAAGTAACACGTGTCCCAGAAGTACACCACACAGAGAGTAGGTTCTTGGGAGACTGTTCGTTTTTACAGAACCAGCCGTCTCCTTATATATCAAATATATGGCTTCAAGCAAGAATTCTTGAGTTTATGGTATGGCAACACACATATTTCTACAACAATACAAAGAGCGAAGTCATGTAAGCAAGCCCATATTTTAGATGTCCAGTTTGCTGATAGATTACCCAGTTGGATCGGGAACTCCCATCAGATATAGATGAACCACCAATAAAGGAAGGTACAACCCAGCCAAAAAAGGGCCATAAACAAGATACGGGGACAGGTGCGTGTTTGAAGGAAACATGGGCTGTATGTAGTGAATGGTTCGTGGAATGTCATGCGTAGATGCTATCGTATTCGGCCACTGGGCGAGGAGATGCCTAAACAGGTTTGGCCGAAGACAGTGGAGTCAGTTGGGACAGGTCAGGGGAAAGTCACGAAAGGTGGACGTGTCTATTTGGATCAAGCTCGACCTTTAATTGACTTATCATGAGGGCAAGATGCAAGATGGATGCCGTTCACAAAATGGAGTTTAAGGGATGGGACGGAAACTGTGATTTAGGGGTGTTGGCAACCCTTGATTGTAACGCAAATACATAGGAATGATGTCCTAATCATTATCGGTTCGAAGACACCAAAATCGTCTCGGTACGTTGAGGTTTCGTGACACGGGTATTGGACCTCGATATCGGGAAAACCACAGGGTCCGGATTTTGGGAACCACAGTACCTCATTAATACTTGGGACTTTGAAGGATTTTCATGGCAATCCCAGGCTGACAACCCTCTCGGCCCAAGCAGTGTTCGTACTAGTGCATCCACCCACATGAAAAACCCATCTGGGATTCTGTAAGGACTGTTCTGGAGAATATACAGTAACCTGGGGAGGGCCACCATCTTAAACATCGCCGTCTTCGACAGTAGCAATAGCAGCAGTGACTGCCAAAGCTTTACATTTTGCTCCAGGCTTCAGAGAAAAGGATTTGGATCATAGTACAAGCCGGGCGGTTTGTTCTGTCTGTGTCAGTTCTATTCATAATAGCAGGGCTAATTCCACTCCCTGTGTCCACCGCTCTACCGGAAACAATAGAGATTTATACCAATTAATAGCAAATCCCGAGTGGTCCTCGAATACACAAAAAATATCCAGCAACCTATCTGGTGTTGACGTCGCATTTGTCAGGTAAAGTATGATATCATCGGTGTATAATGATATGCACTTGTCACTTACATCTCCACTTGACCAGCCCCACACCTGCGTATTTTCCCATACCTACTCCACCAGCACCTCAATGGCCAGGGCGAAAACGAAATCAGTGAAAGTGGGCATCCTGTGCTCCCGTGAGGTGTGGCCATAGATGTGCACTCTTTCTCAAGTTTGATCATATAGCAGTTTGGCCCAACTGAGATATTCGGGGCCAAATCCTATTTTAGGCAATACCCCGCGGAGGAATGTCTATTCCACAGCATTGAAGGCCCTATTGGCGTCCATCAAAAGTAATACCCTTCCGGTCGGCGATATCGCCACGGCCGCCAAGATATTGTGCAATCATCTCAGGTTCAGCCTTGTCGACTGACCAAGCATATAGCCATTCTGGTCCGGGTGCACAAACCTTGTTACAAAAGCCCACACTCTGATCACCAGGAGTTTGGCCAGAACCTTAATATCTCTGTTTAGTAATGAGATGGGGCGATATGAGTTACATCTATCTACAGGTTTCCCTGCCTTTGGTATACGTACCACCGGCGCTGAGCGCATGTCATCTGGTAGCTCTCCTTCTTGGAATGCTGCCACAAAGGCTGCATGAAGAGCGGCCGCCGTCCACTTATGCAGTTTCCTAAAGAATTCTATTGGGAACCTGTTGGGGCCTGGGGACTTTTTGGGTTGAATATGGCCCATTGCAGAGATTTCCTCCACTGTAGTGTGCGCCTCCAATTCTCTTATGTGGACCTCATCCAGTCCTCTCTTTGGGCAGTCAGCAATGAAAGATAGTACTTCCAGTTCGGGACCCCACAGAAGGGAAGTGTAAAATGGTTTCTAGGTGTCTGGCAAATTCTTCTGCTATCTGGCAGCTCTTTTTCACCATGAGGCTGGAGTTTGCTTTTATTTCCATGACTAACATGCTATTCCTCTCTTTAATGCAGATCCATGCAAGCAGTCTTCTTCCATCCTTCATATATTCTCTTTTGTTTCACCAGGTAGGCCACTTTTGTCTCCTAAATGGCTGCTGTATGATACTCTGCTCTCTTTAAATCCATGGTTGTCTTACCGGGGGGATTGATGCCTCTGCGTATGTCCGCTCAAGTTGTATACGTTTCTTATCCAGGGTAGCCAGCCTCGCATGTCTCTCCATTCTGTCCTACACTTCCCTGTGATTATTACTCCCCTGAGTGTGCTCTTGTCTGACTCCCAGAGCATCACTGGACTTTTCATGCAGTCCTTGTTTTTCTTTAAGTAGAGCTTGGAAGCTTTACCTAGGTATTTAACTTCTTGGACATTGGAGAGGCATCATGTTTCCATTTTCCACATCCCCTTGGGTCTCAATACTTTAGTATTCAGTGTCACTAGCAAGGTTGAATGGTTGCTGATGCCCCTGGCTAAATCTGTAGCGTCACTAAATCTGGAGAGTGATTCACCCATTGTGATCTAGTAATCTAGTCTTAAATGCATGTTGTGCACCCTGGAATAAAAGGAATACCCTTTCTCTGTCTTGTGACGATTCCTCCAAATTTCGCACAACCCTAGTGCCTGTAAGAAGCCCTCGAGTTTCCCCTGTGTTGCCTCACGTTCCACCCCCGTGCCCATACTGTTTGCATTTGTATCCAACACCAAATTATTGTCCCTAAAGAGGATCACTAGTGCAAGGTGGTCTCCAACAGAATGTTTCCCACTTTCCATAGCATGTCCGACTGGAGTCCGGGGGCGCATAGATATTTATCTGCAACACTACTTCCCCTTCAGGTCACCCAAGATCGTCATGTAGCAGCCATGTGTGTTTGTCCATGTGCACCTGACATGAAAAGGGAGCATTTTCCTAAGCAGAGATCACTCCTCTTGAGCACAAAATGTGTTGTACATACCCCACCAGTCTGTACCTTCCCTGTCCCATACTGAGGTGCTGTACTCCCAGGAGGTGCATTTCCTGTAGATATATGACATCTAGTTTAGACCTGTTAAGGGCCCGAAGCACCAAACTCTTCTTTATCTTATTGCACAGGCCAATAACATTCCAAGTTAATAACGCTAATTTTTGTGTGCATGTCTTGGTGGAGGAGTTTGTTTCCTTGTTGTGAGGGTCTGAACCTCCACTCATGACTTAGCCGCAGTGTCCCCTGTCTCTTGGTGCATCGTGCTGTTGTGGTAGATTCCCAAACTCACCCCCCAACTTACTGTATAGTGAATGTACAACTAACCACCTCCCCAACTCATGGTCCGTGTTAATCCCAAACATAAACGACGTCAAACAAGTATATGTCTCATTTGCTAAGGAACACGTAAAGGCCACTCAAAAAGAGCTGTCCATTTGCCAAGGCCATGCCTTGAACGGTCTGTAGTTAGGATTTACAATTATTCACCAGCAAATCACACCCAGGTGTCAGTCAGGTGTCTCCCTTCTCGAGCCACGCCTACTGCTTTGTCATGCTGCTCGTGGGGTGTATTTCGGTCATAGCCCTCTTAGCTGCCCCCATCCTCTAGAGGCTTTGAGGGGTCCTCTGCTCCCTAAGCCCCATAGTGAGGTTCTTTCCAGGCCACAATCCCGGCTCTCAGCCCCTCATAGCTATCTCCTGAGCCCGGCTGGCTCCACAATCCTAGGATGTGTCACCAGCTCTACATAATGCCACCACAGTTGGCGGGAGATGCGAGGGGGGACACAAACCAGGTCTTCTCTGTCACTGCACACGTCGGTCCTGGGCTATTATATATAGATCAATCTCCCTGCCGCTGCACACCTCTCTTAAACCACGACCAGCCTCAAAGCAGGTGGCATCTTCCTACAAGCAGCATGGCCGTGGCTCTTTTCTTCATCGTGCACCGCTGGCGGGGGCTAGGCAAGGCCTGTGTGTGCCCCAGGATCTCTATGGGGTGCTCCTTCTTCAGGCAGTTTTGGAGTCTGAAAGTATCAGGATAATGAGGCTCCAAGGCTGCCTTTGGTCTTGTGAGCTCTGGAGTTCACATCCTGTTATCACATGGGCGGTTAGGCCCCGCCCTCAGCCTTGTATTCTTAATATAGCCTGGTACAGAGGTGTAAGCACTTTACCTTTGGTCCCTAAGTCCAGTAGGGCCTACATAAATCGCTGGGTAGGTGGTTCATGCATTCTATTGCCAGCATAGATGGGTACATGTGACAGATGCCCAGAGGTCACAAATTTTCCTAGAGGTATCCCAGAACCCAGCTGAATTTTTATAAACCTGAATTGCATCTTACATTGTTGTCACCAAATCCATATAGCAATGAGCTCTGAGCTTATCTCTGAGCTTATCTAAATACAGAAGCATAAATGGTTAGCAACACACTACAATGTAGTCAAAGAAAGCATGCCATTGAAAAATAGTGTAAACTCTGTTGGGCCCATTTACGAAGGTAAATTTCCATATATAAATCTACTCTTACACTTTTTAGTAAATGTATTACTTGTGGCTAGCCACCATTTCCGAGTGCAAATTTACTACAAATTGTAGACTTACATGTCTCCACCTGCTGAAACAGGGGGTATAGCCACATTTGAGTAAAGTTACTACTAGTATGTCACATAGGTAGAGTTCTCCATCACCTGGGCAGAGATCTTCCAATTGTAACTTATAGGGAAAAATTACAAAGTGTATTATATTTGATAAAATGTGTACAACTATTTTTATGTTATTTATTTATTTAAATTAAACTTTTATAAACCTTGTAAATGCAGAACACATTTTGAAAAAGACTGCAGTACAATTCCCTGAATTTGGACTGAAATATTTGATTAATTAAAAATATTAAATTAAATTTAAATTATTTTAAACGTTTTATGGAACCAAATCACACCTAATTAAAAATGTCTATATTTATTTATTATGTATCAAAAACTAGAAACAAATCTGTGTAAAATGTATTTAAATCCATGTAACTATTTAAAAAACAAAATGTTACATTTATTTGCAAATAAAAAAAGGTTGTTAAAATAATGTACCACACAATAATATTTATTTTTTGCTTGTTTAGCTCTTGTTAACAGTAAATTAAAGGTATATAAATATTAAAACATTCATTTTAGCATTATTTCCTATGGGGCCTTGCCTCCATTATTTTGAATGGGAGGGTGTTGGTTATATGTGGTGCGAGATTTACTGCAGGTTGAGATAGAGCAAATGTACTACTGTTTTTGGTTCTTGTTAGCTACACAATCTTTAGAAATGCAGTTTCTAAATAGCAATGGACTTACTCCTTTATGGGTTGGTGAATGCCCATGCTTAAACTCAGCCCTGGCCCTCCCTGGCCCTCTCATTACTCCTCTATAAACCCTTCATATTTAGTAGTAGATATGCCCGATTTTTCATCCCATCCTCGGTCCTAGATTTACTACAGAGGGCCCGATTACGATGTCGGGCAGAAAGCCTCCAACCAGCGGACCGAGACTTTCTGCCGGACATCGTAGGTTTCATTACAACCACTGTATAAAGATGAAGGAAGTCGGTATGAAACCAGCGGGGGGATTCAGACGCGGTTCCCTAAGGGTTCAAGGAGTCTTTCACAGCGTCAGAAGCCAGCATAATCCCCTAATGACGGCAAAGCCAGAATCGGCTCTGCTGTCGGGATTATGATGGCACTTTCCGGCAGCCATTTAATGTCGGCCTTTCTGATATGAAAAGACTGTTGGAAAGTGTCTTTGGGGCCTGTAGCAGGGCCTCCTTCCCCCCAGTCCTCCACAATGGGGCATGTGGGACACCTAAAGTGCCCTCCTTACATCCCTGCACCGTGTGGCAGGCAACACATAGTATCTGCCACATGCTGCCGGGATGTTTAATAACATCCATTCAAAAAGGGAATCTTGTGCTGCCTTGCAGCGTTGTGATTGGCTAAGGGACTCTGGGATTCCAGGTGATTGCTCTGTGACAAGGAGACTGGACAGGCTACAGAGAGGTGGTGTCTGGCTGCACAAGCAGCAGGTCTGTTTTATTATTTTTTGTTAATTTGTTTCTTTTTTACCCCATTCCCCACCCCACACTTCCCTTCGCCCCCCCGCCGCCATTCCCTACCAGCCGCTACTGGTGGGGGGGGAGATTTCCTCGTGTAGGTTTGTGAATTGTATTTTGTAGTAGCTAAGTAGTACTACTGTAGTGCTACTTTATGTACTAAAAATGCAGTTTGTAAATCAGGCTTAAAGTTTATAAGTATAATCTCTGAATGTATATGTAGGTTATAGTAACACAATACTGATTAAAATGCGAGTTCAAGGAGGATGACTAGAAAGATAAGCAAAGTGTATTTGGGAGCAGTAAGCGATGGCCTTAGCTGATCACAGATTGTCAGAGAGAGTCTATGAATATATTCTGATTTGGAGGTGAGAGGATTACTGGCATGAGACACTTTGAAGTCAAATGCAGGACACTTACATTTGAAGTGGTTTCTGACGGCGAGACGGAGATTTTCAGTGGTTAGAATGGGAGAACCTGTATTGTAACAGATGGCTCAATGGAGGTTAGACAGTAACAATTTTAGTGATGATTCAGAAAGATTAGCAACAATAAAAGAGAGTGGCAATAATTCAGACAGATTAGGGGATTAGAAAGGCAAAGAATAAGAATGTTGTGGTTTCAGGAGTGAGGAATCTTTGGATTAGACCAGGATCAATGTGTAGTTTTAGAAGCTAATGTTCGGTTCTTTTGTGGGTGACGCCTATGAATCATTTCCAGCTCACAGGATCGCTGCCTTCTATAGAGCAATGCACGATTCCCAAAAAGATCAGTTATTGCAGGACGGGGTAAATATTTGATAAAAGTTTCGGTCACAGACTATGAGGAAGCAAAGATTGCGGATCCAGAAGCTTCTGACCATTTCCAAGGACAGGGCGATAATAATAGACCAAGATTCTCGAGCACAGAAGAGCCAATTCACAAAGGCATTTATGAGAATGTGAAGTTGTTCTACAAGTATATTCATTTGTATACACTTGTTTGGTTTTGTTAATGAACCCCAAAAGATCCATCTCCATATTAGTAAATGTGAAAAGGGGATCCTTTCTGTTTGTTCTAATTGTAAAGAAATATTTCCTACATGTTCCAATTTCAGATAATTTGAGGGCAATTCACAAAGGCATGTAGAATCAATTAATCAATCAATCATAATACTTGTAGAGCGCGCTACTTACCCGTGAGGGTCTCAAGGCGCTGAGGGGTGGGGGGTGCTGCTACTGCTGGAAGGATGGAAAAGTAGAAAAGTGTACTTCAGAAGTACTACTTTACGTACCTCTTACTTCTTTGTGAATAGGCCTCTGTGTGATTAGCGTGTACTTGTTTTTTGGGGTGAGTGGCAAAATGAGGCGAGACAGTGAAGGCAGTGCTATAAATTCATTTTTGAACGTTGCCAAGTCCAGAAAAAGTCAAATTAAAAACTCCAAACACATAACTAAGAGAGTCAAAAACTCTCTGATTGTACCTTTGCCTTCCACGCTGTTCAAAGTTTGTCTGCCTGTCAGCTGGGTTGCATAATACAAATGCCATATATTTAAATACATACGTCCTTATAGAATACATTATGGGTCATTCCAACTTGGGGGCAAATTTAGTGCTGTAGTTGTGGCCTTGCAGTTTGCGACTCTACGGAGAGCTGCGACTGTTCACTTACAATATAATTCTGATTTTTGAACTGCAGAATAATAGATAATCCACTAACCACCATTCCTGATGAATTCGTAATTCATGCAATTGTAAAAATCCTGAATCAGGCCTACATTGGAGTTTGTGTCATGATTCGCACTTAGATAAATTGCGGGGCATTGCATCTTTATTATACTATCCAGATTTGGGTTTTTAAAAGTATTATTAAACCACCAGGTTTCTAGTTTTTTCTTTCTTTTGATGTCTCTGAATCATTCTCTTCATTTGTTGTGCTGAGTTTAGCTGTTCTGCTTTCGTGTTCCTCTCACAAATGAATAAACGCTGGTAAAGCCAAAGGGCTGGCTTTTTAATTCCTTGGCGGCCTTCTTCAGGTATTGGGAAGTTTGCGTGGCTGGGTGCTTGGATGGAGAAGTGGGCAAATCTAAGAATGAGAATGGTTTGTTGCTTGAGTATGTGCTTGGGTAATTAATGGATGAGTGAGAGAATTAATGGATAAGCGAGTGCATGGATATAGGGATGAACATATGAGTCGATAAATGAATGATTGGACAAATGTATGGCTGGATGCTCAAGTGGATGCCTGGATGAATGCTGACAGATGGCCCAAATCTTAAAGGCTGAAGCCTCAGTCACCAATGACTGCAATTACTAATATTATACCTGTGCAATCATTTAACATTTGCTGGCCACTCTCTTGTCAATAAAGCTCACAATCTTCAAAAGTAACTATCATGATGCCAATGCACGTAATATGCCAGAGTTGGTACCACTGCACTAAAAACACCCACAATATGACAATAATTACCACTATTGTGCATATTTTGATTTGACCCAGTACTCCGTGTTCCATAGGGCATGATTTGGTTTGCACCTTTACTTATCATTCATGAATGCATGTTCATATTCACAAAAAGAATCTTGGATTATAAAACATATGGGGGCATCGCTTAGAAAGCATGATTGCACGCCTATATTTGAACTACCATACCACATATCCAGATTTGCACCATCACTCAGTTTTAATCAGTGAACGCTAATATTTTAATCAAATCAAATAAATCTGCATATTTGCCACATTATTCAGGAATGTTTGCTGAAGGCCCATATTTAAGCACTTGCTCATTAATCATTCGTGCATGTTCAGATATGCCAAATGACTCCATAATTCTGAGTGCATGCTCATCTTGTCCCACTCATTCACTGATTCCTAGTGCATGATCCATCCTTACTACATGTTCAGATTTACAGAAAGTTATTCGCTATACATTAGTGAAATGGCTTGTACATGTAAAGATGAACTACTCAATAAGCTGATCCAAAATGCGACTAACACTTTCAATAAGCAATGGCTGGTGTGGACTGGCAAAAAGCACAAATTGTTAGAGTGGCTGACATAAAAGTGTACGTGTGTATGATCCTGCATGGCAACACAAATAAATGCTGACATTCGTTTTTGTTTTCAATGTTATTTACTCCCAAACTTTCAGGCCAGGGAGTATTTACACATCTCAAAATGGAATGACTTCAGCGATTTTAGGCATGGCCTTTTAAAACTGTTTATCCAAAACATTAACTGAAGTGGTGGCTGAAACTAAGGAATGGTGTTAAGTGACAAGGAAACGGAAACAATTGATCATTTTTTATTGGGAAAATTCAATAAATATATATATATTTTTTAAAGAAATACAATGTTAAATGCTAGCCAAGACAAATAGGGCTACATGTATTAAGTATTTTTGCAGCTGGAAATGACCAAACGGGTCGTTTCGGACTGCAAAAATGCTTTAAAATATGTAGAAAATACAAATTGTGATCCAGTAACATCTTACTGGATCATAATTTGTGTTTGCGATCAGTGCCGGCTCGTGTAGGGCGTTCCACCGGGTGGTGACATGGGTTGGGGAGGGTGTAAAATACGGGAAACGGATGATTACAAGTAAGTAACATAAAAAATAAATAAAACAAATGTTGTTGCGTGCGCTGCATCGCATTTGGCGTTGCAGCGCGCAACGAAATTCGTTTTATTTATTTTTTTACGTTACTTACCTGTAATCGTCCGTTTCCCGTTTTTTACACCACCCACCCCGCCCCTCCCACGCCCCACGTCACCGCCCGGTGAAACGCCCTACACGAGCCAGCACTGTTTGCGATTCAGTATTTGGAAGGTCCGTGTTTAGGGCATCCTTTCCAAATACCGAATCTGAATGGAATGAATGAATGTTTTGAGGCCGAATTAAGGGCAATATATATAAAAGTTAGGCTTTGCTATTCCTAAACAGCGAATCCGTAGAAATCATTATTAGGGAATCGCAAAATGAGATGTATGTGAGCGCAGATTCCACTTATATCGATTTCTACTGATTCGCAAGTGTAATTAGGAAATCGCAATTTTTAAAAATCGCCAAATTGCAATTTCCTATTAGGAAATCGCTAATTAGGAATCGTTGTTTTCTGAATGCAAAATAATGGTGTCAGACATGAAGTTAAGAAATACAGGGGTTGACCACAACCCAGAAGCCTAGGAAGGTGCTGGAAGGGAGAAGTGCACCTGTTGCACCACTGGCAATGGAATACCTGTGATTGAATTAAACTATGTCCATGGAAGATGGGGACAAGGATTCAGGGAGAAGATAGCGGAAGGTCACGTTTTCTGAAAAGGAGCTGCAGCTCCTAACAGAAGAATGTGTGGCACATATGGACGAGCTCTTTGGGAAGGTCTCTTTTCCTGTCCCTGAGAGCCAGAAGACCAAGATATGGAACAGCATCTTGGAAAAGTTGAACTCCCTCGGTGTCACTCAGAGGGCCATCCCAGAGCTCAACAAATGCTGGTGTGACCTGAGATCTCGTACAAAGGAGAAGGTGGCCAGCAAGATGGCTGAGGGTCGTGGCACAGGTGGTGGACTCTCAAAACACCCCCCTCTCACAGTCATGGAGACACTCATCAAGGGGACACAGGAACCAGAGAGAGTGGTGGGAGTGTCATACATTGACACTTTCAATGCTGCAGGCAACAGCCAGGGCAAGTCAACTCCTCTTTACTTCCTCAAATAAAACATCACAGCAAAAATAATTCCATTGAGATGCTTGTTTTACCTTGGCAATGCATTGTGAGAGTTGTAGCACACAAAAGTTGCATGCTGTACTGTTTGCTAATGACTACACCACACATATCTGTACATCACAAACAAGTCACAAACACATGAAGCACAGTTACAACAATATTGTGACCAGACATTAACCATTTATTTGCACTAACTATATACATTCATTTCCGCAGATCACACCCAGGACTTGTCAGAAACAATTGAGGCTGAAGAAGCTACTGGCAAACATGTGGGAATGGAGGACATCACATTACCAACTCCTATGCCTATCACTCCAACTCCAATTGCTAAGAGAACAACCATTGCACCACTACCACGCTTTGTGGATTGCGATGAGGGACAATCCAAAGCAGGGACACAACTACATTTGTTGGTGGGACACACAGACACTGTAGAGGCCAACAAGCAACAGTCCACAATGAGAATGTGTCAGACGACATGACAGACAGTTCTCCTGTGTTTGGTGGCCTGGAGAAGTCCATTATATCTGTACTATACCTGCAAATCAAGACTGTCAATAGGCATCTGCTAAGCTGAAACACTTCTGGGTCTGACATCTCCCCACTTCCACAGGCTTGTGTTGCTGACAAGGCACCCAACCCCAGAGGCCAGAAAAAATGAATATACTGAACACTCTGAGTCATGAGTCTACGTTTCTTTTGCTTGTAATAACATACATTGTTGCCTAGTTGACACAATATTAGATCCACAATGGATATCGTTGATTTAGAAGAGATACAGTATAGGCACAACTTGAATATAAGGTGATCTTTCAGTTATGCACCATGCATTACCATCATGTGTGATGTCCATTTCTTAGATGTTGTAATCACTCTTACCCCAAAAATCGTTGTTTGTGATCTCTGTGCATAATATACGACCCTCTGCTTTACTTGTTCCATTCTGCTGCACCTGTAGTGGTGGTAATTGATCATCTGAGTCAGATTCGTCCTCATTGGTGATGTTGTGTAGTATGGTACATGTGGCCATGATCTTACAGCACATCTCAGGTCTGTAAAGTAGTGCTTTGCCAGTCTTGTGGGAGCAGCGGATCCTGGACTTTAGTGAGGTATGGTGTGAGTACACAGGGACGCAAGGCATATGCACTGACTCCTTAAGAGCATGAGAAGGAAAACCATTAGGTCACATTACACAAACAGTTCTGGCCATTGTATTAATTGAGTCAGCAATTCTCATACCTAGTAAAACAAATCACCAAATTCATCCTGTGACAATCGGCTTTGCATTTTACTGTGGCAGAACATGACGCAGTCATGAGTACTGCCCGGGAATTGTGCCAGAAGGTCTGTTATGATACATGAGAAGTCACACACTACCTGTACATTGAGTGAGTGTGAGCATTGTCCGTTTCTGTAGATGCAGAGGGGGACAAATGGCATTTTGTGTGCCATCAACACAGCCAATGACATTGGGGAACTGTGCTACCCAGTAAAACATTTACTTGGTTCTGTTTCAAATAATGGGGGGTAATTGGGAAATGTATGTATTGGTTAACTTTGCTAACCATGATGTCCAGACACCTGTGAAAGTACCACTGCTCCCCTGATAACTGCCAGACGCTAAGAGATGTAGGCCACACAATATGTGCACATGTGGCGGGAATGCATTGCTCCTAAGTGTTCAGGTCTGAAGCTGAGTTACTTCTCAAATAACTCATTCTCAGTCTGTTCAAACAGGGTGACCTTCATCTTAAATATCCTCACCTACCTCCTTTTCCTTCTCTTCCTGACAGCCAATATCCTCATCCACCTCCATAAAAACTTACTGGACTGCCATTCTGAATAAGCCAGATGCCTTTTGGGTGCCTTTTTATATTTGCACCTGGTTATCACCTGATTCAGATTGATGGCAATTGCATTTTCTAAGTGGCCATTTTGGCAACTATTCGCAATTAGGAAATCCTTTGTCAATGCTATTAGCGATTCACTTTTTGGAAATCCCTATTTGCGATTTCCTATTCCAAAATTTCCAAAAAGCGATTTCTACTGGATAGTAGATGCATTTTCCAAAATGTGATTTCTACTGGATAGTAGATGCATTTTGCGACACAAAAACAGTCTTTCATACTTTCGGTAATGGTATTTTCCATTTTCTAATGGCCTGAAATAGGGAATCACAATGTTAGGAAATGCAAAATGCCTAGGTACATATGGCTCTATTGTCATATAACATTCATATTTTACCTTTGAGAATGAAAAGCAAATAGTTTTTAAGGCCCACTGCCTGCTCTTAAAAATGTAACTTTAAAGTTTCCTTTTTTCCTTTTCAAACACATCCTGCATTAAAACGGGCTGCATTTAAAAAAAAAAAGATTGGTTTATTAACAAACAATCACAGACATGGTGGCCTGCTGACCTCAGCAGGCCACCATCCTTGTGATGGCTGGGATTCCTAATGGGTCATAAATTGCGACCTACCTAAGTAATATGCATGAAGTAGATCTATTTGAGAGCTCAAACAATCGGGTTTGCAGTTCTTAAGGAAGGGGATGGGGGTCAAAAGGAAACGGAAGGCCAGGTGGAAGAAGGAACTGGATGGGGGAGAGCTCCAATAAGGAGCAAGGGCCCTCACACACCCCGAGAGGTGTCATACTTCATCTTAGGGCAGCTCCTCGTTGGGTTGGCACTGCAATGACCAACGGGCTCGCAGTGGGGCTCTTTGCCAGAGATCTTCTGTGTTGGTAAACTGGAAGGCCCTATGTGATAAGGCGGTGGGGCAGACATGTAGTGAGTAGAGTAGTGTAGTGAGTGTGTTGAAAATAACCATGAGTGTCCTTGGGATACCGTAATGGCTGGACAATGACGCTACGGCTACAAAATAGACTACAAGAGTCATGGGGGGCAAGGAAAATTAAACCTGCTACATCTCGATGTGTGTGGTGGGAACTGAAAGTGGTTAAAAGGTCAACATGTTTCACGCCTATATTCTCTAAAAGGATGAGTGGCATTTCATCAGTACAGGGGGAAAAAGGGGGTAACCTAATCTACTCTGTAATTGAGAAGATGGTCAGTGGGGTATCCCAAGGTATACCGTCCCTGTAATGTGGCTTCAAAGATAATCCTGGAGAGGGGACAAAATGCAGAGGTGGGAGAAATCACAAACCTGGAGGGAGGGAAGGTGGGAAAACAAAAAGCAAAGATGAGGCAATATGGTAATGAATAATTGACCTGTGGTGTAGTGCTCACACGTGACAGGAGCATTAAAACACAAACAGACGCTCCAAGGTGGCCCACAGTGTTTTTAAATACACCTTGTGAAACTGAATGAAAGGTAAACAGAGACATGCGAGTTACATACCCGTTGCTTCGGTACTCCTAAAAAATGCACAGGAAAAAAAGGATAAACGGGTGCAACCTGTCGTTAGAACACTACCACCACAACAGGGTACCTAATGGCCAAGCTGACTGAAGAGGGGTGAGGAAGATGGGGAGAGGGACTCACCTCTAAGAGAATGGAGTAGGGTTTCAGCCTGGACGTCCAAGTCCACGGCAACAGTGATGGAAGGAAGTTACCTAAAGGAAGGTAGAGTCCAACAATTGGAGGGGTATCAAGTACAGCGACCTAGTTGTGAAAAACGTCCCGGGTGAAGAGGTGGATGCGTGTGCAAAGAGCAGTATGATGTCAAAGAGTGTAACTGCGCTGTGTCCAGAGGACTGTGGTGTGTGGAGAACGTAGTCTGGAGCATCAGGTGTGGTTGTGCTGTACTCATGGGGCCTGGAAGTAAGTATTGAGGCAGCGAATATGTGCAGTGCCATGAGTGTGGCAGCCCGTGCGGGAGCTTCGGGCTCTGGATTCTAGTCTGACAACTGGTGGCGGTAGCCCTCCATAGGTGGCTCCTAACTCGGAGACTGCTCCCCAGATAAGTACCTTCATGGAGGAGTTCTAGCTGGTCTAATGGGGCTCAGGGATACCGCCACACGAGCCCATCTTGGTAATGGTAATGGGGCATAAAGTGGATGTTTTTACTGCCAGAGACATCCTGATGTGTCTTTGCGGTGTGGCTACAGGTCACCTCCCTGAGGGCATGTAAAACAGTTCTAAAGGGGCAAGGAATGGATGTCTCAGGGAACAAAGACACCTAGGAGTGTTGTACATGTGGGGTGGGCCGGTTGACTATCCCGGAGTACCGGTAAGAGTAGACACAGGGAACTGAATAGGGTCTAAATAAGGTAACCGGCACACCGGCTCAAGAATTTATATTTATCTATGGGACCACCAGCTGTGCTGCTACATGAGTCAGGGGCGGTGGCATGGCATTGGCCGAGCTCAATGGAAGGATGGCCAGGGGTGTTGGAAGTATTGTGGCATGCACAAAGATAGTCTGTTCATGTGAGGTCTACGCGTCAACAGGGGACCTAGCCTTCGTAACGCTGGTCGAGCGAGGTGTAATATTTGCGCCAGCTCACCACCAATTCGGTGCTCCCGGGAGTGGGACCTACCCACGTCCATTCGCCAGGGATGGTGTTTACCTAGTGCCGGTCGTCTTGATATAAATGGCCAGTGTCTCAAGTCGGGCTCATGGTAATTGAAAGAGGACTTGTTCCTATGGGAGGATCTAGTACGGGTGCCATTTTGGACTGGTGGAGCCTCCGGTGGTTTTCGTGGCCAGACTCGCTGCTATCTTGAAGTAGTGGGACATGGAGTAATGCTGTTCTCATCTGGATGTTACCAACACCCATTTGAGACTCACTAGGAATCATTAATGAAACTCAAAGGAGTTTCATACATTAGGAATACCAGTTTCCTAATTGTGATTCGGAGACTATAGCAATTAGGAAATTGGCATTCCTAATGTTATTAAATATGGCCCAAGATCTGTTTTCTGTCTATTTGGCTCAAAGCAAAAGTATTGTTTAACTAAAATAGTGTTGGTAAGATCAAAAAGATTAGATGGGATCATCAAACTCTGGTGGGTATGAGCTACAATATTTATCAGATGACAAATTAATAAAAGAAATGGGATCAAAATATGTAAGCTACAAGTAAATAAAAGGATAAACCAAAGACATATTAATGGCACCATTTTGTCTTGTCTGAGGTACAGTAACTATAGTCAAGCCTCATGGATGATTGTTGGTATCATAGATAAATGACAAAGGAGAACTGCCCTCGTTCAACACCTAATTCCCAGCAAAATGGAGGACTACAATTATCTCTCGCTCAAACTTCCCACTACACGTTTCAACCCATTGAAAATATTTTTATATTTGAGATTCTCCTCCTGTTCAACCTACCAAGTGGCACCTTCGTTCCATTCAAATATATGGCAAGTTGACTATATAGGGTATATTGAGAATGTATATAGCTATAGCGAGATTGCGTGAGATGGAGAGAGAAAGAGAGACAGGGATATATGATGAAATATTGAGTACAATAGAAATTGTTTTGCAAAAATCTTGTTGCATAAATATCAATAACCCTAATATTGTTTGTTTTAAACTCTTGTACAATCAATAAAAAGAGTGAAACCAAATTGCTGCTAAAATACTCCAAAACAAACATTGTAACATAGAAAATAAACACCAACAACACAATAAAACAAATGCAACCTGACCTAAATGTTGATAATAAAGTTATCAAATAATAAAATACTAAAAAAGAAATCCCCAAAAATGCTAGAAACGGTTAATAAACTACTATAACATGGAATAAAATGTATATGAAAAATAACATTTAATTGAATGCATATTAAAAAATTAATTTGTGTTTTCGATTTAAGGTAAAAAATGTAATTGCTATCACAACTTTAACTAATCAAATTTAAAAGTGTAACAGTTAAAAATAGAAACAGTGACTTAATTAAAACAAGCATTGGGAAAGCCGATAGGTCTTGCCAATGGGTCCTATAGGCTGAGTCAATAGGTTTAGCCATGCTGTGAAACATCATTATTGCTGTGCACCATGGCTAAACAGAAAAAAGCCTACACAGCCAGATTCAACATTTGGTAGGTTTGCACACTAAGGGGCTCATTAGGATGGCGGACGGAAGTGCGACCGCCGTCCTGGAGTATGCGGAAAATGCCTTTTCCGTGTCCGCCTGCCGCGGACAGTCCGACCGCCATATTAGGATGGGAAACACTGTCAAAACTCCGTACGCGGCGGAAGAGAACGCACCGCCGCGGAAGTACACCCGACCCCGCGGCGGACGTAACCAATCCAGAGACACCGCCGTACGGAATGACGTCTCCGACCGTGTCCCAAATCACGATGGCGGCAAACACACATAAAACCGCTGCGGAAAAACAACCTGCCTGAACACAGCGGATTCCCCACAGCGAATAAACAACACATTGCTAAGATACCCACCACAAGCAGCTCGCCCACATGGACCCAGCGCTACACACTTTTCCGATACTCTTCGCGATCCTCCACCAGCAAGTCATGGACCATCATCGACGACGACGCAGGTACGCCAACTCACTTATTGCTGCTGGAAGGGGAGTACTTGGCAGGGCTGTGACGTTGGAAGGGGGAGTGGCATGTGATAGGAAATACATTGACGATCACACAAAAATATACACAATTGAAGTACACAACCAGGAATGACAACGACATACCACAAAACATGATTTATTAGCTTTATTCAACATATTAGGTGCATGATATCAGAATATCCAAGAGCATGGGCATTGTGTACAACAGATCATGTACATCATTGGCATCACATGAGAGGGAATAAGTGCATCGACAGTCCATTGCACAGAACAGGTCCATCAGAGGCAGCACATGAGAGTGGCTAAGTGCATCAACAGTCCATTGCACAGAGCAGGTCAATCAGAGGCAGCACATGAGAGGGGCTAAGTGCATCAACAGTCCATTGCACAGAACAGGTCCAGCAGAGGCAGCACATGAGAGTGGCTAAGTGCATCAACAGTCCATTGCACAGAACAGGTCCATCAGAGGCAGCACATGAGAGGGGCTAAGTGCATCAACAGTCCATTGCACAGAACAGGTACATCAGAGGCAGCACATGAGAGGGGCTAAGTGCATCAACAGTCCATTGCACAGAACAGGTCCATCAGAGGCAGCACATGAGAGGGGCTAAGTGCATCAACAGTCCATTGCACAGAACAGGTCCATCAGAGGCAGCACATGAGAGGGGCTAAGTGCATCAACAGTCCATTGCACAGAACAGGTCCATCAGAGGCAGCACATGAGAGGGGCTAAGTGCATCAACAGTCCATTACACAGAACAGGTCCATCATTGGCAGCAAATGTCAAGTCAAGTCAAGTCAGAGAATTTATATAGCGCACTACATACCCAGAGGGTCTCAAGGCGCTTAGGGAGGGGAGGAGGATTACTTGTCAAATATCCACGTTTTAAGTTGCTTTCTAAATGCTAGGTGGTTCTGGGTAAGGCGAAGGTAGGTGGGGAGTGAGTTCCATGTTTTAGCTGCCAGGTATGAGAAGGATCTGCCTCCCATGGTGGTCTTGTTGATGCGGGGTACAGTGGCGAGGGCTTGGCTGGAAGAACGTAGTTGGCGGGAGGGGGTGTAGAAGGACAGTCGTGAGTTGAGGCATTCTGGTCCGATGTCGTAGAGTGATTTGTGTGCGTGGGTTAACAGTCGGAAAGTGATCCTCTTATTGATGGGTAGCCAGTGGAGGTCTTTCAGGTGGCCAGAGATGTGTTCGTTACGCGGGATGTCTAATATGATCCTGGCTGAGGCGTTTTGGATTCGTTGGAGTTTCTTCTGGAGTTTAGCGGTAGTACCTGCGTAGAGGGTGTTTCCGTAGTCCAGTCGGCTCGTGACCAGAGCATGGGTGACTGTTTTTCTGGTTTCGGTGGGGATCCAGCGAAATGTTTTTTTGAGCATGCGAAGAATGTTGAAGCAGGATGAGGATACGGCGTTGACTTGTCTGTTCATTGAGAGAGAAGAGTCCAGGATAACGCCTAGGTTCCGTGCGTGGTCTGTCGGGGTGGGTGCTTTTCCAAGGGCTTCCGGCCACCAAGAGTCGTCCCATGCAGAGGGGGATGTACCTAAGATGAGGACTTCTGTTTTATCTGAGTTCAGTTTCAGACGGCTTTGTTTCATCCATTCGGCAACTTCTTTCATTCCTTCGTGTAGGTTTGTTTTGGCGGTGCTGGGGTCATTGGTGAGAGAAAGGATCAGTTGAGTGTCATCCGCGTAGGAGATGATGTTGAGGTTGTGTTGGCGAGCGATGGCCGCGAGGGGGCTCATGAATACGTTGAAGAGGGTGGGACTGAGTGAGGATCCTTGTGGTACGCCATAGATGACTTCAGTGGCTTCGGACTTGAATGGTGGAAGGCGGACTCTCTGGGTTCTTCCGGTAAGGAACGAGGTGATCCATTCGAGTGCTTTTCCTTGTATTCCGATGTTTCTGAGGCGTTGTAAAAGGGTGCTGTGGCAGACTGTGTCGAAGGCTGCAGAGAGGTCGAGGAGAATGAGGGCGACTGTGTCTCCATTGTCCAGTAGGGTTCGAATGTCGTCTGTTGCTGCGATGAGGGCGGTCTCAGTGCTGTGTTTTGCTCGGAAGCCAGATTGTGAGGAGTCGAGGGATTTGTTGGCTTCGAGGAAAGCGGCGAGTTGGTTGTTGACAGCTTTCTCGATGACTTTGGCTGGGAAAGGAAGGAGCGATATGGGGCGGTAGTTTTTGAGTTCGGTGGGGTCCGCTGTGGGTTTTTTCAGAAGGGCGGTGAGTTCAGCGTGTTTCCAGCTTTCCGGGAAGGTGGCGGAGTTGAAGGAGCAGTTGATGACGTCTCGGAGGTGCGGTGCTATGACGGAGTCTGCTTTGTTGAAGATGTGGTGCGGACATGGGTCTGTGGGGGATCCTGAGTGGATAGAGTTCATCAGGCGGATGGTGTCCTCAGTGGAGATTGGCTTCCAGTCGTTAAGAGTGTTCGAGGGGGGGGAATGTTCAGCATGAGGTTGGGTGGGTTGGTCTCCGGGTTGGTTGTCGAAGCTGTTGTGGATGTCCGCAATTTTGTTGTGGAAGAATAGAGCTAGGGAG
Organism: Lissotriton helveticus; assembly: GCF_964261635.1. NCBI lineage: Eukaryota > Metazoa > Chordata > Amphibia > Caudata > Salamandridae > Lissotriton > Lissotriton helveticus. The sequence continues at coordinate 863,703,307 of NC_136068.1, read as the reverse complement.
TCGCAGAGGGCTTGAGACGGGGTGATGTCGTTGGAGTTGGCCGAGGGGTTGGTGAATTCCTTGACGATGTTGAAAAGTTCCTTGCTGTTGTGGGCGTTGTTGTCTAGTCGATCCTTGAATGCTGTTTTCTTGGCCTTTCGGATTAGTTGGTGGTGTGTGCGGGTGGCGTTTTTGAAGGTGTCCTTGGTGCTAGTGGTTGGGTCTTTTTTCCAGGCCTTTTCAAGGGAGCGGCAGAGTTTCTTGGACTTCTTAAGATCATCGTTGAACCATGAGGCCTTCTTGCTGCCAGGTTTGCGTTGACATTTTTTCAGTGGTGCTAGGATGTCGGCGGTGTTGGATAACCATAGGGTGAAGTTGGCGGCGGCTTGGTCTGGGTTAGAAGAGTGGGCTGGGGTGTTTAGAAGGAGTGATGAGGAGATCTGGTCGATGGTGATTTTGTTCCAGTTTCTTTGCAGAGTTGGTTGGAGGTGGTTGGTGGGTTTCAGCTTGTTGTAGGTGAAGTGAACGCAGCTGTGGTCAGTCCAGAGGAGATCCGTGGTGTGGCTGAAGGAGACATGATTGCTGGAGGTGAAGATGGGGTCGAGTGTGTGACCTGCTATGTGGGTGGGGGAAGTGACCAGTTGTTTAAGTCCGAGGTTGGCGAGGTTGTCCAAGAGGGTGGTGGTGTTGCGGTCGTTGTTATTTTCAAGGTGAAAGTTGAGGTCTCCCAGAAGGATGTAATCTTTGGAGGGGAGCGCGTGTGGAGTGATGAAGTCCGTGATGTCTTCACTGAACTTTGCGCGGGGTCCTGGTGGTCTGTAAAGGAGGGTGCCTCTGAGTGTGGTCTTGGGGTCGATGTGGATCTGGAAGTGAAGGTGTTCAGAGTTGGCGAGGTTGACGTCAGAGCTGGTTGAGATGTGGATTGATTTTTTATGGACGATAGCGATTCCTCCTTCTGTGTGGCTGGTACGGTACTTGTGTGTGATCTTATAGTCTTCAGGGATGGCAATGGTGATGTCTGGGGCGGAGGAAGCGTTCATCCATGTTTCTGTAAGGAAGGCGATGTCTGGAGAGATGGTGTCTAGTAGATTCCAGAGGTCAATGGCATGCCTATGGACCGAGCGGGTGTTGAGCAGGATGCATTGTAGGTGGTTGGGGTCGGGGATCTGTGGTGTGGTTGTAGCGGAGATGTTGTTGGTGCCGATGAATTTGCAGGAGTAGCAAGAGAAAGGACCATGGGTGTGTCCAGGAGCGGCTTGGACGCAGATGGGGGCGCGGCCGGGGTTAAGGGCTAGGAGGGTGGCGGCATCGTAGGTGATGCGGGAGGGCTGGGCAGCGCGAGGGGCAGGGGGTCTGGTGCTGGGCGCGGTCGAGGCGCGGACGGGCGTAGACGGGCTTACCTTTGGCGCACCTTCGGCGTGGCCGTAGCGCGTGGACGCTGCGCGTGGGGGCATTGGCCATAAATGGATGGTGGAGGGGGTGGAGCGTGGGAGGGGCGGCTGGGAGGCGGGATCTGGGAGGAGCCACGGGCTGCCGAGGGTAAACACAGCTACAAAGTAGATAAACACTGAAAATGCACTCTACAATCGTCTCTTTTCTGATAAATCAGCAGTAGTGCGCAGATGGACCTCAATATAGTATCAGCAGGCAAGTACTAGCGAGCGCCGAGTACAATACAGAGAAAGACAATTAAATAAATAAATTAGATCTGCACAAAAACGATACCGAGCGCTGAGTGCGCTTAAGCAGCAGGCAGGCAGGCAGGTAGGCAGGAGCGAATGCAGCCAGCAGTGAATGTAGCGTCTGGGGGAGGCAGAGGGCGAGGGGAGCAACCGGACAGGACAGTGTCCACTCGGTCACAAATGGTGGGAGGCCGTGACGCGTTAGCTGTGCTTGTGGGTGGGAGGGGCGGCTGGGAGGCGGGATCTGGGAGGAGCCACGGGCTGCCGAGGGTAAACACAGCTACAAAGTAGATAAACACTGAAAATGCACTCTACAATCGTCTCTTTTCTGATAAATCAGCAGTAGTGCGCAGATGGACCTCAATATAGTATCAGCAGGCAAGTACTAGCGAGCGCCGAGTACAATACAGAGAAAGACAATTAAATAAATAAATTAGATCTGCACAAAAACGATACCGAGCGCTGAGTGCGCTTAAGCAGCAGGCAGGTAGGCAGGAGCGAATGCATTGGCTGAATGCAAATGAGAGGGCAGAATGCAGTATCAGAACAGCAACAGGGCATTTTGGACAACACAGCAGGTACATCATTGGCAGCAAATGAGAGGGCAGAATGCAGTATCAGAACAGCAACAGGGCATTGTGGACAACACAGCAGGTCCATCATTGGCAGCAAATGAGAGGGCAGAATGCAGTATCAGAACAGCAACAGGGCATTGTGGACAACACAGCAGGTACATCATTGGCAGCAAATGAGAGGGCAGAATGCAGTATCAGAACAGCAACAGGGCATTGTGGACAACACAGTAGGTCCATCATTGGCAGCAAATGAGAGGGCAGAATGCAGTATCAGAACAGCAACAGGGCATTGTGGACAACACAGCAGGTCCATCATTGGCAGCAAATGAGAGGGCAGAATGCAGTATCAGAACAGCAACAGGGCATTGTGGACAACACAGCAGGTCCATCATTGGCAGCAAATTAGAGGGCAGAATGCAGTATCAGAACAGCAACAGGGCATTGTGGACAACACAGCAGGTACATCATTGGCAGCAAATGAGAGGGCAGAATGCAGTATCAGAACAGCAACAGGGCATTGTGGACAACACAGCAGGTACATCATTGGCAGCAAATGAGAGGGCAGAATGCAGTATCAGAACAGCAACAGGGCATTGTGGACAACACAGCAGGTACATCATTGGCAGCAAATGAGAGGGCAGAATGCAGTATCAGAACAGCAACAGGGCATTGTGGACAACACAGCAGGTACATCACTAGCAACACCAGTACGTGGGTCAAGCCACCCATCCCAACAACAACAACAGTGCAAGGCTGGTTACAATGGACAATGTACACACCAAGTCAAATCACATGGGAGTGAAGTGAACAGCACCTCACATCACAGAATCAGGTGGACTGCTTGAACTACCTGCCTCGGACACACTGCCAGCACCAGAAACAGGAATGTGAGACACAGCCACAGATCTACTGACTGACACATGAGCCACAGACCCAGACACACTGCCAGCACCAGAAACTGGAATGTGAGACACAGCCACAGCTCGAGTGACTGACACGTGAGCCACAGACCCTGACACACTGCCAGCACCAGAAACAGGAGTGTGAGACACAGCCACAGATCTACTGACTGACACATGAGCCACAGACCCAGACACACTGCCAGCACCAGAATTGGGAGAGGGCACAACAGAGACAGTGCAACTACATGAAGCATGACAGCAAACAACAGACACAGTGCCACCATCTGACACATGAGAGTCAACTGCAGCTGCGCCACTGGGACCAGTGAAATGATGAGCCACAGGGCTGTATGGGCCAGGAGGCAGGGTGGCCCTGGGAGTTGGGGATAGCTGTACTTGAGCGACATCGGGGTGTTCAGGTGTCAATGGTGTGTGTCTACGTTTCTTAGGGTTATGTGAGTGCACCCTGCACATGACTGGTCTGGTAAGTGGTGTGGCCTCATCTGAAACATCACCCAGCGAAGGTGGATTGTCTGCTGGTGGGGGTCTGCTCTCTGGGGACGTGCTGGACTCTGCTTGTCGTTTGCTGTGGGCCTGCCTTCTGCCCTCTAAATCATGTGTAATGGGGGATGCAACTACAGGGTACTCCTTCCTCTGCTTCTGACGGGCGTGGATGGGAGTAGAGGTATGGGGGGACTCCGCCGCGGACACATCTTTACTACGTTCCTTCAACAACATCATCCTCAGTGCAGCCAGGGGTGATGTATGCCTGTCCTTGATGGAGCTAGTGTCTATGTGAGCAGCCCTGTCCCTTGGATGTGCCTTGGTCGTAGGAGGTGTCCTGTCCCTGGAACTTCCCTGATCCCTGGGCGGTGCCCTGTCCCTGGGTGCAGACTTTTCCCTTGTAGTGTACCTGTCTCTAGAAGCAACCTTGTCCCTGGGAGTGTCCCTGCTCTTGGGAGTTGCCCCTTGCTTTGTAGTGTCCTTGTCCCTGGGAGTGTCTCTTCTCTTGGGAGTTGCCCCTTCCTTTGTAGTGTCCTTGTCCCTGGGAGTGTCTCTTCTCTTGGGAGTTGCCCCTTCCTTTGTAGTGTCCTTGTCCTTGGGAGTGTCCCTGCTCTTGGGAGTTGCCCCTTCCTTTGTAGTGTCCTTGTCCTTGGGAGTGTCCCTGCTCTTGGGAGTCGCCCCTTCCTTTGTAGTGTCCTTGTCCTTGGGAGTGTCCCTGCTCTTGGGAGTTGCCCCTACCTTTGTAGTGTCCTTGTCTTTGGGAGTGTCCCTGCTCTTTTGAGGTGGCCTTGCCTTTGTAGTGTTCTTGTCCCTGGGAGTGTCCCTGCTCTTAGGAGTTGAACCTTCCTTCGTGGTGTCCTTGGTAGTGTCCCTGGACTTGGGAGTTGCCCATCCCTTGGGACTACCTTTTGTGGGTGATGCCTATGTAGCATGTGAAACCATTTCCACCCACACCCCGTGAGGATCCTGTGTGTCAACTCCAGTGTAGCTCACGTCGTCTTTGGTGCCAGATTTACCAGTCCTAGGGGATGGGGTCTGTGCTCTCCGTGCTCTGCCCTGCTGCCTGTGGCTGCTCCTAGTGCAATAACCTGTAAAAGAGTCCTGCTCTGAGAAGTCACTCCCCCCTGAGACAGCAAGTGGTGTGGATGGGGGAACAGAAGTAGCACCCTGTCTTTGCGACTGTACAATGGCAGAAGACACAGTGTTTGCCAATGACTGAACCGTTCTGTGTAGACCAGCAACATCGCCATGCATACCCTCCATGAATGCCACCACCTGCCCCAACTTCCTATCGTGGTCTTGGAATGCGTTGATCATGTTGGTCTGCCCTACACACAGCTGTCGCAGCAGATCTACAGCCTCTGCACAAAGTGCACTTAGTGTCACCGGGGCAGGGGCGGCGGTTCCTGCACTGAAGGCAACTTTGCTCCCACTCCTCTGGCGAGCACGAGCAGTACATGTTGCAGTGGGTGACAGTGTGGGCCCTGTGTGCTGTGTCCCGACTGAAGGTGTCGATTGCCCACTCCCTGTCTGTGCCAACAGTGAGGACTCACCAACACTTTCTGAGGATGAGGGCGAAGGTGTTTCCACATGTGAGTCCTCAGGGACGGTCCTGTCCCCCTCTCCGGGGCTGCCCTCTTCAGTGTCAGTCTGCGTGTGTGTGACCTCTGATCCGGAAGCATTGCCACCACTCATCTCCGTCGTCTGGTGGTTAGTGCCCTCTGCCAAAGCTGAAATAGAGAGAAACGAGGTGTGTGTAAGTGCCACACTCACATACTGAAGGACAACAGATCTAGAATTCCATGACATACATAGTACATGTAGCACACATCCTGCACACGTCCCACCCCTACCAGTCATCCTCACATCAAGGGACCGGTGTTGGCTGTCAAACATGTACATCATACGAACATGGCAAGTGCCTGTAGATCTGCACACATGTCATGCCATGGGACCACAGACCTCAACGGCATGTCCTGGAACCCTCAACTACTAAGCAAGTGGGCTGTCCACCTGGCGGACATGGATGCCAACGCTCACTCCGCTAATGGCACCAGCATGGTATGTCAGCTAAGCATACGCACCACGGAAGTCACTACTGTGTCTGAGCACCAATACATGCATTGCAGGCCCAAGTAACATACACATACATTCTGCTTACCGCTAGTTTGCTGTGGATCCCCACTCAGCCGGGTGGACAGCTCAGGATGCGTCACAGCAATGATACGGTGCATAAGAGGGGTCATGGTGCGGCGGGCCAGACGTGTAGATCTTGGAATCATCTCCAGTGTCATCTCCACCACATTCTTGCTAAGCCTGGATATGTCGTCCCAGCGCTTGTGGCAGTGTGTGTGTCGTCTATTGCACCCCCCCACTGCCCGTACATCACGTGCTATGGTCCTCCACATGGCCTTGCGAAGGTGCAGCTTGACCTACCATGATGGGAGACAAGAGGGTAACGTAAGTGGACAGTATGACATGCACAAATATCGTAGTAACACGTTTCTACATGCAGCCATGCTCAGCACTACACATGTGAAGGTCCCACAGCACACCACCGGGCATGCAGAAGACAGGAGCCACTGAACACCTCATGTCCAACAACATGTACACCACTGAACTTACCACCTGTCCGGGTGCACCGTAGAGCCGTTGGTAGTGGCTGAGCACACCGTCCACAAGGACATCCAGCTCCGCTGCGGTGAAGGGACGAGACCGGGTCTCTCGCACTCTCTGCATGGCAAGGTCCTGGACTGTGGCACAGCAGCAGCAGCCGTTGGTCAGCTCAGCAACAGCAGGTCAAGGTGATGGTCACAGGCAGCAGCCGTTGGACCGCCCAGCAGCAGCAGGTCGAGGTGATGGTCACAGGCAGCAGCCGTTGGTCAGCTCAGCAGCAGCAGGTCGAGGTGATGGTCACAGGCAGCAGCCGTTGGTCAGCTCAGCAGCAGCAGGTCGAGGTGATGGTCACAGGCAGCACTGGATCAAAGCAGTGAATGTGTGCTTGTGAAAGTCACACATATATAGGGTCCTGAGCCCATGTCAGTGGCACACGTCGCCAGCTATTGGTTCCCCCTGGATGCCTCATTCGAAAAAGGGCCAATGACAGGCCCTGATGTGGCGCCCCGCGGTACCTCTTCCCATTGGCTGCCTGTGCACGTGCCGTCAAGGACACACATCGGCAACCGCAAGTGCGCACTTCCGCGACGGTTGCATCTTTTGCAACAATGTTCAATCAGTGGCGCCACCATGGCGGTGCACACCTTCCGTGGGGGAGGTGCAGGCCAACACATACTTGTGATTAAGGAAATCAAAATGGCAGTTCATGACCCCCCTTACAGTCACATTGCATCATCCACCGTAGACCGACCGTGCCAGCCCGGTCACCCACCGCCGTGCCAGCCCGGTCACCCACCGCCGTCCCAGCCCGGTCACCCACCGCCGTCCCAACCCAGTCACCCACCGCCGTCCCAGCCCGGTCACCCACCGCCATCCCAGCCTGGTCACCCACCTCCGGGTGTTGACTGGCCTGGCCCGGCTGTGGGTGACTGGGCTGGCACGGCGGTGGGTGACCAGGCTGGCCCAGCAGTGTGTGACCAGGCTGGCCCGGCGGTGGGTGACCGGGCTGGCCCGGCGGTGGGTGACCGGGCTGGGACAGCGGTGGGTGACCGGGCTGGTCCGGCGGTGGGTGACCGGGCTGGCACGGTGGTGGGTGACCGGGCTGGCCCGGTGGTGGGTGACCGGGCTGGCCCGGCGGTGTGTGACCGGGCTGGGACAGCGGTGGGTGACCGGGCTGGCCCGGCGGTGGGTGACTGGGCTGGCCCGGCGGTGTGTGACCGGGCTGGGATGGCGGTGTGTGACCGGGCTGGCCCGGCGGTGTGTGGCCGGGCTGGCCCGGCGGTGGGTGACCCGGCTGGCCCGGCAGTGGGTGACCGGGCTGGGACGGCGGTGTGTGACCAGGCTGGCCCAGCGGTGTGTGACCGGGCTGGCCCGGCGGTGGGTGACCGGGCTGACCCGGCGGTGGGTGACCGGGCTGGGATGGCGGTGGGTGACCGGGCTGGCACGGTCGGTCTACGGTGGATGATGCAATGTGACTGTAAGGGGGGTCATGAACTGCCATTTTGATTTCCATAATCACACGTATGTGTTGGCCTGCACCTCCCCCGCGGAAGGCGTGCACCGCCATGGTGACGCCACTGATTGAACATTTTTGCAAAAAATGCAACCGTCGTGGAAGTGCGCACTTGCGGTTGCCGATGTGTGTCCGTGATGGCACGTGCACAGGCAGCCCATGGGAAGAGGTACCGCGGGGCGCGTATGCGCCATCGAAAATGGCGGAAGCCGTGCACCGCCATGTCGACGCCACTGATTGTATATTTCCAAATGCAGCGCCGTCGTGGTAGTCCGCACATGCGTAATGAGGGGTGTGACTGTGATGGCTAAACAGCATATGTCATGCACTATATCATGTGTGTTCACACTATGGACATTGATGTGCACCCAATTTGCTACACATGTGCATGTCTACATGTCGACCTCTTGTTTTCCCCTACACACGTTTCAACTCATACACATCTACACACTACATCAAGGCTGTCTGGCCACATTCAGGATCTGTTGTGAGTGTGTGGTTTGTGCGTGCAAGTAACAATGGTGGGGGTACACATGCATTCAGTGTATGCGTATGTGTGTTGCCTCTTGTGTGACCATGCATGTAATGTGAGGATGCTCACCATTGTAGGAGTGGTGATTGGTGCATGAAGACATGGAGTGTGTGTAGCATTTTTGTATTGTGTGTGCACGTGCATGTGTGTCTGTGATGATGCTTGTCCACATTAGGGTCATTGGGCCTGTCTCGTTGGCAGTTCTTCTGACCTGTGAGTACGTTACATTGTACATGTTGGCACACATCATGTTGTTAGTGGCTGCACATTGTTTGCATGCTACTCTGTATTGTAGGTAATTTCAGACATGTCACAAATATGATAATTGTCGACGACATTTCTCATTTTGATTGTGTTGGCCTACATGTGATAGAGATGCACAGTTATGCGTTGTTGGTAAATTGACATCTGCTACATCTACTCCCACACAGGAGGGGTCCAAATGTGCATCGCCCATACACTGTGCTGGAGGACATGGTTGACGAGGAAGTGATCAGGAAATTCCGGCTTGATCGACGTAGATTGCTGAAGCTTGTAGACCAATTGTCTTCTCATCTGCAGCCACTGAGAACATATCCTGGTTCCATTACACCCACAGCAAAGGTGATGGCGGCACTTCACTTCTTTGCAACTGGCACCTCCCAGTACACAGTTGGACATGCCGGGGGGATGTCACAGTCCATGTTCAGCATGGTACTGCGGGATGTTCTCAAAGCCATGATGATTTACAAGGATGATTATATCCATTTTCCACGGGCGGCAGAGTTGGCAGCAGTCAAAGCAGACTTCTATGCACTGGGCCAGATACCACACGTAGTGGGTTCCATTGATGGCACCCATATCGGTCTCATTCCACCCCGGGTACGTGAGCCTGTATATCGCAATCGGAAACACTTTCATTCGCTCAACGTGCAGGTGGTGTGCCTGGCCGACAACATCATATCCCATGTGTGTGCCAGATTTCCAGGCTCCGCACATGACTCCCACATTATGCGGAGCAGCATTGTCCCCCAACTGATGGCAAATCTGCGTCCAGATCGTGCGTGGCTTGTTGGTGAGTATGCTGTGGGGACAGTTGTGTATTCTGTGTGGCATGGGGTACCCACCAATCCTGGTAGTGATATCTGTGTCTGTCATCCCCCCACGTAGGCGATTCTGCGTACCCAAACCGGCCGTGGCTGCTGAGTCCCATACGTGATCTAACTGTGGTATATAAATAAATAATACCGGATCTATTTTTGTCTAGGCATAGCAATAACAGATAGCTCAATAAATAAGAGTCAAGATTCGAGGTAGTAGGAGTTTGCAGGTTTATTACAGCATAAAGGACAGGAACAGGACAACCTGCATAGGAATAGGATGGCAGAGCCCGGCAGCTGCCGGGGCTGGATCTGGGATGAGCGCGCTAACATTTAATAACAATACACGATCATATATACTAAAACAGTTGCATTACAATACATACGATAGGCGGAGCAGTGGGTGTGGTCAATAGCAGTCGCGAAAGATAAGGGTGAAAGTAGGTGTAACAGAGGCGTATACATAGACATGTGATGCAAACGTAACAGAATATGTCATGAATGGGGCGGAAACATGGAGGGGGCTACCTAAGGAGCCGGGACCTCTGACCTAATGGTGCGCGTAAACTGGCAATGACGTGTTACTAGAAGAAGCTGGGGGCTATGAACTCTGTGCTAGGAGCAGAGACTGAAGTCTGGAGAGTCAGGGCGACATGTACCTAAGCAGTATCTAGTATCTGATGTTTAGAGAACATGTTGATAGAATCCAAAAGTTATCGGGGTAAAGGCGAACAGACTCTAAGACTGGAGCATGCATTATTCTACATGTAGTGCGTGATGAAGAATATTAAATGATCATTAATACAGTATTTCTCTTACATGGAGACGTAAAGGCTAGACTATGATGGTAACTATTGATGCAGTTCAGTAGCTTAGGAATGCAGAGAAGGAGGGCTGGACTGATAACTGGAATCATAACATACTCTTGGCAGACTCAGAGGCAGAGCCAGGCTGAGCCGGGTACTGTGAGGCAGGAAGTAAGTGAAGGGTCAGGAACACAGGTGGGGGCTGTATCGCTCCTCAGCGAGGACTCAGGAGACAGAAGCTGAATCTGGTGTCCAGGCCCTTTTGAGGCCTAGAAACGGGGACTTTACAATGGAATAACGTGCACACTGAGAAACGTGGCAACGTAACTTTACATAGGCCTGATATTCGTAGTATTCACGAGAACTGGAAACTGACATACTAGAGATGGACACAACTGTAATTGCGTCCTTAATCGAACATGGGGAATACATATGCATATTAATCATGCACAGATAACATATGATGGATTACTCGTAGTGACACAGAACATGGCAAAATTTACTTTTCCACATTCCCTCCTTGTCACTACGTTTCCATCAGGAAACATCAATATTCATGATACCATCTATCATTTCATACAGTATCATTTGCTCGTCTCGAATTTTCTGGGAACGGGTTTTAGAACGGGACTTGGGACTAGGAATACAAGAGGTAGCACAAATGCCGCAAATCGCAGGGCCACATTGTATACAGAGGCAGCAGCTGAATATGATCGCTACTGCAATACCTAGAAAGGACAAGACTTTCCATCCCCAAGCGGAAATTATATTCCAGAACCAACCGGACCATGTCCAGGTGCCTGGATCTTGGTGTAACATATGGGCAATTTTATGGAGTCTGGTAATAGCTGAATAAACAGACGGTGCGTTATTTGGAATGAAAATGCAGCAACTAGATCCGATGACTCTACAGGCCCCGCCCCTATCGGCCAGTATGACGTCAAGGACGAGACGATTCTGTAAAACGACAAATCTCATAGCAGATTGCTCTTCAGTTAAGTTACCTAGAGCAGAGGCAGTCTCATTGACTACTGCTTCAAGGGTTCTGGTTAACCTACGAATTAGCTTACTATTCTGGATAGGTCCTATAAAGAAGACGAAACCTCTATTGAAATCTGTATACTGTTCTAGAGCAGTTTCAGTATAATCGACAATGGGGGACTCCCTTCTATGTCTAAGGTGTACTAGATGTGTGTTTCTATGATAATCAGATGGGGCTAGGAAAACTGGTGGCAGTAGGAAGGCAATGTAACAGGTTCCCTCCCAATCGAGGGGCAGACGAACATATGCGGTCTGACCACAAATAAAATAAGAATGGCGTGAAGCTTTGAAAATAGATTTCCCACTGTCACTATATTTGACAATAGTAGTACAATCGCTATGTCCTACATGTACGGAACCATTATTGCTAACACATAATTCGCCTTTGACTGGTAGTACTGAAATAGCGGGTAAGTCTGGAGTGGAATCAGACTGAACATTCAGGACCATGAAATTCGAAGAATAATTACCTAAATTGTAAACTTCGTTTTCTAGATCTAACCCTGTTCTGTGGGGAAGACCTTACTTGTCTGGGAAACATGTACTGTTAAGAAAAGACATATCTGTTGAGGATGACGTTAACGTGGACCATGCTCCACACGAACCATTATGTGAAAATGGATAAGGAAAGAGTGGCAGAACTCCCTTCGGGGTCTGGAAAGGGGGGAGTCGACCACACACCCAACAATTAGTGGCATTGCTGGTCTGGTGTGAATAATGTAACATGCGGATAAAAGAATTGTTACGCATAGCGAGGCGGTAAGAGAGTTCATGAGGAGGCAGATCACTAAACGTGTGCTCTACTGTAGCATTAGAGGACTTATTTACATGAGAAACTGGAAAATACAGATAAAACGCATAACTGGTGCAGGAAATCATAATACTGAGAAATAATATGAAACATAGAAAAACGATACATCGGATTGAGTTTTGACTAACTCTCTCACTATGGGGGTCTATTTTATACATGTCAGAAACCGGTCTAACCGTTTCACCTAGGGGAGGACTTAGACAATCAAACTGGCTGCCTTATTTTACTAGACCTTAATTTCTTCTTATACTCCTGTTGCGGAGTTGTCTCTAACAGGGAGGGTGCAGTATCAGTGTCTTTTGCGGGACAGTCCTTAAGAATAGTACTTTGGCAGTCCTTTAAATCCTCGGAAATGTTCTTTGAAACTGGTTTCAATCCATAAAATTTCTTGATGTGCGAAAGATGCACCCAGCCTTTGCGTCCCTCCAACTTCACGGCTGTGCGGGTGGCCAGGAGGACCTGTCGGGGCTCCTTCCAGCGAGGCTCCAGCGGACTTGAACGATCGAAATTTCGCACTAGGACCATGGATCCGGGAACGATTTCATGTGGTGCCACCTCGGTATTGTCTGGAAATGCGGCGGCAACCTGTGAACGACAAGAGTTGAGGGCAGACATCAAGGAAGCTAGGTAATCTGTCAGCATATTACTTGAAACATCGGTAATACTTCGGGGTCTAGGAGTACCCCACATGTTAGGGGGGCGGCCGAAAACGACCTCATACGGGGACAGACCTGATCTGGAATGTGCGACCATGCGCATATAGAACAGGGCGACCGGCAGAGCTACTAGCCAGTCTACACCTTTCTCTTTACATATTTTTGCAATTCGAATTTTCAGGGTCTGATTATGTCTCTCTACGAGACCGGCTGCTTCAGGATGGCGTACACAATGGAACTTCCACTGGTACCCTAACAAAAGGGAAACGTGTTTCATGAGTTCAGATGAGAATGGCTGGCCGTTGTCAGAATATACGACCCTAGGGAGTCCATAACGGGGGAAGAACTCACGAACCAACTGCTTGGCAGTGGTCGCGGCTGTGTAATCTGGGACTGGATATGCCTCCGTCCACCTAGACAAAGCGCATACAACTACAAGGACATACTTGAAACCTCGACATCGCTCCATCTGAATGTAATCCATCTGGAGGACTTCAAAAGGGTGGTCAGGGGGCTGGAATCCACCTTGTTCCACCGGGACACTTTTACCTGGATTAAACTGACAACATATCATACAGGTACGGACTTTCTGCTTGGCTGCAGCTCGTAAATGCTTGTTGAACCAAATATTCTGGATACTGTCTAACATAGCTTTTTCTCCTAAATGTGCTGGACTATGTGCGGTATTAATAATGACTTGAACCATAGAGTCGGGGAGAAACCATGTGCCTTTACCCTTTGTTACCCATCCCTGGTCTGTCTGGACCCCTCCTTGTTCGGACCATTTCTTGATTTCATCGGGAGTAGCATGTAACTGGATATCTATGACATCTTGAGTAGGGTCTTTGACTGTCATACATGTAGTCGGATCTGGAGTGTGTGTCTGTGTCGGATTAACTGAAGTGTCTGGAGTCTGAGCTGTAAGCTTGGCTGTGCGATCTGCTAGATCATTACCTTGGGAAATAGTGTCAATAACTTTCGTATGTGCTTTGCACTTCATGATAGCAATGGATGTCGGTAAATGTATGGCATCTAACAGAGCTTGAATAAGGAGACCATGCTGAATCTTGGTTCCATGAGAAGTCATGAAACCTCTCTCTTGCCAGAGCACTCCGAAGTCGTGTACAACTCCAAATGCGTAACGTGAATCTGTGTAAACATTAACTTTCAGGTTCTTGGCGTGTATGCAGGCTTGTGTCAGAGCAACTAGCTCTGCTGCTTGAGCAGACAGGGTGTCAATGCGGTGTGTTTCAATAACTTCAGTGTCAGTAGTCACTGCATACGCGGCTACTAGTTCTCCTGTACTAGTTCTCATGCATGAACCATCCACATAAAGTGTCAGGTCGGGATCTGGTAATGGAATATCTGTCAGATCTTGTCTTGGCTTTGTCATGATGTTAACTACTTCCACACAGTCGTGTGTGGCAGAATTCGAAGTAACTGATGGTAACAATGTAGCAGGATTTAAAACGTTGCAGCGTCTGATTTCTATGTGTGGCTGGAACAGTGTCAGTTCATAACCTGTCAAACGTGCAATTGTCAAGTGCTGAGTTTGTGTTCGGTTTAAAAGAACTTCCACGGAGTGTGGAACTTGTACTGTCAGGGAGTGTCCTAATACTATGGAATCACTTTGTCTGATAGCTAGTGCTGTGGCTGCAACTGACTTGAGGCACGCAGGCAGAGCCTGGGCTACAGGATCTAATGTGCTCGAAAAATAAGCACAGGGCTTGTATTGTCCTGCTTGATCTTGTGTGAGGACAGATAATGCTGTACCTTCACGTTCTGTGACGAAAAGTGTAAAAGGCTTACTGTAGTTCGGTGTGGCTAGAACTGGGGCTTGACATAGGGCTTTCTTTAACTCATTGAAACTAAGTGTATGTTCAGATGTCCAAGGGAGGACAGTCGATACGGCTGCCTCCTGTGTCGTTAACTGTATCAGTGGCTTGGCTAGAAATGCATACCGAGGAATCCATTGTCTGCAATAAGAAGTAAGGCCAATAAAAGCACGTACCTCCTTCTGGGTCTTGGGCTGAGGAAGACTCGCTATTAACTGGATACGGTCTGGTGTCAACTGCCTACCCCTCTTGGACAGTAAGTGTCCTAAGTAGACCACTTGCTGGACACAGAATTGAAGCTTCGAAGGGGACACCTTGTGCCCCATCTCGGCTAGGAAATACAAGACTGTAAGTGATGCTTGTTCGCAGGCGTGTTCAGAACGGGCTGTGATCAGTAGATCATCGACATACTGGAGCAGGGCAGTGTCAGTTGGCATGTGAATGTTGTCTAGTTGTCTCTTGAGTGCTTGACTGTAAATACTAGGACTTTCTGTGAAACCTTGAGGAGCGCGTGTGAACATATAGCTCCTTCCATTTAAACAAAATCCGAAAAGAAACTGGCTGTCTGGATGAATGGGGACACTGAAAAACGCGTTCTTGAGGTCTATGACAGAAAAAAATGAGGCTTCAGAATCAATGGCTGTCAACAGGGAAGAGATATCTGGGACAACTGGATACTGGGGAATAATACATTTATTAAGTTCCCGAAGGTCAATCACTAAACGATATACTGGAGGTGCATTTGGATCAGTACGTTTCATGACTGGAATGATCGGAGAATTACATACATTGGAGTCGGTTTCTACAACTACTCCTTGAGCCATGAGCTCGTCAATAATTTTGGATAAGGCTGCTACAGCCTCTGGTGGCAATCTGTACTGTCTTATTCGTGGCAGGACTACACCTGGCTTGAGAGTCACACGATGGGGTGTGATTTGCATATAACCAACATCAGTTGGACCTTGTGCCCACAGATGCTGCGGAACATTAGACAATCTTGAATCAAAATCTCGTAATACATAGTGACCCTTGAAGTCGCGTAGGAACAATCGTATTCCCTCTGGGGAACAGCATATAACTGCACCTAACTCTTTCAGTGTCTTAATGCCTAATAGATTTTCTGGACATGACTTAGTAAGTAACAGATCAGTAGTGCGGGACAACGGACCTACTTCTAGAGTAACTGGCTTTGATATTTCATTTACAATAGGTTTTCCTGAAAATCCAAGGGAAACATTTCTAGAGCCTGAGAGCGGAGCCCCTGGAACTTCGGCGTGACTTATAGTGGTCCTACTTGCCCCTGTATCAATCAGAAACTTTCTGTCTTTCCCTAATACTTGACTGTGGACATAGGGACCTTCTTGATCTACAGGTATCTCGATGAGAGGCAAGCCTACCTCCCTCTCTAGGCTGTTTCATGAATATGGCTGATACTCTGGATACTCAGACTGCGCATACTGGTACATCTGCTGTGTAACATGCTGTGTTGCAGCGATAGGCTGCGGTGCTATAACTGTCTGTGGTGCATTCTGTGACTGAGGAGTCTGTGTAACTTGTTCTTGTCTAGGAGGACGTGGTCTTTCTTTAGTCTTACCGGTAGCTATGTTGTGTTTCAGAACTGCACACTCGTTTATAAAATGACCTGGCTGTTTACAATAATTGCAGTTTCCTTTAACGGGAGCTGCAGGATGACTGGCTTGATTCGGGCCCCTCTTCTGACTGTCTTGAGGAACAGATTGTGCAACTAGTACTTTCATTTTCGTGTCTTTCATACGTTTCCTTTCATGTTCTTGCTCTTCTCTGATTCTATTCTGGTGATATTGAAGCATCTGTAACATTTGGGACGGGGTATTAGCTTGCCAGGTACTTTCGACTTTCAAAACTCGGTTCTTAATTTGTGGACTTGAATTCTCGACTAATTTAGTAACAAAAAGATGAGGGTATGATTCGCTACTTGTCTTGAGGCCACTGTTTATGGTAAAACATTTTTCAAATCTAGAATAAAAATCACTAGTGTCTTCGTCTTGTTTCTGTTTACAGGCTGAGATTGCATCCCAGTCTTCTTTTCTAGTTGTCAATAACCTAGGCAAAACTTGTATTAATAATTCTGGTAATTCTTTACATTTATCTCCAAGACCGGTACCTGGTACTCGTGCCTTGTCTTCAGCTTCTAGGACTGTCCAATCGATCTTTTTCTCTCCCACCTCCCATTCTTTTTCCTTGAGTTTCTCATATACCCCTGCGGGCAACAGGACCTTTAACATTTTAATAATATCTGGATACGTGTATTCTCCCATACGGAGCATGTCTTTTAATTCTCGGTGGAACCCTGCTGGATCTTTATCATGACAGGGAATTAACTTTTTCATCTCTAAGAGTTCCATCTTTGTGATAGGGGTGTAAACAAACACTCGTTGCATTTCACCACCCTCTGTCTTAACTGGATGCACTTCTCTTAACGGATTCTGTCTGTCTATGTGAAAGGATTTACTTTCTGGGGGTGAGACATGAACAAAATGCGGGTTCAGAAACGTTCTGTATTTGTGGCGCTGTTCTAGAATGACACTAATTAAATCGGTACCTAAACCTTTCCATCTATACTGGAGTAACTCGTTCAGGACATCGTGTAACGGACCTGGATCAGAATGTTGATCCTCATACAATGTGATGAGGTGCTGGATCATATACATACCCGCCAGTCGTTGCTCGGCTGGGGGCATTTTCAGAAACATTCGTGCCACTATTTCGTCTGGAAAAGTGGTAGAATCAGTAATCCATCGGACTGCTGATCGGACTAGTTCTTGTTCATGCATAGTACTTAACTCGTTATAACCGATTCGTGATTTCAGAATGTGATCGGTAGCTTGAAATACTTGTTCCAGAGAACCTTGTTCTGGTGCTGGATGATGAAAAATTGACTTGTGTTCTAGGCGCCAATGGCGATCTGGAAATCTAGATTTTCCTACATACGCTATTCTGTCGGGATTCTCGTCCTCTACCTCTTCTGTAGAAGAGTCATTTTCTTTCTCGCTTACTTGTGCTTCTTTACGTTGTTCGTGTACCCTTATTATTTCTTTACGAATCTTCTTGTACATACTCTCTATACTACTGATGGTCTTATGCTTACCCTCGGCTATATTATCACTCCACCTTGTCAGGACTTTCATTTCGGCTCGATCTTTGGTCGGATAATCTTGTTCCCTTATTAGACAATTAATCAGAAACTTTAATATCATGAGCTGGACTTCAACTTTTCTTTGGCACATGACGTCACTAATACTTTCTGGATCATTCCCTGTACAGATGAAACGATATATTCTGTCTAGATCTTCTTTCATATCTGGTAGGGTGACTAGATACTCGGTCACCTTTCTCACGCGTAATGAATATAAAACCATATTATCCTCGCCTGGGACTGGATCATAGCCACATTCGGTAAGGGCTTTTCTTATTTCTGCAACAGACTGATATCTGGGCGTACGCTGTGACGCTTGTGCATGTAATTCGGCTAACGTTAAACGCTTGTGTGGCGGCGGGGTTCCTGGAGGACCTCCCCCTGCGGCCCCTAAACTAGAGTCGTCTACTGATGCTCTTCGTCCTGGCAGAGTGGGAAATGGAAATGCAGGCTGGACTTGTATGGCGGGCTGGACCGGGGGTACCGTAACAGGTACTCCGGTGTCTGGAGGAGCGGGAAGTGCCTGATTTACAGGGACTGGCGGAGCAGGAACAGGATTTGCATATTCTGGGACTGTGTCGTCCAAATAGGACGAAATGAAAATATCAGCTGCGGTCGGTTTGTGACGTAGCTTGGTCGGAACTAATGGTGGCGGAAAATTACTGGATGCCTCTGGGGTCGCTTTTGGCAAGCCCTCGGCAAGAAGAGGATACATACCCTTAATAAGAGCATGCCTCTGTCTGTCTGACTGTTCGGTTTTGACTCGTTCACCTATCTCGATTAATTCCCTTTCCTGGGCTCGTTCTAAGGATTCTCTACTTAATTCTGACTTTCTGATTTCTTTTTCGGTTCTTTTATGAGATTCTTTGCGCCATAACTCGATGGCATCTTTCTGTGACTGTCTGGCTTTCGTTTTCCCATAATGCTTCTTCTACTCTCATGATGCACTCGGCATCCCACGTACCTGATACGGGCCATCTATACTTTTCTTCCAAACCTTTGGTATACTCTACCCATAAATCTAGATACAATATGGCGCTTATGCCATGCTTCTGATACATGAAATGACCTGGACTGTCCCTAGGCAGAACAGGAACTGCTGCTTCTAGCAGACCTTTTCTGGTTTTTAACTGACGCAGTTTTGAAAAGAGCGGCATGACTGAACTATAATCTGGACACAACACAATACACAATAAACACGATAATTACTTCACACTCATACCACGACATTAAAATACATGAATAACATTCAGAATAACAGTTCGAACAGAATACTACCTGGAATACGGAAAACAGAATACATGAATTTTCTCGAGAACAGAACTGACTAGAACAGAAACTAGATGCACTGCTGAAACAGTACGAAACTTACCGGTCTCATACAGAGACACGTCTGGACCCGCATCCACCGAAGTGGACACTTCGTTTTGTGGGTCTGTGTACCACCAACCCACGGACCAGAGTCAATTAGATTGACCCTGTCTAGATACTACCCCAGCAACGGTACTCACCGGGCAGCAAGAACGGAAGGCCTCGGACTGGACTGGATTGCTTCGACGCCGGACGGACGAACTTCGAACTTCTGTTACGGGTGGGCCTCCGGATACCTCGGACCTTGGACTCTCGGCTTGGGCTCTGGTCGGGACTCGCCGCGTTCCTCCACCGCCTCGTCTGGATGCTGGACCGCCTCCTCCGTCTCCTCCGTGGGCCTGAGGGATACTTGAAGCAGAAATATCTGCACGTGCACGGTATGGTTCCGTCACGGCTGCAGAGGGTCAGGGGGCCGGCGTGGCTTCACCGGCGCGTGGGGAAAGGGCAAGTCCCTATTCGGGCGCCATTATGTGGTATATAAATAAATAATACCGGATCTATTTTTGTCTAGGCATAGCAATAACAGATAGCTCAATAAATAAGAGTCAAGATTCGAGGTAGTAGGAGTTTGCAGGTTTATTACAGCATAAAGGACAGGAACAGGACAACCTGCATAGGAATAGGATGGCAGAGCCCAGCAGCTGCCGGGGCTGGATCTGGGATGAGCGCGCTAACATTTAATAACAATACACGATCATATATACTAAAACAGTTGCATTACAATACATACTATAGGCGGAGCAGTGGGTGTGGTCAATAGCAGTCGTGAAAGATAAGGGTGAAAGTAGGTGTAACAGAGGCGTATACATAGACATGTGATGCAAACGTAACAGAATATGTCATGAATGGGGCGGAAACATGGAGGGGGCTACCTAAGGAGCCGGGACCTCTGACCTAATGGTGCGCGTAAACTGGCAATGACGTGTTACTAGAAGAAGCTGGGGGCTATGAACTCTGTGCTAGGAGCAGAGACTGAAGTCTGGAGAGTCAGGGCGACATGTACCTAAGCAGTATCTAGTATCTGATGTTTAGAGAACATGTTGATAGAATCCAAAAGTTATCGGGGTAAAGGCGAACAGACTCTAAGACTGGAGCATGCATTATTCTACATGTAGTGCGTGATGAAGAATATTAAATGATCATTAATACAGTATTTCTCTTACATGGAGACGTAAAGGCTAGACTATGATGGTAACTATTGATGCAGTTCAGTAGCTTAGGAATGCAGAGAAGGAGGGCTGGACTGATAACTGGAATCATAACATACTCTTGGCAGACTCAGAGGCAGAGCCAGGCTGAGCCGGGTACTGTGAGGCAGGAAGTAAGTGAAGGGTCAGGAACACAGGTGGGGGCTGTATCGCTCCTCAGCGAGGACTCAGGAGACAGAAGCTGAATCTGGTGTCCAGGCCCTTTTGAGGCCTAGAAACGGGGACTTTACAATGGAATAACGTGCACACTGAGAAACGTGGCAACGTAACTTTACATAGGCCTGATATTCGTAGTATTCACGAGAACTGGAAACTGACATACTAGAGATGGACACAACTGTAATTGCGTCCTTAATCGAACATGGGGACTACATATGCATATTAATCATGCACAGATAACATATGATGGATTACTCGTAGTGACACAGAACATGGCAAAATTTACTTTTCCACATAACTACAGCTGGTGAAATGCGATACAAGGATGCCCATGGAAGGACACGTAGAGTGGTGGAACGTACTTTTGGACTGCTAAAGTCTAGGTTTCGATGCCTGGATAAAACCGGAGGAGCCCTGCCTTACTCACCAGGCAAGTATGCAGGATCATGATTGCCTGCTGCATGCTCCACAACCTGGCCTTGCGCAATGACATTGAACTGATCTTGGACCCTGAAGACCAACAAGTCCCTCGGCCTCCCATCCCACCCATGTCGACTGATGAGGATAGTGGTGAGGAAGAAGGTGTGGACCAGAGGCGTCAGCTCATTGATCGCTATTTTCTTTGAAGGTGAGTGACTACCTCTTGTGCAGGTTGACAATGCGTCATGTATGTTTGCTGGTGGTGTGTGGATGTGGTGTTTGAAAGCTGCCTGTTCTGGTATGTTATGTTTGCATGTGTGTGTTGTATTTATTGTGGACATGCAAGGCTCCATGATGTGTGTCCTCTCATCCACAGATTTGGTGGTGAGTGTGGTTTGTGGTATGTTGCAGTACAGTGTGTTGTGATGGGTGTGAATCAGTTTCCTGACGTGTGTTTGTTGACTCTTATTTTCCCTAGGTCACTCCCATTGAGGCATAATTCTCACCGACATAGTTCCCTGCACCATGTGACGTCTGATTCTGAGACAATCATGTGATTAAAACATGGAGGCAACACATCATTGAGTGTGTAAGTGAAATTTATTTACAGGTTGTGAATTGATGCTGGTGGATATTTACAAGTATGTGTTGGGTGGGGGAGTGTGAGTTGAAGGTCATGGTAGATGAAAAGGCAGTGGTGACAACACATTGGGTGATGCCCAGCTAGTCCAGCAGACCGGTGCCAATACTTGGCATTGTGGGACAGGATAGTTGGCGGGTGAATGGCAGGGTCAGGCAAGGTTAATGTCATTGGCGGCCCCTCTTTGAGCGGGTGGATGATGCATCCCCGCTGCTCTCACCTACTTCCAGCCTTGGACGGCCCCTCCGTCTTGTAGCCGGAGCGGAGACAGCTGGGGGGGCAGGTTGGTCAGGGACAACATCTGTGTCCATGGGCTCAGGTGGCGGTGGCGGTGGTGTTGGTGACCGTGGCGGCTGGGCACTTGGCTGGGGGGGGGGTGCGGGATAACCAGTCCCTCCACAGTGCTGTTACCTGGCCCATGATGTCCACTAGTTGCCCTATGCGCCTGTCAATTGACCGCAACTGATTTGTGTTCTCCAGTGAGTCCTGGTGGGCACGATCAGCCTGTGCCTGCCCCCGGTCATAGGAGGCCTGGACTCTGGCTAGGGCTTCCAGTGTTTCTGCAGCAGGATGGGGTGGGTGTCCTTCCACACCTCGCCGGTGAGAAGCACTCCTGTTGGTGAGATGTGCCCTCTGGTCTGTCCTTTCCCATCCTCTCACCCTGCTTGGCTGGGATGTAGATGGCCCTGCGTCGTGCGATGGGTCAGGCAGGGTGGCACAGGCAGGAGTGGTGGTACTGGTGGTGGTGGAGGTGGTGGTGGTGGTGGCTGCACAGTCACTATGGCAGGTGTTGTTGGGGTGACACAGGCCAAGGTTGTGGAGGCAGGGATGTCCTGTGAGCCTGATGGCCCTGGGAGTCGGCTTGGGCCCGCTTCGTCCTCCGCACCGGAGCTGACAGTGGGATCGTCCCCAGAGAGTCCGTGCTGTGAGTGGGGCGACTGTTGCAGGCGGTTGCTGGTTTCGCCAGTCAGGTTGCGATCACCTGAAGAACAAGATTTTAATGATCAATGCAGTGGACATGACATGTTTTCATCTTTCCAACATTGCATATCACTGACCTCTCCACACACCCCACCCACCTCCCAACACACACCACCCACCTCCCAACACACACCACCCACCTCCCAACACACACCACCCACCTCCCAACACACACCACCCACCTCCCAACACACCCCACCCACCTCCCAACACACACCACCACCCTCCCTGTGGACATGGGGCCTGTTGGGAGTCGTAGTGCTGGTCTCTCACACACCCCATCCACCAACCTCCACACCCCACCCACCTCCCAACACACACCACCCACCTCCCAACACACCCCACCCACCTCCCAACACACACCACCCACCTCCCAACACAACCCACCCACCTCCCAACACACACCACCCACCTCCCAACACACACCACCCACCTCCCAACACACCCACCCACCCCCCAACACACACCACCCACCTCCCAACACAACCCACCCACCTCCCAACACACACCACCCACCTACCAACACATCCCACCCACCTCCCAACACACACCACCACCCTCCCTGTGGACATAGGGGCCTGTTGGGAGTTGTAGTGCTGGTCTCTCACGCACCCCATCCACCTCCCAACACACCCCACCCACCTCCTAACACACACCACCCACCTCCCAACACACCCCACCTACCTCCCAACACACACCACCGCCCTCCCTGTGGACATGGGGGCCTGTTGGGAGTCGTAGTGCTGGTCTCCCACACATCCCATCCACCTCCCAACACAACCCACCCACCTCCCAACACACACCACCCACCTCCCAACACAACCCACCCACCTCCCAACACACACCACCCACCTCCCAACACACCCCACCCACCTCTTAACACACCCCACCCACCTCCCAACACACACCACCACCCTCCCTGTGGACATGGGGGCCTGTTGAGAGTCGTTCACATTTTGTTTTTGTTTTTTCTATATTACCTAATACAAAGGTATTCAACTGAGTTCGTATACTGTTCCCCTCAGCGCTAGATACCATTTGTTTGTTAGTTCTTACTGCAGCAAGTACTGATCCCGCTAGACTAAGAGGTTACCGAGAGTAAATAACGTTATTAATATTTCATGCTCCTTTCATGTACAACATCCGATGTACTCTGTATAACATCTTGAGACATCGTAATTCATACACAGTACGATGTACTCTTTACAACATCTGTAGACATCGTTATGCATTTACAGAACGCTTCCCGCAACATAGCCTGATGTTCACTAAAAGTTTAGTCTTAGACTGCCTTTCTCTCGTCTCCTAGTTTTTTATGCTCCTGTGTTTATATATTGTGTTGCATCCTTTACAAGTACTCGCTGATTCCAATGATTGCTTGTTGAGATAGATTACTTACTAATAATGTTTGTATACGTGCTATATGCAATCTTCACTGTTCAAATGCGCAGTTTGTTTCTCGATTCTCATTTTGTTCCCATAATGCAGGAATTTCAATATGAGAGTTCTATAAACTACCTGAATACTACACAAGTCGTGTGAGTATCATATCCCCCTGTTTTGTCCTGACGAAAGCTCCATGGACCCGGCTGGGCCTAGGTGAGCTGAAACATGTTGACCATTTTTGAGAAAGATATCATAATCTAGTAACTCGATTATAAAATATACCCACAAGTTTTAACTATCAGTGCCTACCTTTTTATAATAAAATTCTTGGTTTGGTGAGACACTGACTTTTAACATCCCTCGTGACTGCTCCAGTTACATTTGTTCAGCTGCTGTCCAAAAATCCCTGGACACTTCTACTCTTACCGGAGGTTGCCTCGGGCGAGGCAGGCATACAGCACGTCTTTTTGACTACCGATGACTATGCCATAACGCGAGAGAAGGGGCGGACAAAAAGATACACCGCAACGTAACATTTCAAGCGTTTATGAGGGTTGTCAACAATAACCAATGGTTATAGTAGATACCAGTGTCCTTTCCCATTTGATTGCCTCAGTAAAATAATCAGAGCCCATGGTTTTGATACTGTGTCCTACGCCGACGCTAAATAATTATTAATCACTCTCTGTCCTGATCACACCGATACCCAACACGGATTCAAACTGTGTATGTCAACTGTTGATGACTGGATGTCAAACAACCATCTTCTGCTCACAGCGTGCAAGACAGAGATCATGCTCTTTGGTGATGCTCAAAACATTTTGTCCTCCGACTGGTGGCCGCCCCCTCACTGGGGCCGTGCTCCCCGCCCAAGACAGCAGTCCACAATCTAGGAGTGGTAATGGACAATAAACTCTCCACGGCCGACCAGGTAAACTCTGTGGTACGTACAAGCTACGGCCTAATGCGAACCCTCAGGAAAATCTTTAAATGGATTCCCCTTTGCTCTGGTACAGCCGCGGTCGGTAGTGGGAGTACCTGCCGGGCGGTGACGTAGGGAGGGGGAGGGGTAGGGTGGGAGGTAGTAACCTATGGATTACGGAGGTGGACTGGTAAGTAAACATATAAATAATTAATACGAATTTCGTAGAGTGCACTGCATCCCCAAATGCGATGCAGTGCGCGCAACGACATTTGTTTTGTTTATTTATATGTTTACTTACCTGTAAACCTCCGTAATCCATAGTTTACTTCCCCACACCCTACTCCTCCTCCTCCCCACATCACCACCCGGCAGGTACTCTCACTACCGACCGCGGCTGCTCTGGTATGCCCCTTGTTCAGGGATTAATCATCAATCGCTTGGACTATGGCAACGTGCTGTTTGCATCCATAAACAAAAAGCTTCTGTCCAAGCATCAGGTTCTTCAGAACACAGCGGCAAGGCTAGTCTTAAATCTCCCCCCGCTCCCCATCGGCACCCAGTCTAAAGAGTCTCCACTGGCTCCCTGACAGAAAGAGGATTAATTTCTATCTATGTTGCTTGGTACATAAAACACTCAACAATAATGGACCAATCTATCTAGCAAAGAGACTTACCAAATACCAGCCAGTTAGAACCCTCCACTCTAACAGCAAAACACTTTTAACCATCTCCAAGGTCCGGACCGTAAGGAATGGTTGTAGTACTTTCTCCAGAACTGCGCCTGAGCAATGGAACAAAAGATTCCGCGAAGCTCTTAAAACGTGGTTATTCTAACGCACCGCCCTGCCCTTCCTAAATTTCTGTTTTCAGCTTGCACTATGAGACCTACGGGTGATGTATGCGCTCAATAAATATCTAATACAATACAAGGCTCCCCGTTTTTTATTTTTATTGATTTTTATGGATAAATACAGACAGAAAGCTGTCTATTTTCTTGTCTGTATAATTACGTACAATAGATTTCTTTTAGAAGACCCTCACTACTGTCAATCGTGTGAGCTAGGTCAACAGCTGTGCAGATTGACAGAGAGCAGAGTAAAAAAATGTAAAAGATTTCTTGATGGATCTTAAATATCTTCAGCGGTACCGCTGTTTAGGATGTTTTACAATGTGTATGGATTCAAATGACCGTATTGTACTGTAAATGGCTAAAACCCATTGGCCATTCAAACATGAGTAAATATTTGTCAGGATATGTGGAAATGTGTTTGTTGCAGCTTCATTTTTTACACTAAGCACAAACTAAATATGGATAAGTGCAGACAAAATTAGCAAAAAATTAATATTTATACATACAGACGTTTTAAAGAAAACAAATAGCAAAAA
Organism: Lissotriton helveticus; assembly: GCF_964261635.1. NCBI lineage: Eukaryota > Metazoa > Chordata > Amphibia > Caudata > Salamandridae > Lissotriton > Lissotriton helveticus. The sequence continues at coordinate 863,677,125 of NC_136068.1, read as the reverse complement.
ACCGGGAGCCCTATGCATAAAATACTGGTTCGATATTTGGAAACGCTGCCACCAGCACACCAGATATCAAATCAGTAAAAATTCAAAATCTCGTTTTAAGGAGTCGGAAAAGCTTTCCAAAGTCCTAAAATGGGATTAGTACATAGATATAAACATTTTAATTGTTAAAACAATGAATTGGAGCATTGTCACAGTTAAAATACTAACTACATCTGCTACTTAGTTTTCCCTTGGTGATGTTAGAGAAAAACGTTTCAGAACACAGTTCCAAGGCGCACTAGGCAGTGCCAATGAAGCAAAAACTTAAAAATGTGCACAAAGTGAGTGAAAAACTTGGTTACATTGTACCCATTCTAATTTGAAATATGTGAGAAATAATGGAGAGAGGTGAGCAGTCAAGGACACACGATAAAATAAGCTGCCTTGCTTCCTGAGTTATGGAGCAGCACGTCCGTGTCAAAAGTAAGAAGACAACAGCAGCGGAAGATCCCACCACATACACATTGCAACAGCATATAAGCAAGGAGCAGGTCAACTACAAGGCTGTTGGTGTGATCACCACTCCTCAGTGTCTCCTATTGCTCTGTAATACAGAAAGACAGGTTTGTCAGACCGATCCAAGGAGAAGCCTTAGTGCCATACTGCATGCACTGAAACATGAACCTGTGACTTCTTGTTCGGGTGCAGCAGAAACATCCCAAAAGAGGATCTGCAACTGCTTCTCACTTATTATTCCCAGTCCTACTGATGCTTTCTACACGGTTTACCATGCCACTCTTTGTCCTATACCTTCTTCTCCTGGAGTCTTTGCCATTTCATGGTTAGCATCTTATCTCTCTGAAAACACCTGAAGCCGGATATATGGAGTTATTTTGCAGTCACAAACTTTGTGATCACTAAATGGCTTTTTTAAATGTACTACACCAATTTTGAGATGTAGTAGGTGGTCATTGTCAGAAATTGGGTTTCTGGTTGGCAGAGTTTATGTTTGTTTTGGATTCCGCAAAGCTAACTTTACAAGTGCAGAGACTCTCTGCATTCTGGCGGAGAACTTTGTACATTAAAAGAAAGGCATTTCGTATCTTTTTATGTGCGGAGTTCTCCGACCCACCCGTTGAGTCTCTGGACTCGTAAAATTGATATTAAAATGCAGATTAGTAAATCCTGAAACAAACGTATATTTAGAAAAATGTGTAAGTTCACCTTTGTGAATCAGGCCCAGTGTAACCTAGATACAAACTAAAAGATAACCTTTACTCACCCTCCAGTAGCTTAGAATAAAGCAGTCAGGGTTATCTAAAGAGGCACACAGTAACACAAGGAAAACACCCCAAAATGACTCCACACAGGTTTAGATGAATAGACAATGTTTTTAAAAATAAATTAAGACCAAAACGACAAAAATCCAATAAGTAGAAGTCGAGATATTAATTTGTTAAGATTAAAAAGAGTTCTAGGGCCAGATGTAGGTAATTCCGATTTACCTACTCTTAAATACTGAATCATACCGATTCGGTATTTCAGAGTAGGTAAATTGGAAGTAGGCAGATGTAGGTAATTTTTATTTTACAATTACCGATTCTGTAACATGCGGTATTTACCGATTCGGTAAATACCGAATCGGTATTCCCCATTGATTCCTATGGGGCTTGAAGCCCATAGAAATCAATGGGAAATACCGAATTGGTATTTACCGAATCGGTAAATACCGAATCCTGGCAGGGGGAATGGGGTGTCACTTTGACACCCTGTAGCACCCCAATTGCAGGCTTGTGTGCCATGTGGCACACAGACATGCCCTAAGGGCATGTCTGTGTGTCACATGGCACAGATGTGCATGTACACTGGAATTCGGTATTTTACCACCCAATAGGATTGGGTGGTAAATTAAGAATTCCTAAGGGCCTGTCGCACTGCAAACTGTGCCACCTACATATGGATTTACAGATTCGGTATATTTACCGATTCGGAAAAATACCGAAGCGGTAAATTTACCGAATTGGTAAATATACCGATTCTGTAAATACCGAGCCACCTACATGTCAAAAGCCAAATACCGGTCGGTAACGGCCGAAATCGGCCGTTTCCGACCGGTATTTGGACACCTACATCTGGCCCCTAGTGCTTAGAAGCAATAAGTGCCAATGGGGGCTATCTGGATACACGGGACCGGGGCAAAGTCAATAGTTCAAGCTGACCCCGATGAAGTGCCTGCCAGGGACAAGAGTCACGCAAGCCCGGTGAGCAGAGTACCTTGTTCCTGGTCACATGCAGAGTGATGCAGAGTGCAGACGAGCGATGCACCGATGTAGAGCCTGCAGTCAATGAGATGCAGTGTTTATCTTCATGCAGTGGCGGCGATACTCCAGGTATGTTGAGCGAAGCGCCAGTTCCGGGTGCGGTGGTTCCAAAGACGATGCACCTGGGTAATCTACGTTGGAGGGAGAAATCAATGAAATATATACCACCAGCAGGACACGTGGGCATTTATGTAGAGCAAAGTGCGCAAACTACATCTGAAAGTCGCCATAGTCTACTGTCCGCATATGGATGGAAGGCTTACATATCTGCACAAGTCACATGACATGGGCAGACCATAAAGTATTATTGCAAAGAATGCACAGAAACGCAACTCTAAAAACAAGTAACAGCAAGTGAGCACTGCTCTGTCTAAAAAAGCTGACACCTCATCCAGAGTGCTCTCGCACTAACCGCCTTCCCTGAGCCCCGCACTAGCCAGCAAACTTTGGTAACATAACACAATAAATAATCTTAATTTGCACTGCAATATTTAGGTTTTTGGCTATCAAACAGCTTATAGAGAATTGTGTGATAAATTAACCCTGACAATGTGTTCTAAAGACCCTCATGATACCAATTTAACATTTGCATGTGAAGAACCAAAGAGTGTGATCGCGCTCTCTTTATTTCTAGCAAAAAATGTTTGCTCCCACTTGTTTGTTTCAAGTGTTTTTCCGCTTTCATTAACCTTCTCACAAATGGACAGAAAAACCGGAGAAAGTGAATGACATTGAAAGGCCGATAGAAAAGAGGAATAAGATGTTCCAGATTTGATGAAAAACAGACTTGCGCATTTAGGGGCATATTATCAACAAGTAGCAATATTTATCACTAACTAAGCTTAGCGACATTTTTTCTATCGCCGTGCTTCGTCTGATTTTATCGCAGAGATAACGTGCTATTAGCAACGTTTATCTCAAATGCGCTAAAATTTCAGGCGTTAGCGTCAAAATGCGTGAATATCGCTGGTAATACAGTGATATTCACGCATTATCGCCAATGGGGACTTAGCCACAATATCCACCTCCCATTGGATATAATGGCTAAGAACTGGTCTGAGCAGGCGTTAGGTTTTGGAGATATTCGCGCTTAGCGCGAATATTTCCATCGCTACGCCTGCGTTGATAATAGGCGATAGCAATGTTAGCGACTGCTTTCAGTCGCTAACAGGTTGGGTATGCCCACTTTGCATGTCATTAGCAATAAATATCACTGGCATGCAAAGCGGGCCCCAAACCGCTCGCTATCGCCTACAAGCTGTCGCTAACTGTTGTTAGCGACAGTTTGCTAATAGGGCGATAGAATTATCGCCGCTTAGTGGCCACAAAAGCGGCGATAATGTCTTATCGCCCGCCTTGATAATATGCCCATTAATTTACAATATAAGACAATTGTCAAATGAGTGGTCAAGGCCAAAAGGCCATTTTATTATCAAATTTAGATAGATGTTCAGTTGATTTCTATTCAAAAGTCACTCAAATTGTAGCAGGCCCTGAAATACCGAGGAACAACATAAAGCACAATATGCGGTATACAGATCTTTTTGTCATGACTCTTGAAATGCACTTTGCCATACTTTATATAGTCTACATCAGATTGTAAAGATAAAAAGGTAAAAGCTATGTGACAGATGTTGCCATTTTCTTCCATTTACTGTGTGACCGACGTTGATGATTTTTCTGAGTTACTTAACCCCTTGCCTGCGGGGCTAATTCCCCCGCTGTGCTGGGGAGGGACGCGCACAGCGCCCCGGTGCTCATGACGAGCTCAGCTCGTCATGAGCCACAGTGGCCGTGTGCTCATGACGAGCTGAGCTCGTCACAACCACACCCGTTTCTTCAGAACGTTCAGCACAGCGGGGGAATTAGCCCAGCGTGCGAGCGTTGAGCACACGGCCACCGTGGCTCATGACGAGCTCAGCTCGTCATGAGCATTGGAGCAGTTAAATAATACAGAGAGACTGAAAGACAACCAGTGTCTAGAGTATGAGTGGCTGAGCAATACCCTGCTGGCTCTCTGAGCTCTGAGGAATTTGCCAGAGTTTTTCTGAAACTCCATAGAATTCCACGGAGTGAAACTTAGCGAGCTCCTCCCAGGCCTAGTGCCAACACCATGTTTACCATCAAACCATTGCTTCATTTTCCTTTGAGCCACTTCAACATTGGAACTTATGTTCCCTATCTAGAACTCTCTCATGAATTGAATGAGAATGACATTCTTTCAACCATGGAGGTAACATTTCACATGCAGGTAAATCACCTCTCAATTTCAAATGGCGTCTTTCCTGTAATGACATTTGGACATCCAATCACACCTTGATTCTGTTCTTAAAAGCCCACTGGATACAATCAACTAGAGTAGGATTCATTTTCTCCACTTAACCTTTGACCCGCCTGACCCAGGACCACCTCGCCTTCAGGAAGCAGCTCAAGACCTGGCTGTTCGAGCAGTAGCGTACCCTCTCCCCCCCAGCGCCTTGAGACCCTCCGGGTGAGTAGTGCGCTATATAAATGCTTTGATTGATTGATTGAGAGTGATATAATGTGATTTGTTTGTGTATTATACCAGACTTAGTTATCAATTTCTTAGAGGAAACTTCACAGGATGAATGGGTGGTCTGGCAACTTTCAAGGACTTATCACTTATCAAGCAAATAACGCACTCTGTTTGCATAATGGCATTCACCATACTGGTAAACAAGTGTGGAAAGTGCACTCCTTTAATTCACTAGGTTTCTCGAAAACTTTTTAAAGTTTCAAACTATGTTGCGTGCTCTGTGTGACTCATGTTAGCCTAACATGTAATACAGAAATGAAAGTGGCCAAATCCCGGGAGGCGACTTGGACTCACACAAGCACTGCGTGTAGGGTTAATACTCTCAATATTTCAACGGTACTCAATTTCAATTTAACTGTTAGCCATTCACAAATTTTTTCGATTCAAATCAAATAATTTTTAATCACTGTCACTAAATTCATTTTCTCACATGTATTGAAGAAACATATTTTTGTTAAACAGACTGTGATAATTACAAACAATTCAGAAATGATAATAAGTACACATTATATAGAAATCAATCATTAAAGCAAAAAAATGCAAAAACATGCAAACAATAAAGCCCGCCCGATGCATTTCGGGACTCCCGTCCCTTCGTCAGGGGCCACAATCTTAGTGCCACGCACTGCCTTTTCAATAAAAAAGAATCCGGACCACCTCAACTCTCTATCGTGTCAGTGGGGAGCAGCTGGTTGGGTGATGATATCTGTCGTGTTACGAATAAGCACGAATGTTCACTTCCTTAAAAGAAAATCTCATCACGTCTCGTCTATGTGGCCTCTTTCCCTTTCGCGGTATACTGTCGTTTCTTGCCTTCGTTAAACCTTCAATCAAACCTTTCACTGACCCTGGTGCAAAGAATCGCTGCTCGCCGAAGAAAGCGACAGATATCATCACCTAACCAGACATTCTCTAAGTGGGACTAGAAGACAAGTTGTAAGACTACCCTGCATTTGTTTACTCGCGGTGCTGTGTCTCCCAAGACTTTAAAACCTCTGAGATGCAGTTCGCACAGTATGTCTGTTTCTAAAATCCTGCCATGCTGTTGCTTCACTCTGCGCACCGGCATCTGTTTTATTTAAGTTCGCGAGGTGCAGTTTCTGTAGACTGTGCTCTGAGTGTTTGTTTTCATTTTTAAATTCATGCCATGATGCTCTGATGTTGAAAGTCCACAATGTCTTTTCCCTGTGTTTGGTGTCCCAGTACACAAAGACCAGGAGTTAGTTTGGTTACATTGGTTACTGGGTAATTTTGTTTTGAAAGACGTGAAATGCCATCTCTCTACGACGTTGTTAGTATCCTGGTTCGCATAGACCCTGACAGGTATTTTGTTAGCAGTTCACTGTGTACTCGGTATCTGTTTTAAAGCTCCTGAGATGGGGTGTTTAATGGCAGTGCGCTTGGTGTCTGTATTTACAGTCCCCGATCTGCCGTTATTCTAGAGTTAATGTATTGTTGAATCCGCCTAAGGGCATGAACAGCGCCGCACGGCCTTTCTGCGGGTTTTGTGCGGTGAAATGGCCCATGAGGAGCATTGAAGCCTTATATAGCGCTACAGTCCAGGATAGGTATTGAGTATAGGCTGAGGGTACGAATTGGTGGTGTGTGTGAGCACAGCGTTCCTCGGTGGGTGCACTGCCGTGTGCGGCTTCAGTGCAGTCAGTGGAGGCTAGGAAGCAGCACTCGGAAGTACACAGGTTGTGCAGTTGCACAGCCTTTGCGCAGAACGGAATTGCAGCTGCGAAGGTGGAGTTGTGGAGTACCTCAGCACAGATGGGTTGCTGGCACAGTGCTCTTTTCAGGGCGAATATATTTTCTTCGTTCAGTCAAAACAAACGAGGATGCATATACATTCCTTTTATCTTTAAAACTAGCAATGAGTGATGGGAAAGGCACAAGCAAAAAAACAAAAACACTACGCATCCGAGAGAAGTATGGTATGAAAGCCCAGCTTGAGAAAATGCTACGAAGGATAAAAAAACATTGGTGCGCGCACGAGAGAGCCTGTCGTCTGTGCCGTGCTGATGCGCATGCTAGACACTGGTGGGAATGGGCAGAGCAAAGGCGGTACATGTGCCCGCCTTTGCCCAATTGCATGCCTTATTTTTTTTTTAAAAGCACGCTAAAGCCAATGGAAGCCGGTGAAAGCAAAACCACACACACGAGCGTGTGGTCCACTTTCAGAACTCTGTACAGAGGTCTCGCACTGCACGGACACTGCTGTGCACTGCAACACTAGGCGCGAGACCTAAAAATGGTTGCAGACTTGATGATAAAGATCTATCTTTAGGCCACCCTTCAATAACATCCTTACGAACCATTTTAAAAACTGTCAACTTTTTCCATCCATTCACTTTGATCAAATGTGCTTTGATGCATACATCAACAGCAGCTGTAAGACACTCATATAAACACGTGTGGGTACTGGAGAAATCCACACGCCCAGGGGGTTGGAGAGGTAGTAATTACCGGAGTATGTCCTCCCTAAGTATAATTCACATCACAAAAAATACTCCAATTAACCGCAAAGTGGTCAGTTGTGTAAGCAAGTACACTGTGCCCGCAGCAGAGAATGGGGGAAAGAGACTCTCTAGTGTAAGGTTGTACCTAACCCAACCATGAATGTAAAAATACTATTTTATTTATATTACCCTCACACACCCTAGTGGTGTCATGCTTCATCATCGGGTCACCCTGACCCCGAAAAATCAAGGTGGGCTCAACCACAGTGTTGGGAGCTCTTTGGAGAAACAGGAAGAGAGGGGGTTGTAAAGATAAAATACCTCAGGTCATATCCAGGTTTCCCTTTATTCTTGGGTCTGTCTGGGTAAATAAAAATCATTAAAAATGGGGTCTTATTGGAATATTATGGTCCTAAGACCCAAGTGCCGACATGTTTCAGTACAATGTGGCCATAAAGGTCCAGGACTTTCTTCAGGGCAAGATTGACCCCCTATGTGAGGGAACTGAAGGGATGGGGGATCCCTATCCTATCAGATTGGCGAGGGCAGAGTAGCTGCTCCTCGTGGAATGTAAGATGTAGTGTGTGTCATCTGCCAGACTCCATCTGAAAAGAAGAAGCACAAGGACAAACAACATGTAACATAAACTTACAAACAACATTGCTGCTGTGTTTTATACTAAAAGTGGTCTAAAGTGAGTACCACGTAAGTGAGCATGCTCAAACATGAAGTGCATGCCTCTGTATAGAGGTTTCTGACCCCTCACTGTGCCACTCAGTTCCATTCCACTGTAACACATTGCTTTTTATGTGACAGAAGTATTGTCCCAGTGGCAAGTTTAATCGCATTCTAACACAAATTGTGTGGTAGTCCGATTCTTATAAACATAAAAGTAGCATGCATCAATCTGAAAAAAGTCTCAATTGCAACAACTCTCAAAAAACCATGTGAAACTGTTCTAAAAAAAACGCCATTGTGGATATGTACATACTGCTCAAACGTATAACTCATGCACACTGCTTAGTTCAGTAATACTTTACCCAATTAGGGAAGTTGACCGATTTACGCAGGACCGGTACGATAATGTAGGTGGTCCTGGGAGTTAAGTAAGAGAATAAGGAGAGAACCAATCTAAAGATAGACTGTCATCGGGCGCCATGCTCGTGGTGCGGGAGCGATTGGGAGTAGTGGCGGTGAAGGAAACTTACTTCAATTAAAGTTCTCACCCAGCTTCTCAACCTAGTAGGTCCCGGTCCTCGGCTATTGCAGCCTGAGTTGCCGGTATTAAGGTTAAATATAGTAGTGCTGAAAGCTACTGAAGCTCCAATATGCCGCCCCCCGGTACCAGCAGAAAGTGATGTCACGCGTCACCTTCAGCACGTCCAGGAAGGAGGTGCTAGAACGGGATTTGTAGTTTTTCAGGGTTCTGTAGTCCACGTTAAATAAAAAACGATCGGGAGAATTATAAACGGAAATCGGGCTCAAAACGTGATTGCATTGGGCTCATCACCGTGCGTGCGATACTGGTGACAACTTTATTTTGTTTGAGCTAACTAATTGTCATTATTTTTTTGCCACCTACCTTGGGATAACATTTCTGGCCAATTTACTATGTTTGCTCGAGAAGCCCCGGTCCACCGCAGCCATTCTGGCTGATTGTTGTGGAGGGCGCCCCGAACGCTTAGAGGGGAGTACTCACTTACGGTTCGTCGGCTAGCCGACATCTTGGTCGGCGGTCTAGCTGCTCGGACCTCCCTTGCACACCGAGTATTTATTCGGGCTCGAGACTGGGAACAGGTTGATACTTGTGAGGTGCGCCTGCCAACCGGCGTATTTATTTTAAATTGCTAATCCACGCTTTTAACCATTTCTGATGTTACTGTGTGCACTTTATTTTGTTTGAGCTAACTAATTGTCATTATTTTTTTGCCACCTACCTTGGGATAAAATTTCTGGCCAATTTACTATGTTTGCTCGAGACGCCCCGGTCCACCGCAGCCATTCTGGCTGATTATTGTGGAGGGCGCCCCGAACGCTTAGAGGGAAGTACTCACTTCCGGTTCGTCGGCTAGCCGCCATCTTGGTCGACGGTCTAGCTGCTCGGACCTCCCCTACACACCGAGTATTTATTCGGGTTCGAGACTGGGACCAAGTTGATACTTGTGAGGTGCGCCTGCCAACCGGTGTATTTTTTTAAAATTGCTAATCCGCGCTTTTAACCATTTCTGATGCTACTGTGTGCACTTTATTCTGTTTGAGCTAACTAATTGTCATTATTTTTTTGCCACGTACGTTGGGATAACATTTCTGGCCAATTTACTGTGTTTGCTCGAGATGCCCCGGTCCACCGCAGCCATTCTGGCTGATTGTTGTGGAGGGCGCCCCGAACGCTTAGAGGGAAGTACTCACTTCCGGTTCGTCGGCTAGCCGCCATCTTGGTCGACGGTCTAGCTGCTCGGACCTCCCCTGCACACCGAGTATTTATTCGGGTTCGAGAGTGGGACCAGGTTGATACTTGTGAGGTGCCCCTGCCAACCGGTGTATTTTTTTTAAATTGCTAATCCGCGCTTTTAACCATTTCTGATGCTACTGTGTGCACTTTATTCTGTTTGAGCTAACTAATTGTCATTATTTTTTTGCCACGTACCTTGGGATAACATTTCTGGCCCATTTACTGTGTTTGCTCGAGATGCCCCGGTCCACCGCAGCCATTCTGGCTGATTGTAGTGGAGGGCGCCCCGAACGCTTAGAGAGAAGTACTCACTTCCGGTTCGTCAGCTAGCCACCATCTTGGTCAGTGGTCTAGCTGCTTGGACACGGGTACCAGGAGTATGTAAGAGGGCAATGGTGCGGGAGCGCAGCGGACGCGCGCAGCGGGTGCGCCGGTGGCGCGCGTAAGGCGCCATAACTGCAAGCCGGTCTGTGCCCGTCCGCGCCTGCCCGGGCCCAGGGGCCACACATTATGGCCAATTTGCTACCTACTCTTCCGCGAAGCTTCGATCTCTAATACAGACCTGTCTCCCCTGCCTGGATCCTGTAACACTCAGCCGTTTAGGGGCTAACGGCATTCTCCATCCCCAGGCGTGTTCTGTTTACCCTTCCATAACCGAATCCTTTCATTCCTCTCGCGATAAAACCTCAGTGACTAAGGTTTCCACCTTCCGCTGTCTTTACCTGAACACCCGTTCTTTGGTAAAACATCAACTGGACATTTTCTTGCTTCTTACCACCGACAAACCTGACAATCTACTTATCAGTGAAACGTGGCTTACTCCCGACTCCCTGCCTGATATTCTTGCAGCCCTCCCTTCTGATTATTATATACTGTCAGCTAACCGGCCTTCCGGGAAGCCGGGGGGTGGTGTCGCGGCCATCATTCATAAGGACCACAAATTTACCATTCAGTCACCCCTGGTTCTGCCTGAGGTAGAGAACTTAGTTGTAAAAATCGATACAGATATTGGGACCCTGGTGCTGGTACTTATCTACCGTCCCCCTCTTGCAATGCCCACCTTCCCGATTTCTTTTAGTGAGCAACTGGCAACTCTAGTCGTCAACTATGCCAAGGTCTTACTCGTCGGAGACCTGAACTACTGGATTAATGATCCTGCATGCGGGCCTCAGGCCATTGAACTTTCTGAGCTCCTTTCTCACTTGAATTTTATTCAGCACGTTCGGACTCCCACCCATGAAAAAGGACATATTTTGGTCCAAATATGGTCCTATAATGTCTCCCTGTCTACACCTTTGACGACTCCGTGTATTTGGTCAGATCATCACCTAATACAGTTCTCGATCACCATGTATGGCCAGTTAAAGACCTCCAACCCAGTGGGAGGATTGACAAGGAAGTGGAGATCATTAAATAATCAGGACTTTGTTAGTGAACTGGCCAAATCAGTACCTATCCCTAGCCACAATGTTAACTCTATGGAAGAGAAGCTCTCGGAATGGCTTCTGGCAGCATGCAATGAACATGTGCCACTTATTAAATTCTCTTGCGCCCAACGATCAGATGCTCATAGATGGTTTTCGTCTGATCTTAAAAAACAAAAACTTGAATTGCGCCAATACGAGAGGAAATGGAGACATGGTTACTCCGTTGAAGACAGGGAGCTATATACGACTGCTTGCAGAGAATATAACAAAAGCCATATTGAACACCAAAGCAGCTTTTTTCTCTGAGAGAATTTTAAATGCTCGTAATAAATCTAAGCGGTACAAAAGGGGGTGGTGATGGACGGAGCATCTGAACCAATCAAACACTCACACCCAGTCAAAAGATCTGGGTTTAATCCATCACCGTTCTTAGGCCCACTCTGCCACCCCAGTTCAGACATGGCTATATGCAAATCAGTCTGACCCTGTGCCTCATGGGAACAGTCCAGCCCGAACTGCCAAGCCATGCCTTCCCTGGACCGGAAACAAGCTTCCGAGGACCGGTTTCTGGCATTACAGCCGTCTTCAGCCCCGCTTGCTTGAATCCAGTGGCAAAGTGAGCAAGGGACTCACGTCTAAGCATACCCTGCCACACTTATGGTGGCCAAAAGCGGGACAAAAGGGGGTGGTGATGGACGGAGCATCTGAACCAATCAAACACTCACACCCAGTCAAAAGATCAGGGTTTAATCCATCACCGTTCTTTAGCCCACTCTGCCACCCCAGTTCAGACATGGCTATATGCAAATCAGTCTGACCCTGTGCCTTATGGGAACAGTCCAGCCCGAACTGCCAAGCCATGCCTTCCCTGGACCGGAAACAAGCTTCCGAGGACCGGTTTCTGGCATTACAGCCGTCTTCAGCCCGGCTTGCTTGAATCCAGTGGCAAAGTGAGCAAGGGACTCACGTCTGAGCATACCCTGCCACACTTATGGCGGCCAAAGGGGTATAAAAGGGGGTGGGGATGGACGGAGCATCTGAAATAATCAAACGCTCAAATCCAGTCAAAAGATCCGGGTTTGATGCGTCACCGTTCTTTAGTCCACTCTGCCACCCCAGTTTAGACATGGCTATATGCAAATCAATCTGACCCTGTGCCTCATGGCAACAGTCCAGCCCGAACTGCCAAGCCATGCCTTCCCTGGACCGGAAACAAGCTTCCGAGGACCGGTTTCTGGCATTATAGCCGTCTTCAGCCCGGCTTGCTTGAATCCAGTGGGAAAGTGAGCAAGGGACTCACGTCTGAGCATACCCTGCCACACTTATGGCGGCCAAAGCGGTACAAAAGGGGGTGGTGATGGACGGAGCATCTGAACCAATCAAACACTCACACCCAGTCAAAAGATCTGGGTTTGATCCATCACCGTTGGCAGAGTGGGCTAAAGAACGGTGATGGATCAAACCCAGATCTTTTGACTGGGTGTGAGTGTTTGATTGGTTCAGATGCTCTCTCCATCACCACCCCCTTTTGTACCATAATAAATCTAAGGAAATTTTTAAGGTTGTGAACGACCTGTGTAATGATGATAGAACAGCCTTTGCGCAAGTACCCACTCAAGAGCTCTGTAACTCCTTAAATGATTTCTTTCTGGATAAAATAGCCATTATTAAAGAGAGCATACCAAAAGGTGCCAGCCTGGACTCCATGGAGGATATGCCTATCAATCCCTCCATATTAGATTCTATTCCTCCCACCGACCACTTTATATTGGCTGAACTTATGACCCGGGTCAAATCGGGCTCACCCAATGACTGCTGCCCCCCTCACGTCTTAAAAGACATTTTCTAGGGTTTACCTCATAGTGTACTCCCCCTCCTCAATGAGTCACTTGCGCAGGGCAAGGTTCCTGGCGCATTAAAAAATGCAACGGTGGTCTCCCTTATCAAAAAAACAGGGGCTGATCCTTCCAATCTCTCCAACTACTGGCCCATATCTCTTCTCCCTTTTGGAGCAAACATTTTGGAAGCACACGTGGCCAGGTGGCTCTCCAACTTCACTGAATCTTCAGATTACCTGGAACTCAACCAAGCCGGCTTTCGCCCGGCACATTCAACTGAGACTGTGATTCTAGCAGTCCAGGACACTATCAGATCCAACGCTGACAGGAGTATCAATCAAGCCTTAGTGCTCCTGGACCTGTCGGCTGCGTTCGACACGGTCGACCATACCATCTTACTCCACCGTGTCGAACAGGCCGGCCTGCGGGGTTCCTGACTGACCGTACCCAGGCTGTCAGGCTTGGGAACTTCGTTGCACCCAAGCTTGTCACTACTTGCGGAGTTCCTCAAGGTTCTTCACTGTCCCCGCTCTTGTTTAACTTATATCTCAAACCTCTATTACATTCTCTAAAAAACAGAAAGGTTACAATTTTTAACTATGCCGATGATCTGCAATTAATATTCCCACTGGACTCCCCAGACTCTGTCACTGAATTTCAGGCCACCATGCTGCACATTCAGCTGTGGATGGATCAGAACCATCTTAAACTCAATCCAGGTAAGACAGAGCTGGTGCTTCCGGGTAAAAGCGAGGCTAGCTGGGGCCCGCACTTCTGGCCGACAGAACTGGGGCCACATTCCTCGCCCTCCTCCTCGGTGAAAAGCCTCGGGAATATTATTAACGCAGATCTTTCACTTAGAGGACAGGTAGGAGCTGTGAACTCTTCTAGCTTCCATCAATTGCGCAAAATCAAAATAATTGCCCACCTGCTGACCCACCCTGCTCTCATACAGGTGCTTGCACTGGTCCTCTCACGGCTGGACTTTTCAAATTCCACCTACTTGGGCTTACCTGCATTTTTAATAAGGCGCCTGCAAATTGTTCAGAATCAAGCGGCCAGACTCATCCATAAACAACCCAAATGGCGATCAGCAAGACCACTGCTGGCTGATCTCCACTGGCTACCTATAGCCCAACGGGTTCCATTTAAGGTCGGCTGTTTGGCCTTTAAAGCCCTTCATGGAAAAAGTCCCAGGTTCATTAACAGCATGATTGTGAAGCATCTGCCTACCCAAAATCTCCGTTCAGCTCATCTCTACTTGCTTACCATCCCCTCCTTTAAACGGAAGCGACAAGGAGGTTGTCGTTTCGCCCATCTTGCCCCTAAAGTCTGGAATGCCCTCCCTTTGACAATCAGGAGCTGTGAAAATCTTATGGTGTTCAGGAGAGCCTTAAAGACCTGGCTGTTCAAGCAAGCATTTGCATAGTTTATCCGCCGGCAAATCTCTTCACTCTCAGCGCCATGAAACCCTTGGGTGTCCGTGCGCTTTAGAAGTTATTATTAACATAACATAACATAACATGTAACCAGGAATGTGACTCGTTCCAGAAAAAAATCTTATTTAGTTTGAAAAATGGGAACGATGCATTTAGGTACTAAAGATGGTATCTCCCAATGATAGGAGAAGACTGGGAATAATTAAATAAATATGTACAATGGTTGCTTATGATCAAATGATCAGACGGAATTCCACTATGTTGGTGTAGGGGGCAGGGTTCAAATCTGCTGATGAAAAATACCAAAGGGCAAGACTGTCTCTTACCAGCTTGGTGGACCTACTGTGTATGTTGCAGCTGGACAGTAGTGTGACTACTGGATAAATAGTACTTCATTAGCATACTGGTCTGCTAGATTCATTTATTGAGTTGACGCCAGGGTATGGTATCATTAAGACCCTGAACATGAGTTTTCAAGCGGTAAACCCAGCGTTGCTCCCTCTCTAGGAGTCTTTTCTGAAGGTTGCCAGTGCCTTTAACTTGCTCAATTATTGTCCATTGTATATCTGTATTTTTGTGCTGTTTTTCCACATAGTGTGCTGTAAGTCTGGTGGCTGTGACTGCTCGCCTGATCGTGCTTCTATGTTCACTAATTCGTATCTTGACTTTACGACTAGTCATGCCTACATAGAGCAGTTCACATGGACATTTCACAAGGTAAATTACTGACTCAGAGTTGCAGTTAGTGTGGGATCTCTGGGGCATATTATCAAGGGGCTTTATCTCCGCTTTTTTGGCTTTAAAAGCCAAGAAAGCGGAGATAAAATTATCTCCCTATTACCAAGCTGTCGCTAACACCAGTTAGCGACAGCTAATAGGAGATAGTGACCATCTTGGGCCCCGCTTTGCATGTCAGTGATATTTATCACTAATGACATGCAAAGTGGGCGTGCCAAGATGTTAGCGACTGAAAACAGTGGCTAACATCGCTATCTCCTATTACCAACTTTTGGAGATATTCGCGCTAAGCGCGAATATCTCCAAAAGCTAACACTTGCCCAGGAGCAGTTCTTAGCCATGTTATCCAATGGGAGGTGGATAACATGGCTAAGAGCATTTGCTCGATAATGCATGAATATCGCTGACTTTTCAGCGATATTCATGCATTGCGGCCGTTTTTTATCGCATTTGCGATAAACCTTGCTAATAGCAAGGTTTATCTGCGATAAAAATCGCCGATGTGCAGCGATAATTTTTGTCTCTAAACAAGTTAGAGACAAAAATTATCTCTATTGGTTGGTAATATGCCCCTCTGTTCCCACGGTGTTTACAATCCCAATTCAAGAGTTTTCGTGTGTTAAGTAAACTCACAAGCCACACATAACCCGCATGGATAATGTCCTGTTACTGGCGGAGTGTTCCAAAGTGTTAGTTGGTTCTCGCATTTGGGTTTGTATGTGTCTGTATGGATAAGTGTATCTCTCAGACTCTGATTTGTTTTAAGCGAGAACATAGGCTTCTCAAATGTTATCTTGTTTGATGTGAGTATGGGCCATTTTTTATTTATGATTTACTTCATATCGTTTGAAGATGAATTGAATGTGGTGACACAGATTATTTGTTGTGGTTGTGTTCTCTCTCTGGTTTCGGGGAGGGCCTCTCTTGGGGTGTTCTGGGCTCTCCTTTTGGCCTTTTCAATGATTTTAATAGGGTAGTCCTTCTCTTTTAGTTTCTCTGTTAGTATTCTGGCTTCCTTCCAGTAGTCCTGGACTTCAGAACAGTTCCTACGAATCCGTAAGCTGTAAGACACTCCTCATCCTCTTCGTTTGAGTTACACCCTGCAGTTATTAAAGGTGACCTGAACTGATACTCTTTCCCAATATTTTTGCCACCTGGGATGTGTTAAATGTCAAAATTATACTGCCGAGGTTTTGCACTTAGTCTGGTTATCCAGGGTGAAGGATCGCTAACCACATCAACGCCCAAAATACCAACCAATTGTTTGTGATAAGTCCGAAGTATACATTTTCTCCCTCAAACAAAACACTTGAACCTCTGTACTGCCCAACAACAAGCCAGTAATTCTTTTTCAACTTCAGGAAAAAAAACATTATCCGATAAAGCCCTGGCAGCAAATCCTACCATTCTCTCCACCTGGTATACAAATTGAGACAAGTTGCCCTTAGTCCACTGTTACTTGCGTCAACTGTGATAAAAAATTGAGTTGACGGATCATATGATGCCAATATATTTACAGACCCAATCTCTTCCTTCAACCTGACAAAATTTGCCTGGCGGTTCTCATCCCAATGAAAAACATTGTTCTTTTAAAGTAATTCTCTTGACGCTTCTGTTTTATTTGCAAATGTTTGTCATAAATTTTGCATTAAATTAACAAACTGCCCCATAAAATTAGATTTGGAGGCAGATTTACAAGCCCCTGGCGCCACGTTTGCGTCACTTTTAACATGGGAATAGTGACGCAAAAGTGGCGCAAGGGGCAATCATATCCACTAAACCTTGATGTGGTTCTACCCCATGCTGTAAAATTACATGACCTACATATACAATATTTGGTTTAGCAAACTCACACTTCTTTAAATTGGCAACAATACCTGCCTGTTCTAACCTTTCCAAAATAACACATTATGCTTCTCTTCCAAATTGCAATTCGGAATACTTTGTATCTTTTGTTTGCGATCTCAATTTTAGTCACAAACCATAGATAGGTTATCAACTCCCCAGCTTAATGATAATATACTTGCCTCTGACACCCCTTCTCATATGTGAAAGTAAATAAAGAGTTTGTTTGGGAGTGGGCAGTGATCCAAAGGACCACTGTCAACTCTTAAGCAAACTTTTTGTTTTATAAATTATTATTATTTTTGCATGCAATGACATACACGTTGATCTGCTGACCCCAGGAGACCACCATCATTGTGATAACTGTGATGGCATCCAAATGATGTAACTTGTAATTTGTGACCTATCTCATAAACAGTGATGAAGTTAGGTCGAATTCTGACCCACTTTGAATGGCGATTTTTTGCAAACCAACCTATTAGTATATAAGCAAGTTCTCAAAATAGAGAGTTGATTTGCAAAAAATGATGCGCAATTTGTGGCCATTTTTCTCAAATTGATTCTTTGTACATCTGGCCCCTACTACACCTACTGGGCTAGTCAGTCATCTAAATCTCATCATCTCCTGCATGGCGTCACTTTGGGATTTTTCTACCTTCCCTCCAATTCTCTAGTCACATCATTCTTCTTGCTTCTTTAGTTTCTTTTTTTGGTCTCGCCTGCCATTTCTATACAGATGAACCCGAGGTCTACACCGACCCTCCTTCACAATACTATTTCAAAATGCTTAACTGTGTTCTAGCAGTGGATATACTTCCTATTTTTTATTAGAGTTGTAGATACCAAAATAAGTAACAAACCAATGCATTCAGTACTACTGTTAAACATAATGTATTAAAACATCAGAATCAGGATAGCAGAAAACACTGAGAGTATAGAAAAATAGACATCAACTAGAAAGAGATCTGGCCACAAATATATTTTAGCCGATAGTGACCCTTGAAGCCTTTGGTTGTAAAAACAGCTGCTTAAAGCTCAAAGATCTGACAGAGCATAGACCACCAATTAGAAATACTGGGGGTGTAAATCGATCCAAGCTTTACCGATGTATAGGCGGGCATTGACAATTGCCATTGCAATCAGCACAGAGTCTCTCAGGTTGACATTTAGTTTATGAGGTAGCATTGTGTCTTTAGCAGACAAATGCATATCATATCCCAGATGTAAGGAGAGATGCATTGTGATATCAAACCAGGATGCTTTTAACATGTGGCATCCAGTGGATATATGGACAATGTTCGCAGAATATAGGCCACACTTAGGACAGCAGGTCTTACTGTTGGTGTCAACGCCTATTATCAGGGGCATAGTAGAGCCTGCATAAAGCTTAAGAATGTTGTAGGTTAAGACTTACATAAAGCACAGAGCAATGAATGATGTTAAATGCATCGGGGATCTTATCTGCTGATATAGTCTCTCCTAAACTACTGCCCCACTTGGCTGCAAGCAAAGGACGATTGTTTTCTTTCTGTCAGCCTTAACCCTGTAAAATAAACTAATTGAAAGTGTGTCAGCTGTGGTATAGAAGTACTTCAAAACATTAGAGGTCTCCCCAACTACTGACCACAGCTGATTCTAAAGAACGTAGCCCTAAATCTGTAAGTATTTAAAGAAATAATGAGACCTAAACATGTTTGAAGAGTAGACAAGAGATAGAACCCTGTCACATGAAAAAGCTGACTCACGGTTTTAAAACCTTGTTTATGCTAAAGTTTAGCCTCTATATCATGAAATACTGGGGGGAAATTAGGGTTTGCTAAACAGGGATGTGAATGAATGTACAACTGGAACTGCAAATTTGACCAGAATTTCCCCCAAAATGTAATAAATATCCTTGGTGATCTTAAACCCGACCCGTTTAAAGTAATTCAAATGAGATCGGATCGGCTTGTCTACTGAGAAACAGCCTAAATTCAGATCCAAGAGCCATTTGATACATCAATACAGAAGAATTCGAATGATGATCCATTAGCAGATTATGAATTTGATGGTAAAAGTCAGCCTAAAAATGCATCTAAAAATCAGGGAGTTGAAATCTACCTTGATTTGGCATGAATTTCAAATAACGAATTGCCCCCTTAACTCTCTTATCGCCTCAAATAAAACTGCCAATAACCCCTTAGAGGTGCCTGATAAATGAGCCAGGGACTCGGAGCGGAATCAAATTGCCCAAATTAAATATACAAATCTGGGGAGAATGTTCATCTTAACTATGTTGCATCAGACTAAAAAGCTAATAGGAAGATGATTCCAGGATCGCAGCTTTACACAAAGTGCCTGTAAGAGGGACTCATAATTCAGATCAATAAAACAAACCAAACTAGCTCATATCTTAACCTCAAGATGCTGAAGTGGTTCCAAGAATTGGGATCTCTACAGAATAGTCAAGCAGAACCTACGTTTTAGAGAAATTGAGCTTGTAGCCGAAGACTTCCCCAAACTTTTCCTCCTCAACCAGTATTTGGTCAAAAACTACTTCTGGACTAGATGAATAGATTGCAACATCATCTGCATAGGCACTGATTTTCAGTTCTATCCCATTAGATACTGTTGGCTGTATCAAAGGATTGAGAATAAGTAGCCAGAGATATGGTTCAATATAAAGGGCCAACAGTAGCATGGGGAATGAACAGCCCTAGTAAATGTACCCTACAGATTTTGAATGGGGATGAGCTATGTCCTGCAAGGATGAACCTAGTTTTGGGACTATCAGATAAGGACCTAACCCGAGAGAGGAATCTATTGGTAATGCTGAAAACTGGCAGGACTGGCCATAAAAATACAACCCAGTTGAAGGCCTTCCCTACATCCAGTAATATCATACCCACATTTCTACCCTTAGGGCTAGCCACATTGAAAACAGTAAAGGCAGTGTTTGTATTACTGGCAGTGTCCCTACCAGGAACAAATCAGTGCAGTTGGCGGGTGTCAATATACTGGACCAGAGGGGAATGTCTGGTTGGAAGGACTTTAGCAACTATTTTAGCTTCTGAATTGATCAGAGAAATGGGCCAGTAGGGTGGTCCCTCTTATCTGAGGGTTTAATCTTTTAAAGAAAAATAATATTTTTAGTGGTCTTCCAGGAGTCTAGAGTGTCGCTGCCACCCTCAGTATGCATAATCAGAGTCATAAATAAAGCGAAAAGTGTTTCACTAAGTACTTTGTAGAACTCAAGGAGAATTGTATCATCCTGGCTGCTTTTCCTGAAGACAGGGCGCTAATTCCTAACTTGAGTTCACTAACAGTTAAACCTTCTTCAAGTATTAGCTTCTGATCTTGCTCCACTTGAAGCAAACCCACCCTCTGTATATATTCATCAATCAAATGTTGTTTAACTAGAGCAGCAGGAGCATACAAATGTCTATTGAAATCAATGAACAGCTTATCTATAACTAATGGGTCGGAGTGCAAAACTCCCTCTCTATCTGACTCAATGATATTCCTATGCCATTCTTTGCTACTTCCTATCTATGACTTCCGCCATATTCAGTAACTTTTATTCCATCTTCATTTCCTCTAACCTGCTCCACCTGCAATCTAGGTGTTATCGTTACTCCACCACTATTGTTTTAAAATTGTATTTCTTTGGTTGCTCAGACTTGTCTCTCTAGTCTATTTAAATTCTTTAAATGCTGCACATATCTCACAGCTCTTGCAAAACCATTGGCTTTTCTCATCAGGGCTTCTGTTCCACCCCCTCTTCTTGTTCTCTGAGTTATGCCCCTCAAGAACAAATATTTGTTTCTCTGTTTGTTTTTTGTTTTAACTGCCTCCAAATGTCCACATTGCTCCATTGCGTACTACTCCGAACTGGCTGCCATCTCAATGTTGTCTCCTGCTTGTTTTCACTCTGCCCTATCTTCAAATGCATTAATTAACATGCCTCTCTAAATGCTTCATCTCCCCTTGGAACGTATCCTCATCTCTTTAAATTCCATTTCCTACACCTCATACCCCTTGTGCATGACAAGGCTTTCTGCCCAACACTTAAGATGCTCCTATATTTCCTCATTCTGCCTCTACTTTATCTTCACTTCACTCTCTTCTTAAAGAAAATCTTCTATCTCCCTCTATCAGTTCTTGTTATGCGATTTTATTACATTTAAACTATATTTTTGATCCATGTTAAATAATCATGTTCTGCGTTTTCAATAAAACACTCCATAAATTCCATAAAAGAAAGTGAAACAAAGGTCCATTAATGCTTAATGCATATGTATAATGCTTATTTCTTTACTCTTAATCCTTGAAGTGACTGAAAGCCAATATATTCTGCAAAGCGCACAATCGGGTGGTACCAATATTCTTGTTGGCAAAATGATCCAGAGAGCTAAGTGCTAATTGCTGACATCTGTGTGTGTTTTTAGGTTATGTGTTTACTGGCAAGATCTATTCAGACTTTCATTCTTCTGCTGTCAATAATTTTAAAATAGGGCAACAGTAACACTTATTTCCAAGACGAGGACAGCTCCAACACTATGCTATTAATCGCTCAATAAAATCAAGTTATTATCATTAAATTGCTTACCTCTACCTAAAAGGATTTTTTAAACGTTGCCAACTTTGAAAACGTTATTCAACTGTATTAAAATGCAGGTGACAAAAAAAGGCTCACAGTATTTTGTAGAAGAAAAACCTTACAAAAACCTACAGGTCAAATCTTCCACAAAAACCTTTTTCAGAGAATCAGCTTTGCAGATGTCCTTTCTTCCTCTTGAAAGCTTGAGGCTTACTTAACAGTTTTGCTTAATCTGTTCATAACCACAAAGCGGTGCAATTTTCCACAGTAACTGCCGTGAGTACTTGATTGATTTTAAGTAATGCGTGTTTTGATTATATTGAAGAGAGGGTTGCACCTCTAGTCCCACTTCCGGATTTCAAATGTTTGCTTTTTGTTACTCGCACGTGAAATCGTACTTCTGCCTCAACGCTTCAGCCAGTGCATAAACTGGCACTGGTTGCCAGCTGTTGCCTTGAACCCATAGTCATTCACACAACCATGCACACAAAAAGATAAACAAAAAACACACACACTTTCAAGTGTTCATGCGTACACACACAACATGCTTCTGTAGTGCAATGGCACACCAGCCATTCTATGGCAGCATGTCAGGAATATGGTACAGCCCTGTAGTGTCTCACCATAAAGAACTCAGGCAGACACTGTGAGTGTAATAACGGACCTTCTTTATTCCAGCGTCCTTCCTCTTCAAATCCCAACGGCTAACTAACTAGCTGCCCCTTGGGCTCCCCAGCTCCTCCCTTTCCGCCCGCCCTCGTCCCTCATGCGGGCTGGTCCTAGTGCCTGACCAGTTGGTCACTGGGCACTCTCACTACTGCATCGACATCATTACATCTCCCCCCTCTGTGAATAAACAAAAGACAAGAAAACAAAATGGACACCACGGCAAACAGCAAATTGTTCTTTCTTTAGAATTCTTCAATGAAGCGATACGGTTTCGTGATCATACGCCTGGGGCGTGACTGGAGGTTGGCACTGTCACTCTTGGTCTCATCAGCAGTCTCCATCAGTAACTGACTGTCAGTCGGCAGTGTCTCTGGGTCTCTTGGCTCCAGTTTCAGTTCAGTCAGTAGCTCTTTGATCTTTGGTCCGCACTTCTTGAAGTACGTCACGTTCCTGGTAAGTCTCTTCCCGTCGGTTTCTGCAGTGATCATAGTTCCTTTTTGTTGGATTACTTTGATTGGAGCCTCATGATATTGGCAATCAGTCTTTCTGTGCTGCTCTTGTCGTGCCAGCACCCAGTCTCCTTCTTGGATTTGAGAGGTGGTGGCATGGCGCCATTCATCCGCGTAGTCTTTCATTCTTTCCTTCTTCATCTTGTCTCTGGCCGCGATCTCCTCGTGATCAGAGTCGGAGTCCAGTTTGTGCGCTGCCATGCTCATCATTGGTATCCTGGTGCGCACTGGGCGTCCTAGCATGAAAGTGGCAGGACATTTGCCTGTGGTGGAATGAGGCGTATTTCGGTATGCCCGCAACACCTCGCCGAGTGCTGTCTGAAGGCTCTTTCCGGTGAGTTCTGCTTGCTGGATAGTCTTTTTGATCGTGGCCATGAAGCGTTCGATCATTCCGTTGGCTTGTGGCCATAGTGGTGTGAACTTGCGGTGTGTGAAGTTGAGGTGTTGGGCAAAATCAGCGAAGTCATGGCTGTTGAAGGGGGGTCCATTGTCTGACTTCACCACTAGTGGAATGCCCCATGCGGCAAAAACCTCATCTAGGATCGGTATGACACACAATGCTCTTGTGGAAGTACACAGTTGTGCGATAGGGAATCTGGAATACTCATCCATGATGGCCAGGACGTATTGGCCCGATTTGATTGGCCCAAAGAAGTCAATGGCAATGTGTTGCCAGACACCCTCCGGTAGTGGAGACATTTGAAGTGGTGCAGGGGGATCGGGACGACTCACTAGTTGGCATTGCGGACAGTCCTTCAAGGTCGTCTCCACCATCAGGTCTAGTGTTGGGAACCAGACTCTTTCACGGAGTGCTCTTTTTGTGGCAACTATGC
The DNA here is from genome assembly GCF_964261635.1 of Lissotriton helveticus. Lineage (NCBI taxonomy): Eukaryota > Metazoa > Chordata > Amphibia > Caudata > Salamandridae > Lissotriton > Lissotriton helveticus. The sequence continues at coordinate 863,653,477 of NC_136068.1, read as the reverse complement.
CCCGGTGTCCCTCATGCGCTAGGTTGATGACCCCTTGTCTGAGTCCTCGCGGGATCACTATTCTGGTGTCCCGTAAGATGAGGCCATTCGCTGCTATCGATAGTTCATCATTGATATGTTTAAATGCCGCCATTTCTTGGTTGCTTTGTCCATTGCTTGGTGTATGTCTCCAGCTGTTAGTTTGGATCAGCCGTTTCACCTCTTGCAGGGTGGTATCCGTTTGCGTCGCTTCGCAGATGGCTTCTAGTGGAACAGCTGGAGGTCTCGCTTGGTTCACCACAAAGTGAATGTATTCATCAGCGATTGATTGTTCTGATTTGTCTGATCTGAGGGGGTGTCGAGACATGTAGTCTGCAGGGTTTGCATCTTTTCCTGGCTTGTGAATTATGGTATAGGTGTACTCTTGGAGCCTTAGGCCCCATCGCTCTATTCTCGGTGGCATTTTTGCACGCGGGTTTCCGAATATTGTGATCAGAGCTTGATGGTCGGTTATCAGTATGAAGTGTTTTCCAAAAATGAAAATGTGGAAGTGTTCACACGCCCAGACGACAGCCAAGCTTTCTTTTTCTGGCTGTGAGTATGCCCTTTCTGTGTCCGTCAGACTTCTGCTGGCATATGCTACTATGTGCCGTTGGTCTCCTTCTCTATCATATTATGCAAGGATGGCTCCTAGTCCTACAGGACTGGCATCTACTGTTATTTCTGTCTTTCTTTTTGTATTGAAGTATGCTAGGTTCTTTGCTGATTCTACAGTTCTCTTGATCTCTCGAAATGCCCCTTCACATTGAGTGGACCACTGAAAGGGCTGTCCTTGTTTCGTGAGCATCCGTAGCGGGTAGCTTAGCGTGGCGTAGTCAGGTATATATCTGGAGCAGTAGCTGGCCATTCCTAGGAACGATCGTACATCGCCTACGTCTTCCGGGCTTGGTGTATCATTTAGTGCTGCTACCTTTTCTGGGTCTGGTTTCATGCCACTTCCAGAGAATAGGTGTCCGAAAATTTTTAGTGTTGGTTTGTGAAGTTCGCACTTATCTTTGTTGAATGTCAGGTTCGCGTCCATCAGAGCTTGACAGACCTGATCTAGTGCTTTGTTATGTTCCTCAGTCGTTGCTCCGTAGACTAGGATGTCGTCGCTGTAGTTTAGGACCTGTGGGATGTGGTGTATTGTTCTCCTGATAGCCTCCTGGAATATCTCTGCTGCGGAAGACACTCCGAAACTTAGTCTTTTATATCTGAATAGTCCAAGGTGTGTCGAGAATGTTGTTATGTATCTCGACCCTTCGTGCAGTTCTAGCTGGTGGTATCCTTTGTTGAGGTCCAGCTTCGAGAAAATCTTGGCCCCATTGAGGGAAGTGATCATGTCACTGATGTGGGGGCCTGGATGTCTCTCTCTCTCTATTGCCGTGTTGGGCGCCCTCATGTCTACACACAGACGGACTCGGTCAGTTTCTCCTTTCTTTGGGACTACCATGACTGGGGAGATCCATGGGGTTGGTCCATCTGTTCTCTCGATGATGTCGGCTTCCAGTAGGTCTTGTAGTTCCTTCTCCACGGCTTCTTGCAGGTGGAATGGGATTTTTCGGTGGTGTTGCGCTACGGGAGTGATTTGTTCATCTATGTGCAATTTTATTTGGCAGTTCTTCATCTTTCCCAGGCCTTGAAAAAGTTTGGGGAATTTCTTGATGAGTGCTGGTTTCTCGGTGACTCTGAATAGGAGGCTCACTAATTTCAGTCGCTCAGCAGTGGCTAGGCTCAGGAGGCAGTCGGCTTCAGGCCCCTCGATGACATGGATGTATGCTGGTATTGTCTGATATTCATATGAAAGTTCGGTCTCGAACTTCCCAAGACATGTGAGTGGTTCCTTGGCCATCCACGTATATACTTGTACGTGGGCATCAACTAGCTTTGGTGGTGGTTTCATGCCTTGGTATTCCGTCACTGGTAGATAGTTTAGCGTTGCTCCACTGTCTAGCACGAATTTGACGAGGTGGGAGCCGACCCTGATGTCTAAGCGTTGGTATTCTTTTAGCTGATCTAGGTCAGCTACACGGTAGAGGTATTCCTTTCGACCTCGGGGGGTGGGCGATGGGGATCGAGATTCCCTTGATGACGATCGCCGAGATTGGTATGTCCTGCCGGAGCGGCAGCTAGATTGTGACGACCCAGAGGATGAGTCTCGTCTGTCCTGGACTGCTCTGACATGATGACGACTGTTTGAGGGTGGGCGTCGTCGGTGTCTGTCCCCGTGGTCACTCTTCGGTACTGCCCCACACATGCTTTCAAAATGGTTGTCTCTGCCACATTTCCGGCATTGTTGTCCTAGTGCGGGGCAGGCATCTGCATGTGGGAAGTCATATCCGCATCGGTAGCATTTAAGTTGTCTGTCGGATCGTCCCTTCCTGTGGCTCGTGTCTTTGTTTCCTTTGTGTGACCGGTGGTGATGTCTCTTTGATCTGGAGGAGCGAGTTCGTGGTGAAGACCTTCTGTGCTCTTGTCGCGATTGCATTCTGAAAACTTGTTCCCGTCTCTCACTTTTCCCAGTCTCCATCTTCTTTGCGTGTTCGTCTGCTTGTTCATCCACTCTTGTCATCTCCACGATCTCTTCCAATGTGTAGCTTCTCTTGAGTAGTTTGCGTCTTAGCGGCTCGGAGAGACAACCTTCTATCACTCTTAGTCGCAGTGCGTCCTCAGTTGAGAATTTGTCAAAGTCACAGTGTTTCGACAGTCGTTTCAGACGTGTTACAAATGCCCCCATTTGTTCACCTCTTTCTTGAGCGGCCAGGTTGAAAGTGTATCGCTCAAAGTCGACGTTCCTTTTGTGTAGGAACTTGCTGTCCAGTGCCTCACGTATTTTAGTGTAGGAGTCTTCTGGTAGGTCTTTTATGAGTCGTCCACCTTCTCTGCCGATCAGGTTCTTGAGAAAAAGTAGTTTTTCTTTGGGGTCTGACACCTTGGATGCTTCCATGAAGTCCTCAAAATCCTCTATCCATTCTTGCCATCGTGGGCCCATGCTCCTGCCGGATTCAATGACAAGTGGTTCGGGGCGGCGCAGGAGAGATGCTCTCATGATACTCTCGGAACCTGATTCAGGCATTGTATGCTTGTAGTTCTTGGCGGCTTTGTAGTCCTAATTCACTTTTTGTTTGCTGCACTCGCCAGTGCTTGTTTGCTATTTTGTTGCACTCGCCAGTGCTTGTTTGCAGTCTTTGTTGCACTCGCCAGTGCTTTATTATTGCTTTTGTTGCACTCGCCAGTGCTTGTTTGTTGCTTTCGTTGCGCGTGCCAGTGTTTGTTTATACTGTTTGTTGCACTCGCCAGTGCTTGTTTGTTACTTCTGTTGCATTTGCCAATGTTTGTTTATTACTTCTGTTGCATTTGCCAATGCTTGTTTGTTTCTACTGTTGCATTTACCAATGCTTGTTTGTTACTCTTGTTGCATTTACAAATGCTTTTTTGTTACATCTGTTGTATTTGCCAATGCTTGTTTGTTGCTTGCAGTGCTTGTTTGTTGCTTGTCAGTGCTTATTTGCTGTTTCAGGCTCTTTGCCTGACTTCAAAATGGCCGCCGATGATTCCTCGCAGGGGATTGGTCAATATTGCCTGACTTCAAAATGGCCGCCGGGAATCTCGTTTTCAGCGAGATTTCAGTCGTTTCTGCTCGTTTCTGCGACCGGAGCCACACATTCACTCGGCGCTTCGATTTTCCACTCACCACTCGTCGTTTTCAGCCGCGATCCACCGCCAGAGTCACTGTTGCAGGTGAGGTTTCTTTTCTTCGTCTTTTGCCGCCGGAGTGGGCTCCCGGTTGTTTTTTTTTGTTGTTGTTTATTTGTTCATTCCTCACACGTGGGGCTGTCTTTACTACTTCTGCCGCCGGGTGGGCTCCGGTGGGCACTTTCGCTCGAGCCTCACACGTGGGGCGAGCTTGGCTTCTTCTGCCGCCGGGTGGGCTTCGGTGGGCACTTTCGCTCGAGCCTCACACGTGGGGCGAGCTTGGCTTCTTCTGCCGCCGGGTGGGCTCCGGTGGGCACTTTTGCTCGAGCCTCACACGTGGGGCGAGCTTGGCTTCTTCTGCCGCCGGGTGGGCTCCGGTGGGCACTTGCACAGCGCGCTCGAGCCTCCAGGCACGGGCGCGAGCTCCGCTCTGTCCGCCGCCGAGGTGGGCACTCGGTGGGCACTCGGTGGGCGTTTTTCTGCAGCGCGCTCAAGCCTCCACACGTGGGGCGAGCTCCGGACCAGTCGGTCACCGGTTGCTGCTGTGGCTGTTTGCTTGCTCAGGGTTCTTTTACCTTCGTCACCAGTTGTAGTGTCTCACCATAAAGAACTCAGGCAGACACTGTGAGTGTAATAACGGACCTTCTTTATTGCAGCGTCCTTCCTCTTCAAATCCCAACGGCTAACTAACTAGCTGCCCCTTGGGCTCCCCAGCTCCTCCCTTTCCGCCCGCCCTCGTCCCTCATGCGGGCTGGTCCTAGTGCCTGACCAGTTGGACACTGGGCACTCTCACTACTGCATCGACATCATTACAAGCCCCTGTAAAGTTGCCGGGTCATGGGCCACTCCATTGTCCTGGATCGCACAGGGGGGAAGCAACCGCCCACCCACATTTGTGTAACATATTGGTAGTGGCTGGCATATGCCAGAAAATAAAATAAATAGCCCAGCGCACCTGGCGTGGTTAGCAAATAGCCACTACAACACCAGAGCGTCCGTGTCTTTATTTTCTTGCGTGTTGGGGGGCCCAATCCCCAACATTACATTGGCGATGAGCGAGTCCACAATACCCATGTGTGCCTGCCCCCTCCCTACGCCCAGCGGCACCCAGTGAGGTCCCAACTCACTGCTGGCACTGTCAGCTCCCTCTGACGTCTCACTGGACGTCAAGCGCGAAGTCACAGCTCAACATCGGCACCACCCGCTCCATCTGATGATCCCAGGACATCAGGAGCAATACATCCTCTGCATAGGAAGCCGCCAACCTACCATGTCCCCGCCCGCTCCCCTGGTCTCCAGGGGCAGGGCCCTGCCCTCCTGCTGGCCCATCCTCCTTCCCACAGTGGCCGCACCGTCTCAGTGATATGTGGAGAGGGCACAGACAACCAAAGAGCTCAGCTGAGCTCAGGCCCCTCTACTCTGCCAGCCTGGACCATACAAATAAACAAACAGGAAAAGTTACAGAATGTGAAGCAGCTCTTCAGAGGAAAAAAGTGATACAAATACAAACAACAGAAAGGATAAAAACGCCAAGGAAGCAAACCATAAGGGACCCAGGACACAGCAGGCCTGCAAAGAAAGGGCTACCACCACTGCAAAGAACCCAGGTCAGTGAAACCCTCTGCCCTCCACAGCTGCACTAAGACACTCTTTAACCCTGTACTGTGGTTCATGTGGAGCTCCCACTCACCGCCGCGGCACGCCACCTCCAGCCTCATGGCATCAGTTCCCCCACTAGAGCCCTTCACAATCACAGGGTCGCCACCCTCCCAAGCTGCTCGATGTAAGGCGTGGGTCGAACGCCTAGAGACATACTTTGAAGCTGTTGAGATCCCAGCTGGGCGCAGAAGCCCTATGCTTCTTCATTTAGGGGGAGCCGACATCCACAAAATGTCAAAGTCCATAGTCAAAGCAGGCCCCCGCATAACTATGCTACCTTGTGGGATGCCATCACCACACACTTTGAGCTGTTCACCAACCCTGACTATGAACGGTTACTCCTACGTCAAGTGCAACAGTTGCCAGATGCCAGATGAGTCAGTCCATCTTTGTATTGCTGCATACCGCTTACCGTAATTGTTGCATATTGCTGTTATCACCTGCTGCCATCTCTGCTGCCATTCCTGCCCAGGGGGGCTGCTGACACCTGCCATCAGCCTCCATTAGACGCACACGGTCCAGGGGACCGCAACTCCCAGCCTGCTGTGCGTGGCGCACAACTAACTACGTCACTGTAGAAGCACCAGGATGCGCTTCAAAAGCGGCCGCGGCCTACCGCAGCGCGGGTCCCGCTTCTTTGTATTGCCACATACTGCTTAATTGCTGCATATTGCTGTTATCACCTGCTGCCATCTCTGCTGCCATTCCAGCCCAGTGGGTCTGCTGACACCTGCCATCTGCCTCCATTCGATGCGCACAGTCCAGGGGGACCGCAACTTCCAGCCTGCTGTGCATGGCGCACAGCTAATTACGTCACTGTAGAAGCGCCAGGAGATGCTTCAAAAGAAGCCGCGGACTCCCGCAGTGCAGGACACGCGCGGGCATGCCTGGCCGTGCCCTGGCGGGCCCGTCTGCGCCCGTCAGCAGCCGGAAGAGGCCGGGCTGGGTCAGGTTATTTTCATCTGGTGCACTGGACCTCTACGGACCTATACCCAGACTATTGGGCCCAGAGACCGTGAACTAGTAATCAGGAACTGAGGTACGAGGCCACAGAATTGCATAGTCGTGCTGTGTAAATATAACTTGTCCGAGGAAAATGGTGTAGAAACTAACAGCAAAAAGGAAATCACTAACAGGCCAAGGAGTGGTAGGGACATTGGATGCCTTTCTTTTAAGGGCAGAGTCAGCCCTTATCCACGAAATCGCTCTTATTGAACGTACGCTATCATTAGATCCACATCCTCTTGCAAGACAGCCTACATTGCTTGACCCCGCAGATTACACTAATTCTGGCTCTTGCTCTCCCCCGACCATTGTGTTGCCCAATCAGGTCCCTGTACCGGACAACGCCCCACAGATACATTTTTTTTTGTGTTTTTTTTGCAGAGTTTTTATATAGCGCGAACTAGACCCGAACCGAATCAGGTATCAGAGCGCTCTACATAGCACCAGTTACGTTACATGAGGACACACTTTCATTTTAGGCACGGGGAGATTAAGTGATTTGCCCAGAATCACAGGAGTTTTTTCACGGAGTTTAAAATGGTGATATGGGTCAATTGGCTAGGGAGCTTAAAAAATCTCTAGAAGTCAACTGCGTAGTGCTATCATTGGGGTCACCAGATCTGGTCTAAGCAATACTTGAAAGGGTGGGTAACTGGTTTATAGAGAAAATGGGGATTAGCATCCTACCTCTTGGTTACTTTTACAAACCGCCTGGTCTTACACCCTACACACAAGGGGAAGTCCGGGGGGAGGGGTGACGGAGACAGCATAGATATGCCATCCCTGTGAATAATCACTTTGACTTTTTCAACCCCCTTGTTGATAATGATTGACTATCCTCACTGGATAGACGATTAGCTATAGATATAAGTACCATAAGGGAAAACATGGCAGTAACAATATTAAAGGATTGCCTGGAAGCCCAGGAGACCTGTGATCCCATGCCGTCTCATATGTTAATTGCAAAGGAATTTCCCAAGAAATGTACCATTGGCATCCTTTACGCGGGGCAAAGGCATAATAGTAGCACCGATTCCAAAGTACCTATCACAGACCACCTGAACATTGATAATGAACTAACCCTTAGACCCCAGGGTAGCAGCCACACTGCTGAACCAGTTACAAGTAATTTACACTTGACTACAAATATCGATGTGTCAACCAATAACACTCATAGTACAGCTAAGATTACGCCCTTGTTGCAACACCATTTAAGATCATGCCCGATTAACTCAACCAGTGTCAACGATTTCCGTAACTGTATAGATATCCATGGGTGTGCACCCTTAATTATAAATGAGGCAAATAACAGTCTAACAATAATATCGTAGAACCTGGAGAGTATCCATTCTAAACTCCAAGACCCATATTGGTTCTCCTATATAGGGAAAAATGATATCTGTGTCTTCCAAGAGACCTGGGCCGTAGAAAGGGTACATATAAACGGTTATATCACTTATAGTGTGGAAGCTAACCCACCCAAATCAAAGGGTAAGGCTATTGCTGAGCATTAATTCCCAAGATGTTATGGGGATTCAGCGTATCTTTTAGACCGGCTTAATTTTGACCATGTTCAATGTTTATGCTTGGTCAGAATTAACTAGCAGCAAATCTCCTGTACTCTCACTGCTAGATGATTTGGTTGGAGTATACCAAATTAACTCTAAAATTATAGTTGCGGGGGATTTCAACACTGCATTCGAACCGTCCATCCTACTGAGTGCTCTGCTCGAGGAAGAGGATGAGCTATGGGGTATCCCTAACCTGGTTGCTGGTGAACAAGGCCAACGACTATCAAATGTCTCCTTGCAGATTGCTTCTTTAATCACAGGTAGGAGCTTGATCGCTTGTAATGGGAGAACTGCATCTGATTTAGGGAGGAATTCCACCTTTAATAGGGGTGCCTACTCTAGTATTATCGATTATATATTTGTAGACGTAAGAGTGTGTTCTCTGGTAGAAGATATGAGTATTGAACAACGGGATGCCAGAGATCACAATTCTTTATTATTAAAAATGAGGGGTACGGTCCTGGATAGGAATTTCTCAAGTCATACTACTAAAAACGAAGAGCCGCACATAACTAATAATCGTAGAAGAGTTACTCTGCCTAAAGTCCAAGCTGACCAGGACTTATATACTAGAATATACAAGCTCTTCATTTTGTTTTTAACTAACTTGTGTAGCGGTGCGGGAAATACACAACCATCAGAATTAACACATATCGTATTGGTGCACCATACATTTTTTTAAGTCTTCCAAACTGTTTTTACTAGAAATAGCTCTGGCAGAAGGCCCCCCAGCATAGGGGAAAATAAGTGGTTCAATAACGAATGTAAGAAAGCCAAGAAGGCTCTGCAATTAGTAGTTAGAGAGCTCTCTAGAACCGAAGTAATCTAGGCTGGTAACAGTTATAAAGTAGCGCTAAGCAAAGCAAAGTGAGACGCTGCCAAGAAAATTTGGCAAGATCTGGTCCTAGCTGCTCAAAGTAGGGATAGTCACCTTTTTTGGCATATTGTTTCAAAGGGGAGCACGGAGAATGTTTCGACTCTTAGCTACCATATCCAGCCGGAGACTTGAGAGGACCATTTTTTCAAATTATATTTCAGAATAGAGGATCAGGGCCGTTTAAACACCAACAAGGCTGAACACAGCCCAGTTACTATTGCCCCTGTGGTGAATACAAACAACCCAGCACTGGCTTTCAGTCTAGAGGACACTCTGTCAGCGATCAGTAGATTAAAGGCAGGTAATGCTCCTGGCCCTGATCTGATTCTGGGCGATTTATACAAATCAGAACCAGTTATATGGACCCCGTATATAAATCTCTTGTCTAATTGCATTGCGGCTGGTGGGGACATCCCAGAAACCTGGAGGAGAGCGGAGATAATTACCATCTACAAAAAGGGCTGCTATCCCCTCCAATTGCAGACCCATCAGCTTGATAGACAATTAACAAAAGATTTTTTCTAGGCAAGTCTTAGATAAAATACAATGCTGGGTGGATGACCACATGATATTGTCAATACACCAGGCGGGTTTTCCTTCCAAAATAGGCACGTGTGACCAAGCTTTCAGATTCACTCTATGAACTTGAAAGTATGTGCTACTCAGGAAACAGAAGCTTTATGTAGCATTTGTGGATCTGTGAGCTGCGTTTGATCTAGTAGCACGTGACTTGCTCTGGAAGAATATGCTCGACCTAGGTGCCCCTGCGGATTTGGTAACAGTGAAAGCCCGACTTCATATGGATAATTATGTCCAAGTAAGATGGGGGAAAAACAGCGAACTAACAGAGAAGATACCAATACAGCGAGGGGTGCGTTCTCACCCCCACGCTGTTTTCCCTGTTTATAAATGATGTGGCGAGTCGCTTAATGGTTTGTAGGAATGATGCACCCTCCCTGAACGACGAGACCGTCCCTATCCTTCTCTTTGCAGATGACTCCCTTTTAATATCTAAAACACCTATGGGTCTGCAAATACTATTGGATGGATTTTTAGAATTTTGTAGGGATAGGAGATTAGAACTTAAGACCTCTAAGACAAAATACATGGGGTTTAGAAAAGTACGGGGTGGTCTACGGCAGTTCAAGATTACACACGAACCCCTCGAACGGGTAAAACATTTGACTACCTAGGCATAGGTCTGAACAAGTCACTCAAATGGGAATACCAGCTTAACAAGAGTTACCCAACCCTATGCCAAAGATCCAAATCTATACTAAGATTCCACAAACAACCCAACCCCTTTCCCCAGCTCTGGAAATCTATTGTGCAAAAGCCCAAAGTGGAGCCCTGTACAAAGCCGAGATCTGGGGCTACCCCACTGTTAATAAGCTAATGACTTGTGAAAACATTTTTGTTAGGTCCCTTATTTCAGTACCTATTACAACTCCTCTAATTCCCCTTTTTGTGATCTTGAGTTGGAGAATTGGTGAACTGGCTACCCAGAAACCCTTAACCTACTAGTTGCGCCTATGGATAATTCCCAATTTACGGATTACTGAGACTCTCTACGGGAGGTTATGATGATGAATGGTGGAACAAAACTTCCAAGGTTTAAGCACATCGCAGCTTGGTACAAGTTAATGAATATGATGGATCTGTGGGAACATCCGGATAGGGCTACAAGAGACGATCTATTGAGATTAAAAGCCAGATACTGGGAGGTGGTGGGAAATCACTATACTAATAGTTTGACTAGTGGTCAGTTATCATCCAACTTTTTAGCTATAAAATCATGTCCACAATTCAAACCCTTCCTGGACCAAATCTCGCCTCCCCCCTTGCAAAAACCTCATATGTTGGCATCAGATACGGCAATATGCTCCTTAAATTTCCTAGAGAGGAGGCTATTGGCTTATTACTAGATTAATTTCCTTCCTGTACTACCGTCAAAGAAACTGAAGAACAATTTCTGTTTTTCTGCCCTAGGTACCAATAGTTACGCAGGAGGTGGGTAAAACCAATCTGCCTCAATTTAGGAGCTAGGCAGCATAAGATTGTGTATAGAATCGTAACAGCGGATGTATATGAGCCGATAGTTTTTGCTGTTAGCCGCTTTTTATTTGCCTTCTGGATAATCAGACAGAAGCTTTTATCACAGATTGCACTGTAATATTAATGGTCTCATGTTAACGATGCAATTTATGTATTGCGTATTGCAGGATTGTTTCCCACTTATCTTTTTGGGACTTGTACGCTGTATGGTTTATAGTAGGAAGCATGCCTTACAGTTATTACTTAATGTATTTTGATGTATGCTTGGCTGGCCACTTTTATAGTCCTCTTTGTAATAGCTATTTGGAAATGGACTTGTTTTTATATTTTTTTTAACTGTAAATAGATAATGTTTTATCTTTTGTATACTTTGATGGTTTTGTACAAATAACAGAATAAAGTTATTTGATGATGAAGAGTCAGTAGATGTTTTCTATGGGCGGTTTAGAGAGCTGGCCAGCACCTTCACCCTTCCGGATGAAGACGACGTAGTCAGAACCCAGTTAATTTAAGGGTGTACCTCCTCAGAATAGTGTGAGCGCATCCTGCAAGAACCCAACATGTCCATGAGAGACATCCTGATGCTAGGGCATTCAAAAGAGCTCTCCAATTACCTTAAAACCTACTAAGCAAGGACCGCAGCGTCACACATGCGGATGGTGAGGGAACCCGTACCCCCACAAAGGAACATGCCCAACCAATAGGCAATACATGCAGTGCGTGTGGCAAGCAAACCCACTTTTCCAAAGTCTGCCGCTCTTCGCAAGGACAACGGTCTGAAGGGCCCACAGAAAATGGTGCGCATAATAGAACCGCACCCGGAAGACATGTTGGACATCGACATGGATGAAGATGAAGCAGCTGTCGATCATGTGGTGAGAACGCTAGACACCCTCAAGGCAGCCCGCCATCTCGCATGTTGTGCAAAATCAGAGTGCAGGACCTCCCAATAACGGCTCTCACAGACACGGGAGACACAATTAATGTCATGGCCGTGGACATTTACCACAGCCTACCTGACCCACCAGCACTTCGAAACACCATCATGCAAGTTTACGCCTTTGACTAACGCTCACCGCTGAGACTTTGTGGCTTGTTCCAAGCATATTAATCTCACGACTCCACACGTTAAAGAGCAAAAGCCTACATTTCACAAGAAGGAACTGTGTTCCTACTCAGCTGCTGCACTGCTCAAGACCTCAACCTCATACAATTTGCATTTGACATGCACGTGCATGATCTAGACAACCTATTGCAGGACTTCACACCACTGTTCGATGGGATCAGGTGCCTAAAAGGTACAGCCATCCATCTGCACATTGACAAGTTGGTTGCCCCTGTGGCCTTCAGACATCATAGGGTTGCTTTCCATCCCGACCCAAAGTGGAAGCCAAGCTGAAACTCTTAGAGAAGGGTGGCATCATTAAACATGTACGCGGTCCCACACAATGGGTATTCCCTATTGTGGTGTCGAAGTAACCCAAGCAAACTGACGTTGTGCGCATCTATGTCAATATGAGGGTCCCAAATTTAGATCTCCAGGGTGAACGCCACTTCACACCGACTTTAGACGACATCATTGGTGAGCTGTCAGTCTCCAAATGGTTCTCCAAAATGGACCCCGGGTCTGGCTACCATCAGATACTGCAACATCCTGATTCCGGCTCCATCACCACCTTATCGACCCACGCAGGGCTCTGGAGGTACACAAGGCTCAATTCTGGCATTTCCAGCATGGTTGAAGTCTTCCAGAACATCTTAAAAGGTGTCCTCCACGGCCTGCATGGGGTACTCAACGTGAGCGTTGCCATCCTTTTTTACTCCCCCACATTGGAAGAGCATCTTACTTGCCTCCATGCTGTCTTCTCATGACTTAAAGAAAGTGGGCTTACATTACACCGTGAGAAGAGTGACTAAGGAAAGACATCAGTTTCTTGGGATATTGCAAATTGAAGGACATTCAAGAGGCACCCGCCCCATCGTCAGTTGTCAGGATTCTGCAGCTTCTTGGGCATGGTACCCTACTGGGGATGCTTCATAAAGAACATATCAGACCTCACTTGCCCCCCCAGAGATCTGACCAAGTCATCCAGCCCGTGGGTGTGGGGGCCTGAGCAGGAAGAATCTTTCCAGCAAACAAGGCCGGTCTCTCCACAGACATCACTCTGGTATATTTCAACCCCCTGAGAGAATCACAGCTTGTGGTGGATGCCAGTCCCACCGGCCTTGGAGCCGTCCTGGCCCAATGACAGGAATGCGGAGAATGGGTTCCGGTAGCATACGCCAGCCATACGCTCACACCAACAGAGCAACGCTATTCACAAATAGAGCGTGAGATGATTGCCATCCTAAGGGGCGCGGACATTTCTACATTTACTCATATGGCCACCCGTCTGTCATCATGGGCCGCAAGCCAGTGATCCCACTCTTTCAAGGGTCCTCGTCACGCCGTCCACCGAGAATTGAGAAGTGGATCCTGCAACTGCAAGAATTTCAATTTACAGTTGAATACCGACACGGGACCTGAAACCCTGCTGCTTCCTTTCAAGGTATGCCCAACCGGCCACGCCTCCCTAAGCCGCAGAAGCCGCAGCAACCCAAGACTATGTAAAAATTATCGTGGATAGATCCAGACCTCTACCGATGTCCCTGGAAGAGGTAGTCGCCACCACCCAGCACGATGACTGCCTGCAAATTGCCATCAAAGCTGCCACCACTGGGGACTTGCGAACGCTGCAAAACCCAACTTCCCTCCACACAGAAACAGGCCAGTTGACTCTGAAAGTCCTGCATCAGGTCCGCCATGTACCGTCCGTAACCAGTGATGGATGCCTGATCAGGGGCCCGACTAGTATTACCAGAAGGTCTTACACAGAAGGCTGCGCTCCTAGTGCATGGAGCACACCAAGGAATCTAAAATCCAAGAACCGTCTCAGGAACTAATTCTGGTTTCTAGTTCTGGACCAGAAGGTGGAAGCGGTTGTGCAGAACTGTTGTGTCTGCCTCCCCACAAGTCCACTAGACTGTCCGGTGCCAATTGTGAGAAGTTGGCCTGGTATATGATGCTCACTAGTTCTAGTGATCACCTTGTACCATGCCAAGCAACCCTTATGGTGCAGGTTGTAAAGTCAACCTTATAGACAAGCTATCCTAGGGGTAGCATGGACTAAGCAGTCTTAGGCTAAACTCTGTAAAGGCATGTGAAGCAAGCTGTTTTACCATACACAATCCCTTGAATACCAAATGAAAGGACACCACACAGATATATATTAAAAATAAATATAGATTTATTTCTACAAATAACCCTGATACTCTTTATGAGCACAGAAGCAAATGCGTTAAAACAAAACACAGTTTAAATACACAAAAGTTGCACAATTTTGGATGAGCCCTAGGGGCCACCTAAACCATATACTAAAATAGTGGTATAAGAACCACTATGGGGAAAGTGAAGAGGCCTAGGGCCTGGGGAATCGCTGGAGCTGTTCGGGACTAGCAGTGAAGAAGTCGGGAAAGGCCCGCGGGACTCGGGTGCAGTGCGGAAAGTGCACGCTTTACCAATGCAATGTCAATGGTGCGTAAAAGTTACAAAGTTAGTTAAAAAGGAACCTTCCGAGTGACCTAGAAGGATGAAACTTTAGACACAGACCCTAGAGGTGTGTACCAGTGTGGGAACACCGGCAGAGCTGAGTTACCTCACCCACAGGAAGCGGGTGCACAGGGTCGAAGTAGTGTCGGGTTTCGTCACGCAGGTCGATGGTGCTTGGAGCTGAAGATGCTGCAGGCGGCTCGATGTGAAGAGTTCCGGTGGATCCAAGGGTGGATCTGAAGAGGTGAAGACCTGAAAGCAGAGGGGACAATGTTCAAAGTCACTAGCCAGTGACTTCCGTGGAACCAGAGTGGAACCAGGCAATGTCGGGTGCAAACAGGCGTCGAGGTGTAGCTTCTCTCTGCAGCCACGTGGACACGAGGGGTCGAAGACGTCCAGGAGTCGGTCACGAGCTGTCCCACGCAGGCTTCTCGCTGTTGGCGGTGTCGGCAACTTGATTGGAGCAAACAGGCCTTGGATAATGCAAGCCACGCAGGAATCAAAAAAGGCTTGTTACTCGGACCAGCAAGGTCAGAGCAGGTACTCCTTTTTACAGGAGCAAGGGCAAGTCTGAAGCAACCAGACCCGCAGTGTAAGTCGAAGGTTTCGTCACCAAGATGGCCGCTAGCCACGTGGCAGGTGGCCGGGATGGCACGTCGAGTGGCACAGAGCAAAAGGGCCCCACGCAGATCGTGGAGATGCTGGGGGGCTGATCTTCGGTGCAAGGGCTGGTCGAGGTTGGGGCTTCTCAAACCCCAAAGCACAGCGTCGAGGGTGCCTCTGATGCTGTGCCGTCAGCTTCTCAGGGTTCTTTCAAGAGGTCCGGTCCCACGTCTCTCGGTGCCTCCACGGGTCCCTTCTTTGCAGGGACTGTGAATCGGGCGGTGAGAAGTCTGGGAGTCTGGGTCTTGTCAGGCTCTGGGCTCGGGCTCCGGCAGGAGGCGGCGGCAAAGCAGACGTCGAGTTGCTGGTTGGTGCCTGTGTTCACAGGGTGGTCACTCCTTGGCCACAAGGGAGATTCTCTTCCGTCTTCTGTGCAGCAGAATGTCGAAGTCCAGTCTTCTTCTGTATTTCAAGTTGATTCAGGATGATCTGAAGTCTCAGGACACAGCTCCAATTCGTATGACACCTTACTCGACATGTTTTGATAAAGCCAAACCCAAGATAGCATTTAACCGCGAGGTTCATAATGCACTTAAGAGTATATGGTATGGCAATATCATGAAACAGCTAAAGGACATGGTTTCGAAAGCTGCAGACAGGCTCAGCTCATGCCAGAGCACCATCTCACATATTTCCAAGCACTCTGCCTCCAGGATTGATGAGGCCTTCCATAGGAGTGGCTGACAGGAACATATGTGTCCATTTTAGATTAGGTATAGGCATACTACACCTAAGTAAGGGGTGGTTACACCGACTTACCCCAGCTGAGTGATCAGCCAGTTGTGTCAAATATGGAGGCCAGGCCAGGGGTGGCACAATACATGCTGCAGCCCCTGGTAGGCCTTGGAAGCACCTATGCCCTGGGTACCTGGGTACACTGTTACAGGGGCCAATAAGGTGAGCCAATTCCAATTGTGTATGTACCTAAGGTACATGGAGTCCATTTTAAGGAGAGAGCAATTAGCCTGGGGCCCTGAACAGCAGGATCCCAGGCCAACTATGTAAAAAACCAGCTAAACACCAGGCAAAATGTTTGGGGGTAACCAAAGTCAGATATCCACCTTCCTACATAACCCCCCCCCCAAACGAAAGGAGATAAGGCTATCCTTGACCAGGTAAGCCTATATTGCCTAAGTGGCCATATAAGGAAGTACCAGCTCTGGCTTGGTTACCCCCTGTCTCATGGTCCACTAAGCAATCCCTCACCCTAAGGGTATCTGAGGGTCTTCACCATAGGGAATCTCTACCTGTGGTGTGTCTTTGCAAAGTTAAAGGCTGGTGTTGGGATGGAGTACTGAAGTGAGATTCCTCTGTAGGGCTCAGCTTCCTCCAATCACTCTCCACCATGTGTGCCTTTCTTTCTTTGACTGAGTTGCACTGTGCTCTCAGGGTCAACCTCTGGCTACCTAAAGCTGGAGGCTGGGTCCCTCTTGTTGGCTTACTGGAGGGACAGGTCAGGTTTGGGGCCTTGGGGTCCCAGGTTTGGCTGTGCCCAACAGAATCCATCTGTGGGAGGTCCCTAACTACTTTTAAGGGGGCTCCCTCAGGAGTTTTTAAAGTTTTCACCTCACTAGGGCTACTAGTTTCGGTGCCCCTAATCTGTTGATGAGGGTGCTTTATTTGACAGGGGGCCCTTTGGGGCTCACTGTCCTTCTTGTCCTCTGCAGCCCTGGGCTGAGTAAGGCAAGGTAGAGAGGGGCAGGATACCTGCTCCAGACTGGGTCCCACCTGAGAAGGGTCCACTGTCATCAGAGGCTCTGTCAGGCCAGGCCTAACAACCTCTGGGACAGTTCCTTCATCAGGGGTAAGATCAGTTCCCTGAGGAGGCTGATCCTTTCCTAAAGTCTGGGGGGAGGGAGATTTCTCTTCCTCCTCAATGCTCTCTGTTTGTGTGGAGTGATCCATCTTTTCAGGCTTCACAACACATGTATCACTTTGAGTTTGGGCTGTGGCCATCACAGCCCCACCAACCTTTTCAGGAGGAGACTCAGTTTGGGTATGGGCTGTTACCATCACAGCCCTGCTAATCTTTTCAGGAGGGAAGTTAGCTAAAGATGGGGCTGAGGTTTGCTCAGCCCTACCAACCTTTTCAGGAAGGACATCTTGGATTGGGGCTGTAGCCATCACAGCCCCACTAACCTTTCCATGGAGATTTACCATTCTAGAATGGGTTTGTTGTTCAACCTCAGCCCAGGCTGAGATTTCTAAATCATTCCCCAGTAGACAATCTACAGGCAAGTTTGGGGACACTGCCACTCTCTTTGGGCCAGTGACTCCTCCCCAGCTGAGATTTACCACTGCCATGGGATAGTTTTTCTGAACTCCATCAATGTTTGTCACCTGATATCTGGCATCAGGTAAAAGTTGCCTTGAGGGGACTAGACATTCAGCCACCATGGTGATGCTAGCCCCTGTGTCTCTAAAGGCCTCAACTTTCAAGCCATTGATGAGGGGTTCTTGTCTATACTTGCTCAAAGTGTTTGGGCAGGTAGTGAAATTGGCAAACCCCATGCCAGTCTCATAGACAAGAGTATCTGAGGTAGGGGACCTGGTTAGGCCAGAATCCCCCTGTCCTCCAAAAGTAAACCCACCCAGATTCCTGGGTGTGCTCCCACTTCCTGGGGGATTACTGCTGACAGTAACAGGAGGTGCTGGAGCTGGCTTTGGAGGTATATTCTCTTTATTGCCATTCTTGGGACAACAGCTGTCTGTTTTGTAATGCCCAACCTGTTTACAGACATGACAATAAGGCTTTTTCTGGGTTGAAGAAGTGTCTTCGGACCCACCCCCATCCTTGGAGTTTTGGGGCCCTGGGGAAGTCTTTTCCTTACTTTTAACCCCACCCTTCTCTTGAGGCTTGGTAGTCTCTTTCTTTTGGTCACCACCCTGGTTCTTAGGCCTGATCCTGGTTCTGACCCATTTGTCTGCCCTCCTACCCAATTCTTGTGGGGAGGTCAGATCAGAGTCAACCAGGTGCTGATGTAGACGCTGATTTTGACAATTACTTAAGATTTGCTCTCTCATAAGCAGATTATACAATCCTTCATAGTCTGTAACCTTACTTCCCAGCAACCAGCCCTCCTTAGTGGCACATTCAACAAATTCAGACCAGTCCTGAGTCTGTGTCTTCTGGGTGTCTCTGAACATTAACCTGTACTGTTCAGTGGTTAAGCCTAACCCATCAATCAGAGCACTCTTCAGGACCAGGTAGTTTCTAGAATCCCCATCACTAACTGTGAGGAGTCTGTCTCGGCCTCTACCTTCAAAGGAGAGCCACAAGATTGCTGCCCACTGCTCCTGAGGGACCTGCTGTACTTTGCAAGCTCTCTCAAGTGCAGTCATCCACTTGTGGATATCATCCCCAACTTTGTAGGGGGGCACAATCTTACTCAGGTTTCTATTGTCATAGGACTTGTATTTATCCTTAGGGATAGTGCTGCCACCAGTGGAATCTAATCCACTCTCTCTAGGCTGCCTTGCTCTAGCAAGTTTCTCTTTGGCCAGGGCAACTTCTAATTCTTGTCTCTGGATCCTAAGTTCAGCCTCTCTCATTTTGGCCTCATGTTCCCTTCTCTGAGGGCTAGTGAACTCCCTTCTGGAGTTACCATGAGAACCTCTAGAAACATGGGAAGTATTGGATTCACCTGAGTGATTCCTCCTCCTCCTATGCTCCTGGTTAAGTCCATTTGGGGGTCTGAATGGGTTGGACCCACCTTCAGTCCCAAATAAGCTTAGGTTAGCCTGGTTAAGCCTGCTGACTAACACCTGGCTATCTCTATCATCATCAGACTCACTTTCTTCAACCTCCTCCCCCTCTTCTTCCTCAGGCTGAGTATTCCCAGTGGTCTGGTCTTCCTCATCTATCTGGACAACAGGGGCAGGGGCATCAGGGTTATCATCTTCAGAGGGAGAAACTTCCTCACCAGTCCCTGAGGTGCCTGGCTTGGAGTTCTTTAGAGCTTCAGACTGGTCTAACAGCTCTCTGAGGTGTCCTGCTGGAGGAGTAGGACCTGTTTTGATTCCTCTCATGGAACACAGTTGCCTCAGTTCCTTAAATGGAAAGATAGCAAATTTGGATGGTGCCCTTGGAGGGTCACTCTCAACAGAGGTGGTTCCAGTGGATCCCTCTGCTCCAGACATTGCTCTAGTGTGGTGGATGTGTTGCAATCTACCTACACTTGTGTTTTCCTACAAAACCTATCTAGTAGTTGTCGTCAGGGTGTGCTACTCCCTATCCTCTACAACAACTAAGTTCAGTAGAACTTAAGCATATCTAGTCTTGTTTTAGTGTACCTATCAGATACCTGTATGATCTTTCAAATGATATTTTCAAAGATTGTAATGGTAAAACAACAGCAAGCTCAAATCCCAATCCGCTGGTCACCAATGTGAGAAGTTGGCCTGGTATATGATGCTCACTAGTTCTAGTGATCACCTTGTACCATGCCAAGCAACCCTTATGGTGCAGGTTGTAAAGTCAACCTTATAGACAAGCTATCCTAGGGGTAGCATGGACTAAGCAGTCTTAGGCTAAACTCTGTAAAGGCATGTGAAGCAAGCTGTTTTACCATACACAATCCCTTGAATACCAAATGAAAGGACACCACGCAGATATATATTGAAAATATGTATAGATTTATTTCTACAAATAACCCTGATACTCTTTATGAGCACTGAAGCAAATGCGTTAAAACAAAACACAGTTTAAATACACAAAAGTTGCACAATTTTGGATGAGCCCTAGGGGCCACCTAAACCATATACTAAAATAGTGGTATAAGAACCACTATGGGGAAAGTGAAGAGGCCTAGGGCCTGAGGAATCGCT
This sequence comes from Lissotriton helveticus, assembly GCF_964261635.1. Lineage (NCBI taxonomy): Eukaryota > Metazoa > Chordata > Amphibia > Caudata > Salamandridae > Lissotriton > Lissotriton helveticus. The sequence goes on along the minus strand of NC_136068.1, from coordinate 863,633,517 downwards.
GGAGCTGTTCGGGACTAGCAGTGAAGAAGTCGGGAAAGGCCCGCGGGACTCGGGTGCAGTGCGGAAAGTGCACGCTTTACCAATGCAATGTCAATGGTGCGTAAAAGTTACAAAGTTAGTTAAAGAGGAACCTTCCGAGTGACCTAGAAGGATGAAACTTTAGACACAGACCCTAGAGGTGTGTACCAGTGTGGGAACACCGGCGGAGCTGAGTTACCCCACCCACAGGAAGCGGGTGCACAGGGTCGAAGTAGTGTCGGGTTTCGTCACGCAGGTCGATGGTGCTTGGAGCTGAAGATGCTGCAGGCGGCTCGATGTGAAGAGTTCCGGTGGATCCAAGGGTGGATCTGAAGAGGTGAAGACCTGAAAGCAGAGGGGACAATGTTCAAAGTCACTAGCTAGTGACTACCGTGGAACCAGAGTGGAACCAGGCAATGTCGGGTGCAAACAGGCATCGAGGTGTAGCTTCTCTCTGCAGCCACGTGGACACGAGGGGTCGAAGACGTCCAGGAGTCGGTCACGAGCTGTCCCACGCAGGCTTCTCGCTGTTGGCGGTGTCGGCAACTTGATTGGAGCAAACAGGCCTAGGCTAATGCAAGCCACGCAGGAATCAAAAAAGGCTTGTTACTCGGACCAGCAAGGTCAGAGCAGGTACTCCTTTTTACAGGAGCAAGGGCAGGTCTGGAGCAACCAGACCCGCAGTGTAAGTCGAAGGTTTCGTCGCCAAGATGGCCGCTAGCCACGTGGCAAGTGGCCGGGATGGCACGTCGAGTGGCACAGTGCAAAAGGGCCCCACGCAGATCGTGGAGATGTTGGGGGGCTGATCTTCGGTGCAAGGGCTGCTCGAGGTTGGGGCTTCTCAAACCCCAAAGCACAGCATCGAGGGTGCCTCTGATGCTGCGCAGTCAGCTTCTTGGGGGTCTTTCAAGAGGTCGGTCCCACGTCTCTCGGTGCCTCCACGGGTCCCTTCTTTGCAGGGACTGTGGATCGGGCGGTGAGAAGTCTGGGAGTCTGGGTCTTGTCAGGCTCTGGGCTCGGGCTCTGGCGGGAGGCGGCGGCAAAGCAGATGTCGAGTTGCTGGTTGGTGCCTGTGTTCACAGGGTGGTCACTCCTTGGCCACAAGGGAGATTCTCTTCCGTCTTCTGTGCAGCAGAATGTCGAAGTCCAGTCTTCTTCTGTATTTCAAGTTGATTCAGGATGATCTGAAGTCTCAGGACACAGCTCCCACTCTTATTCGAATCTGGGGGGCCGGATCACCTACTAGGTCCCTCCTCTGGGTGGAACCAGGAAGGGGGGTGGTTACACCCCCTTTCCTTTGTCCAGTTTCGCGCCAGGACTGGGGCTGGGAAGCCCCAGCATCGGTTTGAACTGGCCTATGCACAGGGACACCTTGTGTGCCCCAGGCATGTCTGATTCTATTCAGCCCTGTCCTACCCAATTCACAAAATCCTGTCTGGAGTGGTGCTAGCACCTGCCCAGGCAGGAAACCCTTTGTCCAAGCTGCCCTCGCTGGAAGGACTCCCAGCAGCAGGAGGTCAGACTTGTGTCTGTGGTGGCAGCATCCATTTTGTGATGCTAAGGCTCTGTTTAACTTTAACCGGGGTTCAGGCTAGGTACATGTCGTGTCCCTCTAGAAGGGTGGAATGCTACCCCCGTCGCCAGAACTGGCGAGGGGGTAGCATTCCAATTCGTATGACACCTTACTCGACATGTTTTGATAAAGCCAAACCCAAGATAGCATTTAACCGCGAGGTTCATAATGCCCTTAAGAGTATATGGTATGGCAATATCATGAAACAGCTAAAGGACATGGTTCCGAAAGCTGCAGACAGGCTCAGCTCATGCCACAGCACCATCTCACATATTTCCAAGCACTCTGCCTCCAGGATTGATGAGGCCTTCCATAGGAATGGCTGACAGGAACATATGTGTCCATTTTAGGTTAGGTATAGGCATACTACACCTAAGTAAGGGGTGGTTACACCGACTTACCCCAGCTGAGTGATCAGCCAGTTGTGTCAAATATGGAGGCCAGGCCAGGGGTGGCACAATACATGCTGCAGCCCCTGGTAGGCCTTGGAAGCACCTATGCCCTGGGTACCTGGGTACACTGTTACAGGGGCCAATAAGGTGAGCCAATTCCAATTGTGTATGTACCTAAGGTACATGGAGTCCATTTTAAGGAGAGAGCAATTAGCCTGGGGCCCTGAATAGCAGGATCCCAGGCCAACTATGTCAAAAACCAGCTAAACACCAGGCAAAAAGTTTGGGGGTAACCATAGTCAGATATCCACCTTCCTACACCAATCATCACTAAAACAGGCCCCAGTGCACCATGGCAGAGAGTTAGCGCAGACTTTGGCAGCCTCCCCGGAGGACAACACATGCTAGTCGTTGTGGACAACTCCTTGCGATACCTGGAAGTAGAAATAGTGGTGATAACATCTGCAGCAGAAGTGATCCCGAAATTAGAGAAGCTCATGGCAACCCATGGTCTGTTTGTAAAAGTCTGCACCAACAACGGGCCTCCAGTTAAAAGCTCCAAGCTGACAGACTACGTGGTCTTTCATAACATCAAACACCACCGTATAACCTCTCGATAGCCTCAAGCCAACAGAGAGGTAGAGCGCCTAATGAGAACCCTCACCAAAGTGATCCAAATTTCAATGGCAGAGAGTCTCAACACACAACACGCATTATACCAGTTCTTAAGAGAATACCGGATCACACCCCACTGCACAACAGGCATATCCCCAAGCAAGTTATCTTTTGGCCGATCAGTGACAGAGACCATCCCACATCACCCAGCGTGGGAAAAAGCACCAAATCCTCCAAATCAGTCAGGGCCAGCACCAATGAAGACGCCTCCAGAGACATCGCGGCCAAGAAAGTCCTATCCTGTTGGTGGACCGAGTACTAGTGCAAGACCGCCAGCTTGGAGGGAAGCTCAGACTGCCGTTCGAACTGGATCTGTGGGCAGTTTTTGAAATCAAAGGCACAAGGGTAACAGCAAAGAGAGGCCAAGAGTGTGTGACACGGAACCTCTCCCAAATCAAAAGAGCCCTAAACGGAACTACCGACAAGTTCTCGTAGCCGGCCTACCAGAAGGTGCTACTGCAACAATCTCTCAAGATGCTGACAGTGAGTGCAACCAAGAGCCAGATCCATAGGCCCTCTCCAAGAATCTATTTGCAACAGCCCCACTCAGCACCACCTCAAGGCTCTGAGAACTCGCCGTCAGCTGCCAGTTGTGGGCGTACAAGAGCAGAGTGACCAGGTACGCTATTGGCTGCAATCACACCCTAAGCCATCTCAGAAATACAACAATACTTTGTGTCTGACTGACCAGAGAGCAATCGACAATCAGCCTGTGGTAACAAGGTACCGGGGTACCACGAGATCAAGTAAGTGTATGTTGTGATTGTTATGTCAGGGTCTGAACTACTGTTGAACCTGATGATTTGTTTAGTGTTTTTATGGTTCTACATGTTTGACATCTCCTGGTAAAGGAGGAATGCAATGTTGCTGGGTCATGGGCCACTCCACTGTTCTGGATCACACAGGGGGGTAGCAACCACCCACCCCAATGTGGGTAACGTAGTGGTAGTGGCTGGTGGCTGCCATAAAGGAATTAAATAGCCTGGCACACTGGGCGTGTTTGGCATATACTCACTACGACACCAGAGAGTTTGTGTTGTTATTTTCATGCATGCTGGGGGGCTCAATCCCCAACAATACAGCCCCCACTCCTAGCCTACCAGTCAAGTACCAAGATTATTCGACCCCCCCACCCCAACTCAAAGACAATTGAATATGCACCTCAAATCGGAACATACACATTCTGAGTATGAAGAATCCCCCCCCACACACACATAAGGATTGAGACTACAGACAGTGATGGAAGCCTCAAAACCATTCTGAAGCTCACCACAGAACTCCTGCTGTACCATACGAACAGCAGTTTGTAGCTTGACAGATGCCAATAACACAATAGAACATAAACTATACCACCTGTTAATTTATTTTTTAATCTAAATGCCAAACATCTACAGACAATATAAGAAGAGATGGTTTCCATTAAAATGTAAACAATGTGGAGGAACCCACTATGTTTATGTAATTACAATCACTGTATGTAGTCAGAACATGGACCCGCTAGGTGTGTTTAAAAGACCCCTCTCACACCAACCTAGTTGGTGTCATGCTTCATCATTGGGGTCCCAACCGGGTGGACGAGTGCCCCCCGCTTGTGCTACGATACCTGATTACAGAGGAGCTGGTGTTCTGCAAATGTGTGATGTGTGGTGATTTACTAAAGTTAAAAATATCTCTGAGAATCCTTACCTCAAATTTTTAATATTGGCGGCTCAGGATATGGTTAAAAAACAATATGGGTAGTGCAATTATTTAGGAATTATTACCGTAAGTTGTCTATGTGTGACGGTCTACATGTTTCAGCCCGTATAAAAAGTGAATGGGCTTTCGTCAGGACCAAGTGAGAGATTAGTGAGTGGCAAAAGTGAAAAATGCCACGTGAAACCTGTGCGGTACCTACACGTGCGCTAAGGTGTGTGGTGTATGTGTCGGCGTACTCACTGACACTTGAAAAACAACCTGTTAGAGAAGGAAAAGACACGACAAGAAATATATTTTATCGCAACATAAAATGCAATCTTTAGAGGCAATATGAGTGTGCATTAGTCAATGTCTAGATGACTACAACTCTTTGCCTGCAGTGCCAGTGGGAGAATGGGCAAGGGCTACTGGGTGTGAGCGCGCGATCGTGAAGGATATAAAAGCATGGTCTCGAGTTGGCCAGTAGCTACAACGGGGTTGCATGGCCAAATGAGGATAGTGGTGGCGCCCTGTGTAGTCTATTGGTTGTGCTTACTGTGGCACAGTGTGGTGTGTATTGGCCACTAGGAGGCAGTGCCATGTGGTCCTATGCGTACTGTGCTTGGCGGTTACTTGTGCCATAGTCATAGTTACAATATTTTTGGATAGATTCTACAAATGGGCAGTGAGGTCTCGACTGCGCAAAATCTGATGGTTTTGCTGTCCTAATTTGTAATATTCGTGGTGTACATCCAAAGGGAATCTAAACAGCCACCACCCTATGCTGTTAATTGCAAGCAATTGCGTAAGTTACAAATGTTATTAAGAATCCCTGAGCAAAATATAATCTTGCTATATCATACAATAACATTTCTAATGATAATTTCAAAAAAGAAGAGATTCAATATAAGACTGTGGTTTCTTTATTTGTTGTATTTCATTTGGGGGTCACAAGTTAATGAACCACCTTCATGCAGTGCAGCGTGGGTCAGCCAAACCCTCAATATGCAAAGCAAACCTACTCACTTAAACGCTCCCCATTTACGTGCCGTACTTTTGAAGGTAGAGCTGGCTGAAAGACGATACTCTACGACCAGTACCTTCGGCTGCGAAGCAATTGCAGCAATGTGGTAGACTTCAAAGACCAAGCAAAGGACCTGAGTGACAAACTACTAGACCATGGGTACCCCAAGCACATTACTGAGAAAGCCAAGAAGCGAGACCGCAACCAAAATCGTGAAGGGCTCATTGAGAAATAACCACGTGAAGCCACTCCGACACCATTGACATGTGTCACGACGTTCAACACCGTTTCCAACAAAGTCTCCCACATCATAAAAAAGCATTGGAAAATCCTCAAGACAGGGAACCTCAATTGGAGCCCTCCTTTATTATCTCACAAGAAAGCTAAATCTATAAAAGATGCCCTAGTATCAACATGAATGATCCAACTGCAAAAGCCAGAGACCGCTGTCTTAAATGCTTGTGGACTCCCCAGAGTCACTGGACACTTTGCATGTGGCAATTGCAGTGTATGCCACCTCACTGAGACCACCAAGACTCTCTACCTAGAACCAGGCAAGACATGGGAACTACGACAACACACTAACTGCAACACGGCCCACGTAATATACCGCATCGTGTGTCCTTGCAATCTCACCTACATTGGGATGACAAACAGAAAGGTGAAGACCAGAATCTGCAAACATTGGAGCACCATAAGGATCATGAAAAACACCACAACAATGACCAATCACTTCATTGAAGCAGGTCATACGACAAATGACATGCGCTGGGTCATCATTGAGGCTCTGGATCCAAATATGCCAAACTTACAGCACCAACTATTACAGAAAGAACAGAGATGGATCTATCACTTATCCAGCCACAAGACATGTCTCAATGATAATATCCCATGGAAAGCATTAATAGACCATAAAAACCACTTGTAGCTACCTTGGTAGATCATACTCATGCTAGCTTTTCAGGGTCCATGAGACCAAACTCGTCACTGACAACACAGGAGCAGGCACGCAAATACCACATGAGCATGCAGTGCCCACAGCTGATACAGGTGACAGGGTCATAAACGCTGAATCCCAGTAACCAAGATAGTTTACTTTCCATGATCTCTGAGACAATCCCCAATATATAAATCATGAGGATCCAGGACACATTATCAACGTTAAACGGCAAGAGGCCCCCGTGACCAACTCATAAATGAACACGTAACTTTTTCCCTACGTAACTCCTGTAGAATTTAGTAGAGTACCCCAGGACAAACCTGCATCTATGATGGCCACCAGAGAATAAACCATGCCATTTCCAACTCTGTTTAGAGTAGAGTACACTAGCCGTGAATGAACCCCTCTCCAAGATGGCCGCTAAACTGGATGCCCACAGTCAACAATCTAGTCAGTTTCCGGGACGACCGCACGCATGTGCGTGCATGCGCACCAGTCGCAATGCCGAATCGCGCCCGATGCAGTCATGCAGCCCGGCACGTACCAGGACTTGGCCAGTCTCTAAAAAAGCAGCCTCCCTCGCAGCACACCGCACCAGCCAGGACTACGGGGGACTGATTCAGGTTTGCAGTGGGACACTCACTGAGATCAAATAAGACAATGCGCGCTCCATATTTGCCGGCCTTTGAGCCTTTAGATACTACCATGCTCATCATGGCACCTTTGACTTGCAGATTAGGACTTCAGAAGAGAACCAACCCCCACCCTCCCGAGCCTCGATAATCTGCCCAATATCTAAAAAATATTGTAACTATGACCATAATAACAAATGTGCATGTTTTTTAACTTTTTTAACTATTCTACTTTCACAATCGATCCTGGGTGCATAATGTCACATGATCGCATGCCAATATTCTTGGCACCAGTAACCGCCAAGCACAGTATGCATAGGACCACTTAGCACTGCCTCCTAGTGGCCCATACACACCACACTGTGCCACGGTAAGCACAACCGATAGGTTACACAGGGCGCCACCACTATCCTCATTGGGCTCAGTGGGCCAGGCACCCCCGTTGTTGTAGCTACTGGCCAACTCGAGACCACGCTTTTATCTCCTTCACAATCGCATGCTCACTCACAGTAGCCCTTGCCCATTCCCCCACTGGCACTGCATGCAAAGAGTTTCTGCATGTTGCTGCGAACATAGGCAAACCATAATCACTGTTGTAGTCATCTAGACATTGACTAATGCACACTCATATTGCCTCTAAAGATTGCATTTTATGTTGCGATAAAATATATGTCTTGTTGTGTCTTTTCCTTCCCTAACAGATTGTTTTTCAAGTGTCAGTTAGTACGCGAACACTTACACCACACACCTTAGCGCGTGTGTAGGTACCATGCAGGTTTCACGTGGCATTTTTCACCTTTGCCACTCACTAATCACTCACTTGGTCCTGACGAAAGCCCATTCACTTTTTATATGGGCTGAAACATGTAGACCGCCACACATAGACAACTTACGGTAATAATTCTTAAATAGTTGCACTACACATATTGTTTTTTAACCATACCCTGAGCCGCCAATATAAAAAATTTGAGGCAAGGATTCTTAGAGATATTTTTAACTTTAGTAAATCACCACACATCACACATCTGCACAACACCAGCTCTGCTGTAATCAGGCGTCGTAGCACAACTGGGGGGGCACTCGGCCGCCCGGTTGTGACCCCGATGAAGCATGACACCAACTAGGTTGTGTGTGAGGAGTCTTTTAAATACACCTAGTGAATCTATGTTCTGACTACATACAGTGATTGTAATTACATACACATAGTGGGTTTGTCCACATTGTTCAAGTTTAGTATCAATTTGGGAAACCGGACGTACCCCTGTTCTATCCCTCGCTCTCCCCTTGATTTTTTCAATTAAATTAAAATGTCACAAAGGAGAAGGCTGTCTTTCGATATGCGTAATTGGCCCGCTTAATCAGTCCGTTCACCTTTAAGTCACTGATTAGAACTCCATCTGTTAAAAATGCCTTCATTACTGAGTAAACTTTTCGCCCTTTTCTGCTCAGCTCTAAGCAGTTACTAAATAATAACCCTAACAACAACACAACCAAGACTACTTAAATCGATCTTGTTTGTAAATATTTACTCACCATATGAAACTTAAGTCTTGACTGTGCTGTAGAGCCATATAACTGACATGGACATAACATGATAATTGGTCATGGACATAACCTGTAAATTCAACATGTGTTTTGCTCCTCCTAAACTTCCTGTCTCCTGTCTTTGAGTCACTGTCTAGGACTGCGTCCTGTTGGTAAAAATGTGTTTGATGTGATGACGGACTTGTACTAATGCTTTCAGCTTCTAGAAGTTGATACAACAGTTTTTATTGTGTCTTGTTAATCACTTCCGGAGCACATCGTTTAACGGAACTGAAGTTGAGTCTCTTAGTTTAAGCAGTCTGCCTGCTTCCCTCAAGGGAGTAATAAGCAAACATGGAATCTATGCTAGACTTTGACGCCTTCTAAAATATCCCTATGGTTAAAGACGAACGTTCCCTTAACCTTCTTTTCGTACATTGCTACGTCTCCCAGTTCAAGTATGAATAACATTTTATTATTTCTACTTGGACTTCACTTATTAGACACAAACTTAATGTATCTACTACCTGTTATCTTCCTTTCGCCCCATATCCTCCATACAGGCGAGCGTCAGGGGGCTTGGAGCATTGTGATGAGTTGTGATTGGACACTTTGAAGGGCTGCCCTGGCAGGAAGGAGGAAGTGTTTGTTGAGTGGTCCTGGGTGCAAGATTGAGGAAGTTCAGCTTGGTAGGCTTTGAGGAGCCACTTAGAAGGAATGAACTGGCAGTAAGAAGGAAGGCTCTGCTAATGGACCCTGTGGGCAGCTGTAGGCTTGAAGTCTCACACGCTGCTTTCTGGGGCAAGAGTTCTGCTAGTGTTTACTGTGCCTATCTTTATTAGTGATAGTGTGCGCCATGCCTACATATGAGTCTGTTACAGTGTTCACTGTGTGCTGCTGGAGGTGTGTACACAGCTTGTATTATGAGACCTGCTTTGGCCACTGTCGTGGTCGAACTGTAAGTAGGTAAAGGGTGGCATGAGAGGGGTTAGGGGTGGTAACTTTTATGAGGTTGTCAAGCATCTGGGTTGTAAGTTTATTGTGGTGACGTTTTACTTGAAGAGATGTTTTTTCAGCAACCTCTGGAAGAAAAGGGGTGGAGCATGCACTGGGAAGGTGTTCTACATTCTGGGCCATGTCATAAGTATGTCTGCTGCCTCCTCTACTTCGTGTACTTCCTGATATCATCAGTGCTGCTGCTCAATGTCATGATACCACACCAGACTCCTAACCCTCTGTGGGAGGTGCTGGGTGAGGGGGGGGGGCGAGAGTTGAGCACTTTGTAGCCTTATTAGCAGTTCTTCCATGTGATTTGGGCAGGGATTGAGAACCAGTGGTGCTCTCTAAGAGTTGTTGTTATGCTGCATACATACCCTCTTTGTTGAAGCATGCTGCGGCTTGTCTGTTGCTCTTCAGTGGAGCCAGCTGGGTCTAGTGATGTAAGGCACTAGTGCATTACCTGTATCAAGAGGAGAGTAGTCACAGCCTGCATGGCGGTTCTGAAATCTGCTGCAGTCCAATTGGATTGCTGCTGACACGGATCATGGAAGAGACGGCCTTCAACGAGAAGCACTTCAACTCATATATTCCTCCAAAGGCAGAAACGGTTTACCTGATGGAGAAATGGATGCAATTCTCAAAAGATATCTGGATTTATGCTATCTGACTCCGAGCGTGGTATGATATATGGCCAATACGCAGTTCTGTAGCATTTCGTGAAATATGATTGAGTCAGTCACATGTCAGAGCAGTGCTTCTGAAAAGGGTCACATCTCTGCAGGAGAGTGGGTCACCTGTGCTTCGGAAACGCCATTGTGATTGCGCTGGAGTCAATCATAGTTTATTCCTGTGCCTTTAAAAAAGACCAGGAAGCATTTCCATAGCCAGGGCCATTATAGAATTGTTTCTATATGTTTGCCTATGTCAAATTCTCTGCTCGTCTGACGCTTTCTCTCGCAGTGATATGTTCAGTGTGTGTCAAAAGCTTTGCATGTGCATGGCTCTCTGCTCGTGACTGCCTGTGGAGGCTTTCCATGCAAGACTGCTTGCATTCTACACTTTGTAAGTGAGATCCTCTTCCTGTTGAGACTCTCTGACCAGGTGACCCGCTGCTTGTGAGAGTCACAGTCTATGTGAGATTTAAAGTCCTGACTTGTGATCAAGCATGGGTGTGTGAAGGAGGGCTCTGCACCAATGTGTCGGCAGGTAAGAGACTCTGTACTTGTGTAAGGTCCATCCCTGTGTTAAAATCTGCTCATGTGAGTCTCTGTGCAAGTGCGGCTCTACAGATTTGGGATTGTGTGTGAGAGACTATGTTTGAGGCTTTGCCTATGTGGAATGTTCTGCTATTATAGGTTCATGTGTGTGGAATTATCTGTCTATGTGAGATGCTCTTACTAAACAGTGGATGTTCAGAAAGAGTATGCTAAAGCTGAACTATCTAATCCCATTATGCCATGCATACCGCCTCCTTCTGTGAAGAAGCATAGCCTCATAATCACAAAGGGCCTAACACTGCTCAGCATTAACTTACTGCATAAGGCTTCCATAAGATGCTATTATGCAAATGAACGGTTTCTGAGTGCTATTATCAGTTGCTATCAGTTCATGCCAGTGTATTTTTTGTTTAGTTTCCAAGTGAAGACACATTACATCAGCAGCAGCTGTCTTGCATCAACTCTAACCCAAGTATAGTGAGGCAATGGCTGCTGCCAGCTCCTCTTCTTCAGACCCCCAGATTGCTGCAGTTCTGAGCGATGCGAGGGGGTACATGTCCTGCAGGATCTTCTTTTTCCATCTTTTCCGTCTATATTTTGTCTTCACAGCCCCAGAGAACCTGCTGCAGAAACAAGTGCTGCCTCCCATCAACTTTCCAAAGTGTTAGAGAGCGAGAAGAAACAGGGAAACTAGCAATGTGATCTGCCAGGGCAGATGCCAGCTGCAGTGGTTGTGCATGAGAGCAAGAACACACGGTGCACCCAGAGGCAGAGACAGGCCAGAGAGGCGCGGCAGCGGAGGGGCAGGTATACTTTGTACAGGTGGCCTGGGGGCGAAGCTGAGGGAGGTTGGGTAACAGGCAGTGAAGACAGATTTATAGTACAAATGTCCAGGCAGAGGGAACACAAAGAGAGGAGGCAAGGAGTAGCATGAATCCAGGTATTGTGAGAGGGAAGAATCAAGATGGCCGTGGGTATGCCATCTGATGTTTCCACATCACCTCTGCTCAACCCTTGCTTTGTTGGTCTGAATAGACAGCTGAGGGGTGTTTGGAAGGGACCTACAAGTGAGACAGGTGAGGCAAATGCAGTATTTAATTGTCCAGGGGAAGAGCACAACTAGGAAATGCTTTCCATCTTGGAGTTATCAATGTTAAAGGCAACTCGAGTTTCACTGTCACTAATGACGTCACAGGGAAGCCCTCATTCTAGTTATTATTTACTGGCCTACAATCTATATCTGCACAAAGTGCCTTATACGTGCAGTAGTCAAAGGTTCCCTCTAAAGTCAGATTTATGACACAACTATACTGCTGCAGCACGTGAAAAAGAGCCCTTTCGCCAAGTTGACCTATTTTTCCAGAGACATATAAGTATTTAACAGGAGTTATAAGAAAATAAAGAAAAATATTTCCTCCACCTCTTTATAGTATAACTTGTATGGCATAAAATGAATGGCATTAAATTACGAGAAACCAAAAATGGCCACCGCAATTGTTTTTTTTTATATTCCTTCCATTTATATTGAACGTGTGACATGTGCACGCGTCAACGTGTCCAGCGCGTGGCAGTTTTACATTTGGAAAGCTTGGAACAAACATATTCAGTTTATGCTTGGCAGATGAGAAGATGAGCTAATGCTTTTTGAAAATTAATACTATTTTAAATGGACATTTTCCTAACCAACACTTTTGTAAATTGATTGTTTTTGTAACAGGCAGCTCGTAAATCCCCACATTTCCCTGAACAAAAGCTGCTTTTACCTCGTGTCATTGTGTGTGTCTATTAACTCCCCCCGTGTGAGTATCAGTTGTACCAAGAGTGAAAGCAATCTCTAGTCAATCTGCAGTCAAGGTGAAAAATGGCAAGCTCACAATGGACATTTTCAAGATTTCACCAACAGTAAATCTTGTGAGTGTCAGGTTTGTAATAGTCTATTTAGGCACCTGTCAAGTTAGTAAACGCATTACCTAAGGGAGCCATTAGAGCTTGTATTTGTAACGTAATGCATTAAGTGGGCATTCTGCCAAAAAATCTGAAGGCCTTGTTAGAAGTAAAAGAAACAGAATATTTCAAGTTCTTGTTCAATACAGAAAAGTTTACACTGCCTGCATTTGGTGCCAAGAGATTTGTATTTACTTAGCCTTAAAGAAAGTTCGAGAAGGGCACAACTACTGGGGCGACCCCGAAACACCGTTTTAAGTTTACGAAGCTGACTCAAAGCATTGTAAAAAAGTGTCATTTCTAGTTATATCCCATTTTAATTTAAGCATCGGTGCTGAACAGAGCGCACTCTTGATCTGTCATGGGAAACGTGTTGTTTACTAACTGCGCAACGAGCGCGGGCTGAGCGTGTCCAAGGAGCTGCCGGGAGGGTAGGGTGATGATGAATTTGGGTAGCACGTAAGGGTAGCACATAAGAGAGCACAAGCCAAATTTCCAAGGAAAGACCAATTGTAAGTCTAAGACAAATGATTTTCCTCTCACAGAGGCGCCATGACTTAAGTCGTTGCTACTGCACGCAAAGGCCGCCAGCCTCGGGAGCAGCTTGTGGAGCGAGAGTACTGGGTATGGCCAGATTAAGACATTTAGATGGCCTAAGCACTTGAAAGATTTTGGGGCCCCCATGTATATATATATCTAGTTCTAAATATAAACAATAATATAAACCGTAAAATAAAATTGTATTTTTTGACATAAAACCTACATTTACAGTAAGATGGAAAATAATGTTTATTTTTTTATACCCTCACTTTATTTGTAGGTTCAGCTGCACCATTTGCAGTTTTGCACGATATGGTCTATGGTGCATTGTATAGTAACAATCTGCATAGGGAAGTATTTATTTGGAAGAGTATACCAGAAGAGTATCACATGCTACACACTTGAAAATTGTTCAATGTAGTGTTCACTCCTCAGGCAGGCCTTTGCTGTTCCCCACATTATAGACTTTGTGAACTTGGATTAATCAATTATTAATTTCTGATTAACTGGCTCGCAGGCCACAAATGGGCATTCTTCAAACTCTTCGCGCACACATACAAAGTCTTGCACAGCACTGGCACCACCTACAGCACTTTCATCAACTTTGCTGATGTCTGACTTGCTGTGCCGTGTACGCTTTCTGTTGTGCTTGTGCCCGCTCACGCAGTCGGAGTCACACAAGGAGTGTAGTGAGCTGAGAGCCAAACCAACAGGGATTCCCCACAATGAAGGATGGAACGAAGCAGTAAAAAAAAACCTCCAAACTGTGGCAATCAGTATTAGCCCCCTCCATTAGTGCTCTCAATCTACTTTTTTTATTGGGAGTGAAAATAGCAAACTACAGGGTCAGAGTGAGACAACTGTGCCAGCCCTCCGTGGGGAGCCACGAGGCACATGATGAGCATCAGTGCACGCGCTGTGCCTGTGACGAATATGACTCATTACATCGCGTACTAATACCACGTCTGCCATTACAACATGGGTATTACTACGCGACGTCAATAACAACAACGTACCATTACATCGCAAACATTTACCACAACTATACCTTTACCATGCACGCCATTACAACGCAAAGGCATGCATGGTAAAGCTATACTCATGGTAAAAGTTTGGAAGGTAAGTGACTCTACCCTGCCCTAACCTAAACCCTAATTTAGTACCCTTGCATGACTCTCCCTTGATCGCACAGTCCTCTCCCTACATTTACACTACCCTGCACGACCCCAACACTACCCTAAACCCTAAAACACTACCCTACACCACACAAACACAGCATCACTACTCTAAATTCTAAAACACTAACCCCTGCACGACCCTCCCCCTACCCCTAGTCTGGTCCCAACACTACCCTAAACCCTAAAACACTACCCTACACTACACACACACCACAACACTACCCTAAATGCTAAAACACTACCCCCAGCATGACCCTCCCCAGTCCAGTCCCTACACTAAAACACTACTCTGCACGACCACACAACACTACCCTAAACCTTAAAACACTACCCTACACTACACAAAGACCACAACACTACCCTAAACCCTAAAACACTAACCCCAGCACGACCCTGCGCCACCCCCCAGTCCGGTCCCTACACGGAAATACTACCCTGCACGACCCCCAACACCACCCTAAAACCTAAAACACTACCCTACACTACACAAACACCACAATACTACCCTAAAGCCTAAAATACTACCCCCAGCATGGCCTCCCCTACCCCCCAGTCCGGTCCCTACATTGAAACACTACCCACAACACGACCCTCCCCTACCCCCAATCCCCCTTACCTCTCTCTCCTCATGGTTCCACTCTCCTGGTTCCAGCGTCTTCTGAGGGGTGGTGCACATTGTTGTGAGGAAACGGAAGAGCCTCAGTTTCCTCACAACGATGTGGATAGCCATTACATCGCATGTGTTGTAAAAGTGCATGCGATACAATGGTATGCGTAGTAATGGTTACATGTTGTTACATCGCTTGCGTTGTAATGTAAGCGATGTAATGACTTGCTGTGAAACAGCTGGGTTGTAATAATGACTGTTCACCGCCTGTGACACCATATAGCTTGGATAAGTCGGAGGGGACATCAGCATGAGATTTAAGGTACCTGGTCAATATAAGGCGTAAATGGAGGATTAATATGTAGCAAGAAGGAACGAAGAACTTAAAAGTTGGGTGGAAGTGCGGCAGCAGATGCGTGGCACAGCACCCATTTTTAGTTGGCACAGCAGAGGAAAGTTCCTGATTTAAAAAGGCAGGGGAAGTGATTAAAGGCATTTTGCAGTAAGAAAATGATCATTTATATTAAGCAATGTCACTGGGGAGAGGCAAATTGCATAAAAAGCAAGGAAGTTGTTTGCAGATGGACTCTGCCACCACAATGACTAATAGCTTTCCTTGAAGAGAATGAGGGGAATCCCAGGGAATTGATGAAAAAGACTATGCATGGAAATAGAAGGAACCATCCCTACATAAATGCCCTTCACAAAATTAGAAGGGGGGAGCATCAGTCACCAAATCAATCAATGATTTTGTGGGCAAGCATTTCAAAAGGAAAGAGCTTTTGGCAGTCCTCTGTCTAACTGGAGGAGGGCAACAAATAGAGGTTGAGCATTTCAGCCAGTGCCTGCTGGATCATAGCCTACCCTTTTTAAGTTATCAATTTTCTCCAAGTCAAAATTAATTCTATGTTGAACCAAGACTGTCCTCATTACCACAGCTCTTCTCCATCCGGTTAGTGGAGTGTCACAAATGGTGGAGAGAAATGCTGGTGGAGTCACAGACCCCTGTAGGGTGGCCACCAGTAATGATAAGAGAGAGAGCAGGAGGTGCAGGAGAAGAGTATGGAGTCGTCCCGGGTTACAATAATTGTGGTTACTGCACGCTCAGTGCAAAACCCTACTTTAAGTCTAGAAATCTCAACTACTCTTCCAGTTTCTATGTTGGACATAATGCTGGTTTTACAAAAAAACATTACAAGGTTTGCTTGAAGTACCTGTGATGAATAATGACATTTTGGAAGCCCAAAAAGACCAGTTACAGATCATTGCAGGTGAATTAAAATAAATTGAGGACCACATGCCTTCTATAGTAAGACCCGTAGAAAGCAATAGCCAAAATGTGGAAATTCCAGCCGATTTGGATGCAGAAGAGGAAGCCTCCTGGTCTTCAGTATTACAGAGTGTGTTTGTTTCCAAATGCTCTATGCTTGTAGAGAAATTAGGGGAACCACCTAGGTATAGGCAATATATACCACAGACATTAAGGGGCCGATTAGGATGGCGAACAGACTTTGCCCGTCCGCCATCCGCCATCCCTGTGGAAAACGGCCATGCCAATTATGATGTGCCCTCCACACTGGAAGGCGCATCATGCATTTTTAACATTGCGGCGGACGGTGCTGAAAGCGCCGCCCGCCGCAATGTAAAAAATGCAGGCATGCATTTGCATACACAAAGCAGCAGGCACCGCGCGGTGCCTGCCGCTTTGTGTATGCAAATGCAAGGGGGTTCCACAGGTACCCCCCATGTTTACCCCCTCTCGCCTTCACCATGGGGGCCCGCAGGGGGCCCCCAAAGTAAAGACCGTATGCCTCCGCCACGGAAAGGCATCTCCATGAGGCCATCCTAATATGGCTATCATTAGCAACCACAGAGGCTATCCAACACCCCTGAACCAGGGACAATCAATAGCAACACTTGACAATTGGTTCAGGAAGGAGATCACTTAAAATGTGCGACTCAACTAGTTACCAGGGAGAACAATAGTAAATAAACAGAAAAGAAAAAGTGAAGAAGCCTCTCAATATATAAACACTCAATATTTACAGTATCACAAAAATATTATTTATTACACATAATAAGAAAAGTTTTTAAAAATCCTAATATGGCTGGCGGTGTCTGGAAGACACCACCAGCCATATGAACCCTTTTCCGCCCCGGCCGCAAAGCGACCGGGGCGGAAAAGCGTCGGACGGTGTTTCCATCCGCCGCGGTCCCCCGCCATTGTAATATGGCGGGGGGAAATAGGTGGCGGACGGGCACGGATGGCGGACGGATCGCCACCGCCTGCATGGAGGTGGCGATCCGTCCGCCATCCTAATCGGCCCCTTAGAGTGATGAAGGCAGCAGAGAAGTTGGGGGAAAGGAAACACTGGAAAATAAAGGATGAAGATATAGGTAGAGAGGATAACAAATACGTAAACGAGCAAAAGAAGAGCCACCCTATAAGTATCCCCAATTAATCTGAAAAGGGGGGAATTACAAGGGTGAAGGATTAGGCACTCAAGGTAGTACAAGGGATGTTACCCTACATCACCAAAGTAAGATGGAGGGCAGTATTGTTAAACAAGTAGGTGCATTAAGCAGAAAGGAAAACTGTGGAAAAGACAGAGTGGGACTCTTGGAACAGGAAAATAGGGATCGGAGTAACTTGTGGCTATATTTTGAACCATCCCAAAATGGGAAGGTTGGGAAAAAGTGAGAAAGTTGCGCCCCCTAAGTCAGACCCAGCTATTATTTTAGTTTTATGGATGTGCTACCCTGAAAGAAGTAGAGACAAAGGCAAGTGGTCTTTATGCAAAATAATAAAGGAAATGAAATCACAAATGTCTTATTGTACTCAGGGCTGGTAAAATTAACAATTATAAAGGTGGAGAAGGAGGTGGTAAAAGAAGGGATCAGACTAGTCCCAGAATCAGAAATGACCAAAGTAGGCAACTGAGGTAAACCATTCCCAAGTCACCATGCAGGACCAGGGCAAAGGCAAGTAAGGTTGATTGATCAGGCATTTAGGAAGAAGGAAGACATTGAAATAACTGAGCTTTGAAAATTGATATGTGTTTTCTTCTATACCAGTCCCGGGGCAAAAGGGGTGGCTTAGTGAAAAAGATTAGGAAGCCGGGGCGTCGCACAGCCTTGGAGTGTTATCATGGAATATCAATGGGTTTAGAAGAAAATCAAAATTAGAAAGTTTTAAGAAGATAATCAACCTCCATGAGACTGTTTGCCTGAAAGAAACATGGCTGTGCGACGAAACACCCATAGCTGATGGGCATATTCAGCTAAAAAGGTCTGCCATGAGGACTCAGCAGGATCATCCCTCTGGGAGAATAATTATCCTGATATCCGCTAAAATAGCCTGAAGGGTGATACCTCTAGAAGTAAGATGTAAATGGCTTGTAAAGTGTTCCATTAGGACCCTGAATCAAAGATAGTGATCTAGTTAGGCTCAATTGGACATCCAAACATTATCTCTCACTTAAAAATATGATTCTCAACCGTTCATGTTGTTTCAAAAATATATAAATTGATAGCCACCTCCACATCAATAAACTCAACCTCAATCTAACTAAAATGGACCAAGCAACTTGACGCTTCACAGTTAGAGGCCTTTTTATTTGAAGTATGGAATACTATCTGAGATAAAGCTCTACATAATAATATTGAATCACTGACATAATATCGAAAGACACAATATCGTCCTACAAAAATATCAACACAAAAATATCGTAAGCATTAATATCGACATCCTATACATAACTAAAAACTTACAAAAATATCGGAAATTAAATATCGACCTACATTAACATCGATATCACTAATATCGACAACATACATACCGTAATATTTAAATATTGACTATTAAAATATATACACACTATGTAAAAAATATCGAGAGTTAATTTATCGACAACAAATATATCGTTAAATTATAAATATCGAACGTTTTTAAGTAATATTAACATTAAAAAATACGAAAAATACAAATTTAAACATCTCTCATAACAAACTATTAATATATTTATGTTTCACATTTAAACTATATTACATTCGATACAAATGTAACACATTTTTTTTTCACAATTATATAAAATTATCTCACCAATATATTAATTAGCGTTTGCCTTATATGGAAAAATCTATACACAAACATAATTTCAAAAATACAAACTAAGCAATAAAAACACTGCAAATATAAATTGACCAATAGCAAACTAATTACTAACTCCAAACTACTATATAAACAATTAAACACTAAACACAAACCACCTGGAAAAAATACGACAGGAGAAAATACTGTGGAAAAATCCGACTACACCTACAAGAACATCAAGATTCAAGCTACAATTCAGAGGATTTAAAGTAAGTAACTTAAATAAGGTAAATTAAGTCAACTGCTAAAATGTTAAAAAATAAAAACATGATCCAATAACTAATACATATCTATTTGTTAGCTCTCCTACCACTACAGAATACTCTACTAACAAAGAACAGACAAAAGAACTCAGAAAACCAAGATACAACTAGCAAAGTAAGTATGTCCAACGATTTTTATAACAACATTTAATAAATGCAAACTAAAACTTATAGCATAAAATGCAACTGCAACCAAAACTCTTAGATCAACACAATGAACATAAATAAATGCATTATTTTTACAGATAAAGAAAATAGAGAAAATACAAGCCACAACTAAACATTGGATACAGTCGACTTCAACTACAAGAACATCAAAACCCAAACTAAAAATCAGTAAATAAAAAGTAAGTAAATGACATGAAATCACTGAAACTAACTGCTAAATTGTAAAAAAGTAACAAACATGATCCAATTACTGATGCATATCTACTTTTTATTTTCTAACACCACTACAGAATACTCTACTGACAAAGAACAAACAACAGTACAGAGAAAACAAAGATACAACTAACAAAGTAAGTATGTCCACATTTTTTTATTTAACTTTAAATAAATCTAAACAAAAACTTCTAGGCAAAAAATGTAAGTGCAACCTAAAACAATATCAGAACAATTAACACAAATAAACACATTTTGCTTTTCAGGTAAAGAAAACACAGAAAATAAAGACCACAACTAAACAGTAAAGAACATCAAAATAAAAGACTGAATTGGCAAAAAGGTAAACATGCACAATAGAAATGTTTTTAAATTTTATTTAATATACATACATCTATATATCAAATAACTATAACATATATTTCTTATAGATTAACAAACAACAAAATGACAGAAGGAGCTGAATTTGTTACCAGTCAAAAAGGAAAACTATTACTCTGCTACATGGGTTACACTTATACCCAAGAAAACAATTTGGAAGGAAAGTAAATTGGAAATGTTGCAAATATTACTCCATCAAATGTTATGGAAGGGCAACAACTAGGGAAGCAACAATTCTTTATACCAGAGCACACACCACCCACCAAACATAACCGAAATAGAAGTTAGAACTGCATTAGAAAACATTAAAGAAGCTAGTACAGGTTCCCAAAAACCAACAAGCATAATCTTAAAAGGACAGATTCCTCAAATACCTAAAACAGACACTACCCAAATGTCAAATATAGTTTCCCTCAAAAGAACAATATCACGTACCAAAAGAACAACTACCACTACCACACCACCTCCTAGAACATATAACGATATAAATTTAAATCCTGACCAAACTATAACTTTAAACAAACGACCTTTTGTCATTTACAACAACGAAAACAATGAGAAAAGACTAATAATTTTTGGCACAGCCATTAACCTCATAAAACTCCAACAAACCCAATGTTGGATAATGGATGGGACTTTTAACATCTGTCCCAAACCTTTTTACCAATTATACACTATACATGGCCTATATCAAAACTGCAATATACCTCTACTTTATGCACTTCTACCAAATAAAACTAATTCAACATATATGGAATTATTAAACACTATCAAACAAAAAACTAATGACTATTCCCCAGAAAAAATAATACTTGATTTTGAACAAGCAATGCTTTCAAGTATTTTAAAAATACACCCCCATACCTGTATCCAAGGCTGCTATTATCACTTCAATCAGTGTCTATGGAGACATTTGCAAAAGACAACCCTAAGCATAGAATATGCAACCAATTCATATTTTGCCTATCAAATAAAAATACTAATAGCACTGGCTTATGTTCCAGAAACAGATGTGGCCGAACACTACAGCATTTTAATTGATACCACATTTTACAAACACAATTAAGCTAAATTAACAGCACTTTTAGACTGCTTTGAAGACACATGGGTAGGTAGGCTCCATAGATCTGGCCACAGGAGAAATCCAAAATTCTTAATACCCTGGTGGAACGTTTACCGAAGCACCTTAAACGGGGAATCTAAAACAAACAACGCTGTTGAAGGCTGGCACAATGCCTTCCTCCAATCAACAGGCAGAACTAAACCAACTTTAGAAAAAATTATCAAATGCCTCCAAAAAGAACAAAGTTATGAAGAATTCAGAATGGAACAATCCATTACTGAACTAACTCCAAAAACATCTAAACAAACCAAGCAAATGCACAAATATCTAGAGCAACAAGTAAAGCTGTACTCTAGCAATAAAGGCATAGAATACCTCAACATAATAGCCAAAACACTACTCTAAATTACTCTAACTAACAAAGCATAACGTAAAAAAATACAAACAATACAATGTAAATAACAATAATATATTTTATCTCAAAAGTAATTAATGTGTGCAATATATATTATATTTTTTTAAATATAGATAAACACATGAATAATTTTTGAAATAAATAAAAAATAACGATAACAATAATAACATTACCCACCCACAATAAATAACATTTAAAACACTTACCAAACATATCCCAAAGACTGTAGATTCCATTTCCACGAAAACAATCCATTAAGAAAAAGTGTGCCCAAAAAAAATGAAAAAATCCAACTGTTCCAAAACTGAATAATCCATTTTCCGAAAGTCATTCAAACAACCATAAAAATCCTGAAAAATGTTAAAAAAAATATAACAAACGCTCCAGGAAAACCAAAAAATTTAAAGAAGTGTTCAAAATCCATTAGTTATTAAAACTAACAAACACTTCTTTAAAAAAAAACGACTCCCTCCGACATCACGAACTCCTGCAACAAAATTACATAAAACATACATTCCCACCCACACAAAACAACACATAAACTCCTACTAAGAGTAATACTAACATTAGATATCACTTAATAAACATTAAACATCGAAACACTAACTCTACAAACAAGCCTATACAACGGCAAAAAGTACGTACATACACCATACATAAATACAACATATCCAAATGCCTAACACAACTAACTTACTTCTAACCACACTAAATAATACCAAACTACTATCAAAATTATTTTAAAACACAATTAAAACATATAAAACAAACCTTACCTTCAGCGACGTGAAGTGTCGCCCAACCGCGAGCTTCTCTTCATCCAAATGACACAAAACGACCTAAAGCGGTTACAAAATAAATGACCCAAAACTCAATAAAAAGATTAACATACCAAACATACTATTTAATGTTTAAAAATATTCCTTTACAGAATAAAAAAAATACTATGTAAAAAATAAATTGTGTTTTTTTACTTATATGAAAAGACTTTAAAAAAGTACATATTTTGTAAAATTATAAAAATAAATATTATAAAATACATAATATTTATTATTATAATTCAGAAAATCTGGAAAATTGTACAAAAATCTTTAACAAAATTTTCCTAAATGTATATAAATAAAAATGTGTTAAAAAAATTCTTCATTTACATATATAGTTTAAAATTTATTATTATTAGTTTTTATATTAATATTACTAGAAAAATATTATGTATAACCAACATGTATGACAATATAAAAATTGCATATATTTTGTGAAAATATTGTACTTTTGTTATAATTTCAAACAATACTTACATGACCATGAAAGATGTTTTTGTAATAAAATAAAGTATTACAAAAATTACCCATACATTTTTTAACTAATATATGACTAAATATATTTGTATCAAATAAAAAATGTCATACTAATTCTTTTTTTTGTCATGTTAATACAAAAATCACAAATTGCAACTATACACAAATTGTATGAAATGTATTTATTCTCATAAACTATATACTATACCCACTCCAGTCTAGATTAACTTAGGGTACATGCTGGACAATAATTAAATATAATTTAGTATTCCCACTCCAGTCTACATTAATTTGGGGTAGGTGCTGGACACTAATTAAATATAATTTACTATTCCCACTCCAGTCTACATTATTTTGGGGTAGGTGCTGGACACTAATTAAATATAATATACTATTCCCACTCCAGTCTACATTAATTTGGGGTAGGTGCTGGACATTAATTAAATATAATTTACTATTCCCACTCCAGTCTACATTAATTTGGAGTAGGTGCTGGACACTAATTAAATATAATTTACTATTCCCACTGCAGTGTACATTAATTTGGGGTAGGTGCTGCACATTCATTAAATATAATTTACTATTCCCACTCCAGTCTACATTATTTTGGGTAGGTGCTGGACCCTAATTAAATATAATTTATTATTCCCACTCCATTCTATATTAATTTAGGGTAGGTGCTGGACACTAATGAAATATAATTTACTATTCCCACTCCAGTCTACATTAATTTGGGGTAGGTGCTGGACACTAATTAAATATAATTTACTATTCCCACTCCAGTCTACATTAATTAGGGGTTAAAACACTCCCCACCCTTATCCCCTATAAACCCAACATCCCGCTCCTAAAACTATATATGTTTTTTGAACAAACATGAACAAATTACATTTTATAAATATATATATTTTTTAAATTTGTTAATTTTGCTTAAATATTTTACATTTTCTAAACAAAAAAAAGCCTTATCCACTATAAACATTACAAATCTATATATATATTTTTTTAATTTTACAATTTTTTTTGTATTTTAATTTACATTTTTTTAAAAATTTTTAAAAATTAAATATAAATTTTTAAAACACTCCCCACCCTTATCCCCTATAAAACCAACATCCCGCTCCTAAAACTATATATAATTTTTGAACAAACATAAACAAATTAAACGTTATAAACACATTAAAATTACAAATTTTAATTACAAACAAAATATACTAACATTATTAAACACATTACTAAAAACTACACATTATCGATATTTTAACACAACGATAGTTTATCATTCTATATTTTTACTTTTGATATTAAAGCACACATACTATAAATGATATTTTGGTACTCGATATTAAATAATTCGATATATATTAGCATCGATATTTAAACATCGATATTCTGTCACATCGATATTTAGATTTCGATATTATGTCTACTTACCAATAATATTATCCCCAAACTTGCACAATCTAAATTCTTTTACTTTGCATCTACTGTACTGGACACCTAATAAACTCAAACTAATTAACAAAAATGTTTGTTGGAACTGCAACTATGCCACCAGGACATTATAACATAGGTTTTTTTACTGTTGACTGTACCCACTCAGGTCATACTGGGAAAAGACTGTAGCCATATTGATGAAAATGTTCAAAACAACGATCGCCTTAATTTCCCATTAGTCAAGTTGGGCCAATGGTACTCACCCTGGACACAGACTGTGAATGAATGCGATTTTGAACTTATTGACATTCTTTTGGTTATAGCTACTAAAGTAATACTTCCAAAATGGAAATGTTTCGTATTCATTTTGTATCACACCTTGTGGGCATGGATCACTTATATGATAAATGCACACAATTCCAAAGAGGCTCTACCAGGAAATGCAAGAATTTCATAAACAATATGACAAACTTTGGACGACTTTACACACCTCAACCCCACTGACAAAAACCTCTAACTTTTTCCGATGTGCGATAAAACATAGCTATTATCCAAATTTACATTATTCTCCAATGGCATCCCCTGGCTCTCCATTTTTTTAGGTTATCTCCCAGTTGTTAGCAGCATCCCCTATTAAACGACATTGATATGAATATATAATGGCTGATTATCATAGTTGTATGCCATTTCTAGATGTTTCTCTCTTCTCATTTGTTAGTTAAGATGTTTTAAGTATTGGTTCATTTCTTCCCATACAGACATATGAGATTCAGATAATTTACTAACATTGATTGTAAAGATTAGTTTACAAGGATATTAAATCCTATATTTGCAAATTAAGCGTATGCGAGATCTGTATTGCTTATACTGATTTATTTGTTCTATATGATTTACTGTTTTATGTTACAATTAACTTCAATAAAGATTTATTGAAATAAAAAAAAGATGTGGGTTTCCAATTACAAATTACATTTTTATGCTTTTGTTTGTTTCCATAATCAGCATTATAAGGGTCCTTCCTTAGTACTTTGTCAATAGATCTAGAAGCATGCACTTGCCTCAATTTCTTCTTTAGTTTCCCATAGAGCAAGTTGTTTGTGTCCAGCATGGAAATACCCGGCAGCACAATTTTTTAATCTGATGGTTTTATAAGTTTCGTGCCTTTATGCCAGCTCTCTCTAATTTTTAATTCCACCCATGTTGTGCCTTGTCACACGTTCACTCTTCCCATCCCCCTCTACCCACGGCCTCCCCACCCATTCTGATGCTATTTCCCACCTCTAACTTCCCCCGCCCAGATCTGCTTCTTCTTCTCTCATCTCAGCTTAGCCCCACCCACAGCTCCTGTTCTCCTTCCCATGGCAGGAAATACCTAATAGTGGCCTCTGTGTGACACCACTGAGCGGATGCCAAGGCCCAGCCCCAGTAACTTGGTCCATTCCTCCGACCAGTTAGGGTTCTTTCAGACCATGTTCTCTTGCCTTTGGGGCTCCAACTCACTCTTTGCTGCTCTCTCTCCTGTTCTCTCACACCTCTCTCACTTGAGCTCTTGTTCTCATTTTTAGCCCCATATCACTCCTTCTGGAGCTCTTCTCCTCCTATTGCTCCTCTCAAACCTCTTTTAAATCCTCCCCAGTTTCTCCCCAGATTTGCTCCTTCAGCTACTTTTTGTACCTTTATTCTGCCAGCACCACTACTTTTCTGCCTTTCTCTGCCAACTCCTTTTGCTCTTCACTCAATTTTTGCCTTTATGTCTGTTCCTATAGCTTTCTCTCCCCATTTGTGCCTTTTCAGCCAGCTCTTATCTCCATTTCTCCCCTGCATCTGCTCTCCTCAGCTCCTTTCTGTCTTCTTATTCCTGTGTCTCAGCGTAGCCCCCCCTGCGCTCCTCTCCTCTCCCCTTCCGGACCTAATTAGTGGCAGCCGCTAAGCCAAAGGCAAGTACATCTGCACCCATCTGTGCCTGGACCACATCTAATCCCCTAAACCTTGGCCCAATCATCCCCAACAATACTCTGCAGCTATCCTTTGTCCAACCCGGGATGCCTCTCCTCCTGGTGCTGCCATGCTGTTCCACACAACACACCACGGTAGGAAACTTGACACACTGCTGCTTCACCTCTAGCAGCCTACCCACACATCCCCGCAAGTACCATCAACACCCCTAACTAATACTAATTCCACAGCCAATCTGCACACTCACTCACATGTATACTACTCAACACACAATCTCTCAGCAAACATGCAACAAAGTTCTGGGACCAGCTAAGCAGCAACACTCCTCTTCCTCACAGAAACCTGGAGCAACTACACAACTGCACTGACGTCACAGCAGCAATCCCGGTAAGCCACAAATCGCATTACAGGACCACCTTCACAAGCCAGAGGGAGGACTTACAGTCATCTAGCAAAACCCCTTTAAGGGAGACTCTGCACTTCAAACTACAAATCTCCCAAACTTCACCCTAAATAGAACCCTTGTCTACTGACCACGCGGACCACTTGCTACCTTGACCAGCTGCTTCACCAAGTTCTTTGCCCCTCTCACCATTGACTCAAGAGCTTTCATACTCCTCGGCAACCTGAACTTCCAACTTGTAGACAGTACCAACCCCTGCTCTAAAGCATTCCTCAAAAGCCTGAACAACATTGGGCTAACCCAGTCCCAGAGCCAACATTCATTGCAGGACACACACTGAACCCCAGTGCTACCATAGGCGACAGCATCAAGTCCAACTGCACTTCACCACTCCCTTGGACTGACCACTCCATCACCCACTTCCAAATCAACACACCACAAGCTAATGCACCCGACAGCATCAGCTGGAGACAACATTTCAGAAGCAGACTGGCTCAAAGCCCTCACCTCGGCTCAACCTAACCCACTCACAACTTCAACGAGGGCATCACTAACTTCAACATCTAGATCAAGAACATTGCAGACTTCCTCACTCCAATTAAACCCAACAAGCAAAGAAGAACTGTTAGAACTGTCAGTATTTGGGTGGTCTTTTTTCAAACATTTTGCCTTCCTGTTCCATTATTTTCTGATCTCGTTTTTGATCTCGTAATTCCTGGCCTTATGACTCTGTGCACTATACCACTGCTAACAAGTGCTAAGGTGCATGTGCTCTCTCCTCTAAGCATGGGCAAATTTACCTATACCCAATTAACACATTTAATTAACTTGTAATCCCCACTTAAAGTGGTATTACACATACACAGGGCCTGTAAATTCAATTCCACTAGTGTGCCTGCAGCACTGATTGTCCCACCCACATAAGTAGACCTTTATATGTCCCTGACCTGCAATTGCAGCCTGTGTACAATTTTTAAACTGCTATTTTGACCTAATAAAACTAGCACTTTTCTAACCGCGGGCGGAGAGCTATGCTCCGCCCGCGTAGGGTGCAGGGATTTGCCTACTCTGCATTCCGCGGAGAACACGAGTAGGCAAATCTCTGCACACTCCGCGGCGGGGTGGAGTTGACCAGCCCCCGCCTCCCACCCGCCCTATTAACAGTTACTTAAAACTTTTAAAAAAACGACATTAAAGTAAATAAAAACACCTTACATTAGCTGCAGCATCCCCGGGCTGCCCTCCTCCTCTTCATCGCGTTCTCTGTGAAAACTGCGCCTGTGCATGCGACCGTGCATGCACATTGCTCGCGTTTTGATAGATGCAATGTCATCAAAATGGTTATTTTTTCCCTGGTGTCTTTATCTGTTTAGGTCTATCCCTTTATATTTGTAGGTTTACAAAATGGTAGAAAACAGCTGGCAAAATATTATTTGGCAATTCCAAAAACCTCTGTGCGCTATATGGTATTTACAGATTCCTAGTAGTAAGGGGGAAGGTACTCCCATCACTCCGCAACTATTATATCTCGTCATATATAATTTGGCTTTTTTGACGGTTATCGGGCCCTATAAATGTGACCTAGCTGACTAATTTCCATAGTACCAGGTCATTTCACAAACAATTTTACCTGGTAAAGGTTTAAATTACACTTTCTATTTCAAACACACATGCTTTAAAATTATTTTGTCCTACCATAAGGGCTCTTTTTTCAGATACAGAGGTTTCATCAATAAACATCTCTTGGGTATAACCCCAGTTTACCGACATTTGTTCAAGAGAGTCTTGTTAGCCGCTGGCGGGATTCCCAATGTTTGGCCCTGGGTCAACTTTTTTAGGAATGGAAATCTGCTATCCCATCTGAGAAAGGAATGCATCCAGAAGAGAATCACTTAGAAGGATAGTGGCTGTTTTAACTGCATTAGGCAGTAGCGGCTGGCAGGGAACAAGAGTGGAGGGCTGGGCTGGAGGGGGGCGTAGGTGGGGGTATTACAAAATAACAAAAAAACACTTACCCCCTCGCCGAGTCTGCAGCCACCTCTCCTCTGTCGTGTTGTCCCTCGCCGTCTCTCTGGAACCAAGAGCACATAGACTCCCTCCCCTGACCAATCACAACACTGTATTGCAGCATTGTGATTGGTCTGAGTGCTGTGGATCGGCACACCAATGGAGACTGGAAGGCTTTGCATGTTCCTCACCCAGCTGTGTAATGCAGCCTGGTGAGGGACATGCAAAGTGCGCTTGATTGATTGGGCGGACCGAGGGGGCCAGACAAGCAGTCATGCATACTTAAGGAGTGCAAACCACTCCACCTACCGGACGGTAGAGCTGGCCCCGCCCAACCTGGCCGAAAAATAAATAAATGATAATAACAGAAATAACTTCTGTTATTATAATTAAATTTTTTACACTACGTGAGCAGCAGGGCGATGCTCCTCTGCCTTAGTGGAGGAGCTGCCACTGGCAAGAGGAAATCATCACTGATTTGCATTATTGGTAATAACGTAACAGGTCACATGTAGAATGTGTGAGTGAGTGAGTGTGCAAACGAGTGAGTGAGTGAGAATGCCTCTCAGCCATTAGCATTGTTCGACATGAATGGGGATTCCCATCCTTGTGTGATTAGAAGTCAGTGGTTTGGCAATTGCAGCTGTGCCAGGGCATCATCCTAAGCCTATGATCTTAAGGAACCATGCCACAAAGCGCCCTGACACTATTGATACCTCCACTTCTACTTTTTATACTTGTCGATTTTGAAATAACCCCTGTAGTACACATGTCTTTTCATGACATTCAGTGCAATCACTGCAATGGTACGACGTGTCATAGCCCAAACCATTTTAGGCTTGGAAGGTTCCTCAAATGGTTATACATTTTGCTACCTTCTCCGTTCTGAATATGATTGTGCTATTCTTCCAGCAGGGAACCTGTTCCCATTTCTTGCGGTCTGAAAGTGCCACAACTCTTTTGTTCTCACCTCCAGGGTACGGAGCAGTAGATTCATTATTGGGTCTCATGTACCATTCCTTAATCCAGGGAGTTTTTCCAGGTGTGTTGTATGAACTGCTTTATGTTCTACAAGAAGACCCTGTCATTTGTGGCACCGAGTGAACCTTGTATCAGAAACTTTTAGTTATCTGCCTAGGAACACTCGAAGTCACATATTCGATGTAGTGCTAAACCTCTATGGGTCTGTGGCACTTTCTAAGCTGAAGTAGCCTTCATTACAATACCCAAAATTCCTCCCTATCTCCATTGAGAACATTGCCTTCAACTCACACCCCTCCATCACTGTCTCTGAATAACAAACACTACTTTGACTAGGTGCATGGTTCATCCACCAGTCTCTGCCTGACAGCTACCACAGTCCTATCAGTGAGAGCCCTGGTCAGCCCCATTCATGACCAATGGAGTTTAAGGGGTCCCGGAGGTAATCTAGGCAACTAGTAACCCACTCTGGCTTCCTGGAGAGTGACGCGTCCTTACTGGAAATATGTGCCTGGAGTTTTCCCTATCATGATCAAAAAGGAAAACCCCAAATTACATCTAAAAAAGTAAGAAACCATCCACTTGTCATGAAGTTTGGTCTCTGAGCAATCGATTTGAGATCAGCTGCTCCTATCGGCATCTCTCTGCTCCGACACTCTCCTTTAATTACCAGCTTCCTCAGGCATCACCACGACCATCGTTTTATTTCACTTTCTGTCATCTGTCGCTCAGAACACTCACACTACAAACAAGGCACCTGCATTCTATATATGCAAAATCTAACTGGCATAAATAAACTCACAGACAAAATATTTGATACCTTTGCAATGTATAAGGGGGCATTTCCACAGGTGTCTGCACAGCTGATCGATGCTTGTTTTTATAAATCAGGTACCATAATTGTAGGGCTAAAAAGGTATATTTGTGTATCTCCGATTAAACGCTGAGGGACAGATTTACTAACATTTTGGTCTTGGTTGCACCACTTGTGTGGCGCATCTATGACGTAAAATGCTAGTAGATAATTTTAAAGCCATGCAAGGGGCATTTTGTGCCACCGTGCATGGCTTTATTGAAGAAATATTACGCAATGCATTTGCAGCGTTGCATTACATTTCATTCTGAGAGGCGGTCAGTGGGTGAAACATGGACTTCCCCTGCATTCACCCATGGATTTCATGCACGCCCAGATTTACCCACGTTTGTAAACCTGGGAATGTGTGAAATTGCTACGACTCTCAGAGGATGGCATAACGAGGAGAAAAATTATTTTTATCTCCTCGATTTTCCCTCTTTCTATGTGTGCTGCAATCTGCAGCACAGGTATAAAGAGCCTTGAGAGATTGTTTTTGTGCAGGAAGGTATCCCTCCCTGTATTGGTGCTAGGCAGCTTGAAGTGCGCCAACGCATGGAAAGGACAGGAATGCGCCATATGATGTTAAATACAGCACATTTCCCTTTCACACAGCCCTGCGCTTCTTTAAAGTATGTTACATTTGACTCTTACTATTCAAGTACAGTCTTGCATTACTCCTGAATATAGGGTTTTGTGATTTTTGCATAATTGTTTGCGGGAAGAACGTTACAATTTTTCAGGTAATTTGTTTATCTTGGGAGAATGGTGTTAGTTGAAAATTTATCATTGCTTTTGGGGCCCTATTTATGACCTGGTTTGTGCCACGTTTGCACCACTCAATGTGGTAAATGTGTGCCACAAAACTTAAGTGAGATTTATAAAGCAATTCAAGGCCACTTGCATAGCTCCATAAGTCTGAAGTAAAGCAACGCAGTGCAAATCTCTGTCTTCCCATACTCTGCCCTGGGAAAGTGTTCCATGACTGCCCTGGGAAGGCGTTCCATGGGCGTTGCATGGGTGTTACGTGGGTATTCTCATGCAACTCCCATGGATTTTGACGCAGTTCCAGATTTATCAGAATAGGAAACCCAAAAGATACACCTTTGTGTGATGGTGTAATGAGGAGTAATAGCTTTATTTCTCCTCGTTACTTCCTCTTTCTATGTGTGCTGTAGCACACATAGAGGAATATACCTCTCAGGACTGTTTTTGTGCAGGAAGGTACCCCTTCTTGCACAAAAACAATCCTGCATGAAACGGAGGCATAGTGCAAGGGTCCTAGCATTGGTGCATGGCTGTCAAAAAGGCACCAGCGCAGGGGAAAAGGATGCACCCTAATGCCTTAAATAGAGCGCATTCCTGCCTGTTCCCTGTCACGCAGCGCAGCAAGGTGACTTGCTGCGCTGCACTGCATGACAAGTTCATAAATCTACCTCTGTGAAACTGATGTGTGCTATATAGCCAAAAAACAATTCTACGCAAAAGAGTCACTCACTGTATCTTACATGACCTTTCCATGAGAGATATGGCCTTGTCATTTCAGTGCGTGTTTCATAAGAGACACATAATTTTGCATAATATTAATGAAAATGATGCATATATCACAATGGAAAAAGTCAATGTCACCCACGATTACTTATTAAATATAGGCGTTGATGTGCTCTGTGAAGAAACATTTTAATACAGTACTGAAAATAGACAATAAAGTCAGTGTTTTTTTAAGTAAGTAATCTAAAAAACACTGCTTCATTGGACCCTTCTGGATAGTCCTTTCTGGATAGTCGGGGCAGACGCCATCTATTCAAGGTGATTAGGCAGTCTTTTACAGGTGTGAAAGACCCACATTGTGTACCTCTTTCTGTAATATAGAAGATATTTAGAATATTTCTTTTAATAAGACTAGTACCCTTGAGTTCAGTGGGTTTAAAACGCAAGGAAGCTGCCTCAATGTCTCTCTGAAACTAAATAAACAGGTTTTCATAAATTTTTTTGTAAGCTGTAATCATTGAGCTCATAGGACAAACGTGAGGAACCTGATTTTCTTTCTCATGTTTCTTTGCTTCCTCCTGGAAATACAATCTCTCCTGATACATATGAATGCTTCATTCCATTCTAGTGATCTAAAATGTCAGACACCTTCCCTGCAGTGTATATTTGTCTGAGGTTACAGAATTGCTATCAATGCTACACAGTAGGTTAGTCACCCTTAGAACATGCAATAATCGTGCATCAGAAATGTCACGTAAATGTGACTAGAAGTAGGCATATTAATGAGGAAATAAGGGCGGGATGTACCAAGGTAAGTGTTTGCGATTACCAAATACCACGTTTTTGAGATTCCACATTTGATAATTGAAAACAGCAATGTACAAATGTGTGTTGAACACATTTTACGATTCCCAGTTGCTCACAAATAGACCTACCTCTTTTCTATTCATGAGGTAGGTCTCGGTTTGCCACCCGAGACGTATCACAAAAATCACAGGGATGGTGGCCTGCTAGGGTCAGCAAACCACCATGACTGTGATTGCTTTTCAATAAAGCAATGTGTTTTGTTTTATATGCAGCCAGTTTTCCTGAAAGGAACCTGGGATGCGTTTCAAAAAGAAAAATGAAAAGAGTAAGCAATAGTCCCTAGGACCACTACCACCTCTTAAAAAATGTTTTTACAAATATTCACAAAGAGTAAAGTGTCCCTTGGGGCCCCCTTCCTATTTGCAAATGGGTTACCACCTACTTGCAGTAAGTGGAGCAATGCGAATGTTTTGCAACGGCATTTCGGTCGCAAAACATTCACACATACCACTGCAATTCAGTATTAGGAAGGTTGCACTAAATAGTAATAGGTTACTGGATTGCAAATTAGGCCTTTGTTCATTGAAAAATGCCCTATTTTCTGCAAAGGGGATCATTTGCGGACAAATAAAAGCTTTGTACATCTGGCCCTTAAGGTTCACAAAAAATGAACAAAAAATACATGCAGGATAAGAAGGACAACATTTCTCCCAAAAAATCTACTATGTAATTGTTTATTCAGATAAGATTTATCACTATTGATTTAACACTGTGGGCCAGCTTCATGAAGATATATTTGCATTTGAAGATTTAATCATGTTGAAAGTAACCTTCGCTGTTAGGTGCAAATCTACACTTTTTGTATTTTCACCATTTCCAAGTGAACGTTTCCACCTCATTGTAGACATACTTGTCTCCACCCGGTAAAATTTGGGATGGACACTCTAATAGTAAATTTACTGTGAAGCTACTACTAGTAACTTTCCACACATGAGTGACGCACTTCACCACTGTGGAGGAGATCGCCAAATTAAAAAGTGTAGGAAAAAAAATGGTGTTATTTTTGAAAATTCATTAAATATTTATAATTTAAATGTACATGTAAAACAATTTCAAATATTGATTAAGTTAGAACTAATAAAATACAAATTTCCAACACATTTTATCAAACCAAAATTATTGTTTAATGTTTGTGAATAATTTTAACTTGCCTGGATAGGCCATCACTTGCAGGATGGAAGGGAGGAGCTGGGCACAGCTACACCTAAATTTGAAAAGGCTGAGCAGAAACAATGCATCGCCTCTGCTGTGTGGAACAGAACCACCACGAAGGCCCCATCAAATCGCAGCCCTTTGCTACATCAGAACTGCTGCTGCATTATGCAGTCCTCAGCGCAGACCCTCTTATCCCTTTGTCAATGGCAGCCTCTACGACGACGACATACTCTGCACCGCAGACTCACAGCTCATCGTAACCAATGCATTGCCCTGATTGCGTGACAAATTCTTGACTCCGGACTTGACATCGAGATGGTTTATTCGATGACAGTGCTGCAGGACCTCTCACTGCAGCCTTGCTGTATCTCAGAACCAGTGCATGACGCATCATCCTTACAATGCTCTGTAAACCAAAATTGGAACTTTACGGCTTTTGGTGGGATCAGTGACATACTATCAAGACAAGAAATATTGACTCATAAAAATATCTAATGTTTAATATCATTAACAAAAATATCGACATAACTATTGAAGTAAAAAATATCAGCATCTACATTTATTAAAAACAGAAATATCTTTATATTTATAAGCTACTCATGAATACACATATACTTTTTCAGAAATATTGAAAATATTGAGTTCAGCTACATAAATATTGTTAAAACATCAAAGAAATCAGATTAAAAATTACTAAAATTACACTAGTTTAATAAATAAACAACAATTAATATATCCTTAAAATTACATTTAAAATTAAAACGCAGCCATGAAACAACACAACTAAAGGGGCCCTCAGCTCGCCCTGCGACTCCCGAAGCCAGGATACAGATCTCAAGTGGCCCTCCTGATGCATGGGCAGTCACCCCAGGTATTATTGTCACCCCACTCCGGACATAGTGTGCTGAAGGTGGAAACGAGCTGGCATAGCACATAATTACAGTCACCGGGCACTCTGTGGAGGAGGACTGCGAATACTTTCCACAGAGGCTCGGGGCAGGCAGATTGGCGTCATTTCGGTCCCAGCCATCTTGTCGCCCCTCTCGTCTCGGCCATCCGGTCGCCCACAATGCTTTCCTATGGGGCGACTAGATGGCCAGACTTCCCTGGAAGTCCCTATGAGGTGCCATTCGCCTCCCGGATCCCAGCCAGGGCTCCAGGAGGTCGGGCATGTTTGCGCCCTGGGTCCCCTCTGTCACCTTGAGTGCACGGATTACAAGAAAGGGGGGTAATTTTCCTCTGGATTACTAGGTGCAAGGGTATGCCCAAACACCCTCCCGGGGATGATGGTTCCCTGCCGGGGGACCAGATGGGCGATGCCCGGGCAACACCTCCCAAGCATCCGGGGCTCCCTCCTCCGGCCCGCAGCGTGGCAAAGTACCCTGGACGGGCTCCAAGGGTCCAGGGCCCTGCAACCCCGGAGCCCTGCAGCCCTGCAGCCCTGGAGCCCTGAAGGCCCCGAGCCCTGGAGCCCCGGAACCAAGCAGCCCCGGAGCCCTGCAGCCCCTGAGCCCTGCAACCCCGGAGCCCTGCAGCCCCGGAGCCCCGGAGCCCTGCAGCCCCCGAGCCCTGGAGCCCTGCAGCCCCCTGAGCCCTGGTGCCCTGCAGTCCCCGAGCCCTGCAGCCCTGGAGCCACGGAGCCCCGGAGCCC
Organism: Lissotriton helveticus; assembly: GCF_964261635.1. Taxonomy (NCBI): domain Eukaryota; kingdom Metazoa; phylum Chordata; class Amphibia; order Caudata; family Salamandridae; genus Lissotriton; species Lissotriton helveticus. The sequence goes on along the minus strand of NC_136068.1, from coordinate 863,597,822 downwards.
CAGAGCCCTGCAGCCCCGGAGCCCTGCAGCTCCTGAGCCCTGCAGGCCCGAGGCAGGCAGATTGGCTTCATTTCGGTCCCGGCCATCTGGTCGCCCCTCTCGCCTCGGCCATCTGGTCACCCGCAATGCTTCCCTATGGGGCGACTAGATGGCCAGACTTCCCTGGAAGTCCCTATGAGGTGCCATTCACCTCCCGGATCCCAGCCAGAGCTCCAGGAGGTCGGGCACGTTTGCGCCCTGGGTCCCCTCTGTCACCTTGAGTGCACGGATTACAAGAAAGGGGGGTAATTTTCCACCGGATTACTAGGAACAGGGTATACCCAGACAACCCTCCCAGGTTGCTGGTTCTCTGCCAGGGGGGACCAGATGGGCTATGCCTGGGCAACACCTCCCTAGGCCACCTGGGGCTTCCTTCCTCCAGGCCGACGGCATGGCAAAGTGCCCAGGACGGGCTCCATGGGTCCCTGGGCTTCCGGGGCTCCAGGCCGACGGCATGGCCGATTGCCCGGGTCGGGCTCCATGGTTTTCACTGTAGTTCTCCCCTGGGTGTCCGGGGCTCCAGGCCGACGGCATGGCAAAGTGCCCAGGACGGGCTCCATGGGTCCCTGGGTAGTCCTCCCCCGGGCGTCCGGGGCTCCAGGCCGACAGCTTGGCCGATTGCCCAGGTCGGGCTCCATAGTTTTCACGGTAGTCCTACCCTGGGTGTCCGGGGATCCTGGCCGACGGCATGGCAAAGTGCCCAGGACGGGCTCCATGGGTCCCTGGGTAGTCCTCCCCCGGGCGTCCGGGGCTCCAGGCCGACGGCATGGCCGATTGCCCGGGTCGGGCTCCATGGTTTTCACAGTAGTCCTCCCCTGGGTGTCCGTGGCTCCAGGCCGACGGCATGGCAAAGTGCCCGGGACAGGCTCCATGCGTCCTGGGCCCTGCAACCCCGGAGCCCTGCAGCCCCGGAGCCCTGCAGCCCCCGGGCCCTGGAGCCATGCAGTCCCCGAGCCCCGAGCCCTGCAGCTCCGGAGCCCTGCAGCCCCGGAGCCCTGCATCCCCGTAGCCCTGCAGCTCCTGAGCCCTGCAGGCCCGGGGCAGGCAGATTGGCGTCATTTCGGTCCCGGCCATCTGGTCGCCCCTCTCACCTCGGCCATCTGGTCGCCCGCAATGCTTTCCTATGGGGCGACTAGATGGCCGGACTTCCCTGGAAGTCTGGCCCAGGGTCCCCTGATCCTCGCAGTGCGCACTTGTTCTCAGAAAGAGGGGTAGCCTTCCTCCGGATTACTAGGGACAAGGTACTCTGGGACCCCTCTCGGCCTAGCGGTCCTCAGCCGGCAGCTGGACGGGCCAGGATGCCTCCCCAGGCCCGGGTCCGTCCCTGGGCCTGCCGCGTGGCAGAATGCCCTGGACGGGGTCCGGGAGGGCCCGGGCCTGGGGCCCCCGTCCCCCCGCACTGCCCTGGATGGGGGTTCCGTTGTGCCCGGGGAGCCTGGCTGGGTTCAGGAGCTCCGGCCGGGGCTCCATCCTGGGTCCTGCCACGTGGCAGGGTGCCCTGGATGGGGTACGGAGGGCCCGGGGAAGGCTTCCCCTGCGCCTCTGAGCAGCCTCCATGGCTTGGGCCCAGCTGGGGCTCTGGGCCTCCGGTCCGCCATGCCCCGGCGCCCGCTCACTCCTTCATTGGGGCACAGGGTGTCCAGGCGGCTTCCCTTTCGGTCCCGGTCATCTGGTCGCCCCTCTACCCTCGGCCATCTGGTCGCCTGCAATGCTTTCCTATGGGGCGACTAGATGGCCGGACTTCCCTGGAAGTACCTATGAGGTGCCATTCACCTCCCAGATCCCAGCGAGGGCTCCAGGAGTTCGGGCACGTTCGCGCCCAGGGTCCCCTGAGCCTCGCGGTGCGCACTTGTTCCCAGAAAGAGGGGTAGCCTTCCTCCGGATTACTAGGGACAAGGTACTCTGGGACCCCTCTCGGCCTAGCTGTCCTCAGCCGGCAGCTGGTCGGGCCAGGATGTTGCCCCAGCCCCGGGTCCATTCCTGGGCCTGCCGCATGGCAGGAAGCTCTGGATGGGGTCCGGGAGGGCCCGGGGAGGCGTCCCCTTGCTTGGCTGGGTCAAGGAGCTCCACCATGAGCACCGCAGCTCCATGCCCAAACCCATTTGACCCCCCCGCAGCGAAGGGGTTATTGACCGCTCATTGAAAAAGCGAAAACCTCATGTATTTTTGAGTGGTTTCTGTGCACTTTGGAGTGGAGTGGTGTGGCTCACTGGTTAGAGGCGGCAGACCCGTAAGCAGAGAACGGCCCGGGACCAGGGTTCAATTCCCGACGCGGCAGGGTCGTGGACCAGGGTCAAAACGGACTCGACAATTCTCGCCTCGGTGCCTACTCTAACCAGGGAACACACTCGGCAACTCTGGGCATTAAGCTTGCCTCATCTCTACAACGGCCCCCCACAGACGTCGGGGATGCCTGGTTTCACCTTGGAGATACCCAGAAAGGGACCATCTCACAGGGAAAACCAGGACGGGTTCCCCAGCGGTCTTCAGCGCCAGGATACTCCATGGAGTCGCAGTGCGCTTTACAAGTACACCCACTTTATTCACTCAGTCACTCACTCACTCACTAACGTGTCACATGCTCTTGGCCGTTATACACCAGATGTAGCTCCTTGCTTACGCTTTTCTGGAAAGAGATGTATGTACACATTACAAATTAAATGTATATTGAATCCTCATCAGGAGCTGTGTGGTTTATCATATGCAGTATGTAGATGAGTTGCATATAGGGATAGATGATTATTGCTCTCCTTTCTAATTTAGTAAGGTTAACGGGGCATGTGTTTCTGTGACTCCCTGTAAATTTGCATTTCGCGCTGTCTGATTATTCCATCAGGCACATATCAACGAAAAGGTAGGGACGCAAAGCAGTGGCGTTAGAAAAAACCCTGAGTTCTTTGTGCGCCCACCTTTGTACATTAGGTCCTTAAGATGTACTATATAAAGCACTTAAGAAGCCCACGACTCTCCGGGCACCGGGCTACTCAGAAAAACCTTTGTGTTGCCATCAATATGGTGGAAGCGCACACTAGTTTGCCTATCCGGATCTACCGAGAACTAAAGGCACATGTTTCTGAACTTTGTAAAGATGTTACATAATTCCTCCAGTATCCATGGCAGCTGGATTTTCCATGCACTTTCCATTATCCCCGTAGACCAAAATGATTCACATCCATTTCATTTTGCGCCAGAAAAGCCAATGCTTACTGAAGGTATTTTCAGGCTAAGTAGGAATACTGACTATGCAAAAAGAGACTAAACTGTGTAGACCACAATACCACAAAGACATGAAATTTCAGAACTTGCTAAAATAATGCAAATGTCAATTTTGCCTGATGCAGGTATACTAAGAAGAAAGGAATGTTGCAATTTATTATTAGACTGACAATAAACTTCCACTTGGCTCTAATAAATAGTATATTTAGCTTGTTCTCTTCGTTCAAACCGTGTTACTTGAAGAAAAATATTACTTTTATGGGCTGAAAATGTAAGCCTGTGTAAACAACGCAAAATCTGAAGCAGATATCTGATTTATGTGTGTGCCAATGTGTTTTGAGTAACAAGATTAATTCGTCTTTAAGGCAATGGCTGTCAAGAATAGACGTAAGCTCTAGCAGTGGACTATATCTACCAATCAGCACAGCGGTGCAAGTTCATGACCTGTCCCTCTCCCTGGATCAGATTCAGACATGTCTCTACTGAGCTCTCCTCCCCTAAATATCCTCAGAACAGTTATAAACGAGCGCACGTGGAAGCTGGAAGACCACAGAAATAATTATGCTCAAAATAAATTAAGGAGATTTTAATGTAAAGGTCATCTGGAATTTTTTAGCATTAGGTTCATGATAATCGCAGGCAAGGTTTTAATATTAAAAGTTATTATTGTGCAAATATACGCTACATAACAATTTATCACAATGGCCTTAAGAGAGAATTTAGTAACCCAACACTGAATCAAACAAGCATTTACAATGCAATAGGTCTCGCAGCATTAAAGTTTGAGTTACTGGCATTGTAAATGACAATGCTTTGCATTTTTTATTTTTTTTATTTGCAATTGGTATGTTTAGAGATAATTGGGGGGAGGGGCCACTGTTCAATACCTGACTAGCAAAGAAAGAAAGGTTTTTACAATGGCCAAGGGACAAAAACACCAATGTGAAAAAGGCCATGTCTAACACTTATACGTAAATATTTCCTGCAGTTCCTAAATATAAATACTCCCTAACTATGTAATACTAACAAAAGACTTAGGTTGCTATAGTGTTTCTAGGTAAGTAAACATACACTACGTCCACTACCCACACTATTCTTTGATACTTGCACAAGTGCCACCATTGCCTACCTAACGTTTGTTTTTGTGCCTGAGTGTCTAGCATATATTGCAGTATTATACCTCTAATTGTACTTTGTTTTCTCTTGTAACCGGTACACTTTTCACTTTTTCCTGCTGTAATGCAGTGTTCGCTACCTCATATATTTTGTTCGCTCACAATTGTCACTTTTGCCTCATGTAACTTAACGTCTTCTTTTGCCTCCTGAAAGTGCCTGTATTTCTGAGCCTCCCTTGAAACTCGAAAGAGAGGCAAATAAGTTCCCTAGATATTATAGGAGAGGATAAATTACTATTCTACCATTATTCTTTGTTTGCTTGCACAAAATGTTTGTGGGTCTTGAAGTACTTTGGCCGAATAGGGAGACTAAAAATACCAGCATGCAAGTGCCCATGCCATGTGTGAAATACTCTCACGTGCACGTCAGAGTCTGGGGGCATAGACACATAGTTGCTTTTCCAGACAGAGCACCGGCTCTGAGAACATATGGAGAGGGTGTCCCTGGAATTAGGAGCTTCCAAAGTTAGCTTCAGTTGCTGTGCTGAGTAAATATAGGCCTTGTTCGCTAGGCCTTTGTAATGGAAGTCAACAGACATAGTCAAAGACCACAAGTGTTTAACTTGTAGCAGTGCTGAGTGATATGGTGTAGATTGTATGACTTATTTCCCATATAAATACTAATGTGTTTTGTTTGTCCTGCAAATGGTGGCAGGTGAATTAGTTAAACGTGCAGCTAGCTGCCAGACAACAGCCAACTGGTTCGCACCATCTACTTATGTGTGGTCTGCTCAATACCGACTTCTCGATTTTTTTTTTTAACTGGTTCACTCTTGCCAGGATGCCCATCACACAGTTTTGTTTTATGGGTTAATCTTGCCCGTGGTCAGTCCCTGTGCCTTCAATGTGCCAGATTATTGAAGGTGTGTGCTTGGATCTAGTGACTGTGATTTATAGGACCGCCCGATTCTTTGGCTGCGTCCGATTCTTGCCTGGAGCAAGATTCGGACGCAGCCAAAGAAGTTTAAAAACAGGTATTCTTGGTCTTAACAATAGCCTGCTTTTGTACTTTGTTTAATTTTCTCCTCGTGTATCATTACTGTTCCTATTGTGAAGCGCTCTGACGCCTACGGGTAAAGTCTGCGCTATATAAAAACGCATAAAGAAAATAAATTAGGATGGGGCTGCTGGGCCGCTGGACCTGGCGTGGCCTGGGGGCCGAGGCTGGTGTCGGCTTCAGCTCGCCTACCTTTGCTTGCTGAGTCAGTCAGTGCATCACGCCGTCACCGTGTCTTGTGCTGCTCTTCAAGGGCTAAGGCTGGGGCTGGGGCTGGGCCTGGGCACTGCCGCAAGTTGGCTGTGGTGTAGCCTGGGTGGGCGGCAGCGCCGGCAGCAGCAGTGATACACGACGAGTGTCACTCACCTCACAAGTCCACCTCCCGACCTCCGCTCCTCTCCAGTCACCGGCGCAGGCACCACCAGTCCACCATTAACATCACCAGACACCGTCCGCCGCTCCGGGGCCCGCGCCGAAAGCAAAGAGAGCGTGCACTACTCACGTGATGTCAGCAACCAGCATATATGGGAAGCGCGAGGGGGCAGCAAATGAATTAGTGTGACAACCAGATTAGATAACACACTCACAACAAGCAAGAATGTAGCAAGGAGGACTGAGCCAGGCCTTCAGGCCCCAATCATTTAATGGATGCCAGACCTATGCTAAGGCTGCCTTCTGCTCTAGGGGTGGGCGGGGTCATCATGGGCCTGCGCAGAGGCAGGCCCATCAATCATCGGACCGGCTCCCCCTCCCTCCAGTGACTGTGCGCGATGCGCTCGTGCACATCGGCAGCTCCGAGACTAAAATGGAGACTGACACACGTGCGCGACCAAATCCCATGCGCGCGTGGCCAGCTCTTGTCTCTCCCTCTCCCATTGACGATGCTGCGCGCGTGGCCAGCTCTTGTCTCCACTCGTTGTCGGCTGAGCCGACGACTACAGTTCTTGGCAAGAACGCGCTTCGCGCGCTTCTAGCCGAGACCTAAAAAGCAGCATACATTTTGAAAAATACAAATGATAACATATAAGGACCTTAACAATAACATCTTGCATTGACTATAAGATTTAGGGGCCCATTAGGATGTCGGACGGTGGCACCACCGCGGTGCTGGCGGGGCGGAAAAACACCTTCTTCCGCCTGCGAGCAGCGGGAAAAAAGTTCCCCATGTTAGTATTGCAAAACATAGGTCAGTTCCCGTCCGCCGCAGAGCGTCGCGCACCGCCATCAAAGTGTGCCCGCCATCGCGGCAGTGGGAGCCAATGGAGACTCACCGCCGTGCAGAATGACGTCCGCCCCGCTCCACAAATTAGGATGGCCCAAACAAGCAGATGCACTGCAGCGGACACACCGCCCAACCAGAGACGGCGGAAACTCGACAGCGGAGCGCGATAGCAGAGACCCGGTCCACACCACCCGGTCACGACCACCATTAGCCCAGCTCTACAGTGTTTTCGGTGCTGTACCTGCTACAGCACTATCATCTAATGGGCTACCGTGTACGCCACCGTAGGTACGCAAATTCACAAATACAAAACACAACGCAGGGGCTGACACAGAGTCCAAAACCATAACAAGCACCCTGCTGGGGGCCACAGCACATCCACAAGGGCACCCACGCATTACCCACCTGCCACCAAGTCACCTCACTGCATCCTGGACTCACATCGACCGCGAACATGCAGCAACGTCCCGGTCCCGGTCACATCACCGCAGCGGTCAACACATGCGCACAATGCAGGGGGCAGGGACAATCCAAGGCATGGGCAGGGCACAGAGACCACAGGGACACACCCCCTCCAACCACAAATCAACACACCCCATCAAGTCACAGGCCAGGGGCCCATCCTGTGCACCCCCATGCACACCAACAAGCAACAAGCACAGCAACAAGCAAGCTCAATACACACCCTGCACCACACAACAAACAACCAGGGAGACAGCCACTGCAGGAGTGGCTGACAAGGAACACACAATACCAGTGTCTCACACACTGAAGGCTGCCAATAATTGCCAGCACATACACACACAAACACACACCCTGGGTGTAGCCACAAACAGAACACAAACACAGGGATGCCTGAACAGATGCCTGCCCAAAAACAACACACAAACACTACAGGAACACACACAGAACCACATCAGAAACTGACATACCCTCTCAGCCAAACTGTGGAAAGGCAATGGGAGCACAGGCACAACAGGAGTGCACAACCTCATCACACAGGAACAAAACACACACAACATACCACAAATCACACAAGAAGTGCACCAGCACAGAACTACACTGCCACATGAAACCAACCACAGATGCACATGAAATCAAAAATGAACAAACACCATAGGACATCAGGGGATGCACATTAGGCAATGCCAAGGCCACATTGGTTCTGGTCCTTCCTCTCTGACAGATCATTCCAGGTTGCTATTCCACCCGGCAAATCTACCTCTTACCCGCTGACACTGGGGGTCCCACAGGGATCATCCCTGAGTCCCACTTTATTTAATTTGTACGTTAGACCGCTGGCTGCGGTAGTCAAGCGTTGGGGCCTGAAAATGGTCTCGTACGCGGATGACACGCAGCTGGCGGTCACGTTGAGTGGGGACTCAGATGTGGAGGCCCTCATGTTCTGCGAGGGTCTACGTGCGGTGGCCAATTGGATGAATTTGAACTGTCTCCAATTGAACACTATGAAGACAGAGGTCATGGTTGTGGGAAAGAAGGTAGGATGGTGGAATGATAACTGGTGGCCTTCCGAATTGGGAATGATCCCTTCTCCTGCAATGGAGATAAGAAATCTTGGGGTCTGGCTGGACCCCACTCTCAGTTTCACCTGCCATACCAAGAGGGTGGCAGCCTCTTGCTATGGCACTATTAGGGGCCTTAGACCTATATTTAAATTTTTCGATGCCCCCACCAGACAGTTAGTGGTTCAGGCCTCAGTACTATCTAGGATAGACTATGCCAGTGCGCTGCTGGCAGGAATCAATCAGGCTGAACTTACGCGGCTGCAGCGAGTGCAGAACGCAGCAGCCAGAGTGGTGGTGGGTTTGCCCAGGCGATGTTCGGTTTCGAGAACACTCCAAGTGCTCCACTGGCTGCCTGTTGGTCAGAGGATCGAGTTCAAGGTGCTTTGCCTGGCTTTTAAAATCTTAAAAGGCATGGCCCCCTTAATCCTGATGAACCTCTTGACCCCTTACGTCCCCTCCCGATCCTTGAGATCGTTGGGTCAGAACTTGTCGGTTGTCCCACGTTTCAGGTTGAGTAGGACAGGTGGCCGCTCCTTTCGAGTAGTGGCCGCAGAGTTGTGGAACTCCCTTCCCGCTGAGACTCGGGCACTGGATGATCTACTCCAGTTCAGACGGGCTATCAAAACTTTTCTTTTCAATAAAAATCTTTGATTGAGTCTCTTTTATGCTGTGTTGTGTATACCTTCTTATGGCACCAGGACGCCCCTTTGCTGGGGCAGCTGTGCGCGGTACAAAAATAATTAACATAACATAACATAACATACACAGAGCACTGTATGTACAACAAGCAGTGTGTGCACAACAAGCAGACCAGTCACACACAGACATGACTGACATAACTCAACACACACAATACCAATCAGTACAGCACAAACACAACAGCACACCCAGGAAGTGAAGCAATACCACAGCCAACACAACAACAACAGATGCACCACTCTGGGATACAAGAGCATAACCATCTTGACCAGAGCACTGGGCAGCACACACAGCTGAAGTGCACATGAGCAATCATGATTAATTAATAGCACAAGAACAGCACACATAAACCATTGCCGCAATGTCCAGAGTGGAACATCACTCTTGGCCCAAGAACTGCACCACAAAGCACAGTCTCACAAATGAAGTGATAGGGAGGCACACACAGATGTAAACCAAGGGGACAGCTGACATCAAAGTGAACTCGCTTGTCTGTAGTAGACATGGAAGGGGTGTACCATACACAAATAGAGGGAGTGCAGACCCACAATGGGGAGGCATATGTGGCACACATAGAGGATGGCATCACACCACACACACCATGCCATACAGGAGGAGAAAAGGCACCATGTGCATGCAATGCATGGGAAACAGAACCACAATGGCTGTGTGGAGCAGCAGGGCCACACATTCTACACAAACACACTCAAGACACAATGATGATCAAAGAAACACAACACGGATGTGCATGTCACACACTTTGCACACTCATAAGTGACCAAAACAACAAGGAGGAGTCCAACAGAACAGCATGGACACACCAACACACTGCACAGTGCACAACAGACAACTCACACATGTGCATAAAACCATATCCACAGGGCACAATAATCCAAACAACAGGTACACAACTCCTGGGTGACACATGTGTGTCTTTCACAATCCAAGGGCACACACACATCCACACCCTCTACAAAGTCACACCCTTCACACTGCACACCTCTTGACTACCCAAGAGCACACATTTCATGTAGGCCATGGGACCAGGACTAAGGGCCAACACAGGATGACCATACACATACACAGCTGGGCACACATAAAGGAATAACACAAATACATCATGACAGTGCCCAGCCTGCATGCAAACCTGTGCCCAGCATCACACCCTGTGCTGGAAGTGTACCCCAACCTGACATGTGAACAATGTACCCAACAATAGCAAACCACTAAGAAGAGAACTGCGTGTCAGGTAAAAGAGACATCACAGATAACACTAGTATCAGTGTCTGCATGGCCTGAAGACCCTGTCACCCCTGTTTAAAAATGTGATGCGGGCAAAGAGCTTGGCAATGTTGAAGTGACACATAGAGCATGGGCACAGGCAACCAAATGCACACACCAAAATAACTTTAATCAGCAAGGACACTGACAAAACAGACAACAGGAGTAACTGTCTTTATTCACATATTGCACATATGTGACAGTAGAACAACAGTAGGCAAGAGCAAAGCACAAAATGCTGATCATATGCAAGATAATCTGCACAGGCAAAATCCAAACAGGAAGACCAGTGTCCATTGCAGGTGGCACAGCAAGTACATGAGAGGCTGCACAGAGGAGACTCCAACACAGCAGAGCATCAGGGCCAGTGTCCAGGGCACAGGTGAGAGTACAACACAGCAGAGCAACAGGGCCAGTGTCCATGGCAGGTGGCACAGCAAGTACATGAGAGGCTGCACAGGGGCGAGTACAACACAGCATAGCAACAGGGCCAGTGTCCGGGGCAGGTGGCACAGAAAGTACACAAGAGGCTGCACAGGGGAGACTCCAACACAGCAGAGCAACAGGGCCAGTGTCCATGGCAGGTGGCACAGAAAGTTCACAAGAGGCTGCACAGGGGAGACTCCAACACAGCAGAGCAACAGGGCCAGTGTCCAGGGCACAGGTGAGAGTACAACACAGCAGGGCAACAGGGCCAGTGTTCAGGGTGCAGGTGAGAGTACAACACAGCAGAGCAGCAGGGCCAGTGTCCATGGCACAGGGGAGAGTCCAAAACAGCAGAGCAACAGGGCCAGTGTCCATGGCAGGTGGCACAGCAAGTACACGAGAGGCTGCACAGGGGAGAGTCCAACACAGCAGAGCAACAAGGCCATTGACCATGGCACAGGGGAGACTCCAACACAGCAGAGCAACAGGGCCAGTGTTCATGGCAGGTGGCACAGCAAGTACATGAGAGGCTGCACATGAGAGAGTACAACACAGCAGAGCAACAGGGCCAGTGTCCATGGCACAGGGTAGAGTCCAACACAGCAGAGCAAGAGGGCCAGTGTCCATGTCAGGTGGCACAGCAAGTACATGAGAGGCTGCACAGGCAAGGCCAACACAGCAGAGCAACACGGCCAGTGGGCAGGGAGAAGTGCAGAGTCAGGACATGAGAAGCTACACAGGCAAGGCCGGAACAGGAAGGCCAGTGGGCATGGCAAAGTGCAGAGTCAGGACATGAGAAGCTGCACAGGCAAAGCCAGAACAGAAGTGAATGACAAGGCCAGTGGGCACAGAGAAGTGCAGAGTCAGGACATGAGAAGCTGCACAGGCAAGGCCAGAACAGGAAGGCCAGTGGGCATGGCAAAGTGCAGAGTCAGTACATGAGAAGCTGCACAGGCAAAGCCAGAACAGGAAGGCCAGTGGGCATGGCAAAGTGCAGAGTCAGGACATGAGAAGCTGCACAGGCAAAGCCAGAACAGGAAGGCCAGTAGGCATGGCACAGTGCAGAATCAGGACATGAGAAGCTGCACAGGCAAAGCCAGAACAGCAGTGAATGACAAGGCCAGTGGGCAGGGAGAAGTGCAGAGTCAGGACATGAGAAGCTGCACAGGCAAGGCCAAAACAGGAAGGCCAGTGGGCATGGCAAAGTGTACAGTCAGGACATGAGAAGCTGCACAGGCAAGTACAGGACAGGAAGGCCAGTGGGCATGGCAAAGTGCAGAGTCAGGACATGAGAAGCTGCACAGGGAAGGCCAGAACAGCAGTGAATGACAAGGCCAGTGGGCAGGGAGAAGTGCAGGGTCAGGACATGAGAAGCTGCACAGGCAAGGCCAGAACAGGAAGGCCAGTGGGAATGGCAAAGTGCAGAGTCAGGACATGAGAAGCTGCACAGGCAAGGCCAGAACAGGAAGGCCAGTGGGCATGGCAAAGTGCAGTTAGGACATGAGAAGCTGCACAGGCAAGTCCAGAACAGGAAGGCCAGTGGGCATGGCAAAGTGCAGAGTCAGGACATGAGAAGCTGCACAGACAAGGCCAGAACAGCAGTGAATGACAAGGCCAGTGGGCAGGGAGAAGTGCAGAGTCAGGACATGAGAAGCTGCACAGACAAGGCCAGAACAGCAGTGAATGACAAGGCCAGTGGGCAGGGAGAAGTGCAGAGTCAGGACATGAGAAGTTGCACAGGCAAGGCCAGAACAACAGTGAATGACAAGTCCAGTGGGCAGGGGGAAGTGCAGAGTCAGGACATGAGAAGCTGCAGAGTGAGTGTGTTTGACTGTACCCTTCCATGGCCAGCAACCCACCTAGGTTGTAAAAAATGGGCAGGACTAGCACACCTGTAAGAGAGACAGGTGTATGAGGGGGACTACCACTCACTCGTGACTGTCAGGCAGACTTGGAGCTGGCTGTTTGTCTGGGACAGCAGGACCACTTGACTGGGGAGACAGAGGCCCAGGTGATGTAGGTCTATCAGTGGCTTGGCAAGCTGGAGGGCTTTTTGGACCAGGTGGTGTAGTGGCACGCGGAGGTGGAGTCATGCAGACCTGTGACACAGTGTGGGTGGGAGAGGTTGGAGGGGTGCCTTTCCACTTCTTGGGAATGCTAAATGGCTTTCCTGTCCTGGGGTTAATGGGAACTGGTGATGACACAACAGGCACACACACCAACAGAGTCGCTTCAGGTGCAGACACTGGCACTCCCTCTGGTGACGTGCTGGATCCTGCGGGACGCTTTGTCTGGCTACGCCTCTGGACCACCTTCCCCTGTTTGCCAGGTGTCCCCCTATAGTGCCCTCCTTTGCCTGTTTGTCAGGGGTAGCCCCATACAGTGCCCTCCTTCACCTGCTTCACTGGGCTTGGAATTGGAGTTGATGTGGCAGGAAATGTGTCCCTGAGCCCTTCCTAGGTGTACCCTTGCCAGACAACACCTCTTTAGTGGGCATAGACACTGCACGCCTAGCTCTGCGTGAAGTTTTAGGGCCTGGAGAGTCCTTCGCTGATGAAGCCTCTGAGGCATGGGAGCCTGATGCCTGCTTCCCTGCTTTTTCGGCCTTGCTCTTCCCTGACGGGCTCTTGTCTTTGCATTCTGGGCTGGCTCTGCTCTTCTGTGGGGATGGTGTCTTTGGGTGGCACTGCTTTGGTTGTTTCTGCTTAGTGCTTCTTGTGCTGTATCGTGACTGGGAACCGTGGTCACTATCATCCGACTTGGCCACTGACTGGGGGGTGGACAAAGGCCCTGGAGCAGGAATGGGAGTATGTGCCTGTTGAAGGGCAGACGTCACTGTGGACGACAAAGCCTGAACTGCACGGTGTAGCCCACCCACGTCAGAGTGTATGCCCTCCATGTAGGCAACCACCTTTCCTAATTTTTTGTCATGGTCACTGAAGGCATTGAGCAGGGCTGTCTGCCCCACACAAAGCTGGCGCAGGAGCTCTACAGACTCAGCACTGAGGGCAGCAGGGGGGCAGGTGCAGGCTCAGCAGTGCCAGGTGTGAATCTAACTCATCCTCTCTTACTGACACGGACACGGGCAGCACCAGAGGAAGTGGATGGGAGGCTGGCCACTGGCCGTTGTGTGGTAGAGGATGATGCAGAGTCCCCATTCCCTGTGCCTGCCAACATGGATGCATCACCACTGGCATCAGATGATGTAGAACATTGTGTCTCAGGCACAGATTCCTCCTGCATACTCCGGTCCCCCTCAAATGCGCTCGTGGGCTCTGTGTCACTGACCTGCGGTGCAGCTGTAGTGCTACCCCTGCCACCACTGGTTTCCGGCTCCTGTTGCTCTGTGTCCACTGTCGATTCTGGATGAGAGAGAGATGCAGGGTTGTGTTAGTGTCATCATCAGGACAAAGCAACCCAATCAATGCAGTACAGGAGATGCCCAAATCTACATGGTGACCACCACACCCTGCAATCACATTGCAGCAACACACTACATAGACCACAACAGTGCCTGTAACCTTTAATATCTGCCATGACTGAGCCATGTTGAGGCCACACAGCAAGTAGGCCATACCAAAGACCATGTGGTACTCTGGGGCACATTGTTGTCAGATGTGTGTGCCTCACCGATCATGGTGCATGCAAAGTAGGCATACATGCAGCCACACTCAGATAGTGGACACTGCTGTTCATCCCCTAATAGATTCCCCACAGTGTCCCAATGCTGAATGACCATGTAGATCCTAACACATCTGGCAATGGGAAAGCACAGCAGGGAGGCTCACCCTTGTAAGGGCAGTTTGGGCCAATGCATGACACTGGCACCCATTCCAGAAGCCACTCACATGACACAGCACAGCACCACCCCACAAACATCACATGGGCCACCGCTGCCATAGGCCCTGTACACATGCATCCGCTCCCAGCCAAAGTCACCCTCCCTAAAAATACTCAACCCTGCCTTGCTGCCGATGCTCCTTCAGACATGCATCCAGCTCAGGATGAGTCACTGCCAATATGTGGCCCATCAGTGGTGTCATGTTGCACTGTGCCAAACGCCCATTACGTGGTAGCAGCCCCAATGTCATCTCTGCCACGTTCTTTACCAGCCGGCTGATGTCGTCCCACCTCTTGTGGCAGTGGGTGTGTCATCGGTTGGATACCCCCAGGGCTCGCACCTTTGCTGCAATGGCCCTCCACACGGCCTTTACGCTGGTGTACCTTGAGCTGCAGGCATGGGAGAAAAGAAGGGGAAATGATCAGTGACACAGTGTCATGGACCAACATCTATCAGTACAGTAGCAAGACACAGACTCAGCACCAATTGTAATCTCCCTCCATCCCAAACTGGGGTACACCTCACAAGGGCACTCTGCATGGTCCAAACAGATGTGCATGCATTTCTGAGGGTGTACAGGGTCCCTGATAATCTCACGCACATGCCGATGACTGCACTGAACCCCCTCAGTGGCTTGCACACATCTCCAGTCCTATGCATGTCTGCCCACTACATACCTCACATATCTACCTGTGTCTGTTTGTAGAATCACTGTGTGCATGACTGGGCAGCATTCAATGAGCATGTCCTTTGAACATATGTGTATGTAATGTGTGTGGCATCGGGGCACATGGCTTCACCAACAAAATAGCCATCTACACAAGTGTGGTAGTGTGCAATTATACAGGGTTGAGATGGTGCATATCTTTATTTCAATGTGAATAAATAAGAGTAAGGACCCAGTAAGTGCAGTGATGTCATCTCGTCTTGATGGGTGGGCACTAGGCATAGTCTCTGGGTTCACACTGAGTCGGACAACAGGGGCACACAGAGACAATCCCCCAAGCAATTACTGTCCTGGCACCTGCTTGTCCAACATCCTGTGGCTCAGTATGACTGACAATGTACAACACTCCACTGAGACATACTACTGTAGGCAGGGTAAACCGTGACATTGGGACACACACACTCCCTCGCCCTGGAGACAGCATGTTTGTCAGTGTATGACAGAACCCCTCACTCTCAGGCATATGCTGCAGCAGTACAACTACATGTCTGACCCCCCGCCCTACACCTCTCTTTATGATGACTTACTACCACATTGGGGGCACCATACAGCCTTGGATACTGTGCCAGCAACTTGTCCACAAGGACCTCCAGCTCCTCGATTGTGAATGGACTGGCACGGATCTTCTCTGTCCTTGCCATCCCTGTGGACATGGAACACCTGTGGTGGAAGTGGGTGGTGAGGGGTCCCAGGCAACAGGCTCTGGAGGCAGCAGCAGGAGAGGGTCCCAGGCAGCAGGCTCTGGAGGCAGCAGCAGATGAGGGTTTTTTGGCAGCAGGCTCTGGAGGCAGCAGCAGGACAGGGTCCCAGGCAGCAGGCTCTGTGAGCAGTGGAAATGTGAGGCTCACTCCCACAGATTTATAGCCCCCTGGGATCGTTTCTTAGGTGCCAAGCTGCAACAATTGGTTGTCCAGGTCTGCCTCTTTCAAACCCATCGAATGATCGCCTCCGCTGTAGCGGAGCACGCCTTCCGCGATTTTCAAAACTGCATCATGCCACCGCAATCATCGCTCCCATTGCTGTAGGCAATGCTCCATGGCGGTGATGCACCCCAGGGGCCCAGGGTGCGCTACCGCAAAGGTGCATCTTTCAAACCCTTCCAATGACCGCCTCCGCGGTGGTGGAGCACGCCTTCTGCGATTTTCAAAACTGCATCATGCCACCGCAATCATCACTCCCATTCGCTGTAGGCAATGCCCCATGGCGGTGTTACACCGCCGTGGCCAGGTGGTAGCTACCACAATTTGGGTGGCGTAGCATGCCCACCGCCACCTACCCATGTCTCCATGCCAATGACTACCGCACTTGGTGCTGGTGTCACACCCCCGGGGCCAGGCGGTAGCTACCGCGATTTGGGTGGCGGAGCATGCCCACCACCATCTACCCATGTCTCCATGCCAATGACTACCGCACTTGTGAAGGGGGTGGTGCTGGTGACGCACCGCCGGGGCTAGGCGGTAGCCACCGCGATTTGGGGCACATGCAATGGCAATGTCCATCGTGAACACTTCTACAGTACACAGCGGCAACATGGTTAAGGGCACATCATCGTGCACACAATGCCATTATTCCATTGGATCCACAGGTGCCCGCACGTGCCATGGTTGGCTATGTGTGACGTACATTGGTCTGTGGTCCCTGCCATGTCAATTATGCATTTGATGGTTGATGATGCGTGACAGTGTTGTAGTGGACTCAACAATATGTAACCAATCAATGTGTTGTGGGTCATTGCTGACATTGGCAAGGCTGTGTGGTGTTGTTACTTACTTATGCTTTCATATCTGCTCATGCAAACAACTGACAGTTCGCCACCTACGACGATCATTGTGTTGTGGATGTGTGCTAAGTTAACATGATGCATTGAGGTGTGACAGGTACAGCATATGAGTATGAGACAGTCATGTTCATTTTACACACATTGGCAGGATGGTACGCTACAAGGCGTGCACATGTGAAATGAAATGTAGGGTTCAGTATGTGTGCATTCACATTGACCTATGTGTTGTTTGAGGCACTTGTGTATGGTAAATGGAGAGGTGTGCCCTCTGTGTGTCTCAAATGTCCACCCATGTAACCTGGTGTGTCACGCATTTCTCATGGCAGTCTTTGTTTTTCCGTGACATCCTTAAGCGGATGTGCTGTGGGCATCTCTTGATGGTTGTCATTGACTTGTGTCAATTTTCTTCTCAACTAGGAGGAGGCCTAATCTCCTACATCACTTGACACTGCTGGAGGACATGGAGGATGTTGCGATCATTCGCAAATTCCACCTCGACAGACCCACCCTGAAGATTCTTTGTGATCTGTTGGAGCCTCACCTGCAGCCTCGTCGCCACTACCCAACAGCTTTCACACCAACGTACAAAGTGATGGCTGCCCTCCATTTTTTTGCAACTGGTTCCTTCCAGGAGACTGTGGCCAGCGCTGCAGGGATGTCGCAACCCATATTCAGCCTGGTGCTGAGGGATGTTCTTGCAGCCATGTTGATCTATAAGGATAGATACATACATTTCCACAGGGGAGCAGAATTGGCCATTGTGAAAGGAGACTTCTATCCCCTTGGGCACATCCCCCATGTTGTTGGTGCCATCGATTGCACCCATTTTGGTCTGGTGCCACCACAGGCGAGTGAGAACATTTTTAGGAATCGAAAACATTATCACTCGATCAGGTGGTGTGCCTTGCGGACATGACCATATCGCATGTGTGTGCCAGATTCCCTGGCTCAGCCCATGACTCGTACATCCTGAGGAACAGTATTGTGCCCGAATGATTGGCAAATCTGCTTCCCGAGCATGCTTGGAATGTGGGTGAGTATGCCTAGTGAAATGGCGTGCTGTGTGTGTGACCTGCTGCCCTCTGTCGTCCATGGCTGCTGAACCCACTACGGAATCCCAGGACCCCGGCTGACATCAGGTACAATGAGGCCCATGGCAGGACCCGTCGTGTCATTGAGCGGACTTTTGGCCTGCTCATATCAAGATTCTGCTGCCTTGACAGGACTGGGGGTGCACTGTCATACTCGCCTGGGAAGGTCTGCAAGATCCCTGTGGCATGCTGTATGCTCCACAACATGGCCATTCACAAGGGGATTCCCCTGCTCCTTGATGATGGTGAGGACCCAAGGCCCCCACCTGTTCAGGCACCTGAGTCCAGTGATGAGAACAGTGGAGAGGAGTGTGGAGATGACCAGCGTCAACAGCTCATCACCCTCTACTTCGCTTGAAGGTGGGTGACGAGGTACAAATTGTACATTGTCTGGTGTGATTGCTGTTGTCGTGAAGGGCTATGTGCGGATGGTACAGACAGGCACATGTAGAGTCACCTGTGTGTGGAAATGTGGCAGTGACATTTCACCTGTGAACGTATACAGAACTAACCCTGGGCATAGTGTGCGTAGTGGGGCTACGCGAAGCTACGCAAAGTGGGCGAGAAACTACGCCCACCTGCGCACTTTGCGTAGCCAAACTACGCGCCGCATGCCCCCCTCCCCTACATACCTAATTTTATGAAATGGGCACATAAAAATAAATAAAAGACACTTACCTTGTCCGCGGCATCCCGGGGCTCCCTCTGCTCGTTCACGCCGCCGTCTGCTAACCAATGCGCATGCGTGGGCAGCCGCGCATGCTCGAAATGAGCATGCGCGGCTGCCCACGCATGCACATTGGTTAGCAGACGGCAGCGTGAACGAGCAGAGGGAGCCCCGGGACGCCACGGACAAGGTAAGTGTCTTTTATTTATTTTTCTTTGCCCATTTCATAAAACTAGGTATGTTCGGGAGGGCGGGAGGGAAGCGGGTGGCGGGCAACTTCGCTACGCCCAAGGAGTGGGCGTAGTGTTGCCTGCTTCGCCTACTTTGCAAAGGGCGAAGTAGGCAACACTACGCCCACCTCGTGGGCGTAGCGAAGTCCTTCGCCCAGGGTTATACAGAACTCTGTTTGTTGACACTTGTTGCACATTATGTTGTCTGCCTGTTGACTTATGCAGATGGTTGGTGTAGTGTTATGTCTGTGATGGCACACTCATGCCAGTGACTGTTGTTCTGTTGTGTCTCCCTAGGTGCCTCAAAATTATCCAGGCCTACATACTGTACATCTTTTGGATACATTATGGACATTTTGAACACTGTAAATATTGCACTAAAGACAAAGCTGCACCAATTGAAGTGTGTAAGGTATTTTATTTACAAAGTTGACATGTGAGGGGTGCGGGCAGATCTACATGAAGGTGGTGATGGAGCAGTGAGTTGACAGTCATGGTAAATGAGATGTAAGAGTAGACACCACATGGATGTGGTGACCCAGTCCAACAGACAGGTGCCATTGACAAGGCAGTGTGGGTAAGGACAGTCCAAACAGTCAATGCAGTGGGGAAGAGGGTTGCCATCAGTGCTGGCTCTGTGACTGGCATTTGGCTGGTGCTTTGCCTCCAGAGACTCCCAGGCTCTTCTTTGGATGCCCCCTTGGTCGCTTGGCTGGGGGGGGACCCTGCTGCATGGCCAGTGGCGTCTGAGAACTCACCCCTTTGTGGCTCCAGGGGAGGATGGTGCACTGTCATCCTGCAGCACAACAGAGGGGGAGGAGGTGTTGTTTGGGACGCTGGCCTGTCCCTCAGTAACGCCACTTGCTGGCCCATAAGGTCCACCATTTGTCCAATGCGTGTGTCGATGGACCTCATCAGGAGGATGAGCTCACGTAATAGTTCATCAGACCGGCCACTTTGTCCCTGGACCTGTTCGTAGGCCCCGATGACTCTGTTGAAGTGGTCCAGGGATGGTGTGCCAACCTCCTGAGGTCTGGGGGTGACCCTGGCCCTCCCCCTTACCCTGCTGCCACAAACCTGTTGCCTTGTCACTGTGGGTCCCCGCACACTCTCCCTGCCGTCCATAGTTGTTGGTGCGGGCTGATCATCCCCTGGGACAGGGAGGGTGCCACAGGTGGCACTGGTGGTGGTGATGGTGGCGGAGGTGGCGGCAGTGGAGGCACAGGCCGTGACTGCAGGGGTCTGCTCTGCAACTGTTGGTGCAGCAGACGTGGTGGTGGGGAGGATGGGGGCCTGGGACCTGTAGCTCCCTGGCACACCAGATGGGCCAGCCTGGAGCTCATCGTCCAAAGAATCCTGGTAGTCTACATCCGAGAGTCCATGGATCGGGGTGGAAACTGGCTCTGCTGGTCGTTGCTGTTGTCCTCAGCAGTGAGTTCTTCGTCACCTGTGGATTAGATGGGGAATGGTCAGTGTTGGGCACTGTGCAGGTATTCTGTTAGCTGTGTGTCATCCACTGTCTGTACACTATACAATTGAGAGATCTTCACTATTTTTATTAAGTGCAATACTGTGCCTCATTACATGATGCAGAGGTACATCAATTACTCGTACATGTCAGGTATCGATGTATTGCATGCAATAGGTGCTGTGTGCAGTGATGCAGGTCTCCCACCCACAAACAGTCAGCCCAGTGCAGATGGCTACCTACCTGTAAGTTTGTTTGGTGAACGATGCAATGGCTTCCAAGTGCTTCTGGGTGAGGGAGGGCTCTATCCTGCTCAGGTGTGGGACAGGGGACATGGTGAGAGTAGGAGTGCAGGCCTTCCTCCCCCAAACAGGCCTCCCAAGCAAGATGGCAACCTACCTGTAAGTTTGTTTGGTGTACTGCAATGGCTTCCAGGGGCTCCTGGGAGGGAGAGGGTTCTCCATGCTGCTGGGGTGTGGGACAGGGAGCATGGTGGGAGTATGAGTGTGGGCCTCCCTCCACCAAACAGGCCTCCCAAGCAAGATGGCTACCTACCTGTAAGGTGAGGGTAAAGAATGCAATGGCTTTCAAGTGCTCCTGGGAGGGGGAGCGTTCTATCCTGCTCAGGTGTAGGACAGGGGGAATGGTGGGAGTAGGAGTGCAGGCCTTTCTCCCCCAAACAGGCCTCCCAAGCAAGATGGCTACCTACCTGTAAGTTTGTTTGGTGTACAGCAATGGCTTCCAGGGGCTCCCGGGAGAGAGGTGGTGCTCCATGCTGCTGGGGTGTGAGACGGGGGCATAGTGGGAGTATGAGTGCGGGCCTCCCTCCACCAAACAAGCCTCCCAAGCAAGCAGGGGGCATGGTGGGAGTAGGAGTGCAGGCCTTCTTCCCCCAAACAGGCCTCCAAAGCAAGATGGCTACCTACCTGTAAGTTTGTTTGGTATATTCCAATGGCTTCCAAGTGCTCCTGGGAGGGGGAGGGCTCTATCCTGCTCAGGTGTGCGACAGAGGGCATGGTGGGAATATGAGTGCAGGCCTTCCTCCCCCAAACAGGCCTCCCAAGCAAGATGGCTACCTACCTGTAAGGTGAGGGTGAAGAATGCAATGGTTTCCAAGTGCTCCTGGGAGTGATGGGGTGCTCCATGCTGCTGGGGTGTGGGACAGGGGGCATGGTGGGAGTATGAGTGCGGGCCTCCCTCCACCAAACAGGCCTCTCAAGCAAGATGGCTACCTACCTGTAAGGTGAGGGTTAAGAATGCAATGGCTTCCAAGTGCTCCTGGGAGGGGTAGGGCTCTATCCTGCTCAGGTGTGCAACAGGGGGCATGGTGGGAGTATGAGTGCAGGCCTTCCTCCCCCAAACAGGCATCCCAAGCAAGATGGCTACCTACCTGTAAGGTGAGGGTGAAGAATGCAATGGCTTCCAAGTGCTCCTGGGAGTGATAGGGTGCTCCATGCTGCTGGGGTGTAGGACAGGGGGCATGGCTCTACCCTGCTCAGGTGTGGGAAAGAGGGCATGGTGGGAGTAGGAGTGCAGGCCTTCCTTACCCAAACAGGCCTCCCAAGCAAGATGGCTACCTACCTGTACGTTTGTTTGGTGTCCTGCAATGGCTTCCAGGGGCTCCTGGGAGGGAGGGGGTGCTCCATGCTGCTGGGGTGTGGAACAGGAGGCATGGTGGGAGTAGTAGTACAGGCCTCCCTCCCATATACAGGCCTACCAAGCAAAATGGCTACCTACCTGTAGGGTGAGGGTGGACAATGCAATGCAATGGCTTCCAGGTGCTCCTGAGAGTGATGGGGTGTTCCATGCTGCTGGGGTTTGGGACAGGGGCATGGTTGAAGTATGAGTGCAAGCCTCCCTCCACCAAACAGGCCTCCCAAGCAAGATGGCTACCTACCTGTAAGGTGAGGGTGAAGAATGCAATGGCTTCCAAGTGCTCCTGGGAGTTATGGGGTACTCCATGCTGCCGGGGTGTGGGACAGGGGGCATGGTGGGAGGAGGAGTGCGGGCCTCCCTCCCCCAAACAGGCCTCCCCAGCAAGATGGCTACCTACCTGTGAGGTGAGGGTAGACAATGCAATGGCTTCCAGGGGCTCCTGTGAGGGAGGGTGTGCTCCATGCTGCTGGGGTTTGCGACAGGGGGCATGGTGGGAGTGGTAGTACAGGCTAACTGTGCTCATGCTCCCATGGTTACATTGCAAAAGTTGTTTAGGCTACATGGGAGTGGGTGTCTGGGGGATCTGTGGGACAGGTTTTTTGGGTGTGTGGTACAGATGGATTTGATACGTCTGGTGTGGTGTGTGTTTTTGGATGTGCAATACAGTACATATCAATGTGTTGTTTAACATTTGTTTGTACTTACCAGCCTCCACTCCCCCGATACTCTTGTGAAACTCTCAAGATGCAGTATGGCATGGTGTGTATGTTGTTGGTGGAATGGGAGGGCCACTGCCAGTCCTGTCAGCCAGCTCCTAGTTCTTGCGTCTCCTCTCTTTGACAACCCTCTTGAGATCATGCCACTGCTCCATGATCTCCTTCTTGGATCGTGGGGTAGTCCCTACTGCATTGACCCTTTGAACTATCCTTTCCCGCATTTGTGTCCTTGTGGCTAATGGTATCTGTTGGAATAGGCTACCAAACAGTTGTGGTTCCACTCTGACTATCTCATTGACTATGACTGTCAACTAATTTTCTGTGAATTTGGGCATTTTCTGTGATGCCATGGTGTGTGGTGTTTGAAGTGTTTGTGAGTGCAGGGGTGTGGGTGATGGGTGTGGTGTTTTAGTGTGAGGTCTGTTATGTGCTGGGGGATTGTTGGTGCTGGTGTGATGGAGGTGGTGGTGGGTGTTCTGTGTTGTCTTGCCTCTCCTGTCAGGTCTGGTGTGTGCCCTTCTCTTCTGGAGTGTTGCAAAGGATTATGGTCAGTGAAGGGGCTGCTTTTATACTCAGCTGTGTTGGTGTGTCAGAATGGGGTTTTGCTGTCAGGTGTATTGTACTGGAAAATTTATGTTTTTGTTTGGCATTTATTTATTTCATTTGGAAGTGTTTTGGGTATTTGGGGGGCATGGCTATTTTTTTGTGTGCAATGTTTGCCTTTGTTGTGGTGTTTTTGCATCATCCGCCATGTTTTGTGAGGATCGTCCGCTATGGTGGCCATGCTGCAGCTCTCCTGCTGGCTCTCCCATTCACTGCAGTGTGCGACCGCGGCAGTCGGAAACAGCGGTTCGTACCGCTGGAGCATCGGGGATATACCAATTTCCTGTGCGGTGTCTCCGCTTTGCTTGAGGCGGGATGTAGCTTTTCCGCTGCGTTTCCCACCGCCGTGGTCGGTTTTTGGGTGCCCGCGTAGGGCGGTTTTTGTTGGCCCGCTACCACCCCTGTCAGTCGTTTTTGGTGGTTGTTCCTAATTTGACCCCTGGTTTATCCGCGGTCCCGGCGGGCGGTTGTTTCCCGCCTCCATGACGGTCGGGCTGGTTTTCCGACCGCCATCCTAATGGGACCCTTAGTCTTCAAGAAAATATTTTAACATCAATTTAATGTATATCAACCATCAAAACGTTTAGAAACTTGTCTTTCTTTCTCCTTCCAACTGCGTTTAGTAGGTATTTTGTCAGATTTACTATCTTTTATGTACGCATTTGTCCACTTCCATCTGACTTAGTTGAAAAATCTCATCCCAAAATTCACAGGCTGGTCTGCACTCCAATAACATATGTAGTTACCTGTTGCCCTGCACATTCATGCCACATTTCGAACATCCATCTGCTTCCATCAAATGTCATTAGATCATTTTAATTGGACACATATAAAGAAGCCCAATTAGTATATTTTACTGAATTATTTGCAGTCCCAAACCTTGTCACTGCCTCTAAAATATTGAGTCAGTCATAGTCATCCATATTAATTCCTAGATCTTCGTCCTAATCTCTTTTCCCCATTCCTTCTTCTTACTATTCTTTCAATGACAATGGTTGTATTTATTGCTTTGGCTCCGGCACAACGTATAGTATGCCTTCATTGCAACCATTTTAAAGGCCGACATTTGCCAACACTTGCTGTTCACGTCAATTCCCATGCCTGATACTAATAACATTTTGCTGTTTTTGGTATCATTAGGCGAAGATTTAGGAGTTTTGGGTCTTAGGTCATAGTGAGGGCCTTGTGTCTTCCCCTTGTTCATGATTGGATAGCTTTCTGGTCTATCCTTGCTCATGATTCAAGAGTATTCCATGTTCTTGTGTTTGTCCCACCCCAGGAGCATTTTAGATTTCACTTTGCTTTTGAATTTGTCGAATGCATTCTTCCACTACTCCGATTCCTATCGCAGCGGCGGTGATTCACAGATTTCTCCCTGGTGACTATTCCACGCCGCCCATATCTTCCCCCACTTCTTCGGGCAGCCCCTGGCCACACACACTGACCTCTCTCTAAACATGCACCAGTCTAGATCTTCCGCCCACCTGGTGACTCGGGGTGGCTGACTGGCTCCCCAGAGCTGAGATATATTCCATTTGGCCACCATGTATGCCAGCGTCACCCATTGCTTCTGGTACACATTCAGATCTGTAGGCTCCCACACATTCAGCAGACACCTTCGGGCTTCTGGTCGTATCTCTGCCCCTAAAACTTCCCTTAGTTCATCATGGATCTTTGTCCAAAATATCTGTATCACCGCACAATGCCAGAGAATATGTATTAAGGTGCCGGATTCTCTACACTCTCTCCTACACTCTACACTCCCTCCTCGTCCCATTCGTACCAATCAAGGCCCAGTTATATAGGACCTGTGTAGTATCTTCAGTTGCACAAGTTGGAGCCTCATCCGAATAGCCACTACCTTCGGGGAGGAAACCACCTGCATCCAATCTTCGTCGTCCAATTCTAACCCATCTGCACTCCACTGGGCTCTGATTCGCTCTAACGGGCTCTCCATATTGTTGACCAGCTTCCTATATATCAAATAAATAGTTTTCTTAGGAATGTATCCATCTAGTACCCAGTCCTCGAGAGGCGATGCCTCCGGGAGTACAGTGCCCTTAGGCACATGAGTGGTGAGGGCATGCCTCACCTGCCGATATCGGAAATGTTCATTATCGTGTAAACTATATAATTTTTTGAGAGACTCGAATGTATGCACCTTGTCCTTTCCCCAAACATCTTTTATCGGAGTCGAACCCCTTAGTTTTCCACAGTTTTCCACAGGCTACCCAGCTTCTCTGAAAAGGGGAGTGGCCAATGTCAGCTTGCCTTCCCATCCTAGATATCCATTGGCCGTATGCCACACCTGTATCGCATGTGCAGTTGGGCCAGCCAATGGAAACTTCCCCGGCTTGGAATACAGAGCTCTATCCATCATCCCACCCGGGGCCTGACCCTGGCCCATGGCATAACCTGGATCACCTGGGGGTCCGTAGACAATATGGTTCACAGCAGCCAGTTGTGAAGCCGAGTAGTACTTCCTTAAATCTGGGAGTCCGATCCAGCCATCATCCCACGGGAGAGTTAGTTTAACGAACGCTATTCGGGGCTTACCATCCCACAGGAGCTTCCTCTGGAGAGTCTCAATCCCCCTGAAGTAGGAGACCGGCACCGGGTTCATCGAGTTCTGTAGGGCATACAAGAACCGTGGCAAAGACATCATCTTGAAGAGAGTGGCTCTTCCGAGCAGGGACAGTGGAAGAGCTTTCCAGCGCTCCACATCTTTCTTACACCTGTTCAATTGGGACGCCAAGTTATTGGCGTACCGCAACTGTGGATCAAGCGTAATGTATATGCCTAAGTACTTAAATCCTATTGTCTCAATCTGAATTGGGCACGATTGTGGGATCACCGGTGGGTCGCCCACAAGGACAAAAAGCACCGGCTTTGCCCAGTTTATAGCTAATCCGGAGTACCTACAAAAAATGGCTACCACGCTCAGAAAGTTTCTCAGGGATTCCTTGGGATTGGTAAGATAAAGCAAAACGTCATATGCATATAGTGAGATCTTGTCTCCCCAGTCAGGCGACCATCGTAAGCCCCGTATCGATCTATCCCAACTGACCCAAGCCGCCAGGGGCTCCATTGCAAGCGCAAAAAGCAAGGGGGACAGCGAGCAACCCTGCCTCGTGCCCCTTTCCAACAGAAAGTCACTGGACTTACAGTTATTGACAACCACCCTAGCCAGGGGGTTTGCATATAATAGTTGCACACAACCAATAAACACACTTCCAAAGCCCAGCTTTGCCAACACCGCAAATAGATACTGCCACTCCACCCTATCAAACGCCATAGTGGCGTCTAGGGACACTAACACCACCGGTTCGTGGATCTTTGAAGAGCCCCCAAGGACACCGTGCAACCTCCGCAAATTCAGCGCCGTGTTACGACGCGGCATGAAGCCGGATTGGTCTGGGTGGACCAAAGTTGTAATCACCTTAACCAGCCGAGTGGCAAGGAGCTTCGCTAGTATTTTGGGCTCTGCATTAAGGAGCGAAATAGGTCTATACGAGGAACATTGTGTCTTGGGCTTACCCACTTTATGTATGACCACTATATTGGCCACTCTTTGGTCATATGGAAGCTGACCCTTCCCCTTACTTTCCAAGAACATGGCCCGGACATGCGGGGCGAAGCTGGCGGCATTTAATTTGTACAACTCAATCGGTATCCCATTAGGGCCTGTCGCTTTACCGGATTTTATTTGCCTTATAGCCTGTGCAACTTCATCATCTGAGAATGAAGAGTCAAGATAGCTCCTGTCCTCCTCCGACAAACTGGGCATAATAATGTCCCTGATCATTTCGCTATTCTCTGCCTCAGTGAACCCACTACCGACAGCATAGACCTTCTTGTCGTATTCTGAGAGCTCGTTCGCTACCTCCTGTGGAACCGTGATTCTGCGCGACTCCAATCCCTCTAATTCAGGTACCAGCCTGGATTCCCGCTCCCCGTGCTCAAGCCATGCGATCAATTTACCGGCTTTATCGCCGTGCTCATATATGCGGCTCTGGACGGCATTATTTTGAGCAATCGCTCTATCTCTCACAAGGCCTTTATATTCCTCCTGTCGGAGTCTCAGAAGGTGGAGTTCCGCAGGTGTGTGGGATTGAGCGACCCTCTTCTCCAAAAGTATAACCTCAGCCTCTTTCTGAGCCACCTCTGCATGACTTTTCTTCTTCTTCCCCGACACTAAGGATATGACCTCACCTCTCGCTACCGTTTTGTATGCTTCCTAGAGGGACTGTGCCGAACTTACCGACCCCACGTTTTCTAGGAAGTTGAGGTCCAACATCCGGAGCACTTCTTTTTTAATGACCGGGTCCTTTAATTGCCAGGCACTGATAGGAGCTATCATACCCACTGTCGGTCGACCGAGGGGAAGCTGTAGCTACAATAGGGAATGATCAGAGATACCCCTGCCAAGGTACTTGACATCTTGGATCATGAGCACCATCACCGCTGGCAGCAATATGTAGTCTAACCTTGACAAGCTGAAATGTGAGTGAAATGTATCAGCGTTGGGTTGCGTACTCGCCAGCTGTCGACCAGACCAAATGTAGCCAGGAATTCTGAGAGCCATCTCTGTGATTGTCCAAGCACTCGCGGTGGGCTACGGTGAACCTCTCCATTCAGTACGGCATTAACATCGCCTCCCAAGACTAGGCCGCCAAGGGGTAACGTGGGAAAGATAGAGCTCAAATCTCGAAAGGTCTCAGCCTGGAGGCTCGGTGGAACATATATAGATAGAAAGGTGACCGTCCGGCCCCACACTTGCCCCGACACTCCTGCATATCTACCCCTCTGATCCAACCACATAGCCTGTACCGACAGGGGAAAGGATTTCTTGACCAAAATCCCGACCCCCCTATAACCATTGGTAAACCCTGCATGCGCCACCAATTTATACCCTCCTCTATGGAGTGCCATGCATCTATTACCAAGTAGGTGTGTCTCCTGCAGCAATACCACATCTGGGGAGTGTCTCCTAATCAATTGGCTGACCATCCCTCTCTTGATCTTGTCACCCAAACGATTCACATTCCAGCTCAGCACTCTCATCCCAGATCCTCGACTACCCTGTGCCATTCAACCCACGTAGAAGGCATCTCGCTACATTATTATCACCTGACGCAAAAAGGAAAAAGAAAGAAAATAAAAGAAGAAAACAACAACTGCACAAGAACCTTCCCATCCCGCCTCCCCCCACCCTGCACCCCTGCTCGCGGCATTCGCCAACCCCCAATTCGCAGTGTGCCTTTCGCCCCATATTCTAACTAACCAACTATCTAAGTGTAGATCAGAGGAGGATGTCAGAGCCCCGCATCCCCGTCCCCGCCCATAGAAATCATATCCTGCGCCTGGTACAACACACAATCCAAAAGAGACGCTCCATAGCAATGTCTCGTAAGTGGTCCCCCTCCTCACAAGCCCGCGCTGCTCGAGCAACATCAATACTTATCATTCCTGTTCCTGTGCACCCTGTCCATCTTCACCGCCACCTCCCCGGAGCTCCCCCTGAGGGGAAAGACTTTCCAGCCAATCTGAAGCAATCTCAGGGTTGTCGAAAAACCAAACTTTCCCCTCAACTTCAACTCGTAACTAGGCCGGGAACAACATAGCATATTTCAAGCCCCTGTCCCTGAGCCGCTTCTTGACTCCGAGGAAACTCTGCCGCTGCCTCTGTTCCGTCTGAGTAAAGTCTGGAAAAAAGGTGAGGGTGGAGTTCTCATATTTCAGGGCCCCCCCCGATCTGGAGGCCTGCAGGATAGCATCTCTGTCTCTGAAGTTGAGCACCCTTGCAATCATCGGACGCGGTGGGGCCCCCGGCCTCGGTCTTCCTCCCGGAATTCTATGTGCACGTTCTATCGTGAAAAAGTTTCCTAACCCTTTCGGTTTCAGATGGTTGAGGATAATGTCTTCTAAAAAGAGATCCGGGGTCAAACCTTCAGCTTTCTCCGGGACGCCAATTATGCGTACGTTATTCCTCTGGGCCCGTCCTTCGTATTCATATAGCTTGCGGTTTGCCAAGTCACTGGAAGCTTTGAGAGCACGAACCTCCTGCTGCAACTGCGACACATCATCTGTCAAGCTCGCGGTTTTGATATCCAACGACTTAACCTTCTCACTGGTTTTGGTGAGATCAGCTCAGATCAGGTTAACCTCAATGGACACCATGTCCAACTTGTGGTCCAGCAACTCCATCTGCTGCCCCAGGGAGGTCTTGACCCCATCTATGGCGGCCATCACGTCTTGTAGTGTGGGCTCTGATGCAGAGCCTGTGGACTCTCGATTTCCATCCAGTATCCGTTCCGACCCGGAAGGTGAGTCCCTGGGCAGTGTATATCGGTCCAGTTTGTTAGCCTGAACGGAGCGGGACCCCTTAGTCGACCTGGATGGTTGTTTCTCGCCATCAGGCCGGGACGTCATCTTAGGTCTGCACGTGGAGGGTCAAAAACCACAGCTCCTGCAGCCGCGATGATGGTCCACCAGGAGGTAAGTATCTACACAGCCAAACCCAGTCCACTAGCCCTCCGTTGTGTGAATCCGCATTTGCGCCACGTATCACCCACCAGACCGGACAGGTAGCTGCCTTGGACTCATCAGGTCACTCTTCAGCTCCAGGGTCTGCCCTCTATTGTGCACAGGCTCAGGTGTTGTTTCTGCAGATATGTGGAATGCCGCCTGCCAACATCCCAACAGCACAGGAGGCGCCCGTCGACGGGGCCAACAGCTATACTGAACCGCTGCCAGTCTCACCCGCCCCGATCGAGCACCGCAGGAGCAGCGGGAACCCCGTCCGCACCGCAGTCATCAAATACTCACTGAACCCCAGCAGTCAACTCCACGGGGCTTTGCGTAGAGATTCATGGCTTGTGCCAGGGCTCTCTCATCCAGTCCACTAAGCCTCAGGCAGTCTCCACAGCATCTCTGCCGGTCAGTCGGTACAACGGAAGGGCCTCTGTATGGAATTTCAAGCTTTAAATGTGCTGGCAAGTAGCCCTGCCGTCGTATCCTCCAACTCTAGACCTGTCAAACTGCACAACTCAGGGCAGGTAAGCGGCAGATTCCCACCTCGTGGCAAGGCAAGAGCCACCCCGGTCCAGGGTCGCCAGCAGCCCAGCGCGGGTGCCCAAATGAGCCGCAATAATTACAGTCACTTCAGCTATCTGTCCCTCCTCAAAACGCGGGTTCGCGGATCCCCCCGCTTACCAATCCGCATCTGCACCCGGCCGGGGAAGCGCAACCAAGTAGACCCCTGGTGCCTCATGGGTCAGACACTGTATCCAGAGCTTTGTTGCGGTGTTTCGGGGTCCCTGGATAACTCCCCCGATCCAGACCAGGGTGCGGCGCCGGCAGCCGCCATCACGCAAGTCACCGGCTCCAATCTCTGCGGAGGCCCAAACTTCACGGGCGCACCGTTCCGGCTCAACACCACGTCGCGGGCCCGGAGCGGCACCGACGCGCACCGCTTCCTCTCCGCCGGGCAGGTCACCCAACGGCACAACAGGATATTGCCAGGATTTTGTGGGCGAGGTGCGGGTCTCACGGAGCTACCGGCCTACGCGGCCATCTTGGAAGCCCGCATAGCTCCTTCTTGGAACTCTTTTTTTATTTACATTTTTCCTTTCAATCAGACATTTAACACTTGATGGGAGAGGATGTCCTGATTCTTCCTCTCTCACTTTCTCTATCTGTCTCCCTCGCTCTTCACCCCATGTCTCTCAAGTGGTAATCAGTTCCCCTCTCCTCAGTCACACTCACTTCTTTCACTGCTTCTGTATTGCTTTAACCCTCCATCGTTGACACTAGCACTACTATAGGTTGGTCTCTCTCTCTCTCTCTTTCTCTCCCCTCCTCTGCCTTCCTCTCACTACATGCTGCCCTCTGTCCACTGCCCAGTACTGCATCTGCTGGCTTTGGCAATGCTTGTAGAATTGTGCCAGCAGTAGCAAAACCAATAGCAGCAGGAGGCCAACTACTAACATTGTTTTCTATACTTTAAAGATGTGCCAAATTAAATTGCATAAGAAGAGCATAGAAAACAATAGTATGTAAAACTAATATGTAACACAGATTGTGGCCAGAATGCAACAATAGAAAAATGTAGATTTTCATTAGCCGTGGTGGGCTGAAAATCTGGATTTTATTAAACACATGGAGGCTAATATTATGCAATAACTCCTTTATTGCCACCATTCAGCTGCAGGTTAGAAGATGAAAGAATTCAGAACTGTGAACAAACATTCCAAACGTAATAACCCCCTCAGCAACCAGTCCTCTTTCTTCTTTTATTGCTGCTGCTCATTTAGGTAAGTATATTTTTTATGTTTATTTTAAAGTTAGTGACCATCAATTTATGGAAGTTGTGAGTCAATCTTGGGTGAGAGGATGTCCGGTGTGCTTTATCAAACTGGGGGTATGCTCAGTTTTAACTGATAATTCATCCACGTTTCTTTAGGGAAATTTGGTTATTTCCGTTCATGTTTGTTGGTTTTGGTGGAGGGTTACATTTTGTTCTGACATTCTTAAGAGTTCTGTCAGGATTCTTTCTGAGGATCTCTTGTTTTGGTTTGGCTTTGCACAAACGCCATTTTGCTTGGGGCCTATCCGTTTTTTCAGTCTCAAATGCTAACCGTCTTTGATTGCAGAGGCCCCGCGAGGACGTCGTCATGGTGATACTCCCACGCGACCCGACTCACCTGATGCCGGTCTTTGTGACCTGGTGGCGACAGCCCCGGCCCGTGGAGGGAGTTGCGGTGGGGCAGGGAGGCGGGGCGGGGGAGGGGAAGAGTGGTGGGTGATAAAAACCGGCATATGGATATTCGGAGGTAAGTAAACAATTTAATTAATAAAACGAATTTCGTAGAGTGCCCTGCATCGCAAAATGCAATGCAGGGCGCGCTACGAAATTTGTTTTATTAATTAAATTGTTTACTTACCTCCAAATATCCATATGCCGTTTTTTATCACCCCCCCGCCCCGCCTCCCTGCCCCACCGTAACTCCGTCCACGGGCCGCGGCTGGGTGGCGATGCATTCCACGCATGGCTCGGGTCTCTGAAGCCGTTCTCTAAGGCATAAGGGATACCGCAAAGAACTCTGGGATTCATGCGTCTGACGTCGCTTCCTGCGAGAGGACGCACAAGTACCTAGACTGCTCAACTCTGCATTTATTTTCTATCTTTGGCTCCGCTGTGAGGCCATAGAAAATCACTGTACACTTGATGTGACAAAGCAAATATTTGCAGCTTTATTTTTATTTTCTACCTATACATCCTTATGCAAAATAACCAAGTGGTCCATGACATATGTGAAACTTTCAGCCGGGTGTGGCATTTTAACCAAGTTAACGTGACATTCTGAGACTTGTAGCTTGGTTTTTCCATTATAAGTTGTAAAGATGTTTCTCTAGGGCACACGGTTGCAGGGACTGGCCTGCCCCAGTGTACTGAGTGAAGTTTCCTTGACTAAGCCTCCATAATTCCCCTGGTAGACGAGGGTGAGCTGTTAATGCCTATCTCAAGAAAGGAGGTGTAGAGCCAGCCGAGATATTGCACAACATGAACATCATGATTACAACAGAGATTTAAATGTGAAACCAGAGTACACACCTCCTTCAAATATATAAATATATTTACTGTATATATGGGAATTTTAAAGGTAGAAAGTACGGAATGCAAAACACGCTATAAAGGGCTTTCCAGTGCAATACAATTGTAAAATGAAGGCCTCTGGTCTGCGCAAAGTACAGCATGCATACCACTTCTTTGCCTGACAATTTAATTTCCTGCCATTTCCTCTTAGGCTTTTCCTCATCTGTCTGTTCCTCGGTGAGGAATGCCTTTTCATTTTTGTTGCTATGTCCTCATCTCCTTCTCTTTGTTCTAGCTATTTTCTTGTGCCTTATTCCTTTTCTGTTTTTTTTATTTATTTAATATAGCTGTAAAGTAATAATCATAACTGTTACCTTACTTTTGTTTAAAAAAATATTAATTGTTGTTATTGAAACAAATGTTTTATTTTTGTTGCCCATAACGTAAATCTAACACTAGATTGTAACTGACAAGTATTGTTTTTTTCATTTAATTAATTTTCAATTTGTTCAATTATGAAGTAATTTTTGTATAAATACTTTGCTTTATTAATATGCTGCAGAACTCCCAATCCACTTTTTTGTAATAATTATTTATTAAACAAAAGCTTTCCTATAATTTTTTTTTTTACAAACTTTACTAAATAAATTACTTGAAATATTTACATTTTTGCAGCCATATATTTATTATTGTTGGACTTGGCCCTTTTGCAGGGTCCTCCCTAAACTTTTTGCCTTCCTCCTACCCTTTTTCAGGTCTCGCCTACGCAGTGCGCATGCGCTGCGTATGCAAAAAGACCTTTACCGATCGCCATGGCTTTTCAGTCAAACACGTGCACGCGTCCCATTGCCTTCAATGGCAATGCGTGCACGTGAGGCGATTTACTTGCGGGAGCGAGCGCCGCCATATGGTAGCAATTATCGCTCCCGCAAGTAAATCACGCAGGCCCCCCGCCTCCCCCTGCTTCTAGCGCGCTTGCTCCCACACAACTCCAGGACTTGTTTTTTTTTTTTACTTAAAGCGTGAGGCGCGCGTGGGGCCAATGCTTGTTTTACAAGACATGGGTCAAAAACTCCCACTCGCCTCAATGTCTTGAAGGTTTGTGTACAAGATGCAAGCGGAGGCGCGTGTGCGGTCAATGCTAGTTTTTCAAGACACGGATCAAAAACTCCCACTTGCCTCAATGTGTTGAAGGTTTGTGTACAAGATGCAAAAAAGGTTCTGGCCCCGCCATCTCCGCGTCCTCAAGGATTGTGCTACAGCTGCCAGGGCTTTAAAGGCCCCCCTGTGCAGCGGCACCGAGAGCCTGTGCAGAAGCATATATGTATCCCAGCACCGTGGTGGTGGGACGAGGAGTGCGCTCGCGAGAGGAGGCAGCTGGGGAACGTTCGTCTCCCTGCCATCCACCCCCTTTATCCCTATCCCCCGCCATACACACACTCACTCTCTTTGCCACTGCGCCCCAGTGCAGGGAGTGAAGTTTGCCCGTCCCTAGAGCTACCGTTGACCGCAGATGGCATCCGGCTGCGGTGCAGGGCAGCGCCGGTGCCAAGCCAAAGACGTGTCTTGCAGAGACTGCACACTGTGCGTCAAGCATGGGCACGGGAGCCACTGTCACCTGTGGCGGGTGCGTTCCAAGGTTATGAGAGAGATTGCACTGCCCGTGTAGGACAGTTATGACCCGTCATACACAGGGCTGGGGGTCGGGGCAGATCGCAGTGCATTTTAGTAAGTGGGGAGTGTGGAGATGCTGACGTCATGCAGGCATCGCTGGTGCTGATGCTGAGACTGGATGTTAGACATCGGCGCC
Organism: Lissotriton helveticus; assembly: GCF_964261635.1. Taxonomy (NCBI): domain Eukaryota; kingdom Metazoa; phylum Chordata; class Amphibia; order Caudata; family Salamandridae; genus Lissotriton; species Lissotriton helveticus. The sequence continues at coordinate 863,563,054 of NC_136068.1, read as the reverse complement.
CTGCAGTCCTTGGCGGATGAATGGTCTTTCAGGATGCCCTTCTTGTACTGTCCCTCACAGGGACATCCGAAGGGTGGAGGTCTCTCAGACATCAGTCCTGTCCCACAGATTATAGACGCATTACTGGCTGAACTCAATGCCACAACACAATTCAGTGCATTAATACAACGGCAGGCGCCATGCAGGTTATAATGCTTTAGGCATGGTTTGCGCTGCATATGTCACATGCTTGGGCCTCAGACCTTCAAGCCCTTCTTCAGGCACAGACATCTTGGACTTTAGAGTGCACAGACATCCCTCATACACAGCTCGAAACCTCAGACAGCACAGCCTTCTAGAGGGCACAGATACCCCTCAGACACACACAGCTCAAGCCTCAGACAGCACTGTTTTCTAAAGGGCACAGCCATCCCCAAGGCACACACAGCTCAAACCTCAGACACTCCAGCCTCCTAGAGGGTACAGACAACCATCAGGCACGCACCGCTCAAGCCTCGGACAGCAGAGTCACCCTGCGGGCACCAACACCTCAGGCTTTAGAGGGCACAGACATCACTCTGGCATACACAGCTCAAGCCTCAGGCACTTCACCCTCCTAGAGGGCCTAGACATCCCTCAGGCCTTCACAGCTCATGCCTCAGACACCAAAACCTCCTACAGGGCACAGACATACGTCAGACACACACTGCTCAATCCTCAGGCACCACAGCCTCCTAGAGGGCACATGCATCCCTCGGGCATACACAGCTCAAGCCTCAGGCACCCCAGCCTCCTACAGGGCACAGCCCTCCTTCAGTCGTTTCTCCAGGCGCCCGCGCGCACTCTTCGAGCCGTCCGCCTACAGGCGTGCAGCAAACTTGAGAGTTCAAGGTATTTGGAGGAGGGTACCTTGCAGGCACATCTCCCCCGGCACCGAGGAGGCCCCCGCTCTGCCTCTTGCCCTTGGAGGATCTGAGCTCTGCTCGTTGGACAGGTACACCTCCTGCTTTCTTCCTTGTTCTTGTTTCCTGCCCGATATGAGAAATGCGTGTAATTTAGTGAGTGACTCATCTGTTAAGTTGTAAATAACATTTTTAAAAGTGTCAGTTCTCTTGTAGCTGCCTCCCTATTCTCATGTGAAAGGACTCATTGCCTAAGTTGGAAATGTCTTAGTCCTTCTCTTTAACTACCCAAAATTCTCTCGTGCAGGTTTTAAATATACTATTTTATTTTCTGCTAGCTGACTGTGTGTTTTTAGCATCCTATAGTCCCTTTTTTCCTATTCCTGCACAGGTATGCTGTACCTGTTGGGGGCATATTGGAATATGTGCACCATTAGTGCATCCTATCATTTTAAAAACAATCTGTCAGTTTGGTAGAATTATAATTAGTGACCTGCTAATCTCTTGGGGAACTCGGAGAGAGTGATATGTCTATGTATACAGTATGGAATGCAGAAAATTGGTACATGCCATTTACAGTGCACTCTGATATACATCCTGCTACTCCATAGTCGCTTGGTAACTCCCCCTTGAATACGCAGGGAGCATAACACCTGAATGTGTAGATGGATGGGCGGCATATGTCGAGTCTGTCTGTCTAGCTAGCGTTGGCTCCAACTCATCAATTAGGTCTAGTATGACTACCTTTCTATGTCTGTATCTGACCTCTTCCTCTATCTGGTCGAAAAAGGCGACTGTCTAAAAATCTGTTCCTATCTTCTCCTCTAGTGCAGGACTTCCAGTGCATCCACTCCTCACCACAAGCACATAAAGGTCAGTCATAATGACAGCTTGTGCTGCATTTTAGATGTGGTTTTATACCTTGCCCCTGAATATGACATGCTTCATTTTGATGGCATTTTGCACATGCAGTTTGACTGATTGCAATTTGCTAATCTTTTGTACGTAAGGTTTGCAAATTGATGTTAATGATTTACTTTTTGGGAATTTGCAGTATCGATGTAGCATTATTGCAGTTATGTATTCTTTTGCAATTCTTTGCAGTCTTACCAATTCAGACTGATCAGCCCTTTTATACAATCTTAGGGGCATTTCTTACGGTTGCAAATAGTGATTTGAGACTCGCATACCTTTGTGCATAACAGTGTTGTTTCTTAAAACTTTGCTGAAGAATTCGCAATTTTATTCCTCATTTGCTATCAAGAAACCTCCAGTCTTGCTATTTTAGAAATCAGTTGGGTGGCAACCCGCCCATTAAAGGCGCGACACATAGGCACACATCCTTGACTTGCAGAAAAGGGGCCCAAGGTTGATGCTTATTTGTAAGCCAACTCGGGAGTTACTATTCTTCCTGAGAACACAAAAGAAACCATCTCGCTGCTGTTTATGTATTAAACACTTCAGTTCCAGATTCACGAAGTCCTGACAGATGAAGTGTTTCATTCACACAGCAGCCATCAGAATGGTTTCATGCTGATAGTAAATGTGGTCACATGTCTGCCAACCCACTCCTACCACTCTGGAAAATGATTCACTTCCTACCGAACAAGGACATTTCTACTTTTATGCTGCCTGAAATGGAATTTTAATTGAAAATTCCTCGTAGTAAATGATTCCCCATATACCCATGACGTTGTTATCAATAATGGCATGCAGCCATTAGAAGGGTGCTATCTGAACACATGACCTAAGGGCATTTGGGATCTCCGATCTGCAAATATTCCAAGTAGCCAGGAGTCTTTCCACCAGTATCAAATAAAAGAGGTGATTCTGATTTTGCCATTGGATCCTCAGTTCCTCCTCCCTTCACCAAAAACTCAAGCTTAATCAGGGTGATCTGAGAACGACTGAAAATTAGTGCTTTCATTTGAGTTTCCCAACGTGCTGCAGCCAGTCATGCCAGTAAGACAATCAGGAACATTGAATGAGAGCTGTGTATGAAAACAGTGCTTGACCATGTATTCCTCATTACCTTTTGCACAATTTACTGTGACTGTAGAAAGCTGCAACCCAAATGTTGTTGCCTATCAAATTCAGGACATACTTTGGGCTTCGTGATCCTTCCACTATAAACCCTTCCAAGAAATGGTCAAGGAACGGGCTCTTATTACCCTTTGTATGAGAGCGTTTATAGGTATTTACTATCCTAAAATGAAAAAAAAACACACGACGGGGGCAGGACTATCTTCATCCAAACGTCCTTATTAGGAAGGCTCTGATATTAGACCAACAGAAGTATCCCTAAAGCTGCTCTTTTAGGACCTCTAGAAAACCCACTGATGTCCTTTTTAATAGCAGTCGTTTCTCTGGTAGTGTTTCGTTTCTTAGTGTCAAGAAGCAAGATTCTCACATAGGCTGCTCTTTACAATCCAGTCATACCATTGATTCCCAATTTAAAAACCATACCCATGTCTTCCTAAGTTGATGATGATCTGTAGGTTATTTCCCAGTTGGCTACACCAGGTGTCTTGGTGTCTTCCTATTGACTTGCGTTGGTGCCCCTGTGAATATTTAAACCTTGTCGGAAGGTGTGGAGGCAGGTGAAACATTGGGAATTGTAATAAGAAACATAAATGTCTGTTCTCGAAATCTGGAATTGTGTGTGTGTGCCTTAGGGTTTTACTACTTATGAGAGACAGACTGTTATGGCACCATGCTAAACCACTCCATTTGATGATGGAATGATGTGTGGTGATGATCAAACTGTACATGTGAGCTGCAGCATGCTCTTTTTGCTACCAGCAAGGACACCTTGTTTCATCGGTTTTGAGTTACAGGGCCTTTCAACCTATGTCAAAAGGTGCCCCCCAGACAAAACGCAACCCATGCATGCTGGAGAGTATTGCTTACTCTCCCACTGTGATAAACTAGGCTGTACCCAAACTGTTATGAGTTTCAATAAAATCAGTTTAATCTGTGATTGTTCTGAATCTCTCCTGGGATGCACCAAGAGTTATTTGTGGTCTGCATGGCTTTAAAATTGTCTGTATTGTACCAAGCGCATAATAAATCTGATAGGCTCTTTGGCCCCTATACAGGCCCGTCTCTGTACAAGCTGGCATTTTAGGCCTCCTTCCCTCACTAGGTTGTCTCTATACTTTGAATGTGCATTTGGTGATGGGTATGGGATTCCCCATGCTATTTAAAACACAATCTTGTGGGTTTTGGCTCTAGAACGGATGCTTCATTCATCCAAACATTACAATAGGCCTTGTTGGCAGGACCTCTGGTGTCTTAATATATCCCTGGCGGCCTATCTCACTGTTAAGTTTAGATTCTCTGAAATTTCTCATACATTTAGCTGAAGGAGGATTAAATGTACAATTTAATCTGTAATTTATTCTGATACTAAGTCCATATCACTTATGATGACACATTCACCTACCCTGCTCTAAGACTAGGCAATAGCCTTAATAGAGAGAGCGGATCTTGGGTGTGACGACAGCAGGTATGTAAGAACGGTAGGCCTGAGTAGAGCTGTGCCCCTAAGCGGCATACAGTTTTGAAACCAGGCACAATTGATGCACAGTTTGTTGATCTACCACTTCTGGACAGCCTGACTTTGTACATTAATATCCAGCTGCACAGTGTACTGTCCTGATTGCATGTTACTACCGCCATTCCCATCACATTCTGTTTTCTGAAATCTGATCATGGCTGCAGACACCTAACACCATTGCTGATCCTTATACATGGCCTGAAGCTGAGTTACTTTTGCCACATATAATGCTGCTTGTAAAGTGTGCTGCTGCTCCTGGGTGCAGGGTCTGCCGTATACCAAATACCTAAACAGTTTATTGAGAGATTTAAAGTTAATAGTACAGAGAGTCACTACTGTGAGTCAGTGAGTACCCCACACTTAATAAAAAATAATGCCATATAAATATAAATATAAATCATCCTTTAATTCCTAAACAGAGTGCTCCAAAAAACCCCAGAACCAGTTGAGTCTGGTTCCCCCAAGCCCTGTGATTTGCAGACAAAGGAGGAATGTAGTATAAATGTAGGGGCTGTGACCCCATGAAAGTGCTTTTGTACTTCTTTGGAACCTGTTGCTGCTGGGCCCCAGGAGCAACCGCCATGAGGGATTGCCTCCCTGCTGGAGGGCCCTATGTGCTGGCCTGCCTGGGCCCAGCTTTGTCCCTTGACCTTGGAGGAACATTCTGGGGGCTTAAGTGCCTCATGAGTGCTGCGACGATCTCCTTCATTCTCCCAGAATAGGAGGACCTTTGGTTGCAGGCAGTGCTGGGCAGCAGCGTTGCCAGAGGGAATCCCGGCATGGGGAATCCCCTGTACTGCGGGAAGGAAGCTGGAGCCCACCCTGCTGGTCTTGTGCTCCTGTAAGCGGGAGCTCACCCCACGTTTGTGCTTGTTTTAAGGCGGGAGCCCACCCCACTTTTATGCTGTTTGCGGGAGCCTACCCAGCTGATTTATGCTTAAAAACTGAGCAGGAGCCCACCCCGCATCGGCGCCTTTAGAGCGGGTGCCCATCCCGCATTTGGTGTCTAAGGGCAGGAGCCCACCACGCATATCTGCTTAAAAAATGAGTGGGAGCCCACCCCGCATCGGTACCTTTAGAGCGTGTGCCCACCCCGCCTTGTTGTTTATTTGACGGAAGCCAACCCCGCATCTGCCGAGATCTAGGGAAAGATCACCGCCACAGCCCGAGCCTAACGTCAGGCAGAGGCTGCCTGGTTGTGGGCGTGGCACAGATCCTTGCCCGAGTTATCAGGAAGTAGCGGCACAGAAGCGGAAGCCAGGCAAGTTGCCTGCTTGTGGGCGGGCCGGAGTCCAGAAGTCCACGCGTGTGCCGGTGGGAGCCCTGCATGTTACCAGGAAGTCTGCCAGAGTCCCAGGAGACCAGTGGAGTTCCAGGACAGCCCAGTGAGTGAGGTCAGAGGCACAGTGGTGCCATTGCTTTCTCCAGCTGCCCTGCGAGAGCGCAGGCAGCTGCAGCACTTGGGGGCATTGTGTTGGTGATGAGACAGGGGGTGAGTTTCACCTCATGCCCCAGTAGCCTCGCTGCAAAGCCCTGACATTTCTGGACATAGTGCATTTGGGCCCCTTAGAAAAGGCCAGTTGGCCTGGGGGTCCGGTTTAATGTTGGAAGGGCACAAAGCCCTAATGTGATGCCCCTCACATCATGTGCTTATGCCTATGATGATTTATGCTTATGAGGTGATTGCATAATGTGTTTATGCTGGTGATGCCTAATGCGTAATGCGTTTATGCTAATGAGGTTTGGGCCTAATGTATTAATATCTAATGTCATTTTAGGATGGTGTCTAATGCTAATGTGATAATGCTTAGGTCATTATGGGACTAGTAATGTCTGGCTGTGTTTTATATTTACTACCTGCATTCTGATGGTTCTGACCGTGGCCCGATTCACATGGTCCTGTATATAATCCCCTGTGAATATTGCCCAGTGGCCATTAGCACAGTGTATACTGTGTGGTTATAAATCTAATTTGTTTCTGATAATACAAAGGCTATTTTTGATATTCCCTTGTGTGGAGTTTCTTTTGTGGTGTGCCTAGTGTGTTGCTACTGTGTGTCTGTGTTGCGCAAATGCTTTACACGTTGCCTCTGGGATAAGCCTGACTGCTCGTGCCTGGCTACCAAGGGGATGAACAGGGGTTTTCTTCAGCGGGTAACTCCCTTGCCCTGACTAGAGTGGTGGTTTCTGCATGGCTCAGGTGCAAGCCCTAGCCAACCAGAAATCCCATTTCTAACAATTATATATATTTTTCTTTTTAGTCAAAAGTACTCAGAAAAGCAATAGTCTCTAATTTCTCTCTGAAGTTGTCAGCTCTGAGAAGGAAATCTGTCAGTTTTGGTGAACACATTAAAGACTTATTCCGAGTATGGCATTTTCGGGAGCGCAGTACTAACGGTGGTGGTCTGACCACTACCACCCATCCACCGCCAGACCGCTGCTTCCAAGGATCCCGCTGTGGCAGTGGTCTTCAAAGGGCTTGAATATGCTGGTGGAGTCTCTACTGACACCCCAAGCATATTACCGCCTGCATTTTCACTGACTATTTCATGGTGTGGACACCGCCGAGAAAAGGGTGGCAGAAATGCAGGTAATGGGGTCCTAACAGGGTCCCCGGTCGAATCTGGCCATGAGGGTGCCTGCGGGCCAGGCACATGTTGTTCCCCCCTGGAATCGCACTTTTGTTCCCGCACGTGTGGCATGCACGACATTGTGCATGCCTCACCATGCACAAATATACTGCAGGCTCTCTCATGGAAGAGGTATGCTTGTTAGGCACTCCAATAAGCTTAGCATACCCCCCACCGTGAGACTGCCACAGCACTGCCCGCCCTGGACTAAACTCGGAATCCGGCAGACAGGTGCACCACAGGCTTTGCAGTCTTCCTGGTACCACGGTGGTCCCAGCCGAAGACCGCCAAACTCGTAGTAAGGCACTAAGGGGCACATTAGGCTAACGGGCAGATCGCCACCGCCAGTATTGCGGTTGTGATTCACCCGCCAAAAACCTCTGCCAGCTACCAATTTGCCCCACCAAATTACCATGGCGGACAGGACCCCGGCAGACGAGAAGACCGTCCACCGGTTTTCCGCCGATAGGCAATCCACCCGATTGCCTACCGGGCGGAAAAGCAGTCTATATGGTGGCGGTGTCTGTTAGACACTGCCAGCCATGTTACTATTAGGCCTGAAGCATAACTTTGGATGTGGGAATTTCTTGTTGGGGCCCATTGCGGATCCCCTGGGACGTTGGGGGTTGAGGGGTGCACATGGGGGGTACCTATGGTACCCCCATGCAGTTCCATGGACAGCAGGGCAGGCACCGCACAGTGCCTGCCATGTTGTGCATGGAAGTGCACAACATGCCTTCCTGGCACTGTGGTGGGCGGTGCTGAGTGCACCGCCCGCCACAATGTTAGGAATGCAGGATGCACCCGCCACTGTGGCAGGCGCATCCTAATGACACCCACGGGACCCCCACACTTATGGCGGGTGGTAACTTTTTACGATGGAATGGCGGGCGGTCTAATGTGCTCCTATGTCTCCGATAATCAACTTAGAACTTCTAATTTATGGACCCCTTGGCACAATCACTACTGGGCTGATTCGGGGACAATTTATCATAGCTAGAACATTTGTGTGACTTGCAATTCCTTTACTAAAATGATTGTGAGCATTGGCACAGTCCTGAAAACAAAAAGCACAATAGAACAACAATGCAGTTAGTGAGATGTTGGCAAGTTTAGCAATGTTGACCAAACATAAAATGACCAACATCACCTACTGACCACAAAAAATGCACTGCTAAATGAAGGTTGAGAATTCATCAACCAAATATTCCATTTATTACAAGTATGTAGCATTTACTGTTCTCAACCTTATGGATCAGCAACACCTAGAGCAATGCAGGAACAAAGAAAAATCAATAGTAACCGATAGTCAGCCTACTTAATTCACAAAAATAGGTAAAACCTTTACACAAATCGACGTACTCTTACACATATGTAAATCTATGACTTTTAATAATTTACATATATTCTCCATAGTACATCTGGAAACTTATACCAGTTGCAGCTTTCATGCTACTGATATTATCATGTGACATCTCCTATTTACCAATGTGAAATTAGATACAGGGTACATGTTTGCATTAGGGAATTGCAGTTTGAGTTTCAAATACACATATTTTTCTTTTTTTCTTCCACAGAAAATATTTTTTACCCTCACCTACATCCCTCAAAAATTGGAAGGTGATTTGTTCCCTCTCCACCCTGGAAGGGGAGTAACTGCAGTCTTTTGCTGGAGTAAATCTCTGTCCATTACCTGGGTGGAAAGACATCAGAGAGAAGTTTCTGAATGCTGACAAACCTATGATCCTCCCACTTTCCACTTCTGACATGAGGTTTACTACTGCAAAATATTGTACAAATGTCTGCACTATTTAATTGTAGAAAACCTAATTATGTCTTCTAGGTATCCTTTTGTGGTTTTCTGACAGGGGTAATTGGAACCATCTGTGGCCATGAATGTATGTTTGCGACTGGCGTTGTAAATTCGGCTCATTTTAATTGGAAAAGAAGGTGACAGTGCCTTGGTGTTTGAAACATGTCTTTTGAGGGATAAAATCGAAACTCCACATTTATCACAATCTTTTGTGTTAGCATGATGTATCTATATTTGTATGTATCTATATTCATACTATCATAGTTTAGATTAATTAGTTATGTCAATACAGGACCTCCTTTCCTGCTCTTGCATTATGTTTCTTTGTACGGAGACTAAGAACCAAACGGAGCTTCAGGCTACGAGACTTGTCTCTCTTCAAAACTGTATGGTGCTAGACTTTATCTTAGCAGATCTAGGAGGAGCCTGCCGCGTGATCGGCAGCTCCTGTTGTGTGTATATCCCTGACTCCGCCCCTTCTGTCCATTTGGCTATTCAAAAGTTGCATCGCTTAGCGTCTGGAATACATGCAAACACTGGCACCTAGTCCCTTTCTGGATGGTTTTGGAGTTTATTATCTACCAGGGGTTGGAAGATTCTGATGGTATTAGCTGGCTTAGCAGGTGTCATTTTTACCTGTTTTCTCTGCGTACACTGTGGACCTGCCTGTTGTTCTTACTGTGCATCCAAATTAACCTCCTCTGTGATAGAACCATCCCCAACTAAAGTCAAAGCCCAAATGGTCCAACAAGAAATACGAGAGCTGATGCAGATTGACAAGGGTATTTTTGAGGACTGATTCTCTAGGATAGCTACATCATGCTAAAAGGGTGGTTCTGAGGGATAAAATCGATACTATACATTTATCGCAATCTTTTGTGTTAGCATGATGTATCTATATTCGTATGTACTATATTCATACTATCATAGTTTAGATTAATTAGTTATGTCAATACAGGAACTCCTTTCCTGCTCTTGCATTATGTTTCTTTATACGCAGACTAAGAACCAAACAGACTCCATTTTGTTGTGCATGTATTAGACTCGGACAGTGGTCACGTGCCACCCTTCAGCAGCCGAGTAAGCCCTGTTTGTTGAGTTCTACAGACAGCTGAATTCATACTATTCTTTCTTGTTGTGAGACGCAAGGTCGCATCTGGTTTCAGAGGTGATAAGCGCATTCCTGGAGGCGCCGTACCCGTGCTCCCAGGCACCGAGACGAAAGGGAGTCACCCCTCCTGTCCCTCCCCAATATTAGCAGAAGCAGACTTATAAACGAGCTTTGTGTGCCATATATGGTCTTTCCTTTAAGCTACTGTGCCTACCAGTACTTTTCCATGTACAGTGATCTCATGTAACGCAATGAAAGTATATATGCCATGTACTGAGTGTGAATCGTCAGTCTACTCCACGCAAAATATTGTATGTTTTGTTAGCCCTTTTTATGTGTCAGACTGTGTTTTGAGGAGAGATTGAGCATGAGTGCACATGGCCATGTCTGAGAGCTTGTGAGCGGGTGTATTGTGGATAAACAAAATGCCGTGTTTTAGTAAAATATGTTTTGGATGTTGTTGCCGCCGTAAGAGCGGACGATTGGATGAAAGCCAGCCTGCTCCGCCAGAGGGCAGCCCAAATTTTGATATGTATGTAAAACATGGCCTTACCGCTATTTTGTTTAATAATTTATGGCACAAATACACAAAGGATAACGTAGAATTACAATGGCCCTTAACTGGATCATTTGATGAGAAAAAGATACAGTATTTACAGGATCGATTATTCGCCAAAAGAAGCCAGCAGGCAATGTTCGATTCTTTAAAGCTGTGGCAGAAGGAGGCTAAACACCGGAGGAGAAGTTGCTCAAAGTGAAAAATGGTCAGACCATAACCCAGAAGGCTGTAGCATATGAAAGGGAACAAACTGAGAAAAATGTTGAATGTATAGATAGGCAGTTTAGGTTACAGGTGGATAAAAGCTACACAGCTCTAACTGAGCCGGAAGATGAAATTGACGACCTATTGGATGTGCGTCCCCCGCCTCCTTATGCCCCGCAACGGGTACACCCCGCAATACCACTTGTAATGGCACCCGCCTCGTCCACCCCACAAGCTACGGCCCCAGCTGTTACTGCAGCCTATACGCCTATGGAGCCAACTTTCACTCCCGCTATCCCAGTACCAGCCACGGCCACATTATTGACCAGTGGCCCATCTCCTCCGATTATGTCCTCTGTAACATTAGCTTCACCGGCCTCGGCCTGGCCTTCTCTGTTGGTCACGTCGACTCCCGCAATGATTGATTCGATCCCCTCCCATGCCTCCGGGACACTGGGCGCCCGGCGGCTGTATACCCGCAATACCGTGGGCTTGAGGGAGAAACAGATGGTAATAGATCAAGCATCCCAACGGGTGTGGAATGCCATCTATATGATTACAGATATATGGGGGACCATGAAGGATTATGAACCAGTCATGCAGCAATATGCTTTAGAAACTATGGCCAATCATTTAATTTCCCTATGGGAACAATGTTTCGCAGATGGAAGAGCCCCACAGGTCCTATATGACATTGGGCACACAAATTTGAATTAGGATTAGAAGATGTATATGGGAATCTGGTGACCATAATGAAGTATCAGGAAAGGTTGTTCATTAAATGCCTGAGTTGGGATACTCAACATCCCATGCGGGAAGTTCATCCGATCTATCACCCCGAAATCCCTGAGATCAGGGACAATGGTAATCAAATCATTCAAGCTCGCGTTGAAGCCCGATACCAAGAACAATGGGTTTATACCCCTTGGAAAAGAAGCCAGATTCTTTCCCTGAAGTCCCAGTTATCCGACCCTCGGAAACATCCCACTGCTTATTATAAGGAACTCCCCGAGGCCAATTTGTCGGCTGTGATGACCTTAGCTGATATAGAATTATTTTTCGGGTTACTGGTCCCTGTCGATGTATGACGACAGGTGCATGATCATCCTCACGTTAACGAGTTGGTAGGAACTTGGGATCAAATCAAAGACTGGGACAAGGATCGGAAATCCGGAGATAAACCAAGACCGGAAATGTTAGCTTTGCCGGGTTGGATTGTCACATATATGCATTCTTTAATTGCACCCTGGAAGGTGGATTGGGATAAACTAACCGCTTGCAAACAGAAGACGGATGAGAGTGTGTCTGATTTCTTTACTCGATTTGAGGGGGTGTTCATTGATTTTAGTGGGCAAGACTTGTGAGTGGAAGGTGGGATAAGATTATTTGTTAATCGTTTTGTGACTAATCTGTTGTCCGAAATATCTGCGTGGCTCCAGGCAGCTGAAAGCACTTGGACCACCTCTACTCCCTCTGTTATATTGAGTATGGCCCAATATTATGAACATAGGGAAAATGAGAGCAAAGATAAGTCCGACAAAAAGACGAAGGATCTTAAGACTCAAGTGTTATTACAGCAAGTAGCTAGAGGACGGGGTAGAGTCAGAGTGGGAAGAGGGTTTGTTTCAAGAGGGGTGGGAACAAGACGAGGAGGAGGTCCAGCTGTTACTTTGGGAGCAAACCAATGTGCTTATTGTAAACAAGAACGGCATTGGCGAGCTCAGTGTCCTTGCCTCTTAGCACAAAACGGAGCTGTGAGAGGCAGAGGGAGAGGATGAGGAGGAGTTGACCGAAGTGACATGAAAAGAGAAGAGGTGACACGAGGTGAGGCAGTGGGAAATTGTTTTGATAATTCAAAGGGGAGGCAGTACTATAATGAAGATTATGGAACTGACGGGCCAGATAGGTATTGCTATGCCTAGGACAGCCACGGACAGAGTAGGGGCCAATTGGCAGTACCCGTCGACCAGAGAGGGCCTTATGTTAAAGAGCAATTAATGGGGACTGTTGAGGATTTTCTAGTAGACACAGGTGCAATGAATAGTTTGATTGTTCGTTCACTGGTCCGAGGGGCTGCTCTGTCCGGGCAAAATAATATTTCAGTCGGGTTTTCTGGAATCCCGGTAATGAGCCCCATTTCTAAGCCTCACCCGCTTACCATAGGTCCAGTCACGGTGGATTCCCCATTTTTGTTGACGTCACATTGTGGGGAAAATTTATTGGGATTGGACCTGCTGAAGAAATTGCATGCAAAGATTTATTGTTCTCCTGATGGAGTGTTTTTAACTATTCAATCACCTGGTCAGCACACTCGGCAGAGTTTTGCGAAAAATGAAACCCTTCCTCCTGAGTTGGCTGTCATTCCATCTACATTGTGGGCGACTGGTGATACAGATGTTGGCCTTTTAAATATTCCGCCAGTCTCTATCACTTTAAAACCAAATGCTCGTCTGCCCTGTATTCCGCAGTACAAGATTTTCGGCTTCTCGTTATCTGGGCGCAGCTTTAGATTTTGTCGCGCTCCTGAGGTCTATACGGAGAGTTCTAGTATTTATAGTCAAGCTTTGAAAGTACTTTTAGACGAATTGACTTTGCCCCCAGGGAACGTCCTCCTCCAATATAAGGACGATTTATTAGTGGCATCAGACACTGAGGAAGGCTGTAAGGAAGCCACGGTTAAATTATTGTCGCATTTGGCAGCCAACGGTAATAAAGTGTCTCTTTCTAAGTTTCAATATTGTCGACAGGAGGTGACCTATCTCGGTCATCTACTGTCGAAAGAGGGGAGGAAACTAACTCCTAAACGTGTGTCTACTATTTTTAACATGCCTGTTCCTCGTACTCAACGTGATGTTTGTGCATTTCTGGGCATAACTTCTTACTGTCGCCAGTGGATTCCTAACGTTTCCCTTCTTTCTAAACCTCTTTTGCACTTAACCACTAAGGATGTGCATGAACCTTTACCTTGGACTGTTGACAACAATGTGGCCGATCATATAGACTTAATCAATACCGCAAATTCGGCAAACGTACTACAACAATTCGCTGACCCAGCCAATAATTTGATAACGATCCACCATCCTCCACAGAACATCCAAGATACCATCACCTTAGAATCCCCCCCCCCCACTAACAACGGGCAAGGAAAGGGAAACATCAAGGCTAATAAAGGAGATAGCTTCCCTTCTAGATTCCTTTTTTCGCCCAATTGAAACTAGACTGCTTAAGATCGAGTCTCAATTGACTAAACTCGCTAGTTGTGCATAAGCCAATACCCATACAAGGACCGCCAAAAACGGGTATGAACACCTCGGCTACATTGCCTTCACAAAAGAAAGCTACAATTCTAGCCCCCCCCGTTGCCTAATCAGCAACCCACAGTAAAAGCCCCTACAGCACCAAAGGCTCCTGCTGTACAGAAACCCATGCCCAAGGTTCTTACAATTCCCCCGCAGAGTAATATCGCATCAAATACACCTAAAGCAAATGCATCAACCATAAACACACCGGTCTCTAAAACTCCTGCCACTAATAAAACAAATCCTCCAAAAAATAAAGGAGGTATTAGAGGGACCACTGATAACAGGCTCCCTCTAAACATGCCACCTGAGGCATCCCCATATGTGGTAGTGATGACTGGGGTTCCTGAACTAACGGGTGAGGGGACGGAACCCAACTGGTCGCTGAAAAATAAAGTACAGTATTGGTTGAACACAAACCGACCTGTTCCCCCAACTTGGACAACCAGTATAACAACAGTTTGTAGGACTCCTTGGGTGGGACACAGGAAAAAAAGTATACAGGGAGATTGCATAGTGATCACCTTCAAGGACCCTAGCATAGTCGAGTATATTTGTTCCTGGGACTATAATAATACTACCGGAGGGATCGGTACAAGAACCCTTTCTTTCTTTTACCCAAAAAGATATTATAATAATTATCCGAATGAATCTGATAATATCTGGCGAAAAGCAGTCCCACAACCATGGGAACTAGACTTCGCTGGGCCTAAAACATCTCAGCGATATAGCGATCCTGATAATTCTTGGTGGTCAGTAAACCAGAGTTATCAACACCAAGAGGGCCCGTGGCAGACTGTGGGACCACAGAACAGAGGCAGAAACTGGGAACAGTGGGACAGACCGCGATACCGATCATATAGACCTATTTATAGAGATACCCCGCATTGGCAAAATTGGCCAGGCATACCGACAATGAACCGGTTTAGCAGCCTGGAAATGGTCGATTGACCACGAGCTGAACTCCGAAGCCCCTACAGGCCAGTCCGGTCCTATCCGAAGACCCTACAGATTCACCAGAAACCAAAACGGCAGATCCAGATAAGGAAACTTTACAGCTTCCGGTGATTTTCTGGAACATTGCAGGCCTCCGACCAAAAATAGAGGATGGCTCTGCGGCCCGATTTTTGGAGGAAGGTAAAATTATATGTCTACAGGAGACATGGGCTACGATGCCCCTACATCTTGTAGGATATAAGACATATTTTTCCCCCGCCCTTCCAAGTAGTGCAGGCAGACCTAGTGGGGGACTGGTAACTTATATAGCCAACACAATAACTGACTTGAAAGTAGTAGAGGCAGATTCTTCTTTAAATTTTCAATTGTTCACACTTATAATAGGTAAAAAACAAATTATTATATTAATAAACTTATATAATAATTTAGAGGATGAAAATTTCTCAAACATCCTCTCTATAATTCAAGAAAAAATCACCCATCATAGACACCTGTACGAGAGTAAGGGCAACGTCCATATTTTATGGGGAGGGGATTTCAATTTACACCCCTGCCCTTTGACGAACAACCAGACCTGCGGAATGGTGGATGAATACGACAACCCACTAGTGCACTTTCTCCATTCACAAATGGGGTTGGCTATGAACAAGATCCTCTCAGATTTGGAACTGCAAATAATAAACCCAATTCGACCAGCAAAGAATCAACTAGTACCTACTTATCGAGGAAGGGGGCACGAGACCACAGTTGACTATATAATCACTACAGAAGGTCTAAAAGATCTAAGCAGGAATTTCGAAATTCTGGAAAGCATCCTAAGCGACCATTCTGCCCTAAGGTTAAATTTACAGCTGAACCAACCAAGATCTTTTATGGCAACAATAGCAAATACTCTATCACAGAATAGGCTCGAACTGGGCAAAAAAAACGGATACACTATAAAGTGGGAAAAAGTGGATCCTAATAAGCTCACTAATACATTAATAAAGTCTGCTTATAACAATATAATGATATGCCTGGATTCCCAAGCAGACGCCAAGTTAATCCTGGAAAATTTTAAGATGATATTAGATCAAATAAAAACACTGTTGACCAGAATACCCAAACTAAACAATCCAAGCACTACAGGTTGGTTTAACCACGATTGTACTAAGGCACAGACCAACTTAAGAAAGGCACTTGGAAAATCAAACAGAGACCATCTAGAGATCCAACATCTTCGTCGAGAGTACAACAACGCCAGAAAGACAAGGAAAAAAGAGCTGAAACTGTCTTTGTGGAACGCTCTGCATAAAAGCGCACTCATGAAAGATAGTCAGTCATTTTGGCGAATAGTTAAGTCTCCCCTGCTATCGTACTCTAACAGTCCTCAGGTCGACGTCGCCATCGATGAGGAAACCTGGGTGAACTATTTTTCAAAAACCTTTGAACTAACATCGCTAACAGAAGAACGCCATTTCAATCTTCCCCCGGTAGTATTCCCAATATCGATAGACTTTGAACTACAAGACGTCGAAATGGCCCTACTAATGAGTAAGAGCGGTAAAGCACCTGGCCCTGACGGGGTCCCAGTGGACTTATTTAAACATCTCCCTGATCTTTGGTCACCAATACTCACAAGAGTCTGTACAGCAGCAGCGAAACTTGGACTATTGGAGTCATGGTCAAGCTCTATCATGGTCCCCATCTTTAAAAAGGGGGATCGACAAGATACGAAGTGTTATCGACCTATTTCGCTGCTAGACTCCCTGGGCAAAGTAGTCGGCAGAGTCGTCTTGGAAAAACTTCAGCAATGGGCAAAAGATAAAAACATCCTTTCGGACCTCCAGTTTGGGTTTAGGGAAGGTTTTGGAACAGTGGAACAGGCCCTTAACTTAAGCATGCTAGTTTCGAAATACATTCACGCGAAGCCAGGGACAATTTACATGGTTTACGTGGATTTGTCCTCCGCGTTTGATTGCGTGTCGCATGCGAAGCTCTGGACTCTGCTAGGTTCATTAGGGGTTGATCCTCCCCTTCTGGATTTCCTAAGGGAGCTGTACGGCGAAGCCACCGCAAGAGTGAGATATGGAACAAAAGGAGAGCTAACTGCATCATTTAGGGTAGAGAGAGGAGTAAGGCAGGGATGTGTCCTAGCCCCCTTCCTCTTCTCCCTGTACACCAACGGACTGGAGGAGACTATGCTGAGGGGGGGCAGGACCTGCCCAGATTGAAACATCGCCTGATCCCCGCACTGCTCTATGCGGATGATGCAGTTATTTTAGCACGCACTCCTATCGAGCTCCAGAAATCTTTATCTAAGTACGCTGATTTCATGGGTGCCTTGGATTTACACATTAATGTAAAAAAAAACATTTGTCATGGTAGCGGGCGGTCAACGAAAAGCCACAAAGACTATTTATTTAAAAGACCAAAAAATTGAAAAGACCGCACAGTACCCTTACTTGGGCATCATGATTGATGAAAGCCTAAATTGGAAGGCTGCTGTTGAGGCCAGGAGACATTTGTTTAAAAGAGCAATTCTAGCACTGATGAACTTCTCAAAAAGACTTGGAAATAGACCATCAGTAGAATTGTTAAAGATTTATGCTGCAAAATGCCAGGCCATCGAACTCTATGGGGCAGGGATTTGGGGACACACAGCCACTGGTTCACTGCAAAAAGAGGAAAATATTTTCATGAGATTCCTCTTGTCCACGCCAAAAGGCTCTTCCATCTATGCCTCTCATATGGAGTTGGGAATCCCATATATTGAAGACTTAATAAAAATCCAGCCACTTTTACTTTGGAGGCGTGTCTGGTTGTCAGACAAAAATCTGCTGACCAAAAACATCTTAAAGGACTCCATGGAATTGGATCATGTACATAAAATAGCATGGCTCTCCTATATTAGACACTTCTTTTCGGACCTGGGACTACAAAAGTATTATTTCACCCCAGAAAAATTAAATGAAATATCTAAGAAGGACCTGAAACAAATTGCGCTGAGCCATCTAGAGTCCATGAGACTGACTCTGCTGTCAACCAAAAAATCTGTGATCCATGCGAATATGATACAGCATAGCCCGAAAATCCAGCTTTATCTGACTCTAGAATTTACAACATACGATAAGATGCTCCTAACAAGGTTCAGACTGAATCTTTTTTATAGACTAGTGACTTTTCCAGAAAAAAATAACTGGGACAAAAACTTGGCCCCCTGTCCCTGTGATGATGTGTCTCAACAGTCAACCATTCATACAATTTTGTTTTGCAAATTATTTTATACCCATAGAAAAATCTGGCTAATCCCTTTATTAAAAAATTGGGGCTATAGACAGTGTCGCCCAGCCATGTTAGCACTACAGATGTTGGAGTCTGAACGTACTTGTTACCACGTACTTAATTTTTTAAAGTGCATTTTGAGACATAGGAATAACCTTTGAAAAAGAGAAGAAGAAACTCAGAAGGTTACTATCGTCTCATTTTTTACTTAATTTTGCACGGAACCTGGTCATATTTCTTTAACGTGTGTAACAACTGTTTTTATATAAATACTCATGTATTTTGTATGTTGCGATAACTTTTATGGTTTTGCACTGCTAAAAACCGAATAAAGATTTATTATTATTATTACCTTGGACTGATGAGTGTCAGAAGGCTTTCGATTCTTTGAAAACTGCTCTATGTTTGGCTCCTGTCTTAGGAACTCCTGACTATCCAAAGCCTTTTGTGCTTTATGTACACGAGGTGGACGGTCATTTGCTTTCTGTGTTAATACAAGGATTTGGTGGTAAGCAAAGGCATTGTGCTTATTTTTCGGCAGTATTGGATTATGTTGCCAGAGCACTTCCTAGCTGTTTGAGGGCTACTGCCACGGTGGCGGTGGCCATCCGACAGTCGGAAGGACTCGTTTTAGATTCCGACCTCACAGTGATGGTACCGCACGCTGTGGATACACTCTTGAATAAAACCAAGACTCACCACCTTACGAGTGCTCGTCTTACTGGATATGCATTGACTTTATTCACTCCTCATATCACTATCAAAAGGTGTGCCACTCTGAATCCAGCCACGTTACTACCCCTCCCTTCGGATGAGCCAAACAATGGCATACATGATTGTATATTTTGGACTGAGGAAGAAATGAAGGGACAGGTGGACCTCACAGACACGCCCCTATCTGACCCCCCAAGGGGAGTTGTATGTGGATGGGTCCTGTTTTAAGTTACCAGATGGCACAACAACAGCTGCTTATGCAATCACCACTCTTCACACTGTAGTTGAGGCTTCTCGAGTTCCCTATCATTCCGCACAAGAAGCTGAGTTAATAGCAATGTTGGGAGCCTGTGAGTTAAGAGAGGGATTGAGGGTAAACATTTACATAGATAGCCAATACGCCTTTGGCGTGGCTCATAGTTTCGGAAAATTGTGGGCAGAAGGGGGTTTCTCACCTCACATGGACAACGAATACAACATGGCCCCTTGATCTTAAGGTTGTTAGCTGCTTTGACTCTGCCCCGAAAGGTAGCGATCGTGAAATGTAGTGCACACAAGGCAATAGTGAATACTGTGGGAGAGGGGAATGCTTTTGCTGATCAAATAGCGAAGGAGACAGCTAGATCTAAAGTGTCTCCCATGTATGTAAGTTCGGCTAGATGGGTTGAGGAGTCTGATACGTTTGATAACACCATGGAAAGCGTCCGAGAAATACAGAAAGAAGCTACCCCTGCTGAATTGTCCCGTTGGGAAAATGAGGTGGGGAGGTTGGATGATAATGGTTGTTTGATTGACCTAAGTGAGAAACAAAGATGGATGCTTCCCAATGCATTTGTCAATGCTGGAGTAATTATGGCTCATGGAACAGCACATGTCGGAGCAAAAGGCATTTGTACTTTGTTAGATCCAGTTTGGAATAACCCTAATATTGCCAAAACTGCAACTCTTTTAGTTCAGCATTGCATGGTTTGTTTACGACATAATCCAGGAGGGCGGGAATCTGTTCTTGGTGGAAACTTTGCGCCCCGTCCTTACCTTTTGAAGTCCTTCAGATGGATTATATTCAGTTCGAAAGAGTGAATAATTTGAAATACGTTCTGGTGGTGGTTTGCGCTTTCAGTAAATGGGTAGAAGCCTACCCCACCAAGGAAAACACTGCCCTGGTGACAGCCAAAGCTTTGATTAAGGAGTTTTTCCCTAGATACGGATTACCTAGAGTGATTTGGTCAGATAACGGGGGGCACTTTAATGCAGATATTATCAAGCATATCTGTAAAGGATTACACATCAAACACAAATGTCATGCTGCTCGTCATCCCCAGTCTGCAGGGTTGGTTGAAAAATATAATGGAAGTTGGAAATTGAAAATGGCCAAAATACAGGAAAGCACCGGGTTGAAGTGGCCCGACGCCTTGCCTTTAGCTTTAATGTCCTTGCGTGTTACCCCCCCATTCCTGATCAGGACTGTCCCCATACAAGGTCATTTTTGGGCGGCCAGCTAATGTTTGGGGTGTTCCACGATCAAGAGACTTCAGAGAAATTGATTATCAAATGATGACAGACTACTTGTATACTTTGACTAAAGATCTTCGTTCTATCCATCAACAGGTTTCAGATACGCTGCAGCCTCTGCCGGAGGGTTCCGGACATCATTTAGAACCCGGCCAGTGGGTGATGGTGAGGAATTATCAACGGAAATCTAGTCTGGAGTCTAGGTGGACCGAGCCAGTTCAGATCCTTCTTCCTACTCGGACAGCAGTGAAGGTGAACGGTCGGAAACACTGGATACACGTTTCCCACCTGAAGAAGGTACCTTTCCCGCTTCTTTTTGATCAGCATAACCCGGAAGGAGTTTTGACCAAGGAGAGCGAAAGAGCTCCTCGTGTTGTTCCTTTTTCTGATGCCGAGGGAATCGAAAGGCAACAGGAAGGAGCATCGGACACAGAAGGGGTCTCATCATCGACAGTGGGATTGGCCCTGGAATCTGTTCCCCTGTTGTTGCACAAGGAGTTCATGACCAATCAGGCATCACGAATGCCACTTCATCTGCTTTGTTTGATGACCAGGAGTCACCTTGTCATGTTCGCTACAACCTGCGGCCCATAAAACAACACAGTACCCCTGGTGAACATAGCAGGAGATAGGGAGAGACTTGAGTTCTAGGGTATTGCTAGATCAGTTCGGGGGTGCTGAGTGAGACACTGGACTGAACACGTTGAGAGCTGGACTATCGTATTGCTCTGTTCAGAAAGAAAGACTAAGAAGCCCAAGAGGGGCCCAGGTTGCAATTGTATATAAAATCATTGCAAGGATCTGTTTTCTCTTTGATGAACGATAGGAGCCTGCCTGTGAGGCTATAGACGGACACAGGAAAGAAGTACCCTCTGGCAGGTTGGACTACGTCCCTTAGTGTAGTTCGGACTGTGAGCTAGAATGTATTCCTTTGGTCGCTTTATTCTTGAGGAGGAACGTCCCCTCGCTCCTCGATATATGCCTACTTATGTACCCATGTTTTCTTCTTGGACAACACTTGTAAAAGTCGCTTTTGTGATCACCATTGCTTTATTTTTTATCATAATAATGAGTGTATTCTTATACTTAGACTTTTATCATCCTATGCATACTGTGTTAGGAACTTCCACTCCACCGACTGAGCATTACTTTCTTACTTTGGCCCCTCATAAGGAAAGGCATTGCCAGACTTTTGTTAAGAATGTATTTGTAGAAATGTTGCATCAAACGTATATTGCTACCAATACGACCAATTGCTGGGTTTGTGGTCTGTTACCCTCAGTTATGCACAGGCATAATCTTTCTATTTCATTGCCCTTATCTTATTTGGGAAGTTGTGAGGCCTGGTTTAAATTGTTGTCGATGATGTACCTGCATTATACGGTAGATTCATCTCGATACTCTGAACGCGATTATGAAATGATCGTGGCCTATATAGAGGTGCATCAGGATTTTGACCCACAGGCTAATAACGGGGAAGGATCGCTGGACCCGAATGCTTGCATGAAGTTATATACCAAATATGAAAATGTTACATGGTTGAAAAGCGAAATACTTGACATTGCAGAATTTAATTTTACCCAGTATTTTCAGCAATTTCAGGATCGAAACGTTACTGATGACAAAGCTATTTCGGTGCCTATATTAAATAGTACACTGCATTCTGTGTACAGGGAACTGGGCACATTTCAGTAGGAGACAGCCGTTGTAATTATACTTATCGACTACGAACCTTTAGTAGCCCTCCATTGTTAACCCCTCCAAATGTTTATTTTGGATGTGGCGAGAATGCCTACACATGGCGTCCCCGGGGATTAACATGTCGGTGTTACTTGTCTTTTCTGTATCCACCTGTTTATATACCACCCTCTAATTATCATAAGGATCATCAGTTAGATGGACAAAGTTTGCCCGTAATACGAGATAAAACGGGAATTAGATACATCTGAGAGAGATCAAACTGATACCCCTGAACAGTACTTTATCGACATTGTCAAGGGAGTATTTCCTATTTGGGGGCCCATCATCACTAGTAAAGAAGTAAGGCGCCTATCTAGGGTATTTGAGAGAATTATTAATACCACAGCAGGTATACTAACAAATTTGTCAGTAGAGCTTCAGGCTACGAGACTTGTCTCTCTTCAAAACTGTATGGTGCTAGACGTTATCTTAGCAGATCTAGGAGGAGCCTGCCGCGTGATCGGTAGCTCCTGTTGCGTGTATATCCCTGACTCCGCCCCTTCTGTCCATTTGGCTATTCAAAAGTTGCATCGCTTAGCGTCTGAAATACATGCAAACACTGGCACCTGGTCCCTTTCTGGATGGGGTTGGAGTTTGTTATCTACCAGGGGTTGGAAGATTCTGATGGTATTAGCTGGCATAGCAGGTGTCATTTTTACCTGTTGTCTCTGTGTACACTGTGGACCGGCCTGTTGTTCTTACTGTGCATCCAAATTAACCTCCTCTGTGATAGAATGATCCCCAACTAAAGTCAAAGCCCAAATGGTCCAACAAGAAATACGAGAGCTGATGCAGATTGACAAGGGTATTTTTGAGGACTGATTCTTTAGATTAGCTACATCATGCTAAAAGGGTGGTTCTGAGGGATAAAATCGATACTCTACATTTATCGCAATCTTTTGTGTTAGCATGATGTATCTATATTCGTATGTATTATATTCATACTATCATAGTTTAGATTAATTAGTTATGTCAATACAGTAACTCCTTTCCTGCTCTTGCATTATGTTTCTTTGTACGCAGACTAAGAACCCAACAGACTAAATTTTGTTGTGCATGTATTAGACTCGGACGGTGGTCACGTGCCACCCTTCAGCAGCCGAGTAAGCCCTGGTAGTTGAGTTCTACAGAAAGCTGAATTCATACTATTCTTTCTTGTTGTGAGACGCAAGGTCGCATCTGGTTTCAGAGGTGATAAGCGCATTCCTGGAGGCGCCGGACCCGTGCTCCTAGGCACCGAGACGAAAGGGAGTCACCCCTCCTGACCCTCCCCAATATTAGCAGAAGCAGACTTCTAAACGAGCTTTGTGTGCCATATATGGTCTTTCCTTTAAGCTACTGTGCCTACCAGTACTTTTCCATGTACGGTGATCTCATGTAACGCAATGAAAGTATATATGCCATGTACTGAGTGTGAATCGTCAGTCTTCTCCACGCAAAATATTGTATGTTTTGTTAGTCCTTTTTATGTGTCAGACTCTGTTTTGAGGAGAGATTGAGCATGAGTGCACATGGCCATGTCTGAGAGCTTGTGAGCGGGTGTATTGTGGATAAAAAAAAATGCTGTGTTTTAGTAAAATATGTTTTGGATGTTGTTGCCGCCGTAAGAGCGGACGATTGGATGAAAGCCAGCCTTTTTCGCCAGAGGGCAGCCCAAATTTTGATATGTATGTAAAATATGGCCTTACGCCTATTTTGTTTAATAATTTATGGCACAAATACACAAAGGATAACATGGAATTACAATGGCCCTTAACTGGATCATTTGATGAGAAAAAGATACAGTATTTACAGGATCGATTATTCGCCAAAAGAAGTCGGCAGGCAATGTTCGATTCTTTAAAGCTGTGGCAGAAGGAGGCTAAACACCGTCATATTAGGAAGGAGAAGTTGCTCAAAGTGAAAAATGGTAAGACCATAACCCAGAAGGCTGTAGCATATGATGGGGAACAAACTGAGAAAAACGTTGAATGTATAGATAGGCAGTTTAGGTTACAGGTGGATAAAAGTTACACAGCTCTAACTGAGCCGGAAGATCAAATTGACGACCTATTGGATGTGCGTCCCCCGCCTCCTTATGCCCCGCAACGGGTACACCCCGCAATACCACTTGTAATGGCCCCCGCCTCGTCCACCCCACAAGCTACGGCCCCAGCTGTTACTGCAGCCTATACGCCTAGGGTGCCAACTTTCACTCCCGCTATCCCAGTACCAGCCACGGCTACATTATTGACCAGTGGCCCGTCTCATCCGATTATGTCCTCTGTAACATTAGCTTCACCGGCCTCGGCCTGGCCTTCTCTGTTGGTCATGTCGACTCTCGCAATGATTGATTCGATACCCTCCCATGCCTCCTGGACTCTGGGCGCCCAGCGGCTGTATACCCGCAATACCGTGGGCTCGAGGGAGAAACAGATGGTAATAGATCAAGCATCCCAGTGGGTGTGGAATGCCATCTATATGATTACAGATATATGGGGGACCATGAAGGAATATGAACCAGTCATGCAGTAATATGCTTTAGAAACTATGGCCAATCGTTTAATTTCCCTATGGGAACAATGTTTCGCAGATGGAAGAGCCCCACAGGTCCTATATGACATTGGGGACCGGGCACACAAATTTGAATTAGGATTAGAAGATGTATATGGGAATCTGGTGACGATAATGAAGTATCAGGAAAGGTTGTTCACTAAATGCCTGAGTTGGGATACTCAACATCCCATGCGGGAAGTTCATCCGATCTATCACCCCGAAATCCCTGAGATCAGGGACAATGGTAATCAAATCATTCAAGCTCGCGTTGAAGCCCGATTCCAAGAACAATGGGTTTATACCCCTTGGAAAAGATGCCAGATTCTTTCCCTGAAGTCCCAGTTATTCGACCCTCGGAAAAATCCCACTGCTTATTATAAGGAACTCACTGAGGCCGCTTCGTCAGCTGTGATGACCTTAGCTGATATAGAATTATTTTTCGGGTTACTGGCCCCTGTCGATGTATGACAACAGGTGCATGATCATCCTCACGTTAACGAGTTGGTAGGAACTTGGGATCAAATCAAAGACTGGGACAAGGATCGGAAATCCGGAGATAAACCAAGACCGGAAATGTTAGCTTTGCCGGGTTGGATTATCACATATTTGCATTCTTTAATTGCACCCTGGAAGGTGGATTGGGATAAACTAACCGCTTGCAAACAGAAGAAGGATGAGAGTGTGTCTGATTTCTTTACTCGATTTGAGGGGGTGTTCATTGATTTTAGTGGGCAAGACTTGTCAGTGGAAGGTGGGATAAGATTATTTGTTAATCGTTTAGTGACTAATCTGTTGCCCGAAATATCTGCGTGGCTCCAGGCAGCTGAAAGCACTTGGACCTCCTCTACTCCTTCTGTTATATTGAGTATAGCCCAATATTATGAACATAGGGAAAACGAGAGCAAAGATTAGTCCGACAAAAAGACGAAGGATCTTAAGACTCGAGCGTTACAGCAAGTAGATAGAGGACGGGGTAGAGTCAGAGTGGGAAGAGGGTTTGTTCCAAGAGGGGTGGGAACAGGACGAGGAGGAGGTCCAGCTGTTACTTTGGGAGCAAACCAATGTGCTTATTGTAAACAGGAAGGGCATTGTCAAGCTCAGTGTCCTTGCCTCTTAGCACAAAACGGAGCGTTTAGAGTCAGAGGGAGAGGACGAGGAGGAGTTGACCGAAGTGACATGAGAAGAGAAGAGGTGACACGAGGTGAGGCAGTGGGAAATTGTTTTGATAATTCAAAGGGGAGGCAGTACCATAATGAAGATTATGGAACTGACGGGCCAGATAGGTATTGCTATGCCTAGGACAGCCACGGACAGAGTAGGGGCCAAGTGGCAGTACCCGTCGACCAGAGAGGGCCTTATGTTAAAGGGCAATTAATGGGGACTGTTGAGGATTTTCTAGTAGACACGGGTGCAATGAATAGTTAGATTGTTCGTTCACTGGTCCCAGGGGCTGCTCTGTCCGGGCAAAATAATATTTCAGTCGGGTTTTCTGGAATCCCGGTAGTGAGCCCCATTTCTAAGCCTCACCCGCTTACCATAGGTCCAGTTACGGTGGATTCCCAATTTTTGTTGACGTCACATTGTGGGGAAAATTTATTGGGATTGGACCTGCTGAAGAAATTGCATGCAAAGATTTATTGTTCTCCTGATGGAGTGTTTTTAACTATTCAATCGCCTGGTCAGCACACTCGGCAGAGTTTTGCAAAAAATGAACCCCTTCCTCCTGAGTTGGCTATCATTCCATCTACATTGTGGGCGACTGGTGATACAGATGTTGGCCTTTTAAATATTCTGCCAGTCTCTATCACTTTAAAACCAAATGCTCGTCTGCCCCGTATTCTGCAGTACAAGATTTTCGGCTTCTCGTTATCTGGGCTCAGCTTTAGATTTTGTCGCGCTCCTCAGGGCTATACGGAGAGTTCTAGTATTTATAGTCAAGCTTTGAAAGTACTTTTAGACGAATTGACTTTGCCCCCAGGGAACGTCCTCCTCCAATATGTGGACGATTTATTAGTGGCATCAGACACTGAGGAAGGCTGTAAGGAAGCCACGGTTAAATTATTGTCGCATTTGGCAGCCAACGGTAATAAAGTGTCTCTTTCTAAGTTTCAATATTGTCGACAGGAGGTGGCCTATCTCGGTCATCTACTGTCGAAAGAGGGGAGGAAACTAACTCCTGAACGTGTGTCTACTATTTTTAACATGCCAGTTCCTCGTACTCAACGTGATGTTTGTGCATTTCTGGGCATAACTTCTTACTGTCGCCAGTGGATTCCTAACGTTTCCCTTCTTTCTAAACCTCTTTTGCACTTAACCACTAAGGATGTGCATGAACCTTTACCTTGGACTGATGAGTGTCAGAAGGCTTTTGATTCTTTGAAAACTGCTCTTTGTTTGGCTCCTGTCTTAGGAACTCCTGACTATCCAAAGCCTTTTGTGCTTTATGTACACGAGGTGGACGGTTGTTCGCTTTCTGTGTTAACACAAGGATTTGGTGGTAAGCAAAGGCCTTGTGCTTATTTTTTGGCAGTATTGGATTATGTTGCCAGAGCATTTCCTAGCTGTTTGAGGGCTACTGCCACGGTGGCGGTGGCCTTCCGACAGTAGGAAGGACTCGTTTTAAATTCCGACCTCACAGTGATGGTATCGCATGCTGTGGATACACTCTTGAATAAAACCAAGACTCACCACCTTACGAGTGCTTGTCTTACTGGATATGCATTGACTTTCTTCACTCCCCATATCACTATCAAAAGGTGTGCCACTCTGAATCCAGCCATGTTACTACCCCTCCCTTCGGATGAGCCAAACAATGGCATAGATGATTGTATATTTTGGACTGAGGAAGAAACGAAGGGACAGGTTGTCGTGGATTGGCAGCAGCGCAAGCATACAATCGCCACTAACCTTTGCTCAGGATGTCCGGCAGAAACGACGTCTGACGCCAAGTTCCCCAGTCCCTACCAGCTACGGATCTCACAGCGAAAGGAACACTCACTGTGTGAACACGTACCCAGCCGGGAAAGGGTAAGTGGATAAAATAAAAACAGGTAGTGATGAGTCTTTGGGATCCCTCAGGGTCTGGTCAAGCGGTGGCAGAGAATAGACAAGGGCATCCCACCTGTTCGAGGAAGAGTAAAGAATATAGTTATCACCACTCCCTCTGTGCCTATGAATACCACTAGCCCCCCAATTGGTTCTGACACTCACCAGAATCACACACCACCCAGGCTGGTAAGGAACAAGCAACGGAACTCTTGCGGGACAGATAGCCCTATGACTGCACAGGTAGGAACGAATCAGGAGAATGGCTGACTTCCCTTTAGCTCTGGAGTTCCGGACCTTTGCATGCAGCGGTAAAAAGTACATATACTGTGACGGCTGTTATTGCACAAGCCGAACACGACCGTTGTCCAAGGAAGTGTGAGTTTAAACAAAAACAAAGAATTGAAAGAAGAAAAGAGTCTCTGTCTCTTTTGATATGCAATCCCGTCCGGGAACACAACAGGAAACTACGTCTCCCAGAATACCTCTCTGGAGAGAAGCGCACTGAATGGAGGCAAATCCGCGTCTTAACTGCAGACGCGTTCGCCCACAGAGACCTCCTAGGAATGAACAAGGTCCAGACAAAGTCAGTAACACTGTACCAAATAACTCCCTCACTATCTATGGTACAACACGAACACAAGTTTTTTGCAACGGAAGCAAGCCCGCTTCCAAGTGCCTCAGTACTTATCGGAGATCCTCGGGAATGCAGGCAACAGGTTTCAAGACGGCTTCGGCTCTTCGGTAATCTTCAGGCTTCTAGCTGAAATCCGGCGGGGAACACCATCCGCCATTCCTACAACCTCCGGATTGATTGACAAGCACCCTCCTGGAGGAAGGGAGGTGCTTAAATGAGCTAGGTCCCGTGACTCCACTGACCTGTCCCTTGGCATGCTGGTTATTGTAGTTCGTTCGGCCTGTCCTGCACACGCTCCCAGGCACACACCATCGACGGGACTTTCCAAGATGACCTGTACCCCGCCCCCTGGACCCAGCAATCGCTACAGAACCCCCTCTCGAGGACTGCCGACTCGGCGGTCGACCCGGTCTACCCGGATGCAGGGCATGGAAACGCTCAATCAGCTCGGGGCAGTGCAGATTACCTACAGGTTCCCATGACCGATCTTCAGGGCCATACCCTTTCCACTCCACCAAGTATTGGATTCCGCCCCTTACCATCCTGGAATCAAGAATGGAGCGCACCTCATACTCTTCCTGCCCGTCCACCTCAATAGGAAGGGGCTTCTCCGGGAGTCTCATACTGAGAGGGCAAGGGACAAGGAGGGAAACATGGAACACAGGGTGGATCCTCCAACCCTCCGGGAGCAAGAGTCTGACAGCAACAGGGTTAACCACTTCTATTATACTGTAGGGACCCACATATTTGGGCTTCAGTTTGGAATTCCCCTTGATGTGGAGGTTCTTAGTGGAGAGCCGCACTTTGTCTCCCACCCCATAGCTCGGCTCAACCGCCCTTTTCCTGTCAGCGAAGCGTTTCTGCGCGGACTGAGCATCGGCCAGACTACGTCTTGCATCTATCAACACTGCCCTAAGATGTGCATGATGTTCGTGGATGCTAGGGACAGGGGAGCGAACAGGCCACTCAAAGGGAAGGATATTCGGGTGATGCCCATGGAGACAAGGAAAAAGGAGAACAACCCAGTGTTGTGTGCACAGCTACATCACAGACAGAATCCTTTAGATGTGGCCTTTTGAATGTTAGGTCGCTTTGCTCACATCATGAAGAGATTGCCCTCATGATCGAACAACATGAGTTAGATATTCTACTCATGACGGAGACATGGACGAACACGGACTGTGCTGTAGAGCTGGGTCTGGCTTGCCCTTCGGGATACAAAATCCGGCACCGCCCTCGATTTGGTGCTAGAGGGGGTGGACTAGGACTTATATTTAGAGAGTCTATTAATCTCTCTCTTATTGATATTAAGACCATTCCCGGTTATGAATTACTTGCCTTCTCTCTGAATGGACAGGGGGGCGCCCTATTCACTGGTCTACTTTGTTATAGACCACCATCTAGCCCTTTGTCTGCTGTGACGGGGCTGATTGAGTTAATTCTCGATTTATCCACCTCGCATTCAAGGCTAATGGTCTTGGGCGATTTTTATCTCTGGATGGGCGGCTCTGGAGATACCGCACTTGCAGACCTGACCCAGACCTGTGAGAGTATCTTACTGCAGCAGTTGGTCCTTACTCACACCCATCAAAAGGGCCATATATTAGACCTCATCTTTGCCGACCCAGAGTTTGCAACTGTCCAAAATGTTCTGCCTCAGTGTTGGACGGACCATGCTTTAATCCTTTTCTCCTTTACGCCCAAGTTGGAGCAGGGGAGAAACAGGAATTCAGGTGGAGCTAAAAGCACCAGACAATGGTCTAAACTCCTGCGCCAGTCCCCCTTACCCTCTTTACTTTCGGAGGGTTTCATTTTAGAGGAAGACGTAGATCTGAGCTATGAAAGACTTAGTCAAAGGATTGTGTCCTCCCTCGACTCCTTGGCCCCTATACGTAAACTAAGAAATAGGCCCACACCAGCGATGCCATGGTTTTCCGAGGAGCTACTTCAGCTAAAACTCCAATGCAAGCGGGCTGAGCGCACATGGAGAAAGAAATATCTGGACTCAGACCGGAACCTTTACAAACGAGCCTTGTCCATCTATAAAGCACAGATCAAATGTGCGAAGGCCAGGTTTCTGGAAGAGTCCCTGCGGGCAGCAGCTAATAAATCACAGACCTTATTTAAGATCGTGAAGGACCTGTCATGCCCTGTTAGTACGACAAATACCATCATTGCATCTCAGTCCCTGTGCGACTCACTGGCACAGGCCTTCGAGGATAAAATCGCGGCCATTTTGAACAGTCTTGGCACAACATCTAGCGGTAATCCTGAGAGCCGTACGGAAACGCACGCTGGGTCTATCATAGACGGTACCTCCAACAGTGATAAGTTGGACTGCTTCCCTTCCCCAACCTTTGAGGAATTCTGCTCCTTGGCCAACAGTGTATCGTCGGGATCTCCTTTAGATCCAATACCGCATAAGTATTGGAAGATTTTTCGGGATGAACTTTTCCTTCCGCTGTTTACCATCTGCGATCAGTCCCTGGCTTCAGCACGGGTACCAGACTGCTGGAAACTTGCCGTTGTATCTCCTTTACTTAAAAAACCCACCTTGGATCCGGCTAATCCTGCAAATTATCGACCCATCTCCCTGCTCCCGTTTCCAATAAAGATTCTGGAAAAATGGGTTACAAAACACCTATCAAAACATCTGGAGATTGGGTCCTGTCTGGATGAAGTCCAATTCGGATTTAGACCGGCCCACGGGACGGAATCAGCGCTGGTGACTGTACTTGACGACCTCAGAACGCGAGCGGACCATGGAAGAGCAGCCTTTTTAGTGCTGCTCGACATGTCGGCCGCGTTCGACACTGTCAGTCACGCAATTCTGATTCAAA
Organism: Lissotriton helveticus; assembly: GCF_964261635.1. NCBI lineage: Eukaryota > Metazoa > Chordata > Amphibia > Caudata > Salamandridae > Lissotriton > Lissotriton helveticus. Next base: position 863,531,754 of record NC_136068.1, on the reverse strand, counting down.
GACTAGAGGAAGTAGGGGTAACTGGCCTTGCCCTACAGTGGTTGACATCTTACCTTGGAAACCGTCACCAGGTAGTGGCATTGCCACCGTTTCAATCGACCATCAAAAAAGTGGCGCAAGGTGTTCCACAAGGGTCGGCCATTAGCCCTATCCTCTTTAACCTGTACCTGCGGCCCCTAGTTGCGCTGATCAGATCCTTTGGCATAGCGGTGACGAACTACGCAGACGACACTCAACTTGTCTTCTCACTTGAGGGCAAGGAAGCAGTGACTCTTGACACCTTCCACCGCTGTATGCTCGCAACTGCGGACTGGCTGAACCAGAATTCGCTGCAGTTTAACAGCTCCAAGACTGAAGTCTTACACTGCACCACTGATCGCATCCCTAGACCTCTTCCACCGGACTTCTGGCCACCTTCCTTCCAAAGTACGATTGGGCCTACCACCTCGGTCCGTAATTTGGGAGTGATGTTTGGGTCCAATCTTCAACTGGATGCAGCGGTTAATAAAACAGTAAGCACTTGCATGGGACTGCTTCGCATGTTGAGAAAGGTTCTCCCGATGCTTCCTAAGGACAGTAGGCCTGAAGTGGTAAGGAGCATTATTGTAAGCCGTTTGGATTATTGCAATGCCCTATTTCTTGGAGCACCAGCCACCCTGATAGGAAAATTACAACGGGTGCAAAATCTTGCAGCCAAATTGGCACTTGCTCGCCGCCGCTATGACTCCTCTTCCCAGGCATTAAGGGACCTTCATTGGTTACCGATCCTTCAACGGATCGATTTTAAATCTGTATGTATTGTTTTTAAGGCCCTCCACGGACACGGCCCAGTACCACTTCAGAATATGTTTCATTGGTACACTCCGTCCAGATCCCTTCGCTCGGCTTCCGCTCATCTTGTTGTGGTGCCTAAAGTTTTGAGAGCTCGGCTGGGTGGCCGTTCTTTCAGCTTTACGGCAGCCAGATTATGGAACACTCTTCCGCTTGAATTGAGAAGTACACAAGACCTTGCCTCTTTCAAGAAAATCTTAAAAACACATCTTTTTCCTAGGACTGTATCTTCTTAATTCCTAATTTCCAGTAGAATGTTTTATCAGGATTTTCATCAGTCAAAGCGCCAGGATACCCGTGGGGTGACAGATACGCGCTATAAAAGATTATAAATACATACATACATACATACATACATACACAGCGTTATTGTATGCAACCTCTGCCATCCATAGTAGCACAGTCCAGTCCATATCATTTTGCAGAGAGAAACATCGAAGATATTGTTCCAACGTCTGGTTCAGACGTTCCGTTTTTCCATCCGTCTGAGGGTGGTAACTGGAGGAAAGTCGGGCATCGATGTTCAAAGTGGTGCACAACGCCTTCCAGAACCGAGACGTGAACTGAGTGCCCCTGTCGGTTATCAACACACACGGAAGACCGTGGGCCCTTACAATATGTTGGAGAAATACCTTTGCTAGTTCCGAAGACGTGGGTAATTCCGCCAGTGGTATAAAATGGCCCATCTTCGTCAGATGATCCACGACAACCAATATCACTGTCATCCCATCACAGGGGGGCATCTCAACTATGAAGTCCATGGAGAGAGTATGCCATGGTTGGGGAGGTATGGGCAAAGGTCTAAGTAGTCCCACAGGTCGAGTATGTACGGCCTTTCCTTGTGCGCAGACGGCACAGTTCCTGACGTAAGACCGAACGTCCTCTCGTAATTGGGGCCACCAGAAGGAACGTTCTACACTAGCAATGGTTTTGTACATTCCCATATGGCCTCCCAATACAGAATCATGGGACCAAGCCAACACTCGCTGCCGCAGGGCTTCCGTAGGAATAAACAAAGCGGTACCATGATAGGCGAGGTCATCCTTTTCTAGGCGTTGTTCCGGGTCTTCCTGTATCCATTCCTGCAAGTTCATCTCTGCAAGGGCTACCTTCACGTCCTCTAGGAAGTCGTTTGCAGACAAAGGGCTACGGATCCTGGGTTCGTTTCCGTTTCCTTGAGAATCAAAGGTGTTTCCATTTCCCCAACTCTTTCCTGTTCTCCATCATCTAAACGCGAAAGTGCATCTGCCTTTCCGTTTTGGGGTCCAGGTTTATACTTGATGATAAAATCATAGTCTGAAAAGAACAGGGACCACCTCAACTGCCTTGGAGTAAGGGCCTTGGCTGTCTTCAAGAATAGCAGATTCCTGTGATCCGTATAGATCTCTACGGTATGCACCGCTCCAAGGAGATAGTGACGCCATTCCTCACACGCCCTTTTTATGGCTAGAAGTTCCTTGTCTGTGATAGTATAGTTAACCTCGCAGGGCGAGAGCTTCTTGGAGAAGAAGGCAACGGGATGTATTTGGCCGGTAACTGGATGTCTTTGGGACAGCACACCTCCCACCGCATATTGAGAGGCATCTGTTTCCAGAATATACGGCATTTGCGGATCAGGATGACGCAGGATGGGAGCCTGGGTGAACTGCTTCTTTAGAGACTGAAAGGATGCAGCAGCGTCCTCACTCCAAACAAAAGGAGTATTCTTCCTCAACAAACTGGAGATCGGTTGTATAATTCTGGAGAAATCCTTTATAAACCTTCGATAATAGTTTGCAAAACCGAGAAAAGGCTTGTACAGCCTTAACGGTCCTCGGGGTACTCCAATTGATGATTGCTTCCACTTTGCTCGAATCCATTTGAAAGCCCTGTGCGTTGATCACATATCCTAGGAAGGACACCTCCTGTACGTGGAACAGACATTTCTCCAGTTTTGCGTACAGCGAGTTCTGTTGTAATTTGCCAAGCATGGATTTCACATGCATGACATGTTCCGAGAGGGTAGAGGAGTACACCAAAATATCATCAATGTAGACGATGCAATAGGTTTCCAGACACCCGCGTAAGACTTCATCCATAAAAACTGAAACGCGGCGGGGGCATTGCATAGCCCAAAGGGCATCACCCTGTATTCGAACAAACCAAACTTTGTACGAAACGCTGTTTTCCACTCATTCCCTTTTTGGACGCGCACCAGATGATAGGCCCCACGGAGATCGAGTTTGGTGAAATATCTGGCACCCTTTAGTTGGTCCATTAGCACTGGTATCAAGGGGAGAGGGTATCGATTTTTGATGGTCAGACGATTAATAGCTCTATAATCGATACAGGGTCTTAATTCCGCGCAATCCTTCTTAGGAATGAAAAACATAGGGGATGAAGCAGGAGAAGTTGAGTGTCTGATAAATCCCGACGCTAGGTTCTCCTCGATGTACGCCTTCAGATACTGTGTTTCTTTTTCAGTCATGGCATAGACCCGACTGCATGGAATGTCGGCTCTTGGTATAAGGTCTATCCGGCAGTCGTACACCCGGTGTGGAGGCAAGTGGGTAGCCTGTTGTTTATCGAACACAGGAAGGAATGCCTGATAGTCCACGGGAAGTACGGTAGCACAACAATATCGGTCTTGTGAACATGCAGTTGCCAAACATACAGACGGTGATATTTCAGGAATGCAGGAAATAGAGGAATCATGAGTACAATGTTCCTGACAATAATCGGATGACAGTGTAATGGTGCGTGCAGCCCAACTGACTTTTGGATCATGGAGAGTTAACCAGGGCATTCCCAAAATGAGACGGAATTGAGGGGCGTCGATTAGGTCGAACTGAATATGTTCCTGATGATTAGGGCCTGTCTGCATTAGCATAGGACAAGTGTGGTAAGCCACTGGACCAGATGACAAAACGGTTCCATCAACGGCTTTCACCAATTCAGGTTTTTCTTTTTTCTCACAGGCGATACCGATCTTCATAGCGAATTCTTGATCGATATAGTTTCCGGTGGCTCCAGAATCTACCAGAGCATCTATATTCAATGCTTTTTGAGGCGTGACCCATAGGGTGACCTGAAGATTCATGTGCGCCACAGCTGGATGCAACGTATTAGCAAGTGAAGGGGAGATCGTCAGCGGCAAACAACCCAAGGCAGAGACCTCCTCCTGATTTGGGTTCTTCAGTTTTCCGTCGGTTGTGCCCTTGGAACGAGAGTTCTTTCAGGTACTGCATTCCTTGCTCTGCATTCTTTAATAAAGTGTCCTCCTTTCCCACAGTACAAACATTGTTTTAGACGGCGTCTTTTGTCTTTCTCCTCCTGTGTCAGGGGACCACGAATCCCGCCTATCTGCATGGGTTCAGGGCCTTCAGTTGTTCTGGCACGTTCTTCCGTAGGACCTTTAAAGCGAGGGTAGAATGGACGGTTTTCCCCTCTCGTTCTGTCGCCCCTTCTCTCAAGAAGCCGATGGTCCAACTGAACTGTTAGATCTATGAATTCTTCGCAAGTGTCAGGAAGCTGTACCACTTGTGCCAGGACATCTTTTAGTTCCCCTCGAAGGCCTTGATAGAATAATGATATACGCTTAGCAGGGGGCCAGTCAGTTTCGACCACCAGCCTATTGAACAATGTAATGTATGATAACAAGTCCTGAGAACCTTGACGTATGGTGAGCAGTTCCCTATCCAGGGTCAGCATATGGGATTTCCGATCAAAAAGCTTACGCAATTCCACACAAAAGGCAGGAAAATTGTGCAACACTGGGTCGTTTTTCTCCAACAATGGGATGGTCCAACTGGCAGCATTACCACCCAAATAGGACATCATAAATGCAGTCTTAGCGGGGTCGTCCTGAAAAACCCCAGGTTTACATAGGTAATGTAACCTACACTGATTCAGAAATGTCTCGAACTTTCGGGGGTCCCCGTAAAAGCGTTCAGGCGGGGCCAAAGGAAAACCCACTGTCTGCACAACGTGAACGGTATGAACTGGATCAGTCGGGGGTGTTGTAGTAGTGGCAACTTGAGGAGGAACAAAAAACCCACCCCCTTCTGCTCCCAGAGGTGTTTTGGTGCCAGGAGGAGGTAATGTAGCGGGTTTTACGTAAGGACTCCCCCCTGTCCCTTTTCGTGATAGACCTGCAACCTCTCTCCTCAACGTACCTACTTCTTTATGCAGTGTCTGGTTTTCTGCTCTAGATGTAGCTACTTCCTGCTGCAGGGAAGCTAGGCCTTCCAACACGGAAGCCAACACGGCTTCGATATTCATCGTTTGGGCCGGCGTATAAACTTGTTATACACAAAGGATTAAACCCAGTAAAGTCAAGGGACCTGGGTGATTAAGTGGTATATAAGGAAGGGGTCCCAGACCAAACACTGAAATTTACAATTTTAAATAATTCTTTGCAAAAAAGACAGATAAATGAATGCAAAAAGATTTATTTCAAATTTGCATTTTAACCACTCATTGGTTGCATTTCATCAATATCACAGTACAAAATTCCTATATATGTGCCCACATACACAACAGGGAGGGGGGTGAAGTGAGGGAAAGTGCCAAGGTTTAAGAAGGAATAGGGAAATGGTCAGATTCGTTCGTGATACGTATTTATCAAAACTCAAGAAACAAATGTTCATGTGATTCCTTGATCCAAGGTCCACGATACTGTGCTCATATAGAGTCCATGATAAAATTGGTGTAGACCACCTAGCTCGCCTTCAGCTGCTTTAGTCTAGCTTGGGGGTAGGAGTTGGTGAAGATACTGGCGTCTACGTTTCGACCCACAAAACACGTAGGATGTTAGTCCTTACAACGGGGTCTTCTTCAGGACGGGATGGTTGTGGGTGGGCAACCTCCAAAAAACAGTTGAAAGATCATTTAGTACACAGCTACCTTGTTGTAACATACAAGGCAGGTGGATAATTAAAAAATAAGGGGGAAGGGAAAGGACATGTTGTCTACTATCCACTGAACATATCGAGTGTGGAACACTGCGATTGGAGTGGACCTCCATAGTCATTTAAAGTGTAGTGAGAACTCACCTAACATACACAAGAAGGTGAACCACATTAGAATCTTGATCCTGATGGTTCCCAGAACTTAAGAGTGTGTTCCTAAGTGGAGATCATAAAAGAAATCATAAACATTAGTGGGTCATGCACAGACAGCCCAAAGCTATCGCAATCACCTCTCTTGGGTTTACTTTTACGTAAATGCTAACACTGGGGTTGTGCCAGATGGATTTAGCCAACCTACCCAATAGTAAAATGATGCTGGTGACCAGGGAATACTCCTGCCAGGAGCTATCTCAAAACGGAGTATGATTCAGCCGCAGGGGCATCAGCGTGTCGTTCAACAACCTGTTGTAAAGTATGATTCAAAAAGATTTTAAGCAAATCATACTGTATCCAAATACACCGTGCGCTACAAAATGGGCTTGTATTACCCGGGCCAAACGTACCTTGAATCTCCACTTTAAATTGTAGGATGACTTGGCTATATTGGAAGGGCGGACTGTAATGCTCACGATGGGTGTAAGATCGTAATAAGCGGTTTACTGAAATGCCTGCTAGTCCAAAGAGAAACCACATTGGCATTATTATCGTGGTTAATTCAAATGGACATCCTATAAGCATATTGCTTCAATAGACAAGTATACCACACCTTGAATTCAAAGCACTCGGGATGGTTTTATTTCTCTTCTAAGTTCTTAACAGAGCCCTACTGCAAAACGAAGACATAGTTCAGTACAGTCTACCTATACATTGGAATCATTAGTGAACCGGTGAAACCAGAAAGTCTCACCTGGAAAGCAAGTCATAAAATTACTTGACGTTTAACGTATGGGCTGAATTATCATTGGATCCCCAAGTGATATAAATCTGAAAATTCAAGGGGTCGAAAGACCAGAGAAAAAAAAAAGTTAGGCTATAGGTGCAAAAACATAGTATGCTAGCCGTAGCGTGCTCAAAAGGGCATCCAGATTGCCGCTCACCTTCAATTAGTCGTCACCAAAAAGGGAGGGTATCGGCGGTGACCATCTGTAAAAAGTGAAGATGAAGCCCGTGTTATAATCACGCGTCCAAATACTCCGTATCGGAATCATTGGCACACTGTTATGCCGCCTCTCACCTGACACCGCCGGCGTAGGGCTCAGAACGGTTCAATTTCCAAACTCAGCCGCGCTGTCACTAGCCTTCGCTCTGAATACAGAGAAACTTCCTGGTTGGAACGGGGTGGGCGGGGCCTTCTCCCGTTTTTTTTTAAAAGAAATGGAAAAAAGATTGTTCTTACCTCAAAGGGCAAGTAAATGAGCAATGGCTTGATATTTAAGCCCAAATGTAAACGCATTATTCCAACAGGCAGAAATAGTTGCTGGAAAATTAAAAATAAGTTTATCGAATATTTGCCCAAATTATCAAGCACAATTTTGCATTATCCCAGATTATTATGGATATTTATGAATTTAGACAGTTGTAATCCTGGCAGTAAATGTGCACATAAATTTTGTTGTTCGTACCAAAAGCAGTTGAAAATCTGAAGTGCAAATTAATTGTTGGTCATACCGCTTGTACATAATCCAAAAGCAATACGATGCATCATTTTGCCAGCAGTAGATGCAAAGTATAGTTCTCAATATACATGGACAACATCACAACGCAGTACAATGCATGAATTAATTACACAGCAATTTGTGCACAGGGTTAGCCATTGAGCGGGGGCTAGACGTTTGGAAAAATAGCCCCAAATGTTGAGAATTCATATATACAGGACCACATGTATGCATAATGTAGAAACATCATAGTTTCGGTGTCACAACAGTTCTTATAAAGAGGCAGCCATAGGGTAATGCGCACAATGCTCGCAGGTTAGTGAAAGGCACTACCCAACATGGTTGCGGAAAACCATACTTCAAACTGGAACCAAAAAAAAACTTTTCAATTCATAGGTTAGCCAACTGTACAAAACTGCTTTCAGATTCATTTAAACCCTCAGATACAGAATTGAAAATATGAATCCACTTCAGTTCTCTGACATTCAATACAGTAGATATATCACCACCCCTGGGGCCTAGTGTCACATGCTCAAGGACCGCCCATTTCAGAGTTTCGGGGAGATGGTTTTCTCTTTGACAGTGTTCAACTAACGGTGCTCCCTGTGTTTTGCATCTTATGCGGCTGCAATGTGTAAGAAATCTCACTTTCACCCGTTGTTGGGTTTGGCCAACATATATTAAATTGCACGGGCAGATTATCCCATAGATAACATTAGTGGTGTTGCAATTGGTGTGGGTCTTGTACGTGTGATGGTGGTTCTTGAATGTGAAGTCCTCTGATTGAATGGTTGAGGGACAAGCTTTACAGCTACCACATCTAAAGTGTCCGACTATAGGGGGTTGTTTCCAACAGGAGGCCAGGGTAGGAGCTTTGGGACACTCCAAGAAGGATGAAACTACATAGTCCTTCAGGCATTGAGCTTTTTTGAAAGCATGCATGGGTACCTCGGGAATTGCCAACTCCTTGCTGACTATGCCCCAATGTTTATTGATTGTTTTTTTTATTTCTTGACTTTTTGTAGAGAATGTGGTGACACATATCATGCGTTTTCTTTTTTGGTCCATGCGTGAAGAGGGTTCAAGAAGTGTCTCACGATGGCTGAACCATGCCCTTTTCCGTGATTGTTTGATCAACCGCTTGGGATAGCCTCTCTCAATTAGACGTGTCATCAATATATCCGATTGAGCCATGTAGTCTTCCTTCCTGCTGCAATTCCTCCTGACCCGAAGGAACTGCCCATGAGGTAAATTATCACGTAAACTACGTGGATGGTGGCTTGAATACAGTAACAGCGAGTTGCGTTCAGCAGGCTTCCTATAAAGTGTGGTATACAGTTTTCCCTCTTCCGCTATTATACTAATATCCAAAAAATCAATCCTGGTGTTACTGGCATGCATTGTAAATTGGATATCCGGGGATTGTAGGTTGAGCCATGAATGGAAGCGGTTCAAATCATCCTTGTTTCCGTTCCAAATGAACACAACGTCGTCAATATATCGCATCCACATGCGTATCTGCTGTTGAAAAGGATTACTGACGTTCGTGACAAAGGTGTTTTCATAGAAGGACATGAATAGAATTGCCAGGTCCGGGGCAAAGGCTGCCCCCATTGCCACGCCCTTTGTTTGCAGGTAGAATACATTCTGAAAGGTGAAAAAATTCCTCATCATTGCTATTTTTAACAGAAGGAGGATGAAACTGGTCGGTACTTGTACAGGGGCTGGCCGGCTGTCAAGAGCTGCAGTCGCCACAATCAGTGCCTCCTCTTGGGGAATGCTTGTATATAGCGACACAATGTCGCAAGTTACCAATAATTCCTCTTCAGGGTTGAAAGGTTTGGCATCTACCAAGTTGATGACATGTGTAGTGTCTCTAAGGTAAGTCGCAGTTCCTTCGGCTAGAGGTTTTAAGAAGAAATCCACATAACGACAGAGTGGCTCCAGGATGGAACCACAACCGGAGACGGAGGAAGAGTTGAGGGTCCTAGGACGAGGCTTGTCATTCGTTCCGACGACCCCACCCAACTGCTTCAACACACTGATGGAACTTTCGAAATTCTTCAGAAAAATAAGACTACATTTTTTCTTTAAGAACAGACCACCATTCCAGATGAAATATGCCACGGGTTTTCGTCTACCGTCTACCTTTGTACCCCCGGCCAATACTATGAGCCACCAAATATTGGCCTATGAGAACATTGTGACCGACGAGGTCAAGAGAATCTTGAGTGAGAGGACATACGTGAAATACAACATAAGGAAGACAGAAAGAGCAGCCCTCGAGACTCTGAAATCCAACTGCAATATCGTTGTGAAGCCAGCGGACAAGGGGGGTGCCATCATCATCCAAGACACCACCAAATACAAAGAAGAAATTTGGCGCCAATTAAATGATGGTATCAGTTACCGTAAGCTGACCTCCGATCCCACTAAGGATTTGGCGGCGGAAATCCTACAGATAACACAAGAGGGTGTGCAACAAGGTTTCCTTACAGATCAGGAATACCAATACCTCAATCTGCAACATCCACGCACCCCGACCATCTACACCTTACCTAAGGTGCATAAAGACATCCAGAATCCCCCAGGGCGGCCCATTGGCGCCGGACCTGGCAATTCTATTCATGTCCTTCTATGAAAACACCTTTGTCACGAACGTCAGTAATCCTTTTCAACAGCAGATACGCATGTGGATGCGATATATTGACGACGTTGTGTTCATTTGGAACGGAAACAAGGATGATTTGAACTGCTTCCATTCATGGCTCAACCTACAATCCCCGGATATCCAATTTACAATGCATGCCAGTAACACCAGGATTGATTTTTTGGATATTAGTATAATAGCGGAAGAGGGAAAACTGTATACCACACTTTATAGGAAGCCTGCTGAACGCAACTCGCTGTTACTGTATTCAAGCCACCATCCACGTAGTTTACGTGATAATTTACCTCATGGGCAGTTCCTTCGGGTCAGGAGGAATTGCAGCAGGAAGGAAGACTACATGGCTCAATCGGATATATTGATGACACGTCTAATTGAGAGAGGCTATCCCAAGCGGTTGATCAAACAATCACGGAAAAGGGCATGGTTCAGCCATCGTGAGACACTTCTTGAACCCTCTTCACGCATGGACCAAAAAAGAAAACGCATGATATGTGTCACCACATTCTCTACAAAAAGTCAAGAAATAAAAAAAACAATCAATAAACATTGGGGCATAGTCAGCAAGGAGTTGGCAATTCCCGAGGTACCCATGCATGCTTTCAAAAAAGCTCGATGCCTGAAGGACTATGTAGTTTCATCCTTCTTGGAGTGTCCCAAAGCTCCTACCCTGGCCTCCTGTTGGAAACAACCCCCTATAGTCGGACACTTTAGATGTGGTAGCTGTAAAGCTTGTCCCTCAACCATTCAATCAAAGGACTTCACATTCAAGAACCACCATCACACGTACAAGACCCACACCAATTGCAACACCACTAATGTTATCTATGGGATAAACATTGCAGCCGCATAAGATGCAAAACACAGGGAGCACCATTAGTTGAACACTGTCAAAGAGAAAACCATCTCCCCGAAACTCTGAAATGGGCGGTCCTTGAGCATGTGACACTAGGCCCCAGGGGTGGTGATATATCTACTGTATTGAATGTCAGAGAACTGAAGTGGATTCATATTTTCAATTCTGTATCTGAGGGTTTAAATGAATCTGAAAGCAGTTTTGTACAGTTGGCTAACCTATGAATTGAAAAGTTCTTTTTTGGTTCCAGTTTGAAGTATGGTTTTCCGCAACCATGTTGGGTAGTGCCTTTCACTAACCTGCGAGCATTGTGCGCATTACCCTATGGCTGCCTCTTTATAAGAACTGTTGTGACACCGAAACTATGATGTTTCTACATTATGCATACATGTGGTCCTGTATATATGAATTCTCAACATTTGGGGCTATTTTTCCAAACGTCTAGCCCCCGCTCAATGGCTAACCCTGTGCACAAATTGCTGTGTAATTAATTCATGCATTGTACTGCGTTGTGATGTTGTCCATGTATATTGAGAACTATACTTTGCATCTACTGCTGGCAAAATGATGCATCGTATTGCTTTTGGATTATGTACAAGCGGTATGACCAACAATTAATTTGCACTTCAGATTTTCAACTGCTTTTGGTACGAACAACAAAATTTATGTGCACATTTACTGCCAGGATTACAACTGTCTAAATTCATAAATATCCATAATAATCTGGGATAATGCAAAATTGTGCTTGATAATTTGGGCAAATATTCGATAAACTTATTTTTAATTTTCCAGCAACTATTTCTGCCTGTTGGAATAATGCGTTTACATTTGGGCTTAAATATCAAGCCATTGCTCATTTACTTGCCCTTTGAGGTAAGAACAATCTTTTTTCCATTTCTTTTAAAAAAAAACGGGAGAAGGCCCCGCCCACCCCGTTCCAACCAGGAAGTTTCTCTGTATTCAGAGCGAAGGCTAGTGACAGCGCGGCTGAGTTTGGAAATTGAACCGTTCTGAGCCCTACGCCGGCGGTGTCAGGTGAGAGGCGGCATAACAGTGTGCCAATGATTCCGATACGGAGTATTTGGACGCGTGATTATAACACGGGCTTCATCTTCACTTTTTACAGATGGTCACCGCCGATACCCTCCCTTTTTGGTGACGACTAATTGAAGGTGAGCGGCAATCTGGATGCCCTTTTGAGCACGCTACGGCTAGCATACTATGTTTTTGCACCTATAGCCTAACTTTTTTTTTTCTCTGGTCTTTCGACCCCTTGAATTTTCAGATTTATATCACTTGGGGATCCAATGATAATTCAGCCCATACGTTAAACGTCAAGTAATTTTATGACTTGCTTTCCAGGTGAGACTTTCTGGTTTCACCGGTTCACTAATGATTCCAATGTATAGGTAGACTGTACTGAACTATGTCTTCGTTTTGCAGTAGGGCTCTGTTAAGAACTTAGAAGAGAAATAAAACCATCCCGAGTGCTTTGAATTCAAGGTGTGGTATACTTGTCTATTGAAGCAATATGCTTATAGGATGTCCATTTGAATTAACCACGATAATAATGCCAATGTGGTTTCTCTTTGGACTAGCAGGCATTTCAGTAAACCGCTTATTACGATCTTACACCCATCGTGAGCATTACAGTCCGCCCTTCCAATATAGCCAAGTCATCCTACAATTTAAAGTGGAGACTCGAGGTACGTTTGGCCCGGGTAATACAAGCCCATTTTGTAGCGCACGGTGTATTTGGATACAGTATGATTTGCTTAAAGTCTTTTTGAATCATACTTTACAACAGGTTGTTGAATGACACGCTGATGCCCCTGCGGCTGAATCATACTCCGTTTTGAGATAGCTCCTGGCAGGAGTATTCCCTGGTCACCAGCATCATTTTACTATTGGGTAGGTTGGCTAAATCCATCTGGCACAACCCCAGTGTTAGCATTTACGTAAAAGTAAACCCAAGAGAGGTGATTGCGATAGCTTTGGGCTGTCTGTGCATGACCCACTAATGTTTATGATTTCTTTTATGATCTCCACTTAGGAACACACTCTTAAGTTCTGGGAACCATCAGGATCAAGATTCTAATGTGGTTCACCTTCTTGTGTATGTTAGGTGAGTTCTCACTACACTTTAAATGACTATGGAGGTCCACTCCAATCGCAGTGTTCCACACTCGATATGTTCAGTGGATAGTAGACAACATGTCCTTTCCCTTCCCCCTTATTTTTTAATTATCCACCTGCCTTGTATGTTACAACAAGGTAGCTGTGTACTAAATGATCTTTCAACTGTTTTTTAGGAGGTTGCCCACCCACAACCATCCCGTCCTGAAGAAGACCCCGTTGTAAGGACTAACATCCTACGTGTTTTGTGGGTCGAAATGTAGACGCCAGTATCTTCACCAACTCCTACCCCCAAGCTAGACTAAAGCAGCTGAAGGCGAGCTAGGTGGTCTACACCAATTTTATCATGGACTCTATATGAGCACAGTATCGTGGACCTTGGATCAAGGAATCACATGAACATTTGTTTCTTGAGTTTTGATAAATACGTATCACGAACGAATCTGACCATTTCCCTATTCCTTCTTAAACCTTGGCACTTTCCCTCACTTCACCCCCCTCCCTGTTGTGTATGTGGGCACATATATAGGAATTTTGTACTGTGATATTGATGAAATGCAACCAATGAGTGGTTACAATGCAAATTTGAAATAAATCTTTTTGCATTCATTTATCTGTCTTTTTTGCAAAGAATTATTTAAAATTGTAAATTTCAGTGTTTGGTCTGGGACCCCTTCCTTATATACGGCGTATAAACTTGGGCTTGTCAATCTGTCGTGGATTGGCAGCAGCGCAAGCATACAATCGCCACTAACCTTTGCTCAGGATGTCCGGCAGAAACGACGTCTGACGCCAAGTTCCCCAGTCCCTACCAGCTACGGATCTCACAGCGAAAGGAACACTCACTGTGTGAACACGTACCCAGCCGGGAAAGGGTAAGTGGATAAAATAAAAACAGGTAGTGATGAGTCTTTGGGATCCCTCAGGGTCTGGTCAAGCGGTGGCAGAGAATAGACAAGGGCATCCCACCTGTTCGAGGAAGAGTAAAGAATATAGTTATCACCACTCCCTCTGTGCCTATGAATACCGCTAGCCCCCCAATTGGTTCTGACACTCACCAGAATCACACACCACCCAGGCTGGTAAGGAACAAGCAACTGAACTCTTGCGGGACAGATAGCCCTATGACTGCACAGGTAGGAACGAATCCGGAGAATGGCTGACTTCCCTTTAGCTCTGGAGTTCCGGACCGTTGCATGCAGCGGTAAAAAGTACATATACTGTGACGGCTGTTATTGCACAAGCCGAAGACGACCGTTGTCCAAGGAAGTGTGAGTTTAAACAAAAACAAAGAATTGAAAGAAGAAAAGAGTCTCTGTCTCTTTTGATATGCAATCCCGTCCGGGAACACAACAGGAAACTACGTCTCCCAGAATACCTCTCTGGAGAGAAGCGCACTGAATGGAGGCAAATCCGCGTCTTAACTGCAGACGCGTTCGCCCACAGAGACCTCCTAGGAATGAACAAGGTCCAGACAAAGTCAGTAACACTGTACCAAATAACTCCCTCACTATCTATGGTACAACACGAACACAAGTTTTTTGCAACGGAAGCGAGCCCGCTTCCAAGTGCCTCAGTACTTATCGGAGATCCTCGGGAATGCAGGCAACAGGTTTCAAGACGGCTTCGGCTCTTCGGTAATCTTCAGGCTTCTAGCTGAAATCCGGCGGGGAACACCATCCGCCATTCCTACAACCTCCGGATTGATTGACAAGCACCCTCCTGGAGGAAGGGAGGTGCTTAAATGAGCTAGGTCCCGTGACTCCACTGACCTGTCCCTTGGCATGCTGGTTATTGTAGTTCGTTCGGCCTGTCCTGCACACGCTCCCAGGCACACACCATCGACGGGACTTTCCAAGATGACCTGTACCCCGCCCCCTGGACCCAGCAATCGCTACACAGGTGGACCTCACAGACACGCCCCTATCTGACCCCCATGGGGAGTTGTATGTGGATGGCTCCTGTTTTAAGTTACCAGATGGCACAACGACAGCTGCTTATGCAATCACCACTCTTCGCACTGTAGTTGAGGCTTCTCGAGTTCCCTATCATTCCGCACAAGCAGCTGAGTTAATAGCACTGTTGGGAGCCTGTGAGTTAAGAGAGGGATTGAGGGTAAACATTTACATTGATAGCCAATACGCCTTTGGCGTGGCTCATAGTTTTGGAAAATTGTGGGCAGAAGGGGGTTTCTCACCTCACATGGACAACGAATACAACATGGCCCCTTGATCTTAAGGTTGTTAGCTGCTTTGACTCTGCCCGAAAGGTAGCGATCGTGAAATGTAGTGCACACAAGGCAATAGTGACTACTGTGGGAGAGGGGAATGCTTTTGCTGATCAAATAGCGAAGGAGACAGTTAGATCTAAAGTGTCTCCCATGTATGTAAGTTTGGCTAGATGGGTTGAGGAGTCTGATACATTTGATAACATCATGGAAAGCGTCCATGAAATACAGAAAGAAGCTACCCCTGCTGAATTGTCCCGTTGGGAAAATGAGGTGGGGAGGTTGGATGATAATGGTTGTTGGATTGACCTAAGTGAGAAACAAAGATGGATGCTTCCCAATGCATTTGTCAATGCTGAAGTAATTATGGCTCAAGGAACAGCACATGTCGGAGCAAAAGGCATTTGTGCTTTGTTAGATCCAGTTTGGAATAACCCTAAAATTGCCAAAACTGCAACTCATTTAGTTCAGCATTGCATGGTTTGTTTACAACATAATCCAGGAGGGCGGGGATCTCTTCTTGGTGGAAACTTTGCGCCCCCGTCCTTACCTTTTGAAATCCTTCAGATGGATTATATTCAGTTCGAAAGAGTGAATAATTTGAAATACGTTCTGGTGGTGGTTTGCGCTTTCAGTAAATGGGTTGAAGCCTACCCCACCAAGGAAAACACTGCCCTGGCGACAGCCAAAGCTTTGATTAAGGAATTTTTCCCTAGATACGGATTACCTAGAGTAATTTGGTCAGATAACGGGGGGCACTTTAATGCAGATATTATCAAGCATTTCTGTAAACAGAAATTTCATGCTGTTCGTCATCCCCAGTCTGCAGGGTTGGTTGAAAAATATAATGGAAGTTGGAAATTAAAAATGGCCAAAATACAGGAAAGCACCGGGTTGAAGTGGCCCGATGCCTTGCCTTTAGCTTTAATGTCCTTGCGTGTTACCCCCCATTCCTGATCAGGACTGTCCCCATACGAGGTCATTTTTGGGCGACCAGCTAATGTTTGGGGTGTTCCACGACCAAGAAACTTCAGAGAAATTGATTATCCAATGATGACAGACTACTTGTATACTTTGACTAAAGATCTTCGTTCTATCCATCAACAGGTTTCAGATATGCTGCAGCCCCTGCCGGAGGGTTCCGGACATCGTTTAGAACCCGGCCAGTGGGTGATGGTGAGGAATTATCAACGGAAATCTAGTCTGGAGTCTAGGTGGACCGAGCCAGTTCAGATCCTTCTGCCTACTCGGACAGCAGTGAAGGTGAACGGTCGGAAACACTGGATACACGTTTCCCACCTGAAGAAGGTACCTTTCCCGCTTCTTTCTGATCAGCATAACCCAGAAGGAGTTTTGACCAAGGAGAGTGAAAGAGCTCCTCGTGTTGTTCCTTTTTCTGATGCCGAGGGAATCGAAAGGCAACAGGAAGGAGCATCGGACACAGAAGGGGTCTCATCATCGACAGTGGGATTGGCCCTGGAATCTGTTGCCCCTGTTGTTGCACAAGGAGTTCATGACCAATCAGGCATCACAAATGCCACTTCATCTGCTTTGTTTGATGATCAGGAGTCACCTGGTCATGTTCGCTACAACCTGCGGCCCATAAAACAACACAGTACCCCCGGTGAACATAGCAGGAGATAGGGAGAGACTTGAGTTCTAGGGTATTGCGAGATCAGTTCGGGGGTGCTAAGTGAGACACTGGACTGAACACGTTGAGAGCTGGACTATCGTATTGCTCTGTTCAGAAAGAAAGACTAAGAAGCCCAAGAGGGGCCCAGATTGCAATTGTATATAAAATCATTGCAAGGATCTGTTTTCTCTTTGATGAACGATAGGAGCCTGCCTGTGAGGCTCTAGACGGACACAGGAAAGAAGTACCCTCTGGCAGGTTGGACTACGTCCCTTAGTGTAGTTCGGACTTTGAGCTAGAATGTATTCCTTTGGTCGCTTTATTCTTGAGGAGGAACGTCCCCTCGCTCCTCGATATATGCCTACTTATGTACCCATGTGTTCTTCTTGGACAACACTTGTAAAAGTCGCTTTTGTGATCACCATTGCTTTATTTTTTATCATAATAATGAGTGTATTCTTATACTTAGAATTTTATCATCCTATGCATACTGTGTTAGGAACTTCCACTCCACCGACTGAGCATTACTTTCTTACTTTGGCCCCTCATAAGGAAATTGCAAAAAACACAGTTGATGGACAGAATGTAGAACAATGTCATACATTCACCCCCGTACAAGGATCTGGGCCTAAATCCATCGGTTTTTTGCACTCCACACCACCCTGGGTTAGACACTGGCTATATGCAAATCAGCTCTGACCCTGTGCCTCATGGGAACAGTCCAGTCCGAACTACCAAGCCATGTCTTTCCCAGACCGGAATCAAGCATCCAAGGACCAGTTTCTGGCTATCAGCCTTCATTCAGCCTGGATAGCTTGACTCCAGTGGTGTGGAGAGCCTGGGACTCACGTCTGAGCATACCCAGCCCACTCGGGGTGAAAATTGCAAAAAACACAGTTGATGGACAGAATGTAGAACAATGTCTATAGCCAGAAACCGGTCCTTGGTTGCTTGATTCCGGTCTGGGAAAGACATGGCTTGGTAGTTCGGACTGGACTGTTCCCATGAGGCACAGGGTCAGAGCTGATTTGCATATAGCCAGTGTCTAACCCAGGGTGGTGTGGAGTGCAAAAAAACGATGGATTTAGGCCCAGATCCTTGTACTGGGTTGAATGTATGACATTGTTCTACATTCTGTCCATCAACTGTGTTTTTTGCAATTTTCACCCCGAGTGGGCTGGGTATGCTCAGACGTGAGTCCCAGGCTCTCCACACCACTGGAGTCAAGCTATCCAGGCTGATGAAGGCTGATAGCCAGAAACCGGTCCTTGGTTGCTTGATTCCGGTCTGGGAAAGACATGGCTTGGTAGTTCGGACTGGACTGTTCCCATGAGGCACAGGGTCAGAGCTGATTTGCATATAGCCAGTGTCTAACCCAGGGTGGTGTGGAGTGCAAAAAACCGATGGATTTAGGCCCAGATCCTTGTACTGGGGTGAATGTATGAGATTGTTCTACATTCTGTCCATCAACTGTGTTTTTTGCAATTTTCACCCCGAGTGGGCTGGGTATGCTCAGACGTGAGTCCCAGGCTCTCCACACCACTGGAGTCAAGCTATCCAGGCTGATGAAGGCTGATAGCCAGAAACCGGTCCTTGGTTGCTTGATTCCGGTCTGGGAAAGACATGGCTTGGTAGTTCGGACTGGACTGTTCCCATGAGGCACAGGGTCAGAGCTGATTTGCATATAGCCAGTGTCTAACCCAGGGTGGTGTGGAGTGCAAAAAAACGATGGATTTAGGCCCAGATCCTTGTACTGGGGTGAATGTATGACATTGTTCTACATTCTGTCCATCAACTGTGTTTTTTGCAACCCTCATAAGGAAAGGCCTTTCCAGACTTTTGTTAAGAATGTATTTGTAGAAATGTTGCATCAAACGTATAGTGCTACCAATACGACCAATTGCTGGGTTTGTGGTCTGTTACCCTCAGTTATGCACAGGCATGATCTTTTTATTTCATTGTTCTTATCTTATTTGGGAAGTTGTGAGGCCTGGTTTAAATTGTTGTCGATGATGTACCTGCATTATACTGTAGATTCATCTTGATACTCTGAACGCGATTATGAAATGATCGTGGCCTATATAGAGGTGCATCAGGATTTTGACCCACATGGTAATAACGAGGAAGGATCGCTGGACCCGAATGCTTGCATGAATTTATATACCAAATATGAAAAAGTTACATGGTTGAAAAGCGAAATACTTGACTTTGCAGAATTTAATTTTACCCAGTATTTTCAGCAATTTCAGGATCGAAACGTTACTGATGACAAAGCTATCTCGGTGCCTATATTAAATAGTACACTGCATTCTGTGTACAGGGAACTGAGCACATTTCAGTAGGAGACAGCCGTTTTAATTATACTTATCGACTACGAACCTTTAGTAGCCCTCCATTGTTAACCCCTCCAAATGTTTATTTTGGATGTGGCGAGAATGCCTACACATGGCGTTCCCGGGGATGGACATGTCGGTGTTACTTGTCTTTTCTGTATCCACCTGTTCATATAGCACCCTCTAATTATCATAAGGATCATCGGTTAGATGGACACAGTTTGCCCGTAATACGAGATAAACGGGAATTAGATACATCTGAGAAAGATCAAACTGATACCCCTGAACAGCACTTTATCGACATTGTCAAGGGAGTATTTCCTATTTGGGGGCCCATCATCACTAGTAAAGAAGTAAGGCGCCTATCTAGGGTATTTGAGAGAATTATAAATACCACAGCAGGCATACTAACAAATTTGATAGTAGAGCTTCAGGCTACAAGACTTGTCTCTCTTCAAAACCGTGTGGTGCTAGACGTTATCTTAGCAGATCTAGGAGGAGCCTGCCGCTTGATCGGCAGCTCCTGTTGCGTGTATATCCCAGACTCCGCCCCTTCTGTCCATTTGGCTATTCAAAAGTTGCATCGCTTAGCGTCTGAAATACATGCAAACACTGGCACCTGGTCCCTTTCTGGATGGTTTTGGAGTTTATTATCTACCAGGGGTTGGAAGATTCTGATGGTATTAGCTGGCATAGCAGGTGTCATTTTTACTTGTTGTCTCTGCGTACACTGTGGACCTGCCTGTTGTTCTTACTGTGCATCCAAATTAACCTCCTCTGTGATAGAACCATCCCCAACTAAAGTCAAAGCCCAAATGGTCCAACAAGAAATACGAGAGCTGATGCAGATTGACAAGGGTATTTTTGAGGACTGATTCTCTAGATTAGCTACATCAAGCTAAAAGGGTGGTTCTGAGGGATAAAATCGATACTCTACATTTATCGCAATCTTTTGTGTTAGCATGATGTATCTATATTCGTATGTATTATATTTATACTATCATAGTTTAGATTAATTAGTTATGTCAATACAGGAACTCCTTTCCTGCTCTTGCATTATGTTTCTTTGTACGCAGACTAAGAACCAAACAGACTCCATTTTGTTGTGCATGTATTAGACTCGGACGGTGGTCACATACCACCCTTCAGTAGCCGAGTAAGCCCTGTTACTTGAGTGATACAGACAGCTGAATTCATACTACTCTTTCTTGTTCTGAGACCCAACGTCGCGTCTGGTTTCAGAGGTGATGAGCGCATTCCTGGAGGTGCCGTACCCGTGCTCCCAGGCACCGAGACGAAAGGGAGTCACCCCTCCTGATCCTCCCCAATAATAGCAGAAGCAGACTTCTAAACGAGCTTTGTGTGCCATATATGGTCTTTCCTTTAAGCTACTGTGCCTACCAGTACTTTTCCATGTACGGTGATCTCATGTAACGCAATGAAAGTATATATGCCATGTATTGAGTGTGAATCGTCAGTCTTCTCCACGCACTGGCTGGGTGACTTCGGAGGGTCTCCTCTATAGAGTATTGCTTGTCTAGTAAACGATTGACTTTTCTTCACTCCCAACTGATTGATTATTGGTAAGACGATAAGTGGGGGCTATTGGTAGGTATAGCTCCATAGATTCTTTTTTTAATACAACACTTTAATGAGCTAATGAACATACATCTTCTTCATGGGTACCGGGTTAGTGGTGTTAGTTACCAAAATAAGGCAATCCTGCCAATGGGAAACTGTAAGGCTTCAAGAAAGTACCTTCTCATCGGGGGGCAAAAGCATTTATGAGGGGCCAGGCCACAGTCTGACGCACAGAGCTGTTGTAACCCTGTACATAAAGGGATTCTTTAAAGCCACCCAGGCTTCCCTCACAGCTGTTAGATGATAAGCCCACAACATCAGAAGCATTAAATGATGACAAAATAAATTGTGGTGAAGGAACAAGCATTCCAGAGAAAGTTAAGACTTGTCTTATCTGCAGTAATATAATTATATTTCTTGGACACCCCAGTTCTGGTATCTGATTAGTTATAGTGATGGCTTCAAGATGCTTCATCCACATCTCTGTACTTCTTGGGCAGGGTAGGGGTTCCACTGAGGCAAAGTCAGCAGCAGCATGGCAGGTCAGCAGAGCTTCAACATATGTCTTCTGCCTTGTTCCTAGCCTGGTGGAATTGAGTAACACACATCTTTATTTTATGGAATGTACAGCAGAACAAACATAATTTCTCTTTGCATAACGCAATAATTGGTGTTATGATTGATTCATGTTTTTTACAGTGAATATTGATTTTCTAGTTGAATATAAAACGTTGTCTGTGAGTTTGAGTTTCATCTGCTCATGTTGTCTGTGTGCTTGTTGGTCAAAGCCAAATCTTCCTTCAGAAGTAGTTCTAGCCATTGAGTTTTGGAATCTGGTAACTGACT
Source organism: Lissotriton helveticus (assembly GCF_964261635.1). Taxonomy (NCBI): domain Eukaryota; kingdom Metazoa; phylum Chordata; class Amphibia; order Caudata; family Salamandridae; genus Lissotriton; species Lissotriton helveticus. Next base: position 863,510,099 of record NC_136068.1, on the reverse strand, counting down.
TCAGTGCCACACTATGGCCAGTTATCTTCAAACAGATGTTTCCATTATCAGTCAAGCAAGTGTGTTAATGACCACCAGTAGACATCACCAGTCTTTGCCACTTAAAGAGGAAGATGCTATCACTGGATTGCCAAAATAGCCAAAGGTAGAGTTTCTTTCTTGCAAAGTGAAAGAATGATTACAAAAGGGTGAAAAATAGAGGGAATTATTCATTCTGTCTTCCACAATTAGCTAAGTAGCACTGTAGATTTTTCAATCAATCAAACTGTAAAATGTCTGTATACAGATTTTCACTCCACTACATCTGTTACACCTCTCTTTGAGCCAATGAAAAATCACTGTTGGTGATTCCGGAAATAGCGGAGCTCTTTCACAGAACCAGCTCTAATTCAACTCTAGGGAATCTGATAAACACGTTGTTGTGAGAAAAAAAAAAAAAGAAATCAATCATCCAGTTGTAAATTTACAAATCTCAATATTTTTGTCTTGTATCATCATTTCAGAATGAACATTATTCATCTCAGTGAGATCATTTTTTCGGAATATTAGAGGGAAAGTTTAAATTTGAACTTAAAATTCGGCTACCTACCTGTTGCTGTACATCATGTTTATAGGAGATTTCTTCTTCAATTCCAGTGGAAAGGATAGATTATTAGCTCTCCTTGTCAATATTTCTCCAGCTTCATAGTGTTTTCATCAAACTCGTCGAAACAATTTAATTTGTTCTTCTAGCACAAGATCCATTCTATCTCCGGGATCAAGGGCAGATAACTGACTATCCACTTCAAAAATCAGTCCCCAATCGAGATAGCTGTTTCACAACTTGACCCAATAAATGGAGATTCTCTTTTTCCAAACTGACTCAATTTCAGATATCCCTCAGTTTCCAGACTCAAAGGCATGCTTATTCAGGAACATTTGTGAATGCCAGATACTTAACACAGATGTATAGCTAGAATAGTGGAGTTATTAGTGTCCCTGATACAGCCAGTTTTATCCAGGTCACCTTCACTATTGGGTTATCCAATGATTACAAATTAAGCACTTGGGATGAGGGCTTTATTGCATGTATATGGTTATACCACACCAGAATACACTGATCTAAGGGTACTCAACCAAAGACAGAACTGTAGCCTTTATCATTAGCTTACACCCTGGAAACCAGCATCAGCGTCTCTGCAATGGCTGGGGAACATCATGCCACTGGCTCAGAGCCGACAGCTGAAAAATAAAATGATATCTTACTATCGTTGTTTTTATTTTGCTGCTGGCTCTGAGTCAGTGAGTGCAGGGAGAGGCCAAGCCAGCCATGGGAGAGGGGAGAAGAAGTGGTATGTACACGTCTAAGTGCGCATGTGTGTTTTGCCAGCTGTCTTAGACTGGCCAAACACAGATCGACAGTGTTAGGTTTCTCTAACCTGGCAGTTCAACAGCCAGGTTGGAGAAACAGCACAGGCTCCCTGTCCTGAGCAGAGCGTCAAACCAGCCAACTCTGGCCAATCCACACTGCTCCTTAGCATGAGAGCAGTGGGGGGATTGAATGGGAGTCGTAATGATGTCCCAGGGACTCCTGGAACAGGAGCTGCAGAAGAGGAGCGCAATGGGGCCGGCAGCACAAGGTAAGTGGTTTCTTTAAAAAAATATTTATCATTAATCTCCCTCAGTCGTGTGCTCCCACCCATGTGCTTACCGCTGGCCCTCTCTTCCACCCCCCTCCCCCGTCCCCTCCACCCACCCACCTGTATTTTTGTGTGTCGGCCGCCATTGCTGGAAGCTGCTCTGTGGTTAGTAGGCACATGAATTCACCTTTCTGGAGGTTTGAAAGACAATTTCTTGTGATACCGTTTTTCTTTTACAAGACTGGTGTAGGCGGGAGGGAAGGCAACTATACAGTTGTATGTCAGAAAATTGAAGCCAAATATATCAGCCTGTCAAAATATTGTGACCGAAATATCGACTACCAGAAAATTGTAAAGTTAAATATATAGTTATATATAGATTTACCATTCTTAACTTCACATCTATGTACTTTAAAGATATATATGCTGTCAAGGTGCATATGTGGATTTAAGTATTTCAAGCCATTATTCACCTTAAATACTTACCATCATCCCGTTCCAACAGTTAATACTTTGTCCACAACCTTTTATCTGGTCGATATTAAATTTCGCTTATCTGGTAGCAAACCCACCAGCAGGAAATGCATAGTTTTTCACAACCTGCTGATGAAGGCAGGTTCCTGCATGGCAGTATAATGTTTTATTAAATTCTTGCATACAAGGCACTCCCCTTCTAGTGAAAGCAGCATTTGTTTAATGGTCTATTGGGAGCTGATGCTCACACACGACCAACAAGAACTGTATGGGATTGGCAGCACTCACAACCTCAATACCCACATGCACTTAGCAGAAAGATTATTTGCTATCTCCTGTGCGCTGAGCAGACAGCAGCTAAGTAGGATTGTGAACCAGAAGCAGCCTTGGCAAAAGTGTTGAATCCACTGCCACGCTCTCTTCCTGTCTCTTTCTTTCTAACATTCCCATCTCCCTTTCTCTGTCTTTCTCTCTCTGTCTTTCCCCTGCTGTGCCTGCTGACATAAACTCAGGAGAGCTGGAGATGAAGCAGCAGCCATTGACCCTTGCCCCGCCTAGAGGGGAATCACTTTCTAAAGATGTGTTTTGTGTCCAAGCTTTCCTCTGAAACAAAGACAAATGACTCAAAGCCTGTTCAATAAGTGCATGTAAGTAGAAACTGCTATTTACATTCCAAATCAATCAAATATTAAAACCCATAATTGATTCAAATATGTCTTTGCACAATGTTCCAGTGATGCCATGTTCTGTGTGCTCTGTGGAGCTGTATCTTTTGGACCGTGGCAGACAAAGTGTCTAACTTTTTCACCAAGAACCGCAAAGGAATGCTTGGTTTGCTCTCATGTGTTAGTTGGATGTTTGCTTGCATATTTAAAGTTAAATTAAACTTTCACATAAAAGCGGTAAGCTAAAGGATGATCTTTCAATGTACCAATAACAAAGGAAATTGCTGAAATAACACTGGCTTTTAATTGAAAGCACAGAATCACTCTTAGGAAAAACAGTGTTAAGGACCTGGTTCTGATTTGACGGTTGGAAAGAGTTTGAGGATTTCTTGTGATAAAAATAGTTTAAAAGTAAGTAAGTGTCTCTCAGATTCAAATGATGGTGTAGCAGGAGACTTTTCACTTAATTAAAGGAGAAATGTAGGTCTCAAGTATGAGAAGGCACCTGGACATCAAGCAGGCCACTTGTCTGTGACCTCTAGTTCCTTCTTGTTCCAGACTGATCCTGTGACACCGCAACTGCCGGGGTTTTCCTGCTGGGGATTTCCCGACCGGGTTTACCCACTCACCGTTCTTACCGCCAACAGAAGGCCCACCCACCCCAGTACCTACTTAATGTAGGCTGAAGAGTGACTGTGCAGCCGACGAGTGCAGTGGGCATGCCGTTTCTGCCTCAAAGGCAAGCCCATTTGCACCTGTCCATGCCTGGACCACACCCAGAGTCCCTGAGCTCTACACCCCGACCCCGGACACCACAACAAACACTGCCACCGTGCCAATCCACATGCTCCACAGTATGACCTTTCACCTGCAGCACCTGCAGCCACTGCCACTTCACCTGCCACTGCACACACACCAGCCACTAACTGGCCCCACCCCAAACCCATCACAGACACCACATGAACAAAAACACCAACTTGCATGTGCCCATCTAAACACACGCTCACTGTGCAAGCATTCCACTGAATTATGGGACCTCACCAACGCCCTCGCACCCCACATCATTTTCCTCATTGAGACCTGGCTCAACCCAATATCAGCCACTTCAAGCCCGAATGATAAAAAAACACTCATGAGGACCCTACACACACCACAGGTCACAAGCAGGCCCCAATTTTCACCTCCAGCAACTGCTTCAAATACAGCCATGTCACAGATCTCACATGGACTGATCACTCTATCATCCACTTCAGCATCTCCAGCCCCCACACCGCCACGCCCAAGAGGACCAACGACCTACACCAGAGTTGGAAAAAAAAATATGAGACCAGCTAGGCGAATGCCCTCAACACCTCCAACCCTGCTACCACCAGCAACCTCAAACAGGGAGATGCCTGGATCACCAATTGTGCAGAAAGCAACGTCCCATCAAGAGCAATATCCAGAGAAAATCCACCAAAAAGGCCAGCTGGTACACCCAAGAACTCAGAACAGTGAAACAGGACTGCAAACATTTGGAGGGGAGATAGCGTGAACGCAAGAACATCTCTGATAGGGCAGCCTTCAAGACCTCCCTCAACCTCTACCACCACCTGCGAAGGGCAACAAACAAGACAGCCCTTGCTGCATGCATCAAAACCAGCACCAGCAACGCCAAGGAACTTTTCAACATTGTTAAGGAATTCTCCAACCCGGCTGCCAGCCAAAACAACATCATACGCTCACAGGAGCTGTGCGACAACCTCACCCACTTCTTCCACAACAAGATCACACCCATATACAGAAACTTCTAACACACACCTATGGACTACCTCAACAGATACACTACCACCGTACTTGACAGGAACCACATACTGACCAACTGGAACATCCTCTCCACCGAGGACACCACCTCCACCATGAAATCCATCTCACTTGGGAGCTCCCACAGACTCATGCCTACACAACATTTTGAACCTCGGAAATGAAAGGATGGGCCAGAAACTCACCACCCTACTCAACACGTCTATCACCACTGCAACATTTCCCGATGCCTGTAAACAAGCCTAAGTCAGACTAATACTCTAAAAACCCTCCACCGACCCCTGCAACTCAAAAACTAACAGCCAATCTTCCTGCTCCCATTCCCAACAAAGATACTGGAAGAAATCATCAACAATCAACTCAGGACACACCTGGAATAGAACCAGCTACTTGATGCCTCCCAATGAGGCTTAAGCAGCAACCACAGCACCAAAACCGCCCTGATCACAGCCACCAAGCAACAGCAGCTTTGATCCTCCTCGACCTATCGGCAGACTTCAACACTGTGTTCGTCCACATGCTAATCGAAAGACTCCACCACATCGGCATCCAAAGGGATGCACTCAGACAGATCACCTCCTTCCTCACTGCAAGAAACCAAAGGATCCACCTCCCACCTTTCATCTCTGAACGCAAGGAGATCACCTGTGGTGTCCCCCACAGGTCACCCATCATCCCAACGCTCAATGCATATATGACCCCCTGGCCCACATCGTGGGATCTCACATTCTCAACATAATTTCCTATGCAGATGACTCAAATCATTCTTTCACTGTCCGATGACCTCACCTCCACGAGAACCAACCTCTGCATATGTATTACAAATATCGCAGACTGGATGAAGAACAACTTCCTGCAGCTGAACAGAGACAAGATGGAAATACTGATCTGAGGCAACAGAAGAAACACATGGAATGACTCCTGGTGTCCATCAGACCTAGGACCCACTCCAACCACACCAGAAACCTTGGAATCATCATTGACAACAAGGTTACCATGAAATCAAAGATCAACTCCCTCTGTTCAGCCTGATTCTTCACTCTGCGCATGCTGAGTAAGATCTTCAAGTAGCTACCCCTACATACGAGACACACCATGACACAGGCCCTCATCACTACCTGACTGGACTACACCACACCCTCTAGGTAGGAATCTCCACACACCTCCTATGCAGCCGCAGTCCGTGCGGGTAAGAGCAGTGGGGCCAGGTGGGGGGGGGGGGGATTTCGAGGGACAATGCGGAGGGAATATTATATAAATAATTAATTTCCCCCCGGCATCGTCTCCAGAGTCCCTCCCACGCAGTCCCACCGCCCCACCTCTGTTACCTGCATGGACCGCGACTGCTCCTACAGAGACTTCAGACCATACACAACGCCACAGCCACACTCATTCTCAGCCTTCCTCAATGAACCCACATCACACCCCACCTCAGGCAACTCCACTGACTCCCGTACAGAAGAATGCCAATTCAAGCTGCAGGCCCATGGACACAAGGCTCTACACAACCAACGACCTACATATCTTAACCACCACCTGAACTTACACCAACCGCCAAGAACACTACACTCTGTCTCACTTTCACTTGCCCATACTCCCCACATTTACTGAAGCAGAAGTAGAGAACGCTCCTTCTCCCACATTGCAGCAAAGACCTGGAATATTCTCCCCACCCACCTCCGGACCATCACCTCACTTCCAGAATTCCGAATGGCCTTCAAGACCTGGCTGTTTGAAGAAGCTTCTGGTACCTGCAAGTGCCTGGATAGCCTATCTGAGGATTTGCCACGCTTTATGAATCTTGATTGATTGAAGAATACTGTGCTTCACAATTTTGGAAGGTCACTGGCTAAAATATAAGAAAACCCCTTTGTTCTTCAAATTTGTTTATAATTATTTAAAATAATGACATTGATTTTGTGGAAGGCACCTCAAGGTGCCTACCATAGGGTGCAGGGATTAACAGGGGGGCTGGCCACCAACTGGAGGCTGCAAAGAAAAGGAGGCCCTGCTAGGGGCCCCCAAACACTCTTTCTGACATGGCATCCATGTCGGAAAGGCTGGCATGGAAACCCTGCCGGAAACCGTGCATCGTAATCCGGACAATGTAAATCACTGTCCATTTGGATTACGGGCCAGTTCCGACTCCGCTGGATCAAGCCGGAATGACTGGCCAGTTTCAATTCCAACCGGCTGAATCAAAATCACCCGGTCAGAATTGAAACCAACAATGTCATCGTACGGCCTCCGACCTCAGGTCAGAGGCCTTCCAACCGACATTGTAATAGGCCCTTAAGTGTATATTTTTAAAGTCATTAGAATGTTTTAATGAAATAATATTTATATAAAATGTACATTTTATTTCTTTGTAATTAAAGTAAATGTATATATATTTTAAATCATTTACAACTGTTTTCGATCCTTTTCAGCTATAGTAACTATTGTAGTGCAGTTTGTGAATAGCAATGAGCTTACTTCTTTTGTGGGTGGGATTTCTCACCCTAAAGCCCTTCCTAACTCTGTGTTAGTTACTCCTAAATCTTTTCTAAACCCTTCTCCTTAAATAATAAGAGTAGTATTGTGTGAGTTTGTAATGACGGAATCTTTGTGGCTTCTGATGGACTCTGTTGAATTATGATGTAAGCAGTAGAGTGTAGTGAAGTGAATGTAGGTTTAGAATGTTGAGTTCAAGGTTAAACTTGGAAGAATAAAGATGTGTTATACATGTGATCTGAAACCTCAGGGACATAACAAGCTTTCTAAAACCTTGCACCTGCATCTGGACTCTGCCATCTGTGAGTCTACCCTGCCAAGTGATGCCACTCTAGACCTGGGCCCTTGTAACTGGTCTTAAGGAGCTTGGCCGGTCAATGGATCCAGCGGAACTGGCGCATCTTCTCTACTGTATGGTACAAACCCGAGAAGAAATGATGCATGGCTGCTACTGTGTGGATTGAACCCATCACAAAAATCTGCATGGCTTTTGCAGGCCCATCGGAAATGCCACTGTGCAACGCATCCTCGGCACAGGCCCTCGCATACCTCGGCGATGGCAGCCTCAACGATGGACCCTGCATCACGACATCTCAGCTCTTTGCAACTGACGCATCACTCCAACTGGCACGCCCCGTAGATGGGATCCTTGGCAATTACACAGTACCTCACCTCGCAGGCTTGTCTTATCTCAGAACCGTTGCATCGCTTCAGCTGTGCAGTGGATCTTCAACGTGGATCCTGGAAACGCTCCCTAAACCAGGATTTAAGGTACGCTGTTCAGCAAGCCTAACTGGGTCCCTGTAGCTGGCCCATGCACCATCGCTTCCAGACTGATTTTGCGACCAGAAATCTACAGTTTGCGCCTTGTGCTTTTTGGTTCAATTTTCACTAAATCTTTAGAATTGCATATATCCGGTTCCACTGATTTTTGTCGTTCTGGTCTCCATTTATTTATGATGTTTTATTTTTTTTACTTGGTGTGGGATACTTTTTGTGTGGTGTGTTTACTTTATTTCTGTTTGCAGTGTTACACAAATACTTTACACATTGCCTCTAACCTACTCCTGTCTGCTGAGTGCCAAGCTACAAGAGAACAGGTCAATATAGGGTTGGTTTGTGCCTCACCCTGAAAAGGATTGCAGTTGCTGCATTACACCCCAATCAACCAACAACACAATTTCTTACAAGTATGTATAGGGAGAATTAGTAATGATAGACATCGTTGATGAATATTTAAACTATTATTAGGTAATTTATGTTTTGAAGTGAGCTTTACCTGACCAAAGAAGTCCAATTACATTGTTAGCTCTGGTTAACAATGCATCTGTCTGAAATACTTATTGTTACCAATTCTTCCAAATATACAGTGTGTTCTTGCACTGCAATAGTCTATTTTTTCCATGAATGTGGACACACTCTGGACATGCCTCCTCGGATATGGTAACAGTAAATAACCCGATCCCTATTAGCTGCTCCGACCACTATATGGTCACTTTTAATTTTCGAATACCCACTAAAGGAAACAAGCATTTGCAATGCAATAGGTCTCGCATTTGAGAGAGACTTTGAGCTACTGGCATTGTAAATGACAAACCTTTTATCTATGTGCTGGTTTTAAAAACAGATAAATAAAAGGCATTGACATTTAGAATGCCAATAGCTTAAAATTTTGCAAATGCGAGACCTATTGTATTGCAAATGCTTGTTACACTCGGGGTGAAAACAAAAAAAACTAAACTCTGCAATAATACAACCCATCACTGCCTTTGATATAACTTCAAAGCGACTAATTTTTCAGTTTTATCTAGCGCAAAATTAGAGCACTTTACATGAGCACCAGTTACATTACACAAGGCGGGGTATATTCATTTTTGAATCACAGGATGTTGAGCCATGAGGCTCGAACCCGTTTTCTTAGCTCGAAAGTCAGCTCCTCTAATCTTACCACAAAATCGCCCACAAGAGCCAGTCGCATTTTCATTATTATATACAGCAAAGTCATAGTTGCTGCTTACTTATCTTATGCAACTTACGATCATTGACAAAGCCAATAGTCCTGACTTGTTGTAGGTATTATGTTACTTGTGTGATATATCTGGATCAATGGACAGATGGAGCAAAATACTAGTGGGGCGGCATATTATACTAAGCGCAGATTTTTAGCTTTGTTTTAAGCCACGGCCCTATGAGAGACACCCAGCCACTTTAATCTCTTATGAGTGCTGCGCGTGAGCTTTTCCCCCTATGGGCCACCCCCTCTAGGGTGGCTCCTTTTGCCCCCGCCCCCTTCATCCTGGTGTCTGAGACTTGAGCTGTGGTTAGCTCGCCCCCCGTCCCCAGCAGTGACTTTACACCCCGGCCCTTTGAAAGGGGTGTAGGTAGGGACGGAGCACCCCACTGAAGGTGGATGGGATTTACGTGGCTCTATTCTGGCTCCAGAGCGCTGAATGCTGAAGTGGTGGAGTGAGGGCGGGGGGAGGAGTCACGCCAGCTGGAACCCTCAGCCAGAGGTTTACATGTGGGTGAAATGTCGAGGGGGGAGCGCAAGACATTAGTGTCTGTGTTCTGGGGAGGAGACAGGAGGGCGGTGGGTGAACTGAAAACAACACTGTACGATCTTTTTTTTTAGAGAACTCAAGATGTCCTGTGCTCCGTGGGAGGAGACAGTTCAGTTACGATTGTTCCTTCGCATTTTGGTGCATTTGTTTTGCATTGACCCGTCCTAGCCAGTGAAAGTATTTGGAAGGGCTCATGCCAGCTCCATTTGTCCCGCCCACCGTAGCTATAGAATGTACCGAGTGGTAACATGGAATAAAACAGACATTGCGCCTTACTACCTACAGTGGCGCTGCGCAGTGGCAGGCCCTCTGGAAAGGCTGAGTGGTCACTTTTTAGTAGTTAATTTTTGTGTTAACTTTTAATCTAGTCCTATCAATGTACATCTTTTACCCAGGCAGTATTCATTCGATTAAAAATAGCAAAATAAACTGCCTCACAATGTGCAGCATTATGCCACGTAATTTGTGTTTCATGGCGGATAATCTAGTAAACCCTACTACATAATGTGGTCCTCCATTGCTGCCTATTGGCCTACAGTTGCTCACTCTGCCTATAATGTTCCGCTGAGCAAAAGCACAGACTGTAGTCACCTACATAAAAGCCCAGTTTAAATGCATTTACTCCACACGCAAAGCTGAGATCTGATCCAAACACTCGATCATCAACCTTAAGCAAAATTAAAGCACTGCCCACTTCTACTCCTGTCAAGCGACTTTATCATGCCACATATAAAGTATCTATTTTGGCAGTGCTGTGCAGTGGAGCACACTATTACTTACCGGCGTGGGCCCTCATGATATGCCAATGACCGAATCTAGTGGAAATGGGCGGGGTAGGGCTGGGGTAAGGTCAGTCTCACTCGGAAAGAGTCTGGGAGAGGTGGTGGGACTGAAGAAGCCCGGCGCTGCAGCATGTGGATCAATTCTGCAGCTAACCACCCCGGCACCCCAACCTTTAACGAGGAAATCCCACAAAGGTTGCTAATCTCCATTTATCTGATGAGGGAGGCAAGTCTCAAAGTAGTTCCACGCCACTTCAGTATGAAAGACTATATAAATACAACTACAATACAATGCGATACAATTTCCAGGAAGCAGTGTGACTCCACGGGTAACTTTCAATGGAAAGACTTGTGCATGTCAGGATCTCCACCGTGAGAACGAACAACACGAGAATACCAGTCACTGAGGGAATACTTGGACTTAAAGAGCCATCACACACATGCCATCAATACCAGCAGTGCTAAAGAAACAAGGGGGGGTGCATGGCTGGTGGAGTCTCTGCGTGCGCGCACATGCGTGCACACACACCCACCAACATGAACTTTAGCGGTGTCCCAACCCTTGTCTTTAATGATGTCCCGCAGTTAGCACCATGTTAAGCTGGAGGGAGTCTCACTTCTGGGCAGGTACCATGGCCCCAAGATTATTGCTGGGTCCCCTGCTTTCCAGGGCCCAGGCAGCCCTCAGTGGAGTTTTACAAGGAAAGGATATGTTGCATCAGAAGGTCTGTATGTTAAGGCCACAAGAGCGCATGCATGTAGAGCACGTACACGTGGGAAGAACAGCTGGCCCGGGTAGAAACATCTGCAGTCTCAGATAGCTGGAAACTATTCAGCATCTCCACGAACCACCACGAGCCAGACATGAGGAAATCACGTGCAGGGGATGGTTCTCCGGACGTCTCCAAGCCGAGCACATCTTGGCAACAAACGGGATTCACGCAGGCGACGTCGGAGATGTTCCTGGGCACAAAGTGCCCAGGGCTGGGATGAGAGGCAGGAGGTGCCCCTGTGCAGCACTGTTTTGAGATGTGAGAGGACTGTGGATTGAGGTGCCCGTCTATTTTGCAGCTCAGCTGACCGGAAATGGAGGAGAAAGGAGTGCTGGAGTTTGCTGCCTTGAAAAAACAGATGGCACACTGCAGGCAATTAAGTGCCAGCGAAGCGTAGGAAAACTGTAGTTAGGCGCCGCTGCCTCAGGACTACAAGGAAGTTACCATAAGATCAACAGCCAACAGAAAGCAAGAAAACTACAGCAATGCCAGACTTAAACCAATTGCAAGGGGCAGGAGGAATTACATGGAGTTGAAGCCAATATACAGATTACTTTAAGTCTCTCTGAGACAGCGCATGCATCGCATGCGCTGCCAAGGCGAGACCTAAAAAGGATAACAAATGTAGCAGAAAACCATAATTGAAAAGACCCTTGGCTAAACTAAAGAAACTTGATAAGGAAATAGTATTTGGCACTACAACCAGTTTTCTAGACTCTAATACAGTAGAAGCAAACTACGCAAACTATGAAAAGTCCATTGTAGACACCCTAGAGACAGTAGCCACGCTAAAAGTTATCAAACAAAAACCTAGGAATTCAGCGCTGTGGTTCACAGAAACACTAAAAGACCTAAAATCAAAATGCAGAAATCTTGAGAGACAATGGAGGAAATCCTACACAAATAGTGATAAAACTCTATTAAAACTGCCCTGCTGGGAATATAAGATAGAAATAAAGAAGGCCAGCACCTCCTTCCTCTCAGATACTATCCTCAAAGTATCCAATAAATCAAAGAAAGAAAGTCTTTGATCTGATGAAATAATTAACCACCCTTGAATGTATAAGGCAAAATATTTTACCCTCACAAGAACGAAACGGTAACCTTTCAGATTATTTTCATGACAAAATTAAACGGATCATAGCAGACATACAAAACAAGAGTAAACCTAACCAAAAAGAAAAAGTCCCTGTTGGACCTGGTCCTTTTGGCAGGTTCACCCCGAGACTTTTTGCTTTTTCCTAGCCTGTTTCTGGAACCTGGTGTTGGTGATTTTTGGCCTTTGTGCACTTTTTCACTGTGGTACAGTGTAAAGTGCATGAGCTCTCTGTGTATGTGTGGTGAGTGACCTGCCCTCCCATAGGAATGAATGGGGAATATCTATGCCCATGGTAGTTCCTGATGTGTCGGAAGTGCAGGGTCGAGTTTGATATGTGCAAACTCGTGAGTTTGAATGCTGCGTAATGGTGTATGCGGCCTGATTGTGTCTAGTCTAGAAGTGCCACTTTGAGAAGTTGGCATATTTGTGTAATTTGTGCCTGGCGTGTGATTGGCTGGTGAGCCTGGCCCAGAGTGCCTGGGCCTGCTTGTGGATTGACTGTCTGGTTTGAGGGTGACAGGGGCTGCAGAGCCCCCAGGAGGTTGTCTGAGTCAGCCCGTGGATGAAAGGCAGCATCTGCTGCCAAGGAAGTGGGAGGAGATAGCACCTGGGAGTGAATGAGGCTGTGCCTGCCTGCCACAATGCTGGCTCCACCTCCCCGCTGGGCGACTGTCACCTCTGTCCCTGATACTGAAAGGACTTCCCTATAACCAGTCCTAGCTGGTTCTCACACTGCCTGCACAAAGACTTCAAAGACTTTTCTCTGTATAAGAAGGGGATGTGTCCCCTTCCAATTTGTTCTTGTTTTTGGACTTGAATCTGCCAGGGGCGTGCTGTTGCTTGGGCCCAGGGGAATCCCTGGGCCCTGCCCAGCCCCTGGACACCTGATGGACTTTCCTTCTCTGGGAGCTGCTGTGCTCCACCTTAGGTCCTGGACTGCTGAGGTCCTAGACCCCTGAAGGACTTTGCTGGAATTGTGGACCTTTACTGTTCCCTAGTGCTGGGAGTGCTTTGCTCTCACCCCTGGCGCCTGGTAGCGCTTTATTTGCCTTTAGCGCTTGAGAGCGCTTTATTTTTGGTCCTAGCGCTGGGGAGCGCTTTTGTGCACAGCCGTTGCATACCCGGCATTGGCCCGCATTTTGCGTGGGGAGCGGCGCGGAAGCCCACTCCGCTATTTTGCCAATTTTCATGCTCCTCAATCGAGTGCCCACCTCGATTTATATTGATATTTGAAACCGGAGCCCACCCGGCATTGCCCCGTGTATCACCGCCGCAGCACCGGGCCGAGAGGAAGCAGCCACCGACGTCACTTTAAGGCCGCACTGGGATTGGCCCAGCCGGCGGAGATTTCCCTCGCGTCATCCTGGGACCGCGCAGGGATTGGCCCGACCTCGAGGGCTTCCCCGCGCTCCTGCCCTGTGAGGAGGAAGACTGCAGCGCTCGCGGGGCTCCCATGAGGAGAGGAGAGCCCCGCACTGAAAGAAGGCCGGCCCCAGCAGAGACGGAGCAGCTGAGGCTCCGGAGAAGGCGGAGAGCGAACTTCCTAGAAGCAGCCGGTGAGTGCCTTGCCTGGGAGAGGCTTCCGGGGCCCTTGCATCTGTGTTCCGAGTCCAAGGGAAGGACTCCACCGTTCCGGGGGCATTTTTGTTTGGTCCGAGTCCCCCAGAGAGGGACTCCAACGGCGGCCATTGTGATTACGAGCCTGAGCGGCTCTAGAGTGGCTCTTGAGTGTCCACATTGTGTTTAAAAGCCTGCGAGGCTCAGACCCGGCCGCAGTTATTCTTCGAGTCCCCAGAGGGAGGACTCCAACGTGCGGGCCTATTTGTGGGAGCCCAGAGAGGCTTGTGGGGGCATATTCGTTGAGCCCTGCGAGGCTCCCAGCCCATATTTGTTTTAGAGCCCGGTGAGGCTCTTGGGGACAGAGAATTCACAGAGCCAGATGGCTCCAACGCCCCTCAGCTGACTGAGAGCCTGTGTGGCTCCAACCCCTGCGGCGCAGTTTGTCTAGGGCCAGTGAGAGCCCTTGCCGCAGTTTGAAGTTCCCAGCTGCCCAGCAATTAGTGGGCAGCTGCACCGTTTAGGCGCTTGGGATTGTTCCCAGGTGCCCAGCAAGTAGTGGGCACCTGCACCGTTTAGGCCCCTGACATTGAGACACAGGGCGTCCTAGCCCCCACAAGGCCAGTTGGCCTAGGGACTGCCACAGGTAGTGGCTTATGTAAGGTTTTGCGCAATTGTGTGGTTTTTCCTTGCACCTCTGAATGTTTTAGGCATCATGTGTTTTTAAGCTATTGAGTTGTGTTTTCTTTCCTGGCACCTCTGAATGTTTTTGATGCATCATGTGTCTTGTTATTACACCGCTGAATGTTTTATGCATCATGTGTTCTTTCTTTCCTTACACCTCTGAATGTTTTATGCATCATGTGTTTATTTTTTTCCCTACACCGCTGAATGTGTTTTTGATGCATCATGTGTAATGTGTTCTTGCTTCTACCCCTAAATGTATTTTATTCTTAGGTGGTTGTGTTTTGCCTAGTATAGTTATACTAGAGAGGTTATGTGTCCATGCGTGATCTAGGCCTATGGTTATTAGTATTGCGTAGTGTGTACTTACCTGGTCCCAGTAGTTACTGGATGTGATCTATAATTGTTATTTTGTGCTACAGTGATTTTATACCCTTTTATTCTAATTTCTGACAGTATTTCTATTTCTAAAAGTGTTGATTTTGACAGTGGCCCATGTGGCCTTGCCTTGTAAATAATCCCTCGTGAATATTGCCCGTGCCAGTTGGCACAATGTACATGTGTGATTTCTATCTGATGTGGTTTTGACAATACAAAAGTTATTTAATAGAACCTTGTGTGGAGTTCCTTTTGTGGTGTGCCTAGAATGTTGTTGCTGTTGTGCGCTGGCGCAAATGCTTTACACATTGCCTCCGAGTTTAGCCTCACTGCTCGTGCCAAGCTACCAAGGGGGTGAGCAGGGGTTATCTTGGCGTGTGACTCCCTCGCCCTGACTAGAATGGTGGTTTCTGCCTGGCTTTGGCGTCAGCCTTAGCCTACCAGAAATAGCCAGTTCTAACAGTCCAGATAATGTGACTAAAAGGCTAGACCCAATTCAAGAATGGTCTAATGCGACAAGCCTAGAGATAGTTGATCTGCTAAGAGTGACAAAATTCAGAGATCTTGTTTTATCAATCTCTTCAAGCTCCCCTATAGACCCTATTCAAACAGGAATATGGAAAGACAGAGCGAACAAACTCTTCCCCACTCAAATCTGTAAATCAATCGCTCAACACGAAGAGGGTTTAGTAGCGGAAAGAAAGGCCCTGGTGACTTCTCTCTTGAAAAAAACGAGTTGCTGCTAGATCTTCTTAATGCATGCTATATGCTATAGAGTTCTATGTAAAACTGCTTTATGCAATAAGTAGTTGATTTGCACAGCAAGACAACCGATCCCAAATTTGTGGTGTTCTATTTGACGAGTAAAGGTGTGCCAGCATTGAAAGAAGAACATCATGCTCTCTAATAGCATTATCGCTCAATTCTGTAACACCACAGCAGCTGCCTTGTCTGCGGCGTATGCATCATTTGGTTTCTTTTTTGAAAACCATGGTATGTGGTTCCAGACGTATTACCAACCCCTCTGAAATTTAAATTTTCCGTGAACGCTTAAGTACAGAAGCAAGTACCCATCCTAAGTACTTGGGTATCCACTTTAACAAGAGAGGCACGAATTTAACACAGCTTGCCAGCCTAAAGGACACCTCTCTGTCCATGAACATGGGTTTGAAAAACTGGCAAAAAAGATGCACTGTTCAGATCTCTCAGGTACTTGCACAGGGATTGAGGCCAAGTTTATCCTAACCCTAACTCATGACTCCCTGATTTTTAAAAAACAAATTGACCCATGGCTAGATAAAGCGCAAAACATATGTTACAGAATTCTGTTTTCTCTCTTTTGCCACCCCATCATCTCAAATATGATTGGAAATTGGACTAAGCAAACAATTAATCGTGTAGAATGCTCGCTTCTTGCGAAATTGTGCCAATCTTAAGGCATTTCCTAAAGGATCCCTGAAACAACTAATATTGCTTGGCATTCAGAAAAAGACATTTCAATGGAGACCTTATGTAAGAATAGCAGCTGAACTGCTGGGAGCCCAAAACATATTCAGACAAATCTCCCACCGATGCAAAAATGCAAAAACGAAATCAAGGGAAACAGACCTGCAAGAGCTAGCTCGAAAAGCCTAAGTAGATTTCTGTTCTACACTCTACCAACCCCAGGGAAAAGCGCAATATCTATCTAGCCCTATTAATACTGGCCCTCAAAAAAAATCTCATGAGGACGGGAATCCCCCATGAAGCATATATATTTGGGTGCTTGAAAGGTGCTATTAATCAGCATTGTTGTTTGGTAACTTTTGGCAGGAATCATTAATGCATATTATCTGTATCTGTCCTGGACTTAACTGTTAAGATGTCACTGGTTAAAGCCGATATTTCGGCATCCGGATATCACAAAGCGGCCAATCACGACCCTTACAACTCGACCCGGCGGTTGGAGCCTCCAGGGCAGCATTGTAATCGGCCCGTAGTTTACTTTCCGACCGCCTGATTATGATCAAGGCGATTGGAAAGTAAACTGGCCAGTCATTCTGGCTGACTTCCAACGGGCTCTAAGAGCCCTATGGCCAGTCAGAAGACCGCCGGTAATCTCAAGGGTGGGTCTCATGTCGATAAGGCTGCTTTGGGGCCCCCATCAGGGCCCACTTGTGTTTGTGGCCTCCAGGTTAGGGTGACCAACCGTCCGTAAATTTCACGGACAGTCCGTCATTTCGGCCGTCTGTCCGTTGTCCGTGAAGGATTCTTTAACGGACGCCATTTGTCCGTCATTTTAACAGGGCACCAGTTGCCCACCCTAAAGCCGGCACAGCTTGCACCCACCTCCCTTCTTCACTCCGATGCTGCACCAAAGCTCCTCAGCTACTCAGCAGCATTGGAGAGGCGCAGCGGGATGGCAACCCTCACACCTCCAGCCCTTGATGAGCTGTTAAGAGGGGCTCGAAGGTGACTGAGAGGGAGGGGCTGCAGAGTCAGGAGTGGGGGCATCTATTCACATGCAAACAGCCCTGAATGCGCCATGTCTCTGCTATTTAGAGGGGCCTCACACATTCCATTTCTACCCAGGGCCCCAAACATCCTAGACTCGGCCAGATTACACCCCTGATTACACCGAGGCAGCATGTGCTTCTCTTCACCGAGCTTAATTACTGTCACTAAATTGTAAGCAAACCTCGTTTCTTCAAACATGAAGTCTATAATGTAATACAATAAAGAAATGGCACAATCGCACCCACACGGATTAACAAAGTTTGGAGGACAATCAGTTCAATCAGTTCTCTTAGAGTATCTCCTGTAAGTACTGTACATCACAGTGGGGGATGGCATTTTGGACAGAGAGCCTGTCTTCTCGTTGTCTTGTGCAGGAGGGGGCGAGGAGCCCAAGATGATACTAGAATACTGCATGCCCACCCCTGTGCCCACCCTGGTGGATCCTGTTCCCTCTCCTGTGATGGCTCCTGCCCTCCCCTCAGTGATGGCTCCAGTCCACCCCCCCGCCTGTAATGGCTCCTGTCCCCCCATGTGGTGGCTCCAGTCCACCCCCCGCCTGTGATGGCTCTTGTCCCCCCCTGTGGTGGATCCTGTCTCCGCCCTGGGTGGCTTCTGTCCCAGTCCTGGAACGGCCCCTGCAGCGAGGGTGAAGTTCTTGATGGGCCTCTTCTCAAAAGGGCTCAGCTCAAAATTAATATGGAAAGGTGGGCGAGTGAGTAAGTGAAGGGATGGGTGAATGGCTGGATGAATTAGTGAAAGGGTGAATGGATGAATGAAAGGGGAAGGATGGATGGATGAGGGGGAAGGATGGATGGATGGATGGATGGATGGAGGGGAAGGATGGATGATGAGGAGAAGGATGGATGGATGAGGGGAAGGATACATGGATGGGATGGATGGATGGGTGAGGGGAAGGATGGATGATGGATGAAAGGAAGGATGGATGAGGGGAAGGATGGATGAGGGGAAGGATGGATGAGGGGAAGGATGGATGAATGAGGGGATGGATGGATGAGGGGATGGATGGATGAGGGGAAGGATGGATGATGGGTGGGTGGGTGAAAGGATGGATGGATGAGGGGATGGATGGATGGATGAGGGGATGGATGGATGGATGAGGGGATGGATAGAGGGGAAGGATGGATGGATGGGTGGGTGAAAGAATGGATGGATGGATGATGAGGGGAAGGATGGATGATGAGGGGAAGGATGGATGATGAGGGGAAGGATGGATGGATGGATGATGAGGGGGTGGGTGAAAGGATGGATGATGAGTGGAAGGGTGGATGGATGGATGATGAGGGGAAGGGTGGATGGATGGATGATGAGGGGATGGGTGAAAAGGATGGATGGATGGATGATGAGGGGGTGGGTGAAAGGATGGATGGATGATGAGGGGAAGGATGGATGGATGGATGATGAGGGGGTGGGTGAAAGGATGGATGATGAGGGGAAGGGTGGATGGATGGATGATGAGGGGAAGGGTGGATGGATGGATGATGAGGGGGTGGGTGAAAAGGATGGATGGATGATGAGGGAATGGATGGATGATGAGGGGGTGGGTGAAAGGATGGATGGATGATGAGGGGAAGGATGGATGGATGATGAGGGGAAGGATGGATGGATTATGAGTGGGTGGGTAGAAGGATGGATGGATGGATGATAAGGGGGTGGGTGAAAGGATGGATGCATGATGAGGGAATGGATGGATGATGAGGGGGTGGGTGAAAGGATGGATGGATGATGAGGGGAAGGATGGATGGATGATGAGGGGAGGGATGGATGGATGATGAGTGGGTGGGTGAAAGGATGGATGGATGGATGGATGGATGATGAGTGGGTGGGTGGGTGAAAGGATGGATGGATGATGAGTGGGTGGGTGGGTGAAAGGATGGATGGATGGATGGATGGATGGATGAGTGGGTGGGTGGATAGTGGGTGGGTGAAAGGATGGATCAGTGGATTTGATGGTGGGTGGGTGAAAGGATGGATGAGTGGGTGGGTGGATGGTGGGTGGGTGGGTGGATGATGGGCGGGTAGGTGGATGAGTGAAATGATGGATGGATTGATGGATTGATAAGTGCAAGGGTGAATGAATGGACGTATGAGTGAAAGGGTGGATGTATGGATGGATGAGTGAGTGAAAGGGAGGGTAGATGGACAAAAGGATGAATAGATGTGTGAAGGAGTGAAATGATAGATGGATGAGTGATAGGGTCAATGGATGGATTCAAGAGTGGATGAGTAGATGGATGGATGGGTGGGTGGATGGATGGATGGATGGAAGGAAGGATGGCTAAGTGAAAGGGTCGATGGAGAGAGAAAGGGAGGATGGATGGATGACTAAATGAGTGGATGGGTGGAAGGACTAGTAAGTGAAAGGATGGCTGGATTGGTGAAAGGGTAAATGGCTGAATAGATGAGTGAATGGATGGATGGGATGAAGAGTGGATGGATAAGTGTACAGATGGATAGGGTGAAAGGGTGGATGGATGGATGGATAATGGAGGAGGAGTGAAAGGATGGATGAGGGGATGGATGAAGGGATGGATGAGTGAAATGATAGATGGAAGGATACATGATGGATAGGTTTGCAAATGGTTGAATATGTTTGGAAATGGCTGGGCTTACTTATATACTATTGCGCGACCTCTGATGTGTCTGTAAAACGTACCTATTGTCCTGAAGTTTTGTCCTGAATTTTGACCTCCAGTCCTGAATTTGTGTCCTGAATTTTGACCCTTTGTCCTGAATTTTTACACTCACCGTCCTGAATTTGCCCCAATGCCAGTTGGTCACCCTACTCCAGGTGTGAGCTGAGGGGGCAGCCCCGTTAATTTTTGCACCCCATGGCAGGCACCTAACGGTGCCCGCCACAGGGTGCAGGGATGAAATGCACCTCACTTTTCTCAATGGGAGCTTGTGTTAGGGCCGGTTTACATCCATACCACGAGCTCCCATTGAGAAAATGGAGCATGCGACGAACAGTGTTTGGTCGCATTGTAATGGGCCGGTCAGGACTGCCGACCGGAGGTCGGTTGGTCCCAGGACCGAGATGGTGTCAGGCAGACTGAAGTCCGTCTGACATCGTAATCAGGCCCTTAGTGTAATAAAGCAGTAACCGTATGCTTGAGCCGTTCAGATGTGCAGCTTTCGGCCAGGTGCATGAAGTTCCTCAGGGAAGCCTTTAAGTTATTGAACCCATGCGCTACGGACAGTTAAAAGAGACAGCTATCCATGGTTCTTAATTAGTAACCGGCTGTTTTTTAGTGAACAAATGTTAAGTTTTACATTTCTCTGATAGAAAGCCTCCTAAATTAAATAAACTCAGCGGGCTGGAACAAACTGTGAAGTGCAAGGCTCCTTGAGACATTTTGACCTGATGGACAATTTTATTAATTGTCATATCACCTGATTTTACACTGTTTTAAATTGTTTGGGTGTTTTATGATGTACTGTAAATATTTAAATACTTGGAAATCATAAAAATGTATCTATCTGTTTGTTGAATGCAAAGCAATTCTACCTGTAAGTATAAAGAGGAATCAAAAAATATATAGTATTGGAGTAAAGGGGCTAGTGAATACAAAATAATTATTTGGGGGCCTTTGGGATTGAACAATGCTGAATTACGCATTTTAGTAAAATTAACTACACTATAACTGTATATTATGTGGCCTACTGTGGAGATATACGGAACACCAGCACCAGTGAGTGCAATGACTTCCAGAAGACATCAGTGAAGGAGAGACATGGTCAGGGAAATAGATCAGCAATAGTAGATTAATATGAAAACGTAATGGTCAGATAGTATGTCCTAAAAGGGAACATGTGCCCAAGAGTAGTAATAGGACCGAGTCCAGAAGACATCTGTTAAAGCATCTTTGCTTATTTGATCGCGGAATGATTGGGCTTTGAAAGTCAAAGGTATCATGGAGAAAGGATCAGAATGTGGCCAATGAAGACCAATTTTGTTATGCTATGTTGTGGCTTTTGGACATGCGTTATGCATTCTTATTGCTGCTTCACGATGTTGCAGGTAAAGAGCTAGGTTACTCAGCAGACAAACATTCGTGAATGCCTATTGCTGGTGATTGTTAGAGATTCAGGCAGGATGCAGAGAACTGTTATTGTCCTCTGTATTGCATGGCCCCTTTGACAGATGGTGCCAAGTTTATAAACAGTGGGAGAGCAAGAATAAAAAGCCCAGTAGCTCTTTCAGAAGTGAACTGCCTTTTAACTGGCCTAAATGCAAAAGGCCAGTGACGGAAGTGCTGGTCCTGCCAAATTTAACAGATATTGTCTCAAATAGGAGCTTGTTTAAAAAAACATATTTGTATCAGTTTGTGCATTACTTCCTACAAGCTATAGCAGACAAGCCAATCAATGCCCGGGGCTGTAAAATCCACAATTTCCACAACCCCTTCAGTGGAAATTCTTGATAACCTCTGTAACAAGCACTGGCAAGTGCAATAGGTGTATCTTTGATAATCTTTTTGCTCTGCCAGTGCTTATTGCCAATGCTGCACAGAATTGTAAAAAAAGAAAGAAAGAAAGAAAAAAAAAAGATATGATTCAGCTGCTGCTAGCAGCCACATCATTTCATAGGCGCTCACATGCACGATATGTTTGTACACGCATCCATCACAATTCATGTAAGTGCCTACGAAATAACAAGAACATCATTTTTTATTTTTTTATTTAGCAATCCAATACGGGTCAGTAAATCAAATTGGATTGGGGATTATTGGAATGAGGAGTGGCCCGACAGAAAATTAAAACAACTGCTTTAAAGGACTATGAGGGAGAAGAGCAACACAGGTGCGGATAAAGAGACAGTGGAGTACAAGTATCGCAAACAATGAGTAGTGGCAGTGGTGGCACCTACATAATGAAAGTTGAGGGCTCCCCCTGCAGGGTACATGGAGGGGCCCCGCTTTGGATTTAATCCAGAGCTCTCAGGCCAGAGTACTGTGCTGTGGGGGCCCCCTGATCCTGCACGGGCCTGTGTTACGCCACTGAGTGATGGCCGGAAATTACAGCGATTGGAGGAGTGTGAAAAATGGTAATGCATTAAAAGAATACAATTAAATACACAAAATAAATAAATAAAGAAGGTACTTAATATGCTTTCAGGAGACACGTCCTCCTCACTCCGGTCGTCTTCTTCTCCTGACATCATGTCCAGCTGGGCCTAACTAATTCTGTCGCTGCATGAGGGCAGTGCCAGGATTGGAGGGAGTGGCCTCTCTCGCTGCTCCCAAGGACACTGGTGGCTTTTGTAGGCTCTCAACCCAGCCGGCCAAAGATAAATGAGCACTATAAACAAGTGCATAGTAACGCAACACTCCTCTGCTGCCACTCAGCAGGCCCCGCCCTGTCTTGACACTCCGTTCAGGATGGGTTGACTGAAAATACAATGGTAATGCAATAACTTCATTACCATTTTATTTTTCATCTCTGTGACATATCTTGGGCAATTAAGTGGTGTGTCGCACTTCTGTTCAAATGGAAGAGCAGCCCCTGGTGAGTGGCAGGAAACAATAGAGACTTGCACAAGCACTTTTTGGTATGAGCAGCCACTCTGCAACAAATGGAAACTGCTGTGCCTGCCAAAAAATGAACAGTAAAACATTTTTTTAAAGGACTGCTGCGGTGGAAAAGCAAAGGAGCAGCAGGAGCGGGGGAGTGAAGGGAACAAGCAGCAAAAGATGTTTGGGGGAAGCAGCAGAGAGAGCGAGAAAACACATGCACTCTCATGGAGTGCTTATTAAAAAAGAAAGAAATAGTCCCTAAATTTGAGCAGTGAAAAGAAAGAAATCATTCAGTCTAAATGATGGTAAAAACTAAAGGCTATGCACCAGTGGCGGGGCAAGCACTACAACAAGCATCAGCATTAGTTTTCGTCTATGACACCTTCACCCCCCCCCCCCCCGAGGGAAATAGGAGGGAAGGCATTCATAAAGCTCAAAGGCCAAGTAAACGAGAGAGCACCCCCAAGCCTGAGGACAGACCACCATGGAACAAAACCGTGGGAGAAGAGCACCGTGAGGGGAAGCAAAAAAGACTAAACTAGAGGACCCCGAACCGAAGACAAAGGCCCCAGAATAGGGGAACAGACAGAGGGCACAAAACAGAGGACGTAAGGAAGCGGCCTAAGCTGCCCGCAAGAAAACTCAGACGGTACTGAACACAAACAGCCCTCAATGCCAACTGACGAGAGTTCGCCCAGACACAAAACACAGAAGACAGAAGGCACAGAGATGTGCACCTGGACTCCCTGTAAAGGCACAAGTAACAACAAGCCACCTGAAAGCGGTTAAAAACCAACACACCCCAATGTGGCCCCCCAAGGACAGGCGTCCGAAAGCCAACAAGAGGAGAGAATGAAGCAGAAAAATGCACCCCCTACACCAGGTCGGGAGAGCAAAGCCACCAGGCCAAAAAAGGAACCAGAACAGGGATGAGAGGAGTCAGAGCCACGCAACCCGCATAGGAAGGAACCCAATGAGTCAACAGACGAACCACCAAGGACCGTATGTGCAGACAAGCCCAAGGAACCATAACTGTGGTGGCAGCCACCAACCCCAGGACCTGCAAACAACCCCGAGTCGGGGCAGAAGGTCGACCCAGCAGGACCCGCAGACGAGCCAACAGGGTAGAGACCGAGCTGGAAGGAGACAAACAGCCCCCCAAAGAGACCAACAGGCCTCCGATAAACCAAAGTCCCCGAACAGGAACCAAATGAGAAATGCCAGATCCAACATGAACCCCACAACCTGGAACAAGACCATCGACGCCACCACCGCCAGAAGAGCCCCAAAGAGGGTGGAAGCAGAAACCAGGCAAAAGCAAAATAGCGAACACAGGAAAACCCAGACTCAACAAAGCCCCCACAGCAGGAGCCAACACTGTGGAAAAACCTGGGGAGCAGTAGAGAGGCCGAAAAGGCGACATCAGAAACCGGTAATGGATCACGTCCACCGCAAACCTCAGGAACCAATGTCCAGCCTGATGGACGGGAACAGGAAAACAGGCGACTTCCAAATCCAGGGAAGCCAAAAATCGCCCACCAGGATGAGGGGAGTGTCGGACTGCAAAATAAACCCGCGGCTGCAGCGTCTGGAAAAGAGCCATTAAAATAGAAAATTCTCTTTCCAAGTGGAACTGTGCCGCTGCCGGCGCCTAAAACAAATGCACTAAAAGGCAAAGAAAAGGCCCTGAAAAGCAATCCCTGGCGGTGGCAATGCGGCTTGAGAGGCATCTGTTGTGGAATAAAGGGCTTTGCGTTGGCACAAAATGGAGACAAACTGTCATGAAAAAGTCAAAGGTCGGGCATGCTGGAAACAATTTTAAGAAGAGATTGCGTTTAAATGGAGCTCGTAGGAGATGGACGCCATGCTTCTAGTTGGAGAGCGGGGATCCAAAGATGTTTCAAGGGTCTGAAGGGTTATTTTAAACACACGAGCAAGATAGAGTACACACTTCACACCTGGAGGGCCGAATCGGGGTTGCCAAGCTCTGATAAGTCAAGGCGGGGTTGGGCAGAGAGAGACAGGCGGGGGGGGGGGGGGGGATGTGAAAAAGATATAGTTAGGGATGGAGACAGTGGTGCAAAAAGTGGGAGCCAAGGAAGCAAGCATTCGCCATGAAAGTCATTGCGATCATGATCGCTGTGAAAGCGGAGGTGATCGCAATGACGCGCTAAAACACGCAAGGGATGCGCGCGCAAGCGCGCGTGCTTGTGCGTGTTCTAGCAAGCTGGTTGCCGTTTTGGGAGTACTTCCCAAAGCCGCTACTCAGCAAGACCTAAACAGGTATGGCGGTGGGTTGGAGGGGTTTATATGACCTTTGACTTTTGTTTTATGGCGTTTTGATTGGCTGGTTGGAGGCAGGACTGACTCACTTTGTAAGGACTGGGACGAGGAGGACCCATGAGGGGGTAATGAACTCTGCTAAAAAATTCCAGCACCTACTTCGATATTTATCAGAGAGCAGTCTAGTATTCTCGGTGGAGCTCGCTGACATAACGTGGAGGGACAACTGGCTGCTGTGCTTGTCACCACAGAATCTTTGCTTCCTCCGGTGACTCACAGTCCGGTGGTTATCAATTAATTGTGGTTCGGGTGGCATGGGCTTGGGACGAACTACAGGGAAAAATGAGTACAATAAACCAACTTTACATTATTACATCAGCAGGGAATACCATTTATGCAGGAAGCAATTAGGCGCCCCGTGCTGCTATGGGGACGGGGAGCAGGCTTAAGCACAGCTATCGGATTCTCGTCTTGTTCTGTTCTGAATTAAGTAAAGATGTCAATTCGTTCTTTGGAAGCTTATTTCACATAATTTCATAATCCCCTCAGAGATGACAATCTTGCTTAGCGGAGCCAATTGAGATGCTACTCGTGTAATTAAATCCAATTTTAACTCTTTCCGTCAATGCTTCTTCCTTGAAGGCGCGTGCAGCAGAATCGGTCGCGTGGCTGCTCTTGGACCAATGGTTTAAAAACAGTAACCGATCCTTTCCAGAAGCTTCAGTCAAGAATGCTAGGGAGGCGCAACACGTGCCATCCGTGTCAAATTGTGATAAAACTGGCCACACTGACAAATAAGGTGATAGTGCACAGACATTTCCTCAGTTTGTTGAAACGTTATTGTTAATACTCTACTATGTCACTTTTCTTTCATTTCGCTCACTCAGACTGTTTTGGAGCACTTTTCAGAAGCATAATTCACCATTTTCTTATTTGCAGACTGAGTCCTACATTTAGTAAAAAGTCAGAAAGAGAAAACAAATGGAATATAGCAGGAAAGATTTGCATAGTGTCATTATCTGACCTGATAAAATGCCATTTTCGTGTCTTGGTGCAATGGTGCCAAGGTGAGCCAGTGGGGTCTTGTGTGCCATCTTCAAGTGAGGGAGGTACACCTTGCATTACAAGTTCCCGCACAATGACAACTGCCTAGGGGTAAGGCAGATAAAATGATGCTTCATGGAAATGACATATGTTCCACTTGATAGCACCATTTGCCCAATGGTTGCATCTGGCTTCTTTTCACGCTAGAATTCCAGGCACAGCTAGTTCATGATACTCTAGAAGATGAAATCCTATGGGTGTTTCCTCTGGGACTGCCCCTTTACATCCCATTCTTCGCATTTATGAACAGGGGTTTGTTGCTATGTAAGGTGCGACTTGTTGGCGTAGTGCCCATGTCAACTTTTCAGCCCTAACTATATTATGAAGTGTAAAAAACGTTTGCTGCTTGAATTAGTGCCAGCGTGTGTCATTTTAGGCCACTTTTCGCTGTGCCTGAGGCAGGGTAAGTTCATAGTTATTTTGGGCCTGACATTGCATATGGCCATGTCTGAACTGGGGTGGCTTGGTGAGCAAAATAACGATGATTAAACTGTGACTGGGGGTGAATGTTTAGCCATTGTGAAACATTCCGTCCATCATCTTGTGTGTTTTGCTGGTCACCCTATGTGGGAATGGAATGCCCAGACGTGGGTCCCTTGCTCACTAAGCCACTGGAGTCAAGCTATCCTGGCTGAAGACGGCTGATAGCCAGAAACCGGTCCTAGGATGCTTGATTCCGGTCCAGGAAAGGCTTGGCAGTTAGGTCTGGACTGTTCCCATGAGGCACAGGGTCAAGACTGATTTGCATATGGCCATGTCTGAACTGGGGTGGCTTGGTGAGCAAAATAACCATGTATTAAACCCAGATCTGTGACTGGGGGTGAATGTTTAGCCATTGTGCAACATTCCGTCCATCATCTTGTGTGTTTTAGTGTTACATTTGCCACACATATTTTGGCATTTTGTATACATAGCTGATGGTACACCAAACTTGGCAGTTTGAAATCCGATTTCGTGGAGTGCTAAAGCAGCAGCCATTGTACTTTGGCGTAAATCGAAACTTCACCCCAAGACATGCCAGATTTGCATTTGCACGCTTTTCCGACTCAAAAGTTTAGCAAGACACCCTCTTTAAAATATAGGCTTTTGTGAGTTCTCGCTGGGAAATGTGTTGGTCCCAAGTGAAAACGTTGGTACCAAGCCTTCTACAATTACTTTGTGTTCTTTGCTGGTCGTACTTGATTAATGGCCCCGGGATAGAATTTGTGGTGTGCAAATGGTCATGAAATGTTTCTTTTCTGCTGACTATTACAAAGGACGTGTTCCCATTTGCTTTACTTGTCACAACAATGGGAATGAATAGCTTCCATCCTATCAAGTTAATGACGTTATGCTTTTCTTTTGGTTTGTCTATGAGTGCTCCAGTTCAGATCCAGGAATGGGAAAACATAGTCTATATTCTGCTGTAATAAGAAAAACAAACCGTCTGTTTTCTAAAGTAAATATCACCCTGTTTAGGTTTTCATTTAAGTTAAGCGTTGTGTGATTCGTTGTTTATAGACAATATTGATGTTAGCCGTGAAACCCATATGACACATTGAACCATGTGTTTGGAAGCTTTCACCAGTGCAAAGTAGGCAAAAAACAATTGACATGCAAAAAGTAGGAGTGCCACTGTACTTTGGTGGAACAGCATGCACAGTATTGTTTGCGACTGCTTCATCTGTTCAGACAAGGGACTAGTGCATTCATGGCAATGGTGACAGGCGATAACCATTATCCATGATAAATCACTATCTTGGGGAACACGAAGACCACTCATTCAGCCGTGGTAATCCTGATTGTGCACATGCAGCAATTTGCACACAAATTGGGATTACAAATATGGTGGAAATGCCCCATTTTTGCTTTGTACAAGTTTCTCCAAGTAGAATCTGGACGAAAAAATCTGCCTATTCTGAGTTTTCCAACCCAAAACTGGTTGAAAACGTGCAATTACCGTGTTGTCTCCCCTCTGGGATGTAAAAGTCGAAACAGGCAGATAATACCACAAGGGGTAAAATCTGCCAAATACAATACCACCCAAAATATTAGGGCTCACAGAAGGAGGATCTTTTTGTTGTTGTCCTCATTCACCACCAGACTGCAGTACACCCATTCTACGCCCGTTAACCAAATAGGAGGGTCAAAGAGAAAAGACGTCCCTCACATAATCGGGAGAAGGGTAGGATAGCCACTGCCCCCAAGGGGTAAGTCGCTCTAAACTTTCTCCAGATAACCGATAGCTGCGTATAACGGAGACGAAATAAGGAGGGTAACCCATGCAGCTCAAAGAGCTTTTTAGGAGTAATCATAGGACCCTCGAATGTTGCAACAACCCCGATAAGAAGCTCCAAAGCTTCTCCTGGCTATTGCTTGCAGGAATCCCTGATATAACCAAAAAGAGGCTTACCTTGATGTTAGTCCCCAACAAGGTTGTGATTAACTTACCCTCTTCCTCCCAAAAGTTTGTTAAGGCTTGGAACTGGTAAATCATGTGGATATTGGAGGCACATGCTAGACTACACTTCTTGCATTTGACGTCATCTTTTGCCATTTTAGACTATTTTTCTGGGGTTATGTAGGCTCTATGGGGTGAAAGAAATGGTTCCTTCTTAACCAAGCAGGTTTTACTGTCGAGAATAAAGTGCACATTGATACTTGCCATGTTTGCTGCAGTTGCTCCCTCATCAAGTACTCGCCCCACAGATCCTCAGCTAGGGTACACTCTTCATCAATAGCGTCCAGAAGAGCCCAGTACCATGTGGAAACTGAGAACTGGCTGGGCAGCAGATTAGGACACTGGGTTCAGCTCAGCCATACATTTAGAGTGCAGAGCAGTATTGGGCGATCAAGTACTGTGACCTTTCCAGGGCTACAGACAGAGCTGGCGGAAATAAAGGGGGAATTCAGCATTGCTCTTTCAACAGTCAAGGGTGCACTGCTTTAAAGATTCAAACGTGCCGCACCTGGTCAACAAATGCTAATGTTGTGATCATTGACTTCAGTAGGAAATAACTTCTCAACTATAGGAAGGGGCAACTTCTTTCTCGTTATAAAGAAATACATCCGGAGACTGTTTGCTGCAATTTGGGACGGATGTATGTCATTACCACGCATGCTTTTACAACGCATGCCTTTACCACGCAACTTTCACAACGCAAGTCGTTACAACGACTTGCGTTGGGGGGTGCTGGATAGTGAATAGTATAATTTACTATTCCAACTCCAGTCCCCGTGGATAGTAGGGAAGGTTTTGGAAAGTAAATTAACTATTCCCTATCCTAGAGCGCCCCCCAGCGCAAGTCGTTGTAACGACTTGCGTTGTAAAAGTTGCGTGGTAGAGGTACTGCGTTGTAAGAGTTGCGTTGTAAACGCTGTTCCCCATTTGGGACATATTGCTGAAGGACTTACCAGAACCCTTGCCCTCCTTGATTCCCTCCGAGCTGCTGGTTTCTCCCCGCTGCCGCTGCTGTGGCCATCCTGCGTGGCCGCCGAGTGGCAGAAACTCCATTTACCAGAAGCCCTTCCCGATCTCGCCCACACCATCACGCGCCCGGTGGCACTTAAAAGATCGCGCCCATTCCGGTGGAGCGGGAGACTGTTTGCTGCAATTTGGGGCATATTGCTGAAGGACTTACCAGGACCCTTGCCCTCCTTGCTTCCCTTCTGAGCTGCTGTTTTCCCCCGCTGCCGCTGCTGTGGCCATCCTGCGCGGCCGCTGAGTGGGGGAAACTCCATTTACCAGAAGCCCTTCCCAATCACGCCCACACCATCACGGGCCCGGTGGCGCTTAAAAGATCGCGCCCATTCCGGTGGAGCAGGAGACTGTTTGCTGCAATTTGGGACTGATGAAGCAAAGCTTCGCATTTGCGACTTGCTTTTGTCATGAACCTCGTCCATGTATAACCAAGTAATAATTTGTACGTCTTACTAACGTTTATTTCATGTTTGAAACAAAATCAATGAAGCTTGCCTATGTGTTTTCCTAATACGATTAATTTGAGTCAATAAAATGGCCGCTGCTTTGAAATAGCTCCTGCGCATGCGTCAGTCACACTCACGTGTCCTGACGTGTTTGCAGGTTTGGAGGGAAATAGTTGCGCATGCGTAATACATAGCTTTGGCAGTAACGTGGTACTGCTCGTGCCATTGCTTTTGTGCCTGTGTATATGTAGCTAACATTTAGACTGCATAAGTATATTTCTTAGTGATAAGTTGAAAGTACAAAACCTATGATGTGTTTCCATATCGTTATTTCCATGTATTAATTTGTTCTCGCTTACTTTTCATGTACCGCGGAAAATGGGGGTCTGACTGAGCCGAAAGCCATCTTGGAGGTCCTTACTGCGCATGACCATCCGCCTGGGGAGAAGTCAACCTTGGCTGGTGGAACTCAGCCAGCTGGCAGGGATGGGCAAGATGCTCCTGAGAACTGACCTGCGAACTCAGCAGGACGGAGTCATGTGTCCCTACTTTGAAACAATGTAAATTGTCATTGTATTTCCCTGGACTTTCTCGTGAGAACCCCAATCTCGCTAGGCGGTACCCAGAGATGTAAATAAGGCCTCCAAATAGACTGTTCTGATTGGTGTGTTACCCAAATCCTATCTTAGGACCAATCCAAATTGAGGGATTCTGACACTTTGCAACATTGGGGGGTGGTACACCGTCCCCAAACTGTATATCTACCCTGGGTTCACCTAGGGAAATTGTCCGACTTGTCTGGTTTAGCTGACCTGTCACTGACCCATCGCACTCAATAGGTGACTGAAGATACAGAGCACTGCGGAGTACTCTGTCCGAAATTGACCATAGACTAAGGTTCTACTGAACCTTAAAGTGCTGACGAAGCACTTTGCCGGGAGTTCGCTGACCCAATCGGGGTCTTGATCGATAGCTGCAGAGAGGGTGGAGCGCAGGCGTTGCTTCCAAACTGCGGGTGAGGTCCTGTCCTGAGCGGTCCTGTCCTGAGGGTTTCCTGTCCTGTCCTGGGTGTCCATTCTGTACCTGCTGTCCATTGAGGGGTATCCTTCCTTGAGGGTTTCCTGTCCTTAACTGACCCGTGGCCAGGGTTTGGTTTCCACACCAGTCTAGGTAAATATTGTTCTAAATTCTTTGAACTTGCACCTTTCTAATTTTCTGTCTTTTGCTTCAATAAAGACACACCTTTGCATATGTTGATTTTTCCATGCTTTTGCCGCAACTATTGAATCGTAAAGTCATTTGCATATTTTCATAACATGTTCCCATGTTACCCTATCTGTTAGAAATCATATTTTGCATTGCAGTTTGTCATTTTCTGATATGGTCTAGAACGTCCTTACTTAAACTGTCTAAAGAACTTTTGCCCTAAAATGCATAGCGTTTCCTGTTGCATCCCATATTAGTATTTCCATGATTACCCTGACTTTATTTCTCTATAGTTATGTGATTTTCATCATCTTGATTATCGATTGCCTTATTCTTGTGAATCTCATGCTTTCAGAAAACGAACTTTAGATAAAGATTTTAAAACTTCCAGTTGTCCGTGGTCATTTTACAAAGGTATTGAATGTCATTTTGAGTTGTATTTTGCTGCCTTTCCTTTTACAGCTAGCTCCCTGATCCATTGTGGTCATAGGTACCCGTGTCGGTGGATGGTAAGTCGGGTACACTGAGTAATTACAGTAGGGAATTCACACAAATTGGTAGCAGCCCGTGAAGTCACCCGGTCAATGTATATGGTGAATTGAAATATATGGGCCCGAAGCCGGAAGCGGCGAAATTATTGGTTGGGTGACCTCGCTCTATCAGTTTTTCTGGCTAGCAGAGGATGGTTAGGGACTAGGTAAAGGCTAGGCAGGATTAGTTAGTCTAGTCAAGTCGGTAGCTGCTAGTATATTGATGCTGCTATAAGAGTGGCCGTTCCGAGGGACCTGATCATTCTCTTGTGAATACGCTGCTTTGAAATTCATGAATTGTTTTATCATTGTTATTCTTGTTCTTATATTGTTATATGTACTAATCCATGCATTTGTAAACCGTCTCGTTCATTGTTGTCCGAACTCCCCGGGGAATTGAAAAGGCAAGTGGTGAATAGAATCCATTGCCTTGAGGTCGCAGGCTTAAGGAAAGTTAGGTGCAGGTTAGGTACAACCGGGAAGCACTAACTAGGGTTTTTCTGAATACGTGTATGAATAAATGTCAGTAACGAGGTTCATTGGCAAAATTCCCATAGTGGCGTAACCTAGTAAGGGTCACATCGGAAGAGTAGCAGGTTCATTGGAGCTTGGGTGAAAGCAGAGGGGTCCGCTGGGAAACCTTAGACTCAGATATATCCCGGAGAAGTGGATGAGTTTAGGGGAATAACAGGTTCACCGATGCTAGAGTGAAGGGTAGGCGGAAGAGATTTACCCGCAGCGTGTGAAAAGTAAATGGAAGTAGTTTACTTGCAGTAAAATAACTCTTTCTCTGTCTAGACACTTGAGCACTGTGGCGAATGTGTATTAGTTGTAAAATAAACAAGCACTAGCACTTTAGAAAGAAAGAAAGTTTCCGTTACCTTGTGAAGGGAGGGAGTCAGCCGCGAAGCGTCTCTGACGTCACTCCGTGCCGCGCTGGGATTGGTAGAAACAGCGGGCGGGTAGCGGGGCTGGAATTGTGAAGGAGGGGTGAAGCGCCGGAGCGTGAGAACTGTCTCACGAAGGGGCCGCGCACCCATTGGTCGAAACTATTTTGAACGCGTGCACCCATTGGTCGCGCGGAATTGCAAGACGCGTTCTGATTGGAGGTAACTTTGTAAACAAAGTTAAGCGTAGAAATCGTATGTGGAACTCGTATTGTCCAGAGACTAGACCCGATCCAAGAAGCCAAGGGTTTGAAAGGGATCAGTGGAAAGCCAATAGATACGATATTATGTACGGAACTAAGAGAAAAATGTCCCTTGTAAATAGGGTAAAGAATTACTTCAAAACGGACAAACCGATTAAGTCCAGAGAGGGCGTTATTGTCCCACCACCCAATACTCCCGCCTCTTTCATGATGTTTGATCGAGGGTACAATACCTGTGTGTGGTTGGAAAATTGGGTAAAGTACACAAAAGATGACGGAATATTGGCTTTTCCGTTAGACGGTACTTTCAATGGTAGGATTTTATTTAATTTGAGGACTCGAATGAATGAATTGCATCCCAGACCGAGACTAACGCAGTATGAGGCATTAGAGGAATGGGAGATTGAGGCTTTCGAAAGGGAGAAACCCCAAATGGACAAAGGTCTGACCAAGTGGTACCCAAGGCTGAAACAAGAGACCAGGGATAAAAAGATGAAACAGTGGAGACAGAGCATGATTGTTGAGGGTCTGTTTCCCATGATGCCAGCATGTACCCCTTCGGGGGAAGAGAAAAAGACAGAAAAGTGTAAGCATTGGGGAGCTCTTGGGGAGTCAGACGATGAATTATTAGATGACATCTTTACGAGAAGTCCGCCCCCTTATAATGAGGGAGCCCGACTTTCCAGTACAGGAGGGAATCCCCAGCGTCCATCTATTAAGGAAGAGGACAGATCCCTAAGTAGGGGGGGAGGTGGTCAGGTACTGCCCTATTTTGAGAATCCCGGACCCGCGGAGGTACGAGAGATATATCCTAGAGTGCCCGTGAGCCCGGAGGAAAAATATTCCCGTGAAAGAGCCTTTTTCCCCGGACCTCTTTATGAAAACGAAGAGAAACCATTAAGTTCAGGAATGCCCTTTTTGCAGCCTCCATATGGGGAAGAGCGCAGGTCATTTGGCACAGGAACTTTGTTCCCAAAACCAAATTATGGGGGAGGACCAAGTGAAACGCATCCTACTGCCCCGAGTCTTACCCCTCACCTGACCCCACAGATGATACCTGACCGGACATTAGGAAGAGTACTAGATGAAAGGGAGCAAGAGGCCCTAGCTAGACAGAGAACAGAAATAATTCAGAAAATATCCCAGTTAAATAACAGTCCTGAGGCTTTGACTATTCCGGTAACAATCGGACCAGTGGTTCCGTTGTATGGGAATAATCAGGGAAGTCCAAACCCTCCAGTTAGTAACCCAATCATGGCCCCACCAAGGCAGGAACCCCTACTGATAGACGATCAGTCCAGTGAGTGCGAGTCCGAGGTTGTATTCTTGGACCTGCCAAACAAACAGACCAGGAAGGGAGTGCAGAAGAGGCAAAATCCTTTTAATGCGAAAGAAATTAAATTAGAATCAACGTCGGGTACTAGGAGTGTCTCTCTGGTAACTCCGGAAGAAATTGAAAATTGGAGTTGTGAATTAGAAAAACAGGCTCCGCAAACGAAACTTTTAGACCTCTACAAACTGAGGGTAGAAATAGAGGAATTAATGGCAGGAAATGTGGGATTGGACAGATTAAATACCTACTCTGAAGAAGAGTTGCTGTTTATGTGTAAAAGCCTTACCAGAAGTACCAGAGTGCTCCACGAAAAGCTGACAGACACTGCAGCTAGTATGGGGGTAGATATTTCAAGATCCAAGCCCTTGCAAAAACCTTACAGAGCTGAATTCTCAGACAAAGATATAGAGAACTTGAATGTGTCGGGGAAAAAGTTGCAGATTAAAGAGCTGCTAGCAATTTTGCAAAAATGGGGAGACGTGGAAAAATGGAAAAGCCAGTGGGCACGAAAGAAAGATGAGGCTCGATCCAGACAAACGACCCCTGAGTTCGCTCTGAGAGAAGTAGACAAGCCCGAACAGTTATGCCCCATGCGCGAAGTACCAGGTGGGAGGTATGTGCACAATCCGTGGTCCAGACAGGATATTGTGTCCTTTACTAACGATTTCCCGAAATTGCGCGAAAAGCCAGTTGACTGGTACCGGCAGGTGGAAAGGTTCGTAAAGGTGCAAAAATGCCTGGATGGATTTTTCGATATTGTGGTCCCGGTAGATCTATGGACCGAGTGTAAAATAGCCATAGCCTGGCCTAGTGAGGAGTACCCGAGGGACTCTAACACAGGGGAGCCGTCGATTGAAGTGATGAAAAAATACGAACAAGTAATTCAGCATTTGAAAAATAAGGTGCCCGCAAAGGAAACTGATTGGACCAGGATAGATAGAACAACGCAGGAAAGAGACGAGACAGTGCACTCCTATTATGAAAGGCTGTTGCAGGTGTTTAAAACATACAGTGGTATAGATAACATCGAGATGAAGGATATGACGCATTTCATTTACAGGTTTGTAAACGGTTTAAGACCCGAAATTTGTCAGTGGATAAAGGATAATAAGATCTGTTGGCATACCAAAAAGGTAGACGAGGTCCTGTGGTACGCAAAGTACTGCGAGGACGAGATGGCAGAAAAGAAAAAGGCTCTCAAAGAGAAGGTCATGTGGGCTCAAGTGAAGCTCGCAGAACAGCAGGAGAAACAGCTGAGTAATATGGCCAAGAACACTCAGAACCAAGGTCCTGGGGGTGGGGGAGGAGGTAAGCCCCGGCCCAAAATGAGCAGAGAAGAGGCTATGAAGAAATTTCCCTGTCACCAGTGCGGAGAAATTGGACACTGGCGAAACAAGTGTCCTTATTTGCCTGACGATAACCCCGAAACACCTGATTTAACTCCACAGACGCAGAAAGAAAGACCAAGAAAGACTCAACCACAGGTAAAAACGATTCAGGTGCCCCGAGCTCCAAAGCAAGCATATAAGGGAAAAGTCACAGAGGGTGATGAGATAGAAGTTTGGGAAAGCAATGAGAACAGAAATGCAGCAACTTCGCAGTATTTGTTAAACAATACCTTCCTTTGTGATGACCAGTACTGATGGGGCCTGAGAGGGGAGGACGAGGAGTGCGTACTTGGCGCCTCCCTGCCGGTAGACCAGTCCGGACCATACATTGAAGGAAAGGTTGGCGGAAATGATGTCACTTTTCTGTTGGACACTGGTGCTACCCGTTCTACTGTGAGAACAGTGGACGTTCCAAACCTACCCCTCTCGGGAGAAGCCATCCAAGTAGTAGGTGTATCTAATCAATTGATTAGTACTCCTGTTACCAAGCCCATGGAGATCTCAATTGGAAACTTTAAGGAAATGCATAGATTTGTTGTCTGTGACACCAGTCCAGTGAACTTACTGGGACGTGATTTGCTGTGCAAAATGAACTGTACCATCTTTTGCACACCAAAGGGTGTTGAAATTCAGACCCCAGATGAAGATGGCATCTATAAATTAATGTTAATCAGACCTGACTCAGAAATTAAACGAATGACTATGCAGGATTTGCCCAAAGAACTCCAAGAAGCAGTGAAGCCAGAAGTATGGGACTTTACTGGGAAAGATGTAGGGTTAATGAAAAACGTAGACCCCATACAGATAGCAATAAAGGACAATGCTGTATACCCCAATACTAAACCCTACAGAATGAATGCAGAAGTAAGAGCAGGTGTTACCCTGGAAATACAGAAATTGCTAGAAGGAAACATCATACAGGAAGTATTGAGTAGCCCATGTAACTCGCCTATTATGTGCATCAAGAAGCTTAGTGGCAAGTACAGAGTAGTGCAGGACCTACGAAAAATAAACAAGATAGTGGTCCCCTGCTGCCCTATTGTCCCGAACCCAGCAGTGATTCTGTATCAGATTCCCTGGGATGCTGAGTGGTTCACTGTGATAGACCTGTGTCATGCATTCTTTTCCATTCCCTTGCATCCAGATAGCAAATTTCTTTTCTCATTTGCCTTCAATGGTCACGTGTATGTCTGGAACAGGGTTCCCCAAGGGTACACAGAGAGACCCTCTATCTTTAATCAGATCTTGAAAAATTTTTGGGAAACTTTGGTCTTACCTGGGAACTCCGTCCTAGTGCAATACATAGACGACCTCTTGGTGGCGTCTAAAAGTCATAGGGATTGTGTGATTGACACCATTGCCCTACTGAATCAACTGAGTGAGAAGGGACATAAAGTGGCCCCTGACAAATTACAGTTCTGTGCAAAATCAGTGAAATATCTGGGGCACCAGATAGAGAAAGGTGTCAGGAAAGTAACATCAGAAAGGGTGAGAATAATTCAAAAGATGCAGTTACCCCGTACTCAGAAAGAGATCAGAATGTTCCTGGGAGTGATAGGATACTGCAGGCAATGGATTCTGGGATTTGCAGTCCTAGCTAGGCCTTTGATAAAAATGACCAAGAGAGGAACACCAGAAATTGTAGAATGGGATGATGAAAGCTTAACAGCCTTCACAAAATTGCGAGATTGTCTGTGTACAGCCCCTACGTTGGGAATGCCAGACTATGCCAAGGAATTTGCCCTATTCTGTGACACTCGCGATAATTGCGCGTTGTCAGTCCTGACACAAGAACATGGCACGACCAGAAGGCCTGTGGCATATTTCTCTGCCACCCTGGATCCAGTGGCTGCTGGATTACCAGGATGTCTGAAAGCAGTAGCTGCTACCTGCGCAAGTTTAGAACAGAGTGAGTCCATTGTCATGGGACATCCTGTAACTGTGTATGTTCCACATGGAGTGGTAATTTTACTGACCAGAACGAAAACTCAGTATCTCACCCCTAGTCGGCTGACTAAATACGAGAGGATTCTTGTGGGTGCTGCAAATGTAAACATTGTTAGGTGCAGTATTCTGAACCCCGCCACTTTACTCCCCGACCCAATAGATATGGAAGGTGGGGTGGATGATGAGCATGATTGCATTGATTTAACAGAATTCAACACCAAACCACGCCCAGACATTAAAGAAACTCCATTGCCTGAGCATGACAAGGAATTATTTGTGGATGGTTCATGTCTAAGACATGAACAAGGAGGCCTGAGTGCTGCCTATGCGGTAGTCTCCTTAACAAAAATTGAAGAAGCAGGTTATCTATTCGACGTAAAGTCTGCACAAGTAGCCGAATTGATAGCTATGATAAAAGCTTGCAAAATTGGGAAAAACCTACGCATAACAGTGTATACTGACAGTCAGTACTGTTATGGGGTTGTGCATGACTTTGGCCAGTTGTGGCTACAGAGGGAGTTCCTGACTTCATCAGGTACCCCTATTCGAAATGGAAAAGTTGTTCAAGACCTTTTAGAGGCAATCCAGTTACCAAAGGAACTGGCAGTGGTAAAGTGTGTTGCTCATAAAAAAGACATGGACACTGTATCACTGGGAAATGATTTTGCTGATCGAGTGGCCCAATGGTGCGCCAGAGATCGGTATATCATAAATCCAAAACGAGGGGGGCCAGGAACCAGCTGCCAACTTCAAGTGTTTGAAGAAGTGCCTACATGGGATGAAGTGAAAGAGTGGCAGCAGGCGGCACCTTGGCAAGAGAGAGAGAAGTGGAAGGAAGATGGGTGTAGACCAAGACGTGTGGATGGTGTCATCTTGGGCCCAACTGGTATGCCTGTGTTACCTAGACACTTACTTAGCACAATGGCGAGATTGATACATGAAGGATCACACATTGGTAGGAACGCCATGATTCTAGTGTTCCAACAGACTTGGTACAGTAAAAAGTTCAGGAAAGTAGCAGAGTCCCTCTGCCAGAGGTGCCTGCCATGTCAAAGGATGAACGCTGGCAAAAGAACTTCGGTGGAACTGGGGAAAATTGGGAGGTCAGGGGGTCCCTTTGTGAGAATACAAGTTGATTTCATCACCATGCCACGTTGTGAAGGGAAGCGATATGTCCTTGTCATGGTCTGCCTATTTTCAAAGTGGGTGGAAGCTTTCCCTACTCCCCAAAATGACGCAATGACAGTAGCTAAGTGTTTACTAAAAGAACTGATACCTAGGTTCGGGGTTCCAGTCACTATTGAATCAGATAGAGGCCGACATTTTCAGAATGAGGTGATCGACGAACTCTGTAAGGCCTTTGGAATCACCCAAAAGCTTCACTGTGCGTACCGTCCAGAGGCTTCTGGAATAGTGGAACAAGTAAATGGAACTATCAAAAACAGACTAGCAAAACTGTGTGATGCATCTGGTATGACCTGGGTGAAGGCCCTGCCCTTGGTCCTGATGGGACTCCGAAGTGTTCCTGACCGCAAGACAGGCCTAAGTCCCCATGAAATCTTGATGGGAAGAGTGATGAGACAAGCATGGGTACCAGGAAGCAAACTGTTGAGTATTACTGATGATTTGGTGCTTGAATACTGCAAGAGATTAGGTGACCAAGTGCGTTCTATCTCTCGCCAGATCGGAGAAGACGCCATCCTCAATCCAACGACTCCTCTCCACAAACTGGTTCCCGGAGACTGGGTAAAAATAAAGAAGCATACTCGGAAGAGCTGCCTGGAGCCAAGGTGGGGAGAGAAGCGTCAGGTGATCCTGGTAACAACCACAGCAGTAAAGTGTGCAGGGGTTCCACATTGGATACACGCCAGCCACACCCAGAAGGTATTACCAGACGGAGAGCCTGAAGAAGAAGGGCGTCCAGCAGAGGACTCTGCAGGAGCCAGACCAGAAGTAGCTGACGACGTACAGCCCAGTACCAGTCAAGCAGTGGGATCAGCAGACGTTGGCCCAGGAATAGTTGATAACAAACTGCCAAGAGCCCAGCCTGCTGAAGGGGTCCGAGAAGCTGAGCCAGAAGTAGCTGAAGACGAGCTGCCAAGCATATGGCCAGAGGAGTGGATACCATTGATTGATCTCACCGAAGACCCCATCAGAACAAGCGAACGACTTTGGGAAGGTATAGAGTGGACTAGAGAGGAAAAGCAAGGCACAGGCGAAGAACCTCAGGATCTTGAGATTCACATCAAAACTGAGGAAGGAGAAGGTCAGACAGGGACAGAACAAGTGATTGATACAGAACAAGTGATTGATACTCCTCCACTGACTCCTGATGTCGGGAAGGGACAGACTAGACATAGCGTAATAGTTCGAGCAGAAGAAAATCCAGAGATCGAAGTGCTTGAACAGGATCAGATAGGATTAGAAGAACGTGTTCAGGAAACAGAAACAGAGACACTTGAAAAACAAACACAAGACTGTCCTGAACAAGGCCAGATTAGTAACCAGGCAGAAGAAATAGATGCTAGCCCTGGAAATAGTCAGATAGAAGAGGAAGAAACTGAAACAGAATTGCCACAAACTAATGAAAACAAGAGGGCAAGAGAAGAGAACGAGGTCTCAGTACCAACAAAAAGACTTAAGAAAAGAAAACATATTGAGCCTGGATACATAAAGAAATTGAGACTGAGAATAAAAACAGTAGAAGAAAAACGTGCAGAAGAAAGAAGAAGTGCTCGCATAGCAGAACAACCAGAAGATACCTCCAAAAGAAGGAGTGATCGAATAAAGAGACAAAACAAAAAGTACAAGTCTCCTGAATGGACGCTTGTTTTGGAAGAATTTGAAGATCTTGATATAACTGACGAAAGCGACGGAGAACCCGTCCCTGAGTACTCGGCTGAAGAAGAAGACGAGCCACCGTGAATTTGCACAAAGTAAGCTACTGGTGTAAAGACACAAAGAGGGGTCGAGAAACTTCTTCTGAGCCAAAATGTCTGATTCAAACGTGAATGGTAGACCTAGTTGCAGTCGTTGCAAAACATGCTGCAAGGTATGTGTATGTAGTATAGTTATACTGATATTACTCTGGATAGGACTAACAGTTTTCATTCCTTTTGCGGTGAGCAAAAATACTAATATTGTCCCTACTGAAATTGTAAATACTGACAGTGAGGAGCTGACAACACAGAGTGTAGCAAGACATGAGAGAGCACTTAGACAAACAAATCGAGACTTAGAAGCATCAGATGAGGGAGGACTACATTACCATGGAGTTAAGAATAGAACGCATTTAAATGTTTTCGCAAACTTGTTAATACACTATGTAGAGACTATGGAAATTGAAGATTGCTATGTCTGCATGAAGCTACCTACCTCTGTAGCTGAAGGCGTGACATACCATCACTTGCCTCTGACATATGGAATTTCCTGTAGCATTTTAGCTAGTTTATTTTACAAAAGAGGACCGTTACAGTACTATTACTCAAACAGTGACGTGATCTTTTCTGAACTTCCTATACGTGGGAACTTGAATCCTGTACATACCAAAAGTGACGTTACTCGCTATATGGGCGAATACTTTTTGACTATAGGTAATATAGACCTAGGTGACGCACACAGAGATAACTTGACCTGTTCTTTGCGTGAGCAGGAAAAGATGTTCCTGAACATGGCAGAGAAAAGGAGAATAAAAATAAAAAGAAAGGCAGATGACGAAACACAGAAAAGGCCAAAATGGGCTGAGAACATGGAAGGCACCTCAAATGGTGGAGCGGGTCCTGCTCTGTTGCTGGATTTTGAAAAGAAAGGCAAGCTATGTCTTCACCGCGAGAAGACTAGCTATTATAATAACATTTTCATTGGTTCCAGTGAATGCGAACATAATTACAAGGTAATTGGAGGTTGGGGTTTCAAAAATGGGTCAGAGCCTGTGTTTCCTGGAATTTATTATATATGTGGGGACAAGGCTTATTTTAAATTGCCGGATCACTGGTATGGAAGCTGCTATTTTGGCATTGTCTTCCCGAAAATATACCATGTGAACAAAGTTACTGGAAGCAGTGAAAATACTAATGGCTTAGTGCGTAGTAAAAGAGAAAGCATAGGTGAAATAATGGGTAGTATTTTCAGTGCACTGATACCTGGAGTGGGAGTGGTTCTGAACACTCACAGAATTTGCTAATTGTCCACTATAGTGGATGTGTTGTCTACTGACACAGCTCATGGATTTCTGCTGGTCAATACTGAAATGGTTGCGATCAGATCAATGGTTTTGCAGAACAGACTTGCTCTTGATACCTTATTAGCAAAGGAGGGCGGAGTCTGCCGGATGTTGAAGGCGCAACATTGTTGCACTTATATTCCGGACAAAAGTGTGCAGCTCAAAAGATATGTGAAAAACATTACTAATTTGGAAAGGGAACTCAAACCACTCGAGGTTGACAGTGCCTGGAAGAGACTGGTAGATGGTCTCTCAAATGTAGGTCATTGGTTTGCTAGCTTAGGTAAAAGCTTATTGTTTAAGATACTGATGCCAATTGGAATTATAGGTCTTATCCTATTCTTCATATTTGTCTGTTGCAAATGTCGCAAGCACACCGGAAAGCATCAAGTGAATGCGAGAGGAGTGAAACGAAGTGTGGATGAACTTGAATTAGAGGAAATGAATAATCAGATATACAAAAGGGTGAAGAATTCTCACCCTACCAAAAATGAGAGAGAAAAACTGAACAGCTTGCTGGAAGAGATAGAGCTGTATAAGGTGTGATAAGTTGGCATCTGGTTCCATTTATTTTGTGATGATAGTAAATATCATCAAAGAGGGGATTGATGAAGCAAAGCATCGCATTTGCGACTTGCTTTTGTCATGAACCTCGTCCATGTATAACCAAGTAATAATTTGTACGTCTTACTAACGTTTATTTCATGTTTGAAACGAAATCAATGAAGCTTGCCTATGTGTTTTCCTAATACGATTAATTTGAGTCAATAAAATGGCCGCTGCTTTGAAATAGCTCCTGCGCATGCGTCAGTCACACTCACGTGTCCTGACGTGTTTGCAGGTTTGGAGGGAAATAGTTGCGCATGCGTAATACATAGCTTTGGCAGTAACGTGGTACTGCTCGTGCCATTGCTTTTGTGCCTGTGTATATGTAGCTAACATTTAGACTGCATAAGTATATTTCTTAGTGATAAGTTGAAAGTACAAAACCTATGATGTGTTTCCATATCGTTATTTCCATGTATTAATTTGTTCTCGCTTACTTTTCATGTACCGCGGGAAATGGGGGTCTGACTGAGCCGAAAGCCATCTTGGAGGTCCTTACTGCGCATGACCATCCGCCTGGGGAGAAGTCAACCTTGGCTGGTGGAACTCAGCCAGCTGGCAGGGATGGGCAAGATGCTCCTGAGAACTGACCTGCGAACTCAGCAGGACGGAGTCATGTGTCCCTACTTTGAAACAATGTAAATTGTCATTGTATTTCCCTGGACTTTCTCGTGAGAACCCCAATCTCGCTAGGCGGTACCCAGAGATGTAAAT
Organism: Lissotriton helveticus; assembly: GCF_964261635.1. Classification (NCBI taxonomy): domain Eukaryota; kingdom Metazoa; phylum Chordata; class Amphibia; order Caudata; family Salamandridae; genus Lissotriton; species Lissotriton helveticus. Next base: position 863,466,792 of record NC_136068.1, on the reverse strand, counting down.
AAGGCCTCCAAATAGACTGTTCTGATTGGTGTGTTACCCAAATCCTATCTTAGGACCAATCCAAATTGAGGGATTCTGACACTTTGCAACATTGGGGGGTGGTACACCGTCCCCAAACTGTATATCTACCCTGGGTTCACCTAGGGAAATTGTCCGACTTGTCTGGTTTAGCTGACCTGTCACTGACCCATCGCACTCAATAGGTGACTGAAGATACAGAGCACTGCGGAGTACTCTGTCCGAAATTGACCATAGACTAAGGTTCTACTGAACCTTAAAGTGCTGACGAAGCACTTTGCCGGGAGTTCGCTGACCCAATCGGGGTCTTGATCGATAGCTGCAGAGAGGGTGGAGCGCAGGCGTTGCTTCCAAACTGCGGGTGAGGTCCTGTCCTGAGCGGTCCTGTCCTGAGGGTTTCCTGTCCTGTCCTGGGTGTCCATTCTGCACCTGCTATCCATTGAGGGGTATCCTTCCTTGAGGGTTTCCTGTCCTTAACTGACCCGTGGCCAGGGTTTGGTTTCCACACCAGTCTAGGTAAATATTGTTCTAAATTCTTTGAACTTGCACCTTTCTAATTTTCTGTCTTTTGCTTCAATAAAGACACACCTTTGCATATGTTGATTTTTCCATGCTTTTGCCGCAACTATTGAATCGTAAAGTCATTTGCATATTTTCATAACGTGTTCCCATGTTACCCTATCTGTTAGAAATCATATTTTGCATTGCAGTTTGTCATTTTCTGATATGGTCTAGAACGTCCTTACTTAAACTGTCTAAAGAACTTTTGCCCTAAAATGCATAGCGTTTCCTGTTGCACCCCATATTAGTATTTCCATGATTACCCTGACTTTATTTCTCTATAGTTATGTAATTTTCATCATCTTGATTATCGATTGCCTTATTCTTGTGAATCTCATGCTTTCAGAAAACGAACTTTAGATAAAGATTTTAAAACTTCCAGTTGTCCGTGGTCATTTTACAAAGGTATTGAATGTCATTTTGAGTTGTATTTTGCTGCCTTTCCTTTTACAGCTAGCTCCCTGATCCATTGTGGTCATAGGTACCCGTGTCGTTGGATGGTAAGTCGGGTACACTGAGTAATTACAGTAGGGAATTCACACAAATTGGTAGCAGCCCGTGAAGTCACCCGGTCAATGTATATGGTGAATTGAAATATATGGGCCCGAAGCCGGAAGCGGCGAAATTATTGGTTGGGTGACCTCGCGTGCTCTATCAGGACATATTGCTGAAGGACTTACCAGGACCCTTGCCCTCCTTGCTTCCCTGCCGAGCTGCTGGTTTCCCCCCGCTGCCGCTGCTGTGGCCCTCCTGCGTGGCCGCCGAGTGGGGGAAACTCCATTTACCAGAAGCCCTTCCCGATCACGCCCACACCATCACGCGCCCTGTGGCGCTTAAAAGATCACGCCCATTCCCGCGTCGCGGGACGCGCGCGGGCATCGCCGGGAGAAGCCCGGGACAAAGGTGGGGCCGTCTGTGGCCGTCAGTGGCCAGAGGTGGCCGAGCCACGTTATTTTTGTCTCTGCCTTGTTATCAACTCTGGTCAGTTAATTAATGTGGTTTAATTGTATCATCCTAGTTGTTACTGAGTTGCCAAAGCTTTGTATTAATTGCTTATTTACCGAAGCTAGGCTGTTGTTTGATATTGAGCGTGTCTCACTAACCTCACTTCAGTTTTTCCACAATGGTCCAAAAGAAGACACAGATTACCCCACCTGGGGTATCAGCGGCCACAAAGTCAACAGTCACGACCATGGACGCTTTTTTAACCAGGGCAGCATCTGTTATTGATAAGGAGATTGAGTTGGTGAATAGGCGTCTCTCTAGCTCTCCGGCGAATAGCCCCCATCCCCTTTGGGAAAATCCTAACGTAGATGCCTCAATAAACGTCCCACGTTGTGGGGGTGTAAGTGGGGATTTAATGGGTCCTGATATTGTCTGAAATTATATCCACAGATACGGGGGAGGTGGTACCACAGTCCCTGTACCCAGCAATAACCATTGTTAGTAAAGGAGGTCCCTTAAATGCTGATAATCTGGGGAAAGGTGGGAAGACACCCGTAGTGCTACCTGAGGACCCAAATGTCCACAGCTTTCTCCCATCCCCACTGCCCAACGGGACCGGTTGCCACGCTGGCGGCCTCAAGAGGAAATGTAAGGCAAATACGGGTCAAGCAAAAAAAAAAAAAAACAATGAAAAGCAGGCACCCATTATAGTAGCAGGGGGGGTATCAGGAAATGAGAAGTATTTGCTGGACACCTTCAAATTAGTTCTAAGCACCGCACTGGAGGAAAGGTTAGCCCCAATTATGTCGAAGCTGTCTGAGATAGAGCTCAGGCTTGAATCAATGAAACAGTCCCCACAATGCCACCCTGTTGCCGCAAATAATCCTCCAACTCTGCATCCTCAACCCAATCCCGTAGTAGGCCCCACACAAGTACCATATAACCCCGAAATTGCTCCAGAAACAAGCAATAATAACAATCTCAGGAGTTGCCAGGGTATTTGATTACAGGAGCATGAGTTGAGGGGTACTTCTGAGGGCATGATAACAAACAGGCAGACCATAAGGACATCGGAAAATAACCCATCTCAGGGCCCACGGTGTGATAGCGGTGAAATCTATGGCAAGACAAGTAGTAGTGGGCGAAACTCCGAGGTAATCGATCTGCCTCCTCAATCTACACCACTGGAGGTTATCCTGGGTAATTTGCCACCTCTCCAACAAGGCTCTACAGAGGCCTTCTATCAGCTTAGGAATAAGGTGACCCGCATAAGGTGACCCGCTGGTTATCCGGTAACACCTCAGTGGGTCCAGAAGTAGGTCGCAACATTATCATGGTGCGACGTGTGGGCTGGGTGGGAATCTTAAGAAAGCTAGGAGGTGGTGACTGTATAATCATGAATTTCAACGACCATTTGATCGTCGAGAACTTATTTCGAGAGACACATGCAAGAAAGTTTAACATCAGATCTGGGATACAAATGCTCCCCCTGGGCTTCTTTTACCAACCTAATCCCCCGAACAATTTTAATTTTTACCCACACGCCCATAAGCGCATGCATGGCCCCCAGACTTGATAATAGATTAAATAGTCATAACCACCAGCTCGCCCATATGACATCGGATAACATCTGAGGGGATCACTATGGTTTACCAACTCCGCTAGTGACAAATAGATTCTCAGCTTTGTCCTCATTAGAAGACTGTGACTGACTAAAGGCAACTATATACCCTAATGATTTGTCACCACCCACCGAAAATCAGCATATGGAGGGAGGTCCATCAGATCAGATCTCAGTCAGGGGGAACGTGACTGTATGTAATAAGGGCCCATAAGACACCCTGCCCGTGGTCCCATCTAGTCTAACGTCTTATAATATAATATCGTGGAACATAGCTGGTTTGGCAGGGAAGGCTGAAGATCCAAAATGGGTAGAGTTTATAAGGACCTTTCCGATGATTTGTCTGCAAGAGACCTGGATGGTGGAAAGTGACACATTTTTAGAAGGTTAAAAACCTTATTTGTGCCCGCAGAACCGTCACGTAGCGGTAGAGCGAAAGGGGGCATGGTAATTTATATTGATATGGCCTTGAATTGTGTTGCCAAATTAATAACTTCTGACAACACTAACATCCAAGCTGTTACCCTTAAAGATGGTGCTCCTGATTAATTTCTACAATGCTGTAAATGCCAGAGGTGAATGCAGGATTAATGAACTGGGCAACTTTATCAGATCAAATTGTGCTAGGGATTTCCACCGGCTTTTGATTATGGGGGACTTCAACCTGCATCCATGCGGGAATCCAATGCATAGAGCTATGGGAGCACTGGGATACCATAGGATGGAGGGACTTCATTTTGAGCATTCAGCCAGGGGAGACATGCTGAACCATCTACTTAATGAATTTGATCTGTTTTCAGCCATGTCAGCGGTGGACATTTGCAGTCACCAGTTTGTCCCAACATTCAAAGGTCGCTCCGGGGGGTCCTTCATTGACCACATCTTGTTTTCTAATGGCCTCCAGTCCACTATATCGGGCTTCAAAATTGAAGAAAGTATATATAGTGACCATAATCCAGTCTGTATCTTCTTTGATGGTAATCTTTTAAACCTACGGGAAAAGCTGTTAAACCGGGGAGTACTGAAAAGCACAGATGGAAGGCGCCGACTTAAATGGTCAAATGTGAACTCCGACCAATTATATGACAGGATCCACAAAACTTGTGACCCAGAGTTAACATTGTGTGCGTCTTCCACATCTCTCCCACCTGACATTTTGCTAGCTTTTGAGAGGATTACCACTAAAGTAGGATCCATGCTAACTATCCCGATATCGGGGCCTTTGCACAAAGACCCGAAATGGTTTGATCAGACCTGTTCAAAAGCTGCCCAAGCGCTAAAGGCAGCACTGAAGATTAGCCCTAGAGATCCGCTGTTGATCCGGACATTACGCCAGACCTATAAAAAGGTCTTGGCAAAGCAAAAAACAGATATAAAGGATAAAGTCTGGCAAGAACTTCTAGACCCAAATATTCTGGTAAATAGTGAGAGTTTCTGGGGAATCATTAATAGACCACTGTTTGACAGGGCAGGGGGGCAGGCAGTAAACACTAACATCACTGAAGATGACTGGGTGTCCCATTTTACTTCCATTTTTAGTAGTAATACTCCACAGTCAGAATCTTACAGCGGTGGCCAGGCTCAAATTTCCCCCCATTTTACACCGAATGAGGTTGAGAAAGGCATCATAGGGCTGACAAGTAACAAAGCTCCTGGCCCTGATCGCATGCCCCCGGATCTTTTCAAATCCAAAGTATCGCTATGGGCGCCGGTTCTGACTGCTGTGCTTAATGCAGCCCCTGAACATGGCTGCCCAAGGTCCTGGGGTATCTCTACAATTGTGCCAATATTCAAGAAAGGAGACCGTAACAGTACAACCTGTTACAGGCCGATATCCCTCATCGATTCTGTGTTTAAGGTCGTGGGAGGTGTAATCTTGAACAGACTGACATCATGGGCCGATGCAAATAGGGTCATCTCTAGAATACAGTATGTGTTCCGGCCAGGACATTCTACATTGGCACAATGTCTCAATCTGTATGCAGTCCTGGGGAAGTACACTATAGCAAGGCGGGGCACTGTTTACATGGCGTTCATGGATCTTTCCTCCGTGTTTGACTGTGTGGAAATTGTGGGAGTTCATGGGCGCCATGGGGGTCGAGTCGGCACTGGTTAACTTCCTGAGGGACCTGCACCGGGACACAAAGGCCAATGTAAGATATTCACAGGACCTTAAGGTATCTAGGGATTTTGGTGTTCATAGAGGTGTAAGGCAGGGGTGCATCCTGGCCCCCTTTCTTTTTAACTTATATATTAACGATTTAGAAGAGTGCCTGGTTAGCACTGGAGTAGATTACCCTTATGTTGGCGAAAGGGGTCTACCAGTTCTGCTATATGCGGACGACGACGTCCTCCTAGCAAGAACTGCTAGAGGTCTTCAGTCTCTATTAAGTGCCTTCCATAGTTTCATGGCTGCCCGTGATTTATCCATTAATAACAGCAAATCTTACATAATGCAGGTGGGGCGGCATACCAAGAAACAGTACCCTTTTATGGTTAATACAGAGAAGGTACCTAGGACCAAGACATTCTCCTACCTGGGAGTCTTATTTGACGACCAGTTAAAATGGGGACCGTTGCTGCAGAGGAAAAGGGGAGAAATCATACGGGCTAACACTGCTATTTTTAATTTTGCAAAGAAAATGGGCAAGCGCCTGATTGTAGCTTTACTAAAAATCTACCAGGCAAAAAGCGTCGCAATAGGCAGCTACTGCAGTGAACTCTGGGGGCATGTGGCGGCTGATGGTATAGGGGTGGTTGAAAATAACTTTCTAAAACAGCTCTTGGGGGTACCAAAAGGAACCCCATATCAAATAGTCCATGAGGAAACTGGTACTTCGTTTATCAACGATATCATAGCACTTCGGCCATTAGTTTTTTGGCTAAAGTGCTGGCTTAGTAAAGACCTGGTCCTAAATCACCTGCTCTTAAAAGATGTTCTGACCATGGATCATATGCTCAAAATTCCATGGTTAAAATATCTAAAAGATTGTTTTTCTGCATTGGGGCGTCCGGACCTTTTTCTGAATCCGGCCTCGATTGCTCTTACCGATGTGGAATTTGTGAAGAAAACTTTTACCTCTCTAAGGCAATTGAATCGTGATAAGCCTTATCTTACATGGTCCATATCGGGATATGAGCGATTTTTGTTGATAAGGTTCCGGCTGGACTGCTACCATCTTTTATTAGCTGTCCTGAGGGGCTTTCATAGAGGCCAAGTGTTACCGTCCTGCGGCTGCGACAATGAGTCTCCGCAGGAACTGGTACACTTTTTAATTGTTTGCCCCCTTTATTAGATGCCTCGGAGGTTTTTCCTAAAGCCCCTTTTTAAAGCACAGAACTTTACCCAGGTGCGCCCAGCCCTCTGTTATCTACAAATGTTGAAGCCTGAAAGCACTTTATTCTTGATTGGCTTTTTAAAATCAGCCTTAAAATGTAGAAACAGTAGGGTGACTTAATTATATGCCAAATTGCTGCTATTTCCATATTTGTCTTTTAATGGCTGTTTCTCCCAAACACATTAAAAAAAATTCTTATTATACGGGAATGTTTTTAAATGTACAGTTTTTCTTTTTGTTTAAATTTCACGTTTTATCTATGTATTATATTGACTGTGGTAATATTGCTTTTATGGTTTTCTATTTCAAAAACCGAATAAAGTATATATTGAATTGAATGTGGAAACTTCCTTATTCCCTGGAGGTTTTCCCAGCAATTGGTCATCCAAGGTATGTTCATTGTCCAATGGGAAACTGCAACTATACTCCCAACTTTTCTACTGAATGTATTTAAATCTTGACAGTTTCCCTCTGGTAAGTTGGTTCAGTTCTGCCCAAGGTAAAAAAAAAAATCGCCATTTTGGGTGAGCTCTCCCCAGCTACAAACTCCATCCTCTCTCAAGGGGAGAGCTAACTTGTTCTTGAGACAGTCGGGGGTCCCTGGGGAGTCTCATACCGGGGCCAATTTGGAATAGTAGCTTAAGCTTATAAGGCACCTGATTCTAAACCATTTTTTCGCAATGGCCTGTAGTACTTTCAGCTTGATCTTTTTAAAGTACCTGGGGTCACCAAACTGAAAAAGGAAACAAGCAGTACTTAATTTAGCTCCCTTTAACATCACCTTAAACAGAACCCCCAGATCCAAGCTATCCGGGAAACTAAACATCATTCTAGAATGTGAGATCTAAAAGGCCTCCTCGTAATATTGGATGTCTGGCAAGGCTAGGCCCCCCTTCTCTCTTTTTCACCGTAGCTTCTTCCAAGAGATTCTCACCCCCTTTAAAGCCCAAATGAACGCATTAATGGCCGGCTGAATTCTGATTAACTGGTATTTATCAAAATGCAGAGGAATTGTGCTGAACAGAAAGGTTATCATGGGCAAAATTATCATCTTTATTAAATTCACCCTCCCAAAGATTGTTAATGGTAAATGCACTCAGCTCTTCATTATTCGGACACACTCTCTTTTAATGATATCCAGGTTCACTCCTGTTATTTTATCAACCTCTTGTACGATTTTTACACTCAAGTATCTCAATTCCTTTTAAATTGAAGGGCACTCATCTTCGCAGTTCCTTGCCATCACTTCTGTTTTCCCTGCGTTAACTTCATAACCTGACACCCTTCCAAATTCTGCGGCAATATGAAGGATGATCGTTATAGCAGATGAAAGATCAGATGTATAAATCATTAAATCATCTGCATAAAGCGCTGTCTTTTTCTCCCAGTCCTCATAAGAAAATCTAGGGATGTCCACTGCTTTCCTGATTTTTTGTGATATGGCTCTATATATAAATTAAACAGGAGCGGAGCACGGGGACAACCCTGTCTAGTACCCCAGGATAACTGGAAGGACTCCGTCAGATTACCATTGACAAGTATCTTAGCTGTTGGGTTCTGATACATTAGCTGCACAACTTTACAAAAAATTATCACCCAAATGATACTTTTTCAATATGGTCGCTAAATATGACCAATTAACTCTATTGAACGCCTTTGCGGCGTCTAAAGTCACAACTGTCAATGGTATAGAGTAGGTCGAGGCCAAATCAACTGCTCCTATTAGACTGTGTGTTAACTCATAAAGCTGCCTACCCTTCAATAAACCCTTTTAGTCACCATGTACTATCCCTCCTATAACTTTATTTACCCTCTCTGCCAGGATCTTTGCAAAGATTTTATAATCTGCTTTAAGCAGAGACATCGGCATGCACGACTCGCACCAAGCTGGATTTTTTCCTGGTTTTTGTATGAGTGCTAATATTGCTTTGCCCCAAGAATTAGGTGTCTGTGTGGAGTCCCTAAGGATGCCATTAAACATCAAAGTGATGTAGGGAATGAGTTTCTCCCCCAGAATTCTGTAGATTTCTATTGGTACCCATCAGGAAAGGCCGCCTTCCCCCTTTTACTTGTCTTCATGGCACTCTCTACCTCCTCCTGAGTGATTTCCTGGTTCAACATTTCTTGCTCCTCCATATCTAGTGGGTGAATTACATCTGGCCCAACCGCTGATTGACCTCGCCCTCCGACACTATCTGATCTTCCATATAGAGTTTATGGAAGGGTTTGCTGAAGGCATCTTCAATTTCCAACTCGTTCGTTAATATCACCCCATTCTGTACCCTCTCAATTGCTTGTTTTATTTCTTTTTTTAAACTTTATTTACCGCTTTAGTACATTTCTGCGATACAAACATGAGTGCTCACTGTCATTGTTACATTGGCTTAATAATACAACAGTGTAGGCCATATAAAAGCCAGAATGTCAAGAACAAAATAAAAAGTAAGTAATGAGCAAGGCTTGCAAATGTAATCCCGGTGGCAGGGTCGCGTCATACAGAGGTTGTCCCCAACAGCTCGCCGCCCATCCCTCCCGCCAATAGAACCAATCCAAATATATGCTTACACTCAGGAAAACAAGACTCGAGGGTCAGCCTGGAGGCGTTAGTAAACAGGTGATTGTGGTGCAAAAGGCGAATATCCCACTCCAGTTGGAATAATGCCCTGTTCAAGTTGAGAGTCAGTGGTACAATGGTCTGCCTCCATATAGGCCCTGAATGTCCCCCAAATGTCTTTGGGCTGGGAGGATCGAGGCAACGTGGTAGAGTAAATTTCACTGTTGGTGTTGCAGAATGCTAGGCTGTTCAGCCAACCCCGTAATGTGGGAATTGTTTTTCGGCCCCAGTGTAGTGCGATTTCTCTTTTGGCTAGCAGCAAACTAAGGGTGGCGAACCTCCGAATTCGTTTGGGAAAGTTTACCACATAGCCTAATAATGCAATCTCAGGAGTGGGAATGAGGATCAGTTCAGTCATATCCCAGAGTGTCTTGTGCACAGCCTCCCAGAACGGCTGTTGCTTTGGACATGTCCAACCACACATGAGGTGGACGAAGTCCGCGTATGGGGCATTTAATTTATCACAATTATGTGGTCTGGAAGGATCAAGTCTATGGGATCTGGCCGGAGTGATGTAAATTCTGCGCAGAAACTTAAAACGGAGCAGCTTGTGCCGGCTATTTAAGGAGACTTCATTTGTTACCGTGCAACATTTGGCCCATTGGTCGTCTGTAATGGGGTGTCCTAAATCAACTTCCCAGTCTTTGCGAATTTTGTCATCATTGACTGGAATAATATCAGAGCAAGCCTTGTATAGTTTAGATATAAGATGTATACCTCCTTGACTCTCGATGATCATGGACAGGGGGCGAACAAATCTGGTTTAATGGGAAAACCAGGCAGAGATGCCCATAGTGCCGAACGGATTCACCCCATAACGAAGCAATCCATAAAGGTGGCACCATGGAAACAGTCCTCGTCCGCAACAGAGAAGACATGTCCATCAGGGTACAAGTCCCCCGCTTTAGTGATGGCAAATTTAGCTAAGGTGTGCTGTACCAGTCTCTCTCCCGTGATCGGTAGCCAGTGGGCATTGGGAAGAGTCAGTGCCGAGGAGTTCAGTGTGGATGTGCCAGTGATCTGTTTCAGTTACTCCCACGCCCAGCTAGTGGTAGAGACCATCTGTATGTCATTAGGGTCTCTAGGTATGCCCTTGGGTAATACCGTTGAGAGCTTATCAGGCAGTACAAAGTCTGCCTCGGGATGGAGATATGGTATCCTAGTGTCGGGGTGGAACTAAGCGAAGGCGTAACTGTATTGGACCACTAAATAGTACAGCTGAAGGTCAGGCATTCCAAACCCCCCTCTTTCATACTTAAGGGTCAGTACTTGCCAGCTCACCCGGGGCTGTTTACCTCCCCAGACCAATTTGATAAGGTGTGAGCGTAATGTTAAAAATTAACTGCAGGGGGGGTTTTGCGGATGTTGTTGAGGTATAAAAATTTAGGGAGCACAACCATCTTGATGATTGCAACTCTACCAGCGATAGATAGTGGTAATCACAACCATCGCTCCACTTGCGCCTCCAGGGCGTTGATAGCTTGACCATAATTTAGGTGGTTGATGTGGGCTGTCTCCAAATGTATATGAATGAGCAGATACTTAACGGAGTCAGTGCACCATTCAAGGGGGAATTCACATTCCCACTGTAGCGTGCTAGAGGTTAAAGGAAAAATAACTGATTTACGTCAGGTAATGTCTCTCTGTGGGCATTTGAGGACTGCCTTATCAGTTGGCTGCCTCCTGGAATTTCATTATCTTGGTCGCACCCGATTCAAATTTAGACGTTGTTTTCACAAGGTAGCAATTGCTGTATGGGTTATTCATCAAGGACAATAGAAAACTAGAATGATCTCAACCTCAAGAACTTTCGATTCTTTATGCAAAACATGTGGTTTTGAAGCAGCCACGAGAACGCAGACCCCTTGCCTGGCCGGCCGATACCTGTCCATCCTAGGCCCACGCCTCCACCTAAGGGCTGGGTGCATCGTTTTGAACATCATTTGCGGTTATTCTCTAACACAGACTTTGTGAGATATTCCATCCATCTTTAGTCTTCAGACTCTTTGGTCCTATCATCCCGTTTTTGATTATCTGCATTGATAAATTCATCTCTTACGATACTCAAGCGCTGTTAGGCCCCATGGACTTTTGATACGAATGTACCTTCATGCCCTGAAGAAGGTGTTACCCCGGAGAGGGGTCGGGAGCACCGAAACACGCATTGGCGTGTTTTGATTTTTCTTGTCCCTTACATATGCACTTTATTGCCTGATTTATGGAAAACAAACCAATGTTAACTCAGTTTATGCTTTCAAATTAATCTCATAAATATTAATTGTAACTTCCTGATGCTGAACGCTTTAAGCAGTGGACTGTACATCAGCAATCAGATTGCTTTATGAAAGAGATTTTTGTCCAATCTTTGTACATGTTTAGGGATGCTGTATCAGAATCAGATACAACAATCTTTGATGAATGTTTAGTGTGGGTTCACGGTCTGAATGTGTTTATATGAATGTGAGATTGCATGAATGTTGTATGAAAAGTTGTCCATGGAAATTTTCATAATTAAGGGCCAGTATCATTGTGGTATATATTTTATTATGTAAAGAATTGATTCCTGTATTGATTTGATGTCTTTGAACAAATAGCAAGATCAAAATAAAATGCTGTTTCAATAATTGATTCATATATTTTGTTGTGCTAGCAAATGGCTTAGCCTGAGTGATATATTAATCCAACGCCTTAATTGCGGCCCTATAAACAAATAGATAGAGCAGCTTGTTGAATTTTGATACCTTTACGCCAGTTGATGCCCAGGCCAGAATGTTGCCCAAGTCAAATTATTTCCCTTATAAGGGATTCCAGCCTTGTCGAGTAACATGGAATAGAGAAAATGGTCAGGAGAGGGTACCGTTCAGGCGGAGTCTCGCTGTGTGGCGACTGTACAATAATTCAGTGGTGGCAATAAATCCCATAGGCATCCCCATGCGGCGCATAATGGACACAAAAAAGGGGCACTCTAGGGAGTAGAACACCTTATAATGTTGTATAGCTCCTATATATCCTTATATCGTGTTAAGTTAGCATAGGTACATTTGAGATTTAAACGCCATTTTTCCTTTCTTGCAACTTCTGCACACAACCCTTAATTGTTGACTTAGCTTTCAACCTAGTGGTTTGCCGTGGTGTATGTGAGAATAATATGTTATTGCTCTGATATCAGTTTTGTTTAATAAACCATGTCTGCACGGAGAGTGCTGAAGTTTCAGGAGCAACACGATAAGTAATTGTTATGAGGTCTGATCTCCACGCCTTCATAGTCATAACACAAGTGCAGCCTTTGCCAACTTGGGCTTGAGGCGGGATTGATATTGCTTTGCACGAGAATTTGTTAACACACTTGATGCGGTGCACCTGCAGAGAGAGCTGGTGTATGCTGATGTGATTCCTTCATGCTAGGACACTAAGGTATGGGCCCGCCCTAAAACAACCCAAAGAGACCTTCTTAGCTAATAATATAATATATGTGTTAGGGAGGGTGAGATATAAGTGTTGTTAACTCTTATTCATTACAGCATGTTAACATGCTGTCACCATTCGCTTTTTATGTCTTAGTAACTATGCTGATAATTTTGCTACTGATAATAAGTATACTTGTATTATCTAAGATACTGCGCCTGAGAAGACGGCATTAGTAAATAAACATTTCAAATGCACATGTGTCTTCTTTACTCCATGTTCTGGTTTGTAATGATAATATAACGAAAGAGTGTTCATGAGTCCCACGTACCCTGAGGTACTGTAAGTTCATGTTCTGGTTTGTCTAAACATTGGAAGTTTGATATGTCCAATGAGACACTGTACCTAGCTCGGTAAGGGGTGAGTTGGTTGCTAAGGTAAGTTTTGGGACACCCTAATTTGCCGAGGTTCCACTCCTCTGTGCACAGTTCTGTGTGAGTACAGAAACCCTGCGACATGGCGCCCAACGGTTTCGGTGGTCTTATATCATGACACTCGAGTAGTTTATCGTTCATGCCTTAACCCCTTCACATCCGTTTCCGGAAAACGGGGTGTCGGTGAAACCTACCTATTTTTTGAAATAGGTCTTTATTCAAGCTTGATTCTTTCTTAAACGGTTTCTTTGAATTACTACCCAGTTGTGCTACAAAGTATTCTTTGTGTTTTCTTGTTTCCAGTGTTGTCATGGCGGCGGTGGCTATTGCGCAGCATAGTCGCGTAGCGGTTCGCAACCATCTTCAGACGTACCAGGTCCCAGTAGATGGGATGGCTGTGATTTTCGTGGTATGTGCAGATCCGGCGTTTCCTTACGAGTTGTTTTACTCTTGGGTTACGTTTCCGGCTGTGGACGCTAATTCTGGTTTGTTCCACTCCTACACCGCCTCGGATGTCCCGGCTGAGTATACGCCGTACAGGGCATTGGAAATACCTATTGATCATTGGCAGCATCGAGTTTGGTTTGATGGCGCCCTACCCCACTCTTTGTCCGCAGCGAGGTTAGGTCCGCTCTCAATTCCAGGTACGAATTGGCCTGCGTTGGGTGGCTTTACCCCGCACCCGAATCACGGGGCTTGTACCCTAGCAGAAATTCGCAGGCTACATGTTGTTTCCATTTCCGTGATTCGTGCTTTAGTGCAATACATCGGTCGACATCTTCCTGGTGGTCCCCAGGGGGGTGCGGCCGCTCCCGTGGATCGAGGCGGAATGCGTCTCAATCCAGTGATGGTTAATTCGGTTTTTGGTGCGCGTCCAGTTGACAACGATGACTTCCCATTCTGGCTAGCAGAGAAGTTTGATCAACTTGAGGCGGTTTTTCCGAATTCTACTCCTGCTGATAAACATAGAATGTTAACGATTACTCTACCGAAGGATATAACTCCTGAACTTGTTGACTGTGAAAGCTGGGGAAAAACATTTGCGGCAGTTTATACAAGGTGCTTCGGCACCCCGTCTATGACTGCCCTGCCTGAAATCATTAGACGTGTTCAGAATGATCACGGTCCAGAGGCAGCGGTTGAATTGGGTATGCGCCTGTGTGGTTCTTTTGAGATTGTAAGTGATCTCATTCTCTCCAATGTTAAAGGAGATGCAGTTAACTTTCAGGTGTCGAATGCTTTGGCTGCTCTGCCCGATGCCGACAAACCCCGCCAGTTAGCAAAGATTGTGGTGGCCGCTTATAAGACAATTGGCCGCACAAGTAGAGGTCTGAAATATTTTCCAGTAAAGGAGAAAAAACAACCTCAGGGACAATCTGCAGTGACAGATGTCCAGACCAAGTCCAAAAAACAAAATTGGCCTAAGAAACAGACACAGGGGAAGAAGAATACACAGACTCAGGATTCTTTTCCTGCAGTACAAGCACCTGCGCCGACAGAAAAAGTTTATGATTTGCGCGATCGCGCGATGATTAAATCACCTGATCGATTTCAGGGTTCTGATCAACGCTCTCCTCGTTCCTTTCAGGAAACATCGGCCCCGAAGACCGGTGGAGGAGGAGGGGGTGGACGTGGACGTGGTGGCCAACAAGGACGTGGTCAGTCCCGCCAGACGGACGGCGCAGTGAAGCAGGAGGATTCTACGCCTAAGCGTCCGCAGTTTGCGAAAAAGAAAGTCGCAGCCTTAACAGCGCATAGATATGCCACAGATAGTGAGAACGCGGCTTCGGAATCTGACGTGGGCTCTGACCTTGCTGGACAGCGCGGCGGAGATTACCATAGTCAGAGAGGCGCTCCGTCCACTACTGAGGGTGACAGCGACTGAAGTGTTTGTTGTAATAGAAACAGCCGATACGAGATTAGCTCCCCCTGAAAGACTTTTTGAAATTGTCCTGTTAATTGAAGGTGACATACAGCGTACTGTCAGAGGGGTGTTTTGGGAGAACCTTTCGTCTACGTACGACATTTTGCTTTCCGAGGCTGACTGGCCCCCACCTTTTGTGCTCGCAGCGCCGCGAGGGGAGGAGGTAATCCTTCCCAGTTTCGCGCTCATTGTCTCGACTGAGCATGCGCAGCATTTTGCAGAAGAGTGGGCTCGGGCTCTTGCACCGGCTCTCTACCGCAACCAATGTGGTTGGGACAAATTGTCCCCTTGCCACGAAATTCCTTTGCGGTCTGAGCCGCAGCCTCAGCCTCAATATCCCATACGGCGTGAAGCTAAAGCAGCCGTCGCAGAAATCCTTGAACAATTGGAATATCAGGGAGTTATTGAAACGTGTGTGTCACCAATGAATAATCCCCTTTTTACTGTGACCAAACCTGACGGATCATATCGTTTGGTATTGGATTACCGGCATTTGAACTCGCATTGCCGTAACTGTGCAGTACAGAATACTCACGGCTCTGCCCTAGTGGATAGTCTAGTGCGTAAGCGCTTCAAGACAACGCTTGACATTTCCAATGGTTTTTATGCCCACAGACTGGATGACTTTAGCTCCCAGTGGACAAGTTTTACGTCCGCTGGGGTGCAAAAACGCTTCCGGCGACTCCCAATGGGCTACAAAAATAGTCCTGGAGTCTTCACCTCCAGAATAGTCACTCTGTTGGAGGGAATCGATCCAGATGCATGTTCTTATGTAGATGATATTTATCTCACAGACGACGAGATTTGGATGCATCTGTGTCGAGTGAATTCCATAATTTGTACCTTTGCTGATATGGGTTACAAATTTAATTTTGCAAAATCGCACATTGCAGAACACACGGTGTTGTTCCTCGGCTATGAGCTGAACAATGAAGGTAGAGGTTTGGCTCCTCACTTCTTGGAGAAATGCGCACAATTGCGCGCTCCTACAACACTGAAAAAATTACAGTCTTTGCTGGGTTTTTTGAATTTCGGCAGAACTTACATTCCGGAATATGCCCAGCGTATCAAGCCGTTGTATGCTTTGATACAACCAACTTTCTCAAAATCATGCTGGCTGCCTGAGCATTCAGCCATTTTGCAATCCTTGCAGGCTGATCTGCTCGCTTCTAAATATTTACTGACTCGTGATAACCACACCAACCTAGTAATAAGAATAATTCCTGGGACGGTGGGTTTCACATACCTCACTTTTAATGAAGGTGACACAGTACCTATTGCTTACAAGTCGCACTTGTACACTTCGGCTGAGTTGCGGTTTCCCACAGTGGAAAAGGTTTTAACTGCTGTACAGATGGCAATTCTTAAGGAACGAGCACTGTCTCAGGGGAAACGCATGCTAGTGGTAACACCCTGTCCTCATTTGGAGGCAGTCACGAAAGCCAGTGTACCAAATTCAAAAGCTTTGCACCCTCGGTGGATTCAGTGGGCTGCGTCATTGTCATCCACGGATGTCATGTTTATTTTTGACGCCTCCTTACGGTCGCAAGAGTACTTGCAGTATGAATTCGTTCATCCTGCTCCTCTGGCTATGCGACCTTTGGAGGACTTCCATTGCATCATTTACACTGATGGGTCGGCGCAGGTTGCGCATGGCTCTAAACATGCCTACGTTTCCGCATGCGCCATTGTGGTCGGTGCTATGTTGAATGATGAGTTCATTTCCAGGGAGGTGCACACGATGCCCCTGGGCGATTGCACCGCACAATTGGCAGAGCTTCGTGCTCTATTACTAGCGTTAGAGTACGCGGATCCAAGTGTTACAACTCTGATTGTAAGTGATTCTTACTACTGTGTTCAGTCTTACAATGAAAACTTGTTCTTTTGGATTCAAAATGATTTTCATGATTCCAAGGGTAGCACAATAAAACATAAAATTATCTGGGTTCGAGTGGCAGAGCTTAAGGCTAAGTTGCCACTCGTTTTTGTTATTCATACTCTCGGTCATCAGCGCGTAGGAGTTCACGCTGTTGGCAACTCGCTTGCTGATGAGGCAGCGAAATCAGCAGTATCTACATACTTAGTTGCAGCAGTTACTAGGTCTAAAACCAAGATTGATAGCGACATCTTGGCAGCGATTGCTGCCTCTGAGAAGGGAAGTAAACATCCTGCGGGATTCCCTTCGAAGTATAAATACCACTTAAGTCCCGAAAAGGTTCCTTTTGTGACAATTCCTGATGTTGGGGAACGGCTGATTCCCAACTCGGATCGCAGAGCAGACTTGATTACAGCGGCTCATGAAGGTGTGGCGTCTGCGCATGCGGGCGTCTCGGCCACTGTAACTCAATTACAACTACGTTTCTGGTGGCGGGGACTGTACAAACAGACGTGTGATTATGTCCTTCTGTGTGACATATGCCAGCAGATTAAACCTTCCACTGCTACGCGTCCGCCACAGACTCAGTTGTACATTTCTAATAAACCGCTAGGCTGTGTTTATTTAGATCACTGCGGTCCTTTTTCATCTGATACTGCATATAAGTACATCTTAGTAGCAGTTGACTCATGCACACGCTTTGTGTGGGTATGGCCACATCGCAGCGCTGATTCACGGACTGTCATTAGAGATTTGCGTATCTTTATAGGGATTTTTGCCTGTGGTACCTTCCATTCGGATCAGGGTCCGGCTTTCGCCTCTAAGGCGTATAAGGATGCCATGTCTTCGATGGGGGTCCAAGTCAAGTTTTCGTCACCCTACAGACCTGAGGGTAATAGTGTAGTTGAACGAATGAACCGTGATTTAAAGCAATCTTTGACAGCCCGAGTTATAGGCACTGGCAGAAACTGGCTGGCTCACCTCTATGGCGTGCAGCGTGCTCTTAATAATCTCCCTAGAAGGTCTCTGGGTGGGCGGACCCCATACGAGATGCTCTTTGGCATCAAGATGTACGTCCCTGACCTTGACGGTCTAGACTTGGTGGTTCGCGCCACTTGCTTTGACGCAGATGAACATTGCAATGTTTTACAGAATCTACAAAAGACCAGAGACAGTCTTGCAAAGGAACATTTGCCCTCCACGTCGGATGATGCGTTGCAGATCCCGGTAGCTGGCTGGTTACCTCAAGTTGGCGAACTGGTTCGAGAGAAGATCGATAACAAGAAAGAATTTGGTCCTTCCTATCGAGCTCCGGTTCCCGTCCTTGGAGTGAAGGGCACAAGAACAGTCATTTTACCACCACTTCCTGGTCGTAAGGAAAACAGGTTTATTTCAATTGACAATGTCAAGATACACAGAGTGGCCGATTCTTCTTAGCATGACACCGTCTGTTTCCTGTCCTTCCATTGTGAGAAATTCAGTTATGCCCACTGCTTCTAATATTGAACCTGAAGTGGCCATCGAATTACCTGCTGTTTCCAGTCCATTATTAAATAATTTACCCGGAACTAACGTTGATGAGTTGGACTATACATACCCCACTGATTTGTCCATGCCTGACCTGCAAGCTCGTTTAGCCACGGAATCCAGATTTTCATTTGACTCTGCTTCCCTTGCCTCGAAAAAACCCTCTCAAATTGCAGTATATGCTAGCCTGTTTAAAAAACATTTTTTGATACCTCCTTGGACATACATTTGGCTGGTCCTTTTTCGGTTTACCTTTTTATGTCAATTGGTTTTGTGTTTTATTTTTTTCGAATTATGAATGGACACTATGTCGAGGAGAGAACTTGCATTACTCATTTAAATGGAACTTTGGCCCCACTTTCCTCTTCACATTCTACACACAGATTAAAAAGAGACTTGACTTTGGTTAACATCACAGCATGGCCTGTTCTGGATGGAATCGCGTGGGATGCAGTTCGTTTTCAGATTCATGGCCCAACGGAAGTCGTTAATGTTCCTAATGTACTAAGAGTGAATATGGGGGATGTGGTGAAACAAAACATTCGGTCTGATGATTGGGATGTTAATGCTGTGGAAAGTTTGTTTTCTGATTTGAAATACTATGCTGCTTTTGATGCTGAGGATTTATATTTAGAATCTGCTAATTATGGTGAATTGTTCTGTTACCAACATTATGGCAATCACTTCTTACACAAAACATCTTCCCGAAGGGATGCTGTTAATTTTACTCAGTGGGAACATTGCCCGGCACCTACACAAGGGAGTTCAGAAACGTTTCTTAAAAAGTATACTTATTTCACTGACTTTAATCAGTCCAATCCCGAGTCCTTTTATTTTAAATTTCACAAACAGCCACTGTCCAAGGTTAGACTTACCGATACAAAATTGTTGTATTCGAAGGCCTTCCTAGATCAATTAGTTACTGGGGGCTATGAGTTATGGAAGGAAACAATAGACCTTAAATCGGTTTGGGGTTCAAGGTCCTGGCAGGTACGAGGCACTGAGGCTTTGCACCGTGCATGTCTCATCCCGAATCATATGTTGTTTTCAAATGAAACCATTTCCCAGACCACATGCTTTGGATTGGCTACATCTAAAAGGTTAAACACCCCGTCTTTCCCGGAGTTGGAGGAATATGAGGATTGGAGTAATTTTACTCAATTGTCCATTAAAGATATACAGGCTCTGCTTCTTAATTCCTCCTTTAACATTTCCAGTATGAATCCTAAGGGTTGGCTGCTTTGGCACCGTAGTGCTGATTCTTGCCAAAAAAGATTTTTAAATATAACTGACGGTTTTAAGACTGTTAGATCTGATCCCCGGTTTGATTTGAGTCATACTGTCACCTCTTACTCTGTGGGCAAGTTGTGTCAAGCTTGGCTGAAACATTCAACTTTACCTGCGGTTAAGTATCACCTTTCCAAACTGAATGCAGACGTGGATTTGAATGATTTCATTAAAGGCCCAGCTAGTGGCAGGTCGAAAAGGTGGTTATATGGGGTTTACAATGAAATTTGGAAACTGTCACAGATTGAGGCTGCTTCACGCCTTAGGGCTATTGATCAGGCGAATCTTGAGAAAGTGCTTGCAGTTGTTGACAATAGCATTAACGTGCTTTCCTCTAGAATTTACACATTAGATAATATTGTGTCGTCTGTTGTTGATATTGTGCATGATGAAGTGTCAGTGTTATACCATGGTCAAAATCAATTACGGTCAATCATGCAGTTTGCATGGACACTTCAGACTCTGAAAATGGGTAAAGTTCCCTGGGGATACATGAACGTTTCCTCTTTATTTGCACCGTTTAATTTGACAGACAAACAACGCTTGCTTTCAATGCGTGATGCTTCCTTTTCTATGCTACATATTGAAAGGTTGGAATCTTTACCTTTTTCTGTGGCAGAAGCCACTGCTGCTACGTGGCTTATCCACGGTTTAATAACACTGCCTTTTGCTTTATATAAGTTTTCAAATTGTATGAAATATGTGCCAATAGGTCGTTTTGAACCCTTAGGTAGCGGTTTTCTTCATGAGGTCTGGTCACTCCCATACACATACAGATGTTTCAAGGATGAACAGGAAGTTTATCTAACAGGGGATGAGTGTACTGAGACGCCAGATCATTCTTTAATGTGCAGACACATACAGTTACACGGTTCATGTAACAAGGACCGACCGAATATGGCTTGCGTTTTACAGGGCACGCCAGTTCCTGCTATCATCCCCACGTTTAAATTGTTAGAGAATGGTAGTTATTTAATGCTCAATAATGAAAACTGTTGTGGGTTAATTAAAGGTATAGCTTTCATAGTAACAGTAAGTGAGCGAGTTATTTGCTGCAGAAATGTTCTTTATCCTCCCACACGTGAACATAGGGAGTCTTCCATTTGGCCACAGATACCGACCTTGGGAGCAGAATTCAGCGGCATGGCTAGAATAAGAGCTCTATTGTCCCAGAAAGAGGTGGCCTTGAGCTCGGCCCGTGAAACTTTCGTGCTTCACATTGCTAACACCCGTACGGAGGTTCAGGCTCTTTTAAATACTGATTTGCCTTTGCATTTCGGAGCCATGGTTCGTTCTATCTTTAACGCATCCTCCACAACGGGCCTAGCACATTTTTTTAAAGTTGTTAGCAGTGGTCTCGTGACTTCCTTTGAGAAGATTTTTGGAGTCATCCCTGCCTTCTTCCATTCTATTTTTTCATCCTTGTTTGGAGGATTCCCGTTTTTTCTTGCATTAGCGGCTGGCGCTTTGGTGGTTTTCTGCCTTTTTAAATATGGATGCCCTTCCTGTGCAAGACCACGCGCAAGTGCTACTGACGCGGTTTCGCAACCGCATGCTTGATTATTATGGCACACTGCCGTTGGCGACTCTAAGCACGGCGTTTGGATTATCTTTTCGGTTCTCCTATTTTACCTGTGTCCAGCCTGTATTTCGCTGCCTGACCTGTGATTTCCTTTGGGCCATTGATTTGTGTCTCTGCGGACCGATTTCTTCTGACGTCGATTTTGATCAACTGATGAGTCCTATCATTGCTCACGAGTTGGTTTGTTCTGACGAAAGGATTATGGCCTTGGCGGTGGCACATGGACTAATGGGTCCCTGGGATGTGTTGTCGGCAGCGCAAAATTTCTTGGAACGAAGTTTTCTTGAAAACCCACCGAGCTGTCCTCTGATGGTTATAGAGGATCCGGTGCTGGGAGATCACGTATGTTCCTTTCATCTTTTAAATTGGATGGCTGAACTGTTTTCGGATGAGGACAGTGACTTCCTCCTGGAGGCTGTTGCAGCTTACTTTTCATATACAGTCTTATCATAAACACTGCCTCAAATTGACATGCTGATTGATAGCATTTCCTTGATTTTATTGACTTTTGGTCAAGACATTTTATTTTTGCTTGCCTATTGGCTTGAGCCACATTATACTTGTGGGCTATTTTTTAGCATTAGTTTTTATAATTGAATTTTTATTCATGCTCGTTTATTGTTGGATTCTGCTCTCATGTGATGGCACTTCTGTTATCTTATTTAGTCCGTTCTCGGATCATGGGGGGGTGTTGTATAGCTCCTATATATCCTTATATCGTGTTAAGTTAGCATAGGTACATTTGAGATTTAAACGCCATTTTTCCTTTCTTGCAACTTCTGCACACGACCCTTAATTGTTGACTTAGCTTTCAACCTAGTGGTTTGCCGTGGTGTATGTGAGAATAATATGTTATTGCTCTGATATCAGTTTTGTTTAATAAACCATGTCTGCACGGAGAGTGCTGAAGTTTCAGGAGCAACACGATAAGTAATTGTTATGAGGTCTGATCTCCACGCCTTCATAGTCATAACACAAGTGCAGCCTTTGCCAACTTGGGCTTGAGGCGGGATTGATATTGCTTTGCACGAGAATTTGTTAAAACACTTGATGCGGTGCACCTGCAGAGAGAGCTGGTGTATGCTGATGTGATTCCTTCATGCTAGGACACTAAGGTATGGGCCCGCCCTAAAACAACCCAAAGAGACCTTCTTAGCTAATAATATAATATATGTGTTAGGGAGGGTGAGATATAAGTGTTGTTAACTCTTATTCATTACAGCATGTTAACATGCTGTCACCATTCGCTTTTTATGTCTTAGTAACTATGCTGATAATTTTGCTACTGATAATAAGTATACTTGTATTATCTAAGATACTGCGCCTGAGAAGACGGCATTAGTAAATAAACATTTCAAATGCACATGTGTCTTCTTTACTCCATGTTCTGGTTTGTAATGATAATATAACGAAAGAGTGTTCATGAGTCCCACGTACCCTGAGGTACTGTAAGTTCATGTTCTGGTTTGTCTAAACATTGGAAGTTTGATATGTCCAATGAGACACTGTAGCTAGCTCGGTAAGGGGTGAGTTGGTTGCTAAGGTAAGTTTTGGGACACCCTAATTTGCCGAGGTTCCACTCCTCTGTGCACAGTTCTGTGTGAGTACAGAAACCCTGCGACAATAAGTGTCCAACAAAATGGCGACCGCTGGGATCTCAGGGTTAATCCTTTGAAGGATCGAGAAAATCATCCTAAGATTCAATGAGGTAGAAGGATGGGGGACAAAGCCTTATTGGGCCGGGGAAATAATGAATTGCATCAGGAGAGACAGGCGCATAGCGAGAATCTTGGCTAGAATTTTATAGTCTAAATTTAGTAAGGGCAGAGGGCGACATGACCCATATAAAGACGGATTCCTGCCAGGCTTGGGAAGGAGGATAATGTCAGCCTCGCGAAAGGTAGGGAGTAGGATTTGCCTTTCAATCAATCAGTTGAGGCGCCTGTAGGTCTTTGTATGTTTTGTAAAAATCCTCTGTGAAGCCATCCAAGCCAGGGGCCTGGATTCTCGAAAGGCCTCAATGGCACTAATGGCTTCGTCCATTGAAATCCATTCAGCCAAGAATTCCTGCATATGTTTCTCTAGGTAGACCAAGGCGATTTCTGATAGGTATGCAGTTGGATCATGCCCTACTTCAGAGGTGTATAGAGAGGCATAATAATCGAGGAATTTGTCACTGATCTGTGAAGTGGATGTGAGTGTCTGGCCAGTGGAGGATGTCAACTCAGTGATGTAGGCTTTGTTGTATGGTAGGCGAAGCATCTGCGCCAGAACCCGGACTGGTAGCTCTCCTTCGCCATAACGCCGTGCGGTGGAATATTTACCTAAGAGCAGTATTTCCCAGTCTGCAGTCTCCCTGTATTCGGTGAGGAGGGCGAGTTGGCCTGTAGCCGCCTCTGAGTTAGTGCTGTTAGTTGTTTCGCTGTCTATATCCCTTAAGTCTTGCTCAAGATGGGAGAGTGTAGTTCATAGAGTCTTTAGTACCCCGGCATGTTTGGCAATGCAGACTCCCCTGATGTATGCTTTGAACCCTTCCCATAGAATTGCCCAAGAGGCAATCGAGCCTGTATTGATGGCAAAATATTCTTCAATGGCCTCTTGCACCTCAGAGTGAAAGAGGTCATCATTGAGGTCTCGACTAGGAAAGCGCCATTGTCACTCGTATCCATCGGGTCTGGGCACACTAAGGAGAAGTGTAACTGTGGGTTGATCTGAATATGTTCTCGGAAGGGTGGCGATGGCTCGGTACCAACAGGATATGCCAGGGGAGAGAAGCCAATAGACTATCCTGGTCCAAGTGTTTTGGTGTCTTGAGTAGTGTGTGTAATCAGTGATGGAAGGGTTGAACTTGCGCCATATGTCGTAGAGTGGTAGTTGTTCGCAAATATCTAGTAGGGCACTTCGAGCGCGTGGCTTAGTGCCAGGAGATTTGGCGGTGTTGTCTAAGGCGGGGTTGAGAAGTAGATTGAGAACCCCCCCATCAGCAGCAGGGTAGAGTCAAACTTGGCAAGCTGGTCCTGTAGGGAATGAGTAGAGGAAAAATGGGGCCAGTAACTTCTCGTGCCGATTACCTAAGGAAGGCAAAATCCAGGGTGCAGGCAGTGACGTTGCAATTGAGGCCCAGGATGTAGCTTGCCGCAGAGCTGCGGAGTGATGAAGCAGGGTGTCAGCAGTCGCGGGCTCCGTGGCGCAGCCAGGGGTCAGAGCGTTGGGCCCAAAGGCAGCAGGCCGGGTGGGTGCGTGGTATTGCAGGGGGGCAGCCGGGCACTGAGGGCGATGGATCTACTCTTGCACCCCCCGATCCGCACCCACAAATGACCGGTGGTCGTCTCCTCAGCCCGAGCAAGGGCCCTTTCCCCGCGGGTTGTCTGGGAAAGGGAAGGACGGAGTGGTGCAGGACAGGCCTAGCCAATCGTCGCTGTGACCCAGCAATGTCGGAAAGTAGGCGGGGGAGCACAGAGAACAACCCGTACCTAGCGCACTTACCACAGCGTCTTTCGTTTGCTCCGGTCGGGCGACAGCCTCCGCCCGTGTCCACACCCCAGATGTGCTGTTGTAATTCTATCTAGGACCCTAATTCGATATTCCTGATTTATGCCCTTATGTGGTTATAATAGATAAAATTCTTCTAAAGGCATAAGAATCATATCCATATTTAGTCATAGCCCATGCTGTCCAAATTAAGCAAGGCTACTTCCCCAGACTCCTAGAAAGTACAACGAGTTCTGTAAACAAACCAAACCTCCAGCAACCTGGGAATTCCCCATGGCTTTTGTTTTGATTTGTCCTAGAACTCCTGTGAGCACTGTAAGAACGGCCAGTTCTTAGTGACATCTTTATTGACGTCTTATGTCCAACCTTACGTCAAACCCGGCACCTTTCAGTTATAAATATACCAACGTTGCCTTAAGCAAACACACGGTGGTTTGGAGCAGAGCGGCTATCTACTTGCCCGAGAGCCCAGCTGATGCAGAGAGAGCACGGACGCCGCCCCTCCCTTTTGACGAACTGAGAGAGACGCTGTCTTTTCTCCTGCCGAGAAATCCAGCTCCGGTGTTCTCAGCCGCCCTTGCGGGTTGCTGGGATATCGAGTCCTGAGAGAGAGATACCAGACCTCCTGCTTTCTATTACCCAGGTACGAAGCTGACTAAACCCTTAAAGAGAATTCTTGACTCAGATTCTTGGCAAAACCAACTTAACTTAAACTGCTACTTACTTACTCCTTCCCACGTATTAGGCTTAGGTCAGGTACACCGGGGTAGGCGTATTTAGAAGCACCAGTTGAGTGCGTTAGTCAATGTATATTTGTATGTATATATTTTATCCATTTTAAAGTATCATATGGCTAAGAAACCATATCAATGCTTTTACAGTATTATTTTATAATACTCCTTTTACTGTACGCACTTTACTTTATGCTAAGTATTGCAATTGTGGCAATTCATTTCTCTTGCATGAGAAAGAAGACTGCTCAATAAATAACACCTTTTATTGAAAACGCCGTCTATCTATTCTCTGCACTCTGGTGAAACTAAGTACGCACGATTGACTGAGTAAAATAGCTGTCTATTGTTTTCACTCAACTCTAGAGATACACTCTTATTCTGAGGGAGCAAAGTTGTCATGTTTATGGTTGTCAGAAGCTAATCCCTTCTTGTCTATCCAGGGAAGTTAAACTCCTCCTTGTTTATTCGAGAACGTTTCTAGTGACCTCTGAGCTAGCTGGCAAAACTAATTAAGTCTAATATAGTCAGTAGAGACCTAGTCGACCTCAGTCCTACGTCTACACTGCTGTTTATATTATTCCAATGCGCAGAGCCTATTGGGAATATAGGAACTACACTACATGGCGCCCAACATTTGGTAAGGCGATAATCTAACGCAAGACACTAGAGTAACTCAGTCGTGCTTTTTCACACAGTACCCTTTTTCCCGTAAATACTCCAAAAGACGTCTGGAGCGGGTAAAAGGTTAAAATCCGCCGGAACTTAGTAGGATGAGAATCCTATGTATAGTTTTTGGTTTAGTCAACGTTGAAGGATACAGTGTTCCAAAATATTGTGCACCTAATCTTTGTTTCCTTGAAACTTGATCTGCAAGAAAAAAGTTTTCTGTCAGTAAAATGCCTGAAGGAGATGAAGAAAGAGATGCTACAGCGTCTCATCAGTTGTTGGATGACACGAATATCCAACAGAATGACGCAGATGCTATATACATTCCTTCAAATATAAGAAGACCTATAACTATTAAACTTATATAAAACGGACTGACATCACGAGGTGGTACAGTCATATTCGTGGTAGAGGCCCATGAATATCGGCAGACAGAGGTATTCTATTCATGGATACACTTTCCAGCAGCAAATGCTGTGACACACGACTTCCACTATTACAAAATAGAGGAACCTCCAGAGGAATACACTCCTTTCGAGGAGATTGAAATCCCACTAAATTACCAAGAGCACCTGCTCTGGTTTAAAGGTGCCCTAAAATATAAAAATCACATCACCAGGCTCGGTCCACTAGGTAGACCAGGAGCAACGTGGCCGGTTCTAGCCAGCTACACACCACACCCTGACATTGAAACAATGACAGACCGGGAACTTTTAACTCAGCTAAAGATACTAATTAAAATACACAATTGGTCCAATATGTAATGCAGACTTCAACAGTCCAACCAGCAATTAACATTCCACAGCTGACCCCTCATCAGGGGAACACAAACAAAATTACACCACAGAACATACAATCACGTCTTGGTAAAACACCCGCAAAACGGGAACAAATTCCATTCTGGTTAGCACAAAAAATCACTCAAATAGAGGCAGTATTTCCTGATACTACACCTCATGAGAAACACAGAATTCTGACTATCTGTCTTCCAATGGGGATCGCACCACATGTGGAGGACTGTGACACTTGGGGCACAGTCTTTGCTTCCATCTACACAAAAACACATGGTGTTCCGTCCATGGCGGTTATACCAGATGTGCTTAGACCGATTCAAAATGAATACGGTCCAGAACCTGCTTTAACTCTGGGTATGAAATTACTGAAAGACTTCAAGCAGGTCTTGGCTATATTATTAGCCAACATAAAAGGAGAAGCAGCATCTGTGGCGATCCGCCAAAAATTAAAAGAAACAGATATAGCAGAACAACCATTTGAACTTGCCAGAATCATAGAAAAATCCTATGAAGAACTAGGTAGAGATAGTTTGGGTGGGAAACCAGTAAAACCCCAACTAACTGAAAATCCTGAAAAAATATTTATTCAAAATAATCTAAACACTCCAAAAAAGAGTTGGGATGGAAATAAACAATCCATTCCCAAAGAAAAACGATTCCAGTCCAGAGGAAGGTCTCCTCAACGGAGAGAAAGATCTCGTGACCTAGGTGACAAGTCTCCCCAGAGGGAGCCCTCTGAGAAAAAATACAACCTTAGAGATAGGTATAAATTAAGAAAACCTGATAGATATCAAGATATTTATACACGTCCCTCTCGATCTTTTCGGACTTCCTCACAGAAATCGGAAAGAAGAGGACGGTCAGAACACAAGGAAGAGCACGTCAAGTCCAAAGACAAGGAACCTGCTCATCAAAGTAAAAAGTTACAATTTCCAAGAAAGAAGGTAGCCAGTATTAAAATAATTAAACATACCAAGGATACTGAGGACACTACTGAAAAACGGAGAGTGGGCCCAGACAATGCTAGACAGCGCAGCCGAAGTGACCATAGCTCGCAAGATCTTGATGAATCTTCTGGAGACAGTGGACACGAATGAATAAATTCAGGTGGAAACTGCAGATACCAGAGTTAGCAAACCTCACAAAATATACGAAATAACATTGCGTATAGAGGGAGACAAGACTAGGAAAGTAAGGGGTCTCTTTTGGGATAACCTTTCGAAAGGCTATGACATCCTTTTAGCTGAAAAAGACTGGCCACCAGAGTTTGTCAGGGAGTGCCCTCATGGCGAAGAAATGATTATGCCTGCCTTCTCAAATCAAATTCCAATTCATAGAAAATATACATATGCGAGAAAATGGGCATGTGCCCAAGCTCCTGCATTATATAAAAATCATGTAGGATGGGATGAGGACTCTCCTCCTCACAAAACCCAGTTAAAATGTCAACCCACTGCACAAAGGCAGTACCCAATTAAACAAGAAGCTAAAAAGCAAGTCAGGGAGATCTTAGATCAACTTGAATGCCAGTGGGTGATTGAAACATGCACCTCACAAATGAACAATCCTTTGTTTCCTGTCTCCAAACAAGATGATTCATATCGTCTAGTTTTGGACTACAGACACCTTAACTCATGTTGCAAAACATTTGCAGTACAAAACTCACACAGTGCAGCACTAATGAATAACATTGTGCGCAAAAAATACAAAACAACATTAGACATCTCTAATGGATTCTTTTGTCAAAACATTGCACCTGAGAGCAGGTATTTGACCGCGTTCTCAATAATGGGGTCGCAAAAACACTTCTGTCAACTCCCACAGGGATTCAAGAATAGCCCAGGATTATTCTCAGCAAGAGTAACAGAGTTACTACAAATATATTATGATGAAGCATTATCTTATGTCGATGACATCTATCTCACAGATGATGACCTGGATACTCACTTGAAAAGAGTGAGCACCCATACGTCAGGTTTTAAAATTCTCGAGAACTCACTTAGCGACCACAACCCGGTTTGCATCCATTTAGGAGGCAATATCCTAAATGTGCAAAAAAAATAGGGAAGATGGTGGGGTCCTGAAATGTACGGATGGCAAAAGACGCTTAAAGTGGGAAAAGGTGAACTCGACTCAACTGTATGAACAGATTAATAATACGTGTAATATCGAGTTATTAACCTGCGTCTCACCAGTACGTTCAGCCCAGGAAATTCTCTTAGCCTATGATGGCATTGTCTCAAAAGTCGGGGCAATGTTAACCATACCCTCCACAGGTCGGGCATGCAGTGACCCTAAATGGTTCGATCACTCTTGCTCGAAGGCAAGTCGTGACCTAAAGACGGCTTTAAAAGCCAGACCGAGGGACCCACTAAGCATCAGGGCAGCCCGTCTTACCTACAAAAAGGTTCTGGTTGTACGTAAAGCAGAAGTGAAAGCTTCTATCTGGGAAAAGCTGTCAGATCCCACAATACTGGGAAATAGTGCAAAATTCTGGGGAATTATTAATAAACCCCTGTTTGAATCCCCAGGCGACTATACTATAGGTACGCACATATTAGAAGAAGAGTGGGTCTCCCATTTTAGTTCCATTTTTAACAGTGAAACGCCACAGCCAGTATATAAAAGAGGTGATCGAGGTGATAACCCTCTGCAATTTTCTATTCGTGAGGTGGAAAACAGTATTATGGGTCTAACCAGTAATAAAGCACCTGGGCCTGACGGCCTGCCCCTGGACCTTTTTAAATCAAGGGTATCATTATGGGCGCCCGTTCTCTCTGCTGTACTTAACACAGTTGCAAATCACGGATGCCCTAAGTCTTGGGGGGTATCCACGATAGTCCCAGTTTTTAAAAAGGGGGATCGAAATAGCACGACCTGCTACAGGCCAATATCTTTAATCGATTCAGTGGTCAAAGTAGTGGGAGGTGTAATTTTGAACAGGTTAACAGCCTGGGCTGAAGAAAACAATATAATTTCCTCGATTCAGTCTGGTTTTAGACCAGGTCACTCTACCATCTCACTGTGCCTTAACCTGTACATGGTACTGGGAAAATATACATTGGCACGTCAGGGCACAATTCATATGGCCTTTATGGACCTTTCCTCGGCCTTTGATTGTGTCAACCGGGCCAAGTTATGGGAGGCCATGGGAAATATGGGGGTAGAACAGAACCTGATCAACCTTCTTGCGGATTTACATCAGGACACCCGGGCTAATGTCCGATATACCCAGGACTTGAAGGTAACCAGGGAATTCGGAGTACACCGGGGTGTAAGACAGGGCTGTATACTGGCTCCGTTTCTTTTTAACTTATATATTAACAATTTAGAGAAAAATCTTTTAAGCACAGGAGCGGATTACCCTTATGTTGGGCGCAAAGGGTTACCAGTTCTCCTTTATGCAGACGATGCCTTTTTGCTAGCTAGGACCGCAAAAGGCCTCCAATTATTGCTTGACACCTTTTACAGTTTTATGAAAACCCGGGATCTTGCCATTAATAATTTAAAAACCTTTGTAATGAATGTAGGCAAAGGACATAACAAGATGGTCCCGTTTCATGTAAACGGGGAGAAGATCCCTACAACAAAAACTTTCTCATACCTGGGGGTCCTGTTCGATAATCAACTGAAATGGGGACCCGCCATACAGAGGAAAAAGGGGGAGATAACCCTGGCTAATGCGGCCATCTTTAGTTTTTCTAGGAAAATGGGCAAACGGCCAATTGCCGCGCTACTAAAAATTTACCAGGCTAAGAGCGTGGCGATAGGCTGTTATGGAAGTGAGTTATGGGGGCATATAGCTATTAATGATTTGGTGGTAACTGAAAATAATTTCCTGAAACAGCTGTTAGGGGTCCCGAGGGGAACTGCTAACTTTATAGTGCATGAAGAACTTGGTTCCCCCTATTTAAGTGACATCATAGCACTACGACCTTTAACATGCTGGCTGAAATGCTGGCTTAACAAGGATTTGCCGTTGAACCACCAGCTTTTGAGAGAAGCTTTATAATGGGACAATATGTTAAAAATCCCATGGTTAAAATATCTGAAAAACTGCTTCCTCGCTTTAGGGCGCCCTGAACTCTTCCTGAACCCTGACTCTATTACCATAGCTGATGTAGAGTTCGTAAAGAACACCTTTTCTCTCATGCAGAACCTACAGCGTGAGGAGGTGGAACTAAACAAAAGTAGTGTTCGAAAATACGTTGTTCTACAAACTACATTCTGTATGGAACCCTATTTGTCTTGGCCAATGTCAAGCTTTGACCGTTTCCTGTTAATTAGGTTTCGTCTGGGTCTTTTTCATTTACAGCTAGCAGTCCCAAAAGGTAGCCATCAAGGCCAAGTGCTACCGTACTGCGGCTGCCACCATGTGTCTCCGCAGGACTTGGTGCACTTTTTATTTATTTGTTCATTTTATGATATACCTCGGAGGATTTATCTTAAACCTCTTTTTAAAAAATTGAATTTTACCCAGGTTAGACCTGCACTTGGCTATTTACAGCTGCTAAAAGACGAATGCACTTTATTTGTAATCAGCTTTTTAAAATTAGCCCTAAAATTTAGAAACAGTATGGAGGGTTAAAATGTCTAGAATCTCTGTAAATCTTTGCACTAGACCAAATGTGTTTATATTACTGGATAAGAGGATTTTAGATATTTGGTTTTTATGATGATTATGTTTTATTAAATTGTGCTTTTATGGTTGTTTTGTGCAAATAACCGAATAAAGATTTTTCTGATTCTGATTCTGAGTGAACACTATAATACTTGGGTTTGCAGCTGAGGGTTACAAATTCAACTTTAAAAAGTCACGAATTGCCCATCTAACTGTCCTATTTTTAGGATATGAATTATCAAGTGAAGGCAAAAGCCTAGCAGGCAACTTCTTAGAGAAGTGCGCTGTACTCCAAGCACCAAAAACGCTGAAGAACTTACAATCAATACTAGGTTTCCTGAATTTCGGAAGAACATACATTCTAAATTATGCAGAGAGGGTTAAACCTCTATATGAATTAATAAAACCTGATTTCAAACCAATCAATTGAACTCAAAAACACACAGAAATTTTAAGATCATTGCAAACAGACATGTTAGCTAAAACTAAATTACAAACTCGCGAAAACATTCACAACCTTGTAATCCGAGTCATTCCAGGTAGATGCGGATTCACGTACCTGACCTCTAATGAGGGAGAAACGGTACCAATAGCTTACAAATCACATTTGTACACACAAGCTGAAATGAAATTCAGTTCTACTGAAGAAATTATAACTGCGGTTCAAACTGCTGTAGCAAAAGAAAGAGCCCAAGCCCAAGGCAGAAGAATAACTGTCTTAACAGCAGAATCTGCCCTTGAGGCATTAACAAGCCCACGCAATTTGAATGCTGTGGCATTAGATCCAAAATGGATACAATGGGAAAATTCTCTTGCTGCAGAAGACGTGAAATACTATTTTGACCCGAAAATGTAAAAACTAGAAAATCTAGAATATGAAGAAGAATATCCTCTGCCAATGGAAATTCTGCCTCTACAACATTACGCCTGTATAATATATACAGATGGATCAGCACAACCCGCAGTTGGGGGTAAGCAAGCTTACAGTGCTGCGTGCGCGGTTGTTAAATGCCAGTGGCACGAAGGAAAATTGAGACCACTGGTAACTATGACTCAATCTGTAAAAGATAGTTCGGCTCAACAAACTGAACTACTAGCTTCAAAGATGGCGCTCGATATTCCCGATCGCGAATTCCCCGCACTAATAGTGTGCGATTCGCATTACTGCGTCAAATCTTACAATAATGACTTGCAGAACTGGGTTCAAAACGATTACAAAGATGACACAGGTGCCACAATAAAGCATAAAAAGCTTTGGGAACAGGTAGTTCTTTTACAGAAAGATCTACAAAAGACTCACGTGATACATACACTGAGTCATCAACGTGATGGCGTTCACGTTGCAGGGAATTCATTGGCTCACAGAGCCACAGCGGAAGCGGCTCAACCGGCTTCCGTAGCCACAAAAAAGCGTTCAGAAAAATACATAGACGGGGAAACAATGCTGACGGTAAAAACATCTTTGCAAAGCAACTGTGCAGCATTACCTGTGAACTATCCACTCAATTATACATATATAATTGATGCAAACTCCGTTCCTTTTGCTCGAATGCCTGGAGTGGGGGATAGAGTAATTCCAAACACGAAACGGAGAGTCTTCTTGATTCAAGAAGCACATATAGGAGAGGGTCTAATGCACCAAGAGATCTTGAAATCTCTGAAAGAATTACAATCAGAATACTGGTGGCCGGGGATGAGCCTGCAAAACTACAAATTTGCAATGGGCTGTCCAAACTGCAACAGAGATCGCAGTGGCGAACCGACCGGAGTATTGCCAGGACCCTTTTTTTAGAAAGCATAAGGCTATCTATACACAGAAATCCAATAGGAGAAATGTGTCCCATTTATGTTCAAGACTATATTCACTTAAAATGTATACAACAGCGCTCGGCTGACGCCAGAACTGTTATAAAAGATTTGCGAGTCTTTATCGGCATATGCGCAATTGGCATGCTACATTCCGACCAGGGTCCTGCTTTTAGCTCTCGAGCTTATAAGGAGGCCATGACCAGCATGGGCATTGCATTGCGGTACTCTTGTCCATTCCATCCTGAGGGAAATGCGGTAGCGGAAAGAAAAAAACGAGACATAAAGCAATCTATAACGCGAGGGTATTAGGTTCGGGTGATGGGTGGGTCCAACATTTAACAAGTGTCCAACGTAGTCTTAATAATCTGTCAAGAAATTCTCTAAAAGGTCTCAGTCCGTACGAACTATTGTTCGGTACTAGAATGCACATTCAGGACCTTGATAGTCAGACTTCAGTGGTAGAAGAAAAATGCTTTGATATCAAAGACTGTTTGGCTGTTTTACAGGACTTAAATGAAACAAGACAAAACCCGAGCAACGTAAAGTTAGAGCAACAGCCAACAGCCACTGAAGAAAAACCACCTGTCCCAGCAAGACCTGTCTGGATTCCAAAGATTGGTGATCTGGTCAGAGAGAAGATCGCGGTGAAGAAGGAATTTGGGCCTTCTTACAGAAGAACAGTACCTGTCTTAGCTGTCAGCGGAACGAGATCAGTTGTGCTACCGCCCCTTGCTGGTAAAAAGGAGAACCGAGTTGTATCCATCGACCTGGTAAAACCACAATCATGTGGCCAATAATAAGTAGTAGGCCCAGTGGACTCCCAAGAAATAGCAGCAAAATTTGCTACAATACAAGAGGTTCAAACTGAGAGACTAATCACTTTTGATAAACCTGCAGTGAATAAAAAAGGACTATGCAATAAAGCCATGGAACTTGTGCCTCTTGAAACCCAAATTGCAACAGTTCGTCATGAAACACCAGTCTACAACGATGTAGCCTCAGACTATGCTAATGAAACAAAGAAAAATCCAAAAGCAAATGAAAATCCGGAAGCAATTCCAACAATTGACAGAACTGCATCTGGCTACTTCATCAATTTCGATGACTTTTCTGAAAATCTAAGCAAACCTGAAGAAACGCCAGCAACAAAAACTTTCAAAGACAAAGTAACAGAACTCTTTCATCAACTCAAAGAAACCTATCTGATTTCTCCATGGATTGAATTTTGGATTGTGTTAGGTGTACTTTTCCTCCTGCTTTGGCTCATCATGGTTCTTTGTTTGGGGAAATTCATTGAAGGAAAATACAGTACAATGGACACAGCAAGTCAGAACATCAACTTGGTCCTAAAACCTCACAAGTCATCTCACATCGAGAAAAGAGAACTATCATCAGTGAACGTCACAGCCAATCCAATACCCGGTGAGGTAGCATGGGACAGAACTGACTTAGACATTTTTGGCCCGATTGAGCTCTTGAAATATCCACACCAGTTTAAGGTTTCATTAAGTGACTTTGTAAAGCCAAATACTTTTTCTGATGATTGGGACTTTGAAAATATAAATAATATGATGTCAGATTTAGTAATGTCAGCAAAATTTACAGAACATGATTATTTACAGGGTTCATCAAATTATGAAGAAATGTATTGTTATAATCACTTTGGCCATCACTATTTGCGTAAATCTGCTCAACCTAGAAATGTTTTTTAATTATAACCAATGGGAACATTGTGCAACTCCACCTAAAAGCAGCCAAAAACATTCTATAAGAAATTCCTATACTTCTCAGGGTTTAACACAAGTGATGCAGAAACGTTTTATTTTAAATTGTTAAATACGACAGGAATGAAAACAATGTTGACAAATACTAAATTGATCTATTCTGAAACATTTTATGAAAAAATGATTACATTTGGTTTTGAATTCTGGAAAAACAACATTGAAACAAAAACCATCTGGGGTACAAAAGAATGGCAGGTACAAGGCCTAGAAGCATTATTTAGAGCCTGCATGATCCCAGAACAAATAATATTCTTGAATGACACCATTCAACAGACATCCTGTCTTGGCCTAGCCAAAATTAAAGACTTAAACAAACCATCTATTCCAAAGCTCATACCTGATAGTAATAGCACTACTGATATGGAGATAGACGTATCCCATATTTTATACCAAAACAGAACAAATCCTGCTTGGAAAAAAATGGTTGATCTGGCCCACAGACACACATAACTGTCAACATAGATTCCTGAACAAAATACAGGGGTTCAAAATGACCAGGCCAGACCCAAGATACTCCCAGAGACAACATCCAGGGATAGTTACAACATACAGTGTAGGAAAACTCTGCCTTGAATGGCTACAGAAATCCACACTGGCTAAGATTAAGCAACACTTGACTTTACTTAAAGACGGTGCTGACTTGCGTGATTTCATTCTGGGACCACCAAACAGCGTCAAAAACGGTTCATAGCGGACGGTATGTATGTTGAGTACAACGAAGCTTGGAAAGTAATGCAAATTGAAACAGCAGAAAAAATACGAGAAATTGATCGTATTCATTTGGAAAAATCACTTTCTGTTGTGGACAATGGGTTAACGACTCCAGAATATATTCACTGGACAGTATCGTATCATCTGCTATTGATATAATAGAACAAGACTTGCTAATGCTACAACATGGTCAGTCCCAAATACGTTCTATTGTACAGCTTGGCTGGACGTTTCAAAATCTGCGTTCAGGCTACGTACCATGGCGTTTAATCAACACGCCCGTCAATATTCTCTATCTTTAACCTTACTGATAAACAAATCAGTTTGGCACAAAAAGGAGAAGACTATACGATTCTGAGCATTGAAAAACTTGAGAGATTACCATTGACAATGTCAGAAAGACCTGTCATTGAATGGATAATACACGGAATAATTACAATTCCGATAACAACTTCCCAATTTAAATACTGCCAAGAATATATACCAGCGGGCCAGTATGAAAGGTTGGGTAAAGGGTACATCAAGTCAACATGGAATTTACCTTATACACACACATGTTACAGTGAAAAGAAAAGGAATGTATTTCTTAGTGGTAAAAATTGTAAAAGATCACTAAGCGGTACACTTCTGTGTCAGGGTATTAACTTGCATGGGGCCTGTGAAGGTTCTTCAAATAACCTTTCATGTCACCTGCACGGCACTCCGGCAGCACAGATAGAGCCATTCTTTAGACAACTCTCTAACGGGAGCTATATTCTAATAAATGACCACATCTGTTGTGGCATGGTGCCAGGGAAAGCCTATCTCGTAAGCGTTAATTCCATGGTCACTTGCTGTATGCAAGTATTGCATCCAAACAGCAATCCAGATATGGAGGCGGCAATATGGCCTCGTTTGAATATCTCTTCTATTCGAATTGATACTTTAAGCAGTATGAAGTCTATTCTTTTACAGACGACTGTGCCTTTGACCTCGTCCAGAGAAACGTATGATCTGCAAGTTGCAAGGACAACGGCAGAGATACATAGCCTTTAATCAACAAATTGCCCCGTGCAGTTCGTAGAAATACTGAGCCAAATCCTAAATATGTCAGATACCAGTGGCATCGCACATGTATTTAAGACAATTTTTTCGGGACTGTTAGCACCCTTTGAAATAGTTCTGGGCATATTCCCCAATTTTGTCCATTCTGTCTTTGGTGGCCTACCTCTAATTTTGGGACTCGTAGCAGGAATTTTATTTTTGATTCTTCTGCTCCGATATGGCAAGCCAAGTCGCAGACAAGACTCCAGCAACGATGGAAGAAACGATCCTAGCAGTACGCTATTGTACTGATCCTAGCAGTACAGCATAACTAATGTCCTCGGATTAGCCCGGCTAAGAGATCTGAATATGACCTGGTTTCTTTCATTCAGACCCATCAAAATTGCATCTTACCTGTGCTTCGATGTATGCTATGCGGAGAAGAATGCGTGTTGGACATCTGTCTTGCACTACCATCAGCAGTACCAATGGATACAGATACCTTGCTAGGTCCGGTAACGACTCATGCATCGTGTTGTCCCCAGCGGCTACCTATTCTGATGACGGCATTCGTTGAGACTTCACCACTACGAGTATGTGGCAGTGAAGTACGAGATGAGAGCAGCATCACCCAGGTACAACCTTCAGTGAGCATTGCTGATCCTGACATTGATGATAGCAATCATTCTCACAACTGCACTGTTGCAGCATTTTCAAACTTGGTCGAACTTTCACCTGATGTCGTAGACCAATTTTTTGCGAGTTTGTCTGAAATTATTTTCTCCCCTGAACAGAAAGAATAACTTTCTAAAAACAAACGAGCACACCTGAACTCTGAATTCGGCCTTCAGCTTTGATAAACAAAAGCTACTGAAAACATTTGGAACTATTTTTTCCCCTGAAAGCGAAATTATTTTTTTCCACTTCCAAAAAATTTACCTTTTTCATGGCACATGTACTCTGCTTAAAGTAGAACTATTCTTAGAGAACAGAGCTTCTATTTTAGGAACTCTAGAGACAATATTTTACCTCAGCCTCTAGCACATGTACAGAATTTGTATTATTATGTGATGAAATGGCCTCGACCTTCTCTTCTGTATTAAGAGCCATTTCATGTGTAAATTTTCGCAATTCATTCAGCTGATATATATATATTTGCATTTTTTAACTGAATGATACCACTGCTTGAAAAGCTTACAGTACCAATACTCATTTTCGTGTATTTGCCATATACCATTTCAAATGCGAATGATGTATTTTGGGGTGGGTTGGAAAACACATACACCATTATATGTTTACTATTGATTAGTTTTAAGTAATGAGGGACATTAGATCGTGGAGTGGGTGTTGTAATTCTATCTAGGACCCTAATTCGATATTCCTGATTTAGGCCCTTATGTGGTTATTATAGATAATATCCTTATAAAGGCATAAGAATCATATCCATATTTAGTCATAGCCCATGCTGTCCAAATTAAGCAAGGCTACTTCCCCAGACTCCTAGAAAGTACAACGAGTTCTGTAAACAAACCAAACCTCCAGCAACCTGGGAATTCCCCATGGCTTTTGTTTTGATTTGTCCTAGAACTCCTGTGAGCACTGTAAGAACAGCCAGTTCTTAGTAACATCTTTATTGACGTCTTATGTCCAACCTTATGTCAAACCCGGCACCTTTCAGGTATAAATATACCAACGTTGCCTTAAGCAAACACACGGTGGTTTGGAGCAGAGCGGCTATCTACTTGCCAGAGAGCCCAGCTGATGCGGAGAGCCCACGGACGCCGCCCCTCCCTTTTGACGCACTGAGAGAGACGCTGTCTTTTCTCCTGTCGAGAAATCCAGCTCCGGTGTTCTCAGCCGTCCTTGCGGGTTGCTGGGATATCGAGTCCTGAGAGAGAGATACCAGACCTCCTGCTTTCTATTACCCAGGTACGGAGCTGACTAAACCCTTAAAGAGAATTCTTGACTCAGATTCTTGGCAAAACCAACTTAACTTAAACTGCTACTTACTTACTCCTTCCCACATATTAGGCTTAGGTCAGGTACACCGGGGTAGGCGTATTTAGAAGCACCAGTTGAGTACGTTAGTCAATGTATATTTGTATGTATATATTTTATCCATTTTAAAGTATCATATGGCTAAGAAACCATATCAATGCTTTTACAGTATTATTTTATAATACTCCTTTTACTGTACACACTTTACTTTATGCGAAGTATTGAAATTGTGGCAATTCATTACTCTTGCATGAGAAAGAAGACTGCGCAATAAATAACACCTTTTATTGAAAACGCCCGTCTCTCTAGCTAATCCCTTCTTGTCTATCCAGGGAAGTTAAACTCCTCCTTGTTTATTCGAGAAAGTTTCTAGTGACCTCTGAGCTAGCTGGCAAAACGAATTAAGTCTAATATAGTCAGTAGAGACCTAGTCGACCTCAGTCCTACGTCTACACTGCTGTTTATATTATTCCAATGCGCAGAGCCTATTGGGAATATAGGAACTACACTACAGTGCCATGTAGAGAAGGAGATTGGTGCAGGCCGGAATTCACTCCACTCCGTAGGCCCTCGAGTGCCAGGAAACCAGTCTAGGAGCCATCCAGCTACGGTCTGGTGGGAGTGACGTGTTCGCCACTGAAGCTGCGATCCGATGGTCTCGAGCTGTAGTCTATGTACGCCGCATTTATGGGGGATTTTGCAGCAGGCTGTAGTTGGCTGGCGGAGCTTCAACGTCGCATGGCCATGTTGGTCGGCGCTTGGCCACGCCCCCCTCAATTTCTTTTATCAAGCTCCTAATTTTATCTGTCTTCACCTTCAAAGCTGGTAGTTTACTAGCGCCTTCCCCATATTCAAAATGGGCTTCCAGTGCTTATTAATGCTGGATTGTAAAATAGATTCTATTTGTGCCTTCAGTGATGATACCTTATCACCCTCTGGGTGCCTACCTCCACCCACGTTACTCGTGTTTGACTCAGCTTCTAAGGCCTTCATTTCTGATTCTGTTTGACAGACCTGCTCTCTATAGGTCCTGTTCCTAAGAGTTACAATGCTGGTAAGTTTACCCCTCATATAAGCTTTAAGAGTGTCCCAAACGACCGTAACCGAGGCAGAGCCTATATTGTATTCTAGAAACTCAGTTACATTCTTTCTCAAATGATTCATTGCATAAATCTCAGAGAGTATGGTGCGATCAAGCGTCAATTTCTTTGTAATTGGCCTGCCTTTCAGATCCATATTTAATAGAACAGCTGAATGATCCGATAGCTGGGCAGTGAAGTAGGAGATATCCTGAAAATGAGCCCTCAGGCCTAAAGTAACCAAAAAGTAGCAGATTCTAGATTTATGGCCATATATTTTATGATAAAAAGAGAACCCAAGCCGATCACCTGATCTCTCTCCACAAATCACAGAGCGCGGTTTGCTGCGTCATCATTTTCAAATACGAATGTGATTTGGGAGTGGTGATTGCTCTGCTGCTTTTAGATTCATCTAATTTTAAATAAATTAGTACATTATAATCTCTGGCCATAATTGTTGGATAGGGAAAGTCCAAAAATGTTGTAAAAACTCCCTTTAATGGCTCAATGTCGTCCATGTTCAGGCCATAATCCCAATGAGTGTTAATATCTGCCCTTGTATATTTGTTTTTTCAATTATCCACATACCGCTCTTATCCATTGCTGTTTCTAGGATATGAGCCTTCGCCTGCTTTCTGAATTAGTATTGCAACTCCTCTTAATTTAGCACTCTGCTCTGTAAAAACCGCCTGTAGGACCCATGACTGCCTCTTAAAAATCTCCATACTTTCGCTCTTTAACAAGTGTGTTTCTTGTAGTAATATTATCTGGGCCGAAGAGTCCCTAAGGTATTGCAAGATCCTATCCCTTCTTGCTTTCACGTGCAAACCATTAACATTCCATGTTAATACCTGAATACCCATGTCCCTTGACCTGTCTCTGAGCATTTTGACTGAGACATATCATCCATTACATCCATGGGCTGCCTTATTGATTTTGAATGAGGATACTTTTTTCTCTCGTTATTCTCCCCTATGCTCCCCACCCCGGGCCCCCCCTTCCTGACCCTCACCCTCCCCTCCCTGGAGAACCCATCCCCTCTTTCTTCTGGACCTGATGTTAGTCCCCTCTTTAGTATGCTACCGGATTTCCACCACCCCCATACCCGATAAACCTGAAACACACCCCACCCAAACAGAAAAAGGAAGAGGT
The DNA here is from genome assembly GCF_964261635.1 of Lissotriton helveticus. Taxonomy (NCBI): domain Eukaryota; kingdom Metazoa; phylum Chordata; class Amphibia; order Caudata; family Salamandridae; genus Lissotriton; species Lissotriton helveticus. Next base: position 863,425,797 of record NC_136068.1, on the reverse strand, counting down.
TTCACCCAATGTTGTATGAGAAAAAGATTTCAGTCTGTTTTGTTTCTTTTTTTCTATTTTCTACTTATATTCTTTTTTTTTTTCTTCCCCTTGATATTTATTTTTCACTTCCTTCCTTCTGTACGCTGCTCCCCCCTCTGTAAACCCATTCTAAGCCACTCCAAGCCTAGCTGTTAATCCTAGCTGCCACTTGCTTGTGTCAGAGTTTCCAGAAGGTCTTCTACCTCCTGTAGACTCCCCAGGCTATGCATTTTGTTGTTATGCATAACCTTCAAAGTCGCAGGAAATTTAAGTTGGGCAGTGGCCCCCAGCTTTTTGAAATCCTCTAGACACCTACCCATCTCCCATTGCCTATCCAGAGTGTCCCTTGCGAGATCTGATCTAATCTCAAAGGTGCAATCTCTCACTTTTATAGACTTCATCCTCAAAGCTTTTCTCAAGATTTTTTCCTTTAGTGCATAAGTCAAAAGGTTTATGAGGATTTTGCATGGTTTAATCTTTTGAGGGTTTCTTCTGAAGGGGTCTCTTTGCACCTATTGAATGTCTCTAAATATTTCCTCCTCACTTTCCTCAATCTGTAGACCTTCTTTTATTAGAGCAACCACAAACGATTTTATGTCCTCTCCTTCCTTTCCTTCTGGCACCTTCAAAAACCGCAAGTTATTTTTCCTGGCGCTGTTCTCCAAGGGTCCCAATTTCTCCCGGAGGACCCAGTCTTCCCCCCTTAGAGTCCAAATCTCCGCTTTGGCCTTCCCTAGATCTTCTTTCAAAAGGCACAAAGAGTCTTCCAAAGTCTGCATTGTGATGGAGAGGAGATCTATCTTTTTCTCCAGTGCTTCACAGAAGTTGCTTATTTCCCCTTGGTTGGCCTCTGAGACTGCAAAACCTTTCCTGATATCCCCTGACAGTGATACAAACATGGCTTCTAGCGAACTTGTGGGAGAATCTGAATTAAGAACACTGTCGCCCAAAGTTATATCCCCTATGGGGAAGGGCGCTACTTCTAGAGGCTGACTTGCAACTAGATTGTCACCTGACCCACTTGATTTCACCCCCACACTAACCTGTCTAGAGCCTACGTCGGGCTGTGGTACCCTTAGTATAGGGGGCCCAGATAGCTTTTTTATAGCTTCTTCTGAGGTCAGGGCTGGTAGTGATTGGCTTTCTGACTGCACTGTTGCTTCCATGTTTGGCTTTCTAAGGTCCCCGTCTAATGGTAATACCCTAAAATAGGACTGCAAAGAGGGGGTCATCTTTATTTTGCACTCTAATCTCTCTGGGTTGCTTTTTTGCCGTCACCCCTACTTTTCCTGAGTTTCACAGGCTTAACCAAGCACTCCTTTGGTCTGCAGTCCAATATTCTAGAGAGCTCTGCACTCTCCGTGTTACTAGCCAAGGTTGACAAGGGAGGAGAGCTACTATTAGTTTGGGGGAGGCAAATAAAAGTATTATATAGTCGATATCTCTCCCTTTTTGGCAAAGCCTTTTGATCCCTCAACTTCCCTCTCTTGGCTCCCCTACCTTTACCTGAGCCAGTAGGTGTTTTCAGGGGATCCAAAGCGTTGTCCCAGACAATTTCTTCCTGGTATGGCTGTGCAAGAGGTCATCTGAGCTGGAGCCAGCAGGAAACACTCCTGCTGCCGTCCCAACTGAGCTTGTGCTGCCTCTGCCTCCCAGGCCCCGGAGGAGACTGAGAGCTGCAATCCTGTGGCTCCCCTTCAGCTCCAGGGCAGCCGTGTCCCAACTTCAAAGTGCAGCTCTGGCCAAATCTGGGGCCACTGGGGACGTCGACAGAGAGGAAAAGCGCATATCCCTGCACCCGGTACGTATAGAGGGGTGGGGGGTGTATTCCGTGTAACTGGCCGGTTTACCATGCCATTTTAGCGAGCTGATGGGCTGGTGGTAGTGGAGCTCCCGAGAGCGAACTAGCGACCTGCTAATTCTGCGGCCGCCATGTTCTCCCCCAAGGATCTTTGTTTTCAAAACCTCTAGTACTCCAGAGACACCTGAGCACCAAGACCCCTAAAAAATGTGGAGACATGCACAACACTAAAATACTACCCACGAAAAAAAACTCTATACAACATATACTATAACTTTATTATGAACAGTATGCTGAGCAGGAATTTATTCACCAATCCAGACACTTGGGCCAAGCATATCCAATTTACTACAGAACGATGCAATTAGCTCTATAAATTTGTTAAGTATTTCACAATAGTGACTGATCATGGGCACTGATAAATATATTTGGCAAGCAGGATGACCTCTAGTACGGAGAGGTAGTTTATTCACCACAAGGAGTACCAATTCACAATCCAAGCAAGAAGCTTAATATGGTAGAGTACTTGCTTTGCCATTCATTATTGGCAATATTAAAATGCCTGGGCCTCCAGAAAAAGAAATGAACTTTATAATGCATGAAACTTCTCCACATCTTATCTTTGAAAGAAGTACCCAAGGATTTATTAATAACCCCCTCTCCCATTCCTTTACACAAACTGTGAACAATAGCTCTTGCAATGTTCCAGTGGTGCCCCTCCTCTCTACACAGACCCTCTCTCATGTGTATTACATTTCTTTTATACTGCTACTCATTGCAAGCATGTAGAGTAGTATGTCAGAGTGCCTTACATCTCACACATATTATGACAATCAGCTGGCAGACAGAATAACAATAGACCCATCTCAGTCTGTGATAGGTCGGGAGGGGCTGCTGTAGCCCCCTGACTGACTTCAGAGGAAGAATGCAAGTTGGACCCAGCAGTGGCTGCTCTAGAACTCTGAGGCGTCCACCTACATTGCACCCAATTCATGGAACAACCTCCCTCGACACATCAGAGCCTCCTCCTCACTTCTTGAGATCCATAAGAAGCTAAAGCCCTTGGTCTTCTTATAAGCAACTTAGGGACCAAACACCTTCACACCTGCCTAAGTGCCTGGATATCCTCTTTGGTGATTAGTGCACTATACAATCAACATAACATAATACCTTCCTAAAGATTTAGGGCCTCATTTATGAGGCCTTGCGTCAATTTTGCAGATGAGTCACTTTGCAAACCCCTGCGCTCCATTATACCTGCATCAGGTATAATGTATGCAGGGGGGCGTTCCCCCGCAAAAAGCCTTGTAGAAATGACGCTGTGAAATCTATGAGATTTCACTGCGTCACTTCTAGGACGCCGTTGCGTCAAAATCTTGCGCCTGCCTCACAGCAGACGTAAGACTGATGCAGGCCCTTTCACATGGGGCTCGCCCCATGTAAAAGGACGCATTGCTGGAGTTGCGGCACTTTTGTGACACACTCCAGCAATGTGTCACTTTTGCGCTTACAGATACGTCTGAAATACTGACGTAGCTGTAACTCCTTGCAACATAATGCGTCATATTTAATGGTATGTCGCAAGGAGTGCGCACTGAGAAGTGACGTATCGCTGCTTTCACGCAGTGATGCGTAATTTCTCATAAAGGAGGCCCTTAGAATGTTCATGGAGAAAAGATGATGATTACTTCTGTATTCTATAAAATAAATACCACACACATTTAATGACATCTTTAACCTGACTTTCAAAGCCAATTATCTGATTAAAGGGTAATTCTGCAGACTGAAATTGATACAGCGTTGCAAAACAATGGAATAACCTATTATGTTTCAGTCAACATACATTTAGTCTTGAGGAGTTATAAAAACAATGTTTATCTTGAAAATGGCATGAATTCTATTCTTCTAGAATTTCATGAGTAAATGCAGGGGGCTTCACAGTACAATATGTAGGAAACATTTAACATGCTTTATTTGAACCATCTACACGAGTGAATTGTAATCTTCTTACAGAAATAGAAGGAAACATAATATCATTGGTGTCCTTACCAAACAATAGGTTCATTACTTGCATTTAGTTAAGTCTTTATGCCCATGTTATGACACATTTATATAAGTATCGAAAATGTAAAAATAAGTTTAAAAAAAGTTTCATCATAGTTTCCTCTTTTGTTCCTGTTCAATTCTTAGCCCCAAACGGTGTCCCTCCAGTTTTAACCATGAACGATGGGTTGACTCTTACCAGCCCACCTGCAGCAGCCACCACCAAACCACGGGGCATATTACCAAGCAATAGCGATAATTATCGCTATTGCTTGGTTAGCGAGAAAAAATATCGCCGAGCACCGAGGATTTTTACCGCTGAGATACCTTGATATTATCAAGGTTTATCTCAAAAGCGGTAAAAATCCTGCGAAATGCATGAATATCGCTGAATATTCATGCATGATCGAGACAATACTCTTAGCCATGATATCCACCTTCCATTGGATAACATGGCTAAGAACTGCTTTTAGCAGGCGTTAACTTTTGGAGATATTCGCGCTTAGCGCGAATATTTCCCAAAGTTGTTAATAGGAGTTAGAGATGTTAGCGACTGTTTTCAGTCGCTAACATCTTGGCACGCCCACTTTGCATGTCATTAGCGATAATTATCGCTGACATGCAAAGTGGGCCCCTAAATGCCCGCTATCGCCTACAAGCTGTCGCTAACTGGTGTTAGCGACAGCTTGGTAAAAGGGCGATAAAATTATTGCCGCATTAGCGGGAAAAAGTCCCGCTAATGCGGCAATAATGCCCTTGGTAATATGCCCCCACATTAGTATCTACGTGAAGAAAGTAGATTTGTGTGCTTGTGCATAGAATTGGAGCATGCTTTCTTCCTCATTGAAGAGCTGAAGACTCTGAAAAACTTATGAGTGTAGTTGTCTTCACTATCCTCAAATATAATTTGAAAAAGCGTCTGTATTTTATATTCGCAAGACAAATGTCTGCATAGTAGAAATACACAATACTTGGAAATGCAAGCATGAGTCACAATTCACACGAGGCAAAACTGTCATTCGCTGTTCCATTTTCTAATGCTGCATGTGAAAGCGTTCTTGTTGAATATCTGTTCATTAAGAAAAAATTGATACAATATTTTCAACATTATAGAATCTACTAAAATTGTGGCTCTCAATGAAATCCGACACATCCGTTTGCACAAATACAATAATATATTCTGAATGTTCTGTTACTGTCTACGGATTGTTAATTCGCCCATATCAGGACAATACTTCATGTGCTTTAAAGGCGTTTGTATTACCTCACAAACATAAATTGAGCTGTTTCCATCAAGAATATATGTGTAATGTCTTCTAGTTTCTTAAGTAATAACGGAAGTATGTATCGGGAAAAATATTCCAGCAGCATGCTTGTTCGAAACATGGTGCTGTAGTAGTTGTTACAAGGCTTCTATACCGCATAGTTGCTTAGAGCTTTTTTGGATGCTTGGGGCACTTGGCACTTGTCTTCATAGCTTTTTTCCAGAAAAGGTATCCAGCCCAAATTACCATCCATTTTGTACAGCCAGCTGTGCTTCCTAAATGTACCAAAGGTTTTTGAATTCCGTCTGAGAACTGACAAATTATCCAAACTATAGAGGTTTATTTTTAATTGGGAGATAGATGCTGCGCAAGAAAACGTGCTTTTCTTCTAAAAATGGTATCAACAAAAGGTTTAATGTGCTTAGATCAACGTCTTTGCTTTCAGAAACAAGCACAGTTGTAAAAGAGTTATGCATTTCTGGAAAATAGACAAAATTCTGAATTGAGCATGAGGTTATTCATGTAGAATCCTCATAGTTTCCCAAATAAATTAATCCTTTAAATTAAAAGGAAGCATACACAAAGGAAATCAATGATAACAGTTTTGTCTGTTATCTTTTGCCCCATAACCAATTTGTAAAAGTAATATACCATTATGTCAAGCAGCCCCTTTTTGTGGTAGGAGGAATATATAATGTTTGCTAGTTGTTCAAAAACAGCTAAACTAAAGAGGCAATGTGTAAAGTATTTATGCACACACACACACAGTAACACAGTGAAAATAACACAAATGTACATCACACAAGTTTAGACAATAGGCAAAACTTCTATGAGTAAAACAAGACCAGAATGATAAAAATCCAAGATACACAACTCAAGATATGAATTTTGTGTGACTAAATCAAAATGCAGTGCTTAGAAGTCGATAGCTCCAACTGGGGCTATCTGGTCGCAAAGAACTGGAGCAAATCCAAAAGTTCAGTACTATCACAACGGAGTGTGGGCTGGATACAGGAGTCATATTGACCCGCTGGTAGCACCTTGGACGCGGTGAAGCTCGGGACGTTGCGTTGAAAAACGGAGAGGATGCATCACTGTTGAAGACGATGCGTTGGTTCTAAAGGAGCATATTTACAAACCCTTATCGCCAAAGGAATGTCCCTTTTAGAGACGTTCCTGTGGCGATATGTGCTTTGCCTTATTTACAATGCAGTGTTAAGCCACCTAACGTGGCTTAATGCTGGCTTCGAAATAAAGCCCAATTTCACGATATATTTAGCGTGAAAGGGGTTGGCAATGGGTGTTACGGTGGGCGTAACACAAATTGATTTTGATGCTGCCACATATTTCTGAGGGTGGTGTAAATATGGGACAACGCCCAATTAAGACCAGGGAAAACCTGATCTTAAACAGGCACAATGAGGAGAAATGCTTCATTTCTCCTAGTTTTTGCTGTTTCCAAGTGTGCATTGTGCAGCACACATAGAACACATAGAAACAGCAAGAGGCCATTGATTGTTTATGTGCAGGAAGGTGTCCCTTGTGGCACAAAAACAATCAATAAAAAAAATTGATGTTTTGCAACTTCTATATGTGCTGCATTAAGCAGCACACGTAGAAATTTCAAAATGCCTTTTAAAGATTGTTTATGTGCCAGAAGTGACACCTTCCTGCACATAAACAATCATCCCCTCAACACAGATACCCTTGCACTATGATGAAAGGTGCCTGCAATGGCGCAAAGCTGCTAAATTTAGTGCCAGTGCAGGGGGAAGCACAGGGCTGCACCATATTGTTGTAAATATTATGCAGCCCTGAGTATCAGAAGTGGCGGAACGTGGAGTTAAGCCAAGGAGGTTAACACCACGCTCCGCCACTTCTCTAGTAAATATGCCTCCAAATGCCATTACATTTTAGACACAGAGCACATGCACGTTAGCACTGGTCAGCAGTAAAATACAGACAGAGTCCAAGAGCCAGCAAAAACGAAGTCAAACACAATGGGTCAGTAGGCAGAAAGTCAGGGGAAACCACAGCAAATGAAGCCAGTTCTAACACATAACATCATGTGATTCAGAAGGCATTTTACAATATGTGTTCTTTGTTTCAAGCTGGATTAACTTCAGCAGCCACAAATGGAGAGAAATTCAATGAATAATAACAATATACCAAGTAGAGCTCACGGTGGTGTGACTTGCATGGATTATATCTACTGTGTTATGTTTTCTTATCCAGATAGCCCTGAAAACCACAAACATTGGCTGAAACAATGCATTTTCAATATATTTATGTGAGAAAATGTTCCAGAAACTATGGAGATCCAAAAATTCCCACACTTCTCTCAATAAAAACAGTACCCCACTTGTGCGGCTAGGCCTAGCTCCTGCAACACAATAAACTCCACATTTTAAATATGGAGACATCAAGTTTTTGACGTGGAAACTGACCAGTTTTGCTGATGTGGGTAGGTGTGGAATTTAGACCCAGGGAAGGCCGACATCCACAGAAACCTACTGAAGCCAAGCAGCTCTATAAACTATAAATCAGGGAAGTCCAGGGTGGTGTAACATCTATGTGTCCCATTACATTTTTGTACTCATAATGCCTTGCAAACCTCAAACCTTTGCTTAAATTGCACATTTTCTTCACACTTCTGTGAAGGAAAGGTCTGTAATTCGTGGAGATTCACAAATTACTACCATTCAGCTTTCCCACACTTCTCCCAATATGAAGAGTACCCACTTGTGTAGCATTCTGCTTAGGTTCAGGTAGACTTGTCTTTCAGGCACCTTTACTACACACTCTGCTCTGAAAACAACTCTTCCTTGTGAGATGCCACGTTGAGTGGTGTTCGAGGATGTCTTGAAAAACACAAAGAGATGATGTACGGAGTGCTGAAACTTTTCAGACATTCACCCCCAGTTACAGATCTAGGTTGAATCCATCATCGTTCTTTAGCTCATTTCGCCACAGCAGTTGAGGCCCAGCCATATGCTAATCAGTCATGACCCTGTGCCTCATGGGTACAATCCAGCCCAAACTGCCAAGCCAGGTCTTTCCTGGACCCGAAACAAGCATCCTGGGACCGGTTTCGAGGATGTCTTGTGACCAATTCCTCGGATAGTGTCAGCATAACTACATTTGAAACTGGAGTAAATATGCTGGGACAGACTCTCCTAAGTTCCCTACAGAACACTTCTAAAATTCCAAGGGGTATATTTACAAGCCCCTTGCGCTGCTGATGCGTCACTTTTTTGGACACACTGGCAGTGCACTGTGGTGCTCCATATTTACAAGGCCATGTAAAGCCACCCTGTGTGGCTTTTCGTGGCCTTGTACATACAGCCCCTTTTCACACAGCACTTTGCATGAAAAGGGCATGCGATGGGTGTTGCTGGGGTTGTTCCCATGCAACACAAATGGGTTCTGACATATTCGCAGATTTACAACATTTCGTAAACTGGGAATGCGTCAGAATCCTACACCTCCCCAGGGGAGGCGTAAAGAGGGTCAACAAGGAGGAATATTTATATTTCTCCTCTTGTGTTACTCTTTCTGTGTGTGCAGCATTTCACAGCACACATTGAAAGAGGAAAACACCCCCACATGATTGTTTTTGTGAAGGAAGGTGTCCTGACCCAGACACAAATGCAATCTCCTCTCAACCCAGACACCCTTGCACCATGGCGCCAGGGTGCCTGCCTTGGAGCATGGCAGCCAAATGTGCGCCAGCGCAGGGGAAAACCCAGGGATGCGACATATTGTTGTAAATATGGCACATCCCTGTGCTTTGAAAGTGACGCAGGGCAACGCAGCACAGCGCAGCCAAATGGCTTGTGGTGCCACGCTGTGTCACTTTCTTTCAAATATACCCCTAAAAGCCTTAGGGTTGGTGGACTGGGTAGTTGGTCAAAATGTGGCAGATGCCCCATCTGCCATTTTTGCAGTGCAGTACTGCAATGCTCTTGCAAGCCACATTTAGACATAGGATGTAGGTAGCAAGCACCCCACAAGCATGACCTATGTGAATAGCGGTGAGTTCAGAGAACTTTGCCTCACTAATACCTTGACTATCTGCCTGCTACCTACAAGACTACCCTGTGAGAACTGAAAACAAGCCTGTGCTATACTTCGACTATATCTTCATGTCTGTGTTCCACTTGGAGTCATGACTGATACCATGTAGGTGCCAGGACAACCTTTCCTAACACCTCCTTGTGACAGCCTGCTTAGGCTCAGGAAGACTTTTCTTTCATGCACCTGTACCATACTCACTGCACCAAATCCAACTCTTCCACTACTTTGAAGTAAGTTGGAGAGTCTTTGAGGATATCTTGTGACCAGTTCCTCAAATATTGTGAGCATAATTACATTGGAAAACTGGAGAAAGCATTGTGTGGCAAGCTCTCCTAAGTAACCTGAAGAGCACTTCCAAAACGATTAAGGGTGTTAGAGATTGGTCAGCAGGTTGCTCCATCAAAATTTGGTGGATACTCCATCCACCATTGTATGCTGTGTATTGATTGTAATGCACATGGCATATAGTGGACGGAACATATACAATGTTTTGACAGAGAATGAAGGTGGCAGTCATGCTACAAGCAAGACTAAATGGTACTTATTTACTGGAGTCAGTAATGACACAGTAATGAGCCATGGTAGGATTTTTTCAATGCACAGCCATTGAGAGCCACATAGTAATTATTAATCTGACTGCTTTGCTTCAGTCAGTTTCACAGAACTTCATTTTTGCATTCTACAAAGTAAAGCAAGTTGAAAAACACAGTGCTGCCTCAGAAAGGCGCCGGGGAAAATAATAAAAACTATTCCGCCTCGTTCCATCTTATGTCAAACTCTGCATCAGCAATCTGAACTATTCCTTTTTTCTTTGGCAGGAAAGTTGTTGACACATTGTTGATCCTGCAGCTTGCAACATCCTCCACAACAAATAGAAGGATACTGCATCTACTGCAGCAAGACTTTCAATATTGACAAACTGAAAGTCAAAGAAAGCCATAATTCGTTTTGTGGTAGTCTGCTGATATAAAATGTACACAAAAACAACAAAAAGTTGACAGGAGGAATGCTTTCAATTTGTTTAAGCACTGCCAGTCTCTTGGACAGTGATTTTGCTCACAATGACATTTCAGTTTGGACCTAGTCATGAGCAAATCAGTCTTGACCCTCCTCCAATAGGAACAATACCGCCCAAACTACCAAGCCAGATCCTCCCTGAACCACAACACAAACAACCCAAGACCAATTTTGCTCTGATTAGAACTCATCAGTCGGGTATTGCCTGGTTCCGGTGGCACAGTGAGCACTGGAACCATGTCTGGGCATATCCTTGATATTTATGGCGTACATCAAACACACAGAAAGGGGATGAGATGAATGCTTACAATTTTTCTAACCACTGGCAATTGTTCAGGAAGAATCTCAACCCATCGTTGAATACCTGCGGCCAAATGTTCCACTTAGAAAGGGCTGGATATAAGTTTCAGGAATTAGAAGCTAGAGTCCAAAAATAATGTTTTATTCTCTCTAGAGCCTATTAGGAGCATCAGGCAAACAGAAGCAGACACTGGTGAGCATCACATGCACCCTGCATGCAGTCTTGAGTGCCAATGGGAACATCTTGACCTGTCAAATGGATTCCTTTTCCTCCACCATTTGTAAACAAAGAATGAGACAAAGCTCTTTAAGACTTATAAAAATTATGCAGAGTTGTGAGACACTCATCTTCACAATTTCGAAAATCTATAATCATATTTTGCATTGAAAAATCATGCCTATTGGCACCTGCAATTTTGGTACTAAAACTGCTCCTTTATACACTGAATGACTAATTCTGATCAGCTACCATCACTCACATAACGTTGAACTGTGAATAGCATGATCTAGGAAATTCTTACTTATCTGATAATCTGATTAACCTTACGCATATCCTGTTAGATCCATTTAAGAAAGGACCCCAAGATCATTTCAAGAAGCTTTGGACCATATTATCAAGAAAGGGCAATACATTATCGCCGCTTTTATCGGCATGAAACTGCCACTAAAGCGGCGATAATGGGCTTGATAATATGCCCTTGTGGATTCCCATAGAAGCTCAGGTTAACACCAGAACCTGGGTGTAAGAAATGGGGGTTACCCAAATCTCCAAGGGGGGGTAGCACGGACCACGCGGGCAGGCCAAACTTCGAGGACATGTGAAGCACTCACGCAGTACCCACAAACGACACACCAGGCACACCACAAAAGAGTCACAACACCATCTTTGGTTGGAAAAAGAATAAGTTTAGTGATATCTCCAACCTACAAGGTAAAAAAGAAAAATACACTAGTAATCGCAACAAGGCGCAAACTGGCGCCAGAGCCAAGTACATCAGAGGGGATTATTTACATGGGACGAAAGGGTTGAGTCCATAAGTCCATAGCTGAAATAAAGAAGAATGTGATTAAGTTAACAGTAGACCTGGGGTCAATCTGGCGGGGCCAACTCAGGCTCTCTTCCTTATGGGGTGGCTGTAATTTCAAAATCCCACATTAGCGCACATACATCTCATGCGTTATAACACCAATCCCCACCTCTGTAAGGGAAAGAAAACAACAGAGCATCACAGCACATACTAGACAGGAGCACCTGTAAGAAATCAGTACGGCAGGCTCATTAACAAGGGGCATAAACAGGGGCCTGGAATAACTCATCAGGCCAGCATAGGGGCCCACCTGCAATAAAAGGGCACAAAAGCATACAATCCACCTTCAGGGGTAAACATCAGTATACCTTGGCTGCGGTAACGCCAATAGTGACCGTAGGCTCAGGTCACAACATTTCCAGTGATAATCTCCTCTACACCACTACAAAAGAGGCAATACCGTGGGGAATTATAACCTCGGCATCACAAAGTTAAGCAATATTTCTAGGGGGAGGCCTAGGCATCCACAAGAGCTCTCAACAGGAGCCCCTGGGGCATATGTCTCCTTAGCCCACAACCTGCAACAAAAGCATCAGTTAGTTCTTTAGCATTCACAGGGGGGTGGCATTTAAATAGGCACAACTTCTTTATCTGGCCTGGCACTTCAGTAGAGGGACTTCTGGCCTACCCAACCTAGTGGCAAACATAAGGGATTTCAGTGACCCACTCCCCTGTAGGTTAAACAGTTCCCCTTCAGTTTCAGCATTTCCCTAACCAGGGGTTAATTCGTCCCTGTACCGGTCCCGGGGCCTAACTGAGGTCCTTGCCCAGTTCTAGGACTCTCTCTCTGGTGAGTTAGGGCCAACAGGGCCAGACAACAGTCTCCCCAGAGAAGGGGGCGGCACCGACCCTGTGCCCCGACTCCAGGCCTCTTCAGGTGCAGGTGCCCGCTGCCAGATGGGGCACCTGTAAATTCAGGGTTGTCCCAGGGGCGGGCACCGATTTATGCCCCGACACACTCCCCAACTCCTCTACACCCAGCCCCACTCACCGGGCTGTCCAGGGCCTCCTTCGCGGTAGGGGCAGGCACCGGCAATGTGCCTCGAGGCCCCCGCCGCGCAGCACTTGCAATGGAGCTCTCCTTCTCACGGGAGCTTGGGCGGCTCAATCGGGGCTCCCTCGACCTCACGGGAGCCCCGCAGCACCGTCAGGTCGCTTCTTCTTTGGCGGCGGGGCAGGCACCGAAAGTGTGCCCCGGCCCCGCCTACCTCACCGGCCCCTCTCTCAGGGCACAGACCGGCGGGGTGGCCTCCCGCTCCGGTCGCTTCTCCCGGGGCTCCCTCTCGACCACGGGGGCCCCGCACCGGCGTCGCTTCACCCGGGTCCCCCTCCTACCTCACAGGGACCCGGGGCTTAGGCTCGGCTCCTCTGCTCTTGCTGCCGGCCGGCAGCCAATCGCAACGCGGCCTTCAGGGGCACGGCCGCGTCGACCAATCCCTGTGCGGCGTGCTGGAGGCGTGGCGGAAGACGTCACCGGCGCCCCAGCCACGTGATGCGGGTCGGGCCGGCTTCAAGGCCTAGCGCGGCCTTCTCCTCACATCGGCGGCCCCCTCCTGGCACCGGGGGTTGCCGTGACGACGATCAACACGGCGAGGATCCCTCCAAGGTGGCACCGGGCCGCGGCGGTGATTTGCGGCTGAAATAAGGGGTAGGCTCCCTTTTAATCAATTATTTACTTCACGGGGCCAGCGCAACTGCGCGGGCAGCTATAAGGGGTAGGCTCCCTTCTGGTCGGTTACTCCTCACGCGGGACGCGCGCCACAACGAGGGGTAGGCTCCCTCAGCGCTATTCAGCCATTTGCTCCTTGCGCCCATACAGCAGTTCTGGGGCAGAATAGCGCTTCCAAATTATAGCGCTTCCTAGGGAGAGCACAGCAGGCCCTCAGAACACAGCACTTTTCTTCCCACAACGCTGGGTAGGCAGTCCAGGGCTTCAAGGGACACGCAGCTCCTCCCAGTCCAGCGCTTAAGGGCAATGTAGCAGCAGTACTTCCAAAGGGGGCCACAGCCTCCTGGGGGCATCAACCTCCCCAAACAGCGTCTGACAGGCGCACCTCACGGAGGGGGGGCGAACAGCTCCACAGCCAGCCCCAGGGGCACACTTCTCACCTCCTGGGGGGTTGAAGCCCACAGCATTCCTCCTCTTCTGGGCACCTCTTTCCCTCAGCGCTGGCGTAGTTCAAGGTCCCACAGCTTCAGGGACCTAGGGGGGGCTCCCCTATTGTCAAGGGCCCTGGGGGACAGTGGAGGGGGGATAGAATGGATGCAGGGCCCAGCTCACAGGCCCATGTGGCGGTGACTCCTTGCAGCAGGTCCCCTCACCTCCCTGTCCCAGCTCTGACTGACTCTCTGGTGGCACATCCCCCTTATTTATACCCTCCTCCCTGGCAGTGCCAGAACCTTCTAGAATGTTGGCAAACTAGCCTAAACTGGCTCAAGGGGAGGGGGTGAGCACCATGGGTGCCAGGCTTTCCCTCCAAATGCTAGGGGTAGCTGGGTAATAATAGCTAGACTGCTGACCTATGGCAGTACAGTGGCAAAACCCATGGCCATGGCATCCATTTTAAACACAGTACATTTTAGTCAGGTGCGTTTTTTTTAAAATGGGGAAATTTACAAGTGCTCACACCATTACATGACATTACATTTTTAACAAGGTGTCTCACACCACTCATGGCCTATACAGGTTTAATCCCATGGGGGAGACATTTCAAATTGGAGGGGCAAAAGCGAAAAATTTGGGGGGCAAAGGCCAAGTCCAACACAGCTCCCCCCCCAGCCAAAAGCCAGGGTAGACAGATCAATACCTTGATGGGCTTCCCTGCTTGGGGCAGAAAAAGGTGGACGCAGGCCGGCTACTACAGGAGCACCTGCAGTCTCTTTTCCACTCTGGAACCCAATGGTTCTCTCTCGCAACCCTCCCTTCTTCAACAAAACCACCCCACTGGTGTTCCCTAGTGGGATGTGGCCAGGACTGGCCTCTAGGCCATCCAGAAATCTCTGGCCCTTGTTCCTTCCTAGAGTGGGAGGCTCTAGCCTCAGGCTTGTAATGCTCTTGGACCACTCTTTTCCTTCCAAATTGCCACTGGTCCACCCACCTGGGGTCTACACCCTCAGGCTGACCAGCTCTCAGGGGCGAGGCTTTCCTCCCCCTACTTCTCCTCCTAGGGTTCCTCCATCTCCTTCTCCTGGGGACACCCTCACACAACCACTCTCTCCCCAACCTGGAGTCGAAACCCTCAGGTTGCACTGGTGACAGGGGCGAGTCCTCCCTCTCCCTGCACCCCCTCCCAGAGTTCCGCACCCTCCTAACTGGAGTAGTACCCCTGAGAGTCAACTTTGGGGGGACTCTGAACACAGAGGTCCCACCCGCCAGGTCCGGAAAACCCTCAACCTGGCCACCCAACCCGGGATCTGCGCCCTTTGGCTGAGCTGGTGACAGAGGAGAGACCTTGCTCCCTCTGCACCCCCTCCCAGATTTCCGCACCCTCCCACCGGGAGAAATACCCCTGGGAGTCAAACTGGTAGGGACCTGGGTTACAGGTACCCCACCCTCCAGGACAGGCAACCCCTGAACCTGGAACCCCAGTCCAGGATCTAAACCCTGTGACTGGTCAGACCCCCGAACCACTGGAGCTCTGATTACTGATGCTCCGGGTTCTCCTGACACTAGGGGATCCCCTTCATGAGAAGGCACATCGGGACAGCCTAGACTCCCAACCTCGGGTTCCCTAAAAGAACTCTCCAGGCCCTGGGACTGCAGTTGGGGCACCTCGGGACACCTCACCGTCTCACTCCCTCCTATAGATGGGATGTGAGGCCCTACAACCCGCCCACTATCCTGGGACCTAGCTGGGCTTCTCACCTCTCCAGCCACGCTGGGTCGGAAGATCCCTGCACCTCTCCTTTCTGGATCACTCCCCAATGTCTTCCCAGACGCTCTGGCACTTACCCAGAGGTCTGCCTCCTGTGCAAGTTCCCTGGGGTCTGAGAACCTACACTGCAACAGATGGTGACGCAGACTTGGGACACAACTCCTCAGCATGTGCTCCCGAATAACGGCATGGCACAGCCCTTCCCAATCCTCTACTGCTCTCCTCACCACCCAATCCTCCAATGCAGTCCAACACTCCTCCTCAAACTCTCCCCAGGACTGGTGGGACAGCTTTCCCCTGCCCCTAAACACTAACCCGTCCCCCTCTTCCTGGGAATCAGGCACCGTCTCCTGGGCTTCGGGAGTGGGACACCTTGCACTGGACCTACACTCGCTGCCACCACTGGATCTCACCCTCACTGGTGAATCCAGACTACACAACCCACTCTCAGGGGACAACCTACCCACCTGAGCTGATCTCTCTCTGGCGAAAGCCCACTCCGCCTCCGCCATCCTCTCCTGGGCTAGGACCATTTCTGTCTCTAGCCTCTGCTCCTGAATCCTCAGCTGCGCTAACTCTGTGGCCTGCTCAAACCTGAGCTTCGCCAGCGCCAGCTGATGCTCCCTTTCTTCCCTCCTATCTACCCACTCTTCTGGGGACAGGGAAAGGGATGGGGCAGTGCCCCCGGGACTGGACCCAGTGCGAGACTCCCTATCTACGGTGTCCTCATCAGCTACTGGCGTCTCTGCCCTGTTAAACTCTTCTTCCTCTTCATCGGGGTAACTACTTCCCAGGGTTCTGGATGGGGAGCCCTCTCTCTGGCCTCTAACCCACTGACCCTTCAAAAACTCGGGAGGGTAGTCAGACAAGTCCCCACCAATCTCTAAGGGCTCTCCCCTCTTGAGGGCCTCATAGAGAAACAACTTTCTCCTAATGTTTCCTACTGGGGGTATCCCTCTCTCCTTGAGGAAATCTATGACTTCCTGCTCGGTGTACTCCATCAGTTCCACTTCGTCCAAAACCAACCCCATCGTGGCGAGGTACACCCGGGACACACCCTCCCAGTGGAACAAGGGGACACAATTCCACAACAACACTTTTCAGGAGGAAGTAATAATCTGAAAATCAATATTCAGCCAACAATAATCCCCACAACAAGGCTCTGAATTCTCTCAAAGCTCTACTTGTGGTGTAACCTGTGGCCGCTGTGGTACTGCGCAAACACAAGTCCTATCCCACCGCTCGCCACCAATGTAAGAAATGGGGGTTACCCAAATCTCCAAGGGGGGGGTAGAACGGACCAAGGGGGCAGGCCAAACTTCGAGGACATGTGAAGCACTCACGCAGTACCCACAAACGACACACCAGGCACACCACAAAAGAGTCACAACACCATCTTTGGTTGGAAAAAGAATAAGTTTAGTGATATCTCCAACCTACAAGGTAAAAAGGAAAAATACACTAGTAATCGCAACAAGGCGCAAACTGGCGCCAGAGCCAAGTACATCAGAGGGGATTATTTACATGGGACGAAAGGGTTGAGTCCATAAGTCCATAGCTGAAATAAAGAAGAATGTGATTAAGTTAACAGTAGACCTGGGGTCAATCTGGAGGGGCCAACTCAGGCTCTCTTCCTTATGGGGTGGCTGTAATTTCAAAATCCCACATTAGCGCACATACATCTCATGCGTTATAACACCAATCCCCACCTCTGTAAGGGAAAGAAAACAACAGAGCATCACAGCACATACTAGACAGGAGCACCTGTAAGAAATCAGTACGGCAGGCTCATTAACCACTTGGAAGCTCATCATATTCTGCTGCTGCGCTGGGATTTACAAAAACCCATTATTCATGACGAGCTGGGCTCGTCATGAGCGTGCTGGGAGGCTACTGCATGACGAGCCCAGCTCGTCATGAGCGTCGAAGGGGTTAACAAGGGGCATAAACAGGGGCCTGGAATAACTCATCAGGCCAGCATAGGGGCCCACCTGCAATAAAAGGGCACAAAAGCATACAATCCACCTTCAGGGGTAAACATCAGTATACCTTGGCTGCAGTAACGCCAATAGTGACCGTAGGCTCAGGTCACAACATTTCCAGTGATAATCTCCTCTACACCACTACAAAAGAGGCAATACCATGGGGAATTATAACCTCGGCATCACAAAGTTAAGCAATATTTCTAGGGGGAGGCCCAGGCATCCACAAGAGGTCTCAACAGGAGCCCCTGGGGCATATGTCTCCTTAGCCCACAACCTGCAACAAAAGCATCAGTTAGTTCTTTAGCATTCACAGGGGGGTGGCATTTAAATAGGCACAACTTCTTTATCTGGCCTGGCACTTCAGTAGAGGGACTTCTGGCCTACCCAACCTAGTGGCAAACATAAGGGATTTCAGTGACCCACTCCCCTGTAGGTTAAACAGTTCCCCTTCAGTTTCAGCATTTCCCTAACCAGGGGTTAATTCGTCCCTGTACCGGTCCCGGGGCCTAACTGAGGTCCTTGCCCAGTTCTAGGGCTCTCTCTCTGGTGAGTTAGGGCCAACAGGGCCAGACAACAGTCTCCCCAGAGAAGGGGGCGGCACCGACCCTGTGCCCCGACTCCAGGCCTCTTCAGGTGCAGGTGCCCGCTGCCAGATGGGGCACCTGTAAATTCAGGGTTGTCCCAGGGGCGGGCACCGATTTATGCCCCGACACACTCCCCAACTCCTCTACACCCAGCCCCACTCACCGGGCTGTCCAGGGCCTCCTTCGCGGTAGGGGCAGGCACCGGCAATGTGCCTGCCCTTGCAGCACTTGCAATGGAGCTCTCCTTCTCACGGGAGCTTGGGCGGCTCAATCGGGGCTCCCTCGACCTCACGGGAGCCCCGCAGCACCGTCAGGTCGCTTCTTCTTTGGCGGCGGGGCAGGCACCAAAAGTGTGCCCCGGCCCCGCCTACTTCACCGGCCCCTCTCTCAGGGCACAGACCAGCGGGGTGGCCTCCCACTCGGTCGCTTCTCCCGGGGCTCCCTCTCGACCACGGGGGCCCCGCACCGGCGTCGCTTCACCCGGGTCCCCCTCCTACCTCACAGGGACCCGGGGCTTAGGCTCGGCTCCTCTGCTCTGGCTGCCGGCCGGCAGCCAATCGCGACGCGGCCTTCAGGGGCACGGCCGCGACGACCAATCCCTGCGCGGCGTGCTGGGGGCGTGGCGGGAGACGTCACCGGCGCCCCAGCCACGTGATGTGGGTCGGGCCGGCTTCAAGGCCTAGCGCGGCCTTCTCCTCACATCGGCGGCCCCCTCCTGGCACCGGGGGTTGCCGTGACGACGATCAACACGGCGAGGATCCCTCCAAGGTGGCACCGGGCCGCGGCGGTGATTTGCGGCTGAAATAAGGGGTAGGCTCCCTTTTAATCAATTATTTACTTCACGGGGCCAGCGCAACTGCGCGGGCAGCAATAAGGGGTAGGCTCCCTTCTGGTCGGTTACTCCTCACGCGGGACGCGCGCCACAACGAGGGGTAGGCTCCCTCAGCGCTATTCAGCCATTTGCTCCTTGCGCCCATAGAGCAGTTCTGGGGCAGAATAGCGCTTCCAAATTATAGCGCTTCCTAGGGAGAGCACAGCAGGCCCTCAGAACACAGCGCTTTTCTTCCCACAACGCTGGGTAGGCAGTCCAGGGCTTCTAGGGACACGCAGCTCCTCCCAGTCCAGCGCTTAAGGGCAATGTAGCAGCAGTACTTCCAAAGGGGGCCACAGCCTCCTGGGGGCATCAACCTCCCCAAACAGCGTCTGACAGGGGCACCTCACGGAGGGGGGGCGAACAGCTCCACAGCCAGCCCCAGGGGCACACTCCTCACCTCCTGGGGGTTCAAGCCCACAGCATTCCTCCTCTTCTGGGCACCTCTTTCCCTCAGCGCTGGCGTAGTTCAAGGTCCCACAGCTTCAGGGACCTAGGGGGGGCTCCCCTATTGTCAAGGGCCCTGGGGGACAGTGGAGGGGGATAGAATGGATGCAGGGCCCAGCTCACAGGCCCATGTGGCGGTGACTCCTTGCAGCAGGTCCCCTCACCTCCCTGTCCCAGCCATGACTGACTCTCTGGTGGCACATCCCCCTTATTTATACCCTCCTCCCTGGCAGTGCCAGAACCTTCTAGAATGTTGGCAAACTAGCCTAAACTGGCTCAAGGGGAGGGGTGAGCACCCTGGGTGCCAGGCTTTCCCTCCAAATGCTAGGGGTAGCTGGGTAATAATAGCTAGACTGCTGACCTATGGCAGTACAGTGGCAAAACCCATGGCCATGGCATCCATTTTAAACACAGTACATTTTAGTCAGGTGCGTTTTTTTTAAAATGGGGAAATTTACAAGTGCTCACACCATTACATGACATTACATTTTTAAGAAGGTGTCTCACAACACTCATGGCCTATACAGGTTTAATCCCATGGGGGAGACATTTCAAATTGGAGGGGCAAAAGCGAAAAATTTGGGGGGAAAAGGCCAAGTCCAACACTGGGCTTCTATGGGAATTCACAAGGCCATATTATCAAGCCCATTATCGCCGCTTTAGCGGTAGTTTCCTGCCGATAAAAGTGACGATAATGTATTGCCCTTTCTTGATAATATGGCCCTTTGTTTTTAGGTCTCGCCTGTCGATGCGCATGCGCATCGAGCAAGGCGAGAGTATTGGCACTTATCCGCTCTTTATCCACACTGCAAGGAATCGTGGCGATTCCTTGCAGTGCACGAGAAATTTAAGCTCAATGCGCATGCGCATTGAGCTTAAATGCGCGTGCACATGCCCCCAGCCGCCTGCCTTGCCTACTCTCTCTCACAGCCTCCCCCAGCTCCGCCCCCTCACTACTTGATTGCACGGCCGCTAGGCCGTGCCTCCCCTACTCTCCTCCCCCCTCCTCCTCCTACTCTCCTCCCCTGCCTGCCTGCCGTGTCGCACCTCGCACCTCTCCCCTCTCCGCCCCCTCCCCTGCCCGCCGTGTTACGGTGAAAGGCTTGTTTTTTTTACCAGCGGGCAGTCTCTTGCCCTCGGCTGCTTCTATAAAATTGTCCGAGCTTAAATTAGGGCGCGGTCTGCTGGGACGCTTAGCCCTCTCTTTAAGTTTGTCTTAAAAACATTCCACGCTCTGCCTCTGTCACATACTGCCCCCCGCCCATGCTGTGCGCTAAAAATCAACATTTCTGCCCTTCTCGCACTGATAGTCTGCCCCATGCTAAGTGTCCCTCTCAACCCAAGTACTCTGCGCGCCACGCTGTCTCCTGCCCACGCTCTGCCTCTCAGTCACATGCTGCCTTCTCCGTTCCCCCAACACCGTCCATGCTGTGCACCACTCTGTCCGCCCCATGGCACGCTCTGCTCCTTTCACATATTGCCTCTGATCCCCCACCCCCGTCCATACTATGTGCCCCTCTGACCCCACATTCTTGCTGCGTCCCACTCTGCCCACGCTCTGCCTCTGTCACATACTGCCCCCGCCCATGCTGTGCGCTAAAAATATGCATTTCTGTCCCTCTCACGCTGCTACTCTGTCCCATGCTATATGTCGCTGTGTTCCCAAGTACGCTGCGCGCCACGCAAAAGTCAGTCTGGCCGTGGGGAATCCTAGCACTTCATCAGCTCTCCATTGATGTGGCCGCTCCTCTCCCCTGCCCCCCCCCCATATCATCACACTTCAAAGGAATGCGCTCCGCTCCCCCGCCTCCCCCACAGCAATGCCGAGAGCTTGTTGTTTATAGTCTCCATTTACCACATGTTTATTGTGGCTTTAGTTTAGGGATTACCATAGTAACACGTGTACCCCACTGGGACTTACAGGGTCTGTTGGCCACTCGCTCATTATGGCTCCGTCTAAAATGGATTCCCAGTCATGGTGTTCTAGACTGTGGCTTGAGGGCACCGTGAGCCTTGAGTTTAATTTTGCTTCATCTTAGATTTCCGTAGATATATGTATGCTGCGCTTTGGGTTTGCCTAGCTCTAGCTTTAGCCCTTGCGGACTCTGTAGTGTGTTCATGAGGTTGTGCAGTAGAGCATGTAGTGTGTGTCTATGTCTTACGGACTGCTTCGTAGTCCAGCAGAAGGAACATTTGCTCTCCATGCAATGTGCTTATTGTCTATCTATGACAAATTGTGTGCAGATCTGATCGGGCCGATGTTCACAGCTCTGCCGCTGCAGTGTGTTCAGAGAGAGCACATCCAGTCTTCAGGTCTGTAACTAGTGACTAATTCCAGCCTTGGTCGGAGTAGAGAGTATACAAATGTCAAGATCGACTTGCTAGCTGCAATGATGTCTGCCCTGCCACCATTTACTTCGGACCCTCACTCACCCTCACTCACCCTCACTCACCCTCACAACCCTCTCACCCTCACTCACTCTCACAACCCTCTCACCCTCACTCACTCTCACCCCCTCACTCACCTCACTCACTCTCACCCCTCACTCACCCCCTCACCTTCACTCACCCCCTCACTCACCCCCTCACCCCCTCACTCACCCCCCTCACCCCCTCACCCCCTCACCCCCTCACTCACCCCCTCACCCTCACTCACCCTCTCACCCACCCTCTCACCCACCCTCTCACCCACCCCCTCACACGCCCTCACCCCCTCACACCGCCACCCCCCCACTCAGAATGCACACCCCCTCACCCTCACACGCCCTCACCCACTCACACCGCCACACTCCCTTAGAATGCACACCCCCTCACCCACCCCCTCACTCCCCCTCACCCCCCTCACCCTCTCCCTCACACCGCCACACCCCCTCAGAGCCCTCACTCTCACTCACCCTCACTCACTCACCCCTCACCCTCACTCACTCACCCTCACTCACCCTCACTCACCCTCACTCACCCTCACAACCCTCTCACCCTCACTCACTCTCACAACCCTCTCACCCTCACTCACTCTCACACCCTCACTCACCTGACTCACTCTCACCCCCTCACTCACCCCCTCACCCTCACTCACCCCCTCACTCACCCCCTCCCTCACCCCCTCACTCACCCCCTCACCCTCACCCACCCTCTCACCCACCCTCTCACCCTCACACACACCCACCCTCTCACCCTTACACACACCCTCACACGCCCTCACCCCCTCACACCGCCACACACCCTCAGAATGCACACCCCCTCACCCTCACACGCCCTCACCCCCTCACACCGCCACACACCCTCAGAATGCACACCCCCTCACCCTCACACACCCCCTCACTCCCCCTCACCCTCACACTCCTCACCCTCTCCCTCACACCGCCACACCCCCTCACACCCCCTCACTCTCACACCCCCTCGCTCTCACACCCCCTCACTCTCACTCCCCCTCACTCTCACTCCCCCTCACTCTCACTCCCCCTCACTCTCACTCCCCCTCACCCTCACTCCCCCTCACCCTCACCCCCCTCACCCACACACCCCCTCACCCTCACACCCCTCACCCTCACACCCCCTCACCCTCACACACCCTCCCCCTCCCACCCCCTCACCCACACACCCCCTCACCCCCTCACCCACACACCTCCTCACCCACACACCCCCTCACCCACACACCCCCTCACCCTCACACCCCCTCACCCACACACCCCCTCACTCACACCCCCTCACCCTCACACCCTCACACCCCCTCACCCTCACACCCCCACACCCCCTCAGACCCCCTCACCCTCACACCCCCTCACCCTCACACCCCCTCACACACCCTCACACACCCTCACACACCCTCACACACCCTCACACACCCTCACCCTCCCTCACCCCTGCACGCCTCTCACCCCTGCACGCCTCTCACCCCTGCACGCCTCTCACCCCTGCACGCCTCACACTGCTGCACGCCTCACACTGCTGCACGCCTCACACTGCTGCATGCCTCACACTGCTGCACGCCTCACACTGCTGCACCCCGCACACTGCTGCACGCCGCACAACACCACCATATCACTCTGGGACGGCGCCACATCACTCTGGGACGGCACATCCACCGCCACCACCACATCCACCGCCACATCCACCACATCCACCACCACTACATCCACCACCCCATCCACCACCACCACCCCATCCACCACCACCACCGCATCCACCACCACCACCACATCCACCATCAACACATCCACCGCATCCACCACCACATCCACCATCACCACCACATCCACCACCACATCCACCACCACATCCACCACCACCTCCACATCCACCATGACATCCACCGCAACATTCACCACCGCATCCACCACTGCATCCACCACCACATCCACCACCACCACATCCACCGCATCCACCACCACATCAACCACACCCACCACCACCACATCCACCACCACATCCACCACATCCACCACCACATCCACCGCATCCACCACCACCACATCCACCACATCCACCACCTCCGCATCCACCACCACATCCACCACCACATCCACCACCACATCCACCACCAACACATCCACCACATCCACCACCACATCCCACCACATCCACCGCATCCACATCCACCACCACATCCACCACCACATCCACCACCACATCCACCACCACATCCACCACCACCACATCCACCGAATCCACCACCACATCCACCACCACATCCACCATCACCTCCACATCCACCGCCACATCCACCGCCACATCCACCACCACATCCACCACCACCACATCCATCACATGCACCACCACCGCATCCACCACACCCACCACCACCACATCCACCACACCCACCACCACCACATCCACCGCATCCACCACCACCACATCCACCACCACATCCACCACATGCACCACCACCGCATCCACCACCACATTATTTACAAAATTAAAAGCCATTGTTATTTGTAATATCAATACATCTAAGTCACGTAAATACAACACACATTGCATTACAAATGCTATAGGTGTCACATTTGCGAAAGTTAAAACTATTGACATTGTAACTGACAAAGCTATTAATTTTACTATTTTCAAAACCAACACATAAATAAAAAAAGTGTCATTTACAATACCAATCACTCAAACTTTCCTAATGCGAGACCTATTGCATTTCCAATGCTTGTTACTGGTTGAAGGTAGGTGTGTGGGCTTTGGTTCCAATGGGATCCACTGGGAGTGTTGGTTGGGAGACATGAGCTGTGCAGGGTTGTTGGCTGCCTCCATATTGATCTTTGCTATCTTTTCGTCAAAGAAGTCTAAGAAGGCTTCACAGATCTACGTGGTGGGGTTCGTAATTATTGTGATGACAGCTGCTATTTGTAGCTTATTGTTGTTTAATAGTTTGTGTGGTTGTTTTTTTGCTTTGGCAAGTTGTGAGGGAATGAATGCAATTTGTGCTCTGAGGATGTTTTTCTTAAACCTGTTTCTTCCAGTTCGTAGTGCAGTCATTTGAGAGGTAGTAGGGTCACATCTCCATCTTCTTTCATTAGTCTGAGTTTTCTCCTCTCCTCGTTGAGGTCTTTGTTGAACCAAATGGAGGATGGGATGTTTCTCTGTTTCTTGAGTTTGAGGGGGTGATACTTGGTTTAGACTACCAGTCATGGTTTGTTGTAGTGTGTAGTTAGTTCTTCAATTGTATGGGAGTTAGTGAGTAGGAGTTACTAAGAGGAGAATGTGGTTGTTAAGCCATTCTTGTCAATTTGTTTTAGGTTCTTAACACATCATTTAGGTCAGTGTTTGACCCTTGATTATTATGTTTGTCTCTTGGAGGTGGAAAAGGATGAAGTGGGGGAATGACCATTCTACGAATAGAGACGAGTCAATGTCTAGGGCATTCTCAGCATCAGGACAGCACCACTTCCACATCAGTGCACCACCACCACCAGCGCAGCCCCACCTCAGAACTAGTGTGGCCCCACCTCAGCAACAACTCAGCACCCATGCAGTATCCCCTTTAGCATCAGCACAGCAACACCTCAGCATTAGCACAGCATCACCTCAGCACAGAACTAACTCAGCATCACTCAGCACCACCTGAGCACCAGTATAGCACCACCACCTCACTATGATTCAGCACCACCACAGTGTCACTCAGCACAGCATCACTCAGTGCCACCACAGCATCACTCAGCACCACCTAAGCAACAGTGCAGCATCTCCTCAGAATCACTCAGCACCACCACAACACCACCTCAGCATCAGCACATCATCACCACCAGCACACCACTACCTCAGCACCTCCCCAGCATCACTCAGTACCACCCCGGTATCACTCAGCACAACAACAGTCTGCCCTCGGAATCTGGCATCTGTTGATATTCCCCTAGTGTCTATTTGCTGCTCATGTTGTAATTCAGGTACTGTTTCCCAACTTCCACCCTTCAGTTTTATATGTCCCCCGCCATAACGAAAAAGAAGATATAACAAATAAACATTACAACAGGTAGGAAGAAGTTTACAGCAGTCCAAGGACAAATACCTAGAAGACTTTGTTTTATGTTAATTTTTTTTAATAGGGTTGTTCAGTTGTACATAATGTCTTCTTAGTAACATATAAGGTAACAAAAATGCCAATAGCTCTGGCTAAACACTTACAAGGTCCCAAAGGTGAGACCTATTGGCTATGCGAATGCTTGTTTCTTTTAGGGATGAAGGGGCATATTATCAAGGGGGATTATCTGCGCTTTTTTGGCTTTAAAAGCCAAGAAAGCGGAGATAAAATTATCTCCCTATTACCTAGCTGTCGCTAACACCAGTTAGTGACAGCTAGTAGGAGATAGCGACCATCTTGGGCCCCACTTTGCATGTCAGTGATATTTATCACTAATGACATGCAAAGTGGGCGTGCCAAGATGTTAGCGACTGGAAACAGTCGCTAACATCGCTATCTCCTATTACCAACTTTTGGAGATATTCGCTCTAAGCGCGAATATCTCCAAAAGCTAACACCTGCCCTGAGCAGTTCTTAGCCATGTTATCCAATGGGAGGTGGATAACATGGCTAAGAGCATTAGCTCGGTAATGTATGAATATCGCTGACTTTTCAGCGATATTCATGCATTGTGGCCGTTTTTTATCGCATTTGCGATAAACCTTGGTAATACCAAGGTTTATCTGCGATAAAAATCACCGCAGCTCAGCTGTAAAATTTTGTCTCTAACCAAGCAATAGCTGCGATAATTATCGCTATTGCTTGGTAATATGCCCCGAAGTCTCTGTAAAGCCTCTGGGGACAATTGGAACACCTGAGAAGCATCAAGCGAGGAAAAGGAGATCCTTGTCCTCCTGCATCTTGTTAAAAAAAGACACAGGGCTTGATTTGGAGTTAGACGGAAGGATTACTTCGTCACAAATATGCAGTCGATCCAAATACATTCGCCTTGGCGAGACTATTGTTGTCGGTTTGGTGCGCGAAGGGAGACAAACCATGTGCGTGCCCGGACAGGCGATGTGCACTTTCACGGCGTCTCCTCATATCTTTCATGTGCTCCCACAACGCTCTTTTTATCCCGCGCTCCCACCGCACTCTCACTTTCACTTTCACTGCGACTTCACACAAGGCAGACAGACACATGCCTGACAAAAGATGTGGCCACGCACGGCGTAAGGCAGACACCTGCCCCGTAACTCTCGTAGGAGATCAAAAACACAAATAAATAATGTAATGTTACTAAGAAAAGATACATGGGGAGTGTTCAAGATGACGAAGCGAATGGACGCATTCTCCCGGCGCTCCATCCCAGTCCATATTCTAGCCCTCTTCACAGTGCACCCTTACCCTAAAATCACTGCCGGAATGAGCAATGTCAGTGTCCGGAGCAGCGACGCATCGCGGGTGCTCGAACTGACCGGGAGCGAGGCAACTACCCGCCGGGTCCGGCCTTAGATAAGAGCGGAGACTGCCGGCGTATGGGATTGCACCAAACCCGTTTAGATAGACATGTGCTTTGCAAGCCGCAGCCCAGCTCCTGGTGGCTCCGCAGTGACAGCGGGAGGAGGGGGATCAGGCCCCCCAACGCCCCAATATCGGGGCCTCCATGAGTGCGACCTAGCGTTACCAGCCCTCAGGTACTTCCAGCTGCAGCGCCCGCCTCTTCACTTTGTTCCTGGCTCCCGGGGCTCTGAGGAGGGAGGTGATTTGTGGATGCCCCCTGGATTTGGACGGCACACCGGGCCTACCTGAGTATTGGAGGGTTTGCGACGACCAGCGTCACTGGGCCCGTGTGTTGGAGCTTCCTAAATTGCGCAATTATTTGTGTTGCGGGATATAGCTTTGCTCAGCCCCCACGAATGGCACATTCTGGCCTGGGTCCACCTCTGTATCTGTGGGGCCCCTGTAGCAGCATCCACAACCCACAGAAGACTCGCTGCTACCTCACACAGCTCCATGCTGTATCCAAGGACCCAAGACCTGCACTGAGCGCAGCTCTGTATGCAAGCCCAGGACGACTTGGGGCACCAATGGGGAAAACATTGAGACCACGTAGCCCCCGTTGGACACCAGAACACTTGCATCAGTTGGTAACCTGGAAATCTGAAGCTGATTGATTTGCGCATTCTTCCTGGAATTTCGACTAGAGAGAGGCAGTGCATGTGGCTCGGACACAGGCTCGGTAAGTGTAAAGTGGGGCCTAACATGATGGCTGCTAGCACACAAAAGCAGAAGGTTGCCCGTCGCACTCAAATGGTGTCTTAGGAGATCTGGTGAGGCCCTCTGCGCACCACAGCACCACCTCGCTTGTCAACGCTCCAGTGGAGAATCATGGCCTCCACCAAAGGGACAAGCATTTGCAATGCAATAGGTCTTGCAGTTACACAAGTTAAAGCTATTGGCATTGTAAGTGACAATGCCTTTTATTTATGTTTTTAAAACGAAAACAAATATAAAAGGCATTGTTATTTGCAATGTCAATAGCTCAAACTCACGTAAATGCGAGACCTATTGCATTGCACATGCTTGTTTCTTGTGCAGACTCTTCTTTTGTCAGTACTCACTCCTTGCATTGGTTTGCACAAGTGAGAATTATGTACAATATAGAACAGTCTAAGCTTTCATTGCAGATGTTCTACTTAGCAGTTTTTGTCAAAATCATCGAGGTTGTGTGATAAATAAATAAATACATTAGGAATATAACCAACGATTTGCTGCTGTGACAATTTTAAAGTGCACAACTAAGAATTGCTGACTATCAACTGCTGGTATATTTTCAAAACGTGATTTTAGTTTTTTTACATTATTCTCCTCCATTGTTTTTTTCAGGCCACAGTAAATTAATTGTTAAGGAAGATGTGACTTTTCTGAGAAGGTATTCAATGATTGTGGCTGGAAGACATATCTGGGTTGCACTTGAAAGTGAACTTATTAGTATTCATTTACAAAAATAGACGGTAATGATGCCAGTCGTATCGTGAGAGTAGCGTAGCTAGACCGGTTCGCACTGCACCGGAGTATTTAATTCAATTATGTACAGGACAACTAAGGACTTCCAGCTGGTGTAAAGAACTAAACTTGACATTGATGTGTTTCATGTCTGCATCCTGACAAGCAATGCAAAATTACAAGGTTACCTGGAACAAGGAAGAGCAGCATGAATGCCATAAATATATTTTCAAAGTTCTTTGTTTGGAAGGTCCACACTACCATTGCCTAAACATTTTAAATAAATTCTGTGGAAGTGATAAGAGCCTCTGTAGATGCGACTTTGGCAGTGCATTAAACCTGGATCAATGAAGATAATAGGGTCATGCAGTGTATCTGTGCATGCAAAATGCAGTGTTCTAGAATGTTAATTCGAGCTTACAATTATAAGTTGTGCACTTTATCTGCTAAAAAAAGTGCGAGAGTGCGGAATGTGTAAATAGTGCTTAGAAGATGTTCTCTGACACTATGCATAAATAAAGCGGAAACGCACGGACAGTGAGTGGTTCGACAGATTGTAGTTCCTGTGATCATAACCTATGCGGTGTTGTTCATATAGTGCAGCAAATGTTTTTTTCATTTTCTATTGTGCATTTTGGCTTTCAAATGCTGTTTTATTTTTCCAACTGCTGTTGTCTTTTATTAACCTGATTAAATTAGTTGTATGAAAACGAATGTGCTTGATCTGGGATAGTATTCATACAGAGTGGCTTGAAGCCGTGTCTGGGATGCACTTGCCAACAGAACGCACACTTACAGGTTAGAAGAAAACCCCAGAAGGAATAAGCATGTTTAAAGGGAAAACAAAGAGACAATGTGCAGACTCAGTCATACCATGAACATGTTCTGCGCCGTGTTCAGGTGCAGAAGTAATTTACGCACCATTTTTGCCAAAACTGTGTCCTCTATTGCACAAATATTTTATAGGTAAATCTATGGGTTAGTGCATGAGAGCCACAGAGCACAGTTCAGAAACACAGAGCTGTGGTTACATCTTGGCATTTTCGATCTGCACTGTCTGCAGCTTCTACACTGCAGCCAGTGGTGGCTCCTCCGCTAAGGCAGAGGAGCGTCACCCCACTGCTAACTGAGTGAGCAATTACAAACAGAACAATACAATGATAATAACTTAACACGATTATTATTTTATTTAAAATACTGGCTCAGTTGGTTGGGGGACGGACTCTGCTGCTCAGAGGCTGGGGGCGTGGTAGGCTGGCCAAAATGTCATGCGCATTTTCCTTATTCTCCACCCAGGCTGCATTGCGCAGCCTGGGTGGAGAACATGCCCAGGCACCCATTTCCTGGCTGAGCGCCGAACCACAGTGCTCAGACCAATCACAAAGTTGCATCGCAGTGTTCTGATTGGGGAGCCTCGGTGCTTCCTGCTTCCACAGAAGCCAGGAAGAGGAAGGAGGAGAGGCTGCGGTGGAGTCAACTGCATCCAGGTAAGTGATTTTTTGGAATGTCTTTTTAATTGCCTCCCCCTCCACTTCCTCCCTCTGCTCAAGGCCCGCTCGGCAGCTGCTGCTTCTGACTGTAGCCCTCATTTATAATTGCATTATTTTACCCCAGCAGTAACTCCTACTGAAATAACACAATCCCGAATTACAAGTGTTTTAGGGCCTATAATTATTGAGTATAACATTTCCAGATCTGATCATTCTCGGCCTGGAGACACCGAACCTCTCAGAGAAGCTCCAGGGGCTGGGTCTGCTGCAAACGGCATTCCACAGCTTCCGCCACTATCTACTGCAATTCTGGGGAGCAGTTAATACTCCCCCTCACCACTGCCCCCCCATTTCTCCTCACCAGCAATCATGCTGACATTTTCCGCCGGCTCAGAGCAGGCGGATACTGTCAACCTTTTTTCCCTGAAATGGTGTAAACTACTTAGAAAATCTGGGTGTGACCAGTTATTCTCCATCTTGAGGAACATACTCTAACGGCCAGGTGTATGACCATTCTGTTTTGTGGGTCGTAAATTGTGATTTTTTTTTGCGACTCGCAATTTGTGACTCGCAAAACGGAATTTTCTGATGTGTCTCAGATACATTTAGCGACTCGCAGTGGGGTCGCTAACACCCAACCTCATCAACATTTAGGAGGCAGGTTGCAATGTGTGACTCAATGGGAATGAGCTACTATCACAGGGATGGTGGACTTCTAGGAACAGCAGACCACCATATATATCTGTGTTTGCTTTTTAAAGAAAGCAACTTTTTTTCTCAAATGCAGCCTGTTTTCCTTACAGGGACACAGGATGCATTTAAAAGAACACACAAGAAACTTTCTAAGGGCTGGCAGTCGTTCCAACTGCTAGTAAAGAATAGTTTTGCATACATTCACAAAGGGGAAGGGATCTCCTGGGGAACCCTTCCCGCTTCTGACTGGCTTACCACCTACTTGAAGTAGGTGGTACCTGCGATTGTTTTTTCCAACCACATTTCAGTTGTAAAACAATCATACATAGTAGTGCAACTTACTACTATGAAGGGACGCCCTTGGCACGCCCCTTCCTAATAGCGACTCGCAAACCCTATTTTTGAGTCAGTAATTGGTTACTAACTCACAAAATAGGGTTTGTATATACTACAGCCCTTTATGGCGGTCGCAAACAGCTCAATTTTCCGTTTGCGACTGCTAAAAACGGACGTACAACTGGCCCCATGTGCCTGGAGTCTGCAGGGGAAGATACTAGACAGTAAACTTAATTGGGGCCCCGGTATCTCCACTGCAAACTCCAGGGAACTCATAATGAGGTCCTAAATTGTGCATGAATCCCCTAGGCGCTCAGGGACGCTAGATCCATTTATTTTACAGCCCTTCGAATAGAGTATTGTTGGAAACTGTGGACTGATCCCCATATGAAAATGTTTTGATGTATGCAATTCAGTAGAAAACAGATGCTGCAACCAGTGCACACAATCTCAGGTCAGGCTTGATGAAGATCAGAGAAACTAACCGCTATCCTGTCACTATCCAAGCCATTACTTTCACCATCTGGAAGGCACATTTTAGATTCATTTAATACAGCGCTGATAGCCCAACACCCATTAACCATACAGATATTAACACACAGAAGTCTCAGTCAAGGGCGGATACTGAAATATCTTGGTAGGAAACATAATATTCTGCCCACAAAAAATTGCAGGAATGAAAACATGTTTTGCATCTCTCAGCAGCTTGCTCCTCCTCAACTACTTATCTGACAGATTGATGGTTACAGCTGGTAGTCTTAATGCAGGAAACCACCACTGCAGGCTACTGGCCGCAAAGCTATCATTCCCAACTCCTATTTCAGTCGTTACACCCTCCTTTAACCCGTTCGATGCTGATGACGGAACCGCTCCGTCATCAGCTGCGGTGGCGCTGTGCTGATGACGGAGCGGTTCCGTCATGGCCCGGCCGCTGTGCCTGCGCGGCGCTGATTTCGCGCCTGCGCGGCGCGTTCTATTGAGCGGGCGGGGCCATGACGGAACTGCTCCATCATGAGCACAGCTCAACCGCGGCTGATGACGGAGCGGTTCCGTCACCAGCATGCGGCCGCCGCGCGCCCGCCCCGCCCCCTTAGCGCTGCGGCGGAATAGCCGCCGCAGCGATGCGGTTAATTCTACATTCTAGCCCAGTCGCAGCCCCTCACTCAGAGCCACTCCATAATTTTTGCCACCTCTCTATTGCTACTCTAAGTCCTGTTTGCTGAGCCAAGCCTCCTTGTTAGCATTAACGCCTACTCCTCAGCTCCCTGCTTCCTCTTCCCAATCACAGCTCTCCTGCTGGTGTTGCTCCATCCATTACATTCATAGATTCACTAATTCCCCAGACTAGAAGAGCCTGCCTCATAGTTGGATCAAGACCTTCATGCTGATGGAGCAGGATTTTGCATAATGAAACCTGCTCAGATGAACACCCCCATAATACGTACTAACAGTAAGTAGTAATAGAAAACTATCATGCACCTTACATAAACATGAGGGGAAACAGCTTTGTGCATGCATGCACTAATGTTAGACAAATACAGGAAGGAACTAAAACCGTATTTACATTGTGCTTTGAAAGAATCGAGAAATAATGCATGACTAGACCGCATCTTGCATGTTGCTTTAAATTTAATAAATAATGCTGCTTATGCTTTAAGCTTCTGTGAGGGGAAAACATTTAACATGGAATAGTGCAAAGATGGGTGCATTATCATATAATTAATTAATGTTTATGTTCCATTTGCCATAGTGACCGAGATGTTCCTCCATTATTCTAAAGTTGTCCGGATTGGGAGGGGTTGGAGAAAAGAGTGAAACTGACCTGTATGAACAGACAGAAGCGCTGAGTGCTGCAACAAAGGGATAGGAGTTCAAGGACAACAAGCACTGAATGTGTTGTCCGCCTGCCAGAGGATGTGACTGACCGCAGGACTAAAAGACTCCTTCCGCGGATATTGCTGCAAACTTTTAATAAAAATGTTTAAATGTATCGTGTTAAAATTGTGAGAACGAGTCAAGAAATAGGGTATGGGAAAGGATGTAGAACAATGCAATGACTAAAATATGAGTGAAGTCACAGTGGTGTGACAAAGCCACCTCCTGGGTCGGACTGGCCATAGTGGGCACCTAGCAATCCCCTGGTGCGCCGCCCGGTTGGGGGCCGGTTCTGGGCCCCTGGGGTCCATTTTTGTTACAGGGCCGTTTTTGCAAAATCGGCCCTGTACCAAAATCGGCAGAAAACCGGCCCCGGCAAAGAGCTCGGCGGCACCTCCAACCCCCCCGAGTGGGGGGCGAGCACTTTGCCGGGGCCGGTTTTGGTTCCCAGTTCGGCCATGGCCACCTCCTAGATTCACCAGTCAACTGTTATGTTTCATGAAATATTTCAACTGCTGTGGAATGGATATGTAGGTTTTAGGGTATAATTGGGGTGCCTTTAGGGGAGTGGTTTAGACTTGTGGGGAGGAAAAGAAGAAGGGTGAATGTGTCGCTGTTCATCGGTTTTCAGAGAGGCCTAGCTGTTTCCTGTCCCTGTCCTGTTCCTGGGTCCTGAAATCTTTGTACCCTGGTTCTATTTCAGGGGACCTCCACCATTCCCTAGGCCAAGGGGGTGGTTTTCCACAGATCCTTTGGGTTTGTAATATTCTGACTCGTTCTTGCACAATTACTTGCAAATGTATTTATCTCTGAAACTTTTGTCTCTTCACCTATCCACTCCATCATACATTTTGTTTCTTGCATTATTTTTGCTGAAACTTATGTCTCTTAATCTATCCACTCCTTTATGTACCTACCCTATACTGAATGACGAAGTTTTACTCTGATTGCATTTATTGATGTTTTCCTCTCCTTTTGATGAATTTCATTGTTTGCATTTGTGCCGTATGCATTGCACATTTATAACATTTACAATAATTTGAGATAAACTTTATTAACTTCCCCGAGAGTCTGTGATTATTTAGCTGACTGATTAGTTTCCTATTTATATCTAAATGGGTGGCTATATCTTATTATTAGTTGCACTATGTCTATTACCGAAGTGTGGGATCACCATAAAGAATGCAAAATTCTCTCAATCAGACCCAGTGGAGGAAATTGATGTGTTAACAAAAACATATAAATGTTCACTGACATGCCATCTTTTATATCATTTTTCTCAATTATGTTTGTATGAAGACTCTTGCTATCTAGCCAGTGTTAATGTGTGTGCACCAAGGGCCAGATGTAGGAGCCCTAATACCGGTCGGTAACGGCCGAATTCGGCCGTTACCGACCGGTATTAGGGTTTTCTGATGTAGGGGGCCTATATTTTACCGATTCTGTAAATATACCGAATCGGTAAATTTACAGAATCGGTAAAATACCGGATCGGCATCTTTACCGATTCAGTAAATCCATATGTAGATGACACTCCTGAGAGTGCCACAGGCCCTTAAGAGTCTGTATTTTACCACCCAATCCTATTGGGTGGTAAAATACCAAATTCAGGTGTGCATGCACATCTGTGCATGCACACTGTGCAATGTGACACACAGACATGCCCTTAGGGCATGTATGTGTGCCACATGTCACACATGCCTGTACTTGGGGTGCTAGAGGGTGTCAAAGTGACACCCCCTGCACCCTTGCAGGATTCGGTATTTACCGATTCGGTAAATACTGAATCGGTATTGCCCATTGATTCCTATGGGCTTCAAGGCCTATAGGAATCAATGGGCAATACCGAATCGATATTTACCGATTCGGTAAATACCGAATGTTACCGATTCGGTAATTAAAAATGAAAATTTACCTACATCTCCCACCTTCTAATTTACCGATTCATAAATACCGAATCGGTAAAATTCGGTATTTATGAATCGGTAAATTAGAATTACCTACATCTAGCCCCAAGTTGCTTATTTTTATTGTGAGCTAACAAGAGCCTTTCTAAAGTGAACTCTTCACCATGGACAGTATTTTCTTAAATCAGACGCAACTTGTTTAGTAAAGAAATGTAAAACTCTTGTCTGAAACACAATTCCACCTAATAACGCCCCAAGCTTTCATAAAATTTACTGCTTTTAAGATTAGCACTAAAGACATCACTGTCTAAGCCAGCAAATGTTAATATATACTTTGGAAATATAATTGCCACAGTAGGCCACAGAACCTAAGGCAAAAAATCTAGAGCTAATACTTTCAGCCTAACCACCAAACCTACCCATAACTATGTTAAGCAATGATTGCCAAAAGTGTGCTCACCTACACAGTAAGAACACCAAGCATGGCCAAAGGGGCAATTATGGGGTGGAGATCCGCTGGGGGTTGTTTGCCTGTCCAGCCCCTGAGTCCAACTCCCTTCCGCACACGACAAATATGAGGGGGGTCTGTAGGGGTTGGCCAAACCCCTGCCATGCATGACTGAATGTTGTGCACAGCAGGAGGTTGGCACCTGCAGCAAATCCCACACCACCCACAGCAACAGGCCATGCTCAGAGGGGGTTGAGCACCCTTTGGGGGTTTGCAGGCAGGGTGTGGCTGCAGGCTGGAGGTTGGTCATCCTCAGGGAGCACAGATTCTGCTGCCAACCCCAGCCCCAAATGGTCTTTGGCCATATGTGGCAGGTGTGTTGCATAGGCCATGCGGCCAACTTTGTCACACAAGGCTTTCGGTCTTGTGTGGTGTGGGGGTTGGTCACCCACAAGGGGGTCGTAGCAGGGCCTGGCTGCAGGTAGGCACGGAGGACAATCAACTGCAAGGCATGGCCAAGGTAGTGGGAGGTTGGTCACCATTGGGGGTTGGGTGCCCGCCTAGGATTGGGCACAACACCGGTCTACTAATGGGCATAACTTCTTCAAACAAGCAGAATGTGGGGCATTTCTGCGAAACAAAACATATCAAAGCGATCCGCCCGTATATTATAGATTGTACAACAATGTCTAATGCCTCTGAATTTTCATTGAACATATGAAAATAAATACCTGCACTTTATAAATTTCCAGTTCGTTCAGAAATTATTGATATTCCTACATGAGAACTGCTTAACACTAGAATGTGCACAGAAAATAAGTGAATAATGCATTATATGAGAAACTTTTGCTTTTCAATAGGTTTTGTCAACAGGCCTTTGAATTAACCCACACCCTACTTCAAAAGAATGTCTGCAACTCATACTGGTTTGTGCTTAGTCCTTATCTTGTTTAAATGAAGTACTGATGACATTGAAATTTTGCACCATTTACCTTTTACCATACTGAATCAGACTTGTTTCCAGTACTACAGTGTTTCTATTCCGTACATGTAAATGCTCATAAAGTCAGTCTATGCTGTTTATGAACACTGTATGCCCTACTTTCTTTTTAATGATCAGATGGTTTATAGAGCCATTTAAAGGGGAGTAGCTTGAATAATGTCATTAGTGATGTCATTTGAGATGCCATCAGTGATCACATCAATGATGCCACTTAGCATGTCTTGTTATATGTAAGGCCATAAGCCGTGAGTTGTGGTGTGTAAGTTATAGTTTGCTCAGTAAATTATATCTGGTGAAATTCAGTGGTGTTTCCTTTTTCAAACTTTTATTTTTGTATTATTTAAGCACATAGCTGTAACATCACTTTAAGTTTTCTCTTTTTCAATGAATTTCCATAATGTCTCCTTAACCTATATTTTTTCCTTTAATTTCTAATTTTAATGTAACTTCAGGTAAGATCAGTGATGTCAATTGAGATGTCATCAGTGATGTCACTGACCATGTCATGAGTGATGTAATACGATGGCTTTGTACGAGTGAAATCTGAACCTAACCATAACGTCCCTGTAATCTTTGTTTTTAAGTGAATTTCTAAGGTTTTTGAGTTCTGTTTACTAACTATAATGTGCCTGTAACCTTTGCTTTTTTAAATGAATTTCTAAGTTTATTTTAATTCTATTTCCTAACTGTAACTTGTAACCTTTTAAAGTGAGTGTGTGACTGAGTGCATGATTGGTGTGACATTTTTTATTACATGAGACATGTATATTTCTAGCATGCAGCACAAGTGATGTTGTATGGCGTTTTAGGATCCGAGCGAAATTTACAGATTCATGCCCTTATATAGGTATAATTCACATTGTCCTTATATAGACATAGAAATCATACCCATATTTAGACATAACCCATCCAGTCCAAACACAGGCATGGCTACTTCCACTAGTTCCAAAAAGCCACAATGATTTCTTGGAAAACTCGACATCCCCTTACTTGAATATTGATTTGTCCTAGAAATCATGGCATTTTCAAAGAGCTACCATTCCCTTGGGGTTCTTTGGTGACGTTATTATATCCGACTTTATGTCAAACAAGGCACCTTCAAGGTATAAATATGCCTACACTTGCCCTAGAAAAGA
The DNA here is from genome assembly GCF_964261635.1 of Lissotriton helveticus. Taxonomy (NCBI): domain Eukaryota; kingdom Metazoa; phylum Chordata; class Amphibia; order Caudata; family Salamandridae; genus Lissotriton; species Lissotriton helveticus. The sequence goes on along the minus strand of NC_136068.1, from coordinate 863,388,126 downwards.
CACGGTGGTTCGGAGCAGCTTGACTATCTACTTGCCCGATGCAGCGCGCTACAGCAAGTGCCGAAGGAAGCCGACCCTCCAGCTGATGCACTGACAGAGAAGCTGTCCTTTCTCTCGCTGAGAATCCAGCTCCAGTGTTTCCAATCTCCCCTCGCGGGGCGTTGGGAAATTGAGTCCCAAGACAGAGATACCAGACCTCCATCATTCTAAAACCAAGGTACGTAGCTGATTAGACCCTAAGAGAAATCTTGGTTAGATTCTTGGCAAAAACAGTCTAAACCTATGCTACACCTCACTTACTTCTTCCCTCGTACTAGACTTAGGTTAAGTACATTTGGGGTAGGCGTATTTTAGAAGCACCAGTTGAGTATTTTTAGCCTTTGTTATTTATATATGTATTTATCTATGGTCTAGGAACCATACAATGCTTTAACAGTATTATTTTATAATACTCTTCTTACTGTACGCATTATACTTTGCAACCAGTATTTTGATTGTAGCAGTTCACTTTACTTGCATGAGAAAGAAGACTGTTCAATAAATCCTTTTATTGAAAACATCCATCTCTCTATTTCTCTGCACCTCTGATGAAATGAAGCATGCACGATTGACTGAGTGAAATATCTATCTATTGTTTCCACGACTCTGAAGATCAGTTTTATTCTTGGGGAAACAAAGTTGTCATGTTTATGCGGTTGTCAGAAACTAATCCCTTCTTGTTTATTCGAGAAAGTTTCTAGTGACCTCTGTGCTAGCTGGCACTCACAATTAAGTCTAATATATTCAATAGAGACCCAGTCGACCTAAGTCCTACGTCAAATATATAGGATATATTATTCCAATGCGCAGAGCCTATTGGGAATATAGGAACTACACTACAGTGGACTCCCTCTAATGCGCAATGGGCAACACTGAATTCTCGACACATGGTGTCCAAGTGAGCATTGCATCCAGCACATATTTGCGTCATCATATGTACACACTTATAATATGTGGAATATCGTACAACTCTGGCATGCTCATGTCTTATTCAATAATGTCAAAAATTCAATTCCACCAAATTTTGAAAATAACTATAAGCAAGTTGCAATCAAAGTATATACGCTGTCACCACTTTAACATAAAAAAGGGTTAGGTGTCTCCATACACTGAGATAGTTTGGATATATTTAACCAAGCCTTACTCTCCATGTTACAGCCAGTCAATTATTAGTTTCTAGTTAGCAAGCCCTAGAAAAATAAAAAATGATCAAATCTAAATCTCTTTAGTAATAACACCAAGAGATAGAGAGAGAAGTTAAATGAACACATATAATTTTGCATCAACATTGAGGACCTTCTTTATGGATACCTTGCATCACTTTTGCGCTGCCGTTGCATCAACTTTCGTAATGCAACGGTGGTGTAAACAATGGACCACATTGCACCCTATTTACAAGGTGATGCATCTAAGCAGATGCATCACTTTGTAAAGCACTCTGCTACATTATACCTGCGTCAAGTAGAATGAATGCAGGGTGTGAGTTCCCCCGCAAGAAAACCTTGTAGAATTGTTGCTGGGAAATCTAAGTGATTTCACTGTGCTACTTCTAGGCCGGCCGCCACTGCGTCAGAACCTTACACCTGTCTCATGGCAGGTGTAAAGGTTACGCAGTGCCATAAGCAAAGGCCTACCCCCATGCATTGCTGGAGTTGCATCATGCTTGCAACACAACTCCAGCAATGCGTGACTTTCGTGCCGACAGATGTGTCAGTATTCCTAACGTATCTGTCATCGTGGAGGAGTGTGGCTCACTGATTAGAGCGGCAGACCCTGATGCAGAGGTCTGGCCTGGGACCAGGGTTCAATTCCCGACGCGGCAGGGTCCTGAGCCCAAAAATGTCCACGGACTCGATAATTCTCGCCTCGGTGCCTATTCTAATCATGGGGTCCCACGCTGCAACTCTAGGCAATAGTTGCTTAATCTCCACTATGGCGGCCCACCTGCTGCGGGAGGCCTGGCTTTCACCCTGGGGATACCCAGTAGGGGTTATCTCACAGGGAAAAACCAGGACGGGTACCCAAGGTAAGCGCCTTGATGCCTTTGGGTGATACGTGTGCTATATAAGTCGCAATACATTTACATCCCTTGTTACATGGAATACCATACATTAAATATGGCGCATCCATCATGTCGCAAGGAGAATGCAGTGAAAACTGGTGCATTGCTGTTTTGTCACAGTGATGCAACACTTTTCATAAATGAGACCCTCAATCCTCTAAGTAAAGAGCATCCAGTTTTAAAATCTACCTAGCTTCAAGCCTTTCGAAAATTATGAATCCCCATGAAAACCCCCCCAAAAACTTGATCTCTTGCTCTTATTAAAACATTAGCCCCCAGGTGGGCCCTGTCCTGGGGGACTCTCATTTTATGCATAAAATGGGGAGGGGGAGAATGCAGACACCTTCCGAATTGCCTATATGGGCCCCAGGGACCGCAACCTACCCAGGGCCACGGGAAATGTAAAATGAAGATAAGGGGGCAGGGCGACCTTCAACCGTAAGCTGTTCACGGCACCTGGGACCACCACTTTCCCAGGGCAAGGATAATTTTTGTGTTCAATCACAAAGCTCTGGCTGTACAAGACCGTCAATATGATAAGTGTATTGCCCTGACATCCGTAGATAAATTCTGATTACAATTTTAAAAGTTATTATTAGTTCTGTAAAATTCTCCAGAAAAGTGTTGCTGTTGAACAAGCTGTTTTTGAGAATGTTTGGCAAGTTTTACTTTATTTAATTATCTAATTGTTCGTTTGTGTATGATTAGTCACAAAAAGTGTAGTTTTACTAGGCAATTAGAAACTTCGGATTATTTGCCACTTAGTTTAGATATCAAGGTGTGTTATTACACTTGCCACATATATTTTAAAAAATATACATGATATATTATGGAAAACAAAGTGTTAACACGAAAATAATACCATACCCAGGTTCGAGGCCACCAAAGCAATTCATTTCTTGGTACTATATTGGTGAGATTACTTTGCTTACGCTCAAAGTGTGCAGAACTACTTGCCAGCTAAGGCAAGGCTTTCATTTTCTCCCTCACAAAGCAACAGTGGGAGTTTATTTATCCTCGAAATTGCTTTATTGCTATGGTACAACCGCTGAGAGGCAGCCTTCATTTCTGGGGCGTAATCCGCGACAGCCATTTTGAATACGTACATTTAGAATACCTGAGCAGCTGGATACATTCAACCAAGCACACTCTGGCAGATGTTTTATTACTCCGTTACAGTACGTGTGCGGACTTTCCTACTGAGCCTGAGCAGAGCTGAACTTCGCGGTTGAACCTCCACAGCACTCGATACTTTTCTTGAGTAACGTTTTGTGCCTACGGTTGTTTTGATTGCACATAGAACACTCCTGCTGAAACCGAAAGAAGAGAAGGCTGATTGTCAAGTCTGAGATCCAAAGACAATAGCTTCCAATATATAACTCGCCAAACCTCGCACAAAGAGACGCTTGTTTAAAGGCCTCGTTAATTCCCAATATTTAAATGCAAAGTAGGTTGGTGAAGGTATGCTTTTATAAACTCAGAGACTTTCCTGTCAGGGGTGCTTGTGCTCTATTTTCATAAAGGACTTTGAAATGTTGTTACGTGAAGTGCGGGTACAGCACGAGGCGTGGATAACTTGTGATGTGCAAATGCAGTGATACCCCAGAGCCACCGGCCGCAGAATCTGTCTGCTGTCACTTGAAGGCGTTTTCCCATATTGTTGTTTCAGATGACATCAACACTCATGTGTTGTCTTAATTTCCCACGGTATTTACAAACTAATTCTCGGAAACGACGCACGAGATACTTATCACGTGGTGGGAATGGTGCCACAATACTTATATGCAAAATGTAATCCCAGTCCTGTGCTGGGACATATGATGCAATATTAGGGTGGTTAACTGGGTGGCATATACTTCACCTGCCAAGTGAACTATAATTGCTAAACGTTTGATGTTAGCTCTGATGACATTTAGAGTTAAAACTGATATATGCGAACCTTGTATTCACCTCTAACCTAGAAGTAATTCAAAACAAAGCATCAATGAAAGACAACCATGACAAATGTGATGGAAATGTTCTGTCACTCAGTCCTTCCCTGGCAACAGTTGTTGCAGCAGTACTGGGATGGAGGAGAAGGCCGGGCCTTCACTGGTCGAGGCCTTGCTGTGTGTGGATTGGCTCAGATGCAAGTGTTTTCATCCGACTCGGAAAACTTCTTGAAGCTTCGATTACTTCAGCAGAATTGATTATTGATGATGTCTGGGGCAGTTTCAGCCTCGGAATCAACTTTAAAGCAGCCCTCGCTAAAAACAGTAGTAAGGTGATAAAATGTTTCACGGTGGAAAAAATGGCTCTGCAGAACAGTTTTTAGGTCTCGCTGGTACTGCATCCGAAGGATGCGTCCAGCTGGAGACTTATAGTTGCCGGTCTCGGGGGAATGAGGGACAAAAGGGTGTTACGAGCTTTTTTCCAGGATTTGGGTGCGCGAACGCGCACGTCGGCTCCGTCCACGCGTGCGCACACAGCCAGCCACCACACAGACTGAAACACACACGCGCTGGTTACTTTCACTTTCCATCCCCCCCACCAGTCATCGGCTCTTTTTACACACGCACGCATGCATGCATGCATACATACACACACACAGACACACGCGCACACACAGGCACACATGCGCACAAACACACACACAGACACAGACACACTCGCACACACACACACGCACGCACGCTCGCACACATCCCCCCCTCACACCCCACTCACCGAGTTCTTTTCGTGTGTCCCTCTCTCCCTCGGCAGGCAGCGGGTCATCCTCAGCGGCAGGCAGCAGGTCATCCTCAGCAGCAGGCGGGGCTCTCCACGAGCATGGGAGCCCCGCTAGCTGACACGCAAATCTTCCGGCTGACGGGCACAGGAGCGCTTCAGCACAGGAGCGCGGGGTAGGCTCCCGTCTGCTTCCTGTCTTTTTGCGGCCCCGCCCCCGTCCCAACACAGGTTGCCTGGCTTCCTGTTCAAGCCGGGCTGCGGCGGTGAATTTTTATTGGTCTCGGCAGCTGGATTAGAGGATTTTTATATGATAATAGTTCAATATAAACGAAGAGGATTTTTATTTGATAATAGTTTAATATAAACGCTCACTTCGTGTTGCAATAATTGTTTCAAATGCATCAATAAAGTGATGATAGGCAGAACGTGGGGGAAATAACAGTCACGCAGAGCTTCGTTGTGATTGGTGGAAGTTCATAAGGGCGCCGTTGGTTGGTGAATTAAATTGACCGCGGAAGTTGTCGTCTTTGGATAGTGGTCACTTCCTGTTTACGTTTTGGCCCGTTCTTGTCGTTAGGTACCGATCTAGTTCTTCTATTGTGGGCATCTATCGGGCTGAGGAGCAGAAGTAGTTCTCCAACACCAGTCATTGTCTGCGACAAATGTGAGTGTGAGGACGGGTTAGGACGAAAGTCTTGACGCCATGGCGAAGTATTTCTTCAGCTATGGGGGTGGGAGTATTGTTACGGAGCTGGGATTGTCGCAACATGATAATTATTATTTCTTATGGTGTGATTTGGAGAAAAAAAACACCCACACAATATTGTTTTCTATGGCGTAGTTTGCTGTACAGCAATACGACAACAGCTAGAACAGAACCGCCGCTAATTTATTTTTTCCACCCGGCATATGTAAAACGAACTCCAAGCATAGCTAGTTTATCAGCACTTCCAGTCTAATTGATTTGATGGCTCTTGAGGACTTGTGCTTAAAATCTCAGTGAATCACATCCAAACTGCGAGTGTTTGCTCATCATTGTTTCCTAACAAATGTGCTTCATTAATACATTCTGCCCTCTTAGTGTCTATGTCAGGATACTCTGACAGTTTTGGGTAACATTTGCTCCAACAAATGCAAACATATTTTTAGTTTGTATTTCTACGCAGGTTGTTGTTCATGTTTTATCCTGCTTACCCAGCGAATTCAATGCGTAAGGTTATCATGCAATTTGGAGGAAGTCCAAGATACGCTATTAGTTCAGTCGCAAAAGCAGAGATCTGGATTGGCTCTTACAGCAGAGTATGTGCCGAGCCATATGCAAATCCGGCAGTAAATGTTTTGAAAACTAGTGATAAAGACTTTACAATGGAAACCTTTATTTTTCAACATATTTCAGTGTTTTGATTAAGTATGTACAAAGGTATCCCCGAATTGAGTATAATTTATTAAAAAATATATATTTTAATCCACCAACACATCCACCACCACCACATCCACCACCACATCCACTACATCCACCACCACCACATCCACATCCACCACCACCACATCCACCACCACATCATCCACCACCGCCACCACATCCACCACATCCACCTCCACATCCACCACCACATCCACCACCACATCCACCACCACCACACCACCACATCCACATCCACCACTACCAGATCCACCACCACCACCGCACCCAGCACCACCACATCCACACCCACCACATCCACAACCACCACATCCACCACCACATCCACCACCACATCTACCACCACCACCTCCACCACCACATCCACCACCACCACATCCACAACCACATCCACCACCACCACCACATCCACCACCACCACCACATCCACCACCACATCCACCACCACCACATCCACCACCACGTCATCCACCACCACCACATCCACCACCACCACATCCACCACAACATCCACCACCACATCTGTGTGTTTGTGACTGTGTGTGTGGCTGTGTGTGTGGCTGTGTGTGTGTAGCTCTGTGTGTGTGATTCTGTGTGTGGCTCTGTGTGTGTGTGGCTCTCTGTCAGTGTGGGTGCAAATGCAATAGGTCTCGCATTTGCAAGAGATTAAGCTATTGGCATTGTAAACGACAATGACATTTATTTATTTGTTTTCAAAACCAACACATAAATACAAAATTTGTCATTTACAATGCCAATAGCTCTAACTTTTGCAAAGGCAAGACCGTTGCATCACTCAGTGCCACCACAGAATAAATCTGTGCAACCATTCAACAACAACTGGTTCAAATATACGCTATCAATGTTTCAAGCTTTATTGCAAATGTCACAAAAAGATGTTAATATTTCACTTCTGTTCTTGGATTTTCGTCACAATAAAATACACTGAACATAATTTCACAAAAGTTCTTTAGAAAAGTTTAAGCTATTGCCATTATAAATTACAATAACTTTTATTTAAGTATTAGTTATTTAAAAAAATTAAACGCCATTGTTATTTGTAATATCAATACATCTAAGTCATGTAAATACAAAACATATTGCATTACAAATGCTATAGGTATCACATTTGCGAAAGTTATAACTATTGGCATTGTAAATGACAAAGCTATTAATTTTGCTATTTTCAAAAACAACACAAAAATAAAAACTTTGCCATTTACAATACCAATAGCTCAAACTTTCCTAATGCGAGACCTATTGCATTGCAAATGCTTGTTTTTCTTCTCAGCAGTCATCTAGCTGAGTCAAGTTGCTGGTACGTTATTCTGCCAGAATGACTCGTGGGGATCCAATGGAGTTGTCAGATGAGTAATTGGACGCTCAATACAGTGACCTTGAAACTTGCTTTTGTCAAACTAGTAGCATTCGATTTCTCTTGTTGGACCATTTCAACATATCAAAATATTGCGGGATGATTTGCTGCCTAAACTCAGTTTACCCCCCTCTCTTCCCTTGATTAGTGTCTTGCCTGTTTATTTTTCCCACTACCCTACTTCAGTTTTTCTGCTGTCTGCCTCGGTTGAATCTTTTTTTTCTGTTTTCGAGGATTTGTTGTCAATCCTGCATGGCCTTTTTGGTACCATTTTTTTTGCACTTCGGGTATGTCATTGCTCTGTCTGTGTATAGAAAAATAAAGTAAAACAAAATAAAATTTGCCCAGTAAAGGTAACCTTAGGGATATTACAGGTCACATCAGAGTTCTGTGATTGTAGGGTTCTTATTTAAATAAGACATGTCTTCTTGGTTAGTTTTGTTGTATTACACATATGAAGGCACATTAGTATTTCAACAAGGACCCTATTGGACCTAGCCCTTTTTGCAGGGCTATCTCTCATTTTTTGTCTTCCTCCTCCTATTTTCCGACCCTCTTTTTATTGGCTTTAGGAGTCTGGGCACTTTAACACTGCTAATCAGTGCTAAAGTCCAGGGGCTCTCTCCTTTGAACAAGATATGGGTAGTTTACACCTGTTTGGTATATTTAATTTACTTGCAAGTCCATTGTAAAGAAGTATCCCATATAGCCAGAGCCTGTAAATTAAATGTTACAAGTGAGCCTGTAGTGCAGAGTAGCCTTTCAAACCTGTATCAGGCCTGCCACTACAATTCCAGCGTGTGCACTTTACTGCCACATTGACTTGGCATTTAAACTACTTGCAAAGCCTTAAACTACCCTATTACTACTTATAGGTCACCCATAAGGTAGGCCCTAGGTAGCCCTATGGGTAGGGTACTGTGTAAATAAGGAGTCGGGGTTATGCCTTTATTGTGTGGCATGTCCTGGTAGTGACAAACACCCTAATTTATTTCACACCACTATGAAGCCTACGCCTCTTATAGGCTAGCATTGGGAATTTCAATACCTAATAATACCCCTATAGTCTTTTGAAACATGTGTATTCAATCAAATCGGTGTCTCTCTCACAATCAAACTACTGAAGAAATATGGAATTAAAGTGATGGGGAAGGCATCCCTTAAGGATAGGAACCCTCACTCACCCGAAGGTGACATGCTTCATCATATGGGTCCTCCTTACCAGTGCTGAAAACCTAGTCAACACTGGAAGCTGCTACTTCGGTGTTAAAGAAGGAGCTTAGAGATGTTTTGAGAGAAGGATGATAATCCCATAGATGAGATGTGGGGTGTAGTGAGGTAAGCAGCGTTGTGTAAAGGTGTGGATAGGTGGGGTTAAAACTGGCTAAGTAGAATCACCACATAACTTTATTAATGTGTTCTACCTGTCAGGGTTAAAAAGGAACAGCTCAGTGGTATGGATTTAAACCACTGTCACTAGAGGGTCGACATGTTTCAGCCTATAGATCTATAACAAAGTATCTGCGGCTTTCTTCAGGACCAGAGTGTTATGTGTATCAGCTGCTGCACTCAAATGAAGTTAAATAATGCAAAATGATAATAAAGTGTTATACACCACCGGTATTCCTGCGTATCATTTGTCTGTCAGGTCATACCCAGGTATCTGTAGATTTGAAAATAGAAAGAGAGAGACATACATTTTGCTAAGTTATCACATGTCATGCATTAAGTCAATTTTTTCGTGTTGTAGATGTTATGCTATGAACATAGTCATAAAGGCAGTAGACTTACCCTCAATTGTAGGATAGTCCTGCCTCACCTCTACCTGGCTGGCTGCTCTGGAGGGAGGCCCCGCTCTGCGGGAAATAACATCAGTGACTAAAGAGGTACACTGTTCTCTTATTTCTCAGAAAACATAGCAACTACCTCAAACAAGAGAGAAAACAAACCCAGGGTTTACCAAATACTAATACTATATAAGTTGTAGAAAAGGGGGGGGGATGAAAACAAGTACCTAATTGGATATAGCTTGGTACCAGCACAAAAAATGCTGCCATCCTAAATGTGAATTAGAAGGATTTCCTTTTAGAAAGGATCTAGGTTGTCTAAAAACGATTTAACATGAAGGTAAGATAAAGAGGAATAAGTTCCCACAAGAATCCAAACAAAAATCCTGCCTGTCTTACCTGTCCGTCGGTACCTCAATGCTCATGAGAGCTCGCCCCGGGAGGTACCGACCGGATGGTAGATCGGTCGTATTTATAGTGGGTCAAAGTAAATTACTTGCACCTGTGCTCAGGCCTCGAAAATGGTTGTCTATGATATTGCCTGAAACGCCAGCACTCTGTGTTTTACAAATTAGACGTGAGGTGAACACTCCTCTTTTGAAATAGCACAGTGGAGGTGCTTTGTTCTTCTCTCAAGAATCTGACCAAGGTGCATCGCCGAAGTAGCATGGACTCCACAACAGATATCAAGCACAGCGGTATTACTTCCTTCAGGACTGGCCATCCTAAATTGTGGGAGCCAATGCTGTAGTGCTGAAGAGTGGCCCTGTCCTAGTCTCCCCCCGGTGGTGGGTTGGGCTAAAGGACGTTACTGGTGACCGGACTTGAGTGTTCCTAGTGGCACCGCAGCACCTAGGTTCACGATCTGCTCCCGCCGCCCAAGCAGTGCGCACTAAGTTAAGAGTTGCAGTCCTGCTGGGTATGTTGTCTGGACGCCTTGGATTGAGTGCCATTGATGACTCACTGCATCATAATGAGTGAGTCCCAAGGTTTGGTGGCCCTGCCCAAGTCTAGGCCACCGCAGCTGGCCCCGTTGCGAGGCAACATCCACAGAAAGACCAGCATGGCTCGTTAGCCCCTCTCACAGCTGCAGCGGGAAAATGCCACATCTGCTTTCCCCCTCTGCTGATTTCAATCACTGTGCTTGATCCCCACGGGGCTAAGCAGCAATGCCAGAACACACCTTAAGGTTGCAGGTAAGTACTGTGCATTGGAGGCACTTCCATTGCAAGGGAAGCTGTCCTGTGCTCCTCGTGGTGGCTCTTTTCTTTGTGGGACCAATCTTGGCAACTGCGCCCCGTTATTGCTGACAGCTACGTCTCATTATTTTGAGACCAAGGGAGGTCACCCTGCTGGAGTCGATGTTGAGTGTGTGTGCCTTCCCTTTGGGATGTACCTGGCGGGGTGCTTGCTCATGGGTTCACTATTTCTTTGTTGGTGGCAAAACGGGAGGAGTCCTCAATGGAGGCCTCCCTGATCAGGAGCTTGCCACTGACAGAGACCAGGGAAGTATGTAACTGATGTAGTAGGCATTCCGGGTCATGGCGGCCTACAGGTCATATCTGCAATTAGGCAAAAGGTGCTCATTGGCTAACGTAAACATGAACTATCATAGGAGTGCAGGTGCTCTCATGCCTCGTGTTGTGGATAAATCCAAAGTTCCTCTCTAGAAGTGCCTACTAGGGGAAGTCTTTGGGTGTTACTTATACTTAACCCGATATGTACGCAATATTGACACCTGCATAATTCACACAGTCTCTAATGAGAGCCTGCATTACCGACAAAGTATTTTTGGTTGTATGGTGATATATGGTGATTTATGTGGTTTTATTACCTGTTGCATTTCATGTCCGAATGTTATGATGTTCTCATTTTTTATTCTTGCATTGGCACAATAATGAGCGCTGACCCAGGATTTGATAGTACGCACAGTATTTATGATTCATGTTGTTTTGTTTTATGTTCCATGTATAATATATGATATTTTTATATAATCCTGTGTGGTGCCTCTTTTGCGGTGTATTCATTGTATTAATGGTGTAAGTGTGTTTCTCAACCGCTTTTTACATTGCCTCTGATGATAAGCCTGGCTGCTCTGTGCCAAGCTACCAGGGGGTGAGCACAGGTTATCTTTGGTGTGTAACCTACTTACCCTGACTAGAGTGGTGGGTTCTGCTGGTTTCGGTTCATACCCTAGCAAACCAGAAACCCAATTTGTAAAAGTGTCCCTCCTTCTCCCTCCTCGAAATCAGGTGAAAGTCATTATAGTTGAACGGTTATTGGGAGTATTTAACAACACCTGTCTGGACGCCCAATTTCTATTATGGGCAGCTGGTGTTGTGATGCCACTATGTTCATTTTTCTCTCCAGCCCGCTTTACAACCTAATCTATGATAGGAAGGTGCCCTCTCAGACGCAACAAATATAACTACAGGGTGGGTAGGCTCTTAGGGCCGGATCCACCTGGCAGCTTTGGCAACTTGCCTCACCTCTTGAATTTCTACCAGTCAGCTGTAGTGATGAAAACTCCTCAGGGCGCTTTTTTTGCTGTCTACTCATCATCATACACCCCTGTGCCTTTGAATACATGGAAATAGTGTCAGGCTATGACGGGTCATGTGGAGATTGTTACTGATGCTAACGATGGCATAGAACCACTTCCACCTTTCCACCACAGATGGTAGTGAATATAAGTATGCTTTTAGGGAAGGAGAGAGCAAGCTCTCCATTGAGTATAAAGATCCTAAAAAGAAGAGGAGTTTGTTAGTCCTACACCGGAGAACATCTCGAAAAAATATTGTGGCTTGCACAGAAGTCTCACTCCAAGACATATCCTACATTCAGATTGCACTTTCCCAGGCAGCAGATAAAAAGCTTTAGATGTTCATTCCAGCTATGGAGGACTCAACTTCAACCACTTCTCAGCCTGCAGGTACCTTGGTTGCCTCCCTTGCTCCATCCTCCAATCCAGGTCTTCTCCCATTATCCGAGGGAGATAAAAGCCAGGGTCAGAATGATTTATGTCCCTTTCAGAAATGTCCCTCACACACCCTCACAAAAAATTGGATGGCTATAACTTTCTTGTTAGTGAAATAGAAAAAATATGTATATAAATGTATGTGAATGTGTTCCTACATGTATTATGTGTCATTTTCTGCACATTATATTTAGGGTGTATTGAGCTGAGAGAACATTAGTGTTTGTAAATGGCGTTTCTAGTCTGAGGTTGCATATGTGAATGAATAAAGGACTAGGATGTAGAATGCATGGTGATTTGTAAATTTGGTTGTGGCATGATGATGTTGCAGCAGTGGTGTGTCAAGATGGTATAAGTATGATGTCATAGCGTGTAATTCATCATTGCCTCAACAATGTACAACCGCGGTGATGCAGCAACCAACCTAACAGGCCAATGTAAAGTGTGAGGCCACTATTCAAGCACATAACTGCAGACCCTGATTACTGTTCTGTGTCATACTCGTGGAACCTGGATAGGGACATACTTCAGGGGTAAAAGCTGCAATTATGCCCCATCACATGGCAATGCTGTGCAACAGGCAAAAGGCTACAATGATTTGTATACAGAATTTGAGATCTGCTGACGCACCGCTGCCTTCCAAAGGCACACTGAAGGCAACCCTGTTTGCACCTGTAGGCGCCCAAATGGGATCAGGGATGCTGTCGTTTTAAATGCAGGGGAGTAATGCCAGACTTATTCCAGGCTAGCCCTCATGAATCTACAGCCTAAGGTGAGATGTGGGGAAGTGACAGCGTTAGATTATAGATGGGGAGGGGGGTGGTGGTGTTGCACTTGCTGTAACTGAACATTTGGGAGCCCTAAGTGGGAGGAAAGGAGTTCACATTGGGAATGTCAAGGGAAGAACACACTGGGGGTCTTAGAGACCAAGGAAGTTCTCCAATGTGGTTTAGTGAATGCACACTCTCAAATTAAACACAGCCTTGAAATAAGTGAGTAGATTGAGACAGCCCGGTTGGACTGTCTTTTTGTCATGGAGACCTGGGCCTGGATTTTGCTATCACTACACCACGGGGTGGTGAGATTGGATAGATCTACTTGTAGAGGAGAAGCTTAGCCATTATTTATGTAGAACAACTGAGCTCCACGTTAGAATCTATTAACACTCTAACAGGCTGTGAAGTAGGTTATTTTAAAATTTCAAAATAAGAATTCAGTGAGGCTGTTGGGTTCGTTGATTTATCATCCGCCTGGTCCCAAAAAGCAATTCATTTCCAATTGGTACAAAATGCTGGAGCCCTTCATCTTTAGTAACAACCTTACAGTCCTGGGAGATTTTAACCTTCATTTAGTTTAGACGAAGAGCAGGACCGGGACTCCAGAACTTTTTTGGATTTTATTTTTAGTTTTGATCTGAACCAACGGGTCAATTTTCTATTTACAAAGCGAGACATATATTAGATGGGATCTTCTCAAGAGAATTTTATCTTTAACCCCTACCGCGCTACCGCGTTTTCCCGCTGTGCGCTGAAATTTTAAAAATGGCTTGTTTATGACAAAGCCAGCTCGTCATCCGCGTAGCGCAGGTAACGCCCATGACGAGCTGGCTTTGTCATTAGCGCTGAAGAGGTTAAGGAGTGCTGGCAGCTAGATTGGATGGATCGTCGTCTGGTTAAATTTTTGGTCCAGGAGAGACGTGCAGTGGATCACACATGGAGCATTGCTAAGAATGTAAGAAACTGGGGAAAAATTGCTGTTGAAGAGTTTGCCCTAGCCCTGAATAAATTGAAAGAGAAGGATCAGGTCTATCTGCAGAATTATTTTGTAACTGGGTTAGACTGGCTATAGAGGAGGTTGCATCCCTTAAACTCAAAGGGTAGGAAAGACCCTTCTGCCCCTTGATTTTCAGAAACACTCAAGGAGCAGCAAAGGCAGTGTAGGAGGAAGGAGCAGTTCACTGACAGAATATCGACCACCAAAATATTAAGGGAAAAAAGATTGAGGCAAAAAAATAGAATGTAAATATATCAACTGCCTATACTTAAAAAGGTAAGTATAATTTATTTTTAAAAATATTCTTTACAATAATATAATTGTACAAATATAACAAATAAACTTACTTAAAAATGTAAATATATATATATGAACATACATATAAAAAATAAAAAAACTAATATTTACTAGAAATTATAAATAACATATCATCAAAAATATATGTATACATACTTAAATATGCCAAACAAATAATGGGTCTGATTACGATGTCGGTCGGAAAGACTCCGACTCAATCTGTCCGACACAAAAAGGTTGTCGGAAACAGACTTGTGGGCTGCTAGCAGGCCCCCCTTCATCCAAAGTCCTACAGTTTGGGGATGAGGGGGAACCCAAGGAATCCCCCCTGTAAAACCATGCACAGTGTGGCAGGCACCATGGGGTGCCCGCAACAGGGTGCAAGGATTTCAGCAGACACCCATTTTCCCTATAGGAGCCTGTGTTGTCGGTCGGAACACAGGCTCCCATTGAAGTCAATAGGAGTTCTTCCGTGTTCAGAAGAATCATAATCAGTCGGGCGGAACAAAATCCGACAAGTAGACGGGCGGTTTAGTTTCCGACCAACATCGTAATCAAGCCCAAAATATTAAGAAAAGGAACCCAATTTAATTTAAAATAAAAATGAAACCACAAATTTTTTACAATTTACAAAACAGAAAATATTGCAAATTATAAATATAAATATTAATATTATAATAAATCAAACATAAAATTAATTTAAAAAAATTTAAATAAATACATATAAAGTCCCCACTAAATTAATAAAATATTTTTATACGCAATAAATATAAAAATAAGTACTCTCACCTACCACCACACAACAGTAACAACATTGTTAACATCACATAAAAATTAAATATATTACTCTAACTACCATAAACACCTCAATTAACACAACAATAAAAATGATAATTTATATTAAAAAAAAACCTGTCAATTTCCCACTCCACTCAGTGCAACAGTAGGGAAAGTGTTGGATTGTGGAGGGATAAAATGTACTGTTCGTACTCCAGTAAGTGCAACAGTAGGGAAAGTGTTGGATTGTGGGAGGGTAAAATTTACTTTTCCTTCTTCAGTCAGTGCAACTGTAGGGAACGTGTGGGATTGCGGTGGGGTAAAAATGACCATTCCCACTCCAGTCAGTACAACAGTAGGGAAAGTGTTTGATTGCGGAAGGGTAACATTTACTATTACCACTCCAGTCATTGCAACAGTAGAAAAAGTGCTGGATTTTAAGATTAAATTATTATTTTATTTACTCCTACTACATCAGTACTGCATTACAAACCAAATGTGTACAAATACAAAAACTAATTTCAAAAACAAAATAAAGATGTAAAAAATAACATTTTAAAAGTAATATATATTACATTTGAAGTTTACACCGCCCCTCTAATCCATGGGGTAACTCATCAGTCAATAGTTCTGCAATCATTGCTACACAAGCCCTCATGTCACCCCCCAGCTTTTCATCCCTATGCGTCTGTTTCATGTGGCACCCCTCAGCCTTTATCTATTCAGTAATGTCTCTTAACCAGTCTTCAATTGTTGGGTGCCTAGGTGACAACCACCACTTCAAAATCCTGAGTTTAGCTATGGACCGCCCCAGGATAAGGTACTACCTGCGTTATTTTATTTTTTTACGAAACGGGATATGCTCCAACAGGCACTGGCTTATCTCCCTAGGAATATCCCACCCAGTGGCTGTGTTGAGCTTGAATCCATCTATATTAGGGCATCTCCATAGCATGTGCAAAAAATTGGCAGGTTGTCTCTCTTCCTGATCCCTACAAGGAGGGGTCATAAATAGATGGGTGCTGTCTGCTCACAACTCTTTGTACTTCTGTAGTAGGCACTCCACCTGGAGATTTTCCTTCCCGCAGGACGGCATTGCAGACAAAAGCCAGATTTAAAAGTTGACCAGGATAGAACACATGAAAAGGTGAACCAACCCATTCTGTTCTAATGAATCAGACATGGAATACACATCCTCTGTCTATGACAGCGGTATAAAGATGAGAGGGCAACACCGACCATCGTTCATTGTTATGGTCACTTCTACTGAGATGGGGTACTTCCCAGGTGACTCCAGAACTTCTATGCAGTCATGGGTTGGTGTTGCACTGACAGCCAGCTCCTCAGAGATGTGGGAGCATCACTCGGGTTCCAATCTGAAAAAGAAATTACTGGACTGTCCTGGGTTCCAGCCCTTTGGCCTCCTGAACGGGGACTGACAATGAGACTTAGAGAGAATTCACATGTTTAGAGCACTGAACCAGGCATAATAAAGTGGCAAGATACACTCTCCATATAAAAAATAAACTATAAAATAAATGTTTCGTTATTCTAGAGTCCTCTTCTGTGGTTTCTTCTCATTCTTCCAATTGCCCTGTAAATGCAGACAGGTTGAATGTGTTCCATAGTGTTTGAAAGAATCCAGTTGATCGCATTTGTACATTTTTACATACATGCAGAAACGTACATTATTTATGTAAAGTCATTCACACGTGTCTTTTAAATGCCCTTGATTAGCATCATTTGTTTGGTTGTGGGTTGCTGAATAGCAAGGCTTCTTAATGCTGAACCACCTCATGCCTGTTCTACCTTCACACTACACTTTCTCTCTCTCAATCTCACTCCTGCAGATTTTTTTTTCATGCCTTAATTCTCGGACCGATTTCCTCTTTTTCTCTTCCACTTTCCCTATCCCAGGTCTGCCATTCTCTGTCAGAAAGACAAATCTAATCATGAAAAATAGGCCTCGGCCCAAAAAAGAGAGCATGCTCCCATCACCTGCAACCGCTGGCACGAAATAATTAATTTTAGGTAGTCTCTAAATCTGAGGTAGATCACACTGGTCATCATTTGCTCTCAATTTTGAGCACTTTTCGATTTTTTCTATGTACAATAGGTTTTGACTGATAATTTTGCAGATCTCTTGTCTTTCGGATACTAGGGCTCTGATCAAGGATTCCTTGTCTGTAATGAAGTAGCCAGCGAAATTACAGCGATAACTGAGTACCAGCGAGTGAGATAAAGTGCAACAACCAGTGCAGCTTGTTCTCATCCTTTTTAAGGGAAAGTCACCCTGTTAGCGTCAATTATGATTACGTAAATCATCACATTACGTTTTCTTGGATCTTACTCCCGTAATTGGCACTGATATACGTCTTTCAGATTTGTAGTCATGTTGATTAATTGCTCATTTGAAATGACCACTGCAGTCAATGAAAATGCAGGTTAAGCTTGTTATATTAGAATCACAGCATGCCATGGACTCTTAATTATCTTTTATTGTCATTTATAATTTGGCCTATAGGGAAGGCAGTATATTTATATACAGTGATTAAACTATGAGAATAGATGTAATTAAACTAAGCCCAGATCGTTGTGGGGGTAATGTAATGTTATACGTGCCAGGTAGTTTGTAGGTTGTTTGTAGAAAGCTATGTTCAAGTCTTTGTTGAAAGTGCATTTGCAAATTTAAAGTGGAAAGAGTATATGGGCGAAACTATTGAAAGGGTTTGCAAATGCCAGTTATTCACAGACAAGGGCGCACATGTGTATCAGTTGTTGATGTCATTTCCCACACTTTTGGAATCTCGTCCTGCTGCTACCCATGTTGCACCAGTTGGTCGAGCATGAGTGAGTATTCCTTGGTGCGACCTGCACCATAATGTTTATTTTGAGCTTTGTTTTCTGGGCCCACTTTCCATCGTATATATCCTCCTCCGACTGATCTTTCTTACACGCACTGGGGGATGAGAGAGCTACACAATGAGGACCACCAATCGGTATCTATAGTTAAGAAGGCTTATTACAAATTGATAATCAAGTTCAGGTACACAACTCTTAACACCATGCTATAAAGGTACAGGATAACTAAAGGTAAGCTCAACCTCTGGAAGAAATTGTGGCGGACTACTGGACCTTGGCCTTTTCTGCAGGGTTATCCCCAAACTTTTTGCCTTCCTTCACCTATTTTTCTGACCTTTTTGTTGGCTTTAGGACTTTGGGCACTTTACCACTGCTAATCAGTATTAAAGAGCATGAGCTCTCTCTCCTCTAAAACATGGTATGATTGGTTTACACCTGTTTGGCATATTCAATTTATTTGTAAGTCCCTTGTAAAGTGGTATCCCATAGACTCAGTGCCTGTATATTAAATGCGACTAGTGTGCCTGTAGCACTGCTTGTGCCATCCGCAGAACTAGCCTTTCAATCCTGTTTAAGGCTTGCCACGTCAGGGCCTTTGTGCGCAGTTTACTGCCACTTTCACTTGCCATTTAAAACTACTGCCAAGCCTTAAACTCCCCTTTTATTAAACATAGGTCACCCCTAAGGTAGACCCTAAGTAGCCCTGCGGGGGCGGTACTCTGTAAGGAAACATTGGGAAACATGCCTTTATTGTGTGGTATGTCCTGGTAGTGACAAACAGCTCATATTGTTTCACACCGCTGTGAGGCCTATTTCTCTCAAAGGATAGCATTGTTAGTAGCATTGCCACATTTGGTATGTTTAGAAAGGTAGTGATAAATCCTACTTTCTGGTGTACTTTGTTTTGACATTGCTATTTTGGAAATGCCACTTTTAGAAAGTGAGAATTTTTCTATTCTTATGACTCTTGTTGTTTGCAGCCTTACTCCAATCCATGTCTGGGCCTGGGTGATAGCTACACTTTGTGCATACTTTCCAGACAGCCATCACATAGGAAGAGTTGGGTGTGACAGGGTTACATCTGCTCTCATGTGCATACTGATGGTCTTCCTGGGTTGGGAGAGGGAGAGGACTTTCAAACTTTAGAATTGAATAGGCTGTGACCTGCCTCACACAAAGGGCTGATTCACCCTTTATTGATGTTTGGAGGCGGGGCTGGGTTGCAAGGAAATATTGCCCACTTCTAAAGGTTATTTTGAAGTCCTGCCTTGAACAAAGGCATTTCGGAGTATAAGTACTCTGACCCCATGATTTTAGACACTGTGTGGGACTTGTAAACAAAAGACTGCTGGCACTACAAACTGCTCATTGCCAGAGGACTGCTGTGCTGCCAAGAGGAACTGCCATTGGGACTGTTTGCTTTGATGTGCAAACCTGTCCACCTGCTGGAAAGACTGACACTCTGCAATTGTCCTTTGTGTGCTGATCTGCTGCCTGCCTGCCTGCCCTGTGCATCCCATGTGCTCTCGAGGGAGTCAGCAGCTTATTGTCCCCCTTGTTCTTGCCATTTTAAGATTATTTCGAGCATGTGAAGCATTCCCCATTTTCTGTGAGAGAACTGCATTTGTTTTGAGCTTTTTGGGACCAGCACATGATGTGCACGGTCCATTTCTCCGTATTGTCACCTATGCAGACGACACTCAGTTGGTGGTCTCATTGGACCACACTGAGGGGTCGTCTAGCACTTTGAGATCATGTTTAGAAGCCGTGGCTAAATGGATGAAATCCTCCTGCCTCAGACTGAATGGGGAGAAGACAGAAATCATGTTACTGGGCAATTCCTCACCTACCATTTTGACCTCCATCTGGCCCACGTGTCTAGGCCCCCCTCCCCTCCCCAAACCTCAGATAAAGAGCCTGGGAGTTTGGCTTGATAAATCACTGGACTTCACTTTTCAGGCCACCAAAACTGCATCTATCTGTTTTTGGTTGATGAGAATGCTCCGGAAAGTGCTCCCTTTGCTTCCTTTTACAGGCGAGGAGAGTCATGGTCCAGGCCCTGATACTCTCCCGCCTGGCTTATGGTAATGCTCTCTACCTGGGAGCCCCGGTGGCAGTGATCAACAAACTTCAGGTCACCCAAAACTGTGCGGCCCGACTGCTCTTCCAAATTCCACGCTGGTGGTCGGCCAAACACGCCTTAAGAAAGCTACACTGGCTTCCTGTGGTGGCTAGGGTACAATTTAAAACACGTGACTTGTCCAAAAAGCAATTCAAAGAACAGGTACAGCCATAATGTACCCTCTAGTTACTCCCTACCTTCCCCTCAGAGCTCTCCGCTCCAGCTCGTTGCATCTGGCCACCACGACTAAGATAAACAAAGCTCGCTGGGGCGGCCGCTCATTCTCACACAATGCTGCGAGAATATGGAATTCCCTTCCACTTGACTTTAGAGAGAACAAGTCTTTAAAAACCCACCTGTTTGGAAGAGCCTGTTAACCGCATGCGTGCGGGCGGAATTCCGCCTGTACGCTGAGATTTACTCATTCCCATGTTTCATGACGAGCTGGGCTCGTCATGAGCCTGCGAGGAGGCTACCTCATGACGAGCCCAGCTCGTCATCAGCGTCGAAGGGGTTAATCACCCCAGCCGGCTGCCTTGGATTCCAGTTAAAGCGCTGCAAGGCCTCCGGGTAGTCTATGCGCTCTATAAATGTAATTTTTCATTTCATTTAATTTCTCCTGGGTTCATCCTGAGGAGTCAGGGTGTGGCAGTGATTGCTCCCAGAATCATTCTGTGGGCTACAAGCTCTCCTGGGGTGGGAAGTTAGCAAGCTGGGATCATCACACCATGCTTTCATTGCTAGTGAATTGCCTGCCGCACTGTGAGTACCTCCCTCGGAGGGGCCCCATCAGCTGGACAGGTGGGCTTGTTTCAGCGCTGCTTTTGGGAGAGCCCTTAAGCGCGGCCCCTTCCCCTTAAGCCTGCTGGCTGAGTGATGCTGCAGGAGCCTATGACGTCCGGTTGTGGTCACCTGATCTTAGCTCAGCTTAGAGGGTGCCTGCAGCCGTGGTTTGCCTCCCCTAAAGAGGGCCCATCCCTGCCAAGCGTACCTTGGTGAGTTGAGCCCAGAGGGAGCATCGGGATCACACCACGGTCCCTGCGGGTAGCTTGTCAGAATCTCAGGGGGACATCTGAGTGGTGGCAATGCACTCCTTGCAGCAGGGCATGTGTGCTTGCTGTAACTGCCTCCGGGCAGCCCCTGGATACAGAGCTCTACTTCTCGCCACATTTCCACTAATATCCTGCAAGATAACGTGCCTTGGAAATGAGCCCCACTTTTCCTCAGAGATATATACTTTCTTGAGGTCTCCCCACCCTTGTTTACGGTGTGTGTGCCTTCCACCCTTGTTGTGGCCCATCTTGGGGGCTGGATATTGTTGTTTTGGGGGTACTGGATCTTGTTGGCATGACTGGGTGAACCGATGGAGTTCCGGGTCTTGCTTTCTCCTACACTTGATTACCACAGTAAAGGTAGTAGGAGTGCAGGTGTTCCTGTACCTTAAGTTTGGAGCCCAATTACCATATACAGATTTTTAGGAGCACAGCTGTGCTATGCCTGTATATTCATGGTGATATATGGTGATTCATAGGTCTCCTAACCCTAATCACCCTGCAACATGTGTAAAGCAATTATTGGTGTTCCTCTGTGCATCACATGTCCAGTAATATCTTCCACGGTTATTCCATGCAACTAAAGTGGCTATTTAATCTGCAGTGTCTACAAAACATTTATGATGTAAGTCATTTTTGCCTTTATCACGATAATGAGTACTATTGCAGGATTGGCATAATATGTACAGTTTTGGTGATCGATGTTGTTTCAGTCCACATGTATATATAATATACTATATATTTTTTAGACAATCTTGTGAAGAGTTTCTTTTGTGGTGTATTCATTGTGTTTCTGTGTGAGTGTATTGAGCAAACACTATACACATTGCCTCTGATGACAAGCCTGACTGCTCTGCGCCAAGCTACCAGAGGACAGGATAACTTTGATGTGTAACTTGCTTTCCGTGACTATAGTAGTGAGTTCTGCCAGGATTGGGTGCATACCCTAGCCAACCAGAAACACCATTATTAACACGGACCAATATTAGGCAGACAAGCAATTCAGTCACAACATTACAAATGAGTAACATAAGAACTTGATGTTCAGAGAAAAGTCTCATGTTCTCTAGTTTTGTTTTTTTAACGGAATTTTATATAGCGTGAACTTGACCCGAATCGGGTATCAGAGCACTTTACATAGCACCATTTGTATTACATGAGGGCATGTGCATTTTTTTGTTAGGCACGGGGAGATTAAGTGATTTGCCCCGATTCACGAGATGTTCAGCGTCGTTGCTGAGACTCGAACCCAGTTCCCCAGATTCGAGGACGACCACCCTAGCCATTAGGCCAACTCCTCTCCCAAGTCTATACATCAGTCAATTTAGATCCTCAATCGGAGTCTAAGCTAAGAGGATGGTTTTATGAATCTAAAAATTCTCAAAATCGGGGAAATTCCATAAAGGAAATTAGAACAGGCAAAGAAAAATTAACCAGGAAGGTGTCAGCATCTCTATGACTCGGGCAAGAGACTTCTATGGGTCAAGGAATAAGTGTTTTCCTAAACCACACTTAGGAAAGAATCAAAGGTAAGCATAGAGGTCTAACCTTTCAGAGTCCAAAGGGAAGGGGTCTCTGATGGGGCAGGGAAGGTTCCCAAAAAACTCTCCTAAAACGTCTCTAGGAAAAAAGGTTTTGAAGTGGACGTGGTGAACACTGAGGGCCTAATTACGACTTAAGTGCAGCGACGTTGGCGTGATGCCACCTCTGCTGCGCCAAAGTAGCACGAGGACCATTTGTAATACGGTCAGCGGTCCTTTGGCCATTCCTATGGTGGTGCCTTGAAAGCAGGCACTGCAATGGTAATCGCCAAAAAGTTCCATCACTGCATGGATGATGACATCCAAACCATGGTGGAATTGGTGGAAATAAAGACAGGGGACCTCCTGAATGTATCCCCATGACATGGGGGCCCTGTAGGGTGCCCATTGTTATTGCACCACCAGCTTATTCATGGCGAGGCTCCACCACAAAAAGGCTGGCGGTGCAAGAACTCAAAATTTGCTGAATGGGTCCGCACCAGTCCCTGCTCAGCATAATGCATTGTGGCGCTCCTGCACAGTCACCAGGAAACAACTGTTCCCTGGTGCAGCAGGTGGTCCACCGCTGATACAACTTTGTAAGGCATAATCGGCAAAACGGTGGACCGCCACTCCTGCGCCACCATGAGTCTGGTAGTCGCAAGACCACCAGACTCGTAATCAGGCCCTAAGATATAACACACAAGAGCCTTTGTACATATCATCAGGGGTCCATTTCTCATGCTGCAGATTGCAACATCAGGGCAAAATCTCATACTGGACATGGGAGCAATATCTTCTCACGCACAGGGATGTTTTAATGCATGGGCAAAGTGGGCTCTGGCCCAGGGCCCCAGCTTTCAGGGGGCCCCCTGACAAGGTCACTCCGTTTTCCAGAGATTTGCCCTAATGACCTTTAATATTTATTAAACAGATTTTTTTAAATACTGTTTTCAATTAATTTATTTTTTATGTACCTGATGTGTGAGTCTAGTACAGCCATTTTGCATAGAAATTTTGTGTTTATGTTTCATGCAACATACATTAAAAAGTTTCTTTTTGATCAAAACAAGGCCTAACATATAAGAAATGGGAGGGAGCCACAGAGATTATTTGCAGTAATATTTGTGAACTGCTGCTGTGTTACAATATTGAAAACACATAACTATCCCTGAATATTAGATGTAAACACATTTAGGGCCTTATTTATGAGAAGTGACGCATCGCTGTGTGAAAACAGGGATGCATCAGTTCTTAGTGCGTCCTCCTTGTGATATGATGGATGCGTCATAGTTACTGTATGACGCATCATGTCGCAAGGAATTACAGATACATCAGTATTTCTGACATATCTGTAGGCGCATTGCTGGGGTGTGTCTGAAAATGGATGCAACTCTAGCAATGTGTCCTTTCACATGGGGCAAGCCCTATGTGAAAGGGCCTGCATCAGTCGTACGCCTGCTGTGAGGCAGGTGCAAGATATTGAGACAATGGCATCCTAGAAGTGGTGCACTGAGTTCTCATAGATTTCAATGCGCCACTTGTACAAGGCTTTTTGCAGGGAACACCCACCTTGCATACATTATACCTGGCACAGGTAAAATGTGGTGCAGGGGTTTGCAAAGTGATGCATCGGCCTAGATGTGTCACTTTGTAAATAAGGCGCAACATGGCACATTTTTTACGCTGCCATTGCGTCACAAAAAGTGATGCACTGGCGGCATAAAAGTGAAGCAAGGCCTCATAAATAAGGCCCTTAGAATTTGGACTAGTGTTTCTTTGCACTGTCAGGGGCCTAATGAAATGAAATAGTGTATTTAAAAAAGCGCGCAGCTACTCAGACTAGAGTGTCCTGGAGCATGACAGTGGGAGGAAAACGTGCGTAAAAGATCCATCAGTTATTAAAAAGTCAGGTTTTTAAGTTCTTCCTGAAAGAGAGCAGGTCCTGTGGTTAGTCTTGGTGATTCAGGGAGTCTATTCTACAATTTTGCACCTAGAAAGCCGAGGGATCTGCCTCCAGTGCGGGCATGGCATATTTTAGCCACAATGGCCAGGTTGGCATTGGAAGATCTCAGGGGTCTAGATGTTGTGTAGCGATTAACGCGCTTATTTAGGTAGCCGGCTCCTAAGCCGTGGAAAGCTTTAAAGAAGATGATCATCGCTTTGAAGTCGATCTGTTCTTTTATGCGGAGCCAGTGTAGAGACTTAAGAATAGGGGTTATACTAGATCTGGGTTTAGGTCTCAGGATGGCTCTGGATGCCGCGTTTTGTACCATTTGTAGGCGCTGGATAAGGGATTTGAGAAGACCGAGGTACAAGCTGTTGACATAGTCAAGCTTTGATGTCACCAGAGCCTGCACCACAATCTTTCTGCTCTCAAGCGGTAACAGTGGCAGGGATTTTTTCAGCATCCGGACTAAGCCAAAACAAGCACCAGTTAGATTTTGAAATTGAAAGTACATGGACAGTGTCTTGTCTATGACAATTCCTACGTTTTGGACTTTCTCCTTTCCGTGGGAGGGGGCGGCAGATCTTTTGGTCACCAAGAGCTCCAGTCAGGCGTTTCTGGATTACCAAAGAAAACAACTTCAGTTTTGTCAGGATTGCACTTCAGCTGATTGATCTTACGCCAGTTAAAAAACTTTGTGAGGCAAGACCTAATCACTGCCCCTTCAGAGTCGGTCCTTTTTCACATGTAAAAATCAGCTGAGTGTCATCAGCATAGGAAACAATTTTGGCGCCCTCTTCCTCTACCAGAAATTCAAGGAGAGATAGATATATATTAAAACGGGTAGGACTGAGAATGGAGCCCTGAGGAACATGTATATTCATGGCCAGAACCGGGGATGAGAAAGGGGGGAGCCAGATGTCCTGAGATCTATTTGCCAAGAAGGACATGCTAGTATATTCGATTAACATATCGGGGCATGGTTACATAATGGAGCTAATAGGAATATACTAGCATGTTAACATAGGCAACTGATGTATCACATTGTGTACCATAAGTAGACCGATAAACGCAAGAATAGCAGTATATGTTGATCACAACACTCCGTATGTATGGCCACTGTTACATTGAACACTACATAACCATGAAGGAAACTGTTACCGACATCCGCACACATGGATACTATTAAATACTTGTGTCTGTTATATTCCAATTGTTGTAGGCTCACATCTGGCCTGCTCATAATTAGGTTTAATGACATGTTCCCAGGCATGGGGCAACAATGTTGTTATATGGTAATTATTCCAACTAGTCAAGCCAATCATTGACTCTACACGTCAGGAACGCGCAACGTGTGCAGACGTTCCCACAGACGAGGCATCCTTGCCACCAAATGTGAGCATCGCCTTCTAGAGAGCCAACCAGATCGCGGCACACGTCTGACACGTTCCAATGTGCACGCTGCCAGCCGGCAAACGTTTTTATAGAGTAATCACGGGCGCCGCTTCTGACATTCATGAAGCAGAATCCCGGGAGAGAGCCGCTCCGTTCCAGCGCTCGAGTAAGTGTTCAGGTAGATAGACCACTGACTATATATGTGGTTCACGGCCCCCACACTCGCGTGAATAGACTTTTGCTTGCATTCACTGTCTGTACAGTAAATCATAGCCCCCACATCTGCATGATTAGACTGTCGCTCTCTTTCACGTAGGATAATTCACTGTCTGTAAATCACAGCCGCTAACCATGTTTGAGTAGACGTTCAATTCTTGACCCATACTCGACAGAATTACTTAGCCAAGCTTTTTCTCACGATCACGTAAGTAACACATACCACGACAGGCTTGCGTACCGATCTGTTTTCAATGACCTCATTTTCGATAACAATGTGATATTCAAGCGGCCCGTGGTTCATGTTATGACTCACATAATGATTGCACTGTTGGCGTCACATTGCCGTTAATCAAGTAAACACTGACCGCGTCCCTGGGTGCGGCATGGGATATTAACACGCATAGGAATCCCTACTTTCAAAGACAGTGGCCAGTAAATCCAACATGGTTTTCGTGGTTTTTAACCATTTCTCTAGGAAAGCTCGGCATGATCACGAGTAGTCACTGGTAGAATCACGCACTTTTAACCACATTCATCACGCCCCTATAACAATATGACCCTGGAACGCTCTATGAGCTTGAAATATAACCCTTCTTATTCCAGGCAATTGCCAAGGCGCCCAACATAGTATATTGACTACCCATTGCCATCGAAGAACCCATCCTATACAATTACAGGTATGTTTTCATATCCATGGGAGACATTACCAGCATATGACAGCTTACCGTGTGGATACTAAGACGTATTGTACCTCATTTATAGGCGCAGTAAGCCACCTACCTCCAGGGTGCCCATTCGGCTGACGGGCACCGGACTGATAACTTCTGAAGAAAATGAGATGAGCACAAGTTTAGGTGCCCCTGATTACTAAAGTAGATACCCCCTGATCCCAGAAAATCTTGACACTCTGTCATTATTATCCCCAGGCTGCCCATCACTTACCTAGTCCTGATGAAGACCCGCCCTTGATGTACGTAGTCAGCGCATCACCAACAGGGTCGAAACGTCGACGTAACCCACTAGAGATCGAATTGCACAAAGTCTGATAGGAACTAAAGGAAACATTTGGCCTAAAAAGACTATTGAACTGACATTCGACAACCCTAAATATCTGTATTTTGTATGTAGTTTTGTTTCTGTATAACCTGTGTTAGTCTTTCACATTTCACTGTGTATAGCACCTTGTGTTTTTTATGTATTTTTATGGACAGTACAATCAATACTTGAAATATTTAAACAATGAGAAAGTGGTTCAGTAAATAAATACTTTCACATTCATTTGGGATCAGTGTCTAATGATTTATACTATTACGTATGTACCCCGCCAGGGACACACTAGTTTGATTACAGGTTAAAATACCTACTTTCCTCCCAACAGAACCATTATTTTTTCTCTAATTACTCGCCCAGGTTTTGAGGGTTACAGGGTTACCCCATTATTTCTAAGGGGCGGTGAGGTACAGCGGGAGCCTAAGGACTCTGCACCCTCAACGTTTTCCATCAGGAAGGGAGAGAAGTCTAGTTTTTGATGATAAATTATGGCAACACTGCCCCCCTTCCCACTCGGTCGGTTCTTCCTAAGGATTTTATCACGCGTAGGGATGGCTAAGGTGATAGTAGGGTTGGAGGCTTCAGACAACCAGGTCATAGTGAGAAATTACAGATCAGGCTGTTTGTCTAAAAGTAGGTCATAAATGTGTGGTTCATGCTTTTGCATAGAGCGACAATTAAAAAGAGTGGCCTTTAAGTCCTCTTTTTTCTTATTGTTTTTACACTTGTTGCATGGGAGGATCTTGGGTGCGAGTTTCCTGGGCTGGAGGAGAGACCAGTTGCACTTATTGCATCGAAAGTCTACCTCCAAGCTTGGATCAGCCGCTGTACACTGACATAATGGTAGCTGCCTAAGGCTAAGCAGTTTTTTCCCTTTTGTAATATATTGGAAGAAACGCACTGGAGTTGAACTGGACAGCATGGCCGGCGCCAGACGCCTCTGGGATGCTGATGGGCACAGACAGTCTTGCCTTTGGCACGGGGAGATTAAGTGATTTGCCCAGAATCACAGGAGGTTTTGGCGTCGTTACCGAGACTCGAACCCAGATCCCCAGGTCCGAGGTCGAGCGCCTTAGCCGTTAGGCTAACTCCTCTCCCCTATGATTGTAATGATTGTAATGATTCTATTCTCAACTAACAATGTGTGTGAATACCTTTAGGAAAAGTCACTTTAGAAGAAATTGGAAAACAGCATGGTGAAATAGGGGCCTAACCATGACAAGATAAAGCATTGACTCAGTGATGCACATTTAATATGCGTATGCACATTTAATATGCGTGTGCACTTTTAGTAATAAATCTTTTTATTGAAAGATTGCAGCACATACACAAAAAACCATTGGCGGATATAGCCACCACATCTGTTAGCATAGCAGAGTCTAAGGATCAAAGGGGATGGACAAGTCCATCTGCCGATGTGGGATTAAGCTCGCTTAAAAGAGCTTTGTATATGCAAGCAGTTGACAGAAGAAAGAAACACAACAATATGAAAACCCCTAACCTATCCTTCTCTTCCCCACCCACCACCCATGGTCCAAGTCCACCACCTCTCTCATCCATACTCATACAACCACTAGCCTGTCATCGGCTGCTCCGTGTCAGAGAGACATAATAAGCATAGATATCGAGGACAAGTGACATCTCGGAATTCCTAAGCTAACAGGGACAAGAAGGGTTGCCACAGCTCTGCGTACTTAGCTCCCTTCCCTGCCATTGTCAGCGAAAGCTTCTCCATAGCAAGCACGAGCCATAAACGGTGACGCTAGCCATTGAATGTAGGGACATGTGCGGTGCGCCAGTCTATGAGTATGTTCTGCATAGCTGAGCCTAGCGCAACTGTAATCAAGCGACCTCTGCAGGAGCGCAACGGATATGTCAAAGGGTTCGGTAGACCCAGCAGGAAGTATGAGGGAAATTGTGGAATCTCTGTGTCAAAATGTGCATCTACCTCATCCAGTATTTGCTTCCAGTAAGCCTGGAGATGAGCGCAATCCCAGAACAAGTGTACCAATGTGCCCACTTGACCGCAGCCCCGCCAACATGTCGCCTCTCTAGTGTGGTCCATCTCATGCAGCCGCTCAGGGGTATAGTACCAGTAGGTTACAATCTTAGTGAGTGTGTCAGTAAGTCCCATGTGATATGCAGAGTACCGTGCTCTATAATATATGTCCTCTCATTCCTTATGGCTGAGTGTCCTACCCAGTTCCCTCTCCCAGCGTGCCTTACCCGAGTTATAAGTGTGGGTATATTTTACCTGCAGCATCCTATATAAGTCCGAGATTAGTTTTTTGTCCGATTTGCGTGTGATTAGCCAATGCTCGTATGGCAGCAGGCACCTATCAGCCATAGGACGTACCTGTTCGCTAAGTGCCCAGTGTCGCGCTTCCGGATATCGAAGCCTCTCTGACTCTAGCATCCCATATTCTTGTCTAAAGTGAGGGAAGGGGATAACTCCCTCTGCAGCGTACAAATGGAAGAGGTACTGACACGCAGCAGGCCTCCACCTCGCATGGGCCACCAAATCCATGCCCGGAGTAAAATCAGGGTTGCCCATTAAAGGGGTAAGTGGGGATGGGAAGGTAGTGTGTTCGTGTTTAACATTGGTGTGGTCCCAAACTTCCATGGCGACCCTAGTGATGTATGAGGTGTACAGATTGCATGGTCTGTGCTGCTTACAGAGGAATGGAATATCTTGGAGAGGTCGACCAGCCACCGCCTGATCCTGAAAGAGCCTATGCTTCTCAGACTCCCATCTACTCCACTCCACCAGAAGACGCAGTTGAGCAGCTTGAAAGTAGAGCAACAAGTCTGGGAGTTCAAGTCCCCCCCCACCTCTGTCTGTTTGTTTGTATCCCTCTTGAGGCGGAAGCCGGGAGGTTGTGTTTATTCTTGCCACTATCGTAATTTTAAAGACGATTTTAGATACGTAACTGTAAGGGCTTAGGCTTGATTTGAGAAGCTTTTATTTCCCTTCCCTCACCTCCCTGCTGCCTGGGCCACTCGCAGCCGAGCATTGACGCTGTCGAGTTGGTCCCGGCCAGGAAATCACGGCAGACATATTGGGTGTGCTTGAGTGCTCTGACGCGCTCTAGTCACGCATATAAGGGGTTTCCCTGAGCCAGGCACCTGATTAGCTGTTTGTTTGTATCCCTCTTGAGGCAGAAGCCGGGAGGTTGTGTTTGTTCTTGCCACTATCGTAATTTTAAAGACGATTTTAGATACGTAACTGTAAGGGCTTAGGCTTGATTTGAGAAGCTTTTATTTCCCTTCCCTCACCTCCCTGCTGCCTGGGCCACTCGCAGCCGAGCATTGACGCTGTCGAGGCGGTCCCGGCCAGGAAATCATGGCAGACATATTGGGTGTGCTTGAGTGCTCTGACGCGCTCTAGTCGCGCATATAAAGGGACGGGCATGCCTCCGTGCAGCGGACGCGAGCAGCGGACGCGCCGGACCTGCGCCGGAGTCGTGCCAGAGTCCTGCCCGTCTGCGCCCGTCCGCGCCAGCACGTCGCCTCTCGCCAGGAATTATGGCGACACAAGAGAAGAGGTGATATCTTATTCTAGGCAATTTATAGTATCACTAAAAGGCTCGGACAGTGAATGTGCCAAATTCAATCGCTGATGTAGGAGAAGTCATTCCTCTTGCCCTTGTGGCTTTACCCTCCCGAGTCCTTCCCGATTATCGTCCCTTAATAAAGTCATGCCCCAACAAATTAGAGTGGGCCAGCTGAATGTCAGATCTATGCAGAAACACTACTCGGAAATTCATGAGCTACTTTCCAACTACTCCCTAGATATTCTATTTCTGACAGAGACTTGGCTCCAAGACGATATGAATTCAGTTATCAATCTCGCCACCCCTACGGGGTATACCGCCTATACGCTGAATAGGCACTCCAGGGGAGGGGGATAGCAATAATGGTTAAATCTGATTTTATCTGCCACCTATCGAGAGTAGGAATCAAGGATAGTGAATGTGCACGATTCAACATTAAGATCAACTCTCAACTTAGCCTCGTAGGTCTTTTGATATACAGGCCCCCGGGAGCAAGCACGAGTTTCACTATCTCGCTCCTAGACCATTTATGCTTTCTGATCACCGAAACCGCTAACTTTACCATCATAGGAGACCTGAACATTCATTTTGATCTCACTTCTGATACCAAGATCAACACCTTGCTAGCCGACCTTGATGCCCTCCAGCTCTGCCAACTTGTGAGTGGCCCTACACACAGCGGTGGGCATCTTTTAGATCCCATCTTTTCGAATTTAAGCAACGTTAGTGTTGAACCCCCTATCCCCATAGTCTGTCCGGACCACTGTTTGGTGATAATGACCATTCCTCTTAGTATTGACTCCAACTCAAAACCCACCCAGCAAGTCCTGAAAAGACCATGGAGGAAGCTTCGGCTTGAAGACTTCCATGCACTCCTTATAATGAATCCCCCTCAACCGAGCGAGGACCCTGACCAAAATTACGATCAGTTTTGTGAGTGGATCAGTAAAGCCTTAGACTCCCTGTTACCAGCTAAATGGATCAAGGCACGCACCCATGAATCCAGCCCCTGGTTCAACGAAGCGCTCTCCTTGCAAAAAAAAAGAATGCAAAAAAGCTGAACGAAGATGGAGGAGAGACTATGATCCGACACTCAAAGCCCTCTATATCCAATCACAAAAAAGCTACCATCGCAATATTTGTAGGACTCGAACGGAGTTTTACACCACTGAAATTAAGAATAGTGACAATGCTTCTCAAACCATTTTTAGAAAGAGCTCAGTGCCAAGAAATCGATAAACAACTCCAGTATATCTTCCGCATTTTGTGACAACATGGCGTCTTTTTTCATTGATAAAATCAAGAAAATTTACAGTACCTTTCCAGTGAATCCTCACCTCATTCCTTCAGCTGACCTGAATAGGCCCAACCTTTCCGATATCTCAGCACTCAGCCAAGAAGATTTCCTTAAACTCCGCAATAAAATCAAGTCAGGTTCACCTGCAGATCCCCTGAAGCCGGAACTATTTAGAGAATCAGACCGGACGGTCCTGGGCCCTCTTAGAGACATGATAAACCTGTCCTTCTCCATGGCCATTATACCCACAAGATGGAAGCAAGCATGAGTGACTCCCATCATAAAAAAAACACGCTAGACCCTATCCTACCCGAAAACTTTAGACCTATATCACTCCTCCCCTAGCCAGCAAAAGTAGCGGAAGCCCATGTCAATTCCATCCTGGCCAACTATTTGATATCCAACTCCATTCTGGATAGGTCCCAACATGGTTTCCGCGCTGGCCACAGCACTGAGACAGCTCTTCTAAGTGTGACATAACATCTCCGTACCATATTAGACTCTGGACTCTGGAGGGACGGCAGCACTGATTCTTTTAGATCTCAGTGCCGCCTTCGATACGGTGTCACATGAGATTTTTCTGTCGAGGTTGGAGGGGATAGGGATAACAGGGCAGGCTCTCAAGTGGTTTAAAGCTTTCCTTTCAGGCAGATCCTTCAGAGTCTCCACCCCTCCTTTTCTATCTAAAGAGTACCCCATTGAACAGGGTGTGCCCCAGGGGTCAGCTTTGAGCCCTACCCTGTTCAATGTCTACGTTCAACCCCTGGCAAAAATAGCCAGGAGACATGGTCTCTCACTAGTGACTTACGCCGACGACACCCAGCTGGTGGTGGCACTGGACAACGAAGGCAGTCTCAGTGCACAAAATTTCAAACGGACGCTTATTGACATCACCAGCTGGATGACGGCGAACTATCTCTAGCTAAACGCCAGTAAAACGGAGGTGTTACTAGTGGGTAAAGAAACAACTGCCTGGGGAAACAACTGGTGGCCAGAAACACTCGGCCAACCTCCTGAGTGCAAAGACCATGTAATAAACCTGGGAGTCTGGGTGGACGCTGCCCTGACCTTTACCCATCATACCAAAAAGGTGGCAGCTACCTGCTTTGGTATTTTACGCAATCTTAGACCGATTTAAAAAAAATTTGACCACCAAACCCGCCAAATTGTGGTGCAGTCAGCAATCCTGTCAAGACTAGACTACGCCAGCTCCCTCTTGCTAGGGGCAAACGTAGCAGAGAAAGCTAGACTCCAGCGAGTTCAGAACGCTGCTGCCAGAGCGCTAACTGGTCTCCCACGTTATAAGTCAGTGTCCACTGGCCTCATGAAACTCCACTGGCTCCCCGTGGAAAAAAGGATCCACTATAAAACCCTCTGTCTTGCATTTAAAATCCTCAAAACTGCTTCCCCCCCATGTTATGTCCACTTCTCACATCGTACGTCCCCCGACGCACGCTGCGTTCAGAAGGACAGAAATTGGCAGTAGTGCCCCGCTTCAAATTAGCAAGAATGGGCGGTCGGTCATTTAGATACCTCGCTGCAAGACTCTGGAATGAACTTCCTATTCAAATTCGACGAATCGAGGAGCTACTACCCTTTAGGAAAGCTATAAAAACCTACCTCTTCTGTTAATGTGCAATTGCCCCACTATGACAGCACAAAGACCCCCTACCTGTACATCCTCATGCAGCTAGCGCCGGGACGCCCCTTGGCTGGGGCAGCCGTGCGCGTTACAAGTTTATTTAACATTAACATTAACATTAACATTAACCTCTGGGGGAAGCGTCGCCAGCCGCAGTTTTAGACGCGGCTTCCGCCCATTCCATTAAACTGAGCCAATTCTGATTGTGTTTGTTGTATCCAACCCAGCGGTGGTCGAAGGGGGATAGTGCGAAACAGATATAAGATATGGGGGAGAATGATCATTTTGACCGCCGCTACTTTGCCCAGCCGTGACAGAGGGTAATGTTTCCACCTCCCCAATTCCTGCCTAATTTTCTGTCGCAGCAGGGCGTAATTAACGCTTACTGTGACCAGAAGTGAGGGGGCCAGCTGGATCCCCAGATACGGGATCGCGCCTGTCGCCCATTGGAAGGGAAACAATCCCTGCAAAAATTCTCGAGTGGGTTTCTCCAGGGACAGGTCGAGTGCTACCGACTTGCCCATGTTAACCGTGAACCCGGCCGCTTGTGCAAGTATCTCCAGATCCTTGAGGCATGCAGGCAGTGACTCTTGCAGGTGAGACAACGAGAGCAGGACGTCGTCGGCATAAAGACTTATTGTATGGACATTGCCCCCAAATTTAATCCCCGTTACCCTCGGGTTAAGCCTTAACCTCTGTGCCAATAGTTCCATGTAGAGGGCGAAGAGGAGGGGAGATAAAGGACACCGCTGCCTTGTGCCTTGCTCAATAGCGAACCGGGGAGACGTGCAGCCATTGACATGAACCCCTGCTGTTGGGAGTTTGTAACAGTTCAGGACGTATGTACGGAACTTCACGCCCAATACCACCTTCTCCAGAATTTTCTCCAAATAGGGCCAATGGACCCTATTGAACGATTTCTCTGCGTTGATCGCCAACATCATGAATTCCCCCTTCACACGTGTAGCTTTCTCAATAAGGTGTAAGGCCCGCTTAGTATTATCAGAGGTTTGACGCTCCGGGATAAAATCCGCCTGATCTGGGTCGATCAGATCAACATTAAGGAGAGAGATAGAGCGGTATGCCCTGCACTGCGACCGATCCTTCCCCGGCTTAGGGATGACCATAATGGAAGCCTCCAAGAGGTCCCCTGGGATCGCCCCGGGTTCTGAGAAGGAAATAAAAAGGCACGTGAGGAGGGGAGCGACCTGGGCACAGAATGTCTTATAGAAGCTCGCAGGGAAGCCGTCTGGCCCAGGCGTTTTTGCCAATCTAAGGTGTGAGATGGCAGCGATGGCCTCTTCCGGCCGAATGTCACGCTCAAGATGTTCCGCCTGGTCCTTCGTAAGGGCTGGAAGGGGAACGGAGTCAAGAAAGGCCTCTCCAATGAAGTCCCCCACAGGGGAACCGGTGTAGAGGTCGGCATAGAATTCGCTAAAAGCACAAGCAATATCAGTATCCTCCGAGACGCGCCTGCCGTCCCTCCGAAGAATATCCTGCCCTCTCTGGTGTTGTCGAGTTTTGCGCAGCTTGTGTGCGAGCAAGCGCCCACACCTGCCTCCACCAGTGTAATATACGCGCCATAGCCGCAAAGTCGTGAACTCCGCCCGATCCTGGTCTATAGCTGCTAGTTGTTGCCTAACCGCTTTAAGTTGCCTCCATATTCGAGGAGCTCCCATTCTCTGGTGTATTTGCTCCAGCTCCTTAGTCTGCTGAGTGAGTTCCTCCCGCTTACGCCTGCGTCCGACATTATCTGCAGTCGAAATTGCTATAAACTCACGCCTTATGAAAGCTTTTAGTGCTGCCCTTTGCGTCGAAAGTGTGGTGTCCGTATTGCTATTGTGTGAGAGATAGTCAGTGATAACGCGCTATATCCGGGTGACCACCTCTTTGCGGTGTAATAATGTCTCCCGGAGGTGCCAGGTCCGCAGCGTGCGCTGAGTCGGTGGAAGGGAGAGGACAACTGTCACTGGTGCGTGATCCGAGAGGGAGGCAACCCCTATCTGCTCCTCAGTCGCCAGTGCATGGAAGGATGACGCAGCTAGCAGGATATCTAAGCGAGCATATGTTTTGTGTGCACTAGAATAATAGGAGTATTCCCGACTTTGGGGTGGAAGCTGCGCCATAGATCCATGTAACCTAACTTGCGCGAATGGGACAATCCCTCCGAGGAAAGAGTACCAGTTTGGGAGGTGGGCTGGCATGATCTATCTAGAGTATTGTCAAAGACCAAATTTAGATCTCCCTCCAACAGAATGTGGCGGTCCGGTGTGTTTGAAGCTTCTGTGAGGGCTGAGAGAAAGAACCTTTCCTGACCTTCATTTGGGGCGTAGACTGACCCAATAGTAAACGTGGAAGAGCCTAAGGAGAATCTATAGGTCAACAACCGCCCCTTTATCTCCGCCTCTTTGTGCAGGACCTTACCCTTGAACCACTGAGCTACCAAAACGGCGACTCCCGCAGTCTTGGTGGTGCTGGAAGAGAAAAACCGAAGTGGGAACTTCCGGGATGGAAGGTGGTGGCAATCTTTCTGTAAAAGGTGTGTCTCCTGTAGGAGGCAGATATCAGCTTGGGAGTGCTCTAGGCATGAGAGGACTGTTTTGCGCTTTACTGGATTATTCAACCCTCTCACATTTAACATAAGGACTTAATGCTCCGTAACCGGCATCTACTCTGTGAGGGTTATGAAAAGCTGAAGGAGCACGCTAGTGGAAGAATGCCCAGGACCTTGGGTGTCACACCTCCCTAGAAAACCCAGGCGATGGGTACCTACCGCAACCTCTAGCGCTCAGTGGACTTGGAACATTGGAACCCCCACAAAACGTCCCCACCCCAAAAAATCCCCAAAACAAAACAAGGTGAACACAATCATAATGTCCATTATCTGTAGGTGATTGGAAGTGTTGTGAATCGGGGTAGTTCGTCTAACTCTTAATCGCCCCCCTCCCGCCAATGGCCTGAGGAACAGAACAAGCAAACATTTGGCCGTAGGGATACATAAAAGTCAACCAGGTGGAAATGAGTTACGATATGACGCAACCGCTTCCACTGTGGCCCGTTGGCCTTCCATGATCTCGGCTGCTGGAGTTTTCTTTAATTGGCGCCGACTGCCGTGCTGGTGCCATCAGGGCTTGGAGTCGTCTGGATCCACAGCATGGCTCGTCGAGTCGCTCTCCTCAGTAGGCGGGTCAATGCCCAGCACGCGGCAGGCTTCCAACAAAGATCACAGCTGATAGAGTTTGTTGTCCAGTTTAAACGCTAGGCGGAACGGGTGGCCCCAGCTATAAGAGATGTTAGGTTGTTGTAGATGGGCCGTGATTGGCTTGAAGGTTCTGCATTTTTGCAGAGTGAGGGCTGATAAGTCCTGAAACAGAACCGGCGACTGGTCTTGGAAGGACAGGGGATGCATCTGCTTGGCTTTTTGGAGGATCTCTTCCTTAGTGCAATAGTCCTGTACACAGACTAGGTGGCGGTCGGACCCACCCTATGGGCCCTATCTAGGCGAAGTTCTGACTCCAGTGGATGCCCCAAAATGTGATTGAAGAGTTCCCTTGTGAATTAAAACAGATCTTTTATATCATCGATCAGTTTCACTCCCCGAATCCTAATATTGTGGCGCCGGAAATGACTTTCCAGGTCCTAAAGATGGGTCTGAAGGTCGACCTGTTGGTCGTGTATCCAAAGGATTTCCTGCTGCAACGCCGCTATTTCTGTGTCCTTCCAGTCGCTCTTATCTTCGAGCTCAGCGACACGCTCGCCTATTCCGTCCATATTCCTGCAAACCTCTTTTATTTCGTCCGTAAACTCATTCTTCAATGTGTGGATGTCCTCCCTCAATGACGTAAACAGTGACTCCAAGAAGGCTTTGGTAATTGGTTTCGATCCGGCCCCCTGCTCCAAGGCGGATTGGGTCAAACTGGAAGCCGTGGTGTTGAGTTGCTGGCTCACCTGGACCTTAGCAAACAGATCCTTCACAGTCTTATCCTTAGCCCTCTGGAGGTGGACATTGCGCGTTCCGGGCACCACAATAGTCACGCACCCAGAACACTCACAGCCCAGCTGCTCCCCGATAGCTTTCATGGACCTGGCTGTCTGCTTGTTGCCAGAAGTGAGGAAACCAAGCCTCGGTGGGCCCACCAATGTGGGTTGTGTCGTGCGAGCCAGTCTGGGCACCCAGGTGTCCCTTCAGTCCTTGGTGGGTCCTGCCGCTCCGCCCCTCCGAGAGCAACCTCAACATCGTCCGTGCACCCCAGTGTGGACTTGCAGCACACTCCCCTCTTGCTGCTCCGACATGTCACTCGGCATAGCTCCGCACCCCCATCAAACCGGAAAGTCAATCCCTGTACCACCGCATCCCGGTGTACATATAGGGCCCCTCTGCAGCGTCGCGTCACCCCTGGTGCCCCGCGATTGCTCCTCTAAGCTGTACAGGACAAGCTTCACCTCAAGGTAGTTCCTGCAGTGTTCTATTAATGTCTCTCAGCCGCACCTTGAACAGCGAAAATCAATAGGTGGCCTCCCTTTACCCCCGGCGTAGGTTGCTGCATGCTTCTCCGGGCTCCGCACCCTACCAAATTTGAATGGTGCACGTCCTACCTTCCTCTGCTCAGACCGGTATGCTGCGTCCAGTTCTTCCCTGCCCCTCCACAGGTCAGCTCCCCGCAGGTCTGCCGGAGATTGGGCCTACACACTTATGCAGCTCTTTCCTTTCACAGTGTCCCGGACCTGGTGGGTCACAATCCGCAGCTGGCTGTCCTTGCAACCACCAGAGACTCCCCTAAGCATGCTGGGGACGTTAGCAGGATGCCTTCACCGCTCTGGGGGGAACTCAACCAGTGCCGCGGGCCGCAGCCACAGACCCTGGCATCTGGGCCTAAAAGGAAGCGCCTCCACAAACTGGTGGACCAATCCACCAGAGCGCTCCCTGGCCCCTACTCGTCTGTCCACCGCTCCCTACCGCTGCTTTGCCGGGAGCAATGCCTGCAGTTAGCTCCTTCCCCCACCTTCAGTCAGCTAGCCCTCGTTCACGTGTCTGAGGAGGCCTCCTAGGCCGCACCACGAGACACACTGCCTTGTACTCCAGTCACACCAGCCGCAGCCACTCTCCCGAAGCCGCCAGGTAATCCACAGCTCCACTCACTGGCAAACTGTAACTCGCAGGCACCGCCACCAACCTTCTCTGTGTCCAGGCAGACCAGGCGAATCGATCCCTACGGCCTCACACTTCGCCGCCGTTCTGGGTCGCCACACTTACTGTGCTGCTCTTGTCGTAGGGGAGGTCGACAGGGCCAGCATCCACCATGCTGCTAAGGGACTTTTTCCCATTCGTCGGAGCCCCACAAGGTCCGTGCTCCCTGCACTGTCAGTCCAGGTGCGGCGCACTCTACACAAGATGGC
The DNA here is from genome assembly GCF_964261635.1 of Lissotriton helveticus. Classification (NCBI taxonomy): domain Eukaryota; kingdom Metazoa; phylum Chordata; class Amphibia; order Caudata; family Salamandridae; genus Lissotriton; species Lissotriton helveticus. The sequence continues at coordinate 863,348,849 of NC_136068.1, read as the reverse complement.
AGCCAGGGCCCGACTCCCCAGCGTCACTCCAAACCTCAAACACGGGGGGATCCCCCAGTCCGCAGTCATCTGGGCCGCCGCCTCCAAAGCCGGAGCACCAGTATCGGAGCCTGTGCTCGCTGGTCCACTGGGTCTAATGCGCTACCCCTCAGGGGTCTCGGTACTCAGCTCCAGGTGTCCGGGCTCCACCTCTCCTGTTCGGCCGCCAACCAGTTCGTAGTCGCAAGCAGAAAACGTCACCGCAGCAGTCACCTCCGACCTGGAAAGTTGCTCTCTTGGTTCGGGGCCAAAGCCGCCACGAACCCTCAGGCCGACTGTTCCTGAATCGGCCCAAAAGCCGGTGCTGTGTTAGGCCGTCGGCGGGAGCTCCGGAGCAGTCCGTCCACTCACGCCGCCATCTTGGCCACGCCCCTGCGTGTGCACTTTTAAACACAAATGAATATAAGTTTCCAGTGCATTAGATTCACATTACATGCAACAAACAGTAATTCTTTAAAATAATCAGGTTTAAGTATGGCTAAGAACTACATTTAAATGAAACATGTGTAACTCAAGTGCACGTATTATATAGTTTGCTAATCACTACATTTTATTCAAGGTATTAAAGCACAGATCATGAAAGTCGAATTTCATCTTTATAGTAAGTAAATTATCTATCAAGTAAGGATGGTTTATTTCATCAAGACTTCAAATAATATATTAATCAGTTATGGTAAAACACACAATGTAAGTAAATTCTCTAATCCTACCGTGAATGCACTTCTTTAATAATGATGTCAAGTGCAGCATTTACATTAAAACATTAAAGCACACAAGAAACATGTGGTAAGTGCAAGTTTATGTCACGTATCTGTTACGTAATGGTAATATATTTGTGACTAATAAAAGGGTGGGCAATTTTGCGCTGCAGCAATTTGCTTATGGTATCTTTCACTAATGCTGCTAAAGCTCTGCCTGTGTTGCATACTAGAGAAGCATGATGGACAATTTCAAAGACTAAACGATTGCCACAATGGAGGGGGGAGGTGTCAAGGTGAAAGTGATGGGGGAGCGCAGGTTATATTCTGCAGCATACCATATAGGGAGTAGTGCATGGTGCAATGGGGAGATCATGGAAGGGGAGAAAGGCTTCCTGTACCACGAGCGGGCTGGCACTCCATTAAGGGGAGAATAGGCAGTCTCTTCAAGTATTTTATATTTTTATTTCTACTACTGTCATTTACTCATACCTTTAGTACCCCAACTTTACTTTACAAAAGCTTTACTTCATCCACTTATCCATGGTGTTGAAAATTACCTTTACATCACTAAATTTACTTCATACTAACTTCAGTTCTTAGCCAATCTCTAACACTAAATTCTACCATAATGCTAACCATTTCCACACACTTATTTTTAAATTATTTAAATTACATTAATTTTCATTAAAATGTGACTTGTTTTAACCCTAAAATATGTTAAAGTGTTGTTTATTAATTGATTCAGAGTAAGCTATTTTATTCTCACAATAACCTAAACTCAGTGCTAAATGTAATGACAATGTTTTGAACTATTTTTTATAAAACATTTATACTAAGTATAATTCTAAATGTTCTGATCTATATGGATCAGTTAAACATTTAATATCCATATTGAAATTAAAATGCCAGACGCAAACCTATCATTAATTACTTTTAAATTACTTATAACATGTAATCAACTTATATTTTTTCTCAATTATTCTCTACACTCGAAATAACTTAAGTTAATTGTAATTTTAGAACTTGCTCACCTTAGAAATATACTTTATTAAATTTCTTTATATTTAATTTCTTCTGTTTTTTCAATACTAACTTTGACGGTAGCAGTAAATATTATTCACTCGTAAAATAAATTTGATTAAATTAATAAGGTACATTTTTCTAGCACTACTTGTAATGTTTTTCAGAGCCCGCTTCACAATTTCACATGCAGCACTGATCCATACCTTGTTTTGGCAATGCTGTCTGGCAGCCATGGGTCAGTGTGGGAAAACATTAACATTTGTCTTTTATTTTATGGCCAATCTGTAACACAAACATGAGTTGAAGTCTACTGTGTAAGTACAAGGAATGAATGGGTCTTATACTTTCAGTATTGAAACCAGTGTCCACCTTACTGTCCTACCAGAATGGTTTAATTATTTTCATTTATAATGGCCACATGGATTTCAGTTGCTGTGTGTCCAAAGTGAAGTAAAACACTTTTAATATTGGAATTACAAGAAAGGGGTGCAAGCCACAAATCCACTTCTCGTGTTTGCTATACTTTGGTAGAGGGGGAGATGATGGGAGGCAGCAAAGGGATTGGAGAGTGCGCCTGAAACCTTTTGCACCGCCTCAGTAATCCTAGATGCTAAATTTGACCCGTGGTTGCCGGCGCAGCCCACCTATACTTCCTTTTGGGGACCTGGGCATATTTTTCATCATCAGATTTTGACCCAGAACAAGAGAAAGAAAGCTGGAGGAAGAGAGGAACAGAAAATCAGTGACAAAGAGAGAAGGCAAGTATGAAAAAGAACCTGCAAGAGTAAAAGAAATGGGTATGAATTGTAGGGTGGAAAATGAAAAAGGCATGATGTGGAATAAAGATACACATCCTTGGTATTCAGCATTCCTGACATTCAGCAGCACCAGCCACGGGCTTCTGACCAACATTTTGGGCCCCAGAAGTTATTCTTTTAAAAATTAAACACTGGTATTCCCACAAGTCTGCACTGCGAGGGCTGAAAGCAAATTATCTTTATGACACTCTTCAAAATATTACCAGACGGTGTGAGGGTAAATATGTGAAATAGCATTTAAAATGAGTGATTTCAGTTTTGGCGATCTCCTTTGTAAGGCCAGCTGCAGAGTGATTGTAAATTGTTTGATTCTGTGCAAAATTGTAAATGTGTAGCATGCAATAAAATGTGAATATCCCCACTTAGGGGGCGATTCTGATGTCGCTTGGAAACTGTTCTGAAAATCTGAACTAATTGGTCTCGTATTTATTTCTGAACGAATCAGGTCCTGCAAGTCCAAACGTCCGATTACGATGCTTCCCAACATCGTTCTGTCAGACTCGCATTGACTTCATTGGGAGCCTGTGTTCCGAACGAAAACACAGGCTCCCATTGAAAAAGGGGTGGCTGGGGAAAACCTTGCATCCTGTGATGGACACCCCATGGTGCCTGCCACATTGTGCATGGCTGGAAAGAGGGGTCCCTTTGGTATCCTCACGGGCCACATTCGGACGCCTCCGGGAACTGATTCCGACAGCTGTTTCATGTCCGGCAGACTGAATCAGAACAGCTGTCTGAATCGGTCATCGTGATCACTTGTTCCGAAATCGTGTCCATAGAGCTGTAAGATTCGGCTCCAAAAGACTTGGGCTGTTCAAATGCCTTTCAAAACTATTTTGGACTGCCCGAATGGTTTCCGGGCATCGTAATCGGTCATTGGGAAATATTTACGATTCATTCAGGAACAAGGGTTCCAAATCGGATTCTGCAATACCAAATCCCACTCAGAGCCTTTCCAAATGACATCGTAATTGGCCCCTTATTAATGTGCACATCCGGTGCTGACTCCCAACTCTCTCTTTAAAAGTAGTATTACATACAGATTTGGCAATCTGGTGGTTAACCACGATAAATTTGCATTCTTTGCATAGCTTCCTGTAATTTGGATACAAATTCTCAGTGAGACCCCGATGTGTGCTGGGTTTTTGGCTGTCTTAGTCCTACACTTTAGATAATCACCCACATGTTAAGTGCATGGTTTATTCAAAAGTCAGATGTTTAATTTTTGAGCTCCCTTCACTTGCATCGAGGTAGGAAAATTGGTTGCTTAGAAATTTTAACATTCTTAAATGCCAGTTGGTCAGAGGCTGAAATTCAACATTGTATGACAGTTCGGAGCTGAGCCTCCTCTGATCTAGAATATGAGTGTCCTTCATCTCTCCTGTCTCTCACCCTCTAAAGAAATATATTACTCTTGGAAGCGCTTAGTCTTGCAGCCAATTCATAGGTTTCAAGCACTACGTTTGCAATTGGATATGGTATTTTTCTCAATTCTGGGAATTAAATTATACTCAATGTAAACTCTACTCCAAATAAAGATTTTGGGCCTGATTAAGAGTACAGCTGTCCATAGGACCACTGTACTCGTGGTGGTGGACCTACCACCCTCACACTGCAAGTTTGCCTGCATTATTATGATTGTGTCAATCAGACGGCCATGAGACCACCGGCTGTGCCCAGATCAAGAATCCCATGAGGTAGAGGCATGCTGACAAAGGCAGAAATATGCAGGCAGTGCCGCTGTGACACTGCGAAGCATCTTAGGAGTTGCCTGTTCAGCGCCCATTTCATGCAGTTGAGCCCGCCATGAAAAGGGTGGTGAAGACGCAACTAAGGGGAAACCAACAGGACCCCCTGTCACTCCTGGGCCTTGGGGTGCATGCGGGCGGCACAACATGGACTACCCTGGATTTGCACTGCCTGTTCCTGCATGGTGCATGCATGCCACACCATGCAGGAAAATGCTGGAGGCACTGTCTTGGTGAAGGGCTGCATATTAGGCTCTCCTATGAGCCTAACAATCCACCACTGAGAGACAACCTCAGTCCTGCCACCTGACCAGGATCAAACTTCTAATCAGGTCGGTGGGCACACCATAGCTTTGGCAGTCCTCCAGCGGACGGCGCAGTGACGCCACTGCTGGAGGAACGCTAAAGTCCTAATCAGGCCCTTTGATTCTATTCTGTGCCCAGGTGTTAGGCCACAATGTGCATTGTAAAAACATTAATCACCATGATGTTCACTTTGCATCGCATGACTGTCATGCACCAGAGTTTTGCGCTGCGCAGCACACTGGCACTGTGCACTCCCATATTCAGATTTGGAAATAGATAGAGATTATAAAAGGTGTTCTATGCAGCTGAAAGCTGGCAGGCTCTACATTCATGTCGCTAATAAGGCTTTGCAATGCATGGCCCTAAATTGCTCATTGTGCATTTTTAAACACCTGGAATTGTTGTTCTACCTCCTGCCATGAGCGGTCAATGTATTCATCTATGCATTTCTAAATACTTGGGGAGGAGCAGCAAACCCCCTGTTGCAGATTCGGGATGCAGCAGGGATCTTGGATGTGTAGGGGTCAGCCTCCTTGTACATGAGAACATTGAGCATGGGCACAGCACATGGCCCATTGAGAAGTCCTAAGAGCATTGGAACATATAAATGAGCTACCATATGTTATTTTATTTTTTCCAAAGAGTTTTATATAGCGCGAACTTCACCAGAGAAATCGGCTATCAGAGCGCTTTACATGAGCACCAATTTCGTTTGAGTTTCGTTAGAGTCATTGAGGAAAAACCCATTTCCAGTGAGTTTGCAATCAAGTTTTCCCTTTTCAGCATTGAAGGACAAGCGTCCTACGTCATTTCTAGCTTAAGTATATTCATGCTTTGCTCATGGAGATGTACTCTGACACCTCACTTTTGACTTCAGAGATATACTGAGAAGACTGAAGAGCCTGTAAGTTACACTTACGATTTGGGAATACCGCCACCTCCCTCCTTGTTGAGATAGTGGCTACAAAAGGGCCCCTCATTGCTGAACATAAAGATGGGATATGATCATGGCTTTGTCACAGGTGCACTGACGTCAGGTGAGAGGCACCACTCCCTTTTACACAGCCGCAGCCCGTGGAGGGAGTTGCGGTGGGGCAGAGAGGCGGGGCAGGGGAGGGGCAGGATGGGGGCTGCTACAAACCGGCATATGAATTTCGTATCGCGCACTGCATCGCATTTTGCGATGCAGGGCACGCTACAAAATTTGTTTTATTAATTAAATTGTTTACTTACCTCCAATTACCCCCCACCCTGCCCCTCCCCCACCCCGCCTCTCTGCCCCACCGCAACTCCCTCCACGGGCCGCGGCTGCTCTTACAGCCAGAACCCTTGAAAAGATTGTACAGAACTCTGTGGGGCATATTAGCAAGAACCTCGTTAAAATGATCGCCGTTTGCAGTTGTTTATAGCGCGAACTTGAGCCGAAGGTATTAGAGCGCTTTACATGAGCACCATGTACATTACACAAGGACACACTCATTTTTTGTAAGCATGGGGAGATTACATGATTTGCCAGAATCACAAGATGTTGAGCATACGCCCAAACTCATACCTCTGTTTCTTCCAAGCTCAAGAGTTCACTCAGGAGAAAGTCAGTAAGTCTTTCCTATGTTTTATCTCAGAATATGTTTAGTAAACTCGTTTGGAAGAGAGCTTCTCTTGAAGGGACACAGCTGGTTTTACTTTAACAGGGGCATGGTGATCATGATCAATTATGTAGCAGGTCTAGTGGCACCACTGGTGCTAAGAGGCGTTAACGGCCATGATGACGCAATGATTGCTGTCCGTTACTGTCCACCCATTGGGCTCAGGGAGCTTTTCACTATTAAATAAGGGCTCATTGTTGCACCCCTGCTACATTACTGTGTTGGGGTGTCCAGGTTTCCCGAATTTGCTGCGACAGTTCCGGTTTTTACAGTCTGTTCCGTCGTACCAAGAGTTTTCATTAAAATAAACAAAAATGCCGATTTTTCAATACAGGAGTGTTCGTGTGCGAAGGTAATAATGCCATGCGTGTTCATCTCTCCAACTGTTTCCTCGCACCGAGAAAATGCGCTTTAAAGACTCCTCTGCTAGAATTTAAAGATGGACCATCGACATACAAGGAAGCTCTAAGGTAAGGAACCATACTACTGGCCGTTCCCTGAGCTTTATCGAAGTCTGGGGGAGGGGGGAGGTGGAGGTGGAGGGAGAACAGGGGGTAGCTATTTAAAGAAATCATTATTTTGATGAGCTTTCCTCTGATTGGTTTTATAAGAAATTGCACAATACAATGTTTTACAATGTGCCCTGATTTTTTTTAAATGTTTTTTCAAGATAGGTGCATGCAAATAACATCCTTTACGAATACGACCTAGTTGATGCCCGATGTCTGTATTATTGCTAATTTTGTAGCCTGTCCTGTTTTTCATTTCGCCTATCCAGTCACCTTACACAGTGGCTGAGATTCCAATGGGACCATAACATAACGTGTATTTGTAAAGCAATTGCATGCAACTCTTTTGGCTTCTTAGCACTTTGTAGATGTTTATTGTTATCCAGTTCAATAACAATAATGTTATCAACCTCGGAAGGATGAAAGGCTGAGTGTATCCGCCGGGATTCAATCCTGTGGCCGTAAATTCAAACACAGATTTATGAAATGGATTCATTAGCCCACTGAGCCGCTGGTCCCGGAATAAATTACGTCATCATTACTATATATAGCAGAACAACAGGCCTGGGAGTCCTGATGCAGCAATTTCCTTCTTGTTTTTCAAAAGTCTGACAATATTGTTAATTGCATGTTTTGCTTAAACACGTTTGAAAAAGAGGTAAACACACGTCTGCTCAGGAAAAACTACCAGAATTATTTCAAACATGCATAACTGAAGCTGGAAACACTTTGGGTCTTACAAGCGGTAGGAAAGCACCACATAAGTGCCAGTGCAATACAATCACCTGAATAAAGTGAAAATGTATTTTTTATACTTACTGTACAAGTCTCCTGAGTGTCTAACCTATTAATCGTTTATTCAGAAAATAAGTCTAGTACCAAAGCTCATTTCTCAATAGCAGCAATCTGGCGCTGAAAAATCTACTGAGCAAGCACTGTTCGTGTTTTAAAAGAATGAACTCGGGTTTTAATGTTGATATGGGGTCATATTTCTCTTGGCTGATCAGAGAACCCAGTTTTAAACATTTGTTCATTGTGTAGCAACACATTCATTTTTGTGGCTAGATTGGAGGCCACGTTGATCAACGTGATCAGCTGCTTGCTTGTAAAAATGTGAACTGATTTTGACTCTTTATTGAATGAAAACATCTGATTGATTTCTAAATTCTTTGCCTCTAATACGAATGAGCAGATTAATGTGAATTGTAATGAAAACGGCGCTTCCTCGACAGAGCCTGGCACATTTCACCTTTGATTAATTCTTCTTCCATTTAAAACAACATGGCACGATCTTCTGCACCGCTTCCAAAATATACAGTGTATTTTATTGAACACTGCACTTTCAACGAATGGATGCTGCAGTTACATAAAAGCACCGCCAGGTGGCCTTGTTGAAATACCATACAGACGAGTTACACTGAAATGTATTGAGAAGGATCATTAAAAGGAAGCGGCCCACTTGGAAGATTCTGTAAAAGTAGAAAACAGCAAACTCTCACGTAGACTTTCGCTGCAAAATGCATGTTCACTGTGTCGCCCAATTTAGGATCATTCTAAACGGATGAGATGGTAATCGAATAAATTAATGGCTGCCTGAGCCAATGAGTTAATGAATGCATTTGTGTGGCGCATTTATGGTACAAACCTGCTCTTACTTAATGAGGTAATTTAAAATGGCTACATACAATCATTCTTCCCTGACAAGTTAATGACCCCTTGAATTAAAATAATTTACGAAACCAAGCAGTGTACATTTTTAAAATAAATGATTGATTTAGAACCTTTTTTCTAATTAGACTGCCCACTGAACTTGAGACTTTAAGGTGTTGCCTTATGAATTGCGGTTCCGCATTTTTCATGTACAGAGCCTCCAACGAATTAGCAATTGAAGGAACTGCACAAACATACTTGAGGAAAATTGAAAGAGGTGAGGAGATTCGTCTGTAATGAAAAGCTATGCCCACATACTAGTGAACAGGTGATGTACTAAGCCCTCTACAAAAAATACCAATTCTAGTAACCTCCCTTGTGATGGAGAAGGTGACATATGCAAGGCTAGAGTCCGGGACATTCAAGGCAGAAGATTTCTTTGATGGGTTTTTGAAATAATGCTTTTGGCTGTGGTGAAGTAACCTCTTCTTCCTTACCTTAGTGAGATGCTGGAATGCCTAGTTAGCCAACAACTCACCCAATATCTGGAATCCAATACTCTGCAAGACTCTTCACAATCTGGATTTAGAGCCTCACACAGCACTGAAACAGCTCTGATGGGGGATCTCTCAGCTGTTTTGGACACCATTTCACACGCTTGAACTGAATTGCCTGCCACTTACCTTGTTTCAGCCGTGAGGGGAACGGCTTACTTCACACCTGGGTGCGCCGTGAGGGGAACGGCCTGCACCCCCGCATTCCTGCATCTTATCACCGCCGTTCGGGGAACGGCAGACTGAAAGAACTACCCTGCCCAGAATTCCCTGGCTGGCACGGCCCGGTAACGCCTCAACAGCGACGCCTCTCCCCTCCCAAAAGCGCTCCCACCCCCACGCAACGCGGGATGCACTTGAACTGAATTGCCTGCCACTTACCTTGTTTCAGCCGCGAGGGGAACGGCTTACTTCACTCCTGAGTGCGCCGTGAGGGGAACGGCCTGCACCCCCGCATTCCTGTATCTTATCACCGCCGTGAGGGGAACAGCAGACTGAAAGAACTACCCTGCCCAGAATTCCCTGCCTGGCGCGGCCCGGTGACACCACAACAGCGACGCCTCTCCCCTCCCAAAAGCGCTCCAGCCCCAGGCAACGCGGGATGCGCTTGAACTGAATTGCCTGCCACTTACCTTGTTTCAGCCGTGAGGAGAACGGCTTACTTCACTCCTGGGTGCACCGTGAGGGGAACGGCCCGCAACCCCGCATTCCTGCATCTTATCACCGCCCTGAGGGGAACGGCAGACTGAAAGAACTACCCTGCCCAGCATTCCCTGCCTGGCACGGTCCGGTGACGCCACAACAGCGACGCCTCTCCCCTCCCAAAAGCTCTCCCGCCCCTCGCAACGCGGGATGCGCTTGAACTGAATTGCCTGCCACTTACCTTGTTTCAGCCGTGAGGGGAACGGCTTACTTCACTCCTGGGTGCGCCGTGAGGGGAACAGGCCGCAACCCCGCATTCCTGCATCTTATCACTGCCGTGAGGGGAATGGCAGACTCAAAGAATTACCCTGCCCAAAATTCCCTGCCTGGCGCGGCCCGGTGACGCTACAACAGCGACGCCTCTCCCCTCCCAAAAGCGTTCCCGCTCCCGCAACGCGGGATGCGCTTGAACTGAATTGCTTTCCACTTACCTTGTTTCAGCCGTGAGGGGAACGGCTTACTTCACTCCTGGGTGCGCCGTGAGGGGAACGGCCCGCACCCCGCATTCCTGCATCTTATCACCGCCGTGAGGGGAACGGCAGACTGAAAAAGAACTACCCTGCCCAGAATTCCCTGCCTGGCGCAGCCTGGTGACGCCACAACAGTGACGCCTCTCCCCTCCCAAAAGCGCTCCCGCCCCACCCAACGCGGGACGCGCACGGGTGCTGCCCGGGCGAAACCCGGGACAAGTGCGGGACCGTCTTAGGCCATCAGAGGCCGGAGGAGGCAGGGCTGGGCCACCCCCCTAATGTTTGAAACGAACTGGGACTGGAAATTTAAAAAGGTATTGAAGTTGCATTGTCGGGAAAAGGATGGAAAATCGTATTATCATTGTTTTAGGTCTGTACGATTCAAGTTATTATATTATGGATTGAGTATTGCCTACCCCCTATAATGGCAAGGAGACGAGCAAATAAACCCTTGATGGAAAAAACGTGCACTACTATAGACTCATATCAAGTAAAAGCAGTTAGTGCCCTATCTGAGGAAATCGATCGTACTGAGAGGCGCCTATCTAGGGGGTCCAGTTTTGTGTTTGGAGACCAGGTTAGCGAAGAGTGTATTTTGGCTAATGAAGATAGACCGACTATTCCTGTGTCAGCTGCCACTTCCGAAGATGTAATTGGTTTAACTGACGGTGTTAATAACATTGATGAAGAGCATTCTTTTATTTCTAACACACCTACATTATCTATCCTGGCTATTTCTCCCACGCTTCCCCCGTTTCCCCAATTAAAACAAAGGGATACAAAAAGAAAACAACAGGTCAGGGAAACACAAAGGCCAAGAAAGATGAAAGAAATTTCACACCGGGGGTGGGCACAGCAACCACAAGTATTAGACAAGGCCTAGATGTTGTCCAATGCACATTAACTCCAGAAGCTATCTTTAATAAACTAACTGAGTTGGTTAGGCCACTTCACAATAGGGTAGACAATATAGCCAAGGAAGTCCATAAGTTAAGTGGAAGCCTCGAGAAAATTAATGCAAGCATTCAGCAAGGGTAGAAGCAAATAGTGAGGCAAACGGCGAGATTATTACTCTGGATACTAATAGCAGCAGTAATTTATCAGTACCCAAAATGAACAATTATCATACGGAGAGGCCATCTACAGAAAAACTAGACCCCAGCGAAAAATCGAAAGAACATTCTACGCTAATTAGAGTAATGCCAGCGGCTGATTTTAACCATGGCATGAATCGAAGGGAGAAACCAACCTCAGGGGCTAGCAAACATCTAGCAAAATATGCTACTAAAGTAGGCTATTCAGACCTTGTGCCCCCTACTATAAATAAGACACCTACATTTATTGACTTACCACCTGAATGTGGTGCTTATTTAGCAGTCCTAGTGAATGTGCCGAAATTACGGAAAGAAGAGAGGGAAATCCACAAAATACTTAAGAATAAAACTTTACATTGGCTGTCTAATAACTGTGGCTTTCCAATGGCTGGTGCAAACCAGGTACTGTTAACTCAAAGGGTAGGTTGGATCGGCCCCCTCAAGAAAAGTTTTGAGGGTGATTGTATAATTATTAACTTTAGGACCCCTGGATGGGCACGGAATACCCTTGCAAGCGCCCGTTTCCCATCGCGTTGGGAGTGTAATACGACCCTCCTGCCCTTAGGATAATTTTATAGACACCTGATGGCGATTAGCAATTATGATAGCCCAAATTATAACTCTAATTTTAACAAAATGCCACCACCATTAATGCCGCCACCTTGCATTACTGTCCCATTATACAACAGATTTCAGGCACTAAGTTCCCTAGAGGACAATGACTGATTTATGATAGATTATTGAACATCCCAGAAATTTAAATCCAATAGGGGCTCTGCATAAGGTGCTGACGGAGTAGCATTAGAGGTCAGGCCATCTTTTTCTTTTTCTTTAACGCCTGCAAGATTTCAGGAAATCCCACCCAGAACTGGCTATAACTACAATAAGAGAAACACAAGATATATTCTCAGGGGGGCCAATAGAAATCCCGATAATAACAAGTGGGGAAACGATTGATATTTCCCCTAACGAGAGCTTAGACACCCCGTATACAACATGTAAGACTGTAAAAGATAACTTAAACGAAGGTTAAACTATCGTAACGTGGAATATTGCAGGTCTTAGTAAGAAACAAGACACGCCGTTCTGGAGGGATTTCATTACCTCAGATTACGATATAATCTGCCTGCAGGAAACCTGGTGCAGAGATTCGATTTTTGTAGAGGGTTATACCTCGCATTGGCTAAATGCTACCAACTCTACGGCAGGAAAAGCAAAGGGCGGCCTTTTGATTCTTGTTTCCAATAAATTAACGGCATGCAAAATTAAAAGTTGTACAATAGTAGACACTCATAGCCAGGTAATGAGGCTTCATTTCCATAAGGGTAAAGACTTGTGGGGTCATAAGGATCGCGGGCCGACTTTGCCCGCCCGCCATCCTGACGGGGATTGGGGCTGCCAACCATAAGGGCGGGGGTCCCGTAGGGGCATTAGGATGTGCCCGCCACAGTGGCGGGCACATCCTGCATTTCTAGCATTGTGGCAGGCGGTGCTCTCAGCACCGCCCGCCACAATGCTAGAAATGCATTTCAGCATTTGCATAAACAAAGCGGCAGGCACCGCGCGGTGCTTGCCGCTTTGTTTATGCAAATGTGGGTGTGTGCAGCCCCCAACCCTCCTTCACTCTGGGAGCCCGCAGGGGGCCCCCAGAGTGAAGACCGCATGCCTTTCCACCACGGAAAGGCAGTGTAAAATGCCCATTGTAATATGGCTGGCGGTGTCTGATAGACACCGCCACCATATTATTCCTTTTCCGGCCCGGCCGCAAGGCGACCGGGGCAGAAAAGCGGCGGACGGTCTTTCCGTCCGCCGAGGTCCCCCCGCCATACTAATATGGCGGGGGGAAAACGAGTGAGGATGTTGGGTGGACTGCCCCTGCCAGGCTGGCGGTGGCTACCGCCAGCCTGGCGGGGGCAATCCGCCCGACATCCTAGTAGGCCCCGTGGTCTTAGTTAACTACTATAACAACATTTTTAATAACAGCAGGGGGATTGTAGCTCACACATTGGAAAAAGAAATTGAAAGGGCCATGGCATTGTCAAGCAAGTTAGCCATTATCCTTTGGGTCGGTGATTTTAATATTCAAGCATGCCCACTGGCCCAAACTAAGATAAGTGGATCCACGAAGGGTCACAGCGTCGATGATAATGTTGACCACATGCATTTCCCCCACTGTGAATATGGCACAACCTTAAATACTATAATAGCAACATTTGATCTTGAATTATGAAGCTGTACCATGACCAGGGGTAATACTAAATGCCCAACTTTTACCAGCAGGAACGCCACCACCAACATTGATCACATCCTGATCTCATGCAACAGTGACTACTCCAATTTATGGTTTACAGAACAGGTCGTTAGTGATCACAACAGCATTTCTTCATCACTGTTATGTTCGGGGAATAAACAACTCAACAACAATGACCATATTTCCAACATTGCCCCCATAAGACCAAATGGCATGAGGATAAAATGGGCTGGCGTTGACCTGCAAAAGATACAAAGGGATGTGGTAACAAAATGTAGAAGGGAAATAGATCCCTGTCTCAGTGAGGAGGCTAATTCAAACTCTTTGATTTCTAGTTTTCTTAAAATAAATAATACAATAGAAGGTCTACTAACTAAGAACCATAGAGTAAAAAAGCAGGTTCATGTTGGATAGTTCGATAAAAACTGTACTCCAGCTTTACATAGTTTGAAAAAGGCCTTAGGTACCAAACCACGATATACAGCACAAATCTAAGATTTACGTTTTAAGTATAAGCTAATTATTAAGGCCCAAAAAAGAGAACTCCAAGTTGAAGTATGGGATAAACTTAGTCTATCAGCAGTTACCAATAATAGCAAATTGTTGTGGGAGACAATAAATTGTCCCTTTTTAAAGGATGACTGTGTACCAGAATTAACTTTGCATGTAAACTGTGATGTTTGGATCGAACATTTTACAAATATTTTTAATCCAGATAGGGATGTTTTAGATTCATTATCTATTAATGATTCTACTTGGCCCATATTACCCTTGCTAATAAATGTTGAAGAAGTACATGAAGGGTTAGTAAATAGCAAGGGGGGCAAAGCACCGGGCCCCGACGGGGTGTCAATAGACCTGTATAAAAGTGAAATTAATTTATGGGCCCCGATTTTAGTTAGGATTTTTTATGCTGCCATTGTGGGCCAATTCCCGTCATCCTGGGGCCAGTCACTAATTATTCCCCTTTTTAAAAAAGACTCAAAAACCAGAAGCATCTAATTATCGTCCAATATCATTGTTGGATTCGTCTATCAAGGTTATGAGTAGGATTTTGTTAAAAAGGCTCGAAACTTGGGCCTTAGATAACAATATCCTTTCACAAGCACAATACAGGTTCAGAAAGGGCCTAGGTACTCTGGAACAGTGTGTCAATCTTGATCTCCTCATTAGTAAGTACACATTAGGGAAAGGGGGCAATATGTTTTTATGATTCGCAGACTTGAGTAGTGCTTTTGACCTTGTGGACCACTCCATCTTGAGGTCTACATTACTTGACTCTGGTGCCCCAAAGGTTGTACCAATTTTAATATATGAAGACTATGCCGTTTTATTATCACGTACCCCAAATGATCTCCAGCGGCTTATTAATAATTTTATATTGTTTATCAATGGGAGAAAACTTTTAATTAACAAATCAAAGACATTTGTTATGGCATGTGGGAAAACAGTTGAATCAACTAGGACTTTTTATCTGGAAAATACTAAAGTGCAATCGGTCAAATCGTTTTGTTACCTGGGTGTAACATTTGCAGGAAATGGGAAATGGTCATGTGAATATGAAAATGTGCGCTATAAAATGGGTAGGCATACCAATAGTATTTTTAGATTCTCTACAAAATTGGGGTATCAACGAGTAAAATATATGGAGGCCAAATATAATGCTAGGTGTGTATCTTCCGCACTTTACGGGGCAGGAGTCTGGGGCCATTACTGCGAAAAGTCACTGCAGCAAGATGAAAACACCTTTCTTAAAAGTTTGCTGAGTGTGCCAATATCGGCTTCCAGTGATACATCAGGAAGTGGGAATCAATTATATTTCGGACTTAGCTGCCTTACGCCCCCTGTTATTGTGGCGATCTATTTGGTTCAAATACGAAACACTATTTACGCAATTAATTATCAAATATTGCCTGAAGATGGACCACTGTTCTCGTATTCCCTGGCTAAGCTTTATTCACCATTGGTATAGTCTTTTGTTTAATTGCAATATCCACGCGGAAACAGAGTACGCAGCCGCGATTGTTAAAAAGGAGCTAAAAGCAACTTTCCTAGCCTATGAAAGGGAGGTCTGTAGGAGATAAATTGGGGAACAACCTACCCTTGTATTTTGTCAGCAATTAAACCTTAGAATTGGCTTTCAGGCATACTTGACTGAAGTGACAAGAACTTCCCATCGCTTCGTACTGACACGCCTAAGGCTAGGGATTGCTCACCATCTCGTGGCTTTCCTGATTATGAAAAAAAGTACTAATTCTGTATGCCCATGCGATAATATATCTAAACAAAGTTGTTGCCATTTTTTTATGTTTTGCAAATGTTGTTCCTTTTTAAGGAAGTTTTATCTGAAACCTATCTTTTTAAAATATAATGTACGATCCACTAAAAACGCTATGAGGTTAATGTTTTCTCTGGAAGGTCGGAATATTTGTTTTTATGTTGCATCCTACATTTTAAAATGTATAGCTGCTAGGAAATCTATCACTTTTTGAGTTCACATCTTTTTTTTTTTTTAAACATCTTTTTATTGAGAAAAAACAAAGAAAAAAAACAATAACAGGTGTCTTACATCGCGGAATGAAAGGATGAGAAATATACATACAGGGCATAATGGACGGAGAACTAGCAATAAAAGCCAACTCACAAGCTACATCGGGTATGCGGCCGTATGACATTCAGGATAATCAAACAAATGCCAACCACCAACCCCACCTCCCAAGGAAACAGGATAAACATTGAACAGCAGCCTAGAGAATCAGGGAGGGGGGGGCACAGCAGTATAAAGGTACGAAACTACAGCCGCATCCCGGATACAATAATGAATGACGCAACAGTTGGCTAATTTATGCAAATAATACCACCTCCAGAACTCATCCACCCAAAACACAAGTTCGCGCCTCAGTAAGACCACCTATTTCAGGATTCGAAAGGATTTCAAACATAAAGACTAAAAACACTAACAAGACTAACACCCCCTCCCCGACCCTGCACTCCTGCATATGGCTTCCACCTGTCCCCAACTAGCAGTGTGCCTGTCGCCCCATCTAACTAGGTACTAAAAGTAGAAAAAAATGGGGGAGGCCCCCGGTCCCCCCTCCCCCCCTCCAGAACCAAGAATCCCCCAGAATAAAACCCACAACTCTATTAAGAAGCGATATAAAACGAAACAGGGGAAACAGTAAACACCACCCAACCTCCCGTAAATACAATGGTAGCGAATCCCACTTCAGCAAGCCCACGGTGCCAAGCCCTAACAATCAGTCTCATCCTTGATCCTTCCGATCCGTCGTGCAAGCCCCTTCCGGACGGACTGTCGCCTCCGCAGGATAGTCAAATTGCAGAAACAGTTCGGTAAAGTTCCTTCTGAGGCGAGGCAAAGTTTTAAAGTCACTTGGAACTCCATCGACATCGACGACTTCCCTCACCGCCATGAGCTCCCGAAGTCGTGGTCTCCACGATCGTAGTAAAGGGGTCGGAGAGGGGTAAAACGCTGTTTTGTCCCGTAGACAGTTCCCACCAAGAGTATCCGGAAAGGAGGCACCAGTAAATCCACACACAGTGAGCAATGATGGTGGGCTTGGCAATCCGTAGAAAGCACCGAGTTTACGGTCGTCGGCCATCACACTGACATGAAGCTCCGACACCCCTCGTGGCACAGGGCCCACTTCCGTTACGAGGACCACTGTGGGTAGTATAGGCCGATCAGGATCTTGCAATGGAGCAGGGTCCGGTCCCTCATACCCATGTCCGTATGTGACCGCTATCATTTTGTGGACAATGGACTCCACATGGGAATGTAGTGCCCCGATAGCTACCAGTACAGCCAGCATCGACGGTTCACACTGAGTCCATCCCACCACATTTCGTTCCGAGTCGACCATAATCGCGTCCCCCAGAGGCCCGGTCATCCCCGCGGGAACCGGCAAAATTGGGACGGACTGTCACGGAGGGAGACTCAGGGCGTACCAAGGCTACAATCCACGCTCCGCTACCGCAAGTGAAGACCCGACTCAGCGAACACCAGCGGCGGCAAAGCGGGTCTCCGGGCCAGGGACCTCCGCCCACAGCCGCAATCGCGCCTTGTCAACCCTCCATCGATTTTAGGCCAGATCAACAACCGCCGTCCAAATCGGGCTTAGAAAGTTCTCCACAGCCAAAGACTGGACCCTGTCGATCACCCACGGCTGATGTTGTTCAACTGGAACCCGGCTGGGCCAGTACTCGAGTCCCCGGCTCACAAGCTGGTGTAGGCCCCAAACTGAAACTCGACATAACTCCGTCCACCAAGACGGTAAAAGTCCCGGGATCGCTCCAAAGTACGGCACAGCAGTTCACACGCCCGGGGGTAGGGTGTAAATTCAGGATTAGTAGCAGGATCATCCGGCGGGAGAAGGAGGTCGGCGGAGCCGGGAGCCTAAGCGGTCATCTTGGTTGCTAGCGTAGCTTCTCCCCCCTTTTGAGTTCACATATTAATATGTCATGATCTAATTAACTCAGTATGACACTTTATCGCGAAATTAGCACAAAATGTAAAAATTGTTAGCATTTGTCACTTTGGTAAAAATCTGTATGAAATGGAAATTAATTACATATGGTACCTTATTGTGACATTTACACACTAAGCAATATATAAAGCACTTGGCACTTTTTTCTGCAATTTTGCACGAATATATTTTGCCTATGTTGTACATAAAGTTATTTATGTTGCAAAATTTGCACAACATGTATATTGCTGGCATATGGCACCTTATCGCAAAATTTGCACATAATGTAAAAATTGTTAGCACTTGCCAATTTGGTAAAAATCTGCATGAAATGTAGATTATTTACATATGGCACCTTATCGTGACATTTGCACATCATGCAATTTATATAGCACTTGGCACTTTTTTGCGATTTTGCACAAATACATTTTGCTTATGTTGTACATAAAGTTACCCATGCTGTTTAGCAAATATTTGAGAATTCAATGAGGGCTTTTAACAATAGCTTTGTATTTTAATGATTGCTTATATGGTTGTTATTGACAAACCGAATAAAGCTTTTGAAACAACACCATTTCACATTCCATCATGATTCAAAGACTTTCTGAGATTGGTGTTGGAGGCAAAGCACTTGTCTGGCTTCAAAGTGTCCTCAGCAATCATACCCAGATCATCAATCTAAGTCCCTTTAAATCGTGGGCCATGACATTGGCCAGAGGAGTTCCTCAGGGCTCTTCACTGAGCCCTGTACTTTTAAATGTCTATGTGCCATCCTGTGATTCAGTGTCATCTCATATACAGACGACACACTGGGATGTGGGTCCTGTGCTCACTACGCCACTGGAGTCAAGCTATCCTGGCGGATGATGGCTGATAGCCAGGAACCGGTCCTAGGATGCTTGATTCTGGTCCAGGGAAGACATGGCTTGGCAGTTCGGGCTGGACTGTTCCCATGAGGCACAGGGCCAAGACTGATTTGCATATGGCCATGTCTGAACTGGGGTGGCGCGGTGAGCAAAATAACGATGGATTAAACCCAGATCTGTGACTGGGGGTGAATGTTTTGCCAATGTGCAACATTCCGTCCATCATCTTGTGTGTTTTGCTGTTCGCTCTATGTGGGAAGGGTATGCCCAGACGTGGGTCCCGTGCTCACTACACCACTGGAGTCAAGCTATCCTGGCTGATGACGGCTGATAGCCAGAAACCAGTCATAGGATGCTTGATTCCGGTCCAGGGAAGACATGGCTTGGCAGTTCGGGCTGGACTGTTCCCATGAGATACAGGGTCAAACTGATTTGCATATGGCCATATCTGAATTGGAGTGGTGTGGTGAGCAAAATAACAATGGATTAAACCCCAGATCTGTGACTGAGGGTGAATGTTTTGCCAATGTGCAACATTCCGTCCATCATCTTGTGTGTTTTTCAGGTAATATACATTCAGCAGTATCTGTAAGGTCAAGCCTATAATGTTTTACAAAGGTCTGATTAGATCACCAAGTAGTGGCCCTACATATCTCTTGCATGAAACTCCATCAGCCTCTTCACAAGAAACTGAAACCTGCCCTTATTGAACGTCCATGGATATTAGGAGCTGACTCCCCAAATACCTTATAAAATTGTGATTGCTGGTCATTATCTTCTTGCTATTGTCTTTCTATGCAGCAAAATATATGTAGAAAACACTGTCTGTCAGCATGGATTGGAACATGACAACATGCATCCTGTAAGTCTAAAATTCGCCTTCAGAGTTAAACGGAAAGATCATCTGGCATGAATTTGGAGCAGCATAATTTAGGCTACACCCTGTATACGTCATGTATATACATTTATATGTTCATACATTACATTTAGGCTCAACATGTGACTTAACTTCACTAACGCGTGTGTTAGATTTAAGCAAGTTAATAATATGTGATCACTACAAACACTAAGGATTTATACACAAGTGCATTAAGTTGATAAATTGGCTTATGTAACCTTGCTGTGCATATTAACATTGATTTTTTTCTATTACATGTATGTATATAAGACTGTAAGAGTTATCAGTTTTGATTTTTGAGAGAGCTTAACTTGACATTAGGCCTTGACTGGAAATGCTGACTTTAATGCTGCCATTGTGTTGATCCTTTCTTCTACAGTTGCATTATTATGCTTCTAGTTTGCGAGAGAAAGGCTTATTTGTTTGTATTAGACTATTGTTGTTGTATGTACTTTATTCGATATAAAATATCATAAAAGCATAGACAGATATTTTTGAAAATAGCAGATTTCAACCATTCATACAACAATTAACAATTTAAAAAGAATGCTATAAAAAAACGTTTTAAAAAGAGCAAATTATACACTATATACAACAAAACAGAAGATATTTACAGTTGACATAAAAAAGGCAGCATTTGCTCCCTACGGACTCTAGCTTTTACTGAGCTTTATACGAATCAGCCAAGCACTGCCCAAATATTTTGCTGCTGCACAGATCATGCTGGGGGAGGAGCTATCTGCGTTAAACGCACGTAATGCTACCCTGTAGTCAGTAAACCCCAAGTTTTTACATATAGGTTTCAACCATTTCCTCCTGGCAGCTCTATAGGTGGGACATGCAAAGAGGAAATGGGGAAGCGACTCTGATGGCGCATAGCACCCCGGGCAGCTCACAGAAGCCAAGCTGTGATTCCTCCAACCCACTACCAATTCATTAAGTGGGAGCGTTCCTAGCCTGAATTTCGTGCAGAGCAATCTATCCCGAGGAGATTGGATAAAGTCAAAGTAGTGCTCAAATTTAGCGGCCGGCTTGTGCTCCAGGAACTGTTCAGTGAGAGTGCCCCAGTTAGATTTACGTGCCTCCACCCCTTTCACCCATTCCCAGTATGCCTTCTTGATGGTTTGTTTGGCTGGCACGTTCTGGGTTGCCAAAGCCTCTCCAAACCCGATCTCTATTGCCAACTGCTTAAGTTTGCCAATCCACTTGATTTTATTCCCTGAGTCTAGTTGGATAATCTCACTCAGTGCGGCCGCGTAATTGGCCAGTTCGGGAGTTCTTCTAAGGCGTATCCAGAACAATAGTGGTCGTAGTCTAACAATATTTTTAAAGGACTGCCTGCCCTGGTCTCTACGGAGCGGTGTCAGAGGGGTGGAAAGAGGGAGAGATACCAGACCCCTGAAAAACTTTTTCTCAGCTCTCTCTATGTCACAAACATCCTCAAATCCCCATAACTCCGACCCGTAGAGCGCGGAAGGCAAAGCCTTACCCTCATAGACCACGAGAGCCGGGCCTATTGGTCTACTAGCTGAGAGCTGTTGTTCTTTTAAGATGGCTCCCGCTACCCTTCTGTGATTAAGGAGCATTTTGGCTAAATGGGTATTCCACTTCATTTGGTTATTCAACCTGATCCCCAAATAGTCAAAGGACTCCACAGTATCCAAGGGGTGCTATTCAGGTTGATACTGTTCTTGAAGCGTTGAGAAGGGGAGA
The DNA here is from genome assembly GCF_964261635.1 of Lissotriton helveticus. NCBI lineage: Eukaryota > Metazoa > Chordata > Amphibia > Caudata > Salamandridae > Lissotriton > Lissotriton helveticus. Next base: position 863,327,377 of record NC_136068.1, on the reverse strand, counting down.
TTGTCATCAATTTTGTTTTATCAGTGTTGATCAGTGTTAGACCTGGCATCATTGGCATGAGTCTCTCCTCCATTTTTTCTGTTTGCCTCTTCTGTTTACGATGTTTTTGCTGGTATATGCTTTGGGCACTGTGCCACTGCTGATCAGTGCCACAGTGCAAGTGCTCCCTATGTGAAATTGCTGTATTGATTGACTTCCATGTTTGGCTTATTTGGTTTACTGTCAGTCCCTAGTAGAGTGCACCAGGAGTGCCAGGGCTTGTAAATACAAATGCTGCTAGTGGGCTTGCAGCACATGTTGTGCCACCCCCAAGAGCGGCCTAGTAAAAGTATGTCTGAAGGTCTGCCATTGCCAGACCACGTGCAGTCTGACTGTCACGAGGACTGCGCAAGTACACCTACTTGCCAGTCCCTAAACCTTCCCTTACCTTCATGTTAGTCACCCCTATGGTAGGCCCACGGGCAGGGTGCATTGTAAGCATAAGGTAGGACAAGCCTGACAAGGTTGGCATGTCCTAATAGTGAATTACATCCATAGTCGTTTTTCACTATTGTAAGGTAGCCTGCTCTCCATCAGTTAGAATGGGCTGCCAGGATTATTAATGCTATAATCCTAGCGGGTTCGGGGAGCATGGTGCAATGTCGAGTTTGGTATCCCTGAACTCAGGGTTTAATAATGCATCCGTTTGTGTGGATGGTTTTTGGACTCTGTGTTTGAAAATAGCACTTTTAGAAAGTAGCTATTTTCTTGTCTAACTGTCTACCGGTCTCTGCTGGTTCTGGTGTGCGTGTGACAGGAGCTGGGTGGCTCCAGAGAGTCTGAATGAGTCAGTGGGGCATTTGCATTGAGAGTAGGGGAGAGTAGCTCTTGATAGCCTGCCCTGCCTGATACAATGTTGGCTCCGCCCCCCTGCCAGGCGACTGATGACTCTGTGCTTGCCTGGGACTTTCCTGGCCCGCCTCCTGCCGGGCAGCTGATGGCCCTGCCCCTGCCAGTAACAATGCTGGCTCCGCTCCTGCTGAGCGGCTGAGGACTCTGCCCTGCCCAGTGAATAGGCCAGGTGCTCTGGCCTGGCAACACCCACAACAAACCCAGGATGGGGGGAATTTCCCCTGCATGGACAAAGGGATCAAAGCCAAAAAGGGGTATAAGAGAAGGACCCCTGAACCAAGAAATCAGATCACTTCTGACAAGGAAACCTGAACCAAGGACAAGAAGCCTGCTGATCTAAGGACTGCCTACCCCTTCTGCCAGAGTGCTGTTTGTTGGGGGAATCCTGCATTGCTTCTTTATTTTTGCCAAGGAACCAGGAGAGAGGAACTTTGTGTGTACTCTCACTCTTTGCTGAGAAAATCTCCAAGGACTGGAAGAGTGCCAGTCTCCTGTTGAAGTCACAGGGCTAAAGGACTTCATCTGCTTAAAGTGCTATTTGCTGGGATTTGTGAATCCAGCACCTCTGAAAGAATCCAGCAATCTCGACGCCGACGGACGCCGCCGAATCCAGCTCGACATCGTGAGTAACGGCTCCAGTGTCCCGCTTCCTCGACGCCGGCCGCCGGGCCCGATCGACGCCAGCAGCAACGCCAGTGAGTAGTGAGTTCGGCTCCAGCTCCAAGTGACCCCGTGTCTGCACCGCCGCTGATCGCATCGACTTCGAGCCCTCTCGACGCCGTGAGCGCTGCTCACTCTTGCAACATCGACATCGACGACGCCGTATCCTGCTTCATCCCGTGAGCGCTGCTCCCGCCTGACTTCGGTCGACGCCGCTGCAGATCGCCCCGACTCCGAGGCCCGATCGACGCCGGAGACGCGACGCCGGACATCTCGACGCCGCTGATCATCGAGTGCTTCCCTTTTTCCAAGGTACTGTGTTGTTGGGGTCTGTGCGACTCCGGGCTCGACGTAGCGCTCCTCGCGGTCGACGCCGAACCTTTGGATTAACTTTGCCTCGACGTCGTGTGACTCCCGTGTGGGTTACATTGTTGCCAAGAACTGTGTTTTAGAGAAGAAGAGTTGCTTTTTGATACTAAAGACTTTTGTGCTAAGAAGAAACCGTGCTTGAACTATTATTTTTCCTTCCAAGAGTATTTATTGAGACTGTGGTATATTTTTGTCGTTATTTGGTCTTGTGCTAAACCTTATATAAAAATCCATATTTTTATAATACTACTGTGTCGTGTCCATTTGTAGTGTATTCACTTTATTACTGTATGTGGTCATAAATGCTTAACGCACTGCCTCTGAGATAAGCCTGTCTGCTTTGCCAAGCTACCAAGGGGGTGAGCAGGGGTTATCTAAGTGTGTGATCTCCTTGCCCTGACTAGAAAAGGTGTGTCCCTATTTGTCAGAAGTGTATACCTCTGCCAACTAGAGACAGCCGCTTCTAACATTGGTGGGTCAGCGGTGGGATTTTGAACTTTGCATTTATGACCCATGTGCAGTGATTAGTGTGCGCTACATAGTGAAAGCAGACCATAGCGCAGCCACAATCTGTTTGGGTTGGATATTCTATTTTTGTTCTCCGCTTTTCCTGAAGCTTGATTTTTGAAACTGCCAGTTTTGACCATGAGTACTGCTGGAAGCACTACACCTGTTGTTGCTGTTGTGGAGGAATTTGATAGGAGTAAGATAAATGGTTATTCCTTAAAGGAGCTGAAACACTTTTGCAAACAATTGAAAGTCCCTACTCCAGGCCTCTCCAAGAAAGCAGAATATTTCAAAGCATTGGAAGCCTGGTTAGAGGCCAGAAATCCCTCTGATCCGGTGGTGGGACCGACAGAGGAAGGGGAGGAGGAAGTGCCCGTGACTGGGCCTGTATCCCCTCCTGGCAGCAGTGTTTCCTCCAAAGGTCTTTCCCCTGAAGAAAGAGAAGAAAGGGCGAAGGAGCGAGCCTACAACGTGGAAATGGCAAAACTTAAGATAAATGGGCAGTTGGAGATAGAGAATGCAAGAGGCAGGAGAGAAGCTGATTTGGAGATCAAAAGATTAGAGTTTGAAAGAGAGAAGTTAGCTTTTGAGCGTGAGAAAATGGTGAGGGACATGGAGCTCAAAGCTAAGGAGTTAGAATTGAATCCCTCTGGTGGCAGCGTCCCATCTGTGCCTGCAGAAAGTAGGTTTTATTTTCCCAAAGATGTGATCAAAGATTTTCAGAAGAATGAGGATATTGGTCAATGGTTTAAAGCATATGAGTTAGCATTGTTGGCCCACCGGGTCCCTGAGAAGGATTGGGGAGCGGGGTTGTGGGGTCGCTTTGTGAATGAGGGAAGAGATACCCTGTTAGACATGCCTGTTGAGAATAGGACGTCTTATGCTCATATGAAAGATGCTTTAATGTTAAGGTATGGCCTAACCCCAGAAAAGTACAGACAGGCCTTTAGAGAATGTAAGAAGTTGCCTGGTACCACGTGGGTGGAGTATGTGTCATATTTTTGCAGAGCCATGGATGGTTGGGTAAAGGGCAGCAAAGTGGAAAGTTATGATGCTCTTTATGATTTGTTTGCTTGGGAGCACTTGTCTAATAACTGTTTTCCAGAGCTGCGCCAGCACCTTATTGATAGCAAGATATCTAACCCTAGAAAACTTGCTGAAGAGGCGGACCGCTGGGTCAGTACCAGGGTCCACAAGGGTCCAGTGGGAGACTCAGCCAAAGGTGGGCAGGGTCCCCAGCAGAAGAGTGGGGGGGACAAGGGTAAACAGAAGGAGTCCCAGAAAGGGCCCCAAAGTAATCCCCAAGGGAACCAAGGGAAAGGTTCCCAGCCTCCCCCTGTGAAGAAATCAGAGGCCCCGCCAGGTAAACCTGGTCATAGGGGCCCCCTGACCTGCTTCGTTTGTAAGCAGGTAGGACGCCGTTTTTATGACCCTCAGTGTCCCTTGAAGAAGTCTGGTGCACTACCCAGTGCACCACCCCGTCAGTTGGCTAGTGTAGCTCTGGGAGGGGAGGAGATGGTTGCCCATGGTGGGGAGGGTCCCGCGGAGATGTCCCTGGTCTCTCTAGGAGACATGGAATTGGTCCCTCCACCCCCTCTGCCTAGTAACACTAAGAAATATAGGCAGTGGGTGACCATTAATGGCCATAGAGTGGAAGCTCTCAGAGACACCGGAGCGAGTGTGACAGCTGTCAAGTGTCACTTGGTGTCCAGAGAGCAGGTTGTTCCCCACGCATTCTACCCTGTGATAGCTGCTGACAACTCCCAGAAAGAGTGTGAGGTAGCTCAAGTTTCCTTTGAATGGGGGGGAGTTTCGGGTACTCTTCAGGTTGCTGTGAGGCCCGCCATGCCTGTTGATTGTCTCCTGGGCAACGATTTAGAAGACTCCCCTTGGGCTAAGGTGGAGAGGGAGACACATTTGAAAATGTTGGGTGTGCCAGAGTGGGTGTGTGCAACCACTCGATCCATGACAGCAAGTAAGGGTGTTGATGGGGTTCTGGAGCCTGAAAGTACGGCCCAGGACCCAGCTGTGAAGAGAAGAGGCAGGGGGCGCGGGAAACCGTCCCCCGTAGTTCCCGTGGTCCAGGAGGAGGCAGACCTCGAGGGGGATGCCCTGGAACCCACAGGTGAACAAGTTGCCGAACTGGGAGACCTGCCCGAGCTGACCCATTGGCAGCAGGATGGTGGTCCCTCCAGGGAGGAATTCTGTGCAGAACAGAAAGTGTGCCCTTCTCTTGTGGGTATGAGGCAGCAGGCCTCAGCCCAAACCTCAGGTGATCAGTCAGGGTCACATTTTGTGTACTGGGAGAACGACCTCCTGTATAGCGAGCCTAAGGCTGCTGAGCCTGGGTCAGCCCGTGTGCTGGTGGTACCCCAGCGCTTCAGAGCCTTCCTACTGGGTTTGGCTCATGACGTTCCTTTAGCTGGACATCTGGGGCAGGACAAGACCTATGACAGGCTTGTCACCCATTTCTATTGGCCTCAGATGCGAAGGGATGTAGACATCCAGTGCAAGACCTGTCAGACTTGCCAGGCAAGTGGGAAGAGCGGGCGGAAGCAGAAGGCTCCCCTCCAACCTTTTCCCGTGGTCAGTACCCCCTTTGACCGGGTGGGGATTGACATTGTTGGGCCACTGGACCCCAAGACAGCCCTGGGCAACAGGTTCATCCTGGTCTTGGTGGACCATGCCACACGGTACCCGGAAGCCATCCCTCTCAGAACAGTGACTGCCCCCGTGGTGGGACGGGCGCTGATGGGTGTTTTCTCCCGAATGGGGTTCCCCAGAGAGGTGGTGTCAGACCGGGGCACCAACTTCATTTCCAACTATATGAAGTCTCTGTGGAAGGAGTGTGGGGTAACTTATAAGTTCACCACTCCTTACCACCCCCAAGGTAATGGGTTGGTTGAAAGATTCAACCGTACCCTTAAAGGCATGATCATGGGTCTTGAAGAACCAATGAGGCGTAAATGGGACGTCCTCTTGCCATGCCTGTTGTTTGCTTACCGTGAGGTGCCACAGAAGTCTCTAGGGTTCAGCCCCTTTGAGCTTTTGTATGGTCACCCGGTAAGAGGACCTTTAAGTCTGGTCAAAGAAGGCTGGGAGCAATCTCCCAGGAAACCTCCCCAGGATGTATACAGTTACATGCTGGCCTTTAGGAACCAGACTAGGCGCTTCAGGGATCTTGCTCAGGCAAATCTGGAGGCCAGCCAGGAGGAGATGAAGCGGTGGTACGACCAGAGGGCCACTCTGGTAGAGCTTCAGCCTGGACAGAAAGTTTGGGTCATGTCCCCTGTGGAACCTTGTGCGCTCAAGGACAGGTGGACTGGACCATTTGAGGTTGTGGAGAAGAAGAGCGATGTCACCTACCTGGTGGATTTAAAGTCTCCCAGGAACCCCTTGCGGGTCCTGCATGTCAACCGTTTGAAGCCCCACTTAGAAAGGTCCGAAGTGGGCATGCTCCTAGCTACAGATGCTGGAATGGAGGAGGAAAGTGAGCCTCTTCCTGACCTCCTGTATGCAAAAGAGCAAGATGGGTCAGTGGATGGTGTTGTCCTCTCTGACACACTGACCCCTGAACAGCAGGAGGATTGTCGCCATTTGTTGGGGCAATTCCCTGATCTGTTCTCCTTGATTCCTGGTGTTACTCAGTGGTGTGTCCATGATGTAGACACCGGGGACAGCACTCCTGTCAAGCACAAGGCTTACAGAGTGACTGACAAGGTCAGAGCATACATCAAGGAGGAGGTCTCCAAGATGTTTGCCCTAGGGGTGGTTGAGTCCTCTAGCAGTCCTTGGGCCAGCCCCGTGGTCTTGGTTCCAAAGGCTGCAGCGCCTGGTGCTTCACCGGAACTTCGGTTCTGTGTGGATTACCGAGGACTCAATTCAGTCACCAAGACTGACGCGCACCCCATCCCCAGAGCTGATGAGCTCATCGATCGGTTAGGGGCTGCCCAGTACCTTAGTACGTTTGATCTAACGTCTGGGTACTGGCAGATCGCCTTGACCGATGGGGCAAAAGAGAGGTCAGCATTCTCCACACCAGATGGGCACTACCAGTTCCGGGTTATGCCCTTTGGAATGAAGAATGCCCCTGCCACCTTCCAGAGGTTGGTCAACCAGGTCTTGGCTGGACTGGAGGATTTCAGTGCCGCCTACCTGGACGACATCGCAGTGTTCAGCGCCAGCTGGGAGGAACACTTGTGCCACCTCCAGGAAGTGTTGTTGGCCCTGCGCAGAGCAGGCCTCACAATCAAAGCCAGTAAGTGCCAGATTGGGCAGGGTTCAGTGGTGTACTTGGGGCACCAAGTAGGGAGTGGCAAGGTGGCCCCCCTGCAACCCAAGATTGATACCATCCTGGCATGGGCACCGCCCAAAACCCAGACTCAGGTGAGAGCCTTCCTGGGTCTCACGGGTTACTACAGGAGGTTTGTCAAGGATTATGGTAACATTGTGCACCCCTTGACTTCGCTGACTTCCAGGAAGCAGCCACGACTTGTGAACTGGACTGACGCCTGTCAGACGGCCTTTGACACCCTGAAAACTGCAATGTGCACAGCACCCATACTCCAGGCACCCGACTTTTCTAAAGAATTTGTTGTTCAGACGGACGCTTCAGAGCATGGCGTGGGGGCTGTTCTAGCTCAGGTGAATGAAGAGGGCCGAGACTTACCTGTAGCCTTCATCAGCAGGAGGTTACTTCCCAGGGAACAGAGGTGGAGTGCGATAGAAAGAGAAGCCTTTGCTGTGGTCTGGGCGCTAAAGAAGCTAAGACCCTACCTGTTTGGGACTCACTTCCGGGTGCAGACAGACCACAGGCCCCTCAGATGGTTGATGCAGATGAGGGGTGAGAATCCAAAGCTGTTGAGGTGGTCCATTTCCCTACAGGGGATGGACTTCACGGTGGAACACCGCCCTGGTACAGATCACGCCAATGCTGATGGTCTGTCCAGATTTTTCCGCCTTAGTGATGAGGACTCCCTAGGGTAAGGGTAGTTCTCCCCACATTTCAGCTGGAGGGGACACGTGTTAGACCTGGCATCATTGGCATGAGTCTCTCCTCCATTTTTTCTGTTTGCCTCTTCTGTTTACGATGTTTTTGCTGGTATATGCTTTGGGCACTGTGCCACTGCTGATCAGTGCCACAGTGCAAGTGCTCCCTATGTGAAATTGCTTTATTGATTGACTTCCATGTTTGGCTTATTTGGTTTACTGTCAGTCCCTAGTAGAGTGCACCAGGAGTGCCAGGGCTTGTAAAGACAAATGCTGCTAGTGGGCTTGCAGCACATGTTGTGCCACCCCCAAGAGCGGCCTAGTAAAAGTATGTCTGAAGGTCTGCCATTGCCAGACCACGTGCAGTCTGACTGTCACGAGGACTGCGCAAGTACACCTACTTGCCAGTCCCTAAACCTTCCCTTAACTTCATGTTAGTCACCCCTATGGTAGGCCCACGGGCAGGGTGCATTGTAAGCATAAGGTAGGACAAGCCTGACAAGGTTGGCATGTCCTAATAGTGAATTACATCCATAGTCGTTTTTCACTATTGTAAGGTAGCCTGCTCTCCATCAGTTAGAATGGGCTGCCAGGATTATTAATGCTATAATCCTAGCGGGTTCGGGGAGCATGGTGCAATGTCGAGTTTGGTATCCCTGAACTCAGGGTTTAATAATGCATCCGTTTGTGTGGATGGTTTTTGGACTCTGTGTTTGAAAATAGCACTTTTAGAAAGTAGCTATTTTCTTGTCTAACTGTCTACCGGTCTCTGCTGGTTCTGGTGTGCGTGTGACAGGAGCTGGGTGGCTCCAGAGAGTCTGAATGAGTCAGTGTGGGATGAGTGGGGCATTTGCATTGAGAGTAGGGGAGAGTAGCTCTTGATAGCCTGCCCTGCCTGATACAATGTTGGCTCCGCCCCCCTGCCAGGCGACTGATGACTCTGTGCTTGCCTGGGACTTTCCTGGCCCGCCTCCTGCCGGGCAGCTGATGGCCCTGCCCCTGCCAGTAACAATGCTGGCTCCGCTCCTGCTGAGCGGCTGAGGACTCTGCCCTGCCCAGTGAATAGGCCAGGTGCTCTGGCCTGGCAACACCCACAACAAACCCAGGATGGGGGGAATTTCCCCTGCATGGACAAAGGGATCAAAGCCAAAAAGGGGTATAAGAGAAGGACCCCTGAACCAAGAAATCAGATCACTTCTGACAAGGAAACCTGAACCAAGGACAAGAAGCCTGCTGATCTAAGGACTGCCTACCCCTTCTGCCAGAGTGCTGTTTGTTGGGGGAATCCTGCATTGCTTCTTTATTTTTGCCAAGGAACCAGGAGAGAGGAACTTTGTGTGTACTCTCACTCTTTGCTGAGAAAATCTCCAAGGACTGGAAGAGTGCCAGTCTCCTGTTGAAGTCACAGGGCTAAAGGACTTCATCTGCTTAAAGTGCTATTTGCTGGGATTTGTGAATCCAGCACCTCTGAAAGAATCCAGCAATCTCGACGCCGACGGACGCCGCCGAATCCAGCTCGACATCGTGAGTAACGGCTCCAGTGTCCCGCTTCCTCGACGCCGGCCGCCGGGCCCGATCGACGCCAGCAGCAACGCCAGTGAGTAGTGAGTTCGGCTCCAGCTCCAAGTGACCCCGTGTCTGCACCGCCGCTGATCGCATCGACTTCGAGCCCTCTCGACGCCGTGAGCGCTGCTCACTCTTGCAACATCGACATCGACGACGCCGTATCCTGCTTCATCCCGTGAGCGCTGCTCCCGCCTGACTTCGGTCGACGCCGCTGCAGATCGCCCCGACTCCGAGGCCCGATCGACGCCGGAGACGCGACGCCGGACATCTCGACGCCGCTGATCATCGAGTGCTTCCCTTTTTCCAAGGTACTGTGTTGTTGGGGTCTGTGCGACTCCGGGCTCGACGTAGCGCTCCTCGCGGTCGACGCCGAACCTTTGGATTAACTTTGCCTCGACGTCGTGTGACTCCCGTGTGGGTTACATTGTTGCCAAGAACTGTGTTTTAGAGAAGAAGAGTTGCTTTTTGATACTAAAGACTTTTGTGCTAAGAAGAAACCGTGCTTGAACTATTATTTTTCCTTCCAAGAGTATTTATTGAGACTGTGGTATATTTTTGTCGTTATTTGGTCTTGTGCTAAACCTTATATAAAAATCCATATTTTTATAATACTACTGTGTCGTGTCCATTTGTAGTGTATTCACTTTATTACTGTATGTGGTCATAAATGCTTAACGCACTGCCTCTGAGATAAGCCTGTCTGCTTTGCCAAGCTACCAAGGGGGTGAGCAGGGGTTATCTAAGTGTGTGATCTCCTTGCCCTGACTAGAAAAGGTGTGTCCCTATTTGTCAGAAGTGTATACCTCTGCCAACTAGAGACAGCCGCTTCTAACAATCAGTAGGCCCCGTAAATTGCAGAAGTGGCTAAACCTATCAAATAGTTTCTTTAGGCCGGACGGTGTTTTTGAGACCAGTAGCGTATCGTCTGCAAATAGGAGGGTGGGGGTTTTCTCCCCTGCCAGGGTTGGGGCATCAGATGGAACCTCTCTCAAATGGTCTACCACCCCATTTACAAAGAGAGAGAACAAGGTTGGAGCCAAAACACAACCCTGGCGCACCCCCCCAATTTACTGCCACCCTTCCAGTTAACTGGCCTTGATTGCCCTACCTGATACTCGCATAGTTCCCCTCATGGAGATGCTTAGTGAAATCAAGGATCATGGGAAGAATCCCCAGGTCATGCAAGACTTGCCATAACTTTGCCCGGGGGACCAGATCGAATGCGGTCTTGAGTTCAATAAATGCCAGATATAAGCTGCCCTTCCCAATGATTACCACTTTCCAGTGTAGGGTGCAGAATCTGAACACTTGGTCTATCGTCCCTACTTTTCTCCTAAATCCCACCTGGAAGTGTGAGAGGACGTTGGCTTCGTCCATCCACGAACTTATTCTCGTTAGGAGGACCCTGCCAACCACTTTTTGTATTACGTCGATTAAGCTAATCGGCCTGTAGTTTGCAGGATCCTCCCTGCTACCCTTTTTATATATCGTGACCACCTCTGCCCCTTTCCAGGAATCTGGGACAGGGTAGCCGCTAGCTATCAGGTTCATCACGGGGAGGATGAAGTCAGCCCACACTTTAGCTTCGCGCAAGAGTAAATTGCCAGGAAGGCCATCAGGACCCGCTGCCTTTCCTGCTGCTAACCCAGCTATGGCGGATAATACCTCGCTAAGCTCAAAAGGCTCTTCTAGATTTGCCCCCTCTGACAGGTATGGTGGAATAGAATCCCCGGCTACTGTTGGGATGGGTCCATTAGACCATTCCGGGGTTGTTTCAACATCACAATACAAGGCAAGGAAATGAGTATGCGATTCGTGTTCCGTAATGTGATTAGGAATCAGATTGGATCCCTTCCGGCTGCCTTTGTTAAGTATTTCCCAAAATACTACAGAATCTTTTAATAAAGAGGCAGCTTTGAGTTTCTGCCAGTGGTCTTCTTCCTAATTGCGCTTAGCAAGCTCGACCGCCCTAGCGTACTCCTTCCTCGCTAGTCTAACCAGAGGAGGATTGTTCATTTTTAGAGCCACACCTCTTTTCCCTGCAAACGTCGGAGTACCACAAGTTTGAAGGCCTAGGGGTCTGTTTATTATAAGTACTCTGATTGCTAGGGTCCGGAACGGCGAAGAACTCTCCCAAACTATCAATCATCCTCTGGTAGAATTCGGGGAAAGGAGAGGGCTCTAAGATCTCTGTGTCGGCACTGATCACCTCAAGCTCAGTTGCTTTCTGCATGATGAGCTCTCTGATATTAGCCAGTCTATCCTCCTGATAAGCAACCTTATGCCACTTAAGGCGGTGGTTGCAGTGGAAGGGGACTACTTCTTTAGTCAAAGTCCTCGCCTGTTTAAGGACTTGGAGATCGTCCAGTTATTTATTAATTGCATACAGAGTGGGTTGTGGTCACTCTCCTGCGTTGATTTCACCTCCATATCCAATAGGTCGCCCCACAGTCGAATATCTAAAAAAATATAATCAATCCGCGATGGGCAACTAGGCCTGTTGTACGTATTAGCCCCTTTCGGATCGGAACGTGTTCGTCCGTTAGCAGCTCTCAAATTGAACTCCACCGATATGGCGTTCAATTGTATGACTCGTTGGGTCCACTTCTTGATTGGGGGGAGACTCAGATGTTATGTTATGTTATGTTATGTTACGTTGTTTTTGTATAGCGTACGGCTACTCGAAAGGAGTGTCCCGACGCTTTTCCACCCGTGGCTCATAAAAGTAACACAACACCGCTTAAAACACAAAATCCTAAAAGGAAGAAAAAGAAACAATTTAATAAAAAAAACAGACTAGGAATTAAAAAGCCAAGTCTTCAGGCTCCTCCTAAACTGAAGCAGATTGGCAGTACTGCGCAGCGCAAGCGGAAGCGAATTCCACACCTGAGGCGCTCGGCAGCTGAAGGATCGCCCTCCAGCGCGCGCCTTCCTCACCCGTGGAACCACCGCTTTAAAAAGGGATTCCGAACGGAGAGAGCGAACTGGATGATAGAAGTTCAGTCTCCGCTGTAAATATCCCGCCCCTGATCCATGCAAAGCTTTGTGCATCAGGGTCAAGGATTTAAACAGAATCCGCTTCCTAATAGGGAGCCAATGAAGCTTCTGAAGCAACCCTGAGGCACGGGCACGTCTGCCAAGACCAAAAATTGCCCGGGCAGCAGAGTTCTGCACCACCTGAAGGCGCTGAACCAGATAATCTGGAAGGCCAAGAAAGAGGGCGTTTACATAATCCAGCCTAGAGCCGATAAGAGCCTGAACGGTACTCCTCCTGTGTTCCTCCGACAACAGGGGCAAAAATTTGCAAAGCATCTTCAGGATTCCGTAGCAGGTACCTGCTCCCCGGTACCCAACACATCCTCTTCGCTAAGCGGTTCAAATGTGCAGTTAAAATCTCCTGCCATTATAATCGCAGAGTTCGGGGATAGAGTGGACAATTCAGAGTCAAGGACTGATAGAATTGTTGATTGGACATTCCCAGGTGACCCTCTAGCATACACGCTAAATATCTCCAAAGTGGGTCTATTTGGCGTACCTTTCTCCGTCAAGTGTAAGATGTCCTTGGATGGTGTAGTGTGCATGGTGGTAACCCAATTTAGGGATATATTAAGCCAGATAAGGAGACCCCCAGAAGGTCGTCCCCTCCCCGTACTTATAGCTGGAATGAAATATGTTACATACCCAGATTTGTGCAAGGGGACCAAGCTCCATGTCTCTTGGAACAAGTAGATGTTTTGATTCTCAATGAAATCATTCCATTCTGGGAGAAGCATTTTTTTTCTAACCCTGCGATGTTCCACGAGAGGAGACGGATTAAACTTACGCTACTTCCTTCCCCAGTGAGTGGGTTGTGTGGTCCCCCGCCCACAGACCTGTCCACCCCAACACCACTAGGGCATGTAGGCTCAACCTCCCAAGCCCCGTCCACTACATCATGGCGTGGATCCGAAATATGAGGCTCGTCTAGTCAATCGACTGAGCCTAAGCCGGACTCAGTCCCCTCCTCCCCTATTGACCATTGTGGGGTACAACGAAACTGAATTGTGGAGTGCCTTGGGGGAAGAGTGCGGGATTCAAGTTCCACCAGATTTTTAGCAATGACAGCGCTAAATAGCTGTATCTCAATACAGTCCGTCAGGGAACTACCTAAACTGACCTTTCTTACTTCTGCCAGGTCCTCTCTTATCACCGACCTGCAGCCCCTGACATGTCTATTCCAATGTATAAATTTGTTTTTAAGGGGCTCGCTACTCTCATCATTTTGGTTGCTTATTAGCTTTGGAACCGTGGTCATATATATCTTAGGAACGGGGTTCTCTCGGGGGGTGTTACCCATGGGTGTGCCTAGTCTTAGGTTGGTGCCCTGGCCTTCCCTCAGCGTAGTGCCGCTACGTGCATTTCCTAAAGGGGGCTGGTTTCCTGATGCCACTCACCTATTGCCTAGGGAAGGGTCGCGGTTACACCAGAGGTCAGCATTAGGTTTACCAGGACAATTAGGCCTTTTCAAAAGGTCTCTCTGCGTTAATCTTATGCCCTAATGCTGGCCTTAGCCCTACTCCCTCAGTGGCCCCCACCCTGGACCTATTGTTGACACTGTTGGTAACACTACGGGGCATAGGGAGTGTAGAAGGAGCCGCAGTAGTGGGGGGTCTATACCCACGGCTAAGCTCAAGTAACTGAGGGGGAGCAGAGGGATTAATTCGGCTAACCTTGAGGGCATCCATCTTCTTGCTCAGCGAGGCTAATCCACTTTCAAGAAGGGCTACTCTTTGCAGTAAGGTGCTAAAGTTAGCAGAACAGGTGCTACAGATTTCTGCGTTCAAAGGGAATTGGGTTACATTTTCTTCACTCGCGGCCTTTGGTATGTTGTCTTCACCAATGGATTCTAGGATGTCATATCTGTTAGAACACTCAATTTGGACCTCAGCCACATCAGAACTACCATTGGCAGTGCCACAAGCTGATCCACAGCCATTCTGGACTATGGCAAGTGTCGCTAAAGAACCCTCCTCTGACCTATGCACCTCTCCTATAGCACTAGCTTGTGGTATTCTCTTATTAAAAATTGCAGGAATTACTCTTGTCTTTTCTCTGGCTAGGGCATCATCCAGTGGGTCTTTAGTGGCGGCTGGGAGGTTTGGGTTGTTAGCCCCAGCACTTCCTCACATTCATTAACGATTGCCTCTATCCTGTTAGGACACAGTTACTAGCGGCATGTGTTGCCTTCTTAGATTTGTTCCCTTTCTTTGATGGGGCTGGTCCTCCCCCCTCCATAGACTTCCTTTTACCCATCGCTTAGTACTTATCAGGGCGGGGCCAAAAAAATAGGCAATTTCAAGTACAATTAACACCCCCCCCCCAGAATTCGCATGGCCAGTCTAATCCCACAGTTCAGCAGAGCAGACCGCTCAAACTTCCAGAGCCCCAAAATGACCCCTGCTTCTAACTGCAAACAGTACCTTATTGGCCAGCAACCTGCCAATCGAGAAGTAAGGGGGGCCCAGCCCAGCCTCCTCCGGCCCTGGACGGCCACAGATGGCCCGCCCTCTGCCCGGTCTTAGCCCGCGCGAGTCCCGCGTCGCGGAAGATCTCACACAATTAAGTCTTCCTGATGACTGTGGTGGAGGAGGGAGGGGCTGCCGATCACACTTGCGGCCCCCGCTGCCTGCTGGCGCTTGTAGGCGCAGATAATGCCCCCGCTGCTCCTCACACTCCTGTGTTGCTGCTGCTGCGATGCGTTTCCCGCGAAGCAGGAAACGCGAGGTCCAAAAATACCCGGTAGTGGAGGGGGGAGGGGCTGCTGGTCACGCTTGCGGCCCCCGCTGCCTGCTGGCGCTTGTAGGCGCAGATAATGCCCCAGCTCCTCCTCACGTGTTGCTGCTGCTACGACTATTGATATCAGCCTCGGATTGGTAACGCTGGCATTCGAGCAATGCCCGAGGGGCCGGTGTCTGAGTTCCTGTTGTGGGCTGCTTTTTTGAGCAGTCTGAGGCCGATTTGGATGGTGTCTTTATTTTCCGAATACAGCCAGCGGCCCAGTGGGTGGCTGAGTGGCCTTTCTGCAGGCAGATGGGCGCTCATTACTACTCCCCACCACCAACACCGCCGGTCCCCCACCCCCGGTTTTGCACTCCCTTTGTCTCGCTGGCCGGCCCATTAATGTGTGCACATACTGAGTGGGGCAGGGGGCCTCAGTAGAAGAGGCCTCACTTGTTTTCAGGTGTGTTATCACTAGTGTAAACTAATGCGTGCAGTTTTTTAAGCCTTTTTTAATGCAATTACACTGAATCAGTGATTTGAAAAAAGGCATTATGCAAATTGGGGCCGATTTTTTTTTGTGTGCCCGTGCCGATTTTCAATCCCAATCCGACCCTGATTGATATTGAGGCTTGCAGGGAGGAAATTGGTAACAAACTCAGAGAAATGAGGGTGAGAAGAGGCCTTCTATTCATGGCATACCTGGAGGGCGCACTGCTCAAGTCTACCACCTGCATAGCTAAGTCCAAGGAAAGGAGAACTTAGGGAGCATGTCAACTCCCTTCACACATGGTTACTCGATTGGCTCTTGGTTATGGGAGGGAGATATGGAATGTTCTCGCAGCTATTGTCTGTATTTAATTAGTGTTTCCATATAGAGTTAAGCAGACCTTACCTTGACTCTGAGAGGGAACTAATCTTCTTTGCTGGGCTTTCCCTGACTGTAAGGCTTCATGCTGAAGACTTCTCTTGTTTCCATTTACTTTTATTAAAGTTCGATTCTATGGTCACACCTTCTATGCTCCTCTGTTAAACAATCCCTGAGAACATCCTGGTCTCAACCTATGCTTAGATTTGAAAAGGGAAGTTTGTTTATGCAACAACTTATAGCAACAATTGGTTTTCTTTGTGTTGTAGCTGTTACTATTTTGTATCTTATATTATTACGGATTACTTTACTGGCACATATTGACCTCTAAACTATATTATTATATCTTCTAAATGTATTTCTGATCTGCATATACACTAGATGGATTAATGTTGTAAAATAAACCCATATATTTGAATGTATTGATTCCTGGTCTTCAATGTGGAGTCATATTGGCTTCACAGTTTGGAAATGTATTTCTGACATTAACTCCCTTGCAATGCTTCATGACAACTAACAAAGGTCCATACGACCAATAGGCATATATTTGATGATTTTACTTAAACATTGAGATGCAGCTATCCATGCACCCTCAAGTGGTAGCAGTTAGATGGTTAATCTTTGGATTGACAGGAGTTAGAATACCTTTGTATGAAATTTATGGTTGCCCAAGCCCTTGAAGTCCATACCCCAGTTCGGAGAATTGGCAGTGTTCCAGTGGTTTAGGAGCAGTTGCAGTAGCTGAGGCTAGTGAATATTAATAGGGTCGCATTTGGTAACAATATATCTCAAACTTCCAGTATTGTGCTGAAATTGTGTGCTGCGGCAATGCCCTTTTGAGTTGTTTGGTAAATGAGCTTAAAGTTGGGCAATTTAGGTTGTTATCAGGCTCATCACAATCCAAAATCCTAGGGTAGATAAGAGTCTATTGTGTTATAATTTGTCTGCTAAGTTTTGTGGTGTCAGTCGTGAGGTGTCAGCGACTGCACAACCGAGATATGGGCTATGAGATTGCTGTGAGAGTACTAACAGTGATAGGTGCTGTGGATCCTATTGTGCAAAGAAGAAGCTACATTAGTCAGGGTGATTTCCCGTTGGTCGAGATTTCATGTGTGCGTGCATGAGTAAGTTGGAAAGTGTTACTCCCAATAATTTACTGTGTGATTTAATACTTTGAATTCTTTAGCAGAACGCATAAAAATGTAGTTTATTATACTTGGTTAGCGTTCTTGAGGATTGTGAACAAGGGTGAACTGCTACAAGGGGTAAGTATTGCGTCATAGTGTGCCTTGCTGGAATTGGGCATGTAGGTGGCACACAGCGCTTGGTCGCCACATCATTGAGAGTCTCACTGTGATCGGACACTGAGATTGGCTACTAGTTCCGGATAATAGCTAAATGTGCTTGAGTAAGGATTATCCCTTGTTTGAAATAAAAGTTTATGTTCTGTGATTGTTTAAATAGTTATTATAAATGATGTGTTTCAGAGTCATTAGAGAAATGATCCGGAGAGGTGTGAGGGCCCCTTTTCGAGAAGGCGAAGATACGCCATCAGAAGTTACGACAAGTCATTATATGGCCCTACATGTGGGGCTCCACATGTGCATTTTGTTGAGCCAGTGGCATAAGATCACAGTGAAAGAAGATGCATTGAGATTCCCTTACGATGGCACATTTAATCTGATTTTTTAGAAAAGTACTGTACGAGATGAAGCCACCCCCTAGACCTGCACAATTTGAAGCACTTATTGCTTGGGAGAGTGTTGCTCATGCTAAGCATAGGAAAATTATCAGGAAAAAGCTAAGAGAGCAGCACGTAGTTATGTTGATGCTAAGTGGGATGTGGAGCAACAAACATGGTGGACTGAAATGAGGAAACTAAGTTGTACCCCGCATTGACAAGTGAGGAACCTCAGAAAAAGAAAAGGTGAGCAAAATGCAAATGATGCAGAGGGCTCAGGCGCTGATAGTGATTCTGGTGATGAGTTTTTGAATGTTCTGTTGTCAGCTTATCTACCACCTTATTCCCCATCTGAGGGTTTGAGTGGTGCTGTTACAGGTGCAAATCCAGAAGGAGCCATCCCTTGTGTCAATCCAAATCAAATCCCTGTGGGAGAAATCTCAGGAATTTGTGCCCCTACAAATTCTTCCATTCCTCATGCTACAGAAGTAATAACTGTTCCTATCACCATTGGTCCTGCTGTTCCCATGTATACCAGAGTAATCTGGGAGTACGTGCGACACTTTCTTTGACAGTACCTACTGGAGTAAATATCTTCAGCCAACGTCCTTGTGCCCCTGACAGGGGAGTGACGGGAAGGACTCCTTTTGTCCTGACTGAGATAACCATATAATGCCCCTGTATCTTCGACGTTAAAGTACAATAGGACTCACTCCTATAGAGGAGCATGCCCTCATAATTCTCACCTGTCTTTTTGAACTCACCACAGCATATTTTAAGCAGTTGCCCAAGACGGGAAGTAACATTTAACACCCCTGGACCCCAAAACTGTGTTAGTGTACAGAAAATAGATGATTTGGTTAGATTTTTTAATGGATCCCCTGTAGATTGTGAAGTTTTGGATTCCACAAAGGAAATTCAGCTTCCAGAGGAGGAGGAACCCATAGATGCCCTTAGGTTAAGACTGGAGTTAGACAAATTGATCTCTCTTGCATAGCACTTATAAAGAGGATGAACTCATACATGTGCAAGGACATTCGATGGCATGCAGGGAAAACTCATGAAAAGCTTTCAGAGTTGGCCCGAGTGTATGACAGAGATCTTAAAAGGACTAAATTGTTGCAGAGAGTTATTTAATGCATGTAATTAGGGAACTGATTGATAACATACGGAAGTGGAGTGAGTTAGACAGATGGGAAGGCAGATGTGCCCAAAAGAAATATCAAACGAAATCGGATAGGATATACCGGATGTATGACGTAACAACACGAGTCGGTACAACGCATGCCGTTACATCGCGGTCGTTACAACAACTGTGATGTTATCATGCTATGCCATTGCAACGCAAGTCTTTACATCGACTTGCGCTAGATGGCGTGTATTGACCGCGATGTTAAGGATGTTTCCCGGATATACCACCAGGGGAAGGGGAGACCCACAGAGTGCTCAAGACGAAGAAGGAATGCAAAGCTTCCCACTGAGAGAAGTACCAGGTGAAGGTTATGTGCTTGCTCCATGGAGTAGGAGTGATCTTTCATCAATCACAAATGATTTCCAAAAACTAAGAAAGAATCCCATTCAGTGATACACTCAAGATGAAAGGCTTTCTAAAACCTCACAAGTGTTGTGAGTTGATTTGAACACCTTTTTGACATTGTGGTACTTACTAATCTATGGGCTGAATGTAAGGTGGATATTCACCGGCCGTAAAAAGAGCATGGCATCAAACCCAATAACTCATGTGCCGTCACATGAGGTGATGAAAGCAGGTGATCATGTTTCTGAAAGGGAAGGCACCTGTGAAGGTTATCAACTGGTTAAAGATTGACAGGTGAATGCAGGAACCTAGGAAGCCAGTGCATACTTACTGTAAGAGATTGCTTCAAGTGTTCAAACATCACAGTGAGATGGAAAGCCGTAAAAAGAGCATGGCATCAAACCCAATAACTCATGTGCCGTCACATGAGGTGATGAAAGCAGGTGATCATGTTTCTGAAAGGGAAGGCACCTGTGAAGGTTATCAACTGGTTAAAGATTGACAGGTGAATGCAGGAACCTAGGAAGCCAGTGCATACTTACTGTAAGAGATTGCTTCAAGTGTTCAAACATCACAGTGAGATGGAAAACCCAGAGGTAAATGACATGTGAGGTTTTGTATCTAAGTTTGTGATGGGACTGCACCCTGAGATTAGCATGATGATCAAGCAGCATTGAATTTGCTGGCAGAATGAGCCCATTTATGGAATATTGAGATATGCTAGATATTGCAGTGATGAATTGGACATGAAACAGAAGTGATTGAAAAAAGGTTCATGCTGGTCCAGATGAAGGCAGTCCAAAGTGTAGGTCAGAAGCAGCCTCATGTAGGGTATGTGGGTGGAATGTAAGAAGTTGCAGGCCCACAGGGAGGACCTATGATGAAATGGTATTCCACAAGGTAGAGGTCGTGGTCAATGGCCTAGCTTGGGGGGTGGGGCACAGGGGTGGTTGCCCCGGGTGCAAAAATCTTAAGGGGGCAAAGTGGGGAGTACAGATTGTGCCATGCAATACTTGCCTAACCCTGGGATCTGGCAACCCATGCTATGCCGCGGGTCATGGTGTTCCAGTTGACTGGGATTTGTATTGTGACCGTTTAAGAGGTATTATCCTTGTCATAATGTAACAAATTGGGGCATTGAAAGCACAAGCACCTTTTGAACACCAATAGGGAGTTTAACGAGGTTCAAGTTCAGAATTTGGGGTTTGTGCAGATGTAGATGGCATTCCAACTCAGTTACAAAATGAGCCCATGCAGAGAGTGCAGGGTTCTAACATGTCACAAGTTCCACTAATGAAAGATCCCCAAGCCCTGATGCCTCAACCGAATATGAATGGTCCTAGCTTTAATACTAATCAGGCTCCAAATCTAAATCAGAATTCTTTCCAAAAACCAAAGCACATTTCAACAGTTACCCATGTTTGACACATTTGAACGCCATGGCTTCCGACATGCCATAATGATGGTGCCTGAGGGAAGAGGAAGATTGCAAATATTGTGCAGTCTTAGCGGTAGAACAGAGTGGTCCATTCGTAAGAGGTGAGGTGAATGGCCACCTGTGTCATTCCTGATTGACACAGGTGCTACTCGTTCAATTGTTAGTACAGGGAAAGTTCCAAACCTACCCCTCTCTGGAAAAATATTCTGAGTTGCCAATAAACAAATGAGAAACCATGTCAAAAAGGACGTTCCAGTTACAATAGGGCATTTGAAGAGAGGCATCGATTTGTGGTGTGTATTTCAGTCTGGTAAGCCTCTTGGGACGCAATTTTCTGTGTATATTGAATTGCACAATTTTTTGCATGCCAAAAGGTGAGTTTCAGACCCATGCTAAAGATGTTGATTACAAACTAGCAAGCCAAGTGAAGGCCCTTAGACAAGACCCGATGATCTACCACCAGACCTTAATGATACTGTGAAACCTGAAGTCGAAGTCACGGCGAGCACGCAGATGCGTGATTTACAATCTGTCATCTGATGGATTTTTTAAAGTTGATTGAACCACCAATGGTGTTAGCAATAATAAAACAATTTAATCTCCATGAAACCAATTTGGCCCACAATAAGGACAAGGAGTCAGTGATGGAAGTTAAGGAGTTTTATTTTTAATTAATAGTTAGTCAAATATATATGCATGTCAGGAGAATATTAAAAAGATACAAGATTACAGCTGGCAAGCTGAAATATTGCAATCAGTTCATTCTCAGTAGGAAAAGATACAAAATAAACATAGCCACAGCAATACAAAACGAAGAATTAGAAATTGGTGTTCCTTAAAGAAATTCAGGGGTATATGTACAAGCACTGGCGAGAACTATCGCTAACGCTAGTTAGCAGCAGTATTTTTATTGACCCTTACCATTGAAAACTATCGCCATGTTAGCGGCGTATTAACAAGCCATCGCTACATGGCGATAGTATCAGGGATAGCGGTGGAAACTGCCACTAACATTAGCACGATGGCGACAGGAATTCCGGTGTTAGCGGGCGAAAACTACCTATAGGCCCATTAGCGGCAACAAAACTCAAGTTAGTCAGGCCAACGTGAGTTTTTTTTGCCTTTAATGCAAAAAATAGCCTATTGGTCAACCTCCAATAGAAAATAGGCATAAACACCAATAAAATGCTGAATAGAGCAGCCAGGGCCAAGTGCAGCACACTTCAATAACCCCTGCAAGCCACCCAACATCCAGGATGACCAGGATGCTTTCTGGACCTGCGTCTTGAGCCTGGATACCTTGCTGGACCTGCATTTGGAGCCTGGATGCCTTGCTGCACCTGCGTCTGGAGCCTGGATGCCTCGCAGGACCTGAGTCTGGAGCCTGATGCCTCGCTGGACATACGTCTGGAGCCTGGAGTGGGATGCGGAGGAGCTGTGGAGTCGATGGGCCGTGGTGGTTGACATTGAGTGCGACAATCATCCATACATGGTGGTGAAGTCTGGCAGGCCGCATGGAGACACATTGCTGACCTGTGTGAGAAGACCGCCTTGTGCACCTTGGAGCTGTTAATAGTAGAGGCACTCCTGCACCCCAACGTAGGGAGGTCTGCATTGCATAATACGATCCACCACTACACTGGGGTGCACGGAGGGGATTACCAACTGTGGGTGCCGCCTCTCTGCATCACAGGCCAGATGATTTTGGGCTGGCCGGATGCTGTGGAGGGTGAGAACCATGTGTTGGCATGATGTTGAGTCCGACAAGGATATATAACAAGCCCCAAAAAGAACTTTGAATCCTTGGTAAAGCCCTAATATTGCTTCCTAGGTCAATATATTGTCAACTTGTTGGTCGCATTAGATACTCAAGAGGCCAGTAAACAGGACAGTATTGCATTTGCAGAACCACTTGGCTGAAAATAGAGATGAAGTGCCCTGAGCGAGTTAGAATACTGTCAAAGGGAAAACCTGTATCTAGGACATCCTATTGAGAAGGGAGCAAGGCAGGTGTCACAAAAGAGAATTTGATCTCTTCTGGGCTCCGATATTATCTGCTTATAAGAGACTTTGTGTGTGAAGCCTTTTTACTGCGCAAATCCTTATGTTATTAGTTGTCCTTGTAAAAAAGTAAAGAAAGGAAAGTCAGTGGAAGTATTGCTTTGCTTTTTAGCACAGAACATACATGGTCATACAAAACTTATACTCATGCTTCGAATCTTCTCCAATGTTTATCATTTAGCTTTAGGGGTATGGAGAGTTCGAAGTTAGTTCAGTATTTACTTGTTCATCTTTATCTCCGTCCTGGCCCTAATTATGATTCTCTCCTCAGCTCTTTCTTTCATTTCAGCTCTCAAAGTATGGAAGGAGAGAACATTGCTAATGTGCTAAATGTGGGGGAATTAAATGCCCAAATCTCTAATCATGCTGTTAGCCTACATGTAGATATGAATAGGAAGAAATTCTTAAACATACTGAGTATCCTTGTTCCCCCATCCTGTAGAGGTGATAAAAGAGAGAAGATGCTCCTCCTAGATGTGTGTAAGGATAATGGGTATATAATCATAAATGGAAGATTGCCCAATGATATCCCTGCCCAGTTCATGTATAAGAGTGGCATTTAGCTAACTGTGACTTATGGGGTTTTTATCATTGATTTCCTTTGACCAAAATAGCAAATGGAAAAAAGAGAAAAGTATATATGCACAAATGTACTGACATCATGATGATTGTGTCACTTGAAATTTAAAATCATGGAATCATTTGATATGTATTTTGTGTCTAAGGAAGAGAATATTTGTGGTTTATAAAACATCATTAAGAAAGTACATTTATTTATCTTTGTGTATTCATTTAAAAAAAAATCTTTTTCTATAAAAAAAGATATAAGAATATTAAAAATAAATTTAAAAAACAACGTATATTGTGTATTAGTATTGGTCTTTCCAGTATAGATATTCCAATCAAGTATAAAGTTAACATGCCATTCTAAGATATACACTGTGCCTGGTGGTTTGCGTTTTCCCAATAAAGAGTGGCAAGAAGACCTCTCTAATCGATTATAGTCTTACTTTTATGTAAATGTTCAGTTTTCTAACTTACCTTGAGCTGCTAGACTCTTCATATAGGGATCATAAAATAATATCTCTTAACATCAAGTTAGCCGAGGAAGAGTCTTTGTCCTGGACTTCTAAGGCCAGCACAATGCACCTTAGTGTAGTGAATGGGAAAGTATATTGGAACATTTCCAAAAAAATAATAAATCTTTGAACAGCGCCCAAAAGAAATTCAGATTTAACAAATTAATTAAATAAACTGCAAAGGCAGCATTTTTAATCCTTCTCAAGGGGACGAAGGAAAACAATACAATTATTATAAAGGAGGTGAACAGATGGAAAGCGACCATGAAAAAGCAACAGTCTCATAAAATCTGGATAGATCTATGGGAAGCTGTCATGAAGAAAGACTCAAGAAGGTTTTGGCATATAATTAATATTTCAACTGGGAGTAGGATCATGCCTAAAACTAGCCAAATCCCAAGTAGCGAGTTGTGCTCGTATATTTCGAGCCTTTATTCAGCCAACCATCTACCTGATTAGGATTTTCCATCCTCTAATGGGATCCTGATTAGGATTTTCCATCCTCTAATGGGGGAGAAAGAGTTACTCCCTTGGGGGCACAGATCAAAGTAATCATACATACCGCAAGACCATGGGCAGCTAGGGGCCCTGAAAAATGTAATATACCGGTCTATGCCTGGTTTATTGATTTCTCCACAGCTTTTGATCGTGTAGAATATCTCACTCTGTGGCAAAAGCTTAGAATTTTAAAAATCTTTGTTAACCTGCTTAACCATGTTATTGCAGTTTATTCTTCACTCGGGTGCCATGTACTTATTGGGGGCAACTGTGGATTATTGCCTATAATTCTGAAAAACAAAGCCCTTAAACAAGGCTGCCTGTTAGCCCCTCTATTATTCTCTCTTTATATTTTTGATTTATCAACAGCTCTGGCTGCAAAGTTGGGTCACAGTAATATTATTTCATTGCACTCTGCGGACGACATTGTGATCCTTAACCTTACTCTGAGGGGACTTCAGAATCATATGGATTGCTTGCAAAGGTTTGCCATAGCTACTATTTGAAAAATAATATCATAAGGAGCAAGGGTAAAGGGTTGATGTTCTGTGCTAAGGGAGGAAGTAAACTGTAAGGTTACAAGTGGTGATTAAACACTCAAGATTTGGAATATGTGAACTCATATCCATACTTGGGCAAAACATTTTCTGCCAATCTTACTGTGAAAGAGCATATCTCACATATATCTGAGAAAGTGATGGGCCATATTAATGCTCTCTTGACACTTTACAGGGCAGTCACCCGGAGACACTTTTTTTCATTTACTGGCTGTGTATAATGTAAAAATACCCTTGACTTTACTTTATGAGATTAAACTAATCGATGAGAAATCTTGGAGTTTTCCTACCTAAGTAGGACTTCAAAGAAAACAACATTGCGCATATGTACCAGGAGAAGACCTCTCTGCTCAGGAAGGAATTGCCTACCGTACCGGAAATAAATACAGCTGCACCAGAGCGTTTGGTCTAGACACATATGAGCCAGTTTAGTGTATGTCGGCGGGGAGGCGGTCCTCTGGGAACTTAAAATTCAGTCCACTTGTGCAGACATGCTAATGCGTACTACAACCAGAGCAACTCTTTCAAATTTCCAATGGGATCGCGTAACGTGTACCACCACTCCTGAAGGCAGAAATCGGCCTCCAAGTGTCAAATCAGGGCTCCTGGGGCTGCATTTTCCCAGGCAATTGCCTGCTTGCCTGGCTGAACAGTCCAGCCATGGGTTGAAAGATGCATAAATACTTGTATTTGATTTGTTAAAATTGGAAAAGGGTGGAACTTACCACCATGTGATCAACATCCACTTCTTTGAATCAGCATAAAACAACATAAAACAAAACATGCCCCCGTGTCCTAATCGTGTAGAATATCTCACTCTGTGGCAAAAGCTTAGAATTTTAAAAATCTTTGTTAACCTGCTTAACCATGTTATTGCAGTTTATTCTTCACTCGGGTGCCATGTACTTATTGGGAGCAACTGTGGATTATTGCCTATAATTCTGAAAAACAATGCCCTTTAACAAGGCTGCCTGTTAGCCCCTCTATTATTCTCTCTTTATATTTTTGATTTATCAACAGCTCTGAGGCGGTCCTCTGGGAACTTAAAATTCAGTCCACTTGTGCAGACATGCTAATGCATACTACAACCAGAGCAACTCTTTCAAATTTCCAATGGGATCGCGTAACGTGTACCACCACTCCTGAAGGCAGAAATCGGCCTCCAAGTGTCAAAACAGGGCTCCTGGGGCTCCTGGGGCAATTGCCTGCTTGCCTGGCTGAACAGTCCAGCCATGGGTGGAAAGATGCATAAATACTTGTATTTGATTTGTTAAAATCGGAAAAGGGTAGAACTTACCACCATGTGATCAACATCAACTTCTTTGAATCAGCATAAAACAACATAAAACAACACATACCCCCGTGTCCTAAGCGGCTTTGCACAGGTATACATGATAAGTAAAAACAGGAAGATCGTTTTTTAAATGTACAAAGATAAAAAGAAACAGGGGTGACACTATTGTGAGGCAGAGGCCCTCTCATTTTAAAATATGGAGGCCTACAAATGACTGTTATAACAGGGGGTGCTGCCCACAAGGGGGCTTATATTTGATTAGATGTAACTGTCCCCTCTTGTCTCATATAAAATGCTTGCAGTGTATTAAAATATCAGAGAAGGGGACGGAGAGGAGGGTAACTGTAACGAGAATGAGGGAGAAACTGGGTCCAGCCGCAGGGAGTCCATTTGTCCCAGTTCGTCTTTTGCTGCTGCCTTTTTTTCAAGCTCTTGAGCAGCAAATTCCAGGAATGTTATCGTTTTGCAGGAAAGTTGTATTGAAGACCCGCTGAGGCATGTTATCACGGCCGCCCTGCAGGTCCTGGCTTGTGTCTCTCTTAGGAATGGCTTCTGGAGAAGCTTCCTTAGATTTTGTAAGGCCGGGCAGATACATAATAGGTGCAATAACGACTCTACTCCCTTGTCACAGAGGCGACAATCCAAAGTTGACCAGGTCCGTAACCATTTATGGGTAAGATCTTTGCTCGGGAACCACCCCAACCTCAATAGACTTAGGTTCCTCTTATAGTGATCCCTGAAACATTCTTGTAAATAGGATTGTTGTTTAAGTTGCTTGTATGTTGGCATCACGATCCAGGCATGACTTTTGCCAGCCACTAATCCGTTGTCTATTTGCAATGATGCTTGTTTGACGGCTTTGTTGGTAATTCGTCTAAAAGCAGTATTTGACATTGGTGAATGCCAAGCTTCTTCCAGATTAGACTTGCATGTAGAATTGGTCTGCCTAGCCTGTTTTTCGACCTCTCCCCAACAGAGATGGGCAAGCGTGTTATCTTCAGCGTCCCTCATGCGCCAGTTGTATTTGGCCAGGACCCCTTGTCTGGCTGGGATCTGATTTATTATTCCATATTCCAGGCGTATTTGTGCTTGGGAAATATGTCGCGGGATTGAGAAGAGATTTTTATACAATCTTGATTGGACCAGGTTTAGCGATGTTGAGTCCTTGGTAGCCATCATTTCCGGGCCATATGTGATTGAAGGCAGAAATGTTGCTGCTACAACCTTTAGCAAGGTACCGGTTGAACTTCTGCTTAGTTGTTTTTGTATGGTTTTAAAGGCAAATTGAAGTTGTTTTGATTTTGAATTCCCAAGGTCTAAATGATGATTGTACTTTAGTTGGCGGTCTAGTAGGATGCCCAAATATTTGTATTCATCCACCTGGGTTAAAGTACGAGAATTTATCCTCCAAACAAATTTTGGTTGTTTTTTACGAGAGCTGGAGAAGCATAGGACATTAGATTGTTTGAGGTTTATTATTAATTGTGCATTAGATATGTACAGCGCAAGTTGAGAAATCAGCCGTTGTAAACCAAGTGGAGTTTGTGAGAGAAGAACCATATCATCCGCATATTGCAGACTCGCCATGGGTGTTTGTCCCAATTTCGGTGGGTCGCCCCGGATTGTGCATAGGTCGCGCTCTAGGTCGGCGGTATAGATGTTAAATAGGCTGGGGGCCAGCACGCATCCTTGCGTTAGCCCATTAAATATTGGAATTTTTTTTGTTAGGCACCGACTGACCACTTTTTTTATTTGGACCCAAGTATGTGAATATAGATTGATAATTGCTCCCAATAAGTTGGGAGGGGTTCCCCAAGCTTTCATTTTGACCCATAGTTAGATCTTGGCACTTTATCAAACGCAGAGTTCAGGTCTAGAAATCATGTGTATAGAATGTTAGAGTTGTCAATTGCTTTCTTAGCTAGGAGAGTTAGTGCTGATAAATTTGTGAGGGTGCCCATGCTGGGCCGTAATTCTGTTTGTGTCAGTGGGATCAAATTTTTGCTACTGACCCAAGTCTCCAGATCTGCCAATAAGTTGGATGCGTAGATCTTGGCCTCAACGTCTATTAGGGCTATTAACCTGTAGTTGTTAGGGTCTGAGCGAGTCCCTGATTTGGGAATCGGTTGTAGGATGCTGCCCCTCCAGGAGTCAGGAATATTCCCAGTCCTTAAGCTGTTGCAGAACAAGGGGGATGAGAGACTGGACCAAAATGTAGGATCTTGCCTAAATAGAGTGTTGGGTAGGGGGCCCCATCTGCTCTCAGGTGGTTTATAATCCTCAGAACCTGCTTTGGAGTAATCTGCTCTGTTTCTCCTGTATACTCCAGAATGGGAGGCTTACAGCTTTCTTTGATTTGAAATGGCTTTATTGGGTCCGAGGCTGGATCTTCCACCAGTTCCAGACTGTGGGTGCGGGATGAATCTTTTTTCATGCTGGGTTTCCAAGCTTCTGCGGTTATTCTCGGACTGGGAGTGAGATTGAGCTCTGTTGGGATCGCAGGTGTGTAGTCTATGCGCTTGTCTGGTGTGAAATTATATGTTGAATCAATGTGTGCGCTCCATATTTGATCTGTCATGTCCGAGTTGAACTGCCGCTGTCTGCCATTAGGCATGAGGTTTATTTTTGCCCAGAACTGTTTGGAATTCCGCAGCTTGCTGGCATGGCGTATGGTGGATTCCAGGTTTTCCTTGTGCTTTTGCTTGGCCGCCTTGGTTTCGCGTTTTAGCTCCTTTTAAAAATTTTCTATCAATTTGAGAGTTTGTTGTGATAATTGGGGGTCCTTTTTTCGAAATGACCTTAGGTGTATATTCAGCCGCTTTTTTATTGAACGCATTTTTGCCATGTACCACTTCCCTCCTCCGTTTCTTGTTGTTTTGTGTCCCCTGCACTTGGTTTGGTATTTTTTGTTGATGTTAACTACGAAGGACTCCCAGGCCTTTACTATATCTTTAGGTTCTTCTGATGGTGAGAGCAATAAGCGACATGTCTCCATTAAATTAGAAATGTTGTCTTCGTTCCAGTTTAATCTTTGTAAGTTGAAAAGTTGAGTGTTCAATGTTAGAGGATGCGCCTGCTCAGAATCTTTTGGTTTGATTGATAATGTGAAGATCTGGGGATAGTGGTCACTTTCAACCCAATCCAAGATATGAAAATCTTTAATATAAGGAAATAGATTGGCGTCTGCTAATGTATAATGTATTGTTGAGCCTGTATTCCTAGTGACCCTCGTTAGGGCTGCTGGTCTGTCAAAGGGGCCCTTTCCATTTAGCGTGTGCAGAAAGAGGGCTTCCAATTCTGCTGCACATTTCTTCTCTATTGCATCTTGTCTACTTTGATTGCCCTGTCGTGGCTGAATAAAGGTCGCTAAGTTTCCCTCCTGTCCTTGGATTAAGTTCATATTGAAGTCACCTGATATTATCATAATATCGCTTGGTGGTTTTCAGCGAGGTGATTGCAGCTATTAGTTGCTTAATTCTTTTCCCTTTGTGTTTTCCCCCTGGGTGCATGTATAAATTTAGAATCAATAGACCCATGGTAGGATAGTTTTCAACTTTAATGCATTGCATCCATGTTGAGTCCAAATCGATACAGGCATCTCTCCACAGGAAATGTGTGGATATAAAGATTGATAGACCTCCTTTTGCCCTACCGTACCGTGCCTCCTTTTGTGCTGGTATGAAATGTTCTTTGTATCCCACAAGTGGCGAGTTTTTTGTCTGCCAAGTTTCCTGAAGCAGACGTATGTTATTTTGGGTAATGAACTCTATAAAGTCATCTTCCTCCAACTTTGTACTTAATCCATTGACGTTCCAAGAACAGATCTTGCAACCCTGCTATTTTCCTGCTATTTGTCTTCGGTTAATTCATTCTGCACTCCTCTGGTTTAGAACCAAGGGAGCTTGTCAGTGCCTCTCAAGTGTGGCTTCTTCATGATGGGCAATTGTGATTGTAATTTGCCTAGATAGGTGACCTTCTTCTGCCATGGTGCTTCTTTGGTCTGGGCCTTTCTCACCTTTTAGAAGACTACGTTTCGGGCTTTGTTTCTGTAGCGGACTGGGGTATCGTGCAGGCTCCACCTTTATTAACTCTATGCCCCATAGGGAGAATTCCTCCCTATGCTGCAGGATTTGTTCTGAATGGTGGAAAGAGAGAGCTTGTTTGAGCACGCTGGTTTGAGCATTTCTTCCAGGGCTGCTTTTGGGACCCCGGTCTGGCATTGAAGAGAGGGAAGGGGCATGTAGAGAGAAAGCGATCAAAGACGGAAACACGCAAGTGGAGCTAAGGAGAGCGGCAGAGAAAGAGAGGGAGCGTGGATAGATAAAAAGAGAGAGATATCATAAGGAGACAAAAGAAGTAAGCTAGTTTGAGCCGTTTTTCCAGGGCTGCTTTTGGTTCCCACCCTGGCATAATTAACTGAACAAGTGATGTCATATATTGAAGAATGATGAACCACTAAAGTAAAAACTCATTATTCTTATGGATTGAATACCAATCAACCGGAGTATTTGATTTAGTTGTTTAAATGAAGTGAGCACATCCAATATTTTGTTTTCCACGTCAACTTTCAGAAAAATAGTTCATTTTTGGTCACTTTTTTCTATCACAGATTCAAATCCAGATTTTGTCGTGTTATGTTCCTTGCTCAAAAGGAAGTTTGTGTTCTTTGTGAGATCATTTGGGTTCACATTTTCCAACATGTTAAGTCATCTTGGGGTTTCGACATAGTTTGAGATCTATAAATACCGAAATAAAGAGCAAAAAAAAATAAACGCAGCTTGGAATGTCTATTGAAACCAGACTTTACTGCTTTTTCAATTCAAAGGTTTCCATGTTTGCAAAAGATCTATACTAGATATATAGCTAAGCTGGTTGTACCAGGGCGATTGACAACATCGGCCCCAATTAGGTTGATTATGCAGTGCTCATCATGCCTATTCAAATATGGATCTGAGAGATGAGGTGCAGTGATTGTTGTTTTTCTGACACCAAAGCCATTGAGAAAACTGTGGAAGGGCATGGAATTGATTTACCGGTTAGCAGATTTCTACCTGTTAGGGCAAAGAAGAAATTAAGCCCCTATTTCCACTTCCACCTTGATGGCAGAAGTAGTACAAATAATGGACTCTGGAAATGTTCTTTGCCTAACTTTCCTGTATCATCTTGCAATGCACTCACGGCTATGTTACATATAAATACATGCTTCCTATGACCGGTGCAGGAATTTTCAGGCTGCGTCTCTAACTCTCTGGCTCGAGGACATTTACCTACTCCACCTCCCCAGTCCAAGCTGATTTACTGAATGGAGTGAACACCTTGGAGACATTGTGCGTACATTATCATTAGCCAGACAGGACATCCATCACCACCACCTATGCCTAGTAGCATTATTACTTCTTAATGAGTCTGCATCCATAAAACCATCGAAGGCGAGAATGGAGGTCAGGAAGAGTATTTAAGTGCACAAAGGAGAACTTTAACGAGGGCTTGCTGGAGGCCGCGGTCTCTCCTCTCTCTTGGGACTGCTGCGATCTGAGGCAATAACCGACTCCAGATTGGGGCGAAAGTTGTGAGAATGGTGCATCTTAGACATGCACTGGTTCTCCCTCCCAGGGCGCTTTCAGATTTTGCAGTCTCCTGGGTTTCAGCAATGGGCTGCTTCTTCTGCTCTTCCATCCTGACGTCAGAGGTTAGGTGTAGAGTGCAACCTTCACCTCCGTGTTCCCTAATTGGCTCCACCCCCACTGTTTCTCTACCAGTGCCTGACTTCTGATTGGTCCTGCACATGACTATCAGTGACACTTGAAAGGAAATCGGTTTCGACATTTTTTTCGGGGTAGAAAAAAAAAAGAAGGGTGGCAAGGACAAAACAGCCTCCTCCGAATAGTGGCTCTATCAAAGAGGCCAAGCATGCTGAATGTTTGTGAAAGAATGAGTGTACAAAGGAAAAGACCTAAAAGTTAGCGGTCGATTTTTATTCTGTACTGTTTATCGCCTTCAGAAAGATTTTATTAAATTAATGATGTTAAAGCGACCCCTCATGCTTGCTTGACATAGTTGGGCTGGACAAGGGAAGTGTAAGTAATAAAGAAAAGCCGATTCTGTCCTTATTTTGTTCAGTATCCTGTATTTTGACCCTAGAAGCAGTAAATCAGAAACTGTGATCAGTTCCAGACTAAGATAAGAAAAAGCTGTTGTGAAACACTGCATCACATAAAGTCTTTTAAAAAGAACTTATGTATTTTGTTCTCAAGAATTATATTTTATGAATGATGACAACGTGAACATGTGTCTCCTGCCAACTTCACCTTTCTCTACAGTCTCAAGCACCCGCAAACACAACACCTACCTACATCATCCACACAGCCAGTCATAATAATATTTATTCCCCTTATAAACACCAGCAACAGATTAACAGAAGGTATGTTTTACGTTATGCTTATCATTGCCCCTTAGGCAGTTCCACCAGCAGCACACACTGCAGACTCACTGCAACACAATGAGCATTGCACTCTTCAGTTCTGGTACCTGTATTCTCCGCATATAGCTTTGATGACGACAGACCAGGAGGATGATACAACTTCCGACATGCTAGTGATAGAGCGCCATGTTGTTTTGAAAATTGTAGGGGTGCACCATAATCCCAAGTAGTCCGCACCCACATATTTAGAGGACCATGTTAATGCGTGACTTTGTAATGTAGTATTAGGCCAGGGATCAGTGCAATATGTAGTTGTGTGCATATATTGTTTAAAGAACTAATGTAGTGTCAGAATCGAGAATACGCCTTATCTAATGTAGAAATTATTGCTTTATGTGTTAAATGTGTATTAGGTTTGAGCGTAAATACAACCAGAGAGGAAGGGTGCGAAAGGCTACTCTCCTACCCCTTAATCACAATTCTCAACAACAAAAGAGAGCCTATTATTGTGAATTTCTATAAAGACGCTGAGTCCAAGTGACGAAACACACAGTGAATTAATTACAATGGGTGGTCAAAAAACTAAAGGGACTGGAGACATTTTTTTTATTTTCTAAAAGAACCCTCACTCACCCTAGTGGTGACATGCTTCATCATGGGGTTCGTCACAGGAGGGACCGACTATCCCCCCTGTGTGCTTCAACACCTGCGATTGCAGCGGAGCGAGTATGTCAGCAGTGAAGTGTGTGAAATTTGTGAATGTGTGGTGACAATAAAAGATCCCAACTGATCCCCAACAAATTTATTTAAAGGACCAATTGTTCACAATAAAATAGTGAGATCACTACAAGGTTGAAATTAAAACCCTGGTGACCTGGTGTGGGTGGTCAACATGTTTCTGCTGTGTTATATGCTATCTCAGCTCAGCTTTCTTCAGGACCAATATTAACAATAGAAAAATACGCCCTCCGGGGGTCCACCCACGCTAAGGAGTGTCCACACCGATAGGACGGTAGAGGAATAAATCAAAATTTTTAACTCTCTCGATTAACTCACGGTTTTACCCGTACTCGATAATCCTGCAATTTGCCTGGATACCATCTATAATGTAAAAACACAAACATATTAATTGTATGCATGTTAATTTGAATCATGTCTCTATATCAGTTTTCTGACGTGTTGTCTCAAATAGTTTTTGAGTTACAGACTTATGACTCATATTAAGGTCGTTTTTTTTGTAAGGAAAAAGTATTTCTTTTAACTAAACATCAAAGTAGTTATTTTCACGCTTAAAAACACCGGATTTTGAGCTCATTAAAATCCGAGTCCAGACCACCCCCTCTCAGGAGCTATCGGGGCCACAGAAACAAAAAAGTAGCAGAAGTTCTAACGGTCAATCTTAAAGCACTCACTCTGTTTGAAGAGTTGGCGTGCCGCATGGACGCTCAGTCTGGCATTCTCTTCACGTCCCGTATTAATCTATTAAAACAAGCCAACACGGAGCGAATTGTAATCCAATTGCCCAGTACTGTCCCAGTCCAATCCCGACACATGAGGCTCTTTTATACAGCGAGATGGCCACTTACTTAATCGGGTACGACTCGCCGCCTGGAACCTATTTTCTCTTCCCCCTGGCGTCCGGATGTTACTTTCAATGGCGCTGCGGTTGTTTTTAAATCCCTTTGCTCGCATGTTGATGCGTCATGGGTCACATGACCGGAAAAAGGATTTGTATTTTATCTTTTTAGAAACCTATTTCGCCGTTTTTTACATGCAAACGACATTGTATTACAAAAACAAAGGTTTCTGTATTTTCAATTTTACAGACCAGCCGCTCGGCGAATAATATTGTCCGGGTAGTCGTGGTACAAACTTGACCCGATAGTGCTCAGTACTTCCGGGTTCACTAACCACTTCCTGTAGTGTAAACCAGACTACTAGACCGCTAACCTCATAATTGAAGTAATCACGATCGTACGGTGACAATGATATTAATTTTAACACACTACTATTAATGTATAAATACAGGGTAGAAGATACTAAACAATAAATGATACAAAACAAAATGAATTTTTTGTTTATTTATTTATTGTAAACCTGAGTGTCCCTGCAACAAGTTGGACGTACTGTCACACTCCAGGGGACTGTTTATTCGTAAGTTCAGTAAGTGAATGTACAAAGATACTGGACTCCACAGAAGGGGCTCTATCCTCGTATATTGCCCCAAGGAATATCGTCATTGAGTCCCGTTCGGTGAGAAGATAGGCGGTAAACCCACCTTTGTTCCAATTCAAATAATCTATGTTCATTGCTATGTTGGAGATGTTCAATTACTGTCCAGTTAATGTCATCTGGGGAATGTTTTTGATCTAGAAAATGTGTTGTCATCTTTGTGTTACTCTTGCCACATCTTATGCTACTCCTGTGTTCACAAATACGGAGTTTGACCATCCTTTTAGTCATCCCTACGTATCGCAAACCGCAGGGGCAGTTAATTAAGTAAACAACATTGGCAGTGTTGCAGTTAGTGTGGCTTCTCTGTTCCCAGGTCTTATTGGGTTCCAATGTTAAAGACTTTGAGCTGGAGGTAAATGGACACACACTGCAACCGCCACAGGGGTAATGCCCTGTTACAGGTGGTAGACCCCAGGCATTCAAGACACATCTGGTAAACTCCTGTGTCTTTCGAGGTCGGGTATGGACCAGGGAATCTTTGAGACTTTTAGCCTTTTTATACGAAAAGAGAGGTTTTTCCCAGTTGCAATTATTGGACGTTAGAATTCTCCAATGTTTATTAATACAGCGACTCACTACATTAGACGCTGTATTATATGTAGTGACGCATGTCAATGGTGGCTCACTGTTCTCATTGCATGGGTTTTCTTCTAACAAGGAGTCTCTGTTTTGATTTCTCGCTCTTTTATAACTCCTAGTTAATAGATGTTGTGGGTAGCCCCGATTGTACATCTTAGCAGTCAAATCCTTCGATTGTTCTTTATAATCTTCTACATCACTGCAGTTCCATCAATCCTAGAATGTGGTGTACATAAAGACCTTAGGCAGGCTATTGTATTAATTTTAAGTATAATGCCATACAACGAGCCAAGCAAAATGTGATGTTCATCATTTCTTTTTATTATCTAAGAATACAAATTCTAAAATCAAAAACAAATCACTGATGACTCCTGGAGATGAAACCTATTCTATGAGTAAACTCTACCAAAAATTAGCAATGTTTTAAGCCTAAATACTGTTTTGTACTGTGTTGTTTCATTACTGTGGAAATTAAACTCTTTTAACATGTTGACAAGATGAAGATATATGGTGACCTAGTTTACTCATAGAATAGGTTTCATCTTCAGGAGTCATCAGTGATTTGTTTTTGATTTAAAATATTATATTGTTTGATAATAAAAATGAAATGAAGAATATCACACGTTTTGCTTGGCTCATTGTATATCATACTTACAAAAAAAATACAATAGGCTGCCTAAGGTCTTTATGTACAATATATTTTCCCTGCCTTGGGAGTGTTGATTATTAGCAGGGAGTCATTTTTGTTTTTAATCATCAATCCTAGAATGACTCAGCGATAGAAATGATCACTGAAACGTGAGGTGCCTGTAAGTAATTGTGTTCCTGGTTGAGGGGTTTAAGCAGAAACCACAATTCATGTCAGGGTAAA
Organism: Lissotriton helveticus; assembly: GCF_964261635.1. Taxonomy (NCBI): domain Eukaryota; kingdom Metazoa; phylum Chordata; class Amphibia; order Caudata; family Salamandridae; genus Lissotriton; species Lissotriton helveticus. The sequence continues at coordinate 863,291,519 of NC_136068.1, read as the reverse complement.
GTCACAAGCAAACCCTAAATTAGCGTCTGCTCAACCCCCTGGTAGCTTGGCACAGAGCAGGCAGGCTTCACTTAGAGGCAATGTGTAAAGTATTTGTGCAACACTTCAAATAGTAATACAGTGAAAACACACCACAAAAGGTTCCCATACCAGTTTTAGTCAAATAAAGTAGATTGTAATAAATATAACAAGACTATAACTTCAAAAATCCAATTCCTAGTACCAGAAATATGCAGGTTTAAAGATGTAGGTGAAAATAGCGCCAAAAAAGCACAAAGCGCCAACTGTGAATATCTGGTTGCTCTAGACCAGGATAAAGTCAGAGGTTCAGACCGACTGTGTTGGAGCACCTGCCAGCTACAGGAACCCAGTTAGACCTGTTGAAGAGTACCTTAAATCCTGGCTGTGGGGCATTGTGAGGTACTGCGCTGAGGATGCGTTACGCAGCCGAGGTGATGCTTTATTTTTGAGGAGCTTTGAAGCTGCAATACAAGGCTGTACATCGCCATCTAGGATCCCTTCGTTGAGGGCTTTTGATGCAAAATCTGACATTGAGGATGCGTCGCAAAGCCGATGCGATGTGTACGTTTCAAGGAGCTTCAAGGCTGTGAAGTGAGAACCCGTGTTGCTGTCAAGGCTGGTGTTGACTAGAGATTTGCAATGCGAGAACCTGCGTTGGGAAGGTTTCAATGCAGCAGTGGTTCCAATGCCGGCTGTGAAGTCAATGTGGAGTCCTTGTGCTGGGAGAATCCTTGCAGCAGAGGCAATGCACTAGTTCTGCTGGATCCACAAATGAGCTGGCAGACTACATTAAGGGCCACTTCCAAGGGTCCAGGACTAGGGTGGTACTACTTGGCAAAACGAGAATCACAGAGTGCAGAGTCCAGGTGCTGCGGTCAAGGGGTTTTGAGCCTTCTGTCCCTGAGGCAATAGCAAACTAGCCCTTGGAGTCACTTTTGGGTCTTGGGTTCAACAGATGCAGGTCAAGTCATTCTTACCCAGGTAAGAGGGCAGCAGGCAGCAGGTCGTCACAATAGGGCAGCAGTCCTTCAGAGAAGCAGACCTGCAGAATGGCAGTCTTTTCAGAAGCACAGCAATCCTCAGCAGAGTATCCAGAGGTCCAGAAGTGTACTGAAGAGTTGATGTCTGAGGTGAAATATTTATAACTGAGCCTCCCTTTGAAGTGGGCGTGGCTTCTAGAGGTTTCCCTTTAATTTGCACAGGGTTCCTGCCTTCCCTGCCCTGGCTCCAGACTGCAGACCTTTATCGGGAGTCTGTTCCTAGCTTATTGAAGTGTAAGTAGGGCTGTGCCCAGCCATAATATACCACCAGTGATGGTCAGTTCAGGTACACCTAAGCTCTCGATTATGTGTGGCTGTCTAGGAGGAATACTCAAAGCACAACTGTCAGCTACAACCAGTGATGACCCATAAACAGACTGCAGGTGCTAAATGGCTAAGGCAGGGAAATGCCAACTTTCTAAAAGTCATTAAAGCAACAGTGGTTCCTTACAAGCGTGGGGATATAGTCAATTAATATAGACAAAATCGTATCTATATTGAAGTGACACACCCAGCCGGGCAGAGGTCAAATATTTACTTTTCAAACAATGTCAGGCAGCTTATACATACAATATACAAGGCTGGGCACAAGCCTGTACGCAGCTTAACACACAATGAATAGAAAGGGAGAAAAAACGTCAACGCAAGAAACAAACAAAGTGCTTTTTAGGCAAGGGATTCGCGCTCTGTTATTTTGTTCTTTGCACAATTTTAAGATATAGAGCATAACATTACTTGCACCTTTACAATTATTAGGAGGGCAATAAAGTTTTTCATTTGTATAAGGTGCATATATATGTCGACTGTGTCTCGATCCATTTAACAAATCATACGAATCATCATCAGGACATTTGATAAATGCCGAAATGTTAGAAGCCTCAGTTTCCGTTTGCAAGCCGGTGGGAAACTATGCATCAAGGGTGGCTGCGAATGCAGCAGGAAGGTTCGGTTGGAATAGTTGAGCCGAATCAAAGATCCGGGAGAGAGCGTCAGGATGCCAGTGGTAAGGCGCGATCGCTCTGGATACGCGTAGGGTACAATGACCAGAAGTTCGGCGTGTGCTCAGCTCAGTTGCAATAATTGATGGATCAATCTCAGGCCAAACAACCTCACTAACTGCATCTTTCTTTCCTCGATAAAATTAAAAAGAAGGTGATCCCTACCTAATTCCAAGTGCGAATCATGGGACACTTCCTCTTTACAACTATGAATCAGGTTTCATTGTGCAGTATAGTGACCACAAGCATTCAGGTGGTCGACAGTGCTCTCCGCATCTCCAGCAACAGTGATACATGCCAGTACATCCTCTTCAATCTCTCTTCTGCAATCTGCAAAGATAATTATCAGGATTTAATCCCACAACCCTGCAATTGTTAACTTTGTACCTGAACAACAAACACCAGCTAATACAGAAGAATAACTCCAGATCAGAGCGCATTTCTTCAATGGTCTCTTGTACACCTGTAAGATCCATTCTACTACTGGTCATATTCAGCATCTTTCTAGAACCTTGGAATATGTGTCATACTCTTTGCCAAGGGGCATTTTATGATGGCTGATGACGTTCATCTATGCTTGAAGAACTCAATGTACAATGATATCAACCATCAGACAGACTGCCTTTAAGGCATTCATCTTTGGGTGTCAAAGTCCTGCTTGCATCTAAATACAGAGTTCACCCTCAAAAGTGAAACCAGCAGAACACTCCACAGTGAAGTGCAATAAAACCAACAGATTATCCATGGAGGCAATTAACAAAATAATTGTGCATATGAATGGCACCAAGGCAGCAACATGTCATCCCTCTCTACCACCTTAAAGCATATCCAATTGGATGTCCTTCATCACTCTCACTACTGACAACCTCTCAAGCCGCTTTTGTACTCTCAAGGCCATGACCTATGTAGACAGCATCAACCCCTCTTCATTAGAGAAGCTCTCAAACTGTCATTGAACATTGTCACCATCACCTCAACCATGGATTTTCCTCAATACGATCAGGACTTGAAATAAGAACACCAGCATGAACCATCAATAACGTGGCCAATTACTAATAATTAGTAGACAGATTAATGACACCTACATAAGTGACTTAAGTCCAATTTCCTCCTCAAAGGTGTTCAGTCTTGATTCAGGTCTCACTGTGGAATTGAGAGAGCAATCATCCGGGTATTTGATATCATCATCTGCATCACTTCAGCAACAGAATCACCTTTCTTCTTAATCTCCTCAACCCCTCATAAGCATTTGTATGGCAACTGCAAAAAATGGGTTATTAGTTGAGAGGGGTGAGAGCCCCACTCAAATAGAAAACACAATACTTGTCAGGATGAGCCACAAAAGTCACTAAATAAGACTGTGCTTAACTCTCTAGTAGATATGCACAATAGCAGCCAGGTTTAATTCAGGAGCAATTTGTAAAGTTTTCATGCAGCTTTCAAATATAGAGTACATTTTAATAAATACAATGATACCAAAACAACCAAAGTCCAATCAGTAAAACTGGAGTCATTCATTTTCAAGTTTCAGGTAAAAATAGCACCAAGAAGCACAAAGTGCCAATCACACTTATATGGTCATGCTGGCCCTGGGTGCATCTAGTACCATATACTAGGGACTTATTGGTAAATTAAATGTGACTGTTAGGTGTACACCAATTTTAACAGTTAGGAAGGAAGAGCAGTGGTTAGCAGGATTAAAGTGTGCAGACTCCCAATGTCAACAACAACAGCTTCTATTAAAAATAGTATAGTGAAACGAAAAATAGGGGGAATACCACACAAAGGATGATCATTTCCAACAGCCACACTTCAAGCCTTGCTCAACAGCATTGTACCACATACAGGCTTAAAAAACTGAACACTACACTGATTTACCTCTAACCAAACTGAAAAACATTGGTTCACCCAAATGATTGCCTGAAAATAGGAGCACATCTTAATTATCTTCAGCATATATCTAGGTACATACTATAACCAATCATCTCCACCCCTCAAAAGTTCTAGCTTGCACCAAGACTCTCAGCTTCTATCCTGACATGGGCCTCAGCTTGAAAACGAACACTACCATGAATGAAAAATTGTTAGAGCTTTCACTTCTTAACAGATAGAATGCACACTTTATCTGAAAAGATATTTCAATTTTAGGCAAGGTAATTTGAAATTACTTAGGCACTCCCTACTTCACTAAAGATGGCATCAAAATTTGGTTTGTGCTAACAACAGCTCACCAAATCTGTTGTTCCTGACTGTTAGATTTGGGGGTCGCTAGTTGTCACAGGTAGGTACTTGTGACAATTAGGGACCCTTGCCTCTAGTCAGGGTAAGGGGGTACACTCCTAAAATAACCCCTGCTCACCCCCTTGGTAGCTTGGCACGAGCAGACACGGCTTATCTCAGAGGCAGTGTGTAAAGGATTTGTGAACACACAGTAACCAAGTGACAACACTACAGATGGACACCACACAAGTACTATACCAAAAATAAGTATATTTTATATAGACTTGACACAAGACCACAAAAGACAAAAATCCACCATACTGTACTTAAAATGGTAGAATTAGCTTAGTTCTCTTTAGATCAAATGCGACACTATGAGTCAATGTACCTTAAGATGCGACACGCAGGGCAATGAAAGTGTTGCAAGAAAGGTGATGCGGTAGTCCCTTATACACAAGGACGGTGATGCGCTGAAGATCTGATGCAAAGAAATAAAGATGCGCTTTCTCCTTGATGCGACATGCTTCCCGGTGATGCGGCGGTGTCTGCTGCGACGTCGATCCTCTTCTCCTGGCGATGCAAGTTGCTTCCACAAGGATGCGAGCCGTGACAGGCCCTGCAACACTCTTCCCGGTGATGCGGCGGCGTCTGCTGCGATGTCGATCCTCTTCTCCGGCGATGAGCCCTGACAGGCCCTGCGACATGCTTCTAGGAGATGCGGCGGCGTCTGATGTGACGTCGATCCTATTCTCCTGCGACAAGCTTCCCGGTGATGTGGCTGCGTTTGCTGCGACGTCAATCCTTTTCTCCGGCGATGCGAGGCGTTTCGTGTATTAAAGCGGCAGCGGCAGTTCGGCGACCCGCTTCCTGTTCTTGAGTCGCGCTTCCAGCTCCTTGCAACACGCAAGTCCTCAAAAAGTCCAGCACAACTGCAGGCACTTCAAGACAACTCTGGGGAGCTGGTGGGTGAAGTCTGTTGTCCCTGAGACTTCAGCAGGAGGCAAACTCTGTTCCAAGCCCTTGGAGATCCTTACAAGTTGATGAAAAGTACACAAAGTTCCTCTCTCCTTTCTTTGGCAGTCAGGCAACCACTGCAGGCCAATCCCCCAACCAGCACTTCAGCTTAGGGATAGTCTCTCCTCAGTCTCTCTTGTTCCACTCCTCAGCAAAGGTTTCTTCTTCTTGTCCAAAAGTGATCTAATTTCCTGGGATCACGGTCCCAATACTTATACTCCAAAATCATTTGTCCTCTGAGGGCAGAGGGGCCTTTGCCTAGTCCAAACCAGTTCTGGTCAGTCCTGGAGCACTCTGTTGACATGACTCCTTCTCTCCTTTCACAGTGCAGGGCAGAGACATCAGACACACCACAGGAGGTGGGGCCCGCATTGTGGAGGGAAGGCACAGCCCTATTCAGGTCCAAGGTGCAACTCCTCCCACCCATCTAGATGAAGAACTCACTCTCTATTCACCACTGGGATGACTCACCCTGTCGATTTTGGAAAAGGGGGTGGTGATGGACAGAGTTTCTGAATGATGCAGAATACTCTTACCAAGTCAAGAGATCATGGTTTTAATCCATCACCTGTTTTTTAGCTCATTGCACCATCCCAGCTCAGAACCTGGCTATATGCAAATTAGTCTGTTCCTGTCCCAGTGCATGATGGGAACAGGGCAAACCAAACTGCCAAGCCAATTCTTATACTGGGAAGGAGACAAGCTTCCGGGGACCGGTTTCTGGCATCACAGCCTTCGTCGGCCCGGCTTGCTTGAATCCTGATGTTGCAATGAGCAAGGGACTCACGTCTGAGTATACCCTCCCACACATAGTGTGGATAAAATCGATTTTGGAAAAGGGGGTGGTGATGGACAGAGTTTCTGAATGATGCAGAATACTCTTACCAAGTCAAGAGATCATGGTTTTAATCCATAACCTGTTTTTTAGCTCATTGCACCATCCCAGCTCAGAACCTGGCTATATGCAAATTAGTCTGTTCCTGTCGCAGTGCATGATGGGAACAGGGCAAACCAAACTGCCAAGCCAATTCTTATACTGGGAAGGAGACAAGCTTCCGGGGACCGGTTTCTGGCATCACAGCCTTCGTCGGCCCGGCTTGCTTGAATCCTGATGGTGCAATGAGCAAGGGACTCACGTCTGAGTATACCCTCCCACACATAGTGTGGATAAAATCGATTTTGGAAAAGGGAGTAGTGATGGACAGAGTTTCTGAATGATGCAGAATACTCTTACCAAGTCAAGAGATCATGGTTTTAATCCATCACCTGTTTTTTAGCTCATTGCACCATCCCAGCTCTGAACCTGGCTATATGCAAATTAGTCTGTTCCTGTCCCAGTGCATGATGGGAACAGGGCAAACCAAACTGCCAAGCCAATTCTTATACTGGGAAGGAGACAAGCTTCCGGGGACCGGTTTCTGGCATCACAGCCTTCGTCGGCCCGGCTTGCTTGAATCCTGATGTTGCAATGAGCAAGGGACTCACGTCTGAGTATACCCTCTCACACATAGTGTGGATAAAATCGATTTTGGAAAAGGGGGTGGTGATGGACAGAGTTTCTGAATGATGCAGAATACTCTTACCAAGTCAAGAGATCATGGTTTTAATCCTTCACCTGTTTTTTAGCTCATTGCACCATCCCATCTCAGAACCTGGCTATATGCAAATTAGTCTGTTCCTGTCCCAGTGCATGATGGGAACAGGGCAAACCAAACTGCCAAGCCAATTCTTATACTGGGAAGGAGACAAGCTTCCGGGGACCGGTTTCTGGCATCACAGCCTTCGTCGGCCCGGCTTGCTTGAATCCTGATGTTGCAATGAGCAAGGGACTCACGTCTGAGTATACCCTCCCACACATAGTGTGGATAAAATCGATTTTGGAAAAAGGGGTGGTGATGGACAGAGTTTCTGAATGATGCAGAATACTCTTACCAAGTCAAGAGATCATGGTTTTAATCCATCACCTGTTTTTTAGCTCATTGCACCATCCCAGCTCAGAACCTGGCTATATGCAAATTAGTCTGTTCCTGTCCCAGTGCATGATGGGAACAGGGCAAACCAAACTGCCAAGCCAATTCTTATACTGGGAAGGAGACAAGCTTCTGGGGACCGGTTTCTGGCATCACAGCCTTTGTCGGCCCGGCTTGCTTGAATCCTGATGGTGCAATGAGCAAGGGACTCACGTCTGAGTATACCCTCCCACACATAGTGTGGATAAAATTGATTTTGGAAAAGGGGGTGGTGATGGACAGAGTTTCTGAATGAAGCAGAATACTCTTACCAAGTCAAGAGATCATGGTTTTAATCCATCACCTGTTTTTTAGCTCATTGCACCATCCCAGCTCAGAACCTGGCTATATGCAAATTAGTCTGTTCCTGTCCCAGTGCATGATGGGAACAGGGCAAACCAAACTGCCAAGCCAATTCTTATACTGGGAAGGAGACAAGCTTCCGGGAACCGGTTTCTGGCATCACAGCCTTCGTCGGCCCGGCTTGCTTGAATCCTGATGTTGCAATGAGCAAGGGACTCACGTCTGAGTATACCCTCCCACACATAGTGTGGATAAAATCGATTTTGGAAAAAGGGGGTGGTGACGGACAGAGCTTCTGAATGATGCAGAATACTCTTACCAAGTCAAGAGATCATGGTTTTAATCCATAACCTGTTTTTTAGCTCATTGCACCATCCCAGCTCAGAACCTGGCTATATGCAAATTAGTCTGTTCCTGTCGCAGTGCATGATGGGAACAGGGCAAACCAAACTGCCAAGCCAATTCTTATACTGGGAAGGAGACAAGCTTCCGGGGACCGGTTTCTGGCATCACAGCCTTCGTCGGCCCGGCTTGCTTGAATCCTGATGGTGCAATGAGCAAGGGACTCACGTCTGAGTATACCCTCCCACACATAGTGTGGATAAAATCGATTTTGGAAAAGGGAGTAGTGATGGACAGAGTTTCTGAATGATGCAGAATACTCTTACCAAGTCAAGAGATCATGGTTTTAATCCATCACCTGTTTTTTAGCTCATTGCACCATCCCAGCTCTGAACCTGGCTATATGCAAATTAGTCTGTTCCTGTCCCAGTGCATGATGGGAACAGGGCAAACCAAACTGCCAAGCCAATTCTTATACTGGGAAGGAGACAAGCTTCCGGGGACCGGTTTCTGGCATCACAGCCTTCGTCGGCCCGGCTTGCTTGAATCCTGATGTTGCAATGAGCAAGGGACTCACGTCTGAGTATACCCTCTCACACATAGTGTGGATAAAATCGATTTTGGAAAAGGGGGTGGTGATGGACAGAGTTTCTGAATGATGCAGAATACTCTTACCAAGTCAAGAGATCATGGTTTTAATCCTTCACCTGTTTTTTAGCTCATTGCACCATCCCATCTCAGAACCTGGCTATATGCAAATTAGTCTGTTCCTGTCCCAGTGCATGATGGGAACAGGGCAAACCAAACTGCCAAGCCAATTCTTATACTGGGAAGGAGACAAGCTTCCGGGGACCGGTTTCTGGCATCACAGCCTTCGTCGGCCCGGCTTGCTTGAATCCTGATGTTGCAATGAGCAAGGGACTCACGTCTGAGTATACCCTCCCACATATAGTGTGGATAAAATCGATTTTGGAAAAAGGGGTGGTGATGGACAGAGTTTCTGAATGATGCAGAATACTCTTACCAAGTCAAGAGATCATGGTTTTAATCCATCACCTGTTTTTTAGCTCATTGCACCATCCCAGCTCAGAACCTGGCTATATGCAAATTAGTCTGTTCCTGTCCCAGTGCATGATGGGAACAGGGCAAACGAAACTGCCAAGCCAATTCTTATACTGGGAAGGAGACAAGCTTCCGGGGACCGGTTTCTGGCATCACAGCCTTCGTCGGCCCGGCTTGCTTGAATCCTGATGGTGCAATGAGCAAGGGACTCACGTCTGAGTATACCCTCCCACACATAGTGTGGATAAAATCGATTTTGGAAAAGGGGGTGGTGATGGACAGAGTTTCTGAATGATGCAGAATACTCTTACCAAGTCAAGAGATCATGGTTTTAATCCATCACCTGTTTTTTAGCTCATTGCACCATCCCAGCTCAGAACCTGGCTATATACAAATTAGTCTGTTCCTGTCCCAGTGCATGATGGGAACAGGGCAAACCAAACTGCCAAGCCAATTCTTATACTGGGAAGGAGACAAGCTTCTGGGGACCGGTTTCTGGCATCACAGCCTTTGTCGGCCCGGCTTGCTTGAATCCTGATGGTGCAATGAGCAAGGGACTCACGTCTGAGTATACCCTCCCACACATAGTGTGGATAAAATTGATTTTGGAAAAGGGGGTGGTGATGGACAGAGTTTCTGAATGATGCAGAATACTCTTACCAAGTCAAGAGATCATGGTTTTAATCCATCACCTGTTTTTTAGCTCATTGCACCATCCCAGCTCAGAACCTGGCTATATGCAAATTAGTCTGTTCCTGTCCCAGTGCATGATGGGAACAGGGCAAACCAAACTGCCAAGCCAATTCTTATACTGGGAAGGAGACAAGCTTCCGGGAACCGGTTTCTGGCATCACAGCCTTCGTCGGCCCGGCTTGCTTGAATCCTGATGTTGCAATGAGCAAGGGACTCACGTCTGAGTATACCCTCCCACACATAGTGTGGATAAAATCGATTTTGGAAAAGGGGGTGGTGATGGACAGAGTTTCTGAATGATGCAGAATACTCTTACCAAGTCAAGAGATCATGGTTTTAATCCATCACCTGTTTTTTAGCACATTGCACCATCCCAGCTCAGAACCTGGCTATATGCAAAGTAGTCTGTTCCTGTCCCAGTGCATGATGGGAACAGGGCAAACCAAACTGCCAAGCCAATTCTTATACTGGGAAGGAGACAAGCTTCCGGGGACCAGTTTCTGGCATCACAGCCTTTGTCGGCCCGGCTTGCTTGAATCCTGATGGTGCAATGAGCAAGGGACTCACGTCTGAGTATACCCTCCCACACATAGTGTGGATAAAATCGATTTTGGAAAAGGGGTTGGCGATGGACAGAGTTTCTGAATGATGCAGAATACTCTTACCAAGTCAAGAGATCATGGTTTTAATCCATCACCTGTTTTTGAGCTCATTGCACCATCCCAGCTCAGAACCTGGCTATATGCAAATTAGTCTGTTCCTGTCCCAGTGCATGATGGGAACAGGGCAAACCAAACTGCCAAGCCAATTCTTATACTGGGAAGGAGACAAGCTTCCGGGGACCGGTTTCTGGCATCACAGCCTTCGTCGGCCCGGCTTGCTTGAATCCTGATGTTGCAATGAGCAAGGGACTCACGTCTGAGTATACCCTCCCACACATAGTGTGGATAAAATCGATTTTGGAAAAGGGGGTGGTGATAGACAGAGTTTCTGAATGATGCAGAATACTCTTACCAAGTCAAGAGATCATGGTTTTAATCCTTCACCTGTTTTTTAGCTCATTGCACCATCCCAGCTCAGAACCTGGCTATATGCAAATTAGTCTGTTCCTGTCCCAGTGCATGATGGGTCCCAGCTCATTGCACCATCCCAGCTCAGAACCTGGCTATATGCAAAATAGGTGATGGATTAAAACCATGATCTCTTGACTTGGTAAGAGTATTCTGCATCATTCAGAAGCTCTGTCCATCACCACCCCCTTTTTCCAAAATCGATTTTATCCACACTATGTGTGGGAGGGTATACTCAGACGTGAGTCCCTTGCTCATTGCACCATCAGGATTCAAGCAAGCCGGGTCGACGAAGGCTGTGATGCCAGAAACCGGTCCCCGGAAGCTTGTCTCCTTCCCAGTATAAGAATTGGCTTGGTAGTTTGGTTTGCCCTGTTCCTATCATGCACTGGGACAGGAACAGACTAATTTGCATATAGTCAGGTTCTGAGCTGGGATGGTGCAGTGAGCTAAAAAATAGGTGATGGATTAAAACCATGATCTCTTGACTTGGTAAGAGTATTCTGCATCATTCAGAAGCTCTGTCCATCACCACCCCCTTTTTCCAAAAATGACTCACCCTTGATTACACGGAGCATTTCCACGGAGCTTTCTTACCTGATCTGAATAGGACGACAGCGGCTCCCATTCTTCACCGCCTCACCGCCCACAGCTCGCCGCACCCGCTTCGCGGGTGCCGCGTCGCGCAGAGGGATCCAGGACACTGTGAGGAGGGCTTGGTCACTGTTGTTTGGCCGAGGGTGAGAGGCGCTAGCGGGGCTGCGAGCGTGCAGGGACTCCAGGAGCCAGGAGTCCCTGCGAGACCGTTTACCACCTTCCGGTCCGCTCTCCCTGCTGGCCCCGCCCCTCCCCTTCTGAGGATTATTAAATCTCCCGCCACTGCCTTTCCTGTGGGTTCCCCTTGATTACACGGAGCATTTCCACGGAGCTTTCTTACCTGATCTGAATAGGACGACAGCGGCTCCCATTCTTCACCGCCTCACCGCCCACAGCTCGCCGCACCCGCTTCGCGGGTGCCGCGTCGCGCAGAGGGATCCAGGACACTGTGAGGAGGGCTTGGTCACTGTTGTTTGGCCGAGGGTGAGAGGCGCTAGCGGGGCTGCGAGCGTGCAGGGACTCCAGGAGCCAGGAGTCCCTGCGAGACCGTTTACCACCTTCCGGTCCGCTCTCCCTGCTGGCCCCGCCCCTCCCCTTCTGAGGATTATTAAATCTCCCGCCACTGCCTTTCCTGTGGGTTCCCCTTGATTACACGGAGCATTTCCACGGAGCTTTCTTACCTGATCTGAATAGGACGACAGCGGCTCCCATTCTTCACCGCCTCACCGCCCACAGCTCGCCGCACCCGCTTCGCGGGTGCCGCGTCGCGCAGAGGGATCCAGGACACTGTGAGGAGGGCTTGGTCACTGTTGTTTGGCCGAGGGTGAGAGGCGCTAGCGGGGCTGCGAGCGTGCAGGGACTCCAGGAGCCAGGAGTCCCTGCGAGACCGTTTACCACCTTCCGGTCCGCTCTCCCTGCTGGCCCCGCCCCTCCCCTTCTGAGGATTATTAAATCTCCCGCCACTGCCTTTCCTGTGGGTTCCCCTTGATTACACGGAGCATTTCCACGGAGCTTTCTTACCTGATCTGAATAGGACGACAGCGGCTCCCATTCTTCACCGCCTCACCGCCCACAGCTCGCCACACCCGCTTCGCGGGTGCCGCGTCGCGCAGAGGGATCCAGGACACTGTGAGGAGGGCTTGGTCACTGTTGTTTGGCCGAGGGTGAGAGGCGCTAGCGGGGCTGCGAGCGTGCAGGGACTCCAGGAGCCAGGAGTCCCTGCGAGACCGTTTACCACCTTCCGGTCCGCTCTCCCTGCTGGCCCCGCCCCTCCCCTCCACGCTCTCTATTTCCTCTTCCTGTCTTCCCGCAGCGCGGGACGCAGCCCGGGCGAAGACAGGGCAAAGACTGGGCCGTTTGAGGCCGTTCGAGGACTAAAGAGGACTGGGCTGGGCCATGCCCCTTGGTTGGTCGGTGCATTATACAGTCTTATTGGTGAAAAATATTTTTACTTATTTATTATTATTTATTTATTTCTTAAATCTGTATAATGTGCTCGCGGGGTAGTAGGAGTAAAACCCTTATGGCTGTAAGTAAATCGAACTCTAATCGGACACTGGATGATTTCCTAGTCAAAACCAATTTGGCTATTGACGAGGAAATCAGTAAAATGCAGCACAGGGTCTCTTTAGATCTTGAAGCTGCACGAAGACTATCCGAGCACTTAGCCACTACTAGAAAGTCTTCCATGGGGAATATTGCCTCTGCCCGTACACCCGAGCATACAGTAGGTCCGCAGCCACTACTGACAGTGGCTGTCATTCATCCAGCACCTTTTGTTTCTTCCCCAACATCCCCTTTGATCCATTCACCTACTCCACTGGTAATAACTAAGGATCCTGTGCCATTAACTTCCATGTTAGGTACCATGCTTCCCCCTAAAACTAATTCACTTATGAATACAGCTAGGGCCAGGAAAGCGGCAATACGTAAAAAGAAATGTATTGCCAGGGCTATCCATGCTCGAAAAAAGGCGAAAACCGCTAGATCAAAATTTTTCGATAGCAGAAGGGCATTAGGATCCCTTGGGATAACGGATGGTAGTTTAAAAATTAATCCGGGCACTCTGGGAGTGGAAACTGTTTCGGATTTAAATAGCTCCGCGGATGATAGCATCCCGGTTGTCTCCCCAGAGATAATTAGAACTGATCCTCCGATGGTTCAAGTGGGTGGATCACCAAATGATAGACGGGGTGATGAAGAATTTCTTAATTTAGTTTGGGGTACTTTAAAACAGCTACTTACTCCCTTGGAATTAAGGCTGTCTCGTATAGAGAATAATCTGTTGGAAATGGATAAGACCATAGTTACCTTGGCCAGCCTGAGTCTAAAGGAAATGGAAGCTAAACGTGCCAGTGAGACTGATTTAGCCCCCAAAATAAAAGAACTAGTATCCGTACCATTACCCATACAATTACCTCAAAATATTCCTATGCCCTCACCGTTAGTAAAACCTATACCGAAGCCACGCACTACTGTTGCAAACCAGACTGCATCAACTCCAATCGTTGTTGCACCAAAATTATGTCCCTTGCCCAATCCACCCCATAGGCAGAATTCTAATTCTGGTGCTGCCCCACAGCATAGGAAAATGCAAAATCCTCTGAATAATTTCCAGCGGCCGATCAGTCGCCCTAATTTTCGTGGTGGCTTCATTGATCTTCAATCAATCAATCAATCAGGTCATCTTCCACCAGAAGCAGGGCCCTATGTGACTATACTTGCTGGAGTTCCAGAGCTGGATCAGAATTCCCAGGAGAATCCTCAATCATTGAAAAATAAAGTCACTCACTGGCTCAATTCCAACACACAGCTCCCTGTTCATCATAGAACCAGCATTTTAATGGTCCGTAGAGTGCCATGGATAGGCCCCACACCTAAGTCCTTGGTTGGCGACTGTATTATTGTTTCTTTTGCTGATCCTTACACAGCACAGAATATATGTGTGCGGCCATCGTATGAAGTTAACCCTACAATAGTTTTGAGACCCCTTACCTTCTTTTATCCTCCAAGAACTCACTATGCGAAAGAAGGTTCCTGGACTATTGTCCAGAATGCTGGACGGAAACCAAATAGGTTCAATGGACATAGCCAGCAAAATTGGTGGCAAGGGGCCCCGATGACCAACATGTTTGGTCCTTTGCAGGAGGTGGCAGGATGGTTCCCAAATAATATCCCGTTAAGAAATCGTTTTGAACCACTTATGGGTATGGATGAGCAAGATTGACCACCACATTATTCTCCTGGTAATGCCCTCATAACAGAAGATGCCAGCCAGAGGCGGAAGGGTGAAAGTTGCAACAACAACCCATGGGTGAAAGTTCCCATCGGTGACGGTTGTGCTTCTAAACCCCAAGTTCCTGTGGCCGGTATCAATACAGAAAGTGTGTCAAGTGCAATTATTGAAAGGCATGTTCCGGAAGTATCACTTAAGCCAGTCACAAAGACCCAAAGTGAACAAAGGATCTGCCTAATTTCATGGAATATTGCTGGGCTTGCTCAAAGACTGGAGGACGAGGCATGGTTAGATTTTGTGGGTGTTTGTGATATTTTGTGTCTCCAGGAAACATGGAGTCGTTGTACACAGGATATTGATGGCTTCCAAGCCCTTAATACCCCTGCTGTAGCCTCGCAGGCTGGTAGGGCAAAAGGTGGTCTAATGACAGCAACCTCATTAAAACTGTGTAAACTCGTAATTACCAAGATAGTTGACACTGCATGGTTTCAAGTGCTTATGCTGGTTAACTTGTTTCCCGAACCGTTGTTATTGATTAATTGGTACTATAACATCTTTGATATTAACGAGACAACTGTAATGTTGAAGTTGGAGGAGGCAATGACCAGGGCACGTCATGAGCATCCCCTACTTTTTGTCATCTGGGTGGGGGATTTTAACTGCTCTTTGTGTGCCCATGGGGACTCGAAGGTGTGTGGATTGAGAGATTCCCACGACCTTCCTTTGACACATTTCAAACATACACCCCAGGGGGACGCTTTAAATAATATCATCATCTTGAATGACTTAGCTATAGTGGAACCCTGGGTTAGTCCAGACTTGGCCCCGATACCGACATTTCAGGGAAGTAGAGGCACGATGAGTTTTATTGATTTTGTAATTATTTCCAATGGGTATTTTCATTATGTTGATAAATTGGAAGTAGTTGCCAATGCTGCCAGTGACCACAATCCCTTAATCCTATCCCTTTTTTGTCCTGTTAAACTTAAACATTCTATTTGGGATCAACCCATAAAATGTAACAGGAATCAAGGCATTACTCTTAAATGGGGTAAAATAGATGCAACAGGTCTTGAGGCAGAGATCATAACTGAACATAGTTCAGAATATGATGTATGCCTAATACCGACATCTAATCCCGAAAAGGTTATAGAGAATTTTGAAATATTGTGTGGGCATGTAGCCAAACGCCTTACAAAACCAACTGGGAAAAACAAAAGGTCAGGGCCCAGATGGTTTGATGCTGCTTGTTCGGCCACACATAGATCCCTGAAAGTGGCACTAAATCAAAAACCTAGGGATATAGAATTGGTTAGGGCATCTAGAAAGGCCTATAAAGAAGCAATAGGAACAAGGAAGCTGGACCTAAAAAATCTGGCTTGGGAAGATCTAGAAAAAGCCTCTGATTTGAAGGACGGAAGGCTATTTTGGGAAGTAATTAATCGCCCTCTTTTTATAAGTAATGGTAAGGATAATATTGTGATGCAGATTCCTTGTGAAACATGGGAATCACATTTTGGGGCTATTTTTAACCCACACGGATCTCCACTTAATGAATTGTTACTGGGAGACCCTAGGGAATTAGTGGTTTCGCAATCAACTTTGTCCCTGAGCCTATCACTCACCTTGCAGGAAGTAGAAGATGCCCTGTTGAAAGGTATGTCATTAAAAGCTCCCGGCCCTGATCTAGTGCCATTGGATTTTTTCAAGCACAATGTCAAGATTTGGGCCCCTCTTTTATTAAATGTATTTAGAGCAGTTGTTATTAGTCGTATTCCATCGTCATGGAAGGAGGCAGTAGTGGTGCCAATTTTTAAGAAGGGCAATAGATCTGACCCCCGATGCTATCGCCCAATCTCACTAATTGATGCATCATGTAAGATACTGGGTAGGGTTATTTTGGCCAGATTGGAAACATGGGCAGATTCGGTGGGCCTTATTGTAAACTCGCAATATGGGTTCAGGAAAGGCAAAGGTACTGTCGAACAGTGCCTAAACCTGGCACTGATTATAGGGAAATACATGAAGGCAATGAATTCCTCCATTCATCTTGCCTTCATGGATCTCTCAAGTGCATTCGACACCGTTTGCCGAAATAAGCTGTGGAAGATGATGGAGGATATGGGTTTCGAGGAACCTTTGGTTCTTCTGCTCCGTAGACTCCATGAAGCAACCACTGTAGCCATAAGGTTCGGGCCAGGGGGAGAGAAAACAAAGTCTATTCCCTCGACTGAGGGCGTCCGTCAAGGATGTATTTTAGCCCCCTTCCTGTTCTTAGTTTACACAAATGGGCTGGAAAAATACCTGTTGGACCACTGCCATGATTTTCCAAGGGTTAATGGCAGGAGTGTACCGATGCTCTCTTATGCCGACGATACGGTATTAATGACTCTCACAGGAAATAGTTTGCAGCATTGTCTTGATGCCTTTTACACTTTCATGTTGGACCTAGACCTGAAGGTAAATTTCACCAAATCCTTTGTAATGGTCTGTGGCCCAAAGGGGACCAAAACCAGAAAGTTTGTAGTTAACAACTGCACCATTGAAAAAGTGGAAAACTTCAACTATCTGGGAAATCTTTTTAACAACAAATTAAGTTGGGCCCCGGTAATTAAGACTCGAGTCCAGAGTGCTAGCCGCTCTATTGAAGGACTGTTTCGTTTCTGTGGGAAGTTAGGCCAAAAACCCGTCAAGCATTTAAAAACCCTGTATAAAGCAAAATGCTTGTCAGTAGTTACTTATGGGGCAGGGGTCTGGGGAACTGAAAGCCCTGATGCAATACAAATTATGGAGAACAAGTTTTTAAAACGTGTATTGGCTATTCCACTAAGCTCCTCAAATAGATTTGCCCATGATGAGGTAGGTTTGAGTTATGTGAGTGACACAATCCGTCTTTCTCCCCTTCTATTATGGGGTAAAATATGGCTGTCAGAGGATTTACAATTGTCTAGAGACATCCTTCGGGACTGTCTAAAACTGACACACATGAACAAGATCCCATGGTTGTCTTATGTAAATGAAACACTTCATAAAATAGGCCTGGGTAATATCTTTGATAGTCCTGAAAACATCCAGGGGGATATCAAATCTGTTATTAAAAAAAAGTTATTTGAAATCCTCACTTGTGCACCCTTTGGCTAGCCCTCAAGAATTTAAGGTTACTTTAGATTGTCAGTTTTATTTAACCTTTATAAATCATGTGCAATGGCGATTCTATTTGACAAGGTTTAGGTTACACATTTTACATTTTCTTTTTGCGTTTCCTAGACAGGGGAGCTGGTGTGAGAGACTGCCCCCCTGTCCCTGTAACAACCAAGATAGCCAAAGCACGTTGCATGTTGTTCTTTTCTGTTCCTTATATAAGGATCCGAGAACGAGGTTTATTAAGCCGATCCTTAAGGAAAAACAACTCTGCCATTATAAAGAGGGCTATAACCATTTGTTAGCTTTGTCTACACCTGACGTTTGTTGTGCAATGTTAAATTTTATACGTGTGTCACTTATGATCAGAAAACGGTATACCTAATTTTTGGCTCCCAGTATCAGTTTTGTTGTTCATGTATACTGTTGCTTTATATTTTTTCATGATTATTTGAACCTGATCGCATAAGCAATGGGCCATAACTATCCCTACTAATCAATGTATGTTATTAATTTATTGTACAAATTTAAAAACTGCTCTAAATGAATTTTAAAGTATGTTCTGAAATGTATTTTTTGACTTTTATGATTCTTATGTGAATCGAATAAAGTTTATGAATTGAATTGAATTGATTGAATTGACTCACCCTGTCTCCTGGAATCCCACAGTCCCTGTCACTCAAACTCCAGACATGGGATACACAACCTAGCAGAGGCAGGCTTGGATAGTTAGACAAGAAAATACCTACTTTCTAAAAGTGGTATTTTCAAACACAGAATGTTAAAATCAACTTCACTAAAAGATGCATTTTATCATTCTGAGTTCAGGCATACTAAACTCGAATTTCTACCTAGTTCCCTGAGTCAGTTAGGATTATAAAATGTAATAATCTAAATGCCCTTTCTGGCCTATGGGGAATAGGTAGCCTTGCAATAGTGAAAAACGAAAATGGCTGTCATTCACTATTAGGATATGCCACACACATCAGGGCTTGTCCTATCTTATACTTACAATCCACCCTGCCCTTGGGCCTACCATAGGGGTGTCTGACATGAAGAAAAGGGAAGGTTTAGGGACTAACAAGTGGGTGCACATGCCCAGTCAACATGGCAGTACCCGACTGTACACAGGCTCTGCAATGGCAGACCTGAGACACACTTTTACAGGCTGCTTCTGTGGGTGGCACAACCAGTGCTGCAAGCCCACTAGCAGCATTTGGTGTACAAGCCCTGGGCACATTCAGTGTACTGTACTAGGGTCTGACCAGTTAACCAAATCAGCCAATCATGGAATCACTACTCTATACATCAATTTACAATAGGGAGCACTTGCACTGTGGCACTGGACAGCAGTGGCACAGTGCCCAAAGCATCTAACACTAGCAAAAACACATGAGGCAACAGCAAAAAATGGAAGAGAGATCCATGCCAAGGTGCCAGGTCTAACACTGACTGAAACCTGGCCCAACTCCCTCTTTAGCCCCCATCCTCACCATGGCAATCTTCCTTGAGTACAAGGTCTCAAGACAGGACAGGACAAACTGTCCTGGAGGTGAATCATCACCTTCTTCAAAGTATACATCCAATGCTCCACAACCTTGGAAAGCAGCACTAGCAACATAGAAAACTTGATCTTGACCTTCAAACTCCTCATCACTACTAACTACACCCTGAGATGCACCCTCGCTACCCCCTCCCTCCGGACCCTGTGGCAAATTTTGCAGCACCATAGTGGACTTTATCCCCCACTTTATCTTCGGCTCCAGCACCTTAATGCTCTTTGGCGACCTCCACTACCACCTGGAAGGCCTCACCGATCCCAACTCAACCAACCTTCTTGAGGACCTGTCAAATCACTGACTCATCAAGCAAGTGTAAGGCCCTACAGATGCCATTGAACACCTACTGGACCCAATCTTTACCACCTTCAGCAACATCACGGTAGACATAACCACACCAATCACCTGTTCGGACAGCAATCTCATCCACTTCAGCATACCAATTTCACACCATCCTGGTCCTTTTGAATGACTACACCACTGGACTCGACACAACAACAGCCCCCAATTTATCTGCAACTTCAGCACCAGGATTATCACCTCCCCAGAATCCCAGGCTACTCTCAAAGTCAATAAAGCCACAAGAACTAGACCACAAACAAGCTAATACACAGAAAAGGTCAGACTCACCAAACACCACTGCAAGCAACTTGAACGCAGATTAAGACAAAGTCAGGATAAGACCGACAAGAGAACCTACAAATCCACCCTCAGACACTACCATCAGAAAATCAGAGCCTCCAAATGCTCTGCGATCATCAGCAGCATCTAAAGTAGCATCAACATCGCCAAGGACATATTTGCCACTGTGAAGGAAGCTCATCTGAACTCAGCTTTCACTATACTTCAGCGACAGGATAACCAGCATCTATGACATCTTCTTTTTCAACACATCTTCATCAGAGAACTGGGCCTCATCAGCGTAGCCCTCAAACTGATCCTGGATGACTCATTCATTACACTCACATACATGAAAGCCTGCAAACACACCACAGTACTCCCCCAACTCAAGAAACCCTCAGCAGACCCAATACCATACTCAGTAAAAGTAATGGAAAAGATGATAATCAAATGTCTACCCACTCCATCCTTATCCAACGACTGCACAAAACTGGCATCCAATGACCCGCACAATGCTAGATTTCCTTCTTACTGACAGACTGCACGTCAGTCAGCCATGCACCCTTCACCTCGGATGATGCCTTAAGCTCAACACAGAAAAGATTGAAGTAGTAATATTTAGCAAAGATACCTCACTCTGGGAATCCTCCTGGTGACCTGCTGAACTAGGACCCACACCCCTCCCAGCAGCTCACGCAAAAAACATCAGAATACTAACTCACCATAACTGGCCAAATCAACGTATTCTCAGTTTGCTGCTTTCACACACTCCGGATGCTCAAGGAGCTCTTCAAGTGGATACTGACCAACACTCACAGAACTAACAGCGAAACTCTCATCCCCCAGCAAGATGGACTACAGCAATACACTCTGTGCCAGAATCAACAATCAACTGACCAGAAGGCTCCAAGCCATCCAGCACTCAGTGATCAGGCTCACCCTCCCTTTCTGTGCTCACATCACCCTGCATCTCAAAGAGCTCCACTGGCTTCCAATCCATAAACAAGGGCTTTTCAAACTCCTCACACACACAAAGTTGTTTGACAACGTTGGCCATACATACATCAACAACTGCATTAACTTCCACAAACCGACCAGACACCTCTGCTCAGCGAAACTGCTACTTGCACATACCCCACCCCCACATACTGAGAATCAGATCCAACGGTCGTGCCTTCTCCTACGTCACTCCTAAAGTCTAGAATGACTCTCCCCTGCACATCAGAGCTACCTCATGAGTTATTGAATCGTAGACCTGGCTGTTAGCCTAGCTCTGGCTGTGGTTTGGCCCATACAGTTCCTGCTTTCAGTGCCAGGATGCCCTCCCAGGTAAGTGAGTTGTGCATCATACAGATACACATAACATCACGTGTAAGGCAATGCCGCGATTTCTGTGTCAGTATTTATGCAAAAACAAGGGGATCCAGGCAAATGAGGAATACAGTGAGGCCGAGGTGTAGAATATAATCACTTAATGCCAGACACAGTCTGCTTGGGTGGAAGGTGTGGGGAAACATTCTCTGCCAGCTAAGTTGGCAGAACTATGGATGTGCCTTCTGTGGCATAAAGACATAGACACCTCACTGATTGGTAATAATACATCAAACCAGAAAAGGGTGAAACACCTCTGGGGCAGTTTACTCAGAGGCAGTTCGAAGAAAGATGATTCGCAACTTTGATTGGTTGTGTTATTCCAGCTGTCACTAGTGTTTCACTCACCTATTGGTGTCCTTTGGACTTGTTTTCTTTTTTTTCCCCTTGCCCTGGGTCCAATTTTCCTTGTCTCTTCGTACCTTTTTGCCACGTCCCGTGACGGATATCCTGGTAATACTTAGGGCTTGTCAGCTGCTTATTTTGTGGAGTATCGGGTGAAAAAACCTTTCTCTGCATCGTTAGAATCATAACAACGTTTTGTTTCACAACTGGTATTCATTGTTTTGTTTAGAGTGCTAATAAAAGCACAGATGGGAAATAACTATTCACTGCTAGCCATCCCTCTGAATCTGTTACTAAGATGCCCTCACACCTGGGGTTCAGAGAGTGGATGACAGGTACGGCCTGTGCGGGTAAGAGCGGTGAGCCTGGTATGAGGGGGATTTGGCAGACGAGCAGACCACGCGGAAAAATGAAATAAAGAAATAATGTTCCCTTGTCGTCTGTCGAAATGACCCCTCCCCCCCCACCCAGCCCCACCGCCCCACTGCTCTTACCTATATAGGGCTGCTGCTGGATGTCCTCCCTAAATCCCTGAAGAGGGACATTGGGAGTCCTATGCACGAGGCCTGAAGAGCCGAGCAGAGAACAGTGTGTGTTTCTCTTGTCCGCTTTTATCCCCATTTGCCTCTGGGGAAATTGCAAATTACCAGTTGTGCATTTTCTAGCTTGCATAGATTCCAGGGAGAGGAAGGTTAGTGGACTTGCATCCGAACGTCTGCCTCAATCTCAACTGCTCTGAGAATCCTGACATTAATGCACCTTTGAGAAATCTTAGAAGTTCAAATTATGCACAAAAAAGGATTTAAAATACATTTGAACCTGAAGCAATCTGCAATTTGATCACCCTACGTGTCCCCGTGCTTGAGAGCTTCAAAGATATGCCGCATGCCAAAACAATGTCATCAGAGTTTTTCTTGATCACACTGATCTTTATCTGACTTTAGAGAATATAAAGAAATGGAGAGAGAGAAAATAACACACTCGGGCCCCAGGGCTGCCGACACCAACCCCATCACCTGTAACATATATATGGGGCAAAATCAATTAAATCGAATCGTTTTAAGAATTATTTTATAGTTTTTTCAAGATGTATGCAATCTACCGCACACATTCGTAAAAAGCCACTTGCAGCAATTTTAAAACTCTCCTGCAAATGTTGATAAATAATCAGTTTAGTTATGATGTGTAAGGAAATGCTTGAGAATCAGCACAAATGGGTACTTTGTACTCGACCGAAAATGTTTGCATGCAACAATGTCCTCCAAAGTAGCTGTCAGGGCAAAGGTGTCTCAAAATATCCACATTCAGTAGAAATGAAAGGATAAATAGAGATAGAAAAGTGCGCAACGTTCCATCCCTGGTTCGAGACTGTCATAGAATGCCCTGTAGCGACTAAGGGCTAGATGTAGGTGGGCAAATACCGTTCGGTAACGGCCGAAAATCTGTAAATTTCCCGTTACCGACCGGTATTTAGCCCTTTGCGATGTAGGAGGCTGGATTTAAGGATTCGGTATTTACCGATTCCTTAATTTAAAGAATCAGTAAATTACCGAATCCTTAAATCCTATGTAGGGAGCACTCAAGTGACTGCATTTTTGGTTTAAGGATTTGTTATTTACCACCAACTATAAGTTGGTGGTAAATAACGAATACCTTTAAAAAAGCAATTTTGTGCTTTTGTAAAAGTATCATGTGGCAGACATACATGCCCTCAGGGCATGTATGTGTGCCACATGTGCACACACGTTCGATTCAGGGGTACAACAGGGTGTCAATGTGACACCCTGCCACCCTCGAATATGCTCCCTCTATTACCGATTCGGTATTTACCAAATCGGTAATAGTGAATGGCTTCCCATTCATTCCTATAGCCCTTAAGGCCCATAGGAATGAATGGGAAGGTATACCTTATTACCAATTCGGTAAATACCGAATCGGTAATAACGAATATTACCGAATTAGTAAAATTTACCGATTTTTTACCTACATTCTATTTACCGATTCTTAAATACCGAATCAGTAAAATTCGGTATTTAGGAATCGGTAAATAGAAATTACATACATGTACAGGCCCGGACTGGCCGTTGCGGGCACCGGGCAATCCCCCGGTGCGCCGCAATGGTGGGGGCCGGTTTTGTTACAGGGCCGTTTTTGCAGCATAGCTGCAAAATCGGCCCTGCAACAAAATCGGCCGAAAACCGCCCCCCGAAAAGAGCTCAGCGGCACCCCAACCCCCGTGGTGGGGACGGGGGGGGGGGTCGGCCGAGCACTTTGCCAGGGCCGGTTTTGGTTCCCAATCGGGCCCTGTACATGTAGCCCTAAGTGGTATTCAATTACATTCTCAGCAGCCCATGTAGGCTTCTATTGGTTCAATTGGTGTCCCCAGGACAGTGCCAACACTTTAAACTTACATACTCAAGTGGCATCTTTCTTCTAGTCTCATTTGAGAGGCCGGCATGTAAAGAAATAAGGGAATCTTATTTTGCTTCATCTGTGTTCCCTCGGACTGTTGCTAACTCTCCTGACATGCACATTGCGCTTTCTGTGTATCGAGGGATGGTGTCAGAGTCTGACGCTCACCTCTGGCATTTCTCACAAGCACTACAGTGATCAGTCTAAAGAATTACAAAATATTTAGATAAAAAGCCGCAACTGAATAAACTCCAGCTTTTAGGCAGATCAGAGGGAAGATTAGACTGTGTGAGAGATCAGTGTGCTATTCACAGAATTCATTTGAAATATCCACGCAAATCTGAGATTTACTGGCTCAGTTCATGGTCAGAATTACACAATACTTCCCGAAGACTAGACTATGCTGTGTGATCCGGAGCCAAGCTAGAGAAAAGTTTTATTTGTACATATTGAACACTATGATTCCAAAAATACTAAGCAATGCAGAAGGGTCATGTTAACAAATGCATCCTGTAAATGAAAAACAAGTGCAGCTGTGGTTTAGAGCTATTCAGTTATTATATTACTTATTTTATTTAGAGCATACATAAAGTGCGATCTGGCCTCACAGGACGATGCTAAACATAGAAGTTGGTAAGTAACCAACATGAGGATAGAGAGACTTGTACGTACATTTAACACTCAGGACAAATATGCTTAGAAATATAGAAGAATAGAGCAACACATTGGGGTTGCAAAAGGAAAGGAAAGAAAAAAGTTTAGTATGGTATTAGTGCTTAATTTGTAAAACAATAAGTGATGGGGATCAAAGTTTTGCTCAGAAACCCACAGCCAGCGCTATGAATCTTGTGGGTGATGAATACCAAGGCAGCATAGTTTGGATTCCTCCTTATGCCTCTCTCATCCACCACCAGACACTCCTGCACCTATATCTCGCACTTGGAGGTTCTTTTGATTCCTGCTGTCTCCCTTTGTCACTGTTTTATCACCGTTTTCTTGCTCCAACTTTCAACCTTGTGGTTTTTTTTTCCTCTCTTGCTCAAGGTGAAAGTCTGATGAGGAAAATAAGTGCAGGTCCTTGTTAGACCTGGCATATTTTAGTGTGATTTCCCCTGTCTTTCTGCCTCTGACCTCCGGTTTTTGATGTGGCTGAACTTCGTTTTTGATGGTGTTAGCACTCTAGGCACTTTACCACTGCTGACCAGTGCCAAAGTGCAAGTGTTGTATGTCTAAAATGCAATGATATTTCAATTATTTATGATTGTCCTATTTGATTCACTAGTAAGTCCCTAGTACAGTGCCCTGGATTTGCCCAGGGCCAGTAAATCAAATGCTAATAGCGGACCTGCAGTGCTGATTGTGCCACTCACATAAGTAGCCCTTCAAATGTGTGCACAGTTTTTAACTGCCCTGTCGATCTAAGGGAAATTTTTAAAGACCTGCGCGGACAAAATCCCCACTAGAATACGCCAAAAAATAAAATAATCCGGGGGTCTAACACACTCTACAAAGAAGAGGTCACAAGCACAGTCAGTACAAGCAAGTAATCCTGTGTTAACATGGAGGGAGTCCTATTTAAGAGGACAGAATCCCATCACCAACCGAGGTGGCATGCTTCATCATCTGGGATCTCCTCTTGGTTGCAAAACCTAGTGCATCCAAGGGCTGTAACTCCCTCCCTCAATCCATCATTTCATTACTTTTTCTCTTTTTGTAAATCATCGTGGAGACAGCAATGTTGTCTTTAAATACTTTATTTTCCATTTTCACGTGTCTCCTGCTGCCAATCCAGGCTTTATACAGCGACATGTTTAAACAACACATGCTTGCAGAAATGAACACTTGTCATAACCCGATGCATTTCGAGCCGTGCGGCTCTTCTTCAGGGGTTCTCTAAAACAAAAAGAAATGCGACTGAAATGGCTACATAATAAATTGCATGTTGCTAGCACATAATAAATCACTGGCCCGTGTGCTCCCACCTTCAATAGCACTTCAAATCCCAACCCTCTTCATAAGTGCCATCGAAATTAATCAAAATAAATAACCTCCCCAATATCCTACCAACACTTCCAGTAAATATAAAGCTGTCCTACTTGTGGAAAAAATATGTGTGCATACTCGTATCACCAATACCTAACGACCTAACCATGTACCAAAATAACCAATGCCCCTTTACCAATATCACCTATTCCCCAAAACCCTTCATACCACATCTCTTTCTAACCCTCCTTTGCAGTGTCCCATTCCAAAAGTATCGCTATCTACCCCTTACCTCTTAAATGCCCAAACTGGCAAACTTCATCCTTGACCTCCTCACTTGTGATGCAACTAACGAATACTCCCTTGCTCTGCTACTACATCAATCATAAAAAGAGTGTGCTCTCCCACGTGTGTCTAATCATTCTAATTGCTCCGTGAATTGGTGCCGACCCCGTGATTTCTAACTCCCATGACAGTGCTCTCAATTCAAAGACTTAATAAATTAAACTCAAGTTCCCACAATGCACTCCTCTAACAAGCTGCTACGTCACTCATAAGCCACCCATGCTGCCTCCCCCAACTACCCTGCGTGAACCCATCAGTGCTGCTTCATCAACAGAAACCCAAAGAATCCATCCCACATCATTGTTCCACAAAAGTTATGTGATTACATGCTCCGGTCCAAAAGTGAGTAAAAATAACACATGCTAATCCAAAACGTCATTAACATTAATTGAAGTCCAGCCGAGTGCCTAGATGAAATGTTCTTAACAACAAATTCCATTTCGAGTATGCCGATCTTTCGCTCTCTCCACGATGATACTTTTTCTGTTTTACTCTTAAACCAATTCTTGTACTCAATGGGGTGCAACTCCCTTGGGACGGTAAATCGCGTAAGCAAACAATATGAAGATATGAAGACGCACTCCTTCCCTTACTCTATAGCGTTAAGTCAACCTTTTTTTTATTTAAATTGCGTGCAAACAGTAGCTGTGAACCGTCCCAATCACAGCGAAAAAATCCAAACACAGGGTGCAACATGTGTGCACCCAACTGTTGCACTGCGTTGTGAGGGATTATACCTCTCATGAAAAACTCGCCCCTTAAACCAATCATACCCAATGTTTTCTTCTTCTTTTTGTATTTATGTATTTTCATTTCATCTTTTCATCACTTTTTCTCTTTTTGTAAATAATCATGGAGACAGCAATGTTGTCTTTAAATACTTTATTTTCCATTTTCACGTGTCTCCTGCTGCCAATCCAGGCTTTATACAGTGACATGTTTAAACAACACATGCTTGCAGAAATGAACGTTTGTCATAACGCAATGCATTTCATTTCAGGGGTTCTCTAAAACAAAAAGAAACGTGACTGAAATGGCTTCATAATAAATTGCATGTTGCTAGCACATAGTAATTCACAGCTACTGTTTGCACGCAATTTAAATGAAAAAAGGTTGACTTTACGCTATACAGTAAGGGAAGGAGTGCATCTTCATATCTTCATGTTGTTTACTTTTAGACAGATGGCATTTTCTTGCTTAACCATTCTGTGCTTCTTCCTGTCCCCAGAATACACACCTGGGTTGGATTACAGTTGGGCTTTACAACTTTTGTTACTCTAGACAGTCACACACAAAAGGAGCTTAGGTGTGCCCTGCATATCGTGGTGGCTCATCACCAGGCTGATGGGTCTTCCTGAGCTAGAGTGGTGGGAGGAGTTAACACTTGCACCTGAATAGGGCTGTGCCTATCCCCTCACAAAGCAGTCTTCAACAGAGAGAGTACAGAGTACCGCACAGCTGAAGTCTGTGGCACATGACTCCAGCGTCACTCCGGTGGCCCTGTGGTGTGACATTGACACTGCGAACTCAACACTGCATGCCTTGACTCTTGACTCTTCATCCATCCGCACCACCAGTGGAGCCAACGCATCATCACCAACAACACATCACCTCCCGTGTGCCTTGCAACGTCCCGGGTGTTCAACGACTCCGCACCACTTCCAAAACCTGACACCTCATTTGCTTCAGTGACACCTCACCTCCTTTGTGCAATGCGCTGTCCCAAGAACCGACGTGCCAGCGACCTGCACCAACAGTATGGAACCAATGCCACATTGGCCTCAGCGATGCCTCACCTCCTCTGTGTCTCACAGCTTCTTTGTTGGTCGTCGTTTTCCACGCTATTGTATCGGGGGTCTGTACGACTCCATGGCCAGCCCACACTCCATCGCGGTTGGCCTCCAACTTTGAGAATCGACTTCATAAACCACATCAATATTGCCCCAGTTGAAACTATCGGGTTTCTAAATGCTATAACTGCATGTAATCTTTGAAACTTCATATCTTGACCAGTGTATGTTGGAATTTTTGTGATTTCGGTCTTGTTTTAATCAGATAAATATTGGCTATTTTTCTAAACTAGTGTGGAGTACTTTTGTTGTGGTTTCACTGGGTTACTGTGTGTGTGTGTGTGTGTACAAACACTTTACACATTGCCTCTGAGATACGCCTTACTGCTCTTGCCAAGCTACTAAGGGGGTGAGCATGGGTTATTCTGAGGGTGTAACTTACCGTTATTAGAGTGACAGTGATTGGGCAGCATACAAACTAATGCCAACTACAATCAGTGTCTCAAATTAAGCACGGGATGGTAAGCATGATGAGAAGAGGTGGGACTTGGACAATTTCATAGATTGCACAGCTGCAAGGATCATGTCTTTGGTGCAGAGAATGGTCTTCCAGACCATTGGTTCATATGCAGAAACAGCATATGCTCCTAGCAATATGTGCTCTACTATGAGGCCATCTTCATTGAATGCAGTGGCAAGGCAGCTAGTCTGCCTCAAGTGGAATATATTACAGAACACACAACAAACTTTGAAGGGGATTCGAGCGTGCTGAGGCACCAATACTGGGCCTGATTCACAAAGGTACATTTACACTTTTGTGTAGGATTAAGTTGGCTTTGGCATTAACAAACAGGGAGTCAATAGTAAGTTTACAACTGTGGAGACTTTGTCGGCAAGGCGGAGAACTCAGCACATAAAACGATAGGATATTCTTGTATGGAGTTCTCCGCCCTGACAGCAGTGTCACCGCAGTCGTAAACTTACAATTGACCCCATGTTTGTGAATACCAGAGCAAACATAAACTTACACAAAAGTGTAGGTTTGCCATTGTGAATCAGGTAAAAAGTTATTTTTTTACTTTCAAATATTTTATTGAGTTTTTAAGAGAACAAAGAGATGCAGAAAATATCACCAACACATTAAATGTATGAATGAACATAATACATTTGTGCTATTTTATATATGAAATATAATTATCACTTCCTTCATATAACCTCAACTAAAATACACTTAAAAGTGATGACACATATATAGGGCTATCAGATAAAATTGCATACTTATGCACAATCATATAATAAAATATATCACATAATGTTGAATTAACTTTAGCAACATATGTATAAAGAGTCTCTCATATCAGGAAACAAGCTGAACAAGGCTTAGAATTATTAGTGAAGGTGGCATTTATCCCACGCCTCATAAACAAAATCCACTCTCAACCTGAATAACTGGAGAAAGACCGTGCATTTTTCAGATTAACTGTAAACTATTTGTTTTTTCAAGAAATCAAAAAGTCAAATAATGTCATACCTGTATATGATAATGAATATAAAAAAGCATTGGATTTACGTACATAATAATTTGAAAGTCAAAGTGTAAAGGCCTAATTCATAAACTGCACTCTGTAGTAAGTTTTGTAGTTCCACATTTGTACTACACATGTACTGCAAAGTGCTATTCACAAACTGCACATTTATAGTAACTTACATTTGTGTACAGGTTTACTACTTTCCTGTATTCACAACTGTACTTTTGAGGTAATTTATACTTTTCTAGTATGTGCCAACCTTCATTATGTTTCTAGGGAAAATTGCAGTTCTAGTATCATGTGTAGCGCTGAATCTACTGCAAAAGTGTAAGTTACTACAAAAGTGCAGTATGTGAATACTAAAAAATAGTAAGCTTACTCAAAAGTGTAAACTTACTCAAAAGCGTAACTTACCTGTGGGAACCATTGTGCTTTAAAGAACCATTCTCATTATTGCAAACAATGACAAAAGCAAATTTATCAAGCAATTTTGCAATACATAATTTAGAAGGAATCCAACATGTATAATTTCATTTGACACGGAAAATGCAGTTATTTTTAAGTATTACAGATGCTCTTGAACATTTACTGGTTGGTGATTAAACAATATACTGCATGAGAATTTCTGCTGCGTAGAGTCAGGGAAGAATCTGGAAGACCAGTAAGTAGTACATTACCCACATAATTATTAGACAGGACAAGGGCCTGGATTTTGGATTGGAAGTTCGTAGAAGCTAGGAAGCAATTGATTTTGGGCAACACTCTAAATTGCATATATGCTCTTTGTGCCCTTACTTGATATGGTCCTTTAAGGGATTGTTAGATTTGGGGGTCTCTGGCTGGCACAGGTAGGTACTTGTGTCAAATAGGGACCCTCTCCTCTAGTCAGGGAAAGGGGATTACACACCTAAAATAACCCCTGCAAATCCTCTAGGTTGCGTGGTGCGAGTAGTCAAGGCTTATTTCAGAGACATTGTAAGTTAAGCAGTTGTGACCACATACAGTTACCCAGTGACAACACAACAAATAGACATCACACAGGTTTTATATAAAAAATTAGTAGACTTTATAGAGAGTTACCACAAGACCATAAACGACAAAAATACACACTATGATTACTTTAAGATGGTAGATTAAGCTTAGTTCAGTTCAGTTCTTAGATGCGACACTGCGTCAATGTACCTTAAGTTGCGTTGTGCTTTCACGACAAGCAATGTCGCAGCGATGGGAACTCGGCACACAGTTCAGATACAAAGAAATAAAGACGTGAAGGTCTTCCAGATGCGGCACGCTTCTCTGGGATGCGAGAAGTTCTCGGTCTGATGCGTGGACTACAGCGGTGACATCCAAGAAGCGACGGCAGCAGCTCCAGTGGCGACGCTCTTCTCCGGGATGCAAGGTGCTCTTGATCGATGTGGTGCAGTGCGACAGTTCCAGCGGCGACACCCTCCTTCTCCAGAGTTGCTACGGCAGGCACAGCGACGGTGACACGCTCAGACCTCGTTGCGAGATTCTTATCCTGATGCTGTGCAGTGCGACAGCTCCATCGGCGACACCCTCCCTTCTTCGGAGTTGCGACAGCAGCAGCAGCGACGGGGACACGCTTCCTCTTCATTGCGGCATGCTTCTCTCCGATGCGGTAGAGTGCAACACTTCAAGCGGCGACACCCTCCTTTCTCCGGAGTTGCTATGGCAGGCACAGCGATGGCGACACGCTTCTTCTCATTGAGTCCCGCTTACAGCTCCATGCGACACGCAATTCCTCAGAAGGCCCAAAACCGCAGCAGACACTTCCAAAAGAACTATGGGGAGCTGGGGGGTGAAGTCTGTTGTCCCTGATACTTCAGCAGGAGGCAAGCTCTTTTCCAAGCCCTTGGAGATCCTTCACAAGTTGAAAGCAAAGTACACAAAGTTCCTTTCTCCTTCCTTTGGCAGTAAGACAACCACTGCAGGCAAATCCCCCAAGCAGCACTTCCGCTTGGGAATAGTCTCTCCTCAGTTTCTTCAGGTTCCTCTCCTCAGTAAAGGTTTCTTCTTGTAGTCCAAAAGTGATCTAATTTCTTGGGAGCAGGGTCCCAATATATATACCCCAAAATCCTTTGTTCTCTGAGGGGAGAGGGGCCTGTGCCTAGTCCAAACTAGTTCCTGAGCACTTTGTTTACCAGACCTCTCCTTTCCTTTCACAGTGCAGGACAGAGACATCAGACGCCCCACAGGAGGTGGAGCCAGCTTTGTTGAATGCAAGTACAGTCCTGGGGCCCTTTGTTGACAGGACTCCTTCTCTTCTTTCAGTGTGCAGGGCAGAGACATCAGCCGCTGCCCAGGGGGTGGAGCCAGCATTGTGGAAGGCAGGCACAGCCCTATTCAGAGTTCAGGTGCACTCCTCCCTCCCATCTAGATGCAGATCTCTCTATTCACCACTGGGTGACTCAGCCTGTTTCCTGGAATTCCCCAGCCCTGTCATTCACAGAAACCAGACATATGAATACACAAACTAGCAGAGGCAGGTTTGATTGGTTAGACAAGCAAATACCTACTTTCTAAAAGTGGCATTTGCAAAGACAGAATATTAAAATAAACTTTACTAAAAGATGTATTTTATTATTCTGAGTTCAGGCATACTAAACTCGAATTTCTACCATGTTCTCTGAGCCTGTTAGGATTATAAAATGTAACAATTCTAACAGCCCATTCTGGCCTATGGAGAACAGGTAGCCTTGCAATAGTGAAAAACGAAAATGGCTGTAATTCACTATTAGGACATGCCACACACATCAGGGCTTGTCCTACCTTATACTTACAATGCACCCTGCCCTTGGGCCTACCATAGAGGGGACTGATATGAAGAAAAGGGAAGGTTTAGGGACTGGCACGTGGGTGCACTTGCCCAGTCAGCATGACAGTACCAGACTGCACGCAGGCTCTGCAATGGCAGACCTTAGACACATTTTACAAGGATGCTTCTGTGGGTGGCACAACCTGTGCTGCAAGCCCACTAGCTATATACAAAAGGGGTTTTGTCCTACGGGACCAGGCAGGACACTGTAATTTAGTAAACACACAAGCGCCTTGTCTCGAAATCAAAAAAAGGAAAGTTTTTTTTAAATACCTACTCCTATAGGAGTAGGTATTTAAAAAAAACTTTTCTTTTTTAAATTATCAGGTACCCAGTGTTGCCCTGAGGAAAAACCCGAACAATTGGACCGGGTTTGGAAACGCGTCGGCATTTCCTACGAGAATCAACTCTCTCAATTCACTAACAGCCTAGAAGCAAAAAGGGTGGCCAGTTTCATTGGACACATTTCTTAAAAATAGCCCGTTGTGAATATATAGTCCTAAAACATAAAAAAGAAATGACAAGACAGCACTAGAGCATAATGTTTTTCTGGTGTACCAAAGTATGATTTTTTTGCATTGATGAACTGATGAACTGTAATGTATTGATTGTTTCAAATTTGAATGTATTTATGATTTATTATGCACAATTACTTATTTTTGAAATTTGACGTTTGGAAGTGTAAAAACCTCATATGTAATGCAATGATGTATTTTATGCAAAAATAAGAAAAAATAAGTGAAATAATACACGAGCTACACAATTAACTTGAAGCTCTAAGTACGCTGAAAATAAATAGCAGCTCTGATTTCGAGACCAGGTGCTTGTGTGCAAGCCCACTAGCAGCATTTGGATGTACACGCCCTGGTCACTCCTGGTGCACTGTACTAGAGTCTGACAAGTTAACCAAAGAGTCAATCATGGAATCACCAATTAATACATTCATTTACAGTAGGGAGAGCATATGCACTTTAGCACTGATCAACAGTGGTAAAGTGCCCAGAGTCATAAAATAGCCAACAACAGGTCAGAAAAAATAGAGGAGGAAGGCAAAAAGTTCAGGGATGACCCTGAAAAAAGGGCCAAGTCCAACAGGGATCAACTAGAAAACCACTGGATTAGTGGAGGGTAAAAGGCAGGATGAGAAGCCATGTAGATTCATATTGTTGAGCCATTCTTGAATGCCGGACTCAGTGGTTCCACCATTAATGGAGGGCAAAATCAGATGTCATTAGAGGGAGAGAAAATGATGGCTCCTTTAATGCCATAGCTTTTCATTCCATATCTGATGCATTAGACAGGAATGGACTTATTGCATTAGTCAAATAAAAATTCTGTTTTTATAAAACTATAGACAGATTGTTTAACACACAATGGATCAGACAGAGTGATGGGATATAAATTCGATAAATACATGTTATTGGCCTAATATATACAATATAACCTTATAACCGCACTATAGCATTGCATTATTTTTATTGTATTATTGTAGTTAGAAACGATTCCCTCTGATACTACTTAAACCTATTGGTATGATCGGAGCCATCTTGTTTCGTTTCTATTTCTTCACGTACTGTTTCCCTGAAATCACGTGATCACGCTTTCTGCATGAAACCACGATGTTAGACTTAGCCGCCTGCTCCACTCGTTAGTTTGGAGCTCAGGGAAACTCAAGGTCACACCTGCCCCTCTTGTGGGATGTGCACATTCTAGCAGACCTCGTTCTTGCACTCCCCAAGCTACAGATAGAAAGGGAGGCACCTTACTGACCTGCCCCCGGAATAGCTTAGGCCTAGCTACTAGCAATCAATTGTGCCTTATATGGGTCTTCCTGCTGGCTCCTTGACAAGTTGTATCTTTCCTAGTAAGGTGGCATCGTGCTATGCGTGGAACGTATATATGCTTTGTACCACTTGTGTGTAGTCAGTCTCCTCTGCGCACCTCTGAGGGTCGTGTAGACTGAGGCTCCCCTGTCAGGGCTTGTATTTGCAGAATAAACGATTGAACCTTCTCTATTGCCGACTGATTTATTATTCATGAAAAAGGTATATGGGCTATTGGTGAGTATGGTCCACTAGCATAATATTTTGGTTCCTTCAGTTGGCGACTCTGCCGGGACTCCGCGGTAGGGTCGTCCCCTCCTGTAAACAGGAGTAAAAGGGACAGGGAGGAGTTCTGGCCGAGTGGGTGGACAGAAATGGAATCCTGATTTGAAACACCCGTTTGTGGTACAAAAACGAGCAATTCCACTCTCGAGCCCAGTATCCCTCCCAGCTGCTGAAGACCCTACGCCGGAGTCCTACGGGCTTAACCCGAGAGAAAAACAGACTGTGCCGGTCTGTCTAGGAGTCGGCAGTGGAGAATTCGCAATCGACCTGAGTGCTCCAGGTGAGTGAATTTTGATTTTATTGGATGAGAAACACTTGGAAGAAGTATCTCTTTGGTAGCGGTTAACTGCTTTTGTTGGTGGCCGGGGAATCCGGACCACAAGGGAATCTGGGGGTCTGGCGTTGCGGCGAAGTGGCTGCGCTGATAGATACCTCACGGAGTTATTTGGTGAAAACTTGAGATAACACCTGGTGCCTTAGCGGTGTACGGAGTTACTCGCTCGGCCGAATCCTCTTCGGGAAAGCCCTGGAAACAACTGGGTAAGCTAGGGTTCTGGAGCTACGTGCCCAGACGCCCGGCCCAACCAGAACAGGACCATGGGATGGCCTATAAGAGGGTTCGTGGTAGAAACAAAGAATTCTTTGCAAAACCATTTCTCTACCAACAAAGGAAAAATAATCTAACTGCAGGCAGTTAGCTTAAGCATGTTTTAAGATGAGAGCACTTGTTTTGCAAGAGTATACTGGTTCCCAGTAGCTGATCAGTACTAAGAAGGTGCCGCTGTATGAGGACAGTAAAGGTCCAGAGTTAAGGCCGAAGGAAGCTAGATGTAATGTACAAACAGATTATATATGTGCAGGTTGCGCATAATGCAATATCCCAAACTTGTGACACCGCCAGTCAGGGGAATCACCACACACAAGAAGGGTTTAAGGCACTTGCAAGCACATGCATCATTGTTGGCTTTTGCGATTTCTTAATTGTAATTATTAAGGAATCGCAATTATGAAATCGCAAAAGCCTATGCATGAAGAAATCACTGAAAAATTTGCGATTTCTAAACATTCTTTAATTGCGACTCACAAATTGCGAGTCGCAATTAAGGAATACCTCCTCATTCATTCCTATGGGAATGAATGGGAAGACATTCTCAATTTGCGATTAGCAATTAGCAAATCGCAAATTGAGAATGCGATTTCAAGTGTGCAGGGGTGTCCAAAGGACACCCTGTTGCACCCCTGAAATTAATCTGTGCACATATGTTGTGCACATACATGCCCTAAGGGCATGTGTGTGCACAACATGATACTTTGAAAAATGTGCATTTTTCAAAGTTTTCGCAAAATATCATGAGGTTCAACCTCATGGTAATTTGCTCCCCCTAATTGCGAAATCGCTATTTTTAAAACTTTCATGCATTGCATTGCATTTAAGGAATCGCAAAATGCGATTCCTTAAATGTAATCGCAATTTGAGAACTCGCAAATATTTGCGAATTCTCAAATTGCGAGGGCCTTCACCCTTTGATGCATCCCAAAAGCTGATTTTGCGATCGCAAACGGCCGATTTTTGCGATTCGCACCGTTTGCCATTGCAAAAAAGCTTTGATGCATGCGCCTGTAAGGGTGGTTGGAAAGGAGCAGAGGGGCCATATATGATGTTCCTCAATTGTTTTCCTTATTACATTCCACACTTGGTTGGCAGCAGTGCCTCTTTCTCTGCCCCTATAGGGTTGTCAGCTACAAATGGACAGCTAAGCAGCAGGCCCTTGACAATGTAGACCATTGCAGTATTAGCGGGTAGGCAGGGCTCCCTTTCTATCAAATTTGGTAACAATGGAAAAAGACTGAGGGCAAGAATTCTTGCAAACATTGTATACACTCAATGAACCAAAGAAATGGGTCTATAATTTTTAACTCATGTAGGATCCTTACTTTCTTTGGAAATTAGACAAATCAAAGCTCTCGAAAGGTGCACCGGCTGATATATTATTGATAAACAAAAGAAATAATGGCATGATTTTGGGCAACAAGTGGTACAAAAAATCTAGATAGAATTCAATTGAAAAATCATCAGGAGATTTCCCCTTGATCAAATTCAAGAATTTCAATAGTCGATATTTCATTTTAGAACTGAGAAAAATCAATAGAGGGATCATATTCTCATTTGATAGGATCTAGATATTGTTCAATAGATTCAGGAGAATGGATTGATTCAGGAGCATACTCTTTAGAGTAATAATTTATAAATTCAACCAAGATTTCTGAATCTTTTTAATTAATTTTATCGCACTGTTTTTGACCTCAAAATATTTGGCTAAGAGTTTACACGCCTCGTTTTGAGCCCTACAATATTAAGCACTAGTCTTGAGTAAATAAGAGGCAGCATGTACCTTAGAAAGCTTATTAAATTAAAATGTAGCTTTCATTGTTTTGTCAAGACAAGATTTGGATTAAGTAGTATACTGGGAATGGTCTAATTTCTTAATATCATTCAGGATATCAGACACTTTATGATTATTTTATTTCTTTGTTTGGAAACATAAGAGATGATATAGTCTTTGTCTGCAACTTTAAATGAATTCCAACAAACTTGTGGGGATAGGTCAGGAATATCAATAAAGGGAAAAAACTCCTTTACAAAGGCTTTAAAACTGTGTGTAAACAGATTAGCTAATAAAAATAATTATTAAACCACCAACTCCTAGTACCATTATAAACAGTGAGAAGATCCAAGTCCACTGTGAATGGAGCAGGCTCAGATAATAATATTGAACAAATATCGAAATTCAAAGGGTGTTGAGACAAAGGTTTAGAAATAAATACATGTTCTATCCTGGATTAAGAAGAATGCACAACAGAAAAGAAGGTATGTCCCCTCATGTAAGGATTCCACCCACAAGGGAGTTTTATTATATAGCTGAGTCAAATTGTTTGTCTATATTAGAAGGGACACATGTAACCTTAGAGTGACAATCAATGAAAGTGTCAATAACAAGATTGTGATCCCTGCCAAAAATCAAACTATCATCTAAAATAGACATTAGTTTGTGGGAAATGTCTAGCCAGAAATGTATATGAGGTTGTGTAGGTGCATAAAGATTAAAACCAGAAAAAATAATGTTATCAATAAATAATTTTACAACAACCCATTTCCCCTCCATATCAGAAACTTAAGGGATCAAATTAGTATCAAGAGATATTTTATAAAGAATAACAACACAATTTCTATTGCCAGAACCTGAAGAAGAAAATGCATTCCCCACCCAAATATGAGCAAGTTTTTGCACTTCAGAATCTATAATATGAGCTTTTTGTAACAGTGCTACATCAGTTTTGAACTTTGATAAATGTGATAAGATGTGTTGTCTTTTAATAGGAAAACCCAACCTCCTAACAGTCCAAGAAAATATTCTTGACAACATTGAGAATAATTCTTAATATTTGCAATGTAATTTCATTCTAGAGCAAAGTAAGAAATAAATTGACCTAAATGCAAACAGTACAAAAAGATAAGTAGATGGAGATTGGAAACATAGAAAAAGGAGAGAGAAATAAAGATTTGAAAACATAATAGGCAAAACAGCAAAAAAAAATTACCTATTGACAAATAAAGTGAGGCATTGTGGAACAACAGGAAGAAGAAGACATGATCTGGGTCCAGGGAAATCCAGGTTGGAAGTCAGACCAACGACAAGGAAATAAGAATCATCAGGAAAATCAGGAACGCACCTAAGGGGAGACAAGAGCAATGACATTAACCACTGAACAATTTTCTATATCAACATGCAACAAGATGTAAGTAACATATGTATTAGAACTACATATTAATACAACTGCTGTACATTTTTAAAGGTTGACCTATAGCAGATAATCATTTCCCTTGATGCTGAGAAAGCATTTGCTTGAATGGGCTGGACTTTCATCTTTCATGCTCTTAAATGGTTTGGTTTTGGCCCTAATTTTATTAATTTGATATCTCTTATATGTTCTCCCCTATAAAGCCTCTAGTTTTGTTAATGGGTTAGTATCCTCCTGCTTTCCATTATATAAGGGAATTAGACAGGGGTGTCCTCTTTCCGTGTTGCTCCTTATTCTTGCAGTGGAACCTTTCTTAACAAAAATGTGTCAAAATTCCACTATTTATGGAATTCAATACACAGAGAAACAGGTAAATGTGGCTGTATGTGCCAATAATATTCTAATATTTCTATCTAATACGACCTCCTCTTTACCTATGTTTCTAACTGAAATGAAGAACTTTGCTACAGTTTCAGGATGCAAACTTAATAGAAATACGTGTGAAATCTTTTGTCTTAATAATAAATGATGTTCTTATCAAGAATTAGCATTTACCAACTTTGCCTGGACTCCTCATAAAGTTAAATACCTATGGCCTTTGTTTTCTAACAATATCAAAGAAACTGTTTCTGTGAATATAAACTCAGTAATTCCAATAGTAACATCTTTATTTCCAAGGAGCACCCATTGTTTTTATTTTGGTGGGGCAGATTGGATTTGATTAAGATGAAGCTCGTCCCTATTATTCTTTTTACTCTATCCCTCATCCCTTTACAGATACCTCCTCATATTTCAAGAAATTACACATTATCTTATCTAGGTTTTTATGGCATAATAAAAAGACTTGGGTGCCTCTTTCTAAATAAAAATGACCTAAAGAGATAGGCAGCGTAAACATCCCAAATTTTTACTATTATCATGACCTTTCTTTTGAAATTTTTATGGTTCACCCAAAGTCCTCTCT
This sequence comes from Lissotriton helveticus, assembly GCF_964261635.1. NCBI lineage: Eukaryota > Metazoa > Chordata > Amphibia > Caudata > Salamandridae > Lissotriton > Lissotriton helveticus. Next base: position 863,252,110 of record NC_136068.1, on the reverse strand, counting down.
CCATGTCTCTTCACATTCTTACAAATAGATGCAGAATATTAAATTCAATTTTTGATCATCATTTTACTGAGAGAGATGCATTTTTAGAATCTTCATTATGGTATGAATATTTGATCAAGATGCATTGCAGCGCAGCATTTGCAGCTGCTGCACTGCACTGCATAATAATTTAGTAAATCTGGGCCCGGTTGTCAGCATTTGCACCGGGCTGCTAAAAGTGTCAATAGCATGCTATGTTGTGTGCTGTGGTAGCTGGCAGGGGATAGGGGTTGCGGGGCAGGGGAGCGGGGGGACCAAATGTTTAAAAAAAAAATCCAATTACCTTTTGCTGCCAGCCAGCCGTCTCTCCTCTTAGATCCCTTCAGACACCTTCTCCTCTGCTTCCGTAGCGGAAGAAAGCAGGAAGCACACAGGCTCCCTCCCCTAAGCCAATCACAACATTGGTCTGAATGCTGCGGTTCAGGCTCAGACGGGGACTATGAAACTTTGCATGTTCCTCACCAGGCTGTGTAAAGCAAGCAAAGTGCGCAGGACTGTTAGGCCAGTCCAAGCTGGCCGGCCAAGCAGTCATGCGTACTTGAAGTGGGCAAAACACTCCTCCCCCATAGCGCAGCCTGCCCTAACCCAGCCGGTAGTAAAAAATAAAAATGATAATAACTAGATTATTATCATTTTATTTTTCTGCTGTACTGCTCTTAAAGCAATGGGGCGACGCTCCTCTGCCTTAGTTGAGGAGCCACCACTGACTGTATGAACTTTTTGTAAATCTGGCCCTACGTGTTGCTACTTTGGAGCACTTTACCCAATTTGAATTGGCCTAGTCAAATATTCAATGAGCAATACTAGATATCCCTGGTGAATAAACGAAACAGGGATATCCAAATTTGTACAGGATCGCACAGCTTATCAAGATAAATTATTTTAATCTTCTGGCTCCTAGGTGGACCACTTTTCAGCTGAAGTTCAGCTGTCTCTCAATTAATCAATCAATCAATCAATCATGCCATTTGTATAGCGCACTACTCACCCGGGAGGGTCTCAAGGTGCTTGGGGGGAGGGGTATGCTACTGCTCGAACAGCCAGGTCTTGAGTTGTTTCCTGAAGGCGAGATGGTCCTGGGTCAGCCGAAGGTGGATGGGGAGGGAGTTCCAAGTCTTGGCAGCCAGGTAAGAGAAGGCTCCTCCTCCTGCCGTGGCTCTTCGGATGCGTGGTACGGCTGTGAGGGCGAGGCTGGTGGACCGTAGCTGGCGGGTGGGCGTGTAGAAGGTCAGGCGGTCGTTGAGGTACTTGGGGCCCAGGTCGTGGAGAGACTTGTGTGCGTGGGTGAGGAGCCGGAACGTGATCCTCTTGTCGACGGGGAGCCAGTGCAGGTTCCTCAGGTGGCTGGAGATGTGTCTGCGTCGGGGGACATCCAGGATGAGTCGGGCGGAGGCATTCTGAATGCGCTGGAGTCTTTTCTGTAGCTTGGCTGTGGTTCCGGCGTAGAGGGCGTTTCCGTAGTCCAGTCGGCTGGTGACGAGTGCCTGGTGACAGTCTTCCTGGTCTCGGTCGGGATCCAGTGGAAGATCTTGCGAAGCATACGCAGGGTGTTGAAGCACGATGAGGAGACGGCGTTGACTTGTCTGGTCATCGAGAGGGAGGGGTCCAGGATGAAGCCCAGGTTGCGTGCGTGGTCGGTTGGCTTGGGTGCGGTGCCCAGGGCTGGGGGCCACCAGGAGTCATCCCAGGCGGACGGCGAAGATCCCAGAATGAGGACTTCCGTCTTGTCCGAGTTCAGTTTCAGGCGGCTGTCCTTCATCTACTCGGCGATGTCTTTCATCCCTTCGTGTAGGCAGGTTCTGGCGGTGTCGGGGTCTCTGGTGAGGGAGAAGATCAGCTGGGTGTCGTCGGCGTAAGAGATGATGTTGAGGTTGTGCTGGCGTGCGATGGCTGCGAGAGGTTTCATGTAGATGTTGAAGAGGGTGGGGCTGAGTGAAGATCCTTGCGGGAAGCCGCAGATGACTACGGTGGCCTCGGAGCGAAACGGGGGGAGGCGGACTCTTTGTGTTCTTCCGGCGAGGAACGAGATGATCCACTCCAGTGCCTTCTCTTGGATACCGATGTTGCTGAGGCGCTGGACTAGGGTGCGGTGGCAGACCGTGTCGGACGCAGCGGAGAGGTCCAGGAGGATGAGGGCCACTGTTTCCCCCTTGTCGAGCAGGGTCCGGATGTCGTCGGTGGCTGCGATGAGGGCGGTCTCGGTGCTGTGGTTGGCTCTGAAGCCGGACTGCGAGGGGTCGAGGGATCGGTTCGTCTCGAGGAAGGCGGTCAGCTGTCTGTTGACGATCTTCTCGATGACTTTAGCAGGAAAAGGGAGGAGCGAGATGGGGCGGAAGTTTTTGAGATCGGTGGGGTCCGCTGTAGGTTTCTTCAGGAGGGCGCTGATCTCGGCGTGCTTCCAGCTCTCCGGGAAGGTGGCGGTGTTGAAGGAGGCGTTGATGATGTTCCGGAGTTGGGGTGCGATGGTGGAGTCGGCCTTGTTGAAGACGTGGTGTGGGCAGGGGTCGGTCGGTGATCCGGAGTGGATGGTGTTCATCGTGCGGGCTGTGTCTTCGGTGGTCACCGTGGTCCAGGCGCGAAGGGTGGCGGTGGGGGGCGTTGGTTCGACGGTTGGGTGCGTGGGTGGGGCGCCGAAGCTGTTGTGGATGTCGGCGATCTTGCGGTGGAAGAACGAGGCGAGGGAGTCGCAGAGGTCTTGTGACGGAGTGATGTCGTTGGTGCCGGTCCTGGGGTTGGAGAACTCCTTGACGATAGTGAAGAGCTCTTTGCTGTCGTGGGCGTTGTTGTCCAGTCGTTCCTTCAGGGATTTCTTCTTGGTGGTGCGGATGAGCTGGTGGTGCTTGCGGGTAGCGTGTTTGAGGGCGGTCATGTTGTCGGTGGTCCGGTCGAGGAGCCAGGCTTTCTCGAGGGTGCAGCAGGTCTTCTTGGAGTCCTTGAGGTCGTCGGTGAACCAGGATGCCTTCTTGCTTCTGGGTCTACTGGGAGGGTTCTTTAGTGGCGCGAGGTCGTCGGCGCAGGCGGTCAGCCACTGTGTGAAGTTGCGGGCTGCTTCGTTGGGGTCCGTTGTGTTGGCGGGTGGGCTCTGGCTGAGGGAGGTGGTGAGCTAGTCTGCTGTGATCTTGCTCCAATTCCTGTGAGGTACCTGTTGCGGGTGGTGGTGGGTCGTGGATCTTTTGAAGCTGAAGTGGACGCAGCTGTGGTCGGTCCAGTGGAGTCCGGTGGCGTGGCTGAAGGTGATGTACTTGCTGGAAGAGAGGACGGGATCAAGCGTGTGGCCGGCGTAGTGGGTGGGGGTGTTGACCAGTTGCTTGAGTCCGAGGTTGGCGAGGTTTTCCAGCAGGGTGGTGGTGTTGCGGTCCTTGTTGTTCTCCAGGTGGAAGTTGAGGTCCCCGAGGAGGATGTAGTCAGTGGAGGGGAGGGCTTGCGGGCTGATGAAGTCTGTGATGTCTTCGCTGAATTGTGTGCGTGGTCCTGGGGGTCTGTAGACGAGGGTGCCTCTGAGGGTCGTCTTAGGGTCGGTGTGAATCTGGAAGTGGAGATGTTCGGCTGCGGTGAAGGAGTCGTTGGCGCCGGTCGTGATGCGGATGGTGTTCCTGTGGACGATGGCGATGCCACCTCCGGTCTGGTTGATGCGGTCCCTCCTGATGATCTTGTAACCGTCCGGGATGGCGATGGCGATGTCGGGTGCAGAGGAGGTGTTCATCCAGGTTTCCGTGAGGAAGGCGACGTCCGGTGATGTAGCGTCGAGGAGGTTCCAGAGTTCCACGGCGTGTCTGTGGACGGAGCGGGTGTTGATCAGGATGCACTTGAGGTGGTTGCTGCTGGTGTTTGTCTTGGCGGGTGCGGGGCAGGTTCGGAGGCAGGTGAACTTGCAGGTGCAGCAGGTGAAGGGTCCGTGGGTGCGTCTCGGGGTGGCTCGGCAGCAGGCGTGGGTCCGGCCGGCATTGAGTGCGTTGAGAGTGGCGGCGTCGTAGGTCAGTCGGGTCGTCTTGCCTCGGCGGGGAGGGCCAGGGGTCCTGGCGAAGGGCGCGGGCCAGGCGCGGACGGGCGCAGACGGGCTTACCTTTGGCGCACCTTCGGCGCTCCCGCTGCGTGCGTCCGCTGCGCGGTCGCTCTGGGGGCGTCATAAGTAAGGAGCCGGGAGGGAGGAGCAGCTGGGTGGCGGGAGCGGGGCGGCAAATGGAATCACAGGGGGGCGGGGCCGCAGGGAGGCAGCGGCGGGAAATTCCAAGAAGCAGCGGGCAGCGGGAAATTCCCAGGAGCAGCGGGAAATTCCCAGGAGCAGTGGGCAGCGAGCGAAGGAATCTGCAAGCAGGAGGCGGCAAAGGCAGGCAGGAGCGGCAGCAGTGAGTGGGGCGACCAAGCCCTGTGGAGGGCTGAGCGGTCATCTGCCTGAGACTCGCAGTCATTTGTGTGAACACAAGAAGGTGTTTCCTGTGAGACACACACATGCCAAAATCACACAAGCCAGGTGAGTGTGCATCTGGTCCCTTACTAATCAGCTGGTGTAGCAAGACATGTCCTTTCCTCTACCAATCATATTTTGAGCTTTGCATGTATGTGTCGCTGATTATCAAGGGTCTTGCAGCGACCCTTGACCCCACCAGGGAGGTCACTCCCCCTCCGCACAGCACCGCCTGTGTCTCCCTGCCCCAGCTGCCGCTGCTGAGGAACTTCGAGGCCCTCCACCACCCGCAGGCTACCACCTGCGCCTCATCTCTAGTAGCCAGTGGTAGGCCGTAGGTAGGTTTGTTCATCCTCTGCTTTATTACTTTTATTGTGTTGCCTGTATTTTCACTGTTGTATCTGTGAATGCTGTTGTCTGTCTTCCCCCACTGCCTGTACATGGTCTGTACCCCTTTTTCTTCCCTCTGTTGCCCTCGCTATCCCCATGCTCTCTCTGACCGGTCTTTCCTCTGTACCCCTCGCTGCCCCGGTGTCACTGCCCGATTTTCCATTCTGTTCCCCTCGCTGCCCCAGTGTCTCTGCCCGGTTTTCCCTTCTGTTCCCCTCACTGCCCCGTGCCTCTCTGCCCGTTCTGCCTTCTGCTCTTAGCTGCCCCTGTATTTCTGTGTTCTGTATTTCGCCTCTGTGCCACTTGTTTTTCTGGTATTTCAGTGCCCTTTTGCCTTCTGTGCCAGTCATTTTTCCCTTGTTTTTGTGCCCATTTTTCCTTCCGTTCCACTCGTTTTTGTTCCTGTCTACCCTCTGTTCCATTCGTTTTTTTGTGCCGTCTGTGTCACTCGTTTTCCCTCGTTTTTGTGCCACTTTTGCCTTTTGTTCCACTCGTTTTTTGTGCCCTTCTGCCTTCTGTGCCACTCGTTTTTCCCTTGTTTTTGTGCCCCTTTTGTATTCTGTTCCACTCGTTTTTTCAGCCCTTCTGCCCTCTGTTCCACTCGTTCTTCTGCCCTCTGTTCCACTCGTTTTTTTGTGCCCTTCTGCCTTCTGTGCCACTCGTTTTTCCCTCATTTCTGTGCCTCTTTTGCCTTCTGTTCCACTCTTTTTTGTGCCCTTTTGCCTTCTGTGCCACTCGTTTTCCCCTCTATTTTGTGCCCCTTTTTCCTTCTGTTACCGTCGTTGACACTCACCCCCCTCGCGCTGCGTCCCCTGTGGCCCCGCCCCCCTGACGGCCCTCTGCCCATTCGCGGCCCCCACCTCCCAGCTGCTCCTACCTCCCCATATATGCCGGCCGAAAAGGCAAGCCCGTCTGCGCCTGGACCGCGCCCTGTGCCAGAATCCCGGCTCCCTGACCCGCCACGATGACCACAGCCACTACGATGCCAGCACTCTGCACGCTCTCAACTCTGGACGGAGCCACACCTGCTTCAAGGCTGCCTGAAACGCACACACGGCCCCTTCACCTGCCGCAACTGCAGCTACACCAGCCTCAGAGTCGATGAACCACCCGCCAAGAAAGATCCCAACCACCTCCGATGCATACTACTGAACACCCACTCCGCACGCAAGCATGCCGTCGAGCTCTGGGGCCTGCTCGACACAACATCCCCGGATGTCGCCTTCCTGACAGAGACCTGGTTTAACGACTCCTCCGCACATGACATCGCCATAGCCATCCCAGACGGCTACAAGATCACCCGCAGAGAGCGCACCAACGGAGTCGGAGGAGGAATCGCCATCGTCCACAAGAACGGCATCAGGGTCTCGACAAGCACCGACGACGCGCTCAGCACCGCCGAACACATGCATTTCCAGATCCACACAGACCCTAACTCCACCCTCAGAGGCACCCTCGTCTACCGACCCCCCGGACTCCGCCCCTATTTCAGCGACTCCATCTCCGACTTCATCAGCACGCCCGCCCTGACCTCCACCAACTACATCCTCCTCGGAGACCTGAACTTTCACCTTGAGAACAACAATGACAACAACTTCACAACCATGATCGATAACCTCGCCAACCTCGGACTGAAGCAACTCGTCACAATGCCCACCCACTCTGCCGGCCACACGCTTGACCCCGTCTTTTCCTCAAGCCCGCACGTCTCCATCAGCCCCACCAACAGACTCCTCTGGACTGACCACCGCTGCTTCCACTTCGCCTTCTAAAAGTACACCGCACACTTCCGCACCCAACAGATCCCCTGCCGCTGCTGGAGCAAAATCACAGAACACCAACTACATGCAAACCTTGCCCTCAGCCCACCCACCGAACCCTGCAACACCGACAACGCTGCCCACAGGCTCAGACATTGGATCGAGGACTGCTCCAACACCCTCGCCCTGCTGAAGAAACCCCCCCCCCTTGAGAGACACCAGCAAGAGGGCCAGGTGGTTCACCCCAGAACTCCTAGCCTCCAAGCAAGCCTGCCGGAAACTAGAGAAAAAATGGCACAGTGAACAAACTCCGGACAGCCACGCAGCACACAAGGACGCCATCCGCAACCACCACCACCTCATCAGGGCAGCCAAGAGGACCTCCTTCAAAGACTGCCTCGACAACAATGCACACTATAGCAAGGAGCTCTTCAACATCGTGAAGGAATTCTCCAACCCCAGATCCAACACCAACGACATCCCGCTATCGCAAGCCCTGTGCGACTCCCTCGCCACCTTCTTCCATCGCAAGATAGCAGACATCCACGACAGGTTCAACACCCAGACAGCCCCAACAGACAGCAACACAACAGACCCTCCGCACACCATCGACCACGACTCCCTGCTAGCCTGGGCCAGTGTGAGCATCGATGACACCATCAAGACCATGCGCACAATCCACTCTGGCTCTCCGTCAAATCCATTCCCGCACCGCGTCTTCAACAGAGCATGCAGCTCCATCGCACCCCACCTGCGCAACCTAATCAATCTCTTCCTCGAGACCGCGACCTTCCTAGAGATCTGGAAACACGCTGAGATCAACACCCTACTCAAAAAACCTAAGGCAGACCCAAGAGTCCTCTCTCCGCTCCCCTTCCCGGCCAGGTCATCTAGAAAACCGTAAACAGACAGCTAACCCGATACCTCGAAGAAAACAGAATCCTGGACCCTTCCCAGTCAGGGTTCCGCAGCAACCACAGCACCGAGACTGCCCTCATTGCTGCCACCGACGACATCAGGACCCTGCTGGACAACGGCGAGACTGCAGCACTTATCCTCCTAGACCTCTCTGCCGCCTTCGACACCGTCTGCCACCACACACTACACGCACGCCTCCACGCTGCAGGGATCCGAGACAAGGCTCTGGATTGGACCACCTCCTTCCTCCCCGGCAGAACCCAGAGTGTCCGCCTCCCCCATTCCGTTGCAAAGCCTCTGAGATCATCTGCGGCGTACCCATTTGCATGGACCTGCTTTCACACGTACCCCGACGGCACGACCTCAACATAATCTCCTACTCCGACGACACTCAACTGATCCTCTCCCTCACCAAGGATCCCATCACCACCAAAGCCAACCTCCACAAAGGAACGAAGGCCGTCGCCGACAGGATGAAGACCAGCCGTCTGAAGCTGAACTCGGACAAGGCAGAGGTCCTTATCCTCGGCTCCAACCCTTCAGCCTGGGATGACTCCTGGTGGCTGATGGCACTGGGGGCAGCCCCGACACCCACCAACCATGCACGCAACCTGGGAATCATCCGCGGCTCAACACTCTCAATGACCAATCAAGTCAACGCCGTGTCCTCCTCCTGCTTCAACACTCTCCGCATGCTCCACAAGATCTACAGATGAAACCCGACAGATACAAGAAAGACAGTCACCCAGGCCCTCATCAGCAGCAGACTTGACTACGGAAATGCCCTCTATGCGGGAGCCCCGACCAAGCTCATCAAGTGACTACAACGCATCCAAGACGCCTTGGCACGACTGATCCTCGACGTACCATGCCACGGCCACATCACCCTCCACCTGAGAAACCTGCACTGGCTCCCCGTCAACAAGAGGATATCCTTCCAGCTCCTCACCCACACACAAAATCCCCCCACCAGACCGGCCCAGCCTACCTCAACAGACAGCTCTCCTCCTACATCCCCAACCGCCAGCTACGCTCCGCCGACCTCTCACTCGCCACCGTCCCGCGCATCTGAAGAACAACCACCGGTGGGAGATCCTTCTCCCACCTCGCTGCCAAGACATGGAACACCCTCTCACTGAGCCTACGACAGACCCAAGACCTGCTGACCTTCAGGAGGATACTCAAGACCTGGCTGTTCGATCAGTAGCGCCCACCCCCCAGCACCTTGAGACCCTCGCGGGTATGTAGTGCCCTTTACAATTGATTGCTTGTTTGCTTGATTAATGATGATAAATGGTTAGTTATGAATTACCCCAAGATAAATTAAACAGTATAAATCAAATACATTATAGGGTATAGCCAGACACCAACACCTGGTGGCACCAAACAGTATGTGGGAAAATTAGAGGTGGGCAAGCCACTGAAAGCTCGAGCCTTGCTCAAGCCTGAAACCTGGCTCCGGGTCAGCTCGAACTCCTGTTGGAAAGTCGAGCCCATAAGGAGCAGAGCTGTCATGTGGCTTCTGCTTGGCTTTTACTTTTTACGCAGGATGTGGCCTTACGTTTAGTGCTGCCGACTTTAAAATTGGGGAACCAGGTTCGAGTATCAGCACCACCTGAACATTCAGTGATCGTGCAACAATAAACACTCCATGACCCCACGAAATAGTGTAAAAGGCCAAATTTATTAGGACTTGGTTGCATATATATAACTTTATTAACTGTTAACAGCAACTTATCTCTTAAAACACACAGCCCCCAACCTCACCCATCCAATCACATCTCACTGCAACTTTCAAACCCCAACCATCCTTTCTCATTCTATTCATTCCTGACAAGGTACCGCCCCCGGCTTTTCCTTCTTCACACCGTTCTCCCCCCCCCCCAGGTGTGAAAGAGCAAACCTGTGACCTTTCACCCCCAAGAGTTCCGCCCTGCCTGCTAACGTTGCAACCCTTCCCAATATTTGTGTAAACAAACTTTCACAGGAACCCAAACACCTACTCCTTTGACCTTCTCATAATGTAGGGTGGCTGGGTGGACAAACTAAACCCTTCTCTTTTCAAACTCCCCCTACCCTGGTGATGCACAGGATCCAGAAGAGACAGTTTAAGCTTCGCAGGACCCATATATGCGTATCAATTCACCCGCCTCTTCCCCCCAAACAGCCTATCCCTACCCAAGTCCTGTCCAAACGCACGAATACACTGCAACTTTCTCTCCCCAGGGGCCGTCATTCTGCGCTATGCACTAAGGGGCATATTTACAATAAGTGGCGGATCCCTGCATATCAGCAGGGATGCGCTACTTATTGTGCGCCATGCCTCCTCCACCATGGGTGCGCCGCGTTTACAAAGCGGCGCACCTTGGGGCACAAAAGGCACAGATGCGTCACGCATCTGTGCCGTAAAAGTGGCGCATTGCTGGAGTTGTGTCACAAGCATGACGCAGCTCCAGCAATGCTCTGGGGGTCCTATCTTGTTAATGCTGCGTCAATCCTTACGCAGGGTTTTGACACAGCATGGGCCCCAAAGTGACTGAGTGAAATCTTGTAGATTTCACTCAGCCACTTTTAGGAGGCATTCCTGCGCCGGAACGCCTCTCCCCTTCCCTCCCCCCCCCCCCCCCCAATCCCCCCACCCCTGCGCAGGAACGCCTCCTTCTGGCGCAAGGCTTTACAACGTGACTCATCTCCCAGATGCGTCACATTGTAAATACCCCGCAGCATGGCGCATCTTTTGCGCCACCGCTGCGTCACAAAAGTGACGTAACTACAGCTTAAAGAGGTGCAAGGGCCTTGTAAATCTGCCCCTTAATCTTCCTCCAAACATGAACTCGACTTTAGTGTAACTGGTTCTCATAGTTCTCTCTAAATAAAAACGACAAAACATGCGGAGGTAAAAATGACCACTTTACAAAACGGAAATAGATGCCCCTTTAATGGATAATTTGTATAAAGTGAAACCAGAAAAACGGGATAAATCTTGGCTTTCCTATTTGATCTTGGCCAAATATTTTATTTAACCAACGTCTTGTTACGTCATTATGGCGCCTGAAAGCATATTCACATATACGAGTTCAGAATGTCAGTTGTGTAAACACCTATCATTTAATAGAACTCTAATGTTGCTCTATAATATTCTAGGCTAGGTACAGGGTTTGCATGGCGATTGTCTGGTTGATCTCTTAGAGCTTCTCCTTGCAGTGTTGTAATGCGACTTATTAATGCCAAAGCTGCCAAATGTTAAAGAAACACTCGTTTTCGAATTTCGAAGAGACGTTATTATATATTATGTGAGGTTTTTCTGTATGATTACATAGGAAATATTTTCAGGGCTCGGCTCGTGTATGAGCTCTGAGATCCTAACGAGACCGTGACTCGACTCTGTCTCGGATTTCCCTGTAAATCTGTTGGCTCGCCCCTCTCTGGTGAAAATAGATTGGTTTTCAACAAACGCGTGTTTGTATAGTGCCTCTGTGGTACAGAGTATACATAGCTTGTGCATGCAAGCTCCCTTGGGGATATTTTGGGTGATGAGTGCAGCATCACTCAGATCATCACATATGTATAGAAAGAGCACCGGGTGGCAGGAAAAAATAAGAACATTTGGAAAGCAAGATGCGCAGTTAAAGTATGCTCGGCGAAGTGAAATAAATATAGTTTTAAAGGATACATTCACGCTACTCGACTCCGGGCTGCCACTCAGTGCACAGATAAACAGCTAGTACAGCCACCAGAGCTTGCACAATTATAACTTACATTTCTTAATCATCTGCACAATAAAACATAGGGTTATTTTTGTCTATAAAAATGTGCGGCCTCATTTATGAGGCCTTGCGTCATTTTTGCGCTTCCGATGCGTCACAAAAAGTGACGCATCGGCGGCGTAAAACATGCCTCCTGTTGCGCACTATTTACAAAGTGACGCATCTAAGCAGATGTGTCACTTTGTAAACCCCTGCGCTACATTCTACCTGCGTCAGGTATAATGTATGCAGAGCGGGCGTTCCCCCGCAAAAAGCCTCGTAATAGTGACGCAGTGAAATCTATGACTGTCACTTTTAGGACGCTGTCGCGTCAAAATCTTGCGCCTGCCTCACAGCAGGCGTAAGACTGACGCAAACCCTTTCACATGGGGCTTTCCCCATGTGAAAGGACGCATTGCTGGAGTTGCGTCACTTTTGTGACACACCCCAGCAATGCGTGACTTTTGCGCTTACAGATACGTCAGAAATACTGACGTATCTGTAACTCCTTGCGACATGATGCGTCATACTGTAAATATGACGCATCATTGGTGTCGCAAGGAGGACGCAGTGAAAAGTGACGCATTGCTGTTTTCACGCAGCGATGCGTCACTTTTCATAAATGAGGCCCGTGATATATTCTAGTCGACGGTGTTTGGAGCAAGGGGATGATAGGGTACACCAGACGGGAATGATGGTGTATGCCATTGCTAGTCTCTGATGAAGGGGGTGGGACAGGTCCAGGAGTGGGCAATAGGCCAGGACACCCCAGTGCGGTCCCGTCCATGCGTGAGCAGTGTTGTTCCAAGCCAGTAGTGTACAAACCAGGGGGCACGGATGTACATCCTGCATGTGTTTGTGGTACTCATGAATAATGGTAACCATAGATACTGGTAGAAGGGATAGCACTCTAGAGACTTCTCACATCCTTTTTGACCTTCTAGGAGAATGCTACCCTCAGATTATGCCTGGCAAGGGCAGTTAAATATTTCTCTGTGCAAATCTTGACTCTCACTAGCTGCAAATCGTTCTTCAACTTTGTTCCACTGATTTGCAGGAGGGCCTGAACTGCTCATCCAGTTCATGGGGAGAAGCAGTTCAGCAAATCTCATCTTTGCCTTGCCTGCTTTGTGGCCAGGGGGCAATCCCAGTATACAGTTCTCAGAGGTATTGTAATAGCTTTTCTCTATTGTGTTCTCAATGTGTGTAGCTTGTAACCTCCAGAACTGAACCACCAGTGGGCACTCCCATACAATGTGGACAAAGCTTGCTTGATCCTTATGACACTGGGGGTAATTCAATGAAATCTTAGCGATCATTTACCTAAGTATATTGGCAGTCAAATAAGCTTTGTGCTAAAAGGTTTTCCAAGGTTGAATTCCATGCATCTGTTTAATTGTCTAGAAGTGGCTCCCCAATACCAAGCATGGTCCAATATAACCAGGTGATTAGCCTCCTTCCACAGCCATTATAAAAAGGTCTGAATATACTCATGGGTTGGTAATTGTGCATCTGTGAATCACATAGTGAGTGCAGCCCTGCAGTGTCTAAACCCACTGGACCCCAGCTCTTCAATTCTTTACTATTCCTAAACTAGAAATGTCCAGCAACACTGTTCAGTGATATCTCAGGGTTGTAAAACACCTCTTCCCAAGTTCTGTACCAAGCCTGCAGATGACAGTGTTGGGCAACTAATTGCAACCACAGCTGGTGGCACTGAGTCTTGGCAGTGAAGATTAGCATTCCTTGCAACAATAATCCATCATCTGCACAATCACTGAGTTCTTGTAAATTACAGCCATCTAGCAATCCATTGGGTTTTTGACACAAAATAGTACAATTCAAAGTCTTGGAATCCCAAGACCCAAGTCCAATCTGGGATTTCAGCTTCCCCATGGGAATGCTCTGTGTTCTCCCTGTGTTCCAAATAGGGTCCTTTAACAGCGTTCTCATGTCCTTAAAGACCCTTCTGAGGATACCTAGTGGCATATTGTGGAAGAGATTAAACAGCGTGGGAGCATCATTATCTTTTTAAGGCTATCTCCCCGCAACAGTTAGTGCCCTATAAAAGACTGGGAACTGAAGGTACTTATAGCAGGCCCAATATTGCCATCTGGGTGATCCTCATCCGAGCTTGCCTCCGGGCCCAGTGGGTAAAAGCAGGCTTTAGACCAGTTTACACACAGCCCAGAAAGTCACTCAAGTTTGTTCAGAGAATCGGCACCATGATACCCTCGTGGGTGACTTTTCCCCCCAAGTTTTGTGAATTAATTTCAGTTTTTTTCTCTTCCATGCACTTGCCAGTGTCTATTAGCACTTGCTTCAAAACCTCATAATCTTGAAAAAGCTTGTCAAATTGACTGGACTTGCCTCAATAACTTATGTTTAGGGAACTGGATTATTCAGTGCATTGTAACATGGTGTGACAACCTCACAAAAAATTCAATAAGTTGAAAAAACATGTATTTGATTATAGTTGAGTTGCCATTCATTTTGCTGGTAATTGATCTCTAGCACGAACGTTATACAGCAGGACGGTCTAAGGACAATTGCAAAGGCAAACTGGGAAGGTTCTATCACATGGAAACTAATATTCGATGGAGCAAATTTACTTTTGTTTTTGCAGCACAGCAATCATGGCTCGTGTGCTGCATTGTGTGAAAGGGAGAGAACAGGACAGTGCCACATCTACAAACATATGGCACTGCTACCCTCTTACCAAGTGCTGGTGCACCTCACTCACTTCACTCACACACACACACACACACAGACACACATATCATTGCGCAAAAATGTCTGAGTGAGACTAGCATGGATTTTGTACTGGAAGGATTTTGTTCCATTACAAAACACAAGGCTAAGAATTACTCTTAACTTTCCCCACTTTGTATGTATGCTGTATTATACAGCACGCATACAAAGTTAAGAATGTTTGGAGAAAACAAAACTTGTTTCTTTTGCATCTATCTCAAAGTAGAATCATTTTTTGGTATAAAGCCCTGTCTACAAGATCATCGGTATCAGGTAATTATGTTTTTAGATTTTTTTAGAATTAGAACAATACAGTCAAATAAGGGATTGGAGGTATGAGCCTCGAACACGGTAATGTTATCCTATGGGAGAAACACACTGCATAGATACACTTGCGAACGATCTTGAAGGATACCTTTAGAGACTTAAGATGCTTAGGAGCCAAGGTCCAAGAAACCACCAGCAGTTTGGTTTTCCCTGCCCTGGTGAGTCTGAGTGCAGAGGTGCTGGTCGCATTGGAAGCCTCGAGTGCGACGCAGTAAAGTCAAAGGCAAAGGTACCTGCAAAAGACAGGCTGCAAGTGGGGACTTTGGGACAAGTTTGGTAGAAACCAAAGGTGGACTCAGCTCCTAGGGGTCTCTGGAGCACAGGGACACAGTTAGTTTATGTGAACCAGGGCTGGGGGCCTGAAGTGCACGTGCTTTGTCTGGTGTGTCACTGCAGTTAGAGGCTCTCAGTTGGCTTTGGCGACCCGAAGAACGAAAGAAAAACAAGATTGCAGGGCCTCGCTTGGTGATGGCTTGGAGATCCTGATGTCCCTTACCTGCAGGTCGGTATTGGCATCGTAGTGTCTGGGCTAGACACACAACAGGCTTTATTACTTGCAAGGGCTCTGGTACCCTGGGTATTGGTGCAGGGAGGCTCAGCCTCTCAAGACTTGGTGAAGCGATGGGGCTGACCTTCTGGACTCTTGATGACCTCCTCCTGGCCAGTTGCTCCCTCAGTGGACCCAATGGTCAGCAAAACGGTGAAGATGCAGTCAGTGCCTGAAGATGCAGGGAGATGGCTCCTCCACCTCAAGGAAGATACTGCTTGGTTGGCGAAGTACGGGACAGTCCCCCAAGGGTTTGGGGAGGTGTTCAATGGCAGGGCGAGTCGTTTCTTCCAAATGTCGGGAGAGAAGCTGCAAGGCAAGCTTTGGCACTAATTTTGGTGCTGTTCCACAGTTCTTGCATTGTTAGCTCTTGTTTGTCCTTGTCCTCTTCCCAGGTAGGCAAATCTGAGTTCCAGGTGTCAAGGGGCCCTCTAAATACAAAATTTTAGGGGCATTAAGGGGAGAGTAAGGTAGTAGCCATACTGCTACTTACCCTGGGGTGACTACATCCCCTATGTGAACACTTCCTGTGGAAGGTGGGCATAAACCTGACCCAGAGTTCCTAGTTTCACCAAAAACAAGGTGGTGAAACCTTTCTTCAAGTGTCCACTTCCAGTGGTGTTCCTAGCTTGGTAGTGCAATACGCTTACTGTGTAGCTCATTTTCCTCCTGCCAAATAGACCCCATGGCATAGGGTGGCATTCTCCAAGTCTGGAAGAAGTCGGGATTGCATATCAAAGGCAACAGAGGCTTTGAAGCCTCTGGCCTTGGTATGCTAATTCACTAGCCATCCGCTGGAGGAGGTGTGATTACCTTCCTCTGGAGCAGACATTGTTCCTGACCTCTGAGAGCATTGGCTCTTCCAAGCAGGGGGATCAGCAACTCATCTGTGGTGGCAGGCTAGAAGAGTTGAGTCAGCCAGCACACTAAATGACTAGTAGGTTTCAGGGGTACCTCCAAGGTGCCCTCTGCATATATGTCATAATAATTCCAATACTGGCTTCAGTGTGGATTTATTAAGACAAGGTGTTTGATACCAAATACCATTATTTTCAGTGAAGTCATTATGTAGCTGGGTAACTCGTAATGACCAGTACCCATTACATATGTTTACAATAGCTTCCTGATCACTTGCAATTTCATGGCAATGGAACCAGACACTGCAAGGGCATATCTAATATAATGCATCCTGCCTTAGGGCTCTATGGCCTGCTGTAGGAGTGCCTTACATATAGTATATGCAGTGTGCACAAAGGGACTATGCAATTTTGGTTTGTACCATTTCATGTATCCTGCAATGGCAGGCTCCATGCAGTTTTTGTGTGGGTCCTCTTGGGTGGCACAATACATACTGATTCCATAAGGACCATCTTTAGTACCCACACACTAAATCACTATTAAAAAATGCAGCTTAAAACATATTTTTGTTTGAAATAGAGAATACCACTCAAAAATCATATAAATTCAGCTGTCCACCATTTTGAGTTCAGTGGTTCACCGACAGTCCTTGTGGCCACATACATCAGTGAGAGCAGCAGAGCAATGGCAGTTTACAGAAGAAACACTGCCATCTATCAGTACAAGTAACTATGACGTTGACTTTCTCACCAATACCCAACGGGAGTTTCTTATGCGACCAATAGAAAAAGACAACATTTTACTGGCCTTGTCAGGAATTAAAGCATCTAGCACCCCAGGGGCAGGTGACCTAACAGTCAGCTTCTACAAAGCATTTTCTGATTTATTACACCCCCACCTCTCAATGCTTTTTGATGACATGTGCGTATCAGGCTTAATGCCACCAACGATGAGAGAAGCGGTGATCGTCGCCATCCCTAAACCGGGCAAACCACTGGAAGAATGTGGGTCTTATCGTCCACTCTCTTTGCTCAATGTAGACACCAAATTATTCGCTAAGATACTTGCTAATCGTCTAGCCCCCCTTGGCACCGGTATTGATAGCTACTGAACAGGCAGGGTTCGTTCCAGACATGAACCTTACCTACAACCTCCGCACTGTGTTTGGAACCCTTCAACATGTCAAACAGGACTCTAAAGCGGTCACACTCTTCCTCGACATGGAGAAGGCCTTCGATTCTGTCGAGTGGCCCTTCATGCGACACGTTTTGTCTAGGATGAGACTGAGCTTAGTCTTTCTCCAACTGATTGGGGTACTGTACGATTCCCCCTCGGTGCGAATAAGAATAGGTCATTTGGTGATAGATTCTATTGCCGTATCCAGAGGGACAAGACAGGGCTGCCCGCTGTCCCCCATTTTATACGCCCTGGTCGCTGAGCCACTAGCGTGCACATTACGGGAGTACCATAGTCATAAAGGTATTTGTTTCCCGAATTATAAGATTATAGTATTCACCTACGCAGATGACACGTTGTTATACATTAGAGATCCAGAAAGCAATCTCTCCTCCGTCCTCAGGGAGGTAGTACACTTTGGGGCGCGGTCGGGCTTGCAGGTCAATTGGTCTAAGTCCATAATTTTCCCACTCACCCTGGTCACAACACATTTTGAGCCGGATTTTCCGCTACACTGGTCCACTGATGCGATTCGCTACCTGGGCATACATCTCCATTCGGATTCGGAGATCGTGTTTAGAGAATACTACGGCACTGCAGTTAATAGACTGGAGGATGACGTAGAAGCCTGGATCAGGTTGCCGTTGTCCCTACTTGGCAGAGTCTCCATTATGAAGATGGTGATTCTGCCCCGAATACTGTTCCTTTTCACAAATATCCCCATTGTGTTACCTTGTTCCTTTTTTCAAAGAGTCAATAAATTATTGATAAAACTGGTCAGGGAAGTGCCACTATGCGGCGCCTCCTTGGGTGTCTCGTCAAAGGGGTATCTAGACTTCCAGAGCGTAAGGTATGTTTGGAAGGGAGGGCATGTGGTTCTGGTGCCGGTCGGCATGATGGGTATCCCACCTTACCAGTACAATTATATGCAACTGACCTTTAACTGCTTTATTTAGGTTTTGTTATCCATTGACCGCAGTAAGTTGTGTATGCTTTGTGTTTGATGTTTCATGGTACACCAAGAACACTATGACCATATTGTCTCTTGAAATCTGTGGTTCCTGAACGCTGCCTGCCCCCTGGGCTGTTGGCTCACTAGCTGTGTATACTACTCATCAATGACATGCTGCCAGCCCCAGGTTTGTAGGCGAGATGTTGTGTTGGACTGAGAATTTTTCAATAAAAAGTTTATAAAAAAAAACGATGATGTTGACACAAATAAACTACAGAATAAACAATGTAATTCCCCTTTAACATATATTTATGTTTTTCCCCCAAATTCACAGAATTTTTCCAGATTATTACCACAGTGTTTGGCAACGACATTAACTGGAATTCTATAAATGTATGGTAGTAGATAAAACTATTGTATAGGATTGTAATACAGATTTTAGCAGGACAATCAAAAATAACTTTAGTCATGTTTTTAAAATATGACCTACCTCAGAAAAGGCGTTCCACAGTGGTTTCTGTAAAATAAAGTAAAATACGTCCACTGGGGCGTAACTCAAGGCAGGTGCTGGACAGTGACAGAGGGCAAAACTACTTTTATAACTCCACCTGGGGCATCCTTCAGGGCAGGTGCTGGACAGTGACAGGGGGCAAAATTACTATTCTAACTGTTCCTGGGGCATCTCTCAGGGCAGGTGTTGGATGGTGAGAGGTGGCAAAATTACTATTCTAACTCTGACGGGGGCATCCCTCGGGGCCGGTGCTAGTTAGTGACAGGGGCAAAATGTAATATTTTAACTCCACCAGGGGCATCCCTCAGAGCATGTGCTGGACAGGCAACGGGGGGCAAAATTACTATTCTACTTCTGTCAGGGACCTCCCTCATGGCAGGTGCTGGACAGTGACATGGGGCAAAATTACTATTCTAACTCCACTGGGGGCATCCCTCAGGACATGTGCTGGGCAGTAATAGAGAGGGTGAATAAAATGCTAAAATATAAGACACTGGAAATTCATCACTTGTAAATAGGCCAAAAACATTTTTTTAGGTGAAACAGGTAACAAACATTAAAACCTCTCATTTGAACAGGGCATAATAATTGTTTTCTTTCTCCACAGGAAGCCAAAATTAGCAAAACTAAGCAGGCAAAATAACAAATGTCAACAATTAAAACAGCACAGTAAACGCACAATTTTATACTTTTTTCTATTTATTTTTCTTAAAAGAGCCAACAATAATGGCATCAGCTCGGCAAGCAAGTCCAGAAGAGACAATAGACTTCTGAAGTGTGGTGGCTACCTTTGTTGTAAGGATAGGTTAACTGAGCTCAAGAGTCATTGGAGGTGTGTGCAGTATTTTTTATCCCATTGCACAGGTAGAGTGGTTACTCTGGGTGAAACTGTTGAAAGTACCTCAGAGCATAACTGCTCTGCCTCTGCATTGGAGATTGAAGTGAAAGAAAATATACATCAGATAAAATTACTTGCAGCCACCACCAATGAGCCCTGTGGCTCAGTTTGGAGGGAGGTATCCCAAAACATTCCCCTGTATGTAGCCAGTAGTATGCCCACAATACCTAATCTTAGGAAGAAGATACAAAGGGAAAAACAGACAAGTGATACCTAACGAGTAACCCCACACACCAATTCAGACATTAACATGCCCCTGAACGCACCATTTCTTTCACTACTGAACCTTTCCTTTTGCAGGTCAACGAAACTCCTCAGAAAAGAATACTAATATTTAACACAGCCCATAACCTGGTAACTGTTGAGAATAGTGATGCTTGGAGGATGGATGGGAAATTTAAGTCCACGCTTCATCCATTCACCCAAATATACACTATTTCATGCTAACATAAATAACACAATAGTCCCGCCAGTGTACCCCTCACAAGCAATCGTCAATGCACACTGAATTTTTAACAAAAAAAAACATTGCCTACATCCTACACTTCTAACACACTTTAACTAAAGACATTTTTGGATTCCTACCTGTAAATTCCTTCTTTCTTCTATTCTTGATGACTATTTTAAACCGCCTCCCACCAAGAGGCTTCTGTTCTGCATTAATCCAAACAGGGTATCCAACATCCAAGGAAAAAGCCAAATCCTGAAAAATTTCTATTTTGAAAAATTGCATTCTTTGCCAGTAAGAAACAATCCAAAACATAAAAAAAAGTGTAAGCCAAACACCTGTTCCCAAATCCCTTTGAAAAAACAAAGTTGTCACTGTCCATGTTCAAAACCGCAATGCCTAAAAAAGAAAAAAAACAATAAAAAAGCAATGTGCACTACAGGTCCCCAAAATTTCAAATTTTCCTTTCTGAAATATGTAAATCGTTGAAAAAAATTCCAAATGAAATCCATCCACTTTTTCCGGGTGTGTCCTCCATCAACATGAAGTCTCTCCCAATCCAATTTCAAAAGGAGCTAAAAAACAAAGCGCTAAAAATTACAAATTTTGGCTTTACTTCAAATAGGTTTTAAAAAGTGTTAACTATTTCTTTATTACCATTTTTAAAGCTATGTTGAAAAAAAAAAATCAACCGTCCCGATGTGGCAATACAAATGCAATCTGCATGGGAATGTAAAGTGGTAAAAACAATAAAACAATACAACACTGTACTCTGTAACATCTAACTTCTCCCCCTTCTCTCCTTACAATAAAGTTGGCTACCTATATAGTCAAATATAACATTTCATTTGTACTTACCTGACTGCAGCTCTGCCTTGGTGCCGATCTTGACTGCGACGCTCAACCAACTGTAGAAACAGATGCACAACAGCAAATGTTATGGCTGAAAGTAAAAAGAAAAAAGGACAATTTCTCCCACTGAAGTCAGGTGAAAGTGTGGGATTTTTTTTTAAAAATTGTTTAAAATATGTTATAGAATTTACAAGTAATTTATTTTGTGTATTTTTTTCAGATAAGAAAAAAAGTTTTAATTAATATGGTTATACAAAACATAGTGTGGTTTGCAATCGTACTAAATAAAAATATTAAAAAGCATGTACTATTTTTAATATTTGGTATAATGTTACTTTAATTGTTTAAAATTGAACAAAATTTTAGGAGTTAAAATTGTCCATTAATTAATTTAATTAGTCTTATTTTGAAAATGAATAACTGTTTATTACACTTCCCCATTCAATAACCCTATATCGCTTGTACCTCGTGCCTAAAAGCTAGTTATAATTAAAAAAACTTTTTTAAAGTTTAAGATTAATATATTACATTCAATAAAAATAAATACTCCGTTATTAAAATGAATACCTGAGTACTAATGCACTTCCCTAACCATTACTCCTATATCCCCTGCAACCCATGCCTGAAAGGTAGCGTTACAAATAATAATCTCTTTAAAAAAGAAATAATAATATATTCAAATGTATCAATATTTATGCACGGGGATTACAATTAATACCAGTGTATTAATGCACTTCTCCAACCAATACACGTATATCCTCTGCATCCCATGAATGAAAGTTAATGTTACAATTAATTAACCATTTTAAAAAAACGAATATTAATACATACAATTGTGTACATATTAATACTCAGGTATTAAAATTAATACCTGCATATGTATACACTTCCCAACCTGACACCCTATATCCTTTGTATCCCATGCCTGAAAGTTAGTGTAATAATTATCATTAAATATTTTAAATGATTAATTGTATTTCATTATTTATTTTAAACATGAATACTCAGGTACTAAAATTAATACATGAATATTAATAAACAGCCCCACCCAATCCCCCTATATCCTTTTGAACACAACCCTAAAACGTAGTAAAACAATATCCAATTAATTAAAACTACACCATAAACTTGCCAATATATCTAAATACTGACAAATGTAATGTGTGGTAATGACATGCGTGGTAATAACATTTGCTGTAAAAGTTTATGCATGGTAAAGTCGCCTACATGGTTAAGACTTTGTGGTAAAGGCATTTCATTGTTCAGGCTTTTTGGATAGATTATTTTCTGAGAAATAAAGTGGCCCATTAGCATGTCGGGCGGATCGCTAATGCCCGCATGGCGGTGGCGATCCGCCCAACATTTTTGCCCACCCGAATGCCAATTCCCCCGCCATATTACTATGGGGGGGACCCTGGTGGATGGAAAGACCGTCTGCCGATTGCCTACCGGGCGGAAAAGCTGTTAATATGGTGGACACCGCCATCCATATTAAGATGCATGCGGGTTCATGCGCCACGGAATGGCAGGCGGTTCTCACTATTGGGGGCCTGCAGCGGGCCCCCAGGAATTCTGGGGGGTGGGGGT
Source organism: Lissotriton helveticus (assembly GCF_964261635.1). NCBI lineage: Eukaryota > Metazoa > Chordata > Amphibia > Caudata > Salamandridae > Lissotriton > Lissotriton helveticus. The sequence goes on along the minus strand of NC_136068.1, from coordinate 863,229,945 downwards.
GCATATGGGGTGTACCTATGGTACCCCCCTGCATTTGACAGCACAACGTGGCAGGCACTGCGCGGTACCTGCCATGTTGTACTGTCAAATGCACAACTTGCATTCCTGGCATTGTGGTGGGCGGTGCTTTCAGCACCGCCCGCCGCAATGTCAGGAAAGCAGGATGCGCCCAGTGTGGCAGGCGCATCCTAATGGGATGTGCGGGACTGCTACATGCATTGCGGGCGGTCCTGTTTCCCGGGGTCCGCCCGTCATGCAAATGACCCCCAAAGTGTCTTATCTCATAGAAGTTGCTATAGGTATAATAGGTTCTACAAAGGCTTGATTTTACCATGTAAGATCTACTATATCAACATATAAAATATGTCAATGTATAAAACAAAAAGATAAACACCCATCACCTCGTCCTTGATTGTGTCCTTTATCCAATGCTTCTATAATCAAATCAATTGTCATAAAATGTGATTCAACAGATTGTAAAATGAAAATATAGTTGTGGCTGGATGAATGGCCTTTGCATCCAATCATCTATCCAAAAACTCACTCGTTCATCAATTTATTTATTTACCCCTCCAGTCATCCTTGTATTCACTCACCTATTCATTCATCCTAGCATCCATCCATCCATTCATGTACCCTCTTATAATTCATCCATTCAACCAATCATTCATTCATGAACTCCCTAACCTATTCATCAATGCACTACCTAGCTCACTGACTCACTCACACAGCTGTCCTTCTGACCGCACACATAAAAACTCACCTATCATTGAAAAAGCACAGGGATTGTCAATTACAGGGATTGTCAATTACAGTAGGCTTGCCTTATAAATGAAAGTGACTCGTCATTCCTTGGTGAGTTTAGGCCTCTGATAACTCATCATGCGTGCACACTGTCTCTCTTCACTCCACTTATACTTCCATTCACCCACCCACATCTCTCTTGTATTCAACCACTCACCCATTCACAAAAACAGAAACGCTCAAACTCAACAAACATTTGCAAGATGAAGTGAAAGAACAAAGTAGAAAAAATCGGATTGTTTTGGGAACTATGATTGCAAATACAACAAAGAATTCAACATAGTATAACTTCGATGTAATGAAATGCCTGTCTACACTCTTTTAACACATTGTAACAATTACAATTATCAAATCTACATACAACTGATCCTAAGAGGGACTAACAAGGATTGTCGCAGTGCAAACCTTTACCCCCACTGATTCCCATTATGCAACACCAAGAGGAAATTGCTTTAAAGTATAGTTTTTCAACAGGAAAGAAACCATTCCTGCAAAACAGTATCCTGACCACAACGCAGATCCCCTAGCATTATGGACAGTGCCACAGGAATTGTGGAATTCTGCAGCCGCAGAGTTTTTTTCAAATTGTTATGCATTTGCCGCATTTGTCACCAAATCCATAATTTACTGCATAATCTGCAGATTTTCACAGAAACAATGTTGATTCTGTCTCAAATGGATCACAAGTTACTAAAAACGTGGTGAAATGTTTTGCTGCATGGTGGAATGTCATTCGCAACGGTTGACTGGTCATCTTTCAATCTTCAATTGCTCATTTCTGTATTTGGGCATTAAACTGGTACTATTCAAGCGAAACCTTTGCCCAGACAGTGTTACTATGTGCAAAAATGAAAAAAAACAGTGAAGTAATACTATCACAAAATGTGATGCTTTACGACACATAATTTGCTTTATTTGCTGCATAATTGAGTCATCCCTGCCACATAATTTGGACTCTCTCCGATGCATAATTCAAGTGGCCCTGATTACGGCACCAGGGTGCCTGCGTTGCCACATACATGACTGTTTAAGTGCGCCAGTGCAGGAAGAGAGCAGAGCTGCGCCACTTCTTTGTAGATATGGAGCAGTTCTGCCCCCATCCCGTGCTCGAAATGCAGCATAGGAACTTCGCTTGCTGGCCTGCGTTGCTTCAGCTCTTTGTAAACATGGGCCTAGATTTTTAGCATTTGACAATTCTTGTTCTGAGAGGCGCCTGTTTTTAACTTGCCCCCCCCCCAAAAAAAAAAATATTTCCAGCCAGTTATAGAACTGCAGACTATATTTCACAAACTGTATCGTAATAATTAAGAAAAAAAAGTCATTTTGAACGGTCTTAGCAAAAAAATCCAAAAAGGACTGGTTGGCTTTTAGCATTAAGCAAGTTTAACAAATAACAGATGGTTCTTAGTGCACAGAGCATTCGCCCTGTCACAACACCTCTGGGCTTCTTAATTTCTGAGCTAAAAATGAAAACGCAATCATTCCCGTAACCTCTCCATCTCACAATGGCATAAACCATTTGGTTTGTTTTCAGCTTGACACTGGAAAGTACAAGGGAATATTCATTTGAAATTCAAGAGTGTTCTGCTTGTGGACTGAGAGCTGTTTATACTGGCCAGGGATAAAGAAATATTTTCTCCTCCAGTAAGACTACATTCTCTGACCTTTTGGAACCCATTCTGCTGATAACAGATTTTTATTTATATATCTCTACATCTTTGAATAGAAGATCAAAGTTTTTTATTGCACACTATAAGTTCTCAATTGCAACAGCTTTGAGCTCATAAATATGTGCAGGGGGCTTGGAAATATAATTTCCCTTAACCCTTTAAAGCAAAACAGAAACCAGCAATGTTAACATTAAGGGCCTTTTTACGAGGCTGGTGGTTTATGAGTTAAACCCACGGTGGGCGATGCGGCGGTGGTGTCACGACGGCGGGTATGTTAGGCTCATAGGACAGCCACTGCGAGTACAGCGGTCTCAGACCCACTGTACTCGTAATAAGACCCTTCCTATGGATGTTATACATGGTTCTTGAAGCAACCATACCAACACAAATCTTTATGTATTGTTACCATATGTAATCTGTAATCTGTAAATACCAATACAAATATTATTAAAAAACAAAAATAACTGTCATACTGAACATTTTGAGGATAAGTTGTGAAACTGCCATGATCAACACTCAAGATGCCACAGCGCAAAGCATTAGGTTATAGTTAGGCTGTCCTGTTTTCAGTTTCTATTTTTGGTAAATTCTGGTGGGGTTTTTTCAGTGTTTTCAATATCTTAAAAAACAGTTTTTATCAGTGGTTACATATTTTCACGCCACTAAAAACAACAGAAAAAGTATTTTTCCGGTGTTTATGGAACGTTTTGCGTTTATCATTGCTTGCTTTCTGCACTGAAAGAACATGGTTTATAGACAGTGTACGTATAGTGTATATGAGGTCCAAAGAGATTTTAGCAAATTAATCTTATTGTAGTACACCATACAATACTTCTTCAGTGAGTCTTTGGTCCTGTGTGCTCGCGCTTTCCTTCCCATGTAAACTTCTGTGAAAAGGCCATTTCATAGCCCCTTGGGCTGAGAACCGTCAGGTAAGGGGCACAGTTGGGATGACTCTTTCTTTGATGCCACATAAAGCACGAAATGATAAATATTTGCATTTTAGTTTCTGAGCATAAGAAGACAGTGCACCAGAGTGGACTAAAAAGTCAATAGCATCCCTCATTAACTCTGAAGATTGTAAAGATGCTGCCAGCATACCATCTAACAAGTGGCAAGAATCTCCTACAGGTAATCACTTCAGCTCGGGTATCAATTATGACAGGTCATCACGCAAATTTTTTATATACGTAGCTGAATCACTACAAATACAAACAATATCACTCCAATCTTTGTAAAACTTGGAAAGAACCTTTTTTGCAGAGCATAACAAGTGACAATGCGTTCCATGTTTTCCAAAAGTCTGGTGTCACGTTTTCACCACTATCCCAGATATATATACTTGTCACTATACCTTGCATTTAATGTTTAAAGCCTGAGGTGTTGGCAAATTCACCTACTATCAATACTGACCCACTAGAAACTATGGTCCGATGTATTAAGGGTTTTTACCCATTCTCTGTGGGCAAATGTGATGACACATATTAGGAAATATTTTTATGAAACTAGCCATTTTATCTATCAGCAAAAGAATCAAATGCAGCCAAAATATCAAATGTGAGTTTGATATGTCCTGATTCTCTACAGTTTATAAAATAATTAAACTAAACTTGAAACGTGAAACTAAATCCTGCATCTTTAGACCAAAGGCCATAAAACTAAAAAAGTAAAAGGAAGAAGAATCAATATTTTAGTGGCAATCCTAAAGAACAAAACTCAAGCAGAATAATGTTAGCCAGTCTTTCTTACTGCTAACTTGTATAACAAAGTTACATTTTATTGACCCCTTCAGTAAGAACAAAATGACTCTTTCACTTACTTTTTCCTTTCTTTGAATGGCATTTAGTTTGTGGTTGTGCAGGTGTTTTTTCAGTGTTTATATGTTTTCACCAGTGAGGGCTATGTTTCTTTCAGTGGGGTTTTATCAGTTATTATGGTCGTTTCTAAAGCATTGCCATTAGACAATGTCAAATTGGTATCTGTCAAGGCTTTTCACTGTCTGGCCTGCACCAAACTGGTCTCATTTTCATTTTGAAAAATAAAATCCCTACGCAGGATTTCCTTTTTGAAAATGAAAATATAATGCCCCCCTCACCATGGGAGTCATCTCCCATGGCAAGGGGGCATTTGTTTTTCTACTGTCTCAGACAGCCAGGATTTGCCTGTAGAAATGGTTAAATATCCTACCATCTTAATTGGACAGATGTACACAAAGCCAATTCGGTGACTGCCCTTGCTTTGTCAGGCCATTGGAGAAGTTCGACTATGGAGAACAAGGGGTAGTCACCGCAGTAGCCAAACCTATGGTTCACCCTCATATAATTCAGGAGGGTGTCCCACTCTGCTGGGATTGAGGTAACGCAAATGAAATAGAGTTTCCTCTCCACCAACAATGAAATTGACCTCTGAATCAGTTCAGCTCTATGAGACCTGCTTCTTGAACTAGGACAATCACAAACTTTTTAGCTTAAGTTTACCAAAGGTAGTGAGAAGGTTGTTCGTTTTTTTCCCTTGTAAACCTTCCACATGTAAAAAAAAAAATACAGCCTGCATGCTCTGTACATTGCAGTGCTTAATTTGAGCCTGTGGTTTCCAGGGCTTGGCACCAGCATTTAATTGTCAACACCAGCACTTATAACAGTCTACCGTAACATGGTGGAGCTGTTCATCTGTAATAGAGAAGAACATAACGGCAGTTGTTTATTAATTCAATATACATTAAAAATTACTGAAACCTGCTGCCCGAGCTACTCTTATAGTTGTGGGGGCCTGGAATAGTCTAACATTGTCTTTACCTTGGCATTGGCATTCCACATTATTGGAGATGGACTGTTGCAGGCGCTTTGACCTATATCATGGGCAACACTCTTATCTCTTTCTCCTACAGCAGTGCTTCAGGTCATACTCCTTGGCGGATTTATGACGTTACAACGCATACTTTTACATCTCATGCCTTTACAACGCGGTTTTTGCATCGCATACCATTACAACGCATATCGCTTTTGGGTGTTGGATAGTGAATAGTTTAATTTACTATTCCAACTCCAGTCCCCGTGGACACTAGGGAAGGTTATTGGATAGTAAATTAACCTATTCCCTATCCTAGAGCGCCCCCCAGCGCAATGCGTTGTAATAGTTTGCGTTGTAATGACCGCGTTGTAATGGTAGTGCGTTGTAAAAGTTTCGTTGTAAGTGATGTTTCCCTCCTTGGCTCTCTATTCAGACCCTACACAGCATTCTGAAGCTCTTGCTTCTCAGGCAAAGCCCGTGTTTCTTTCCCTGCTACCGAAGAAACAAGGAGTGACAAGCTCCGTCTTCTTGTGCTTTTGTAAACATTTCTCATTGTGCTATTGTTAGTCTGTCCACTGGTTCTGCTGTGATCCCCATCTCTTCTTTTCTATTGCCTTTTTCACCTCCTGCCATGGTAAGTGCATCAGTGGGAGCAGGAGGGCATCACATCTTATCATCTTTTGGTGCAGGTCTCCTTTTTCTGTACGTTGAGCATATTTGTGGTGCTGTGATTGGTGAAACTATTTGCATTTAGATTTGCCTTCAGTCGAAGTTAATAGTTGAACATGTCCGCAATGACTTGCGCAGATGCATGCTTTAGAGGTATATAAAACGTGCTGCTTATTCAATGATGAAGGTAAAAAACGGAACACTCACGTGTTACGAGTGTCCAGATACTTTGAGTCTCACAAATGCTTTGGTGTACGAACACACACTAGGGGTCATAAAACAAATATAATACCGTATTAATGACCGGTGAGACGCTTAACGATAGTGAATTAACATCCCTAACTTGGTGGGCATGCAATACATAATAAAGAAGTACCTGGTTCACGTAAAGCTCAAGCGTGACCTAAAACATGATAAAATACAACTATGTAAGTTGCTGGGTGCAAACCCGGGTGTTTAAAAGACTTAACTGTGATGAATCATATGTCTTTGGTGCTCACCTTTAGCGTGTGGATTTTCTATCCCGCTCTCGCTTGTAGACTATCTTCCGGGTTTGTTGGAAAAGGTGCTCGAACTCTCGCGAGTTTATACTACGAGTACCCGTATAGTGTGGTAACGCGACGCTGATACTAGCTGTCGGTTTTGGCGGCCTTTATTAAGTGGTGAATAAACGGATGTATTCGAAGATGCATTACAGGGCGCATTATGCGTGCAAACACTGAATCCATCTCTTAAAATTAAAAGTGAAATAAAAGGTGGACTCAAACAATTTATTAGATGGAAGATTTCTGTGAATTCTATATTGTGTAATGCCACTTGTCAGATAAATAAAAATGGTAATTATGATCTTCAAGAGTGGGCGTTGTAAGTGCGGCGTGATGGATGTACCCTACACTAAAATATTGTGGTGAAATATCCTAAGTGTATCTGTAATAGTGAACTACACTAATACACAAGTTTCAAGTTTTTGTTGAGACAGTTGTTAGTTTACCTGATATGTATCCAATAACACAATACTGACTTCCAATTATAAGTTTACAACATCACAATAGCATTCTGAATTATACACATGTACAGCTCAAGTTAATACTGCTGTTCAATGAGCATGAAATAATGACATCATAATGGTCTTTACAAAAAACACCCCAAATCTAATTTATCATTTAGACCTAAAGGTTCCATTGTTTGAAATTTCTTAATTAACAAAACTTCCCTTTGGGATAAAGTCTTGCGACTATCTGTCCCTTCTCTTGTTTCTATTTTTTCAATAGCCATAAACCTCATTTGAGAGATGTTATGTGTTTGCTTGATCCAATGTGCAGCCAGATTAGACTTGGTGTTTGAATTGCGAATCATGCTTTTGTGTTCTCCTATTCTAATTTTGAGTTTCCTTTCTGTCTTACCTATATACATAAGGCCACACGGGCATTTTATACAATAAATGACAAAGTTGGTATTGCAATCTGCTGTAAATTTCAAAGTGTGTTTGTCACCAGTTCTGGGGTGAGTTACAAAGTTCTGTTGCATTACATTATTGCAGTGAGTGCAATTTTGGCATTTTCGCATTCCTTTATGTTGAACATTGTCTTGTGGTGATGTTTGTTTGAGATATTCTTGTAGATTACGGCTTCTGGTGTAGGCAAAAATGGGTTTGGTTTGGAAAATGTTGTTGAAATCTTCATCATTTTGAAGTAATTCCCATCTTTTTTAAATGATTTTCCTGATGTTAACAGCTCTGGTGGAAAATTTGGAGACAAATACATTACGTGTAGTTGCGGTAGGTTTTACTTTGCTCTTCAGTAATGTTTCACGATTAATATCTTTGACCCGTGCTTCCGCTTTATCAATACCTTTTTCTGGGTAGCCTCTTTCTCTGAACCGTTTTTTAATTCTTTTCAAATCTTCTTCGTGGGTTTCAGTTGTGGAGCAAATCCTTTTGCTTCTCAGCATTTGTGAAAAAGGTAAATTCTCTATCAATTTTGGCGAGTGGAAACTTTGATATAGTAGAGTGTTGTTCCGGTCCGTCGTTTTCACAAATGTTTGTGTTTGAATTTGAGATTCCTTTTTTGTGATCTTTACATCGAGGAACGATATTTCTTTATTACTTATTGCATGTGTGAATTTAATTCTAGGATTTTTTTCATTCAGTTTCTTAATGTTCTGTTCAAGAGCTTCACGAGAGCCTTTCCATATCAGGAAAATATCGTCGATAAAGCGACGAAACTTGATGAGATCTTCCTGCCATTTGGTGTTGGACAAAATATATTGCTCCTCGAACTGCGCCATGAAAATGTTCGCGTATTTTGGGGCTCCCCCAAAACCCATACTTGTTCCACTGATTTGCAGATAAAACTCTTCTTCAAATTTGAAGTAACTATGTTGTAAACAGAATGTCAATAATTCTAACAATAGAACTTTATTTGCACCAATATTCTCTAGCTGTAACAAGGCCCATTCTGTTGCTTCAATGCCTTCTTTTAATGGGATGGACGTATACAAAGCGGTAACGTCTATAGTACACATTATCCATTGATTGCTGTCATTCATGTCTAAACTGTTCATATGAATAAAAAAATCCGTAGTGTCTTTGATGTTAGTCTTCCACTGTGTGACAAATTGTTGCAAAAACAGATCGATGTATTTTCCCAACGGTTCAAACAGTGATCCAATTCCGGAAACTATTGGTCTAAAGGGAGGGTCATGTAGATTCTTATGTACCTTGGGTAACATGTATATGTGTGGTGGCTTGGGGTTCTGTTTTGTTAAATATTCTTCTGTTTTACTGGATATCCAATCCATTGTTCGTGCATGTTGTAAAATGCCTTGCAATGTAATTAGTATTTCTTGAGTTGGATCCTTGTCAAGAAGAATATACGTAGTTTCGTCTGCAAGATGTTCTTTGACCTTTTTGGTGTAATGTTCAGTGTCCATTATGATAAGGGCTCCCCCTTTATCAGCTCTTTGAAAGGTTAACTCCTTCTTGTTGCCTAGTTGTTGCAATATTTTCCTTTCATATTTCAAAAAATTCGATTGCTTTTTATTTGAAAAGTCCAATTTTTGTAGATATAAAAGTACAAGTTTTTCGAATAGATCAATGGTTTTATGGGATGTAGGAGCAATAAATGTACTTTTGGGTTTGAATTCCATATATTCTTTGAGTTCCACTGGATTTGTGTCGACCACAATGTTTGCAAAAACATGTCTCAATCTGATATTCCTGATGAATTTGTACACTGCAATCTGTTTCCGCCAAGTTAGAATGATATGTGGGAACGAACGATGTTCCTTTGTTTAGCACTTTCATTTGTTGTTGAGTCAATTGGATGGATGAGATGTTAATTATTATGTTTTCGTGCTCCGTAGGTTGGGTTTGTTCTTTTCTTTTTGTTTTTCCTCGCCTGGTTTTTGTACGTTTCCACTTGCTTTGGCTGCTGGATCTGGTGGTCGTGTGGGTTGTTGGCCTGAGGCTAAAAAAGAATCTGCTGGTGGCACTCCTTGTAGATTCGATGATGCTGGTTGTTGTTCACTGGAAGTAACAGAAGTTTCTTTCCTTTGTATAGGCGCTCTGGTTGCTGATAAGTCTCCATCCGAGACTACACTTTCATCTGATGATGTAAATTGTTGTTTTTTCATGTTTGGGCGCCGTTGGGCATACATTTCTGCCCATGTATACACTTCATTCAGACGGTAATCTATCGTATCCCGTTTAAATTTTCTTAATTTCCGTTCTTGAAGGTCATTCTCATAGCTGGTTAACCTATTGTTTATTGTTTCCAGGTTATTCTTCCAATCTTCAGCCTCCATTTTTTTAGAAAAATCTCTTTGGATGTTAAAGATTTCTTCTTCCAGTCTTTAATTGATTTCGATAACTCTTCTACAATGAGGAGGATTAAATCTAGAGAGCATTTATTTAGCACCGCATACCATCTATCCATGAATGCCTTGTTGTGTTGTAAACGAAAGAGAAGGGGTTTAATCGCAAGTCTTAATCCTCTGGGGATTCGTTGGTGTTTGTGATAATGAATTAATGTAGATGCGTGTAAACGCTGATTTAATTCTCGACGCATGTTGAATTCCAAGTGTTTAAGTTGTTGTATGGTAGAGCCTTGGTGGGACTCAAAAGATTTGGTGGCTTTTATTAGAGCGTAGATTTCCGAAGCTTGTTCCGTGCTGTATGTTCTGGTTTCAGCGCGATTTTCTGTAGTACTGGCTATACTGTCAAATGACGCCATCCTTTCTTTTCCTGGGTGCTCCGGCCTTTGGAGGCAGTTACTAGATATTGTTAAAAATAATAAGTAGCGGCCACTGGCACACCTGATTAATTTGGTTTTTAATTCTTTTTATCAACTGTAATCACTGTTGTCTCCTTAAGCGTGCTCTCCTGTACCATAGGGCTGCCTGTCCCTGTGTGGTAATAGTTAGAGTCAGTGGTACATGATAAAATATCGCAACCTTACAGGAGGCACAGCTAGTAAATTGTCTATCTTCCTATTCAAGTTTTGGAGATTTTAAAGCTTCTTCAATACACATTTGAGATTTCCATAAGATTTTCTTATTCATTCAAAAGTGTTTACTCTGATATTTCATTTTTTTTCCGAACACTTTATAGGTCAAAACATATTAATTCATATCAAAATTCGTTGCATTCCAATGTAATTTTCATCATTACATCATAATTTGCACTGATACTAGTCCTATAGGGCAACCAGGGTGGGTAGCAGTGGAGCCCAAGTCTTCCCCCAACGTTTCCTCAGGGATATCAAGGGGCCAGCAACACTGGCCCTGTAGAGATCCACCTAGGCTTGGGGTCAGCTGCAGGCAAAGTCCTTAGTTAATCCTTGCAGGTCATCAGGGGGCTTCTCCTTACAGTTTGTCCTGTTGGTGCCTTCTAGTTCTAAAGTCTCCCTCAGCTTCATGTGCTGGTGATGCCCCTTTTATGCCAAGTGCCAGCCTGTGGGTAGCGGACACCCCTTCATCTAACCCTAACACTCATTCAAGTCAGTTCTTCCCTCTTTTCTGATATGGCTCCAGCCTGGGTAATGGAACAAAAGGCTGTTGTCAGGTCCTTTGTATGTGCTGGGGCAAATGCCTTTGAAGTGTAACGAGGGTAGGGCACAGCTCCTCCACAGCCATCATGTCAGGAAGACACACTTCCCTCTACACCCTGGCCCATTTTGTTCAGTGTCTTGCTCCAATACTCATTTCCCGGTGGCAGAGCCAATCCAGCCCAGGCAGATGAGCACTCACAGAGAAGCCACAGATGCTTTCTAAAAGTGGCATTTCCAAAATAATAATTTAGAATCCAGCTTCACCATTATAGAGAATTTTAAATTACAATTAAAATGAGTGGAAGAAGTATTTCTCTAGCTGCTACTAATCGGAACTTAGCATTTAATAAATGTGACAATGTATTCATAAGCAAAGGGCACGCTACGAAATTTGTTTTATTAATTAATTTGTTTACTTACCTCCAATTATCCATATGCCGGTTTTTAGCATCCCCCACCCTACCCCTCCCCGCCCCGCCTCTCTGCCCCACCGCAACTCCCTCCAGGGGTCGCGGCTGAGTTCAATGATTCCCTGTGGCAACAGCCAAACTTACGACAGTGAAAAAACCTTTTGGGGGATTTTGACTGTAAGGATATGTACAACATTCGTTTCTACTTGTCCTACTTTTAAATAGCATGCACTCTGCTTTGATGGAAAGTAAGGCCTACATATGGGCTTATTAATAGTATCCCAACCAGCTGTCACTGTGAATAAAATGTAAATGTAAATATTCAGGCCTGCTAGATTTTTGTGATCTTCTTATAGGGGCAGGTTTGATGTTTTTCAGAACAATTGTTGGTGATTAGTCAAGAGTTATAACAGCAATCATCACTACAGACCATAGAACTTTGAATGATTGTATGAAATGCCGGCATCCAAATTGCCTGTTAGTGTCTTCTACCAGTAATTGGATTGCTCAATCAGAACCAATGGACACAAAAATATTGTAAATTGCAATTTCTGAGGCAGACAGTATCCAAGAAAATCAAAGAAAAGTGAAACTGTGTTAATTTTGTAAACCTGTCTCCTCCTTGAGCCCCATTTGTTTAATGTCTATTGGGCACCTTTGGGAAGTATTGTGAAAAAACGAGGTTTTCAGACTGTTATGTATGCTGATGACAGTCAGTTGATTATCTCTATTGATGACTAGCATAATGAGATGAAGGAGAACTTAGTTGATTGCCTTTGAGAGGTAGCAAGATGGCTGCAAATCTAGTTGTCTACAACTTAATGCTGATAAAACAGAGATCTTGCTGTTTGGTGAAGTTGGTACGGTCTGGATTGATTCATGGACACCGATGCTGCTTGGCCCCACACCAAAATGTAAGAAAGTGGCAAAGAATTTAGACTTTTTTAATTGTTTATGCCCTTTTCCATGCAAGATCAAGTAACTATGGTATTTTGGACCTGTTTTGGACTTTTACGCACACTTCGGAAACTATTTCAATGGATCTCATTTGTATGGAGAAGGAATATCATTCATGCCTTGATTATGAGTAGGACAGACTACGGGAGTGCATGGTATATGTGGGCATGAAGAGTTCTTGTTCACACAGCTTCAGACTATTCAGAATGCAGTGGCAAGACTTATCTGTAATAAGACTAGCAGGAGCTCAACCCCATCTTGTCTTTACCATCGCCTATGGCTCCCAGTTCGCAAAAGGGCAATTTTCAAGCTCATGTGCCACACACACAGAGCACTTTATGATAAGGGCCCAACAAAGTTACAGAAGAGAGTTACTTTTTACAAACCTTTAAAAAATCTTCAATCAGGCCTTCATATCTTGTCGAAAAATTAAAAGATCGAAACTGGGTGGCATTCTTTTATTTTTTAGCAGCGACCCACTGGAACAAGCTTCCTCAATATATACGTGTAGTGTCAGATTTGTTGGTTTTTCGGAGAACACTGAAAGCCTGGTTGATTCCGCTTTAGGGTCTTGATCGGAACTGGATATCACTTTGGGGATGAGGATTTGCTTTATAAATACAAGTACAAAAAACAATCATACTTTTATAGTACTCCCTTTGAGAAGAACCAAAGGACCAATTGAAGTACAACATTTATTGGACTAATAGGGATACTTGCCCCTCTAAGTTATTTTTCAGAATCATGTTGCTGACCCAAAGCTGTAGATTTGAATGATTAGTGTGAATGGATACTAGTAGAAACACTCTTTTTCAAATACGTGGAGAATCAGACCCAAAAATATTGATTTCCTTGGCAATTCCTCATTTCTGAGGGGATCCTAAGGGCTCAACCTGAAATCCCCATCATTTCACCTCTCAGAAGTTAACAGCGCCCACAGTATTATTAACTACCAGTGGTATAATTAACACCTCCACACCCAGGACACTCACAATGATACCTTTACTAGTTATAAAACGTTTGGATGTTTGAATCCAACAAAGGACTAACATTATGATCCGATTTGTTCCATAGCCTTTCCTGGTTTAGGCAATAATACTGCAAAGCAGTGGGGGTTTGCTTATAATAAATGAAAATAACAAGTCATAGATATCAAAAAATATCAAAGCCTATTCCCAGATTGTCACACATTGTCTCATTTAGGTTCTAGACGTTCTTACTCTATATATCATCCTTAAATCAGAGTTTAAACTTCCCATATTGTTCTGCTTGACTCCAAAGCATAAAACACAACTCTCTTTTGTCCCATTCATCTTCGAAAAGGAGAACTGCAAATAGCTCCACGTTGTTTAAATTAGCATTAAAATTCTTCGACCACCATGTGTTCCCTATTTTCAATTTTTTGAAGCAGTTATTATTTTATCTGTCACCATAACAGCTGTAACTTGTAGTAATGTCTACCTACTGCTCAAAACTGAAAGGAAGGTTCCAGGTTCCTTTTTGATGTTTCTGTGTTAAAATGCTTCCAACAGCAGAGCAGTTGTCGGGCAGGGACGGCGCAGACAGGCAGTTTGAGTGCAAACAGGACTGGATTCATTTCGTGCCTGGTTCCATCATCAATGTTATGCACTTCACAGTCAGTACTAGATCTTAATTAACATCCCTGTTTACCTTTAGTTAGGTTTTGCTTGCCATTTTTGGCAGTTTCGATATACTTGTATTCTCAGATATCTCCTGATGGCAAGTGAAGTCAGAGGTATGCAACAACAAAATCAAGAACACATGAGTTTAGGTTTAGTAAAGTTACTGCCTATCCGAAGGTGTGAGTTTTGCGGTAAATAAATCAGATTTCCTTTCTAACTTGCTCAATGCCAGCCCCATGTGCAATGGAGGTAATGCTTTCTTCAGTGTGTCAGATATATGCAGTGAATGGAGTAAAAGAAAGGCAAATAAAAGAGCAGTAATAGAAAGTAAAAAGTGTACAGCATAGAAGATATTTCTGGATGTTTAGAGACCTCTTTGTATCTTGGGTCTGTGGCTGAAGGTCCTTCAGAACTTTGGGCACAGATAGCGGGCTGGGTGTTTTCAGCAGGGAGACTATATTAACCCCTTCCATGCTGGTGACGGACCACTGCGTCACCAGCCCCGGTCGCGCTGTGCTGGTGAGGAGCGGTTCCGTCACGGCCCGCTCGGCGTGCCTGCGCGGCGCTGATTTTGCGCCTGCGCTGGACGTTCCATTGAGCGGGCGGGGCCATGACGGAACCGCTCCGTCACAAGCATAGCGCGCCCGAGGCTCGTGACAGAGCGGTTCCTTCACGAGCATGGAAGCGCCGCGTTGCCCCCCCTCCCCCTAGCGCTGCGGCGGAATTGCCGCCGCAGCGAAGGTATTAAAGACATCAATACCTATGTAGACTGAATACATTGCAGAGGAGAATACATCCAAGAAGGTACTGCATGCCATGCATTTTTGTGCATATTTGTAAAGCGAGCACTGCATGGTCTCCTCCCCACTGACCAGGAAACTGAATGACATGACTCCAGAGTCTAAACAGGCCTCCGTAGCTTCCTCAAGTCTTCAGTTCAAGCTGTTCTTGCACATTGCCTAGGGCATGGGGGTGCGTGAAAGGTCGATCTTAGATATAGAGTAGCAGAAATATTTCAAAGTTCATAAACATGATTGTTCAGTCAGAGATTTACCTTTAAAAAATAAACAATCATTTTAATGCACACCGGGCCGTTTCACATAACTAATCTGAGATAAAATCCTAAATTTACAACTTTTGGTATTCACAGAAGGCATTTAGTGGTAGTAAAGTTTGCCTTTTGTGAATACCGAAAGTCGTAAAGTTAGGATTTTGTCTTAATTTAGTAGGAGTAAAGTTAGGAGACCTAACTTTTCTACTACTAAATGCCTTCTGCAAATACCAAAAGTAGTAAGTTTAGAATTCTATCTCAGGTTAGTTCAGTGAATCGGCCCCTAAGTAGTTAAATCCAAACAACAATGTTAAAAAAAAGTTGAAAGTGCTAGCTCTAAAGGAGTAGGCATATAATCCCACACAGGTTTGGCACAAATGTGAGGACTACTGCACCTATAGAAATGAAGGATCAATGTTTTTAAACAATCAATTAAAATTAGCATATGTCAGTGATTGCAATCTCTTCAGTAAGGTACTTGCATACTACAAAATGGCTCAAAGACTTCAGTGATATCCTGAAAGTTCTTGCTACTGCAACCTCACAGAGGTTGAATTACACCAAATGTCTTTACAATATCTAATTTCCTGATATTACATTGATTACTCCTGCTTAGCGTCAAGTTTGTCTGGGGTGCCAGGGACCTGAGTTTTGTTATGGTTATTTCCACAATAAAGCAAAGCTGTATGTCTCATGGTGGACCCTGGGGGTTAAGAGACAGCAAAGTAGAATAAGAGTATATGGACGTGCAAGAAACGTGGTGGGGTTGACCTTGATTATGAAATGTTTCATTTCAAATCGAGTAGCCCCAGTGAAATAGTCAAATCTCTCTGGACATCTGGCAAGACTGTGGAAGGAAAATGCACCCGGCTTTGCCAGCGCTTACTTCCTCACCCAGAACGCGTTAGGACTGATTATGTTGCATAAGTCTGCAAAGAAGTAAGGTTTTGTTGGTGAAATATGAGACTGCCTAATTCATGTAGGGTATAGGGATGTCAGGAAACTGCTAGCCACAGGGATGTCTAATTAAGGGAGTATAAAGTATATTTGTAAAATGAGAGTATTGCAGGCCGACCGACACGTCCCCGCAGGGGACAGAAATAAGAGGGCGGCCACCGTAGTGCCACAAGATGGCACACGGGGCAGCCCAGCTCTTTTAGACCTCGGAGGGTCCCGCGCGTCACTTCCGGCCTGGGGTGGGCGGGGGAGAGTATATATTCCTCCCCCGCCCACCGAGCGGCCTCTTTGTCCGCTGTCCCCTCACCGTGGTGCCGTTTGGTGTGCCTCTGGTAGTGCGTCCAGAGGCCTGGTCTGGCGTCGGTTTGCGGTGATTTCCGATGATTACTTCCATGGCGTTGAGTCGGGTTAATAGGTGAGGTGCGGGGGGGTGGGGCAGACGCTTTTGCCACGGGTCGCGTGTGCATGTCTCTGCCCTGCACCCCGTATCTGTCGCCTGTATACGGCTTCGGCCCTGCGAGCATGTGTTTGCCCCTGAGAGGCCTTGGGGGGTTAGGTGATGCTTGGCGCCAAGTTTGATCGAGCGATCAGACGGCCTTGGCATGTCCGGGGCATGTGTAGACGCCTTTTGGGCCCGCTGAGCTGGTATCGCCGGTGGCATTGCTTTGTGGTGAAGCCTGCGGCGCCGAGTAGATTAGGAGGCTTTGATTTCCACGCTTCATGAGTAGGTGCAGCGTCTTTAATGTTTTGTCGGTGAGCGGAGATGTGCTTTGTTACAGGGTGAGGAGGATATATACCCGGGGTTGTGGAGCTATCAGGCTCTCTCCCTTGAATGTGTTCGGCACGCCCTCAGATTTTTAGGGAGCGTGTCAGAGTGGTCGAAGCAGCATCATTAGGAGCTAGTCTAGTGTCTCAGGAGGTGTGGGTTCGAATTCGATTCGAACCCCGCCACGGCTGGCTTTATTTTCCATAGGGAGGGTTGGATGGTGCACGGTGAGACAGACGCTGATGGTACTCACCCTGGTTTATTAGGTTTTCATTCTTTGGGGAATCGTCAGTTACAGGAGCGAGGGGACATGTCGCTTATCATAGCATCCCGTGACTCTGAGAAATTACATTAAGATGGTAAATGGCTTTATTGTTGTGTGTGTGCGCTCGCTGCTCTGTGTGCAGTAAGGTTGAATATATTTTGCTAGGCGTGGCCTAGGAGCTAGCCAGCGTCGAGAGTGGATAGGTCCCCTGCAATCCGCATCCGGATGTATGATCCGTCAGAGTGACCGGTTGTTCACATTCATATATGGAATTGACTCGACCCTCAGCGCCCCCTTCAGATCCAGCAGACTGCGTTCCTAAGACCGGCCAAGGCTACTTTTATTAACATTAGCGATCACAATGGCCTTGTTATTTCTGCTTTCTATTCTCGCATTCATGTCAACCCGAGCAAAGCGGGAAGAATCTATTTGGTATCTGCACCTTCCATTCCGAGGACCTGTTTATGTTTTGTGGCTTCGGCGCGTTTCTCTCCTTCATGTTTAAAGTGTAATGTGTTCTTTTCATATTCGGGAATTGTGTAAACAGGCCCATTTCAGAACGTTTCTCTGGAATTCTTTTTGCCTGCTAGACTTGACCATCCCCTGTCCTCTCCTCCTGCCTGCACCAGAGGGGTATCCGCTTGTGTCCCCAATAGGCACAGGCAGCTGGCGCAGTCACAGCTCCCAGACCCAGCCCAGCCTGCACATGTGCAGGGAGTGTGGTGGCGGCGGCCAGTATTCTAGTACAGCCATAGGTGATTTGGTTCCCAGCTCAGCGAGTGGTATTCGTGGAGCGAGCAGCGCAGCCGCGTGTGGCAAACCTGATCCTGTAGGCGAGCGAGCACAGCCCGGCGTTTCTTGGGAGTGGAGAAGTCTTGTGGAGTCACTCTCTGGCAGTCATGGTATGGCCTTTATTTTGTGGGTACTTATTGATGCAGATGCTGTATAAGTTATGTACAAGGATGATGCTATCGTTTCCTTAATTGGCCTTTTGGGGGCTCTGACCGGACTGTGGTTGGGGCATTTTTTAAGTTGGTCGTGGACAGGATCGTCTTTAGGGAAGGTGAGCTGTTTTCTCCCTTCGTGCCTGCTCCCCCCATTCTGGGGCGGGGCGACGTTCTGGTCCTCTGCTCGGGTGCAGTTAGCGTTGGTTGTTTGATGGAGTATAAGGGTGGGGGTACTTTCATTCCCTTCTCCTTCGAGGGGCTTGGTTTGCTCGCACGGTCTTTTCCCCCCTCCCTTGTCTAGGTTCACTGTGGGTAGGGCAGCGCGACATCGGTCTCTTTGGCGGCTATCCAGAAAGTGACTAGGTACTTCCACTTCTCTGTGTTCTGTTGCCGGTGCCCCCACATGCACACTGGGACTCCCCCATGGTGGAGGTGACGGGGGGGGCAGTAGTTCCCTGGGCTAGCTCTCGGCTGGACTGCCGGTCGGGTAAGTCTTGGCGCTGGGTGTAAATGCGACTACGGTCAGCCCAGGGCGGATTCTTACCCCCCCCCCCCAGTCTGAGTTGCTCGATGTGTATTAAGTACTCACAGGGTGATACTTGGTCAGAGCACGGGGATGGTGTTGGCCTCGGGGCTTGGGAATTATGTTTTACATTGTTCGGCGCACGTGGGTAATGGCGTCGGTGGGCAGACTTTTTCATGGTCAGGATGTGTTACTATTTCCGGCGCACGTTGGTAATGGCGGCCATTTGCATGGAAAACGTTTTTTGCGAGATGTCCGGCGCATGTGGGTATTGGCGCCGGTTTCAGCCATCTGCTTCATTTCCTATTTATTTGTGGGGAATATGCCTGTCGGCATTCTAATTGGTATTTTGTGTGCTCCTTTTCAGGCTGCTGACTTGCGGATTCACTTCTTGCCACATTTTTATGTATGATATAGGCCAGTTGCTTATCGTGTGGCCCCCCTCAGGGACAATGCACACTGAGCTAGGAGAGCACAGACCCGCTTTTGGGCCGCGCAATCAGGCAACACAGGGAGCAGAGATGGACGCTGTCGCTCTCGAGGTTTCTTTACCGGCCTGCGGGACGGGGGTTCTGGTTTCGAGCCGCTTTCTTCAGCAAACGCCCTTCAGTCATTTTTCCCTTGTCTACCCTTTCTGTGCCTTGTGTCGAAGCATATGTCAGCCATTGCACTCCTGGTTCACTTTCCCCTTTCTTTTGGCCTTCGTGCGGGGCTCGGGATCTGTCTTCCTTACGACATCGACCTAGGTAGGCTCATTTTAGTAAGCCTTACCCTGGCTCTTTCAGTGATGAACTTAGTAAGATTCATACTGACAACATCCCATCTCCTGTGTTTCCCATGGGTGGGGCTGACACGGGGGACAGTGGGTGCTTGGCAGCTTGCGGAGAGCTGGGTGAGTGTGAGTGCTTGCAGGTGGTTGGCAGTGGCCGCCACTGCGTTACTTTATTGTCCTTCAATTTTTTCAGTTGGGTGGCATGGGCCTAGCTTGGGTCATGTTCCACCGTTATTTCGCCTTGCGGCTGGGATAGCCATAGCTCCAGGCTTGCCCCGCCAGTGAGTACAGCACTCAATTCGGATGGTTTTGTATCGTGTGGCAATAGGGCCTTGCGCCATGACGAGCCACGGGGTGACACTGCAGTGTAGCGGTGGTTTGCGGGAAGTCATCGTTTCTCTGCTGTCAAATCTTTCGTTATCAAGCACTGGGTACAAGCGTGTTACCTGGGGTAGACGTTCACTCTTGCACGATTGACTCCCTACTTACCCATTAGCATGGATCGAGCCCCAGGTCCGGTGAGCAGGCACCTCTCTGAGGTACGCTCCTCCTGCGTGTTTTTGCCGGAGGCTGGTCCAGCCTAAGGTCACGCTACTTCTTTCTAGGTGAGGTGGTGTCATTACTTGGCCAGGTCCGACTTGTACTTACTCTTCAGGGATGTTAATTTTGCGGGAGTAAGGCTGACCGGGCTCGGCGTTTGATGGGCATCCTGTGCAGGTGTGCGTTTTAGGTTTGTTGCCCTAGCCAGTGAAGAGAGCTTGCACGCAGGTGGATGCCGTTCGGTATCATTGAAAACATCCAAAGTAGAGACCCTTAACACAGAGTATTAGATAGTTATAGAGTGAAATTAGGTCTCTTGCCTACGAAATGTAGTACCTTGTGAGGTACTAGGATGACCATGGCTTTAATTCATTTATGCCCCACAAGAAGTAGCAAAAGGTGCATTCAGGAAGAATCTGACCTGTATGCAGGTACAGATGCTTTCAATGTACAAGTGAGGTATTTCCATGGATTGCATGGCAGGCAGTCAGGCATGTACTCTTCTAATCAGAAGTGGGGGAGATGGAATATTGATCCATTCATTTTCCAAAGGATATAGTATAATCAAGGGAGAAAGGATCACTTGTCCTGATCAACCTTAGGTCTGCAGGATGGTGGGGGGGGATTTTCTGTCCCAATATTAAGACCCTCAGGCACGTGATGGGTATGGTGGTGTCTTTAAGCGGTATATCTTGATTCTCCGCTTATATTTCACGTGTGTGCATAATCATTAGGTCTATTTCGGTTATGCAGCCTCCACCAGGAGGTAATTACCCAAGGTTGGTGCAGTAGTGAGCCAGAGATAAAAAGACCAAAAAGCCAGGGAGACAAAAATTTAATAGATCTGGTTTTGGGTCTAGTAAACTCAATAGTAGTGCATCCGGTTTTACTGGTTTATGAGTTACAGTTGCACTTTGAGTATTAAGGGGGTTAAAAGATTGGTCGACATGTTTCTGCCTCTATTGCCTTTGTTCTAGGACTTACGGGCATTCATCAGGACCGTGAATTAACGTGCAAAAAAATATAATACGGTGTTCAGAAGTGAGAAGGAAAAAGGTTATTGACCTGTTCCTATGTCTTGGAGGTCTTATGGTACCTGTAATGAGTAAACACATAATTGTAACACACACACACGGGGTGGGGGAGGGGGGACACACACCCACAGCAGGATACCGCTGTAAAATTTACCAGTAAACAACTACAAAATGGCAATACTTTATAGACCGTTTGCGTTCATTTGAGTGTCAACTCTCTCATCCTTTCCGTACTCAGGCACCGTCCTATAGCATGCTTGCAGAGGGACAGTGTATATTTTAAATAGTATCGTGCAATCATATTCTTTGTGAACTCTCGTGACACTGATGGTAGTGAATTCTAATCAATTTCTATCAGGGCGAGTGCTGAGATCATTCGACCTATGGTCGTGACATGCAAGGCATATTGCGCGTTTTAGTGAGCTGAAAACGCCGTTATCTTAGAGGGCGCCATGAGGCATGCATACGCTGTTTGTGGTGTTGCTAGCGTTTACCTCGCGCATTACTTATGCACACCTCCTTCAGCCGGTAGAGATATTGGAGCGGGCTAAAGGGAGGTAAATAGAGGCATTAATGTCAAAGCGTCTGTTTTGTACTTGCGGTTTTGAAGACAGGGTGAAGTCTTTCTCCTCGCTACCTATTGTGCCTCGTCCTCAGCTTGCTGCTGTGCGCGCTGCTCTGCTCATACCGAACCGGAAGTGGTTCGTCTCGATTCCGGGTTACTTTTCAGGATCTGCCTCGAGGGCGGTGCTAACGTCCCCTTCGCGTTCCTATTGGGCTAATAGTGTTTACTATGGTGTTATTGACATTGATGGCTATATTATTCCTAAATTGTGAGCCTCTCTTTTATATGGCGCTCGTTTCAGTAGTTTTGAAGCTACAAAGTTCGCAAAATAATTTTGCAAAACGAATTGATGACGGTAGCGTTTTTTTCACAAGCGATGTGTTATCAGTCTTCATGAATACTTAGGGGTAGTCTGCAGAGAGTTACTACGTGTGGTTCAACATTTTGTTTGTGCAAATCTCCACTGCTAGATTCATTTTAAAATCTTTTGTCTCTTACAGGGTGGATGTGGGGTTAGAGTCTCTCATTCATTGATGAGCGTGTATCTCCTATATTTTATGTACAAATCAGTCTTGTCGGGGTGGAAAGGCGAGAATGGGCTGTGTTCTCTTTTTGGAAGGTATACCAGTATCATCTCGCTGTGTATATTATTGGGACAAACTGTTGTTTCCAGGAGACACTTATATTCAGATGGCCCTCTTTCGATTTCATTACGTAAGGGGTCCTTATTGGGGGTGTCACCGGGTTGCATTATTAATTCGTGGGGTTGATCCTGGGGTACTCATTTCCTTGCCACCGTGAGCCAAGGTATATTATCGTTCAGCCCTTCGGTATCTGTCTTGAGTCTATGTACCCATCTTTGCTCTTTTTCAAAAAGAATTTTTTCAGCATTGTGGTCTTTGTTTGGTAATGTTTCCAGGATTACCCATTGTAGGTCTGATATTGTGTGGCCCTTCTCTAAGTAATGGGTAGCCATCTTCGTGGTTCTCTTTTTGCACTTGACATTGCTCTTATGTTCGCATAGTCTTTTCTTTGCTTTTCTGCATGTCATTCCGATGTAGTTCATTTTACATGGGCATGTAATCATATAGATCACGTGGGTGGTGTTGCAGTTTGTATGGCTGTTCAGAGTCCATTTGAAATTCGGTAAGAGTTGCAGTTCTTTGGTTGCTTTTGTGAGGTTGCAGACTGAACATGAGCCACATGGGTAGTGACCTTTCACTTGTGGATTGCCCCATGGGTTGAGATTCTCTTTCGGTTTCTTTGGGGGTGGCCTCGTATGGACCAAGATGTCTTTTAGGTTCCTACTCCTTTTATTTGCGAATCTTGGTTTTTGCCAGGTCAGATCACCCGATGTGAGTATCCGCCAATTCTTATTGACCATCTTCTTTAGATTGTTTGTCATTGGGCTATACGTGGTAACACACGTAAGTATTTCTTCAACAGGTTTTTTTGGGGCGATCTCAAGGAGTGCTTCTCTGTTCTGATTCCTAGCACGTTTCTTGCAATTGTTAATGATCTTTTTTGGGTAATCCCGACTCTCTAGTTTCTTACAGAGGTCATTTGCTTGTGCTTTGTATTCTCCGGGGTTGCTGCAATTGCGCCGCAGCCTGAGGAACTGGCTGTAAGGTAAGTTCTCTCGTAGCGGGCGTGGATGAAAACTGTTAAAAGATAACAGGCTGTTTTTTGCAGTCGTCTTGAAGAAGGTGCGCGTGTGGAGAGTGTTCTCCGCAGCATAGACGGTTATGTCTAAGAAATCGATGCTCTTGTTATCTGCACAGTGAGTAAACTGTAGACATTCATCCTTTTGGTTCAGCCAGGTATGGAATTCTGACAGACTTTGGTGGTCACCTTCCCAGATCACAAAGATATCATCAATGTATCGTTTCCAAAAACGTATACAATGATGATAGGGGTTGTTGGTTTCATTGAGGATGTGAGTCTCCTCAAAAGAGCTCACGTACAGCCCTGCCATGCTTGGGGCAAATGTACTGCCCATCGAGGTCCCGTGGCACTGTAGGTATAGTGTGTCTCTATATTGGAAAAAAATTTCCATCAGGGCCAGCCGGCAACATTCTAGAACAAAATGTCTAGGGGTTTTATGTGACCATGTGGTGTTAAACAATGTGTCTTCTAGAGTCGCCATGGTCTTCTCCTGGGGTAGGCTGGTGTATAGACTTTCAACATCGAAACCCACCAGGAACATAGTCTCTGGTGAGTACTCGATGTTTTTCAACTGATTTAGGAGATCCCTTGTGTCCCTCAGATATGTTGGAGTACTTTGAACAAGTGGTCGCAGATACTGGTCAGCGAACTGGGAAAGAGGTTCAAGAATTGAACCAATCCCCGAAACAATGGGGCGTCCTGGTGGCGGTATCCGTCCTTTGTGTGTCTTGGGAAGAGAATAGAAGTATGGGGTTCTTGGTGTTGTAGTTCTCAGGTAGTCCCCTTCTTTTTTGGAGATCCAGTTATTGGTCTCCCCTTCTTCTATCATCATGGCTATTGTTGTTTGTAGTCTTGGTGTCGGGTCTGTTGTTAAAATTTTGTAGAATTTTTCATTAGACAGAAGGTCCATACACTGTTGGTTGTACCCCGTACTAGTTAGGAGGACCACCCCTCCGCCTTTATCGGCTGGTTTGATGATTATGTTATTATCACTTGTCAGTGCATTCAATGCTAGTTGTTCTGATCTTGTGATATTCTGGAATGGTTTCTGTATATCTCGAGCCAGATCGTCAATCCCCTTGAAAATAGCCTGTTCAAAGGTCTGGATTTCGATTGGGACCTGGGAGTTTAGAGGGCAGAAGGAAGATTTCTTTTTTAAGGTTGTATCTCCTTCCTCGTTTCTGAGTCCCTCTCCCTTGAAAAAAGCTTTCAATTTCAATTTCCGGCAGAATTCTGCCATTTCACATTTAGTTTTGAATACATCCAATTTCGGTGTGGGAACATATCCCAATCCCTTGTTGAGTATGCTTTCTTCATCTTTAGTTAAGGTTCGGTCTGTGAGATTCACGATGAGGGATTCGTTGGTGTTCCTGTTTGGGCCTTTGTTACGCTCCTTGTTTGTACCTGTCTCGTCTGGTCGGACCAGGTCACTCCTCTTCTCCGTGTTCTCTCGGACGTGCGGCCATTCCCTAAAAAAGGAATGCGCGGTTGGAAATTTTGTCCACCATGAGGTTGCATCTGATGATTCATCATCTGTGGGCCTTGGAAATATGGATTCATCCAACCTTGAAAATGGGGATTGAACGGCTGGAAGGGCATCCCTTGGTTGTCCATTTGAAAGAAAGGGGGGCGCCAGGAATTCCGTCCACGGCGGTTACCTCTTTTATTCTGTTGGTAGTGTCTTGGGTTGTTGTGATTGTTGCCCCCTTGGTCAGAACTGGTACTTGATGCACTGCTGTTTGACCCATTGTTGGAAGCATTGTCATCTGCCTTGTAGTCCTTGCTGCTATAGGGATGCACTTTTTCCATAGAGAACTTCTTGAGTTCTTTGGCTAGTTTCTGTAGATTGGTCTGTATCAAGTATTCGTGGGAATCACTCATTTCTTTATTAATTTCATCTAATTTTGTTTTGTATATGGTGATGTCGACCGTGTTGTTTAGATTTGATTCCAGGATACGAATTTTTATTGTTAATTCATCCGCCAGTCTTGTGGCTGTTTTTATAATCAGTACTAGGTAGTCTCTTGTACATTTCCATGAAATGGCGGACCAATCTTTTCTAAATGCTAGATCTTTCAGAAAAATTCTTGGAGCTGTGGTGACCCAGAGGCCTCTGGGTGCCGCATTCACTCTCAAGTACTCCGTCATAATTATGCCATGTGCGGCGGTCCTGACTCTTTCTTTTTTTATTTCGGTCAGTTCATCCCATTCAGTTGAGCTAGACAGGGTTGCTGAGAGGTCACTGTTCATGAACGGTGCTGGTCTTGCGAGTATTGCGTCAATCTCTTCTATGGAATAACTTAATCCTAGATTCTCTGCCATCCTGGAATGTCTTCAGCAGTCAACAGGATTTCTTGATCCAATTTTCGTAGAGACTCCCACAGCTGTGCGCTGCTAATAATCTTCTAATCAGAAGTGGGGGAGATGGAATATTGATCCATTCATTTTCCAAAGGATATAGTATAATCAAGGGAGAAAGGATCACTTGTCCTGATCAACCTTAGGTCTGCAGGATGGTGGGGGGGATTTTCTGTCCCAATATTAAGACCCTCAGGCACGTGATGGGTATGGTGGTGTCTTTAAGCGGTATATCTTGATTCTCCGCTTATATTTCACGTGTGTGCATAATCATTAGGTCTATTTCGGTTATGCAGCCTCCACCAGGAGGTAATTACCCAAGGTTGGTGCAGTAGTGAGCCAGAGATAAAAAGACCAAAAAGCCAGGGAGACAAAAATTTAATAGATCTGGTTTTGGGTCTAGTAAACTCAATAGTAGTGCATCCGGTTTTACTGGTTTATGAGTTACAGTTGCACTTTGAGTATTAAGGGGGTTAAAAGATTGGTCGACATGTTTCTGCCTCTATTGCCTTTGTTCTAGGACTTACGGGCATTCATCAGGACCGTGAATTAACGTGCAAAAAAATATAATAAGGTTGATCAGGACAAGTGAGTCAGACATGTACAACAGACTCCGTAGGCAATGTTGGCACTTGTGCACGTACTGGAAGCATAGTTTGTTAAGAGGCAGCAATCAGCATGTTACAGGAGTCAGTGACGTGTGCATTTTTCAATTACAATTAGAGGACCAATCGCAGGTAGAAGGACTTTCTGCACTATATGGCGGACTCTCTAACACTAGATCGCCGCACCTCCTAGTTACTGTTCTGCCCATTTCACACTATGCTGAAGGGCTAGCACTTCCGGGGGCTACTATTGAACCAGGACTGTTTGGTTCAACACCTAGGGTCAATTTTGGGCAACAGGTAGGGTTTCCTGGGTTAGGACTAGAGCATTTATGCTGGAAGAGTTTTTTTAGGGGTCACCCCACTTGGGAGACAGTGTCTGCCTGTCTTTTGAAACTTTGATTGTATCATGATCTTTAGTTGTCAGGGGGAGACTTATTCCTACTTTTCCACTACCTAGTTAGACCAAGCATTACTATTCTGGTCACTTGGAACATGCTGTTAGTTCAGCCTCCTGGATAGGAAATTTATGTTATTGTCTTGGCTCGGCTGCACCAGGGAGCCTCTCATTGAGCCTCTCTACGTTGGCTGGATCTAGCTTTGCGCATAGATCGGGAATATCTCTTGCAAGCAGCCTTTTTCCAGGGTCCTCTTAGAGTCATCTCCATGGTTTTATTGCTAGCACGAATGTGTCTTTCATAGTCTTTTTTAGTTCACACTTAGTGAACCGTCAGGATGAGTTGTCACACTTGGTAGTTTAAAGTTGGCAGCCTTTTATGGGGGGCGGCTAGCCCTAGCTGGTCTACGCATGATAGCGCCTTGGTTACTCCGTTTTCTGATGCAACGAGGATGCATGGACAATGCCAGCGGAGAGGCTGGCAGTCGAAGTAGTGCTCCTTTTGTGGTACTTATAGTGAGGCAAGGGTATAGTTGGGAATTTCCAGGCTATCTCCTGGCTTTTGCCTGTACACGCTGGGTAGCCCTGTTGATTTGTTGGGCTCGCTTTAGCCACACTTTTCCTCCTTTAACCTGGCCCACGCCGAGACTCTCTTTTGTTGTATCACAGTCGCTCCAGTTTCTGACGCAGGCCCATCCACGCCTAGGTATGCTTACGCAATTTACACAGAATTTGGGCCTGATGTAGACGCACATACCCCCTTCAGTCTGACCCCAATAGGACCAAGTCTGGCTCCGCGCCGGGTCTGGATGATACAACTTACCGCTATCTGGCCCATTTAGGCGTTGGGTTCGGCTGTATTGACTTGGAAGTGTCCCAGGTTGGCAGGCACCATTCTACAGTCAATATTCGGCAACTAAGGTTAACACGCAGTGGAGGGCCCTCGGCCAAGTTCATGGGCAAGCTTATGTGGGGTTTCCTCTGGCAGTTTACACACTCCAGGAAGTATGATTTTTGTAGTATTAGTTCCCTATTCGCACAACATGTATTCCCAGTTGTGTAGGCTGCGGACTACAGCTTCATAGGGTCCTACGCAGGCCAGACATAGGGGGACGGCTTGTATTAGTGTCTAAGTTGCTTTTCCCAGGCCCAGTGCCACCAGGGGGGTGCGGGTCCCTCTTGCTCATTTTGGGTACCTGTCCTTACTTTCTTACTTCCTCCAGCCTGTCCCCGCCAGGACATGCCAGCTGGCTTCGCCCCGGGTCTGGCTTGCTCTACTTGACCCTTCTTGTGTATTTTTCTGGACAAAGGGTTAGTGAGCTTTAGCAATTGTGGGTGATTGCTTTGGTGAGTTTTCGGGCATGGTCCGGATGTGTACAGGCCATATCTGTACAATATTGATTTCGGGTTTTTTCATGTACCATGCAAGGTCTCTCTTGGCAGTTTTCTCACCAGTAAGTACTAATGGGCGAGTAACTGTTCTCCCAGTTGCTCTTTCAGGTTCTACAGTTTATAAGGGTACTTGTCCTAACTGCCTAGGCCACCGGGTGCCAGTGAATGGAGGATGAATAGCACATGTGATAACACGAGGAGACACTGCGTCCAGTGTTAGAAGGGCCTTGTCTAGGCACTAATTATCTTTCTGGCCTTCTTCCTTCTGAGAAGTTAGCCCCCAGACAGTGGGCGGGCCAACCATTTGTTTATGTTAAGGTTTGCAGGCATGCTCTTAGAGATGGTTCCCCCTGCTCTTCCTAGTCAGTCTTCTGTCCCGCCCTTCAGACAGGTTTTGGCAAACGCGACCAACTGTCTGGCTTGGGGGGGTGCATCATGTTGAGGGGAGCTTGGGGGGAGAGCTTAGTTTGGCACACTTTTGACGGAGTGGGCTGGTTGGGCACCTCATTGCTCTTAGCAGGCATGTATTTGGTCTCTGACCCCCCCCCCCCTTCGGGTTTCACTGCAAGTTCACCTTCCCCAAGGTTAGGTATTCAACTAAGTGGGGGGGGGTTTGGCCTCCGTCAGGCCTTGCCAGGTCATGGGTAGCCAACCTTTAGCTACAGCCTGAGGTGGTGATAGTGTTTGAATCTCAGTCTGGGGGTTCTGGGCCAGTTTTCCCTCGCCTGCGTGCGGGGGGTAGCGGGCCCTAGGTGCCTCTGAGGATCAGGCAAGGGTATTCTGGACTGAGGTGCGTGTCTGGTGTATATATCAAGGGTCCCAAGAGGTTAGCAGGGTCCAGGCAGCTGTGACCAGTCTCTTGTTAAGTCAGTGTAGGTTGACACTTGGCGAATTCTTGCAGTGTCTCTTGTTCGGACTCCATACTCTCAATGCCCCAATCCTGAACGTAACACCTGGTGTGTGCACCAAGGATCGTTGCACGAATTTTGCGCTGGCCATCTCGGCATGCTATGCACCTGATTGAATGACCACATTTTACTCACGGTGGGGTTTTTGCCACCAGTGGGGGTCAGGTATATTCCAGTGGTCAGACATGTCTCTATCTCTGTAGGCAAGGCGCTCGACTAGAGAGGCGCTGGAGCCATTGCGCAGGAAGTCCTGCACTGGGTGTAATTCTTAGGGCAGAGGAGACAGGACGTCACAGACCTGGGAGACCTTTCGCCAAGCGCAATGGGCTTTGGGAGGATATTTTGGCACTCCTGCCCTATTTAAACTTGGCCTGGTTCAGGCTGGTTAGGGGAGAGGCCCTAGATATAACGTGCTAGAATTAGAAGGAGGAATGCCGGCCTTGGTGGGGGGCCCTGGCTGCGACGGTCGCCACACCCAGGGCTGTGACGGAGTTACAGGGCGATTCAGAGGCGGAAAGGTACCCGGGAGTACCCTCTTCAGGAGCACAAAGGATGCTGAGGCCTTAAACCCAGGAAGTCTGTGCGGTGGACCCTGGGGGTGCGACGGCGCCCCGCTATCCTACGGGCGGTTGGAAACCTGTACAACCGGGGTCGCTTGAACACTCCGCCCCTCGTAGGGGGGGCGTGAGCAAGAGGGTGGACCAATGGTTCACCAGAATTGGGAGGGGCTATCTCCTCCCATAACCGCTAAGCAACGATTGGCTAATGCCACGTTGCAAATTGGCCCATCAGGTGGTAGGTCGCGAGGGGCGGCTTGCCTTTGGATCGCCTGTAAGATAACTCACCTTGTTGGCATTGTGTATATGCTAATAAACCTGCAGCTACTTTTCTCCAACTAAAAAGTTGTCTTGTCTGCTTATTTCTGTGACATGCATGTTGCTGCGAGTGGGCTGGTAAGTGGGCCGATATTGGCACTATGCAGGCCGACCGACACGTCCCTGCAGGGGACACAAATAAGAGGGCGGCCACCGTAGTGCCACAAGATGGCACACGGGGCAGCCCAGCTCTTTTAGACCTCGGAGGGTCCCGCGCGTCACTTCCGGCCTGGGGTGGGCGGGGGAGAGTATATATTCCTCCCACGCCCACCGAGCGGCCTCTTTGTCCGCTGTCCCCTCACCCTGACGCCGTTTCCCTCCCTTCCGCATACCCGGCGCTTTCAGGGTGGGGGGAAATGTTTCTAATCTTTTCTCATTTGTTTTGCAGGCGGAGTTACAGGGCGATCCAGAGGCGGAAAGGTACCCGGGAGTACCCTCTTCAGGAGCACAAAGGATACTGAGGCCTTATCCCCAGGAAGTCTGTGCGGTGGACCCTGGGGGTGCGACGGCGCCCCGCTATCCTATGGGCGGTTGGAAACCTGTACAACCGGGGGTTGCTTGAACGCTCCGCCACTCGTAGGGGGGGGGGGGCGTGAGCAAGAGGGTGGACCAATGGTTCACCAGCATTGGGAGGGGCTATCTCCTCCCATAACCGCTAAGCAACGATTGGCTAAGGCCACGTTGCAAATTGGCCCATCAGGTTGTAGGTCGCGAGGGGCGGCTTGCCTTTGGATCGCCTGTAAGATAACCCACCTTGTTGGCATTGTGTATATGCTAATAAACCTGCAGCTACTTTTCTCCAACTAAAAAGTTGTCTTGTCTGCTTATTTCTGCGACATGCATGTTGCTGCGAGCGGGCTGGTAAGTGGGCCGATATTGGCACTATGAGGTAATTAGAGCTTACAAGGGACATGTCCGTGCTGGTATTGTTGAAAATGGCAATGTATGTGTACATAAGCGGCGTTCATTTGTGTTCACTGTACCTCTTGTCGTAAGCATAATGGACCTTGCAAAACACTGACTGTGTTACCCCGCCAGCATAGACCCATGCACACATATATACAACAGCCATTTTAGGTACCGTGGTCTCTCTGTTTGCGATCGATCACCAGCGCCCTTCCCTGACCCTGCAAGCTTCCCCCATGCACCCTGACTGCCCCCGCTCTCACATGCACAAGTCATGAGCCCTCCCCTCCCGCATGACTCTGTCTCTGAGAATCGCACCCCCTCGCCTGACCAACACCTCCTTTCCCTCCATGAATACCCCTCCTTTGATGACCTCTTCCTCCGAACCTAATTGTCTACATGGACCGCTGGTCAGCCCTTAGCCTGAGGATACAGTTTATTGCCCACTACTGTATGCACTCGCCTCTCTTAAAAAGAGCCACTATTGATCATGACCTCCCCACCCCCCGAGATTCGATCAGGAGCACACATTCCAAAGGAATCAGCAGAACACTCAGCTGCGTGACAGCCCCCTCCTATTGTATGGAGGATAAGGGCCCCTACTGTAGCCACGTGTTGGAATATCTTCGTACTTCACAATGTCTTGATTGTAATAAAGGATGCCTGTGTGCCACAAACCTGTGTATAAAAGACGAAGCCTCAGAGAAACTTGTTAGAGCACCTCCCGAAGACACCATGAGAGTGTCCGAAATGACATGCTCTCTTTATGAGAAATAAAAACTCTGTTCTTGTCTTCCTGCCTTCAGCGCCCATCTCTTTATTTGGTAATTATTCAAGATGGGAACTAAGAGTCGCCCTGCACCAGCAGCCTGGGCATCAGGTGCGATATGGGCTGACCTTTCTACAATTGGCGCCCAACGCGGGGCCCATCAGCGACATAAGGTCCGGTAAGAGAGGTCCAGACGATGGGGTGAACATCTAAATGATTGGAGTATACCTGCCTTGAGAGGGCCCTCGTCCGGCTGCCGATTGAATGAACTTCACCGATTCCGAACGGACCTCTCTCAAGTGACCTATTGTCCTGACTGGAATCCCACAGGATTGCTGCGGTAAAAATATGGAGAAAAGAGAACGATCGGGCGCTGGAAAAAGGAAGGCGAAGAACTGTCCACACGGTCCGGTCCGGGTAAGGTTAAGTAGGACGTCTTTACGTCTGATTGGTAGGATGGCTTTATCCATCTGATTGATTGATTGATTGTTGATATTGGAAACGGTATTTAGATACTGGTATTGTTCATTGATTGGTTCATTTAGCCTTGGGTGCTACTTGAAGTATTGGTTCTCTTGGAGACATTCTCTGTCTGCAAACAGCGACAGATAGGAACGTCTGTCTCCCTTTGCAGATAGTGAAGGATAGGTAATGCAGACTTTTGTCCCCATTGTAATCCGTCATGCCTATCTTTTCTCCCCATTGATTGTTTGTTAATCGGTTTTTATCGATTATTGCTTTTTGAGATATTCCCTGTCTACAAACGGGGACGAATAGGAATATTCTGTCTCCCTTTGCAGATAGTGAAAGATAGGTAATGCAGACTTTTGTCCCCATTGTAATCCGTCATACCTATTTTTTTTCTCCCCATTGATTGATTGTTTGATCGAGCATTGAATTGCTCGAAGTTGGTTCTCTCAAGGATCTTCTCTGCCTACAAACGGGGAAGAATAGGAATATTCTCTCTCCCTTTGCAGTTAGTGAAGGGTAGGTAACGCAGGTTTTTGCCCCCATTGTAATCCGTCGTGCCTATTTCATTCCTCATTGATTGATTGTTTATCCGAACATTGATTGTTCGGAATTGGTTCTCTTTGGAGGTATTCTCTGTTTGCAAATAACATAGAAAAGAAATACTCTGTCTAGTCTTTTCAAGTAGTGAAGGGTGGGTAATGCGGACCTTTGTCCCCCATTGTAATCTGTCATGCCTATCTACTCCCCACTGATTGATAAACCAGTTCCACCCGGACCATTTACTAGAGGTAGGTCATCTGGCCCGACCAGAGAGCACCCCTAGTGAAAAAGGACATATGCAATAATAACGAAGTGATCACTGTATCCTGTTAACAGAAACTTTAGCACGAAACAAACTAGAAAGAAAAGAATAGGAAAACGAAATCAGTAGGCCACTGATTCAATTTTTTTTATTAAATAACGAATAAGGCAACGATAACAATACTTAATGATAAAACATATGATTGTCCTAGAAACAAGAAACGTTAGAAATAAGCCAGTAATAAGAAACCTGAAAACGATAAGAGAAGCCAAGCTTGACATTGCGACGGCCACGAGGCAACGAGGCTTCATCGCCCCTCGCTGCTCCAAACATGTCTGTCCCACCGCCTGCCACGCCCCAATAACGGCAACCTGGGAAAGACACAAGTCAGCAGACATCCGCCCCCATTCTGGAAACCCCCAAAGTACAACAGGTTTGCGGCCACGCCCAGCCGGAAGACAAGATCTTCAACACATGTAGGGCGGGTCCTGCTGCC
This sequence comes from Lissotriton helveticus, assembly GCF_964261635.1. Taxonomy (NCBI): domain Eukaryota; kingdom Metazoa; phylum Chordata; class Amphibia; order Caudata; family Salamandridae; genus Lissotriton; species Lissotriton helveticus. The sequence goes on along the minus strand of NC_136068.1, from coordinate 863,196,890 downwards.
AACCGTCGGCCGGAGATCATCACATGGGGTGGGCCTGAGGAGAGGCCGAGGCCGACGGGATCCAGCCGCGGTGGCGGCTACGACAACGCTGGAGAGTTGCAGGGGGGGATGTCCATGTCCTCGACCCCCCCTCTCTCAGACAGTCTGGACCAGCTTCCCTAAGAGGCCTGGGGGTGGAGAGGCCACTGCGCAAATAGCCCGAAGGCGGCACCACGCGCCAAAGTCTGCCCCACCGGATGAACCAAGGGACCCGTTCCTGGGGCCAGAGCGAAGAGCGTCCGGCCGCCATCAACCGGAGGCCCGGCCCGAAACGTGCTAGGCGCCACTTCTTCTATAATGGCTGCGACAACACTGGGGGGGATGTCTTGCACATGCCTCCGACCCCCCCCCTCGTCCTCATCGCCTGGTCCGGCCATAACAAATGTCAAGCGAGACGCCGTGGGGTGCACCGGGAGGGAGAGGCGGCGCGAACGAGCCTCTCCCACCTCCCCAGGTGGAGGCTCCCCAGCTGCACCCCCAACGCTCCTCGCACCCAGCAAAAGGGTTCGTCCACTGTGGCAATGCTGCAACGCCTCGCCCGGCAGGTTGGAGCCCGTCTGCTCATTTGACCCCGCGATTGCCGGTAGCTGCCGAACTCTCAAAATGGCGGTCAAACTTGCAAGAGCGGGCCCAGCATGAAGGAATGGCCCGGTTGCTTGCTGATTCCACCATCATAGAAGTTCTCCTCGACCTTGAAGATTCTAGAGGAGCCGCGGGAGTCCCCGACTCCCGCAGATACCCCCGATGGGGAATGACTGCCATGATTGCCCACGGAACAATGGAAATATAGCCGCAGGACGTCGGCGCTCCCATGCTGTCGCCAGCCTCGGTTTGAATGACTAGAATCCTGCAGACTGCAGTTTTGGAACAGTTCCGGTGAAAACCCCAGTATGACCCGGTAGGAAAATTGTTGCCCCCCTCCCCCTTTGACTGATGGTTCAGACCACCGATCCTTTCTTTTGCCCTTTAACGGAACTTTTTGGACTGCCAAAAGGAAGCTCTGGGCCAACCATGAGTTAGTGGAGATTTAGACTATGCCTGGATCTGCCTGACTGCACCCAAAATGGCGCCGACGCAAATGAAACTCTCAACTCCTTATTGTACCCTGATTGCTCAGCCTTGGTGTCATGGGATATGTATGAAGTTTTTAAAACATATAGATTGATATAGGATGTGTACTGATTATATGTTCGGACAATGGATTGATATAGGATGTATACTGTCAGCTCGGACAATGAATTGATATGAGATGGGTAATGATTATGTGTTCGGACAATGAAGGACAATGAATTGACATGAGATGGGTACCGATTGAACATTCGGACAATGAATTGTTGTTAAGTTTTGGCGCATCATGATTATTGAAAGTTCGAATTTCAATGCTTATGATACTTGCTCACACTAAAAGATTCGATATGATTTTTATTGCACTTGGCGCACTTTTTATGAAATTAACGACCACCGACTCCATTAAGTTTTCCGCTAATAAAAGTATCCCCACATCTACAGTTCCAGCCTGCTCCGTGGCCGGCCCACGGGGTTGTAGGCCCGTATTTGTACACCGACATTCTTATTAAAGATTTTTGGAAAAAGCAAACGTAGTTGTCACGCGTAAGTTGATAAGTTTCAAATGAATGACCACTATTTCCGATATAACTAAAATACAGGTGAAATGGCTCAGCTCGATTAGTTAAAGAGTTAAAACGTATAGTACACAGAAATAGTGCAAATATGAATAGTCCAGGTTTTTGTTGTATGTACCTTGCACATTTTTGTGCAGCCAAAGCAACCGCTAAAGATCCCGGTGTTTAGCCTATACTTTACATGCTACCTGTATAAGAAGAGTCACACTAACGGTCCACCTGGGCTTGAACGCCCAATTGGCAGGGACTGTATCCCGTGGAGATAGGCCGAGTATGCAGTAAGTAAAAGCCTTTCTGGGTTTATGCACGCTAATGTGTCTATCAATGTAGCCCCTGTTCCCCCCACCCTTCTTTTTCCCTCTCTCTGCAGGTCACATCGAAATATCGATTAATGTATGAAAACAGTGATCTAGCGGACGAAGAGACGGGAAAAAGGGTTTGATTATGGTACCTAACCGCAACAAGCAAACCATGACTATTTTTCTCCCTGAACTTAGCGCCTGGGAGGACAGCCTGAAGCGGGAACTACGAAATATGACGTCGCTTGGTACCCCAAATAATGCAACCAAAAATGACATACAATAATGAATATATTCCTACGTTTATCTAAATAAGGAAAGTTTAAGGAATATTCCGAGGTAAGGTTTACACAAGTATCCTCCGCCGGGAGGACTAGGAATATTGCCAATATTTAAAAACCTACTACCTCCTTTTTCGCATCGTCATAGACATGTAACTCAAAGCTGCCCCATTATGCTCCAATCGACACCAACTGTTGTCTCAGCCTAGAAACACATTTACTAAAATGACTCGAAAATACCACCGTGAGCATTAGCCCGATCAGGTTAGTTCATGACCAATTGCCAAAGGCGTAAGTGTGTACAATCAAAGCCACCAGTAAAGGCAGCCGACGGTTAAAAGAGAAGAAAAAGGTAAAAAGAGCTTAGGATGCTAAGGATGCGCAGCATACAGGAAAAGATAATTTTGGCCAGTAACTGTTCTATGTTTTGTCTTGGATTTTTGTACATAATACATGTACTGTCTTCCCCGTCTAAGTTTGTGTATACGTGATGCATGGATCTACGTCATCCCTCTGCCTGTGTTTCCGTAGTACTTAATCCCTGTTGTTCTGTGTTGTGTGTGCGCTGAATGGCCCATTATTGTACACGTCTCTCTCTCTCTCTCTCTCTCTCTCTCTCTCTCTCTCTCGCTCCATGTCATGCGTGTGCAGAATGGACCATTTAGAGTGCAATCTCTCTCTCTCTCTCTCTCTCTCTCTCTCTCTCTCTCTCTCTCTCTCTCTCTCTCTCTCCAAAGTCCCCCCCCCCTGTTCCCTCTTTCCTTGTATGGTAACGTTGTGCCCCTGGCACAACACCTAATTGGGTCTCCTCGAACACAAAGGTGTTTGGAAAAATTGACAGGAACTAAAACGACTGTGACTTGCCATATTACTACCTCTCCTTTCTGCAAAACTATAGGACCCGAGTTGGTCATGAAAGAAAGGACGGGTCAGACGACTAACGTCCCCTAATCTGACCTTTTATGGGGGGACTATAACGTCAATGGCCTTCTGTTTCTCGGTTCGCTAAAAATGCAATTCCCGATTCACAGATTACTTCGCTCCTCAACACTTAAGTGCGGATGTCCAGAGTACCCCACTTCTCCCGATCGACCCCAGCTCCTTGTCCAAAGCGTCCCCGTTTCCCCCGATTAACCCCAGTTTCATGTCATCTACCCTCGAAAGCGAAATTGATGACCTTGACTAACGGCCACTCCCCAAGAAAAGCATGTTTTACATCTGCCCCCTCCCCCTTCTTCATGACGATAACGCCCCTGCTTACAAGAGTTAGCCGACCCCGAAGGGAAATGTATGATTGTCGATGCTTGGGTTAAAGGGAAGGGCGAGTCTCTACATAAGGACTCAATTTTGAGTTTTTTATAATACACTGTGTATAAAGGTCCAAATTTCTCTCCACGTACGTCACGAATGAGCGCCGAACAGGGTTATGAATTCCATGGCAATGCACTCCTACAGACTCCATACGTGACGACTTCTGACTATGACCGATGAACTTTTTCCCCACCTACATAGGATTGGGGACGGAATTGAAATGTATAAATGTCTTCTCCTACCAGTTTTTCTAAAACTTGTTTTTCTGTACTCATTCAAAGATACAATCACCGGAGGAGAGGAGCTAGACGTGACGCACGGCCTGGCCACAGATCATGAAGCACGTGTGACCGCGACCAAAGGTGGAGCCACCGAGCAACGAGACGCGGGACGAGGCATCACTCTCAAACTCGGCAGATTAAGGAATAAAGGGCTGCCTTGAAGCCCTCGATTTGCTGCCCCACTCGTGCCTGAAGTCCCCGTCCTTTTTGAGCCCGACCGATGGGCCTGCCTGCTCGTTATCCTTTGCTCCTTTTGGTCCCTTGATGTGCTCAAAGATCTGATCCCACTCCGCCCTCTCTTCCCTCGATTATTCAACAAACTCACCCTTTTCGCACAAACTTTGACTATAGAATTAGGTTTTGCCACGTAAAAAAAAGAAAGACACGCAGGTGCCCAGCATAAGGCACCCCTAAGAAAATAAGTTAGGAAACAGGACTGTGATCTAACAGCAGAGGACTGATCGCACCCTGCAACGCGTAAGGATGATTCCGAGCTGGACCTATAGCTCCACCGCCGGTGCTCAGCAGCGCCAACAAAAGAAGACGGACTCTGTTAAAAGACATTGCGACAAAGACCCTCCCCCTTTTTCCAGAACTTTCTACCCACCCCTTGACTAGTTGTTTACATCAAAATTGCATTCCTCCCTCAATTTTTTGCTTTCACAAATGTTTCATCGGTCACCCATGTATCTAGCTTTCCAAAGCACTGATAAGGCCCGAAGGTATCAGATTACTCTTGATTAATGTCACCGGAGAAAAAGTCTGAACTTGATTCTACACCGACTAAATATTATGCCGATCTCTAGGCTTGTATGAAGAACCCAACAAATGTAACTTAACATGTATTGCATTCTGCCTATAGCATCGACTAGGTAGAAATTGAACTTGCTTATGTAAAAAAGCGGCGACTGTTGAAAATGGCAATGTATGTGTACATAAGCGGCGTTCATTTGTGTTCACTGTACCTCTTGTCGTAAGCAGAATGGACCTTGCAAAACACTGACTGTGTTACCCCGCCAGCATAGACCCATGCACACATATATACAACAGCCATTTTAGGTACTGTGGTCTCTCTGTTTGCGATCGATCACCAGCGGCCTTCCCTGACCCTGCAAGCTTCCCCCATGCACCCTGACTGCCCCCGCTCTCACATGCACAAGTCATGAGCCCTCCCCTCCCGCATGACTCTGTCTCTGAGAATCGCACCCCCGCGCCTGACCAACACCTCCTTTCCCTCCATGAATACCCCTCCTTTGATGACCTCTTCCTCCAAACCTAATTGTCTACATGGACCGCTGGTCACCCCTTAGCCTGAGGATATAGTTTATTGCCCACTACTGTATACACTCGCCTCTCTTAAAAAGAGCCACTATTGATCATGACCTCCCCACCCCCCGAGATTCGATCAGGAGCACACATTCCAAAGGAATCAGCAGAACACTCAGCTGCGCGACAGCCCCCTCCTATTGTATGGAGGATAAGGGCCCCTACTGTAGCCACATGTTGGAATATCTTCGTACTTCACAATGTCTTGATTGTAATAAAGGATGCCTGTGTGCCACAAACCTGTGTATAAAAGACGAAGCCTCAGAGAAACTTGTTAGAGCACCTCCCGAAGACACTGTGAGAGTGTCCGAAATGACATGCTCTCCTCATGAGAAATAAAAACTCTGTTCTTGTCTTCCTGCCTTCAGCGCCCGTCTCTTTATTTGGTAATTATTCAAGATGGGAACAAAGAGTCGCCCTGCACCAGCAGCCTGGGCATCAGGTGCGATATGGGCTGACCTTTCTACAGGTATAAGGTAGCTGTGAAAACCTGTAATGGCTTCTTTGAGTAGCCCGCTGGTACGGATCGGCCCTGCTAACAATCGTTACACGTTGTTTGTGTTTTGCGCACAGATTTCAGCATGTGAAATTGTGTAACACACAGGGAATAACTTCGGAATCAGCACAGAAACACAGATTCCCTTAAGGTATGGGTACTCGCAAACATTTTCCCGGGGGGTCAAAAAGTTTGGTTGCTGATGGGACCGAGGGCCGCACAGATACCATCACGGGATGGGTATAGGGGTAGCGAAACATGTGTATCTACTGGCTGAATTGAATTGCACAATGTGGAAACCGAAAACCCAGAAACAATCCCGGCTTTCCAGCTTGACCAAATTGTGTGATCCTGGACGATTGTTTTAATTTTACTTACCCTCCTTTTCCTTCATTTTCACATACAAGAGGACTTCGAAATATATGATTTCAGATTGTATGCTGTACAAAAACTTCTCATGTGTTTCATATGATAAACTGTAATGTTCATTAATGGTAGCAACCCCAGGCACCCAAAGGGTCCACATATTAACTGACTTGTTATGTTATGTTATGTTAAACTAAGTTTATATAGCGCACGGCTACTCTAAAAGAGTGTCCCGGCGCTTTCCACAGGCAGCTCAGTACCAACCAAATAACACAACAATGAAATCAAATACAGAGAGCAAATAAAACAGAACCCGCCCAAAAGGAACTACAGATTAAAAAGCCACGTCTTCAGGTTCTTCCTAAACTGGAGCAGATTGGGGGTACTGCGTAGTGCCAGTGGCAGAGTGTTCCACAACTGGGGAGCCTTGCAGCTGAAAGAACGGCCCCCTGTGCGGGCCTTCCGCACACGCGGAACCACGGCAGTGAAAAGAGATTCTGACCGTAGCGAGCGGGTTGGGCGATAGAAGGCCAACCTGCGCTTTAGGTACCCGGCCCCTGAGCCGAAAAGTGCTTTATGCATCAACGTCAGGGATTTAAACATAATCCGCTTCCGGATAGGTAGCCAATGAAGCATTTGCAGCAGCCCAGACGCTCGTGCTCGCCTATGCAAACCAAAGATGGCCCGGGCAGCAGAGTTTTGAGCCACCTGCAGGCGCTGGACAAGGTAATCAGGGAGGCCAAGAAAAAGGGCGTTGGCATAATCCAGCCAGGATCCGATAAGCGTCTGGACGGTTATCCGCCTCTGCTCCGCAGAAAGCAGTGGAAGAAACTTGCGGACCATTTTCAGAATACCGAAACAGGTGCCGGCCAGACCCAGGACATGCGCTCTCAGCGAAAGCTTATTGTCTAGTTTAACCCCAAGATTTTTTGCGACCACTGAAGACTGTGTAGGAGGGCACATTTCAGACGGCCACCATAGCCGCCACTCAGGGTCGATAGCACAGCCGAAGAATAAAACCTCCGACTTGCTGGAGTTAGCCTTCAGGCTGTTCCGCTGAAGCCAATCGAATACCATGCCAAGACAACCCCGGATATTCTCTCCATCGAATGCTAGATCTTTACCGCATGTGAAGAGAAGTTGCGTGTCATCGGCGTAAGACACGATCCGGGCCCCATGAGCCTCCACCGCCGCCGCCAGAGGGGACATATAGATGTTGAACAATGACGGGCTCAACACAGAACCCTGTGAAACCCCTACTCCCAACGGCGGCATCTCGGAGGAGCTCTGGGAGACCCAGACCATCTGGCGGCGACCTTCCAATAAAGATGAAAACCATTTGAACACCGTCCCCCTGATGCCGATGTCATGGAGCCTGGCAAGAAGCGCCTCATGGGGGACGGTGTCGAAGGCTGCCGACAGGTCCAACATGACTAACATGGCCTTGCCACCAACATCCAAGGTCTCCCTGATGATCTCTGAGACCTCCAACAATGCCGACTTGCCTCTTCGTTCACTGTTGGCATTGTTGCTAGGATGGTAGTGAAGCATGAATGTTTCTAAATTCATGTGTGAAAACTCTCACCTTTTCAAAAATACTTCTTAATGCGCTGATAGAATCTGCTTTACTAAGGTGAAAGGTTATTTATGTTAATAAAATGCACTTTTTGAAATTTGTAGAGACTTTATCATACTTTTCACACTTTATCATATTTTTCATGCTTGCTGCAAGATGTCTCTATAAATTAAAGTGTTCCTAAAGTTAAGTAGTTTAGGACATCCTAGTCTAGACATCCTACTCTCTTTAGCGGCAATTAACATTTAAATAAACGCTTGCCTGTTTGTTTAATATATTTTAATCTTTGTACTTTATTGAGTAACACAGCAGCCCAGGGCTACTGTTGACCAGAGGGCTGCACCTAAAGGTCAAGAGGGCCGCATGCGGCCCCTTGGCCGTACTTTGAGTATCACTGCCTTAAGGTATTGCCTAAAATACATATCCCCTGTTATTTCTAACTTCTGGAATTATCAGGACCCTCTGAAACATTAATTTCAAGAGGGGGAATTTCCGGTATTTTTAACTGGCCTGTGATAATGAGGGCCATAGCGACATTTTAGGCCAGTATCAAACTAAATAATGAATTAAACACTGAGTTTTATTAACCACTTGAGCACTGTAAATGACGAGTCAAGCACTGCGGGACTTATTTATGAGCCCTTACATCACTTTTGAGCAGCTGGAGCCTTGTTACACCATATTTACAAAATGACACATCTACCTAGATGCGTCACTTTGTAAACCCCTGTGCCACATTCTACCTGCACCAGGTATAATGTATGCAGGGGGGCGTTCCGATGCAAGAAAGGGTCGTAGAAGTGATGCAGTGAAATCTATAGGATTTCACTGCGCCAATTTTAGGACGCAAAGGGGTTAATATCTTACACCTACCTCATGGCAGGCGTAAGACTGACGCAGGCACATTTCACATGGGACTTCCTGGACTTGCGTCACTTTTGTGACACACTCTAGCAATGCGTCATTTTTGCACCTACAGATATGTCAGAAATACTGACGCATATGTAACTCCTTGTGACATGATGCGTCATACTGTAATTATGATGCATCATTGGTGTCGCAACGAGGGTGCAATGAAAAGTTACTCATCACTGTTTTCTCGCAGCGATGCGTCACTTTTCATAAATGAGGCCCTCCTTTTTTTTAACCACTTGGGGCACTGTAAATGATGATTCAAGCACTGAATTTTTTTTTTAACCACATGAGCACTGTTCCACCAGTTTGAGGTGGATATGTTTTTGAGGGCTTTTCGGCTGCTACCTGATTTGTAGAGGAGTGCGTGCCTTAAAAAAAACCTCCCTAATGCAAATAGAATAACGGGACACACTGGTCTCCGTCTACCAAACACGCCACTGTGTTTTTGGAAAATCTATACCTTTTGTTGTAGCTCCTTAATTTTATTTTAAATATGTGTATACCGCAACCACTTCGAAAAGTGCTATTACGATATAATGATATATCAATTAGCTTGGTTATGGAACAGAGGGCCAGATATACAATCACATGCTCTGTCATGCTTGAAATCGCAGGATTTACAACAAGAAAACGCGTGTGCAGAATGGACCATTTAGAGTGCAATCTCTCTCTCTCTCTCTCTCTCTCTCTCTCTCTCTCTCTCTCTCTCTCTCTCTCTCTCTCTCTCTCTCTCTCTCTCTCACTCTCTAAAGTCCCCCCCCCCTGTTCCCTCTTTCCTTGTATGGTAACGTTGTGCCCCCGGCACAACACCTAATTGGGTCTCCTCGAACACAAAGGTGTTTGGAAAAATTGACAGGAACTAAAACGACTGTGACTTGCCATATTACTACCTCTCCTTTCTGCAAAACTATAGGACCCGAGTTGGGCATGAAAGAAAGGACGGGTCAGACGACTAACGTCCCCTAATCTGACCTTTTATGGGGGGACTATAACGTCAATGGCCTTCTGTTTCTCGGTTCGCTAAAAATGCAATTCCCGATTCACAGATTACTTCGCTCCTCTACACTTAAGTGCGGATGTCCAGAGTACCCCACTTCTCCCGATCGACCCCAGCTCCTTGTCCAAAGCGTCCCCGTTTCCCCCGATTAACCCCAGTTTCATGTCATCTACCCTCGAAAGCGAAATTGATGACCTTGACTAACGGCCTCTCCCCAAGAAAAGCATGTTTTACATCTGCCCCCTCCCCCTTCTTCATGACGATAACGCCCCTGCTTACAAGAGTTAGCCGACCCCGAAGGGAAATGTATGATTGTCGATGCTTGGGTTAAAGGGAAGGGCGAGTCTCTACATAAGGACTCAATTTTGAGTTTTTTATAATACACTGTGTATAAAGGTCCAAATTTCTCTCCACGTACGTCACGAATGAGCGCCGAACAGGGTTATGAATTCCATGGCAATGCACTCCTACAGACTCCATACGTGACGACTTCTGACCATGACCGATTAACTTTTTCCCCACCTACATAGGATTGGGGACGGAATTGAAATGTATAAATGTCTTCTCCTACCAGTTTTTCTAAAACTTGTTTTTCTGTACTCATTCAAAGATACAATCACCGGAGGAGAGGAGCTAGACGTGACGCACGGCCTGGCCACAGATCATGAAGCACGTGTGACCGCGACCAAAGGTGGAGCCACCGAGCAACGAGACGCGGGACGAGGCATCACTCTCAAACTCGGCAGATTAAGGAATAAAGGGCTGCCTTGAAGCCCTCGATTTGCTGCCCCACTCGTGCCTGAAGTCCCCGTCCTTTTTGAGCCCGACCGATGGGCCTGCCTGCTCGTTATCCTTTGCTCCTTTTGGTCCCTTGATGTGCTCAAAGATCTGATCCCACTCCGCCCTCTCTTCCCTCGATTATTCAACAAACTCACCCTTTTCGCACAAACTTTGACTATAGAATTAGGTTTTGCCACGTAAAAAAAAGAAAGACACGCAGGTGCCCAGCATAAGGCACCCCTAAGAAAATAAGTTAGGAAACAGGACTGTGATCTAACAGCAGAGGACTGATCGCACCCTGCAACGCGTAAGGATGATTCCGAGCTGGACCTATAGCTCCACCGCCGGTGCTCAGCAGCGCCAACAAAAGAAGACGGACTCTGTTAAAAGACATTGCGACAAAGACCCTCCCCCTTTTTCCAGAACTTTCTACCCACCCCTTGACTAGTTGTTTACATCAAAATTGCATTCCTCCCTCAATTTTTTGCTTTCACAAATGTTTCATCGGTCACCCATGTATCTAGCTTTCCAAAGCACTGATAAGGCCCGAAGGTATCAGATTACTCTTGATTAATGTCACCGGAGAAAAAGTCTGAACTTGATTCTACACCGACTAAATATTATGCCGATCTCTAGGCTTGTATGAAGAACCCAACAAATGTAACTTAACATGTATTGCATTCTGCCTATAGCATCGACTAGGTAGAAATTGAACTTGCTTATGTAAAAAAGCGGCGACTGTTGAAAATGGCAATGTATGTGTACATAAGCGGCGTTCATTTGTGTTCACTGTACCTCTTGTCGTAAGCAGAATGGACCTTGCAAAACACTGACTGTGTTACCCCGCCAGCATAGACCCATGCACACATATATACAACAGCCATTTTAGGTACCGTGGTCTCTCTGTTTGCGATCGATCACCAGCGCCCTTCCCTGACCCTGCAAGCTTCCCCCATGCACCCTGACTGCCCCCGCTCTCACATGCACAAGTCATGAGCCCTCCCCTCCCGCATGACTCTGTCTCTGAGAATCGCACCCCCGCGCCTGACCAACACCTCCTTTCCCTCCATGAATACCCCTCCTTTGATGACCTCTTCCTCCGAACCTAATTGTCTACATGGACCGCTGGTCACCCCTTAGCCTGAGGATATAGTTTATTGCCCACTACTGTATATACTCGCCTCTCTTAAAAAGAGCCACTATTGATCATGACCTCCCCACCCCCCGAGATTCGATCAGGAGCACACATTCCAAAGGAATCAGCAGAACACTCAGCTGCGTGACAGCCCCCTCCTATTGTATGGAGGATAAGGGCCCCTACTGTAGCCACGTGTTGGAATATCTTCGTACTTCACAATGTCTTGATTGTAATAAAGGATGCCTGTGTGCCACAAACCTGTGTATAAAAGACGAAGCCTCAGAGAAACTTGTTAGAGCACCTCCCGAAGACACCATGAGAGTGTCCGAAATGACATGCTCTCCTCATGAGAAATAAAAACTCTGTTCTTGTCTTCCTGCCTTCAGCGCCCGTCTCTTTATTTGGTAATTATTCAAGATGGGAACTAAGAGTCGCCCTGCACCAGCAGCCTGGGCATCAGGTGCGATATGAGCTGACCTTTCTACAGGTATAAGGTAGCTGTGAAAACCTGTAATGGCTTCTTTGAGTAGCCCGCTGGTACGGATCGGCCCTGCTAACAATCGTTACACGTTGTTTGTGTTTTGCGCACAGATTTCAGCATGTGAAATTGTGTAACACACAGGGAATAACTTCGGAATCAGCACAGAAACACAGATTCCCTTAAGGTATGGGTACTCGCAAACATTTTCCCGGGGGGTCAAAAAGTTTGGTTGCTGATGGGACCGAGGGCCGCACAGATACCATCACGGGATGGGTATAAGGGGTAGCGAAACATGTGTATCTACTGGCTGAATGGAATTGCACAATGTGGAAACCGAAAACCCAGGAACAATCCCGGCTTTCCAGCTTGACCAAATTGTGTGATCCTGGACGATTGTTTTAATTTTACTTACCCTCCTTTTCCTTCATTTTCACATACAAGAGGACTTCGAAATATATGATTTCAGATTGTATGCTGTACAAAAACTTCTCATGTGTTTCATATGATAAACTGTAATGTTCATTAATGGTAGCAACCCCAGGCACCCAAAGGGTCCACATATTAACTGACTTGTTATGTTATGTTATGTTAAACTAAGTTTATATAGCGCACGGCTACTCTAAAAGAGTGTCCCGGCGCTTTCCACAGGCAGCTCAGTACCAAATAACACAACAATGAAATCAAATACAGAGAGCAAATAAAACAGAACCCGCCCGAAAGGAACTACAGATTAAAAAGCCACGTCTTCAGGTTCTTCCTAAACTGGAGCAGATTGGGGGTACTGCGTAGTGCCAGTGGCAGAGTGTTCCACAACTGGGGAGCCTTGCAGCTGAAAGAACGGCCCCCTGTGCGGGCCTTCCTCACACGCGGAACCACGGCAGTGAAAAGAGATTCTGACCGTAGCGAGCGGGTTGGGCGATAGAAGGCCAACCTGCGCCTTAGGTACCCGGCCCCTGAGCCGAAAAGTGCTTTATGCATCAACGTCAGGGATTTAAACATAATCCGCTTCCGGATAGGTAGCCAATGAAGCATTTGCAGCAGCCCAGATGCTCGTGCTCGCCTATGCAAACCAAAGATGGCCCGGGCAGCAGAGTTTTGAGCCACCTGCAGGCGCTGGACAAGGTAATCAGGGAGGCCAAGAAAAAGGGCGTTGGCATAATCCAGCCTGGATCCGATAAGCGCCTGGACGGTTATCCGCCTGTGCTCCGCAGAAAGCAGTGGAAGAAACTTGCGGACCATTTTCAGAATACCGAAACAGGTGCCGGCCAGACCCAGGACATGCGCTCTCAGCGAAAGCTTATTGTCTAGTTTAACCCCAAGATTTTTTGCGACCACTGAAGACTGTGTAGGAGGGCACATTTCAGACGGCCACCATAGCCGCCACTCAGGGTCGATAGCACAGCCGAAGAATAAAAACTCCGACTTGCTGGAGTTAGCCTTCAGGCTGTTCCGCTGAAGCCAATCGAATACCATGCCAAGACAACCCCGGATATTCTCTCCATCGAATGCTAGATCTTTACCGCATGTGAAGAGAAGTTGCATGTCATCGGCGTAAGACACGATCCGGGCCCCATGAGCCTCCACCGCCGCCGCCAGAGGGGACATATAGATGTTGAACAATGACGGGCTCAACACAGAACCCTGTGGAACCCCTACTCCCAACGGCGGCATCTCGGAGGAGCTCTGGGAGACCCAGACCGTCTGGCGGCGACCTTCCAAAAAAGATGAAAACCATTTGAACACCGTCCCCCTGATGCCGATGTCATGGAGCCTGGCAAGAAGCGCCTCATGGGGGACGGTGTCGAAGGCCGCCGACAGGTCCAACATGACTAACATGGCCTTGCCACCAACATCCAAGGTCTCCCTGATGATCTCTGAGACCTCCAACAACGCCGACTTGCCTCTTCGTTCACTGTTGGCATTGTTGCTAGGATGGTAGTGAAGCATGAATGTTTCTAAATTCATGTATGAAAACTCTCACCTTTTCAAAAATACTTCTTAATGCGCTGATAGAATCTGCTTTACTAAGGTGAAAGGTTATTTATGTTAATAAAATGCACTTTTTGAAATTTGTAGAGACTTTATCATACTTTTCACACTTTATCATATTTTTCACGCTTGCTGCAAGATGTCTCTATAAATTAAAGTGTTCCTAAAGTTAAGTAGTTTAGGACATCCTAGTCTAGACATCCTACTCTCTTTAGCGGCAATTAACATTTAAATAAACGCTTGCCTGTTTGTTTAATATATGTTAATCTTTGTACTTTATTGAGTAACACAGCAGCCCAGGGCTACTGTTGACCAGAGGGCTGCACCTAAAGGTCAAGAGGGCCGCATGCGGCCCCTTGGCCGTACTTTGAGTATCACTGCCTTAAGGTATTGCCTAAAATACATATCCCCTGTTATTTCTAACTTCTGGAATTATCAGGACCCTCTGAAACATTAATTTCAAGAGGGGGAATTTCCGGTATTTTTAACTGGCCTGTGATAATGAGGGCCATAGCGACATTTTAGGCCAGTATCAAACTAAATAATGATTTAAACACTGAGTTTTATTAACCACTTGAGCACTGTAAATGACGAGTCAAGCACTGCGGGACTTATTTATGAGCCCTTACATCACTTTTGAGCAGCTGGAGCCTTGTTACACCATATTTACAAAATGACACAACTACCTAGATGCGTCACTTTGTAAACCCCTGTGCCACATTCTACCTGCACCAGGTATAATGTATGCAGGGGGGCGTTCCGATGCAAGAAAGGGTCGTAGAAGTGATGCAGTGAAATCTATAGGATTTCACTGCGCCAATTTTAGGACACAAAGGGGTTAATATCTTACACCTACCTCATGGCAGGCGTAAGACTGACGCAGGCACATTTCACATGGGACTTCCTGGACTTGCGTCACTTTTGTGACACACTCTAGCAATGCGTCATTTTTGCACCTACAGATATGTCAGAAATACTGACGCATATGTAACTCCTTGTGACATGATGCGTCATACTGTAATTATGATGCATCATTGGTGTCGCAACGAGGGTGCAATGAAAAGTTACTCATCGCTGTTTTCTCGCAGCGATGCGTCACTTTTCATAAATGAGGCCCTCCTTTTTTTTAACCACTTGGGGCACTGTAAATGATGATTCAAGCACTGAATTTTTTTTTTAACCACATGAGCACTGTTCCACCAGTTTGAGGTGGATATGTTTTTGAGGGCTTTTCGGCTGCTACCTGATTTGTAGAGGAGTGCGTGCCTTAAAAAAAAACTCCCTAATGCAAATAGAATAACGGGACACACTGGTCTCCGTCTACCAAACACGCCACTGTGTTTTTGGAAAATCTATACCTTTTGTTGTAGCTCCTTAATTTTATTTTAAATATGTGTATACCGCAACCACTTCGAAAAGTGCTATTACGATATAATGATATATCAATTAGCTTGGTTATGGAACAGAGGGCCAGATATACAATCACATGCTCTGTCATGCTTGAAATCGCAGGATTTACAACAAGAAAACGTGGTTTCAAATGTACTAAAACCATTTAGCGAATCAGTAATGTTACAGAGGGCCAGATGGACTAAGCATTTTTGCGTTTACAAACAGCACTATAATGGCCTGATTTGCCAAATCAGGTCGTTTTGACTGCAAAAATGCAAATTTGCATCTGTGATTTGATATTTGGAAGCGATAGGTTTTGGGAGTCCTTTCAAATACCAAATTGGTATGGTATATATATTACTGTTTGCAAAGGAATTTTGGGCCAGAACAGTAATACTTTACCAACAGTTTAAAACTGGTGGCAACCAATTTTCAAAGGGGAAGGGATCCCCAGGGGACCCCTTCCTGTTTGAAAAAATAGTTTTTTAAGAGCAGACACCGGTCCCGCAGACCACTGCTTACTCTTACTAACAAATGAAAATTCAAAGTTTCACTTTTTCTTTTTAAATGCATCCTGCTTTCCTTTAAGGAAAATGGGCTGCATAAAAAAAATGTTTTACTTTATTAAAATGCAATCACAGACATACGCCACATTACAGACGCAGCACATTTGCCTGGATTGCGCTGGGCGCACCTCATAAAAGGTGAACCCAGTGCAATCCAGGAAACTGTGCTGCATTATGGTGAATGTGCTGCCCCCCGGGAAGCCACAAACTAGCACTGCCTCGTTGCAGCACATTCAAGTGCAAAGCGGATTTAAAGCTGCTCTGTGTTTTCACAGTGCAGGCGGCAACCTGCCTGCACTTTTAAAGGGGATTAGAGGTCCACTTGCAGGCGGGTGGAATGTCTGGGGGGTCCATAGGACCCTCTTTACCCCCAGCAGAGGGCTGCTGTCAGGGAACTGTGGCGGGGTACTAATAAGGGGCCCGAGACCAGATCTGGGAAGGTAGGGTTTTATTTTACTTAGGGTCTTTTTGGAACGCGTAGTACGTCTGTCCCTCGGGAATCCTGAGGGATCCGTGTTGAATGTAAGGCACACTCGGGTTCTTTGGAAAATTAGTGACGCAGTCTTCCTCCTGTTGCTTTGCTCAGGCTCTGGATGGTCATCAGGGTTCACCCTCGGAGGATTCCCACCGTAAGTAAAGAGAAAGAGACAGCCTGTCAGTGACTTTGTCCAATGTCTGCTATTCCAAAGGGAACCCGGGGTAGTGAGGGGAACACCAGTGAGACTGTGCTTTATAAAGCAGGTCACAGTGCAATACTCGGGAGTGTAGGAGTCCGTGTAGGGTTTATTTACACTAGGGAGGAGGAAGGGGTGCTAAGTAGAAGTATCTATTTGTAGGTAGGCAAATGGCGCGGTATTGTGGAGCCGAGGATCCACGTCTCCCGACTCACCCCGCAAACCGCTGCCGTACCTGTTGCAGCCACACTCCTCCCTCGGGAGTGCGGCACGGCGCTCCGCGAAACCGTTGGCCTCCTGGCTTTCTCTCCTCATCCTCTCGTCTCGCCTCCACTGGATTGTCTCCGTCCACTCCTTGGTTTCTCCACACACCGTCGCCTTCCTCCACCGGTGTGTCGTCACACGCCAGACACTGGATTTCCGGACTTTTACCCAATCCTGGGCTTACAGCGTCATCGAGAGGCGGGGCGTCGTCCTTTGTGAATCTCCACTTAAGGGCAGACTCCTTCGCTGTTCCAATCGCTCTGGTAATGGTGCAAAGAGGGAGGGGAATCAAGGTTAGCCTTCCACCAGTCTGTAAAGGGGTAATCCCCGTCTACGCGAACGGGCACCTTGTTACACTCCTCCCCCCTGGTTTGTGCCGATTGGGAAGAACTGAGTTCCTAGACAGGTAATCAGCATTACTGTTCTCAAGACCCTTCCGGTGTTTGATAACAAAAGAAAAAGGTTGTAGGAATAGAAACCACCTAAGAACTCGGGGATTATGAGATTTGGTCCTATACATCCATTGTCGTGGAGCATGATCAGTATATAACACAAAGGTTTTGACTTCCAGGTAGTACCTTAATTTGTCTACCGCCCATCGTATCACAAGACATTCCCTCTCTATTGTGGGGTATTTACATTCCCTGGGGTGTAGCTTCCGGCTGATGTATAGGACCGGGTGTTCAAGTCCATTCTCTCCGGCCTGGGATAATACAGCTCCTAACCCAGTATTGGATGCATCGGTGGCCAAAGAAAAGGGCTTGTCAAAATTAGGGGGAATCAATACTGGACTAGTGGTTATGGCCATTTTTAGTTCATGAAAGGCCGGTTTGGCTTTTTCTGGTGGATTTAAAATTTTCGAGGGCTTTACTTCCTTTTTTAATAGTTCTGTGAGAGGGCTAGCCATGACAGCAAAATTGCCCAGGAACCTTCTATAATATCCTATTAAACCTAGGAAAGCTCCTATTTCTTTCTTTGTCTTGGGAAAGGGAGTGTTCCTTATGGCCTTTACCTTCTCCTCTTGTGGGGCTATGACCCCCTCCCCTAACATGTACCCTAGGTATTTTACTTTAGAGTAGGCCGCTCAGGACTTTTTGGCATTTATATGTAAGCCTGCCTTTTGGAGGGCTCTCAGAATGGTGGTTACATGGCTCAAGTGGTCTGACCAGTTGTTGCTAAAGATAACAATGTCGTCCAGATATATGAAGCAGTAAGCAGAGTATGGATGCAGGACGGTGTTCATTAACCGCTGAAAAGTAGCGGGTGCCCCATGCAGCCCAAAGGGAAGGACGTTAAACTCGAATAAACGGTCCTCGGTGGAAAAGGCGGTTTTACGTCTGTCTTCTTCCCTTAGGGGCACTTGCCAGTATCCTTTAGTAAGATCTAGGGTAGTGATAGACCGAGCCTCTCCTATTCGTTCTATTAAGTCATCCACTCTAGGAATGGGGTATGCGTCAAAGGTGGAAATATTATTTAAAGCCCGGAAGTCCATACAGAACCTGGTCATCCCGTCTGGCTTTGGAATCATTACTACTGGTGACAACCAGTTGCTCCTAGAGGGACATATCACTCCCAATTTGAGCATATCGTTGACTTCCCTTTTTACATCCTGTCTCCTAGCTGCAGGAATCCTGTAGGCTTTTTGTTTCACACACTTTCCTTCTTCAGTTTCTATTTATGTTCTATCAAATGAGTTTGGCCTGGAAGGTTGGAAAACATTTGAGAAAACGATTGTAAGGTTGATTCCAATTCCTTCCTCATGGAAACCGATAGTTCGTCATTCATTGGTAGCTGGTCTATAGTGCTTTGGTCTGACCCGGTAGGGAGACCGAACTGGGCTGCCTTCGGTATAGGACCTATCCATTTTTTAAATAGATTTATATGAAAAGTCTGCTGTCGAGAAGGCAATATCTGGACCCTATATGTCGTTTTCCCGATGGTGTCTATGATGGGATAGGGGCCTAACCATTCACTCCTAAATTTATTTGTGGAGGAGGGTAGTAGAATTAACACCTAGTCTCCTTTTTCTAACGTCCTCCATCTCTTTCCCTTGTCATAAACCTTCTTCTGTTCGGATCTGACTTTTCTCCAGATTTGAATAGGCCAGAACTCTCAATTTGCCAAGCTTGGACTTAAGCTGTTTAGTATAATCAAGCAGGGATTTCTGGTCGCTGTTTTTTTCTTGTTCCCGTGCTTCTTTTGTTATTTCTAATAGGGATCTAGGTTGTCTACCATACAGCAACTCAAAGGCTGAACAGCCTAGACTGCTTTGAACCTGAGCTCTCAGGACGTACAGTGCTAGAGGCAGTACCCTGTCCCAATCTTTGTTCATTACGGATAACATCTTCCTTAAGGTTGTTTTCAAAGTACGATTATATCGCTCGACCAACCCATCTATTTGTGGGTGGTAGGCCGAGGTTTTGATATGACGTAGGTCCAGTAATTTACATACTTCCTTCATTAAACGGGACACAAAAGGGGTCCCTTGGTCTGTCAAGATTTCCTTTGGAAATCCCACCCTCGAGAATAATTCTAGCAATTTATCCGCTATATTCTTAGTATTAGGGGCCCTTAAAGCAAAGGCTTCCGGGAACCTGGTGGTATAGTCCACAATCACTAGAGCATGGGTGTGTCCATTTGAGGTGCGGGGCAGAGGCCCTTTTATGTCCATTCCTACCCTTTCGAAGGGAGTCCCTAATATGGGTAGAGGTTGCAACGGTACAGCAGAAGCTTTATGCATGTTTCGCTTTTGGCATATATCACACTTCCTACAGTACTCTTCCGCTTCTTTATATATACCTGGCCAGTAGAAATGTTTCAACATGTGTTGGGTTGTTTTTTCAGCACCAGAGTGACCTGCTGTCAGGTGGGTGTGGGCGTAGAACAAGATTTGTTCTCGAAAGTCTTTTGACACTAATAGCTGAGGTGGGTCAGAAGGTTTACCTACCCTATAAAGTAGATTGTTTCTAATCAGAAATTTAGGAAACGTCTGGCTGGGTTGGTTTTGGCCCACGTGTGCCAGCTCCCATGCATTGAATAGAGTGGAATCGTTTGCTTGTGCGAATTGAAAGCTACGATCCAGAAGCCAGGGCTCTGAGGTTAACATAGCAGGACTTGGGACTGGTCTCCCCTTCTTGGTGTCCCGCGTTTCTCTCTGAAATAGTTAGATGAAATCTGGGTTGTCCACCCCTATAATTAGGTCCTCGGGAAGAGATTCTACTGTCCCTACTCTCACGGAACAAGGGAGTCTCCATGTGGGTGTTATCGTGAATAGAGCCAAGGGATAGGGTTTACATCTCCATGCACACACCTGATGTGAACTAGCGAGTTGGGAATGACCTGATCGGGTAGTACTAATTTCTTTTGTATGACTGACTGTCTACATCCCGAATCCAACAAAGCCCTTATTTGTTTTTGATTGACTTGTACCCTTACATAAAAAGATGTGCCCATCTCCGCTGTGTACATCACTGCTGTAGGTATGTACCCGACCTCCATCGGTTCTTCTGGGGGCTTCCTTCTAGGACAAAGGCGTGTAATGTGGCCCCATTCGCCACACTCGAAGCACTGAGGGCCTTTGAACATTGGTTCCATTCTAAGCGGTTTGAGTCTTTGGGGTTCTGTACTGGGTTTGATTTTCTTCTCTGGTTTTGGAGCCGAGATTGCTTTGTTGGTTTTTTTCTGGTCCCAAGGCAAGAATCGTGGTTGAGCTCGGGAGTAGTTAGTGGCCATTTCTACGGCTTGTGGGGCAGTGAGGCCCGAGTGTTGCTTCAACCATTGTTGGGTACCGTAGGGCAAAGCTTCCATGAAGTGCTCCAGGTAGATGCTTATATAACAAAGACAAATGCCAGAACTGATACAACAAATTAAACATAAATTTCACTCAAAAAGGAAGAAATCTTATTTCAGCCCGAGATATTGCTAATCAATAGCGATTTATTCATTCAATTTTTAGCCTATCTATCTGGCGCATGCGCTAAGGAGTAGTGCTTCGTAGACGCCAACACGGGTTGCTGGCGAAAAGGTTTCACTAGGAGTTACCTACTTGGATGATGTCTCCGCTTCCAGTCCACCCGCCACGCTCTTTAATTGAGTGAAGCTTTCCCCTTCGTGCAGATTTCATAACGCCTAGAATTAGACTTCCTGACTGTCCTGGATCCGTGGATTCCCCCGGAATTCCAGAAGTCCAACTCAGTGAGTGTGAACCCCCAAAAGCGCCCGTCTAAAGAAAAAGTCCCCACTCGCTGTGCATCATTAAAAGTGACTGTTCGCTCCTCTACACCCGTCAAGTGGCTTCGTAGACCATTTGGATACTTCATTGGCCCTGATGAGAGTCCTCCCTTTCTAACTTCTGGCTGGGACTCGAAACGCGTAGGCCTCTGTACAAAGTGTTGCCCTTACTAAAGTCGAATGCCGATAAATGCTGTGTCTTATCCTTTTGGACGTATTGCGTTTGACTAAATCTAATCGATTGTGATTAAATTCCAAGTGTACATATGTATATTATATCATACCATACATGCTGAAATTCCTGAGCAACCTTTGTGTTCATTCCCCCTCCCTCCACTAATTTCCCCCCTCTGGCTTTTCCGTAAAGTCCGGATCTGTCAGATTTATGTACGAATGGATGTTTGATTTTGAACGACTGTGATATGTTTGATAAGTGTGAATGATTCTTGTTACATGTAATAATGGTGTAGTGTTTGTATATAAAATGTAAAAATTTTCGTAAAAATAATCACCAAAAATTGAATGAATAAATCGCTATTGATTAGCAATATCTCGGGCTGAAATAAGATTTCTTCCTTTTTGAGTGAAATTTATGTTTAATTTGTTGTATCAGTTCTGGCATTTGTCTTTGTTATATAGTTATAGGTGCTCAGCCTAACTGATTAGAGCCAACTCTTCTTTGCTAATCCAGGTAGATGCTTGTCATTATTTCCTCTTTGGTCCTGCTGTCGGGTTTAAGCCATTTGTCGGTGGCCATTTTCAACCGGAGATATAGGGTCTTGGGGTTCTCGCCCTGTATCCCTCTTTCCTTCCTGAATCTCACTCGATATGCCTCAGCGTCTAGACCTAAATGATAAAGTATGACTTCTTTAATTTCAGGGTATGGAGTATTTCCGGTAGCATTGGCTACTTTGTATGCAGCCTGGGCTTCCCCCGACAGTAATGGAGCCAAGAAGAAAGGCCATTTCTCCTCGGGCCACCCACAGGCCCGCCCGGCCCTCACGAAGTTTGTCAGGAAGGCGTCGGCGCTTCACCTGTATTATACTTCTGCAAGGATACTCCGGATGGATGCGGAGGCGGTCCCCTTCTATCTGCGACCGGAATGGAACTCGAGTTCTGCACGGCTTTTAAGCCTTCAATCTGTGTTGTTATGGTGTTTTTAAATACCTCTCTGTCCGCTTGGGCTGAATTCATCTGGCGTTCCATGGCCCATTCTAACTTTTCTTGCCCCTTTATTAGATGTTGTATCAATTGATCCATCTTCTGTTGCGGGATGGAATTGGTAGATCCCACTTCTGACACCAGATGTGGCGGGGTACTAATAAGGGGCCGGAGACCAGATCTGGGAAGGTAGGGTTTTATTTTACTTAGGGTCTTTTTGGAACGCGTAGTAAGTCTGTCCCTCTGGAATCCTGTGGGATCCATGTTGAATGTAAGGCACACCCGGGTTCTTCGAAAACTTAGTGACGCAGTCTTCCTCCTCTTGCTTTGCTCAGGCTCTGGATGGTCGTCAGGGTTCTCCCTCAGAGGATTCCCACCGTAAGTAAAGAGAAAGAGACAGCCTGTCAGGGACTTTGTCCAATCTCTGCTATCCCAAAGGGAACCCGGGGTAGTGAGGGGGACACCAGTGAAACTGTGCTTTACAAAGCAGGTCACAGTACAATACTCGGGAGTGTAGGAATCCGTGAAGGGTTTATTTACACTACGGAGGAGGAAGGGGTGCTAAGTAGAAGTATCTATTTGTAGGTAGGCAAATGGCGCGGTATTATGGAGCCGAGGATCCCCGTCTCCCGACTCACCCCGCAAACCGCTGCCATACCTGCTGCAGCCACACTCCTCCCTCGGGAGTGTGGCACGGTGCTCCACGAAACCGTTGGCCTCCTGGCTTTCTCTCCTCGTCCTCTTGTCTCGCCTCCACTGGATGGTCTCCGTCTGCTCCTTTGTTTCTCCACACACCGTCACCTTCCTCCACTGGGGTGTCGTCACACGCCAGACAATGGATTTCCGGACTTTTACCCAATCCTGGGCTTACAGCGTCATCGAGAGGTGGCGCTTCGTCCTCCGTGAATCTCCACTTAAAGGTGCAGTCCTCCTGTTCCCCGTCCGTGTCCGGCCAAGGGCAGACTCCTTCGCTGTTCCAATCGCTCTGGTAATGGTGCAAAGAGGGAGGGGAATCAAGGTTACCCTTCCACCAGTCTGTAAAGGGGGAATCCCAGTCTACGCGAACGGGCACCATGTTACAGGAACATACTGACAGTGCACCACCTTTTAGATGGCACACAGTCAACGCGCCTCCTTAAATTTTCTTTGCCTCTGTGATGGTGTAATATGGTGTGGGTGCACAGGCAAAGGGATTTACCTATTTGCATGGGGCATGCCCCATGCAAATGAGGAAATGCCCTCTGAAGATAGTTCTGGCGCTTTATGTGCGCCAGTGCTATCTGTATTACAGAAGGGGCTGCACAAGCGTCTTCGGCCCCTTCTGTAATATCAAAGTGCCCAGGGGGTCCGCTAAGCAGGCGTAAACACCCGTTGCACCCCGAGGCACTTTCATAATATGGCCCATAGTGTTCTGCTGACCTCAGCAAGCCATCATCCATGTGATGGGTGTGGTTACTAAGGGGTCGTAAATTGCAATCTACCTCATTCATATTCATGAGGTAGATTGGTTTGCGTAGGAATTGCTGTTTCAAAGATGTACGTTTTCTTACATCAGGAATTGTGATTTCCTAATTACAATTAGGTAAGAATCGCAAAAAGGAAGTCACAATCCTTTATGTTTCTACTTCTGGCCTGGAATAACTAAATGAATTTAAGAAATCATAAGGAATCACTATTTGGAACAGGCGTGTTTAGCGAACAAATCTAAATAGCGATTTCATATGGTATGTATTAATGTTTTGTGACCAAAATGTGATCACAAAACATTAATATTTTACTGACACCCCCAAGGAGATGGTAACCCATCCCTAAATAGAAGAGGTTCCCATGGGGGCCCCTTCCCCTTTGTTAATGGTCCAAAAACATTTTTAGGGGTAGGCAGTTGCCCATGGACTTGTAAAAATTAGTTTTATAAACTTTCCTATTTTTCTTGTAAACACATTCCATTTTTATTTAAGGAAAATTAATTGGATTTTAAAAGAAATGTAAAAAATGATCACAGATATGGTGGTTTGCTGACTACAGCAGGCCGTTATTCCTTCGAATGCAACAAATTGTAATGGGTTACAATTTTCGACTTACATCATTAATATTCAAGGGGTAGGTTGAATTACCCACTGCGATTTGGTATTTTGGGAACTGATCCCTTAGTACATAGGTTGGTTTGAAAAATACCAATGGATTTGCTAAATGTCCGTGCGCAAATTGCGACCACTTTTAGCAAATCCATTGTACGTACACCTAGTCCAGAGTTTCATAAAACGTGCATGCAAGCAAGCTGATATCTTTTCCTCTATTATATTCCTGAGACATATTTGGCATGGATGAAACAGGAGAGTCATTAGTCACGATTAGACACAGGTGTTTCATTTAATCGCCTTGCTATAACTTTGTCCATGACATGTATGTATATCAAACAAGGAGCATTTCTCTTCAGGAAGGGTCAAGTTTCAGGCAGCTGGTTTGTACGCTGTGTTCAAAGATGACATATGGAGATTTCAATTTGCTTTGGCTTGCTTAAGACCATGTGAAGCCAAGACACATCTGACAAATCTGCACATGGTTACATGCAGTTCTTGCAGTGTATACAGTCACAGAGGGGCTTTGCAAATATATCAGATATCAGTGGTCAGAAAGAACCCTCTTCAGACCTCTCTTCATCCCAAAATAGTGTCATTCTAAAATCTGCATGTGAATGCACTTTGTACTGTTCAAGATTCTCAATAACAGATGTCTAGCACCTTTCCCCATCAGCTTATGGATTACTACTTAACCCGTTCGCTGCTGCCGTCGGCAGTTGGACGTCGCGCAAGCTACCTCCCTGGTGCTGCGCACGTCCAACGGCCGACGCGACCCCGCCCACCCTTTAGAACGCCCGCACCACGGCGGAAAAACCGCCGCGGTTAAGGCGTTAACAAGCTCTACTGTTAGAAATTGGGGTCAGTAGTTGGCAGTGAATTGCACTCCATCAAAGAATGGACCCTTCCTTCTAGTCAGGATAAGGGAGTTACACACTCTAGATAACCCCTGCTCATCATTGGTAGCTTGGCATGAGCAGACAGGCTTATCCTAAAGGCAATGTGTAAAGTATTTGTACCCAAACAAAAAGTAATACAGTGAAAACACCACAGATGGACACCACACCAGTTTAGAAAAATAAAGTATCTTTATCTAAACCAAACAAGACCAAAACAAAAAAAGCCCAGCATACATATATCAAATTGTAACTTTAAAACTTTTTAAAGCAATTCTGTCCATGGAAATCTATGAATTATGTGATTTTGAACAATGTACCTTCAGATGCGCAAAATTCACACAGTCAAACCGCAGCAGAGAAGGGAAGCATCGAAAAACACAGTGATGCATCAGTTCGTGAGTCCACTGGGAGGTGATGCATCAGGACTCCTGCACACAGGAGACGTATTGTGTTGAATCCGGACGGTAAGGGGAAGCGATGCATGGATTCAGTAACCATTCTGGTCTACCGGTGATGCGTCGGAAAACTTGTTGCATGGGTGCGATGCGCAAAAATCTGGACACGCTGGAGGTTGATGTGGCAATGGAAAATCAGGTGCTGCATCGATTTCATAAGCCGTGGTCTCAGGATACATCGATTATTTCAACCACACAGCAGGGCCTGCGTCAGAGTCTATGCGGTGATCTCGGACTTCGGAGGTTGGTGCACTGCACTTGGCGCATAGCAGATTTTTCAGCCGCTGACAGGCGCTGCATCGATTCTTAGGCCACACGCAGCCGTGAGTGGAAATTCTTCTCGCACAGTGGTGCTACGTTGGAAAAACTGGTGCTGCAAGGGTGAGGCGATTATTCTCAGGTTTCTTTGGCTCCTTGCAGTTTTGAGCAGCAGAAACAACTTACAAGACCCAGAATGTGAGTTGGCACCACAAGGCAGATCAGAACTCCCAGCAATGGAGTTCAAGGATGCTACAGGTGGATTCTTTGTGTCCCTGAGACTTCAGAACAGGAGGCAAGCTCTGCATCAAGCCCTTGGAGATCTTCTTTAAGCAGGATACCACAACAGGAAAAAAGATTCAGTCCTTTTCTCTTCCCACAGACAGAACCAGCAACTGCAGGCAAACCCAACAAAGCAAAGGGCTTGGGGAAGCTCTTCTTCTTGGCAGGGTCCTCTTTGTTGCAGAAGTGATCTAAAGTTCTGGGGTTTTAGGTCCAATACTTATACCTATTTTTTCTCTATGTATTCTTTGTTTCAAGAGTCTCTGAGCACAGTAAAAACCAGCTCTGTCCTCCCAGGCCCAGCTACACTACAGAAGGGGGAGACAGCATTGTGCAGAGCAGGCACAGTCTATTCAGGTTCTAGTGAAAACTCCTCCCATCACTCTAAATGCAGAAAGGTCTATTCAGGCTGTCTAGAGTGAATGCACATCCCTAGTTCTTGCCACTCCAAAGCACGGTAAATACACAAACAGGCAGAGGTGCAGAGGATGGTTAAACAAGAAAATACCCACTTTCTAAAAGTGGTATTTTCAAACACATAATTTAAAAACCACGTTTACTAAAAGGTGGGTTATTAAATTCTGAATTCAGAGAGTCTAAACTCCAAATCTCTAGCTGTTACCAATTGAATTGTGAAACGTTACAAGGCAGCTCCAATGACAGCCTATGGGAGAGCAATAGTGAAAAAAGAAATAAACAGCATTTCACTATCAGGATATGTTACATACACCTGTACATGTCCTACCTTTCACATACAATGCACTCTGCTCATGGGGGTACCATGGGCCTACCTTAGAGGCCACTAACATGTAGTAAAAGGAAAGGGTTAGGCCTGGCAAGTGCACTTGCCAGGTCGACATGGCAGTTCAAAATTATGTGTGCTGACACTGCAGTGGCAGGTCTGAGTTACATTTGCAAAGAGCCACTTGTGTGAGTGGCACAATCAGTGCTGCAGGCCCACTATTAGCATTTGAGTTACAGGCCCTGGCACCTTCACTGCACTTTACTAGAGACTTATCAATAAATCAAATATGCCAATCATGGATAAGCAATCATAATAACAATTTACACAGGGAACACTTGCACTTTGACACTGATCAGCAATGGCAAAGTGCCCCAAGCATCTAAGCCAGCAAAAACAAAATACAGCACACAGTCAAAAATGGAGGAGGCATAGGCAAAAAGTCAGGGGGCAATACACCATGGATGCCAAGTCTAACACCTACCAAGATAGTACGTTTTTCTCCCATATTATCTGGTGCATTGGTTGGTACAGCCTCGCAGTTAATGCAATAGGTCTTGAAATGATACAGGCCTGGAGAAGAAGCCAATGTAAGTTCTTTGAGGTTGGGATGGCATAATCAGTGGCCTGGTCAGGCAATTTGCGGAAAAAGAACTCTAACTTAACTGGAGGAGGGCCATCCCAACAAATTTGCAGTTACTTACCTCATTTACATTTTGATCTATATCTACATATAAAGAACAAAATGCACAGATCCAACAGAAGTACCTTAGCTGGCTCCTGTGTAAAGAACCCTTGAACCAGTGGCCCATCCACCGCAAGAGTGCCATGTGGCAGTCAGTCTGCCCCATTTGATTTTTTCCACCTCTGTGGTGGATTCAGGCAGAAAAAAAGATCAAAAGTCCTGAAAAGCAAAGGGAAAACCAATGTCATTATTGTTTACTGTTTTTGAGAGAACATTTTTAAAAATAATTCTGTCTAGGCCTAAAAACATGACACATGCTCCACATTCAGCTGTGCTCTTGACTAAATTCATTTGGCTCATTTTAGGATGCACTGTAGACATTGCAGGTAGAGAGATCTCTGCAAGACAGGTGACAATCTCTAAATATAGCAGACGATCCTCCACCGGGATGATGCAGGTGGAGGCCTCCATTGAACCATCTAGCTAGCAGCCACATTCCAACATCTGAATGATGCAACAATTCTATTAAATGTGATCTGTAAAATTAATAAAATCCTTCAGAGGGGTTATGATTGTTTTGCATTCCTGTGAGTAGTGTGTGATGACTTTCCAGCCAGGTGTAAGAGGACCAGGGTTTGAGCTGTCCTCTAGAACTCAGTTTCATGTAGGTAGGGTTTCATTTTCTGAATCAGTGATAGCTGATACCATGCTTACTAAGTCTTCTTTAGGGTCTGACTCCTGAAAGAAAGTTGCTGCCAATAACAAAACCAAACAATTTGTCATTGCTTGAGTGTTGGGGTGTCAGGCTGTGTTGATTCATAACTGTGAGGTAGCCCTTAACTTGGCTTGTTTACTGCTGTTGCAGATGCAGAGCAAATTGTATATTCTGTATAATTAAACCTAAGGTAGGTGGTTAACATTCCTGTTGAGATAAGGGTGAGACATCCATTAAAAGAATGGATGTTGGATAAACCACATCAGACACTGTTGAATAATATAATCCTTTCATCTTGAGCTAGCCAGGGTTGTATTATTTCACCTCTTCTATTAGTTATCTTGAGAAAAGCACTCCTTTATAAAATATAAATTAACCCAACATATGCAGTTTGCTTTCAGTGAGCTGCCATTTTAAACTAGCCTTTTTAGCTGATGATATATAAAGTTTCATATATCAGACCTAACCAGAATTAGTAGTCTAATTGCAACACTATACAGAAGTTTCCAACTGTAAGATCAATTATACTAAATCAATGGGTGTACTATGTCAAACCTCTTAAACAGCAATGCACCATTGTAAAAAGCTGGCTGTAGCAGCTCCAAAGCCACAATTAAAAATGTAAGGTTTTTACCACTGTCATTGCTACAGAGGCTACGCAGTTGCAATGTAACACATGTTCTGGACATTCTCTATAATAAATATACCGATGGAGGTGTCAGAAGATCTCTTAATTTGGAAATGTCATATACATTAAAATTAACTTCATGCCAAGGCTTCTAAACCTCGTACAAACACTCCATCTAATATTCCTAAATCAAGTTTTTCACTCAATGCAAAAAAGCTTATAGCACTCACAGGGTTCAATAAAGCACCTAACACAGCAAAAAAAGTTGTATGGTGCTACAACTGAAGGTGGCAATGTCTTTACCAATGCTGAGAAAAATATTTATTCAACACAAATACGCCTATCCTTGGAATGCTCAAAGCATACACATGCAAAACCCTAAGTTATTTTGCTTGAACATGAAAGATCCCTGTCCCCATTGTACTATCTCTTCTGGCTTCCATCCAAACAAAGGTGATTGGGTGATCCTGGTCTGCTCCCGGATAAGTATTACCTGAACACTGAATATGGAGATATGAAAAGGAATGATCCGGACATAGCCCTCTCCTATGAATTCCCAAAATACACTTCTCTGATTTCCTTCTGGGTCTGACCAATACTAGATTGCAAAGTTGGAGGCAAATATTCCATCAGTTTTATGGGATTTATACACTAATGGGACAGGTATAAATAGGGATCCAGGCATCAATGACATTGAGTTGCTTCCATTGGATAATTATATCCTTTCCCTAATAATCCACTGGTGATACTTTCATTCATGAGAGAGAGCGATAAAGAGAGAGCAGAGATAAGAATCCAGTGAGGTTAGAGTTCAAGGCAATCTCAAATCTATTCACCTTGTTGGGAAGATGCCATCAATAACTGAAATATAAATATGTGGGGAACCAGGAAGAGGAGATCAGTTTTGAAACGACAGAGGGTATGTAAGACATTATTTGGACCACAGCGGCAAAAATATCTATTTGTTCACAACACAGAGAGTTAATACTAGGTTTTAATGTGTTGCTACATCACTCCAGTACTCTTGAACTCCATGTTTGCATTTTGAAGCATGCATTGAAAGGGAAGCAATGAATTGAGCACTATTCCAGAAATATGATGTGCAGCACACATGGAAAAGGCAAAATGGAGCTCCCACTGTATAATTATGCTTTAAGTCCTAAGTGCATTTATTAATGTGCAGATAATGTGACACAGGTTGGAAGCTGCCGTGGCCCATGCACGTAAGAGCGATGGTGCCGGGTGGGGGGTGCTTCGACAGACGATGGAAAATTAAATAAATAATTAATTTTCCCTCGTCATCTTCTGTCGAACTACCCCCCCCCCCCCCCTAAACTCTTCCCCCCAGCGGGCCCTACTGCTCTTACTTTCACGGGCCGCGGCTGATTGAAGGTTGCAAGTTTAGTTTAGAAAGGTACATGATGACGCTCACAGAGAACAGGTTCACAGTGTGGTAGTTGCAACTGAACTCAGACTTCTACAGGGCATTAGTGATTGGAAACAGAAGTTAGTGCGCCCTCACATGGTCCACCTTGAGCTACTCTGTTGAGTACTTTAGCCAGCAGGAGATGGTGTGGATGGGCAGTACCATTTCTTTCCTGTTGACACACGTATTACCCATTTATCTATATATGGGTGCGAATAATCATTACATACAGGCCTGGCATAAAATATATTTTGCACTTAGCTCTATTGACACCCATTGTTTGTGCAATGCCCTTTGTATATGGCAGCATTCTGATAATGATCATAGTGAATAATCTTACACTTGCATTAATCCAGGGTTCTGATTAACACAAAGGTCTCTAATTACAACGGCTCTGATTAAGCCAGACTGTTTTTTGTTTAGAGCATGGTGAAGGGTATCATTGCCACGCTTTGTGTAATATTCGGGCATAGGGACATATGTATTGCAGTTCGTTGTGTTCTTTATAGACAATGCTGCTGTTTGTAAAGTTACTGTATATTTTCTACTTGGTGGCTAAATTGTCAGCCGAGGATTAAATGACTTGACCCCCAAACCCATCTTCTCTATCATACGGGCTGATTTTGAAGAATGTAATCTCACTCTGCTGCAGTATGCTAATATGCAATAGTTGGGAGCAATTACCACCTAAGTACTGAGGGGCAGATTTACAAGAAGGTGACTCAATGCGTTCCACAAGCCATTTGGCTGCGCCGCACTGAGTCACTTTCAAAGCACGGGGATGCGACATATTTACAACAATATGTTGCATCTCTTTGCTTCCCCCTGCGTTGATGCACACACTGCTGCCATGCGCCCAAGCAGGCACCCTTTCACCATGGTGCAAGGATGCCTGTGTCGTGGGGAGATTGTTTTTGTTCTGGAAGGGTTCCCTTTCAGTGCAAAAACAATCTGAAGTGCAGTTTTTTTTACTTCTATGTGTGCTGCATTAGCACACATAGAAATTAAAAACTTTTACTGAACAAAAACAATTATTAGAGGTGATTTCCTCTTTCTATGTGTGCCACAGAATGCAGCACGCATAGAAAAGAGGAAAAAAAACGAGGAGAAATTAATACATTTCTCCTCATTGCTCCTCCCTACATCTCCACTGGGGAGGCGTAGCATTCACACGCATTTCCAAATTTACGATTCCTCGTAAATCTGGAAATGTGTCTGGTTCCTTGGGTGTTGCTGGGAAACACCCATAGCAACACCTATGGAACACCCCTTTCACGCAATGTGCTATGTGCAAAGGGGCCATATTTACAAGAACAGAAAAAGTCACGCAGGGTGGATTTTCCTGTCCTTTTAAATATGGAGCGGTAAAATGCACCACCGGTACGACACAATAAGTGACGCGCGGGTGGTGCAAGGGGCTTGTAAATCTGCCCCTTACTACATAGCTACGCTTTTATGTTGTGCAAATAGGGGAACTCCACCATGTTATCATTATATGTGTGATATAAATGCGTGATCAGTGTGTCTTTGGGCAGTAACATAATGTAATTATTGATGCAATTCAGAATTGACCAGCTTGGGAGTGTCATAACTAGAGCTATCGGAAAATGCTTCTACTTTTAAGAATATATGGAGAAAACACGTTCATGTAGATTCTATTAGTTATGGGAAAAACATATTTAAACAGATGTGACCTCTTCCCTTTGTGGTCAGATCAGAGTTTGCTTATTTTCCCATGCCCTTCATGAGTTTCCTGAATCTTTGTTAGATGGCATTTTTTGTTCTGAATAATCTTCAGAGTATTGTTTACTGCCTTGAAATCGCCTCTTCAGCAACTTAAAGCAATTGTCCCAGGAGATGAAAGTGAATCTACCCTTCAAAAATGTATTTGGGTTGGCCAACACCACTTGACCTTAAGTGAGCTGTTAGTCAATGCTGGCTCTCTTCCCTGTGTTGTGCGGTGGGTGATCTGAAACTAATGCATATTTTGTGCACTATTTTTCGAAATAATTTCCACTTTCCATGTAATTTAATGTTTTTTATTTAGGAAAGTCAGCAATTTAATTTCAAGCGATTAAACCCTCCTATCACAAGGAGGTAACATTGATCTGTGCATAGAAGCTGTGTCCTGTTTCACCCATATTTATTTACGTGAGTTTTATATAGCGCTGGCTAGACCCAGAGGTATCAGAGCGCTTTACACGAGGAGAGTTACATAGGTTACAAGTTACACATTGTTACAGAAGGTACACCAATTACAAGTTACATCCGTCAGATTCATGGCGTGTAGAAGGGTAAGAGGGTAATGTAAAAGGGTGATGGGGAGGGAGATTATGCAGAGCATTGGCACAAGGATAAACAAAGCATGCAGGGGAGAGAGATTCAGGGGAGAGAGGAAAGGAATAGGGGAGGCAAGCAAATAATGAAGGAGGGAAGAGGTGGAGGAGGGGGTAGGAGACACAGTGAGGAGACAAGGAAGTAACTGTGTCTGATGTCCGACTGGGTGGGAGACGGCTCCCCGGGGAAAAGGGATCATTTTCAGTCTTCCATTATGTTTGATTCCTTTGTCGCAGTGGACTCTGTCAGCGGGGTCTCTGAGACTTCAGGGCATAAATGCTGGATCCCTCCCTAACAAGGGGAGAGGAGTGCTTTGTTCATGAGCACACTTAGAAGAATGAAGGAGGGAAGAGGAGGGGGAGGGGGTAGAAAACCCAGCGTGAACACAGTGACCGACTTCCAGCAGTGTAGAAGACGGTTCCCAGTTGTAAGGGGATCAATCCCAATCCTCCACTATGTGTGACTCCCTTGTCACTGTGGACTCTCTCAGAAGAGTCTCAGAGACTCCAGGGCAAAAAATGCTGGATCCATCCCCAACAAGGGGAGTAAGAGTGCTTTCGACAAGGGCATACTTACGAGGGCCATTATAGGGAGTCAGGCTATTAGGGTTACATAGGTTACAAGTTACACACTGTTACAGAAAGTACATCAATTACAACTTACATCCGTTGGTTTATGGCGTGAAGAGGTGTAAGGGGGTAATGTAAGAGGGCAACGGGGAGGGAGATTAAGCAGAGCATAGGCACAAGGATAAACAAAGCATGCAGGGGGAGAGGGATTCAGGGGAGAGAGGAAAGGAATAGGGGAGGCAAGCAAAGAATGAAAGAGGTGAGGGAGGGGGTAGGAGACACAGCAAGGAGACGAGGAAGTAGCTGTGTCTGAAGTCTGGCTGGGTGGGAGACAGTTAGACCCGGAGGTAACAGAGCGCTTTAGAAGAGGATTGTTGCATTGCAAGTTACATCATTACAAGAGCATAGTAAAGGTACAGTAACCAAAAACAAAGTTGCATGAGTTTGTAGGAGGCTTGAGAGGATATGTAGCTTGGCTGACCTCTTTAAGTCAGGTAGGTCGAAGTAATTGATCACTGTGACTCTGAGTGGGATCAGTGGCATCCATTTTAGGGTCAGGCGCGGAGTGTTGTTCAAGTCCCTTATTGTTAAGGGCAGGCCAGTGCCCTGGATAGAGATTATGGTCGACCAGGAGACTCCATGATGATCCAGGGAGGGGGTCACCAGTTGGAGAGAGACGAAAAGTCCTGCCAGTAGCAAAAGCAGCATGGGCGCCATGTTGAAGTCAGGCATGGCCGGGAATCAGTATTTGTCTCGTGAAAGGAAATAGCCCTATGGTTACAGGGGCAAGCTCAGTCCACCTCCAGAGATAGTTATGGGCCGTTAGGGTATTGCACTTTAGGGTATTAGCACTCACTGTGTTCTTCATTCGTCCCTTCAACTTGGCGGACCAGCAGCTGTCAAGTGCACACGCGCCAGGGAGTGTAGAATTCTACCTCTGCGTGATCAGCGCTTGCACTGCCGCTCCTCTGCTCCCCACATTTGTGCAGTCAGGCTCGCACCATCAGTCCGTTTCACAAAGTGCTCCCCCTATTTCACGCAGAGCATTGCGTTGGGTTTCTAGATATCGGCGGTGTTCTGGTGTGCCGGGCTCATGCCGGTCAATGCCGCTCTGTGGAACGCGTTGTAGCGAAGGCGCTCCGAAATTTGTCTTTTCTTCACATAGGCTCCGGTCCTTCACCGTCATGCCGCCATCTTAGAATCAGGGCTGAGATTGTTTTGTTTGTTTGATTGTGCCCTGTATATTGCGCCTATATAGTATACAATATCGCTGAAGAGCTTGCACTCACCAGTCTGCTCTCGATGGGAGTGTTTTCAAGTTTGAAGGCTTATGGCCGAACTAACTCACCTTCTTTTTTTATTCCGCTCAGATGTTCACCGCCATTTGATCATCCGCTATCGCAGGCAGGTCAAAATTGTGCTTTTTCTCAACTGTTCAGGCATAGTTTCCGGTCATGCTGGCATCTATCTGTTCCGCCGTATTTCCGATCACGTTATTTGCGGTCAGATCGATTCGCATAGGCACCTATAATGCGTCCTGTTTCCACCCATAGGCAAGGCACTTTGTAAAGGTCAGAAAAATGTAATGCATGACATATCCGAATTCCAGGAGTTAAATGTACTATTTTTTCATGCAACGTAGCGCAGAAACTTGGCTTGCAGTGCTGGCTTGTGTGAAAAGTACAAAGCAAGAAAAAGCCATACCTACAAAGATGTTGCCTTTCTGATGTCTGCCTTGTGCCATGCACACACATCTCTGCATGGGAAACATCAGGTCTTTGCCCTTGAGCCTATTTTTTAGCATCTACATACACCATTATAATGAAACTGTTAATCTCATGCGCAATTTATTTCCACAAATATGCTTAAAAAACTCAGATAACGTTGAGGATTGCTCCCTCTACTCTAGCAGAACAGGGAAAATGTTCCACAAACCTGCTCTCAGCAGATGGGAGCTACCAAGTGTTACCTGAATCCTCTGAGGTCAGAGATAATAGTGGCATGAGGTCTCTTATTCAAATGAGCAGTGGAATGATGACTCTTGAGTTAGAAATATCACCAACTCTGGT
The DNA here is from genome assembly GCF_964261635.1 of Lissotriton helveticus. Lineage (NCBI taxonomy): Eukaryota > Metazoa > Chordata > Amphibia > Caudata > Salamandridae > Lissotriton > Lissotriton helveticus. Next base: position 863,161,542 of record NC_136068.1, on the reverse strand, counting down.
TCTAAAGCAAGAGAAATGAGAAATCTAGATGGATTCTGGAATGACAAGGGAACAAGAAGTAGCTAAGATGACAAAAGCTGGCATTCATCATCTGAGTATAATCATCAAAGTGCATAGAGGTCTGAGCTTTGATCAGAGGGTAGAGGCAATGAGGCAACTATGGCAGCAATCTTCCCTGGGTCAGACTTTCTTTAATCTGCAAAGATTGGCTGCCTGATACTGAACACACCAAGTAAAATTCATAATGTTTGGACCACAGTGCCATTAACCACTTAGGGCAACAGTTTTCTAGCCATGGGTTGACAATTTCACATCAAAAAGCCATACATGGAAAGGCACATTTAACAATCACACACAACTACAATAGGTGCAACATGTTTGCACACATACTCGCAATTGCATCAATTGTGCACCACTCAAAGAAATGAAAATCCACATCCACTAAGTATGACTACAGATTGTTTAAGTAGTGCTAGCAGTAGGGGTGTGTAGTACTGTAGCACCCAAAATAAACATGCTGGCATTCTGAAGGTGAATAGGCGATAAAGATGTCTTTGAATTTTGTTTTTATTTTGTCACATTTGCTTTGTGTTCTAAGATAGAGGTCAACTATCAGGCTATGTCTTCTGACAACGTGCTGCTTATTCTTTTAACATGTAGATTGGTATTCACTTTTCTTTCTCTGACTGCAAAGTGAAAGGAGTTTGTAAAGTGAACTATCTGTCAAGGTTGCAGTAATACAGGGAGTGAGAAAGGAAAGGCTGTAGGATGTCAGTTTCTTTCTAACCTGCAGCAGTATTTAAATACCTGTAGATGAACTGTACAAGTATTTTAAAGCATATCAGAAGTTTGTAAAGCACAAATAGCTAATTAATGTTTTGTAATTCATTTACGAAATGTGATAGAGGCAAAGATTTTAAAAGGATGAAAACAAATCAAGACACTTAATTTGATGATGATAACGATTTGTTAAAATCTGATTTCCGCATATTATAGTTTGAGTGCTATGCAGCTTTATCAGTAAACTGCATGTGAGTGTGAATTTTGTGGCCATTTCAATGGAAAATGTGCTGTCTGTATGTGACAGTGTGCTTCCACCATATGCTTTATTCATATATTTGTAACAGTGTGTTCCAAAATGCACCACCAGCTACATACCACACTCTTACCACTTCTGCTAAATTGGCATGGCTCATTTGCTTTATTTGTTGTTTGTTACTCTTGAATTTTTCACAATCCATATGACTTCAGTGATGAACAATAATGGTGGCACTCCTAATCTGAAAATTGCTCCAGAACCACAGAATAGGTCAAGCATAGATCTATGCAGGCAAAGCATTGCAGTCACATTTAAATTGAGTACAAAGGGCAAGGGATGTGCATTCGCAAAGTGATCAGACTGATACTCGTTTGACGTAGGGAAAAGGAAAAGTATTTTTATAGCTCCCGTTTTGATATCATCACTATATGGGCCAAGTACTCAAGAAGACTCTTTTTACTGACAGTTTGGAGTATTTTTTGATCTTTGTGTGGATGCACAAACATGGTAGCCTAGTCACAATTCAGTTCTAAGTGCAGGTTTATGAGCAATTTTACTTCACATACACCTAAGAGAAATGCACAAAGGGAATCCTAGCAGGTATAAGACCTTGATGTGTATGTGGAGTTCTCTGCCACAAAAGCATAGCTCTCCCTACATCCACCTTAAGGGGTGGGATCCATGACATTCCTAGGTGTTCTAAAGTGTAGTAAGCCTTTGAAGTTTGTAAACACCAGCGCACGAGCATGTCTGTGGGAATTCACAAGAATCCTCATCTTTCGGAGCATGAAAAGATTCATATTTTTACTCCAGTCAAGGGCTGACATAAATCTCTTTATATGGTGGGAAGGGAAATGGATCACCTCCAACGTTGGTGGGTGTGTAGGGCCAGGAGTTTCTTCACAGGGAAATATTTTCCTAACAGATATAATTTTAGGTTGAGCATTAGAGACCTCTTGTGTATACTTTAGCACATACTTATATGTGCGGGATCTAGAGATCAGTACTAGGACTTGTCTGCTTCAGCTTAAGGTCTTTTTTTCTGTTCAACTGAAGACCTTGATGTGTATGTCGGGTTCTCTGCCACAAAAGCATAGCTCTCCCTACATCCACCTTAAGGGGTGGGATCCATGACATTCCTGGGTGTTCTAAAGTGTAGTAAGCCTTTGAAGTTTGTAAACACCAGCGCACGAGCATGTCTGTGGGAATTCACAAGAATCCTCATCTTTCGGAGCATGAAAAGATTCATATTTTTACTCCAGTCAAGGGCTGACATAAATCTCTTTATATGGTGGGAAGGGAAATGGATCACCTCCAACGTTGGTGGGTGTGTAGGGCCAGGAGTTTCTTCACAGGGAAATATTTTCCTAACAGATATAATTTTAGGTTGAGCATTAGAGACCTCTTGTGTATACTTTAGCACATACTTATATGTGTGGGATCTAGAGATCAGTACTAGGACTTGTCTGCTTCAGCTTAAGGTCTTTTTTTCTGTTCAACTGTCTCTATTTAACTGTCTTGATAGAAAACGACCAATAGAAGTCAGTAAATTCCAGAATTACTTTCTGATGAGGGACTTTATTTTTTTTATTTTTCTGGCAACTGCCTCTATTTAACTTTCTTGATAGCAAACGACCAGCAGAGATCAGTAAAATACCAGAATCACGTCAGCATTCTCTAGATTCCATCCATAGAAATTGCTTTCTACGAGACAATGCTATTTTTTTTAAATCTTGTATTTGCAGTGATATGACAACTGAAGGCCCTGATTTTATATTAAAACCAGAGCTTTGGACTATACCATTTCCCGCTGAAAGGTAATATTTCTCTCAATGTGTTCCCATACCTGGTGTGTCACGCAGTTTGGTGCTTACTTTCCCTCCATGTTAAAGAACAGTAGATGTTTCAGCACCCAGGCTTATGTGCTGCATAGCTAAAAACATATAAGGTCCCACAGGCGAGACCGATTGCATTGCAAATGCTTGTTTTTAAAGTTGACTTTGCCCATAAGATTCCATTCCTGATGTGCGGAGTTCACTGCACTACAGCACTCTGAACAAAAGTAGTATCCTGGATGTAAAATGATGAATTTTTCCTGAAATCCTCATGAAATGCTGTTCTAGTGACAGCTTTCCATCCAGATTCTGATCAGACTTTGTGAATAGCACAAGGTACTAAAACATCACCTGGATGTACATTTTAATGCCCAAATGTAGTTGTGTTACTTATTTTGTGAAGAGAGACGAAGGTGTTAATTTCCATCCTCCACAATGGAAGTGTGTATAGATTACCTCACTCATCTCAGTGATGTTTGTACATTGTCATGCATTGTCATCTCAGTAGTGATAGCGAAGTCACGCGTGACAGCAGAGGAACGCAAATTCCTGTAGTCTGATATAAGTTCATGATACTCAGTGTATCTGGGTGCAGAGAATGGTTCGGACAAAGAGGAACTATGCCAAGGGCAAAGCCAGATAACTTTGCAATGTGCCACATTCCCAATCTTTTTACGACTTACCCAGATGTAGTGTTTATACTTCTCCAAACCTTACAAGGAGGTAATAGGATTCGTTTGGTAATTTTCCAAAGGGCAATGGAGAATGTAGATGTTCAAACTAGATTTGAAGGCCTGCGGGACAGAGTAGGCCAGCAAGTACCTGAAATATTATTCCAAAGGGCTATGTATACCAACGTGTTGAGATTATACAATTATAGCACGTTTGATGATAAACTGTTGACATGAATCATATTTAAAGAGGGAATGTCGAATTATAGCGAAGTCTGTTCTACTGTCGTGTACAGAGGGCCTGCCACATCTGCTGTTGAAATCCGGGTCACAAAACAAGGACCTTACACAGAATTCTGGCAGGGACTTGTACCACTAAGTTCCAGTATAAAATTCAATTGAGCAATATGAGATTTGACAATCACCTGTGGTTGAAGAGTTATACATAACATGAAAGCTATGCACCAAGGGAATGTGATCTCTGGAGCGGGGAAACCAAGGTTCGAGCCTCTGGGTCGCCTCCACATTCTGTGATTTTGTGCAAATCATATAATCTCCCCATGCATACAAAAAAAATGAATGTGTCCCTGTGTAACGTAATAGGTGCTCACGTAAAGCACTCCAATACCTGAGGGTCGAGTTGGCGCTATATAAATCTGCACACAAAAAAAGGGTAAATAATGCCACAAATATGATGTACCTTAAAAATTGGAGCAAATAGTAAACCGCATTAGCATTTTATCACTTGTTTTTCTATAATTTAACTCTTTTACATATGTCAGGAATCTGCTTTTTTATGCTCAGGTCTTTCTGTCGATATGCCAATTTCCCCACAGCGTACTTCACTCCCACAGAACGGTGTCTGGGAGCTGTAGAAACAGATCAAAGAGCTGTAGAAGATCGTCACTGTCACTGAGCAGAGTGTGTGTTGCTGTTCCTTGTGGGGCTTTGTATTGTATTACCATATATTTATTAATCTATTGCTAGAATCGTTCCCTGCAGAGAGCGCGCAATCTCAGGCGTGTTGCTAGGCTTGCCTATTGTTTTGGATCACAACACAATGCATGCATTTTAATTTCCAAACTTACGGTATTGATACTCAGGGCTGTTATGTTCATTTAAAAACGCTCTCTGCATGTCATGGTCTTACTTTCTACTGTGGCTTGATGTCTGTTGCATTCTGGGTAAAATGTGCAAGCCCTAATAGGTTTGTATGTGGACCAGATGCATCTACAACATACTTAGAACTCTGCGGCGCTCTCAAAGTTAGTAAATCTGTCAAAGATCTTAAAATGCCTTGGCAAGTGAGTAAGAATCTACTTGTGTTTATAAGTTCCATATGCTGAACAATTGTGACACTTAAAAGGTACTCACTCAGGAAAGTACAGTAGTTAATAGTTTCAAGACCTTTTTGAACGAATGGATGTTGATGTAGTTTAGCAGTGATGAGAGAGGCCTCAACCAATACATGTATCCACTTCAGCTCATATTTTCATAGGGTTCCTTTGTCGAAAAATACTTGCACAAATAAGAACAAAACTCGAGCAAGGAAGTCTTGGTGTCCTTACGTTTGTTTTTTTGTTAACCCTTTCCTCCTTGCACAATGTTGGTTTGATTTTTGTGAATGGTTTAGCAAGGCTACTATGTGCCTGGTATTTGCTCGCTTGTGCTGGTTTTCGTGTTGTTTCTATCTGCAGCATTATCCCCCAGATTCATCAAGGTCCCGATTTGCGAGTCCTTAATAGCGATTATTAAGGAATCGCTATTAAGGACTTGCAAATCGGGATTCATGTAGAAATCGCAAAATAAATTGCGATTCCTACAGCCTCCTTATTTGCGATTAGCAAATTGCTAATCGCAAATAAGGATGCGATTTCAAGGCTGCAGGGGTGTCCAAAGGACACCCTGTTGCACCCCTGAAATGACATTGGACGCAGGTGTTACGCACACACATGTCCCAAGGACATACAACTTAGAAAAATGCATTTAAGTGCATTTTTCTAAGTTTCCGCTATTTACCACGAGGTTTGACTTCGTGGTAAATAGCGGCCGAAAATTGCGAATTCGCTATTTTTAAATGTTTCATGAATTGCATTTAAGGAATCTCAAATAGAGATTCCTTAAATGCAATTCATCGCAATATTGCGATTTTGCTATTACTGATTTTTGCATTTGGGATGATGAATCCCAAATGCAAAAATTGCCCTTGCAAAGTGCCAGATTCTCAGAATCTGGCCCTTTGCGAGCGCAATTTTCAATGATGAATCTGTCTGTAAATTCTTTACTTGCGATTTGAAAGCTTTAATGAGACCTTCGCCAAAATAAAACACGTGGGTCTCCTTACCCTGTCTCTTTCACATGGATATTTTGGGAAAATATTTAGTGTCAGAATCCGTTTCAGAGGGCTATGGGGCACTCAGGGGCTAATGAGCGGTTGAGGCTTTTTAGTCCTGATGTCCCATTTAGTCCTGATGTCCCGGGGCCCGACCTACTATCAAACATGTCAATAAATGTTTTTTTTTGTTTTCTTTCCCTTCATTCACCTCGAACCACAGCTAACATAGGTCAGAAGCTTGCCACTGTTGCTCCGAAAGGAGAAGTAGGTCATGTAATATTCGAGTCCGCCCTTTGTCCTAGGCCTACCAGTAGCAAAACCATCTTCCCTCCAGTTGCTGTCCTCCCTTTTTTAAGGAGAGGATGGTTACACTCTCTTTTCAGGGTTTAAGACCAGAGACTTAGGCCGGAGACCAGACAGGCTGAAACCTGAAATGTTACAAAATTCTCCAGCCCAGTCTGAGAATTCTACCGAGGCTTAATCATGTGAGACACATAAAAAAACCTCAAACCAAAGTCCAATTTAGCAGTCTGTTTCAAATGGCACTCTTCTTAGAGTTCTTCAATCGAGCCAGATCTGTTTTAGAAGTTTTGTATAGAGAGGATAGCCAGTCCGATTTGGTTGGGGGTGTTGTCTCTACCCATCTCTTACATATTTCCCGTCTGGCCAGCAAGATAGCAAAGAATAGAAAACCTCTATCAGTGCCAACGATATCGCTCACTATACCAAAAATGATGAGATTACGGGAAATCTTTATTGAGCGACCCAAAATAGAGGATAGAGAATCTCCTATTTTCTCCAGAATTCCAAGAGCGATGGACAAGCCCAAAACAATATGCACATCTGGTGCATTTTCCAGATTGCATTTTTTGCACCTTGCAGGTGGGCCTTTAGAGAATTTGGAGAGGTTTGCTGGGGAGAAATAAGCTCTATGTGTCGTAAAATAGTGGTTCCTCCTCAGCCAAGCTGGCTTCACGACTGAGAAGAGAGTATTATAAGAGATTTTCCACAATTCCTCCCAATCAATCCCCGGGATGACAGCCCCCCATAACTCCTCGGCTAGCTTAAACTCGCCATCAATAGCCTCTTCTATAGCCCAATAGAAAAAATAAATCTCTTTCTTCCCTGCGGGCCTGTTGACCAGATGTTCTTCCAAGGGATTCCCCCGCCCTAGTGAGCTCTTTAAATTCCGAGACCAACTTAATATCTGCAGGTACTTGAACCGTGACATGCCCCCTCCAGTTTTTAATTTAAAGTGGCCCACTGTAAAATTGAACCATCAACTGCTACGTCCCCCATACCAATACCCCAGCTGTTTTTAGGGGGACTGCCAACAGATCTTTTAGGCAGTTGGGTGTTCCTGGGCTGTCCCACATGGGGGCCAACCTGAAAAAATATTCAAGTCTTGTTAGTTTTTTGATCCTAGCCCATATTTGAGCCGCGCCAATTAGGACTTTTAGTCTGACCTTTTTAAAAAAGAAATTGTCCCCATACTTAAACAGAAAGCCTTCATATGGAAGCCCCAGTTGTTCCAACATAGCTAAAAACATTTTGCCTCTCCCTGAAGAGTCTGGAGATTTTAATAGCATTCTGGAGTGCGTTAGCTGGAAGGCCCAAGCATAGTATTGAATATCAAGGAACGCCAGACCTCCTTTATCCGTTCTGCGTCTTAGCTTCTTCCATGATATTCTAACAGCCTTAGAGGCCCAAACAAAAGAATTAATAGATTGCTGGAATTCATCTAACAATGCTTTCTCGAAATTCAAGGGTGTAGTGTTAAATAGGAACGTTACCTTTGGCAAAATTGACATTTTTATTAGATTTACTCGACCCAGGATAGACAATGGCAGGTGGACCCACGATCTCATAAGTTCTTGACACTCCTTGAAAGTGTTAGAGAGATTTACTTTTGATATTTTGTCTATCTCTGGAACAATTTCAAGCCCCAAATAGCACAGTTCTTTTTTGGTTTGGTATCGGCATTTTGGCAGGTTCCATGACATAAGCTCGATTTTGTCAGCATTAATATCATAGCCCGAAACCCGGCCAAAATCTCTCAGTAGCTCGATCACCCGAGAAAAGGAGAATTCCAGATCCGACGAAAGAATAAGAATGTCGTCGGCATACAGGACTACCTTCCTCTCCCACGTGCCGCTCCTAAATGATGTAATAGCTGGCTCTTCCCTAAGACGCTGAGTAAACGGTTCTATGTATAGATCAAAGAGAAGCGGGGAGAGGGGGCAGCCCTGTCTAGTACCCATTTTGATTTTAAATGGTCTAGTCATTTTGCCATTTACTACCAGCCTTGCTGAGGGCTCACTATAAATAAGGCGGATGGGACAGCAAAATTTTGGCCCAAAGTTCAGCTTCTCAAAAACTCCTATAAGGTATTTCCAATCCACCCTATCGAATGCTTTAGTTGCATCCAATGTAATTGCAGCCAAAGGAAGAGAGAAAGTGGAGGCAAAATCTATCGCACCAATAAAATCATGAGTTAGGTCATAGAGGTGTCGGCCCTTTACGAAGCCCTTTTAATTAGTGTGCAACAGTTCGCCTGCTATGCACCCTAATCTATCCGCCAATATCTTCGAGAAGACTTTGTAGTCTGAATTCAACAAAGATATTGGCCTGTAGGACCCACATTTTGTAGGGGGTTTACCGGATTTTAGAATTAGAATAATATTTGCTTCCCCCCATGTGGTGGGTGGATGGACTCCCTCTGCCAGAATTTTGTTAAACACCTCAACCATATAAGGAATAATTGTTTCCCCTAATTTGCTACACATTTCCGCAGAAAGGTCAGCTGGCCCTGCAGCTTTGCCCTTTTTACAATCTAAGAGAGCCTTCCTGACTTCCTGAGGCGTAATTACAGCCTCCAAATTTTCTCGAAGGGTTGTATCAAGAGAAGGTAGCTGGATAGAACTTAACCAATCTTGAATGGATGAACTATCAGAGTCAATATCGTCCTTATATAACTCCTTAAAATAAGTATGTAAGATTTCTCCCATCTCAGTGGAATTTTACATTTTGTTTGTGTGGCCTATGCCAAGTTCTGTGTACCAACCAAGCAGTCGACAACAACCTGTGTACAGTTTGGGCCCCCTTCATGCGTGGGGGGGCCTAGGTCCATGTGTGTGTATGTATGTGTTTTTGTGTGTTGATTTGTGTGTATGTGCGAAATGAATGTGTAGCCCATGGATCAGAGTATTGCTCTGTATGTGGTATGAGTCTCAGTACGGGTGCCAGCAGGATCCATTGTGGATGCCCTGGTATATCAGGGCACAAGATGGTAGATGAGGACAGCTTTCCCATACAGTCGAAGTGCATTGCCTGCATTTCTGTGGCTGGAGTGTAGAAACACTTCCACTGAAGTAAATAAGATGACGGACATAGCTTTAGGAATTGAATGAGTGCTTAGTTAGCTGAATGCTGATCATTAGATCACTGTCATTTGGTAGATGGTAGGGGTGAGTGGTTGGGCTGCCGGTTCTGTTCTTTAGGGTGTGGAATGTAGTAAGCAGAGAATTCAATTTTTTCTGCCTCTGATTGCTGGTTCAGGAAGGCTGATGACAGCAGCAGGTTCAGAGACCTCACACACTTCATTGTGCCCATGATTTGGATATGTGGGCCTGGAGACAACACATTGCAATTTGCTTTGAAACCCATGATTTGCACACAGCCTGTTCTGAGGAAAAGACTGAGAAGTTATTTGAAAGAGAAAGATCCCCAAATAGTTCTGCAGCCTTAGCCATTGGATCCATAGCCCCTGTCTGCAAAATGTGTAAAAGGTGGGAACCATATCACCCCACCCCGCTGTTCAACTTCCAAGTTCTTCTTGACCAAGAACGGAAGTGCAACGGAGAGTACTCAAAGAGTTGCTGTACTCAGGATTTGTGGATGCCTGACAGTCAATCTTCCAGAAGTGAGGGGACATCAATGGGAGTCTGCAATTTCTGTTGGAGGAGCTTATGGTCTGCTTAAAGTCCCTAAATGCCTCTCCATCTACTAGCAGATGGAAGGGGTGTTGCAGGGCCTGCACTTACACAGACTGTCCAAGTAAAGAGGCTCAGTATGATTCATGTGAAGCACCAAAAAACAGCAGATTACCACAGAGAGCAAAGCCAGAAGTGACCCATGCTGTGAGGTGATCCCCTGATATCTCTGAGCAGTTCCCTGACCAGCAATCTGCTTTAAGTGCGCTTTGACCCAAGGGGCAGGTCCTGCTTCTGTTGAGTGAAAAGCCCTGATAGGCCTTCAGGCTGCAACTGTTGTACCCGAGCACTGGCTGAAGATTCCACAACTATCAAAGATGAGTGCCACTATGAAGGCACGCCATGCCAATTTCATTCAGTGGTCCTTGTTTTAACACAAGGTTGTGGCCCTGATGCTGTACAAGGGAATCTGTAACTGAGAGATCCAGGATGCAATCACACCAATCGCACAGCTCGAAGTGCAACACCAACCAGCACGTAAAAGTACTGCTCAGTCTTCAACTGGAATGGCAAACTAAAAGTCACAGATAACTCTGTGGCATGCACTTAAGACTTTTTGTCAAGTAAATGCAAATGAATTATAACATCAAACAGAAGATTAAGGGCCAGATGTAGGTGGGAGATTTTGGCCATTTACCGGCCGGTAACGGCCGAATTCGGCCATTACCGACCGGTAAATGGCCATGGAGATGTAGGGGGATAAAAAACATGCATTTTCGGTAATTTTACCGAATCGGTAAATATACCGGTCGGTAAAATTACCGAAAATGCATTTTTGGTATGTAGGTGCCAAGTTTAACATTGACACAGGGCTTTGAAAATCGGTATTTTACCATGCAATACAATTGCATGGTAAAATACCGATTCAGGTATACATGCACATCTGTGCATGTACACCTGTGCCATGTTGCCTGCCAGGATGCCTGCCAGGCGACAGCTGCGCTCTATAAATGTTTTAAATAAATAATAAATGTGGCACACATACATGCCCTAAGGGCCCTAAGGGCATGTATGTGTGCCACATGGCACACAAGCCTAAAACAGGGGTGCCAGAGGGTGTCAAAGTGACACCCCCTGCACCCTTGCAAAAGTCGGTATTTACCGATTCGGTAAATACCGAATCGGTATTTGATATTGAATCCTATGGGCTTCAAGGCCCATAGGATTCAATATCAAATACCGATTCGGTATTTACCGAATCGGTAAATACCGATTTTTAGTGATTCGGTAAAATTTACCGAATTGGTACCTACATTAGAAATACCTACTCTTAATTACCGAATCGGTAAAATTCGGTAATTAAGAGTCGGTATTTCTGATTTTGCTACATCTGGCCCTAAGTTACTAAGCTTAGCTTTTGAAATAAAAAAAAGTACATCCTAAAAGAACTTTAAAAAAATTAAATAAATAAACTAGACTTGGAGAGGTAAAATACACTACTCCCACTCAGACCTCAGCCAGAGTAGTGAAAGTGTTGTACCTCTGATGGCTCAGTAGGAAACGTATTGGACTTTGGAGGGTGAAATTTACTTTTCCCACTCTAACTTAAGCGAACAAAGTGACAGGGTAGGACTTTGGACTAGGTCATATTTACTGTTCCCACCACAACGGAACTACAGTTCTCACAGTATTGGACTTTTGAGGAGCAAGGTGTACTATTTCTTCTCCAATCTAAGCAACAATAGCGAAAGTGTTGGACTTTGCAGTGGTCAGATTTACTATTCCCACTTCTATCTGAGCAATAACAGACAAAGTGTTGGACTTTGGATGGGTCAAATTTACTATTCCCTCTCCAACATAAGCAAAATTAGGAAAATTGTTAGACTTTGGAATGCAAAATTTACTATTCTGACTCCAAGCGAAGCTTCAGTTGGCAGAGTGTTGGATTTTGGAGTGGTAATATTTATTATTTCTACTTTATTGTAAGGGATTGTAGGGTAAATGTTTGACTTTGGAGGAGTTAGATTTACTATTCCCACTCCAACCTAGCCAAAAGAAGGGAATGTGCTGGACTACCAGGAAGTTATATTTACCATTCCCACTCCAACGTAAGCAAAAGTAGGGAAAATGTTAGAATTTGGAGGTCGGACTTACTTTTCCGACTCCAAGGTTAGGAAAACTGGGAAACGGGTTGGATTCTAAAGGGGTTAGATTTACCAATCCCACTCCAATCCAAGCAACAGTAAGGAAAGTGTTGAACTTTGGAATGGTCAAATATACTGTCACCACTTGAATCTGACCAACATTCGGGGAGATTTTAGAGTAGGAGGGACAGATTTACTATTCCCTCTCCAATCTAAGCAACAGTAGGGAAAGTGTTGGACTTTTGAGGGGTCAGATTTCCTATTCCTTCTCTCATTTTTTTTCTAATAAAATGTTTAACTACAGTCTAAAAAAATTAAAACATATAGAAAAGAATAAATGTGTTAATTAAATATGAAACAAATACACATTTTATATTACAAAATCGTTGACTCATTTCAAAAATATTAAAAATGTAAACATGTCCATTCATACTACCCAAAAAATAACCACCAACAAACATCTAAAATGAATAAAAACAAATACTATATAAACACAAATTACAAATGCGAAGTTATTAATAAATCTAAACTTAATGAACACATTTTAAATAAAATAAAAATCAGCACTTAATTAAAATAGGAATAAATTAACTTACATCATTCTCAATTAAAAACTGAATGATTTATTAACAATATTTTACATTTTAGAAAATGTCATACCTTACTCTCCTCCAAAACACATAACTGCTACTAAATTAACAATTACCAATTACATTTCAAAAATACATTTCATATAAAATCTTGCAAACTATACTATAAATTTAACATAAATAGGATCATATTTATAACCTAAAACACTAAAACAACTGATATTTATCAAACTAATTAAAAAGCAATATTGTTTAAACCTATGTTATAAAAACAATATTATACACAACTTTACTTAAAAATATATATTAAATACCTCGAAAAACAATAGTTTTACCTTCTGTATTCGGTCCTACAATAATTTTATTTGACATCACAATTTTTTTTACACTATATTCATGAACTGCGATATTTTTACAACATATTTTGTCCAGATTCTTGCCTATTGTGTGCAGAGTAAATACTAACTTACTGAAGATCGTAATGTTGCAATCACATACTTGCATTCCTATTGAACTGTGTAGTATTTAGTTTTGCTCTGAGATTAAAGTACTTTCCTTTAACTTAAAGATAAGCATTGGGCAGGACATTACGTTATACTGACTGCTGACTGATTATTGAGTTTTGTACAACCCTACAATTCAAGTGTGGAAAGAATGTACCTGGCCCAATTGCAAAGCCATAGAAGGACAGACTACCGGACACCAGTTACAAAATACTTCAGCCACTCCAGACATCAGTTCATCCCCGCAGACCCTGCCTGCCCAACTATCCCTCCAACTGGGCTCTTACACTGATAGAGAGTTCACATATTCTATATTTTATCTCAGGCCTCTGATATTAGCAAGCGTAGGCACAGGCCGATGTATCCTTATGGAGTTCAGCAAGTTCAAGAAGTCTTTATTCGATTAGTTCATCATAAAAGACATAAAATACAATGTACATATAAAAAAGTTAAAACAAGTATTAAATCATTGACAAGCTAATCAGCTTCTTGTACAAATATACCAAACTTTACATAGGGACTCGTGTACAACCATACATCAACTGGTTACTGGAAACTAGGCAGTCACCATTTGGTTATTTTTGATGAACCTGCTTCTAAGCACCCAGGCCCACCCGAGGAATTTAGCAACCCCCACAACAATAAGGGGATCCAGGTTGGTTTTTAGCAATCTAGTTGCTTCCACAGCCAATCTGGTTCCTAACTGCCTACATACTGGTATTAGCCATCTGGCTCTGGGGGCAGAGTATAAAGGGCACACATACAAAAAATGGTTCAGGCTTTCCCCAATACCTTGGCAATTAGGACAAAAACCCGACCTTTCTGATCCCCATTTTATAGTGAACTCCCCTATGGGAAGTGAACCGCATCTAAATTGGAAAAATAGTTTGCGGTCCAAGGGTTTAGTTATAGTGTCCCAGTACCCCTCTAACTTGGGTGTGTCCTTATGTACAATGAACAGTCCAGTGAGACTGCTCGAGTTCGTTTCCAAATACATATTGTGGGTCACCCTATCCCAATAACATTTTTTAAGATCCTTTTTGGAGGGGAAATTGGCTGACTCAGGCGAAGACCACAGATCGCCATAACCCAAAGCTAATAAATTAGTCTTAAGGTCTCTAAACCATCCAATATTTGAGGCACCAGAGCTGTTCTTAACCTCCAAGCATGCTTCTGCATAATGATGGAGTTCTGGCGTTGTCCACAGACGGCGCCAGAATGTTAGAGGACGGAGTCTTGCTTTGTCCACCACCGAGTGACACCCTAGGTCGTAAAGAAGGGGGGTTATTGGAGTCGACTGTGGCAGACCTGTGGACAATCTTAGAAACTTGTTTTGGGCATGTTTTAGTGGATCCAAATTACTACCACCCCATAGTTCCGCACCATACAGAAATGCTGAAAGAACCTTACCACCATAGATCTTAATAAGCGGAGACATTGGCCTCGTAAATGACCCTTTATGTTCTTTAATCAGAGCTCCGCCCAGCTGTTGATGTTTCATGGTCATGAGCTCAATCTGGTGGGTCCAACTCAAGGTGTCGCTGAAAGTGACACCTAGGTAGGTGAAATCCTTTGTTTGTTCCAGGGGGGTATCCCCCATGGAAACCCTGGCATTTATTTGTTTACGCCCCCTTAAAACCATAAATTTGGTTTTGGAGACGTTCACCTCCAGCTCATGATCGCTGCAGAAACTCTCGAACCTTGACAGTGCGTTCTGCAGACCCTGCCTGGTTCGTGAGATCAGGAGAGTATCATCAGCGAACATGAGCAGGGGGATTCTCATGCCAGCCAAACTTGGGGCATCCGTGGGAAAGTTGTCATAGTACTTGGTAACTCTATTGATATATAGAGAAAACAAGGTGGGTGCCAAAACACAACCTTGCCTGACACCTTTGGCCACTGGAAAATTCTCTGTCACCTCACCTGGTTTACCCCATCGCACAAATGCAAATGTCTGTGCGTGAAGGTTCGCTATAAGACGCACCAAGATGGGAGGCATGCCCATATCTAATAGGCAATTCCAAAGCCCGGCCCTCGGGACAAGGTCGAACGCAGACCGAAGGTCCTCGAAGGCCGCATATAGGTTGCCTTTGCCCAGGGTGACCAACTTCCAATACAGGAGCATGAAACGAAACGCCTGATCCAGGGTACTCACATGGGGTCTGAACCCAGCTTGGAGAGGAGTAAGAATGTTATATTCCTCTATCCAAGCCTGGACCCTTGACAGGACAAGACGGGTTATGATCTTCTGGACTGCGTCAATTAGACTGATCGGCCGGTAGTTCGAAGGAACCGACCGATCACCCTTCTTAAAGATAGGAAGTATTTCGGCGCCTGCCCAAGAGTCAGGAACCCTGGCGCCCATAACCAGCGCATTTACCAAGTGCACTAGGTACGGTACCCATAGATCTTGATCTTGTTGGAATAGGTCCGCTGGGATACAGTCCGGACCGGGCGCTTTGCCCCTGGGGATCGCATTCAAGACTGATTCCACTTCTTTGGCCGAGAACACAAGTGTATCAGTAGTTATCGGCCAACTAATGGAATCTTGCGTAATGCCATCACAGCTAAATTGTTCCTCAAAGTAAGACACCCATTTCTGTTGTTCAATGGATGCGGGACTTGGGCGGTCGTCCTGCGACTGACCCCACCTAAGGAGGTGCCAGAACTGTTGTAGGTTCCTGGAGCCACAGGCCTCGGCTAATAAGCTCCAGTGCTCGTCGTCCCATGCAGCTTTAGCCCGACGTTTAGCTACGTTATACGCCTTCCTACTAGTTTTAATTAGGGCTGGGTTCTTTAATTTTAAGGCCTTAAACAAAGACGAATGGGACTCTCGACAAGCTTCGTTGAACCAGTTTGCAGGTTTCTTAACCTTCCCTCTACCCTTGTTAACAACAAATTTAACAAACAGAGTTTTTAGGGATAGAAACAAGCTAGCGTGAATGTCTGTGATTTTTGAGATCGTCATTTCCTGGTTTTCACACTTATCAATTTCCATTAAGGAGTTTGATACCAGGGTTCTGATCTTTACACGTGCTTCCACGTCTACAGAAACCTTTGGCCAGCGCACCCTCCTCATATCATTTGTTAGTGCCACGGCCTCTTGTACAGGATTAGGCTGACGTACAAACGGCCCTACAAAGCTATAATCCTTCAATTCCGCTATGAGTGGTTCATGGTCGCTTTCTGGTCGTGGCTTCACTATCATGTCCAAAACTAATTGCCACATTTTAATGTCAACTAGGATATAATCAATGCGACTGCTATGTCTGCCATTGAAAAAAGTGTAGTTACCCATCCTGTCAGAGCTTACGCGTCCGTTTAGGGCACGCAGCCCCCAGTTTAGGCAGAGACCTTTAATAAATGTGGCTGCTTGAGACCACTTAGTGATCGGGGGTAGCTCGAGTTGAGGAATCCCCCAGGTCAGATCCTCTGCCTCGGTTATTAACCCATCCTCATTACCTAAGGGTTCAAAACAGGTATTGAAGTCACCCATAACAACCACATGACCAGTTAATTGAGTGGAACCCAGGAAATCATCCAAGCAAGAGAGGGTGGTCGACACTCTGCCACCCGCAATACCTCTTGCATATACATTGATCAGCAGTATGTTCAGCCCACTATTTGTTTTCATACTAAGTATCAATATGTCGGGGCAGTCAATAGAGATTTCCTTAACAGAAACACCTGGAACCTGGCGAACCCAAATAGTGAGACCACCCATGGCCCTACCTCTTTGGCCTCTAACTGCTAGTTTGTTAAAGTTCAGGAAACCTGGAAAATAAACTGATTGGGTCGCCCAGGTCTCCTGAAACGACCAGACATCCCCTCGTCGAATGAAATCAGCCCAATCAGGAATACATATACAAGAGTCAATTCCTGCGACGTTCCAACATCCCATGGTGGTGCCCTTTTCACATGCTTGATCACACATTTTTGTTACAGCAATTGGGTAGGGTTCATTAGACTGAGGAGAGGATACTACATTCCCCAATGCATCTGTAACCAGACCTTCCATTAGCAGACACATTGACCCAGCCTGGGTAAATGACCCAGAGCTTGCGCCTACACTGATAACTTCATTGGAAGACAGGGGGGTGGGTACCAAAGCTGGCATATCTGGCTCTCCTCTATAAACAATACAGCTCTCCTCAACTTGATGAAATTGGTCTTCCGAACTTTCGGCAACATTTGAAAGGATACCCACGACATCTCCCCCCCTCAAACACGCAGAGTTAGGTTCATCAGCCCTTGTCGAAAGTGCTGGTCAATCATTAGTCGACAACCATGATAGAGGATCATAAAGATTTCTCAGAGGAATGTTCCAAAACTCATTAGGCTGGGTAAACCTATTGGGATAAAGGTGTGCTGGGAAGAGACTTGGGGGCTGTTGTATCTGTGTAAAGGCAGGTGTTGTAGGAACCGGTGAAAACAGGGACTTATTGGGGAGTGGTAGATCCCGTATGACTGGAGGACCTCTGGGCTTGGAATTAATCTTAGCCCAACCCGGCGACTGTACAGGACAGTTGTAGTTAGATTGAATGTAGGAACAATACTGCGCCTCAGGATTAAATTGGAATCCATAAAAATTAGGAGTAAAATTAGTCCATTTAAGGAGGCTTTTGGAGTTTTTATTGTTATTAGCAGGAGGTTGATCTGATGGATTGATCAGGGTCTCGGGGTAAAAATAGGTGAGATTCCTCGTAGAGATCCCTCCCTCATTACTTCCCACATACCAATCAGAAATATGGGATACTACTTTATGGTCCCTAAAGTTAATAATTACTATATCCCCCTCTATATCCTTGGGACGAACCCCTACCCACCGACATCTTCTGACTGTAACAATATCCCCATTAAGATGAGAGGGAAGGGGTCTATTTGTTTTCAGCCAAAAGATGACTTTGTTTTTTAAACTTTCGTTATTTTCCCTATCCCCTTCCACAACTGGTGGCACACCCGTCATAACAATAACATAATTCGTAGAATCTGGGGGCAAATCTACATTTTTCTTATGGGGAAGGGGTCTGTTGATTTTGCCAGTGGAGTTAGTGATTTTACCCATCCCCTTCCTTGTCTGTGGCACTACTCCCTTTGCAGGCGGTTTATTGGCTACCACCCTAGGATTTGCTTTGGCAATACTGGCCGCTGTAAGGGGTTTAGCAGCCAGGGCCAAAGCTTTAATTGTTGTAGTGACAGTGTCAGTGTTGGCTACACTTTTAGTTTGTTTGCTAATAGAACTGGTTATATTGCCAACACCCTGGGATAATCCGGAAGGTTTGTTAGGTGGACCCTTGGCTTTGTCCAAGCTAGAGGAGTGTGTAGGCTCAATGATCGCCAACAGGCGGTCCAATTTTTCACCCATTATCCTAACACGCTCCAGCACAGGTAGCATATATGATTTAATAAGTTTCTCTATGTTAGCAAAGGACACCTCATTGACCCCTTCGCTAACTAACTCAGGGGTTACCAAAACCTGTATATCTGAAAACAGTGGCGCTACATTGGGTGAAAACACCGACTCAGTGTTTGGTTTAGATAGAGTTGGTGAAGGTGGCTGGCCACTGTGACCTTTCCTTTTTACCCCACCCTTCCTCCTTCTTTTCCTCGGTGGGGAATGCACAACCCTTTTGGCCTCATTAGGCTTAGATCTACTATTACATATACTCTTTGGCGGTATACACTCGCCTGGATCTATGCAAACCAATGAAAGGTTGGGCAACATGGGACAAGGATCCGAATCAATAATATTGATAGAGGGGATGTTTGTTTCCACAAAACTAGAGTGACCAACCGGCGGGCAGACTAAGTGATCACCGCTGGTAGCACTGACACAGGGCGGGGAAATAATTGGGAACCTAAATATTCTAGGGGTTTGATTAGTGTCAGTAGCATCGACCTCAATAGAGCTCAACCCTTGAGCAGCCAAATCATGGGTAGAATTTAAAACTGTCTGTGATGGCAATGAGATTTTCTTAAACTGCTCAATTGATCGTCGACGCTCTGCTCTTCTCTCTGCTAGGAGTAGGTCCATATCTACCTCTTTAGTAGATTTTTTAAAAAATGTATCTAATGGACCAAGCACAGAGGTGCCTACACCTGGGGGGGCAGAATGACTCATGACTAAATCTGACCGGTTAGACTTTCACAACCCAATAGTACAAGCTTAATATTCTACTGGTGGAACAAGAGAAAAAAAAAAAAAAAAAAAAGAAAAAGAAAGAATACAATAAAATGATCAGAGACACAGAGCGCCAGAACAAGATGAAAATAACCTGGCCCAGCCCGGTCTCCTTCGGCCCCTGACGGCCACAGACGGTCCCGCCCTTGTCCCGGGCTTCTCCCGGGACGCTCCCGCTTAGCGGGTAATGGCCCTCCCTTAAATGGGTTGTCCGTAGGATTGCAGGTGGGGCGTGGTGGCCAGGGAGAGCAGCCAGGTGACGGGAGGCGCGGTCAGCAGAGGCTTCTGGTCAACGAAGTCCTGCCCCGCACGCTCGCAGCCCTGGACCTACCCACGCTGCACAAACAGGCTCCCCTGTGGCTCCGGTGCGCAGCGGGACCCGCGGAGCGGGTTCCGCAAGCAGTGGCAGAAAATAAGGGGTCCAACAGAGTCCTCGACCCTCACAAACGGTCGGCAGTAAAAACAAAGGATTCCAACGACGTGCAGTCCTCACGGTCTTTTGAAGAGTGCAGGCGGGGCGTGGTGGCCAGGGAGAGCAGCCAGGTGACGGGAGGCGCGGTCAGCAGAGGCTTCTGGTCAACGAAGTCCTGCCCCGCACGCTCGCAGCCCTGGACCTACCCACGCTGCACAAACAGGCTCCCCTGTGGCTCCGGTGCGCAGCGGGACCCGCGGAGCGGGTTCCGCAAGCAGTGGCAGAAAATAAGGGGTCCAACAGAGTCCTCGACCCTCACAAACGGTCGGCAGTAAAAACAAAGGATTCCAACGACGTGCAGTCCTCACGGTCTTTTGAAGAGTGCAGGCGGGGCGTGGTGGCCAGGGAGAGCAGCCAGGTGACGGGAGGCGCGGTCAGCAGAGGCTTCTGGTCAACGAAGTCCTGCCCCGCACGCTCGCAGCCCTGGACCTGCCCACGCTGCACAAACAGGCTCCCCTGTGGCTCCGGTGCGCAGCGGGACCCGCGGAGCGGGTTCCGCAAGCAGTGGCAGAAAATAAGGGGTCCAACAGAGTCCTCGACCCTCACAAACGGTCGGCAGTAAAAACAAAGGATGGAGTTCAGCATATTCAGCAATATCTCCACTTCGTTCACACAATTCTAGACTCTAGGAGCCAGAGATTTACAAGCACAAGTGGGGCAAGGGGAGTGGTGTGGACCAGTCCTAACACAACGTAATAATTACTCAAGTTGCGTGATTATGAATATCAAATTGAACACCGATATAAGGAAAATCTTGAAGCAAAGTTAGTGAAAATCTCAGATTTGGGGTTTTCGAAAGTCCCATGGTAGGTGGTTCCTCCTGTTCCCATCAACTGAGGGAGATAGAGAACCTCTACCCTCCACTCCTGTTCCTGCTTTTCCCTCTACGTTTGTCTCTTGCTTTTTGAGTGCCTTGTCCATTCTCAAGACCTTGTTGGTTAGGTCTCGCAGAGGCGTGGGCATGGCAGCGAAGCTGCCCCGCCTCTGCGAGACATTTTGTTAGAAAAGGGGACTCTACGTCCACCCCTCCTTTCCATTGGGTATTGTCAGCATTTATGCTAAACGCTGGCTTCCCAATGGAAAGGAGTGTATTTGGGTGCCACC
The DNA here is from genome assembly GCF_964261635.1 of Lissotriton helveticus. Lineage (NCBI taxonomy): Eukaryota > Metazoa > Chordata > Amphibia > Caudata > Salamandridae > Lissotriton > Lissotriton helveticus. The sequence goes on along the minus strand of NC_136068.1, from coordinate 863,140,736 downwards.
CTGTCCGTTTTTCGGACAGCCCCTCCGGACACCATGCCCTGCTTTACTTTTCTTATCTGCTTGTTTATTTTAACAAGCAGATAAGAACATTCTTCACCACAGCTGTGCAGCAGGCACGGAGAGCGGAGGCGCAGGGGGCATGGGGAGTGCAGCTCTCCCCCCCTACTCACCCCGGCAGGGCTCTCCCTCCCAGCGTCTGCCGATAGCCAATGTAGCAGGGGAGAGTATCTCCCCCGCCCTCCCACCTTCAGCCTCTTCCTCTGCAGTTATCCATGGGAAGAAATGCTCTAACATATTTAAGTACCACAGAGAAAGAGCACAAGAAATAAGACAATAATAAAATGTTTTTAAGTGCAGGTATTCGATTGAAATAGCGTTAGAATAGATTTCAGTTTGAATAGTTCAGATGTATATAGTTTTTAAACAACACAAGTGCATACATAGACATTACAACGTTTTGAGATTTTTGTTGCAACAGCATAATGTAGCAACAAATGTCACACTCAACCTAGGGCATGCATGGTTCGGTGATTTACACGCTCCATTCGTCATATGTCCAGGGGAGAGGCTGAGTTGTTTGTTCACATTCAGCGTCGGCCGGTTCTACTGCTGTGGTTCCAGTCTCAGGCATTTGCTGTGGCGCTCCACACACTGCAGTGTTTCGCGGCTGTACCTTTGCTTCGTGTGGTGTGCATCTGTGAAGGAGGGGCGATGTCCCGGAGTCACAGTGGCAGGCCAGTCTGTCGTCATTCTTCAGGCAAGTGCTGTCAGTAACTTGTCCCAAGTCCTTATTCTTCTGTGTCCTCTCAGTTTTTGCTGCACGGAGATGGCATTATTCTCTGCTTCCTCCCACCCTTCACACAGTTACTTCACCCTTGCATTGTATCCGTGGCACTGTTGTTGGTTTCCAGAACTTGGGTGTGTGATGTTTTGAAAGGAGCATCTCAAAAAACAAATGCCTGGTTATAAGCAAACACCTATATATTCAATTTATGTTTTTTTTTATCAGCCTCACACCGTACTGTTTCAGCAAGACAACGCTGGCAATCTAGTCATGCCCACCTGCATGTGTTATTCAGATTAATAAAGAAATCATCAGCCACCCACGTCAAGTCGGGAGCCCACCAGCCTGTAGTCTATAGTCCTTCCAAATAGAGCTTGACAAAGCTGTCATCACATGCAACTGACAGAGCTCAAGCTGTGTACCCATGACAGCGGCACACACAGCTAGCTACATCACTGACACAAATAAATCCGTTTTGTGTTTTTTTTCAAGGCACGTGGCGTATGTCTGCTAAAGTAAGGCTGCACTTACTGTATTAATGGTGGCCATCGAGACTCTTTGCTATCCTGCAAGCATGTCAACTACATCAAAGCATTCAGAACTTCAAACAGGGAAGAACACGTCTGTGATGGTTGAGCATCCTTGAGAGATACCAGGCTGTCACAATCTCATATGTAAAGTGACACTGCTTAAGTAGCTTATGGCAGGACTCTGAGATTTTTCAAATAACTGTTGAAGATTATAGGGGGCGACCCTGTCTGCTCCTTGCTCCTAGACTGAAATCTCTTGATGAATAGCTGCAGGGCATGGGGGCTCTGTGCTGTATCGCTGACGGTCATAGAGAATGCTTCCTTTTAGTGCAAATTATCGTGGACTGTGTTTACTCGGTTTGTCCTTAAGATTGTTTTGTTATGTGGATGTCTGATGTCTGGTGCTTGTGGATGTCTGATGCCTGATGTGTGCTGCTTGTGAGTGTCTGATGCCTGATGTATGATGCTTGTGGATGTCTGATACCTGATGTCTGATGTCTGATGCTTGTGGATGTCTGATGTCTGATGCCTGATGCTTGTGGATGTCTAATGCCTGATGTCTGATGCCTGATGTCTGATGCCTGATGTATGATGATTGATGTCTGATGCCTGATGCTTGTGGATATCTGATGCCTGATGTCTGATGCTCGTGGATGTCGGATGTCTGGTGCTTGTGGATGTCTGATGCCTGATGTCTAATGCTTGTGGATCTCTGATGCCTGATGTCTGATGCCTTATGCTTGTGGATGCCTGATGTCTGATGCCTGATGCTTGTGCATGTGGGATGCCTGATGTTTGTGGATGTCTGATGCCTGATGCTTGTGGATGTCTGATGCCTGATGTCTGATGCCTGATGATTGTGGATGTCTGATGTCTGATGTTTGATGCCTGATGATTTTGAATGTGTGATTTCTGATGCCTGCGGATGCCTGATGCTTGTGGATGTCTGATATCTGATGCCTGATGTCTGATGCCTGATGCTTGTGGATGCCTGATGTCTGATGCCTGATGTCTGATGCTTGTGGATGTCTGATGCTTGTGGATGTATGATGGCTGATGCCTGATGTCTCATGCTTGTGGATGTCTGATGCCTGATGTCTGATGCCTGATGCTTGTGGATGTCTGAATCCTGATATCCGATGCCTGTTGTCTGATGCTTGTGGATGTTTGATACCTGATGCTTGTGGATGTCTGATGTGTGATGCCTGATGGTTGTGAATGTCTGATGCCTGATGCTTGTGGCTGTCTGGTGCCTGATGCTTGTGGACGTCTGATGCCTGATGTCTGATGCCTGGTGTGTGTGGATATCTGATGCCTGATGTCTCATATCTGATGCTTCTGGATGTCTGAGGCCTGATGCCTGATCCTTGTGGATGTCTGATGCCTGATGTCTGATGCCTGATGCTGATGCTTGTGACTGTCTGATGCCTGATGTCAGATGCCTGATGCTTGTGGATGTCTGATGCCTGATGCTTGTGGATGTCTGATACCTGATGTCTGATGCTTGTGGATGTCTGATGCATGATGCTTGTGGATGTCTCATGCCTGATGCATGTGGATGTCTGATGCCTGATGCATGTGGATGTCTGATGCCTGATGTCTGATGCCTGATGATTTATTTTGGATGTCTGATGCCTGAAGCCTGATGCTTGTGGATGTCGGATGCCTGATGCCTGATGTCTGATGCTTGTAGATGTCTGATGCTTGATGTCTGATGCATGTGGATTTATGATGCCCAATGTCTGATGCTTATGGATGTCTGATGCCTAGTGTCTGATGCCTGATAGCTGATGCCTTATGTCTCATGCCTGATGCTTGTGGATGTCCGATGACTGATGCTTGTGGATGTCTGATGTCTGATGCCTGATGCATGTCTGATGCCTGATGTCTGATGCCTAGTGTTTGATGCCTGATAGCTGATGCCTTATGTCTCATGCCTGATGCTTGTGGATGTCCAATGACTGTTGCTTGTGGATGTCTGATACCTGATGTCTGATGCTTGTGGATATCTGATGCCTGATGCGTGTGGATGTCTGATGTCCGATGCCTGATGCCTGATGGTTGTGGATGTCTGATGCCTGATGTCTGATGCTTGTGGATGTCCGATTCCTGATGCTTGTGTTTGTCTGATGCCTGATGTCTGATGCTTGATTTCTGATGCCTGATGCTTGTATATGTCTGATGCCTGTTGCCTGATGCTTGTGGATGTCTGATGCCTGATGGTTGATGCCTGATGCTTGTGGATGCCTGATGTCTGATGCTTTTTAATGTCTGATGCCTGATGTCTGATGCCTGATGTATAATGATTGTTTTTTGATGCCTGATGCTTGTGGATATCTGATGCCTGATGTCTGATGCTTGTGGATGTCTGATGTCTGGTGCTTGTGGATGTCTGATGCCTGATGTCTGATGTCTAATGCTTGTGGATGTCTGATGCCTGATGCCTTATGCTTGTGGATGCCTGATGTATGATGCTTGATGCTTGTGGATGTCTGATGCCTGATGCTTGTGGATGTCCAATGTCTGATGCCTGATGCTTGTGGATGTCTGATGTCTGATGGCTGATGCTTGAGGATGCCTGATGCCTGATGTCTGATGCCTGATGATTGTGGATGTCTGATGTCTGATGTTTGATGCCTGATGATTTTGAATGTGTGATTTCTGATGCCTGCGGATGCCTGATGCTTGTGGATGTCTGATATCTGATGCCTGATGTCTGATGCCTGATGCTTGTGGATGCCTGATGTCTGATGCCTGATGTCTGATGCTTGTGGATGTCTGATGCTTGTGGATGTATGATGGCTGATGCCTGATGTCTCATGCTTGTGGATGTCTGATGCCTGATGTCTGATGCCTGATGCTTGTGGATGTCTGAATCCTGATATCCGATGCCTGTTGTCTGATGCTTGTGGATGTTTGATACCTGATGCTTGTGGATGTCTGATGTGTGATGCCTGATGGTTGTGAATGTCTGATGCCTGATGCTTGTGGCTGTCTGGTGCCTGATGCTTGTGGACGTCTGATGCCTGATGTCTGATGCCTGGTGTGTGTGGATATCTGATGCCTGATGTCTCATATCTGATGCTTCTGGATGTCTGAGGCCTGATGCCTGATCCTTGTGGATGTCTGATGCCTGATGTCTGATGCCTGATGCTGATGCTTGTGAATGTCTGATGCCTGATGTCAGATGCCTGATGCTTGTGGATGTCTGATGCCTGATGCTTGTGGATGTCTGATACCTGATGTCTGATGCTTGTGGATGTCTGATGCATGATGCTTGTGGATGTCTCATGCCTGATGCATGTGGATGTCTGATGCCTGATGCATGTGGATGTCTGATGCCTGATGTCTGATGCCTGATGATTTATTTTGGATGTCTGATGCCTGAAGCCTGATGCTTGTGGATGTCGGATGCCTGATGTCTGATGCCTGATGTCTGATGCTTGTAGATGTCTGATGCTTGATGTCTGATGCATGTGGATTTATGATGCCCAATGTCTGATGCTTATGGATGTCTGATGCCTAGTGTCTGATGCCTGATAGCTGATGCCTTATGTCTCATGCCTGATGCTTGTGGATGTCCGATGACTGATGCTTGTGGATGTCTGATGTCTGATGCCTGATGCATGTCTGATGCCTGATGTCTGATGCCTAGTGTTTGATGCCTGATAGCTGATGCCTTATGTCTCATGCCTGATGCTTGTGGATGTCCAATGACTGTTGCTTGTGGATGTCTGATACCTGATGTCTGATGCTTGTGGATATCTGATGCCTGATGGTTGATGCCTGATGCTTGTGGATGCCTGATGTCTGATGCTTTTTAATGTCTGATGCCTGATGTCTGATGCCTGATGTATAATGATTGTTTTTTGATGCCTGATGTTTGTGGATATCTGATGCCTGATGTCTGATGCTTGTGGATGTCTGATGTCTGGTGCTTGTGGATGTCTGATGCCTGATGTCTGATGTCTAATGCTTGTGGATGTCTGATGCCTGATGCCTTATGCTTGTGGATGCCTGATGTCTGATGCTTGATGCTTGTGGATGTCTGATGCCTGATGCTTGTGGATGTCCAATGTCTGATGCCTGATGCTTGTGGATGTCTGATGTCTGATGGCTGATGCTTGAGGATGCCTGATGCCTGATGTCTGATGCCTGATGATTGTGGATGTCTGATGTCTGATGTTTGATACCTGATGATTTTGAATGTGTGATTTCTGATGCCTGCGGATGCCTGATGCTTGTGGATGTCTGATATCTGATGCCTGATGTCTGATGCCTGATGCTTGTGGATGCCTGATGTCTGATGCCTGATGTCTGATGCTTGTGGATGTCTGATGCTTGTGGATGTATGATGGCTGATGCCTGATGTCTCATGCTTGTGGATGTCTGATGCCTGATGCTTGTGGATGTCTGAATCCTGATATCCGATGCCTGTTGTCTGATGCTTGTGGATGTTTGATACCTGATGCTTGAGGATGTCTGATGTGTGATGCCTGATGGTTGTGAATGTCTGATGCCTGATGCTTGTGGCTGTCTGGTGCCTGATGCTTGTGGACGTCTGATGCCTGATGTCTGATGCCTGGTGTGTGTGGATATCTGATGCCTGATGTTCATATCTGATGCTTCTGGATGTCTGAGGCCTGATGCCTGATCCTTGTGGATGTCTGATGCCTGATGTCTGATGCCTGATGCTGATGCTTGTGAATGTCTGATGCCAGATGCCTGATGCTTGTGGATGTCTGATGCCTGATGCTTGTGGATGTCTGATACCTGATGTCTGATGCTTGTGGATGTCTGATGCATGATGCTTGTGGATGTCTCATGCCTGATGCATGTGGATGTCTGATGCCTGATGCATGTGGATGTCTGATGCCTGATGTCTGATGCCTGATGATTTATTTTGGATGTCTGATGCCTGAAGCCTGATGCTTGTGGATGTCGGATGCCTGATGTCTGATGCCTGATGTCTGATGCTTGTAGATGTCTGATGCTTGATGTCTGATGCATGTGGATTTATGATGCCCAATGTCTGATGCTTATGGATGTCTGATGCCTAGTGTCTGATGCCTGATAGCTGATGCCTTATGTCTCATGCCTGATGCTTGTGGATGTCCGATGACTGATGCTTGTGGATGTCTGATGTCTGATGCCTGATGCATGTCTGATGCCTGATGTCTGATGTCTAGTGTTTGATGCCTGATAGCTGATGCCTTATGTCTCATGCCTGATGCTTGTGGATGTCCAATGACTGTTGCTTGTGGATGTCTGATACCTGATGTCTGATGCTTGTGGATATCTGATGCCTGATGGTTGATGCCTGATGCTTGTGGATGCCTGATGTCTGATGCTTTTTAATGTCTGATGCCTGATGTCTGATGCCTGATGTATAATGATTGTTTTTTGATGCCTGATGCTTGTGGATATCTGATGTCTGATGCTTGTGGATGTCTGATGTCTGGTGCTTGTGGATGTCTGATGCCTGATGTCTGATGTCTAATGCTTGTGGATGTCTGATGCCTGATGCCTTATGCTTGTGGATGCCTGATGTCTGATGCTTGATGCTTGTGGATGTCTGATGCCTGATGCTTGTGGATGTCCAATGTCTGATGTCTGATGCTTGTGGATGTCTGATGTCTGATGGCTGATGCTTGAGGATGCCTGATGCCTGATGTCTGATGCCTGATGATTGTGGATGTCTGATGTCTGATGTTTGATGCCTGATGATTTTGAATGTGTGATTTCTGATGCCTGCGGATGCCTGATGCTTGTGGATGTCTGATATCTGATGCCTGATGTCTGATGCCTGATGCTTGTGGATGCCTGATGTCTGATGCCTGATGTCTGATGCTTGTGGATGTCTGATGCTTGTGGATGTATGATGGCTGATGCCTGATGTCTCATGCTTGTGGATGTCTGATGCCTGATGTCTGATGCCTGATGCTTGTGGATGTCTGAATCCTGATATCCGATGCCTGTTGTCTGATGCTTGTGGATGTTTGATACCTGATGCTTGTGGATGTCTGATGTGTGATGCCTGATGGTTGTGAATGTCTGATGCCTGATGCTTGTGGCTGTCTGGTGCCTGATGCTTGTGGACGTCTGATGCCTGATGTCTGATGCCTGGTGTGTGTGGATATCTGATGCCTGATGTTCATATCTGATGCTTCTGGATGTCTGAGGCCTGATGCCTGATCCTTGTGGATGTCTGATGCCTGATGTCTGATGCCTGATGCTGATGCTTGTGAATGTCTGATGCCTGATGTCAGATGCCTGATGCTTGTGGATGTCTGATGCCTGATGCTTGTGGATGTCTGATACCTGATGTCTGATGCTTGTGGATGTCTGATGCATGATGCTTGTGGATGTCTCATGCCTGATGCATGTGGATGTCTGATGCCTGATGCATGTGGATGTCTGATGCCTGATGTCTGATGCCTGATGATTTATTTTGGATGTCTGATGCCTGAAGCCTGATGCTTGTGGATGTCGGATGCCTGATGTCTGATGCCTGATGTCTGATGCTTGTAGATGTCTGATGCTTGATGTCTGATGCATGTGGATTTATGATGCCCAATGTCTGATGCTTATGGATGTCTGATGCCTAGTGTCTGATGCCTGATAGCTGATGCCTTATGTCTCATGCCTGATGCTTGTGGATGTCCGATGACTGATGCTTGTGGATGTCTGATGTCTGATGCCTGATGCATGTCTGATGCCTGATGTCTGATGCCTAGTGTTTGATGCCTGATAGCTGATGCCTTATGTCTCATGCCTGATGCTTGTGGATGTCCAATGACTGTTGCTTGTGGATGTCTGATACCTGATGTCTGATGCTTGTGGATATCTGATGCCTGATGCGTGTGGATGTCTGATGTCCGATGCCTGATGCCTGATGGTTGTGTATGTCTGATGCCTGATGTTTGATGCTTGTGGATGTCTGATTCCTGATGCTTGTGTTTGTCTGATGCCTGATGTCTGATGCTTGATTTCTGATGCCTGATGCTTGTATATGTCTGATGCCTGTTGCCTGATGCTTGTGGATGTCTGATGCCTGATGGTTGATGCCTGATGCTTGTGGATGCCTGATGTCTGATGCTTTTTAATGTCTGATGCCTGATGTCTGATGCCTGATGTATAATGATTGTTTTTTGATGCCTGATGCTTGTGGATATCTGATGCCTGATGTCTGATGCTTGTGGATGTCTGATGTCTGGTGCTTGTGGATGTCTGATGCCTGATGTCTGATGTCTAATGCTTGTGGATGTCTGATGCCTGATGCCTTATGCTTGTGGATGCCTGATGTCTGATGCTTGATGCTTGTGGATGTCTGATGCCTGATGCTTGTGGATGTCCAATGTCTGATGCCTGATGCTTGTGGATGTCTGATGTCTGATGGCTGATGCTTGAGGATGCCTGATGTCTGATGCTTTTTAATGTCTGATGCCTGATGTCTGATGCCTGATGTCTGATGCATGATGTATGATGATTGAAGTCTGATGCCTGATGTTTGTATATATCTCATGCCTGATGTCTGATGCTTGTGGATGTCTGACGTCTGGCGCTTGTGGATGTCTGATGCCTGATGTCTGATGTCTAATGCTTGTGGATGCCTGATGCCTTATGCTTGTGGATGCCTGATGTCTGATGCCTTATGCTTGTGGATGTCTGATGCCTGATGTCTCATGCGTGTGGATGTCTGATGTCTGAAGCCTGATTCTTGTGGATATCTGATGTCTGATGACTGATGCTTGTGGATGTCTGATGCCTGATGTCTGATGCTTGTGGATGTCTGATGGCTGATGCCTAATGCTTGTAGATGCCCGATGGCTGATGCTTTTTAAAGTCTGATGCCTGATGTCTGATGCCTGATGTCTGATGCCTGATGTATGGTGATTGATGTCTGATGCCTGATGCTTGTGGATATCTGATGCCTGATGTCTGATGCTTGTGGATGTCTGATGTCTGGTGCTTGTGGATGTCTGATGTCTGGTGCTTGTGGATGTCTGATGCCTGATGTCTAATGCTTGTGGATGTCTGATGCCAGATGCCTTATGCTTGTGGATGCCTGATATCTGATGCCTGATGCTTGTGGATGTCTGATGTCTGATGCCTGATGCTTGTGGATGTCTGATGTCTGATGTCTGATGGCTGATGCTTGTGGATGTCTGATGCCTGATGCCTGATGTCTGATGCCTGATGATTGTGAATGTGTTCTGTCTCATGTCTAATGCGTGTGGATGCCTGATGCTTGTGGATGCCTGTTGTCTGATGTCGGATGCCTGATGATTGTGAATGTGTGATGTCTGATGTCTAATGCCTGTGGATGCCTGATGCTTGTGGATACCTGTTGTCTGATGCCTGATGTCTGATGCTTGATGTCTGATGCTTGTGTATGTCTGATGCCTGATGCTTGTGGATGTCTGATGCCTGATGTCTGCTGATGGCTGATGCTTGTGGATACCTGTTGTCTGATGCCTGATGTCTGATGCTTGATGTCTGATGCTTGTGTATGTCTGATGCCTGATGCTTGTGGATGTCTGATGCCTGATGTCTGCTGATGGCTGATGCCTGATGCTTGTGGATGTCTGATGCCTGATGCTTGTGGATGTCTGATGCCTGATGCTTGTGGATGTCTGATGCTTGTTGATGTCTGATGCTTGTATATAACTGTGTGAGTGTGTGATGTGTGTTCCTGTGGCAGTTTTGATCCTTACGTGTGTATCATGACTCCTGAAGCACAGATGATTTATAAGGACGATATATCACATTCATAAAATGTGCTTAAGGTGTTACATGTGCACTGTTGGAACACCATACAAGTGTCAAGTTGGTGCATTATATTTCCTTATTGCTATGCAATACAAGGGACTTTTTTATTATCAAGTGTCACCACTTTACCAACTGCTCCTCACGGAAACTCTCCAAAGCAGGGTGTCTTTTACTTCAGGGTTGAATGTGATTTTAAATGTCTAGGAATAAGTCAGTAACACAAACTACCAGTGGGATGTACTACACCCAGACTTCTCAAGTCACTATGTGTTCTGACACCCCATCACCAAGTGGGGGAGCGAGCTAAGAGTGCTCTTCCTAGGCTCACTGCCCTGCCTCCTGGCGGGATGTCTAACATAGACCTAGGAGGGCCCCACGCAGTGCTTAATTTGAGGCAGTAGTTTCCGGTGCTCGACACCAGCCAAGGCATTGTCATTTACAATACCATTTACAATAACAATAGCTCCAAATCTTGCAGTTGCGAGACCTATTGCATTGCAAATGCTTTTTTTCCAATAGACGTCTGTTCGTAGAAATAACTTATGGGTTTAAAAGCACCTCCTGCAGAGTTCCTTCAGTGTCCAGCAGTTTTCATGCAACAATTAAATGATAAGGTAGCTCCAGTGATTAATGTTCCTTCTTTAGAGGGATCGTAGTTTTGTCTAGTGGCAGTATTGACTCATCATAAAGTAGCTCAGAGGGTTAATATGCCTGCTGCAAAGAACATGTACCATGCAGATCACTGAACCTTTTTTATGTGGATATCTCAGTGGGTAACAGAGATCCTTTCGTTATTTGCATTTCTTCAATTACAATCCTAGTATAGCATAATGACCTATCAAATGTCATAAAAAGAGCTACATGCAAACTACATGGTATACGTAAGAACGTTAAGTTTTTCCCCACATCTTTCATTATCCTAATGTTGCTGAAAAGAGTTCATTTGGGTCAAAATACATTCTTGTTAGTAAAGCTAACCTCAATCAGTGAGGCAGGTTTTTATCCTGAGTTTGAGCTTCTCCAGACCAAACACTCCTTAAGTATACTACCTACTAGCATGGATGACATGCAAATCCTACACCTTGTAATCTTCATTTTCTTATGTAAAAGTTCCTATAGACTGATTTACATATGTATGATTCATTGTCTCTGTATATTGTGTGTGTGATGCAAGGTGCTTTGACACGTTACCGCGGTATGAATAGTGGTATAAAACAAATTAAATGTATGTGAAAGGATATGGAGAGATGAGGGTAATGTTGGAGGGTGGCAGTTAGGGAATCCATTGAGACGGACGTTATTAGCGGGGACATCACTTGCGCGAAAGGCGAGCCGGGGTCTGTATGCTATTTCTCTCATATGTTTATGCATTCTTTTCTGAATACGATGATAAACGTCTTGGTACAGATTCACAAAAACATTTAAGGGTATCTGAAGTAGTACTCAGGATTACCACTTCACATGCTCATACATTTTGTGAATCTGCCCCATAACATCTAAAGTGGGAATATTCAGGGAATATTTATATAAAGTTAGTACAAATAAAAATAAAAATGGCTGCACACTCATTTGCATTTTGTCTAATCGGGTGGTAGGCGTTTTGGCACCGATTACCAAAGGCATTTATGGATTCAAGAAATAGTACTAATACACACGCTCATAAATGCCTGTGTGGATCAGTCCCAAAATGTCGCTTACACTGCCACCCAGCCAGATTGCACGGGCAAAAACCCTGATTTGCTTGCCATGATCTAGGCTTACAGTCTAGTGCTTGGTATGGTGGACATGAAAACACAGGATTTTTTTTAGTTAAACGGTGCTGCCTGCCTACTTTTATTGGGACTGACTGCTTCACAGGCTCCATCTGAGGTGCATTATAATTCTCATATGAGCACAAGGATTTATGTTTGCTGTTCTATGATGACATCAAAATGGGTGTCAAACTATTCCATGCCCCTTTTGAAAGTATACTGATGCGAGGCCTCCAGGCATGCTTCTCAGCGAACACTGATGAGAGGCATATTGTTTCTTTTTAGTTTCAGATGTGAAGCAACAAGGATATTACGTAATAGCAAGGCTTCAGCCAGCATAGTTAATGTTGCAATGAAAAATCTATATCCACACCTACTGTGAGAACCAGCTTTCTTTCACTATGCCACACTTATGAGTGTACTTATTTAAATGTCTGTATTTAATGCATGTAATCCACTAAAAAGAACTGGGGCACACTATATTCTATGCAGGGACTCATCCTGGGAACAATTTTTCTTTTTAACAGAGTTTTATATAGCACGAACTTGAGAGAGGGCTTTACATAGCACTAGTTGCATTAGATGAGGACACACTGGGGCATATTATCAAGGGGGTTTATCTCCGCTTTTTTGGCTATAACAGCCAAGAAAGCGGAGATAAAATTATCACCAGTTAGCGACAGCTAGTAGGAAATAGCAACCATCTTGGGCCCCGCTTTGCATGTCAGTGATATTTATCACTAATGACATGCAAAGTGGGCGTGCCAAGATGTTAGCGACTGGAAACAGTCGCTAACATCGCTATCTCCTATTACCAACTTTTGGAGATATTCGCGCTAAGCGCGAATATCTCCAAAAGCTAACACCTGCCCCTGAGCAGTTCTTAGCCATGTTATCCAATGGTAGGTGGATAACATGGCTAAGAGCATTAGCTCGGTAATGCATGAATATCGCTGACTTTTCAGCGATATTCATGCATTTCGGCCGATTTTTATAGCTTAGGAGATAAACCTTGATAATAGCAAGGTTCCTAAGCGATAAAAATCGCCGCTAAACCAACATAGCGATAATTATCACTAGTTGTTGGTAATATGCCCCACTATTTTTTGTTAGGCACAGGGAGATTAAGGGCCAGATGTAGGTAAATATATTTTACCGACTCATAAATACCGAATTTTACCGATTCGGTATTTATGAATCGGTAAAATATAAGGAGGGAGATGTAGGTAAATCCAGATGTGGATTTACCGAATCTGTAAAAGTCGGTATTTACAGATTCGGTAAATACCGACCGGTAATGCCCATTCATTCCTATGGGCTTTGAAGCCCATAGGAATGAATGGGCATTACCGATTCGGTATTTACCGAATCGGTAAATACCGAATTTCACAAGGGTGCAGGGGGTGTCACTTTGACACCCTCTAGCACCCCCAAAACAGGTTTGGGTGCCATGTGGCAGGCATACCTGCCCTAAGGGCAGGTCTGCCTGTCATATGGCACAGGTGTGCATGCACACATGTGCATGCACACCGGAATCGGTATTTTACCATCAAATTGAATTTGATGGTAAAATACCGATTCGGTAAGGCTTGTGGGACTCAGAAGAGTCCCACCTACATATCAAATTTACCGAATCGGTAAAAATACCGATTCGGTATTTTACAGAATCGGTAAATTTACCGATCGGTAAATTTACCGATTCTGTAAAAATATGCCCCCTACATCTCAAATTCCATTTACCGGTCGGTAACGGGCGAATTCGGCCGTTACCGACCGGTAAATGCCTACCTACATCTGGCCCTAAGTGATTTGCCTAGAATCACAAGATGTTCAGCATCATTGCCGAGACTCGAACCCACTTCCCCAGATTCGAGGTCGACCGCCATAGCCGTTAGGTCAAATTCTCTCCCTAAACACCTAAACTCCTGTTGCATTAATAAGTCATCTGTGAATTCTGAGTGTGTTAATTCCAGGATGTGGTATTCCTGTCCCATTACCAGTTATCCTCTGTAGAAATATGAATTACCTAGGATTTAAGTGTCAGGTTTAAGTTTCAGGATTACCTAGGATTTAAGTTTCAGGATTTTCCGGGACAAATTGAGATGCTGTGAACGGCATCCAGAATTATCACATATATTGCAATTTCAAATCACTCCAAACTCCAGTACTGGTCAACTCAGGGCTTCTAAGTGTCAAAGAGAATGGACATGACTCACAAAGTTAAACTTACACGATTGTTTGCTATTCACGCAAATATTTTACAAGGCATACCTTTACAACTGCAGAGTCTCCCCATACAAAATGATAGGACAGTCCTATCTTTTTATGTGTAGAAACTCTCCAGTCGTAAAGAGATTACTCTTAAAATATATTTTTGAATAGCAAGCAAGCGTAAACTTACACAAAAGCGTTACCTTTGTGAATCAGGCCTTACATGGCAGTGCTGCATTCTAAAATTAAGAAAATATAGATAATCTTGCTTTGGTGTCCACTGTGAGTTAGTTCTTGTTTGTGGCATTGGAGAGGCTTTCTAGGCATCTTCAGATTGATTCAAATGAGTATTCTCTGATTAATACCCATAAATAAATGCAATAAGTATTCTTTTTATTTGAATTGTAAAGCAAACAGAGTAGAAAAAGAAGAAATAGCCAATATGGAGGCTGACGTTCAAATTTTTACAGAGCTTGAGCAAAGGGATAACCTACATTCCATACGGCGCGCGCCCCTAAGACACCACCTGCAAACAACGCAAACGTGTTTCTGGAGCAAATTTATTAAAGTACTAATAGTTTATGCGGACCTGTCAATTCACTCAGCACCACTGTATTACACGATATTGGCTCCTTCCACATGGTAGCAAAACACAATAATGACCTGGCCTAAAAGCTAGAACAGATACACGTGGACTTAGTGTCTGTCAGTAGCTGCCACGACTTCGTGTACTGCATGGGCAGTGAATCCTACACTGTCTTCCTCTATAGGTCCCTGTTCTATCTGTAAAAATGTTCCCTATTTGTGTAGCCCAGTGCTGAGTGTAATAACTGCAGTTCTAATTATACAAGTGAATGCCAAGTGCTGAAAGTACAAAAATAGTGTGCAGTGGTACAGGGTGCCTCACGGAAGTAACACCATGGGAGTCCACTGGTTGGTTCTCACCAGTGGACTTCCACATGGTCACTCATTGCAGAGCCGATATCACACGGTAGCAGCCAATGCAGCAAATGCAGCCAAACTGCTGCAGAGAATGTTTCCAACTTACTTTATGTGGGGGCTGAGCATGCTGATGTTAATCGGGGATCTGCAACCTCCCCATCTGAAGCCTCTGTTTATTTTTTTAGAGGGGGTTAGACTTGCTTCGGGCAGTCAACGCCCCGCCCTCTTGCAATGGTCACACCCGCTCAGAACGGACTTTCATGGCTGGGTAGATAATGGATTCACGGCAGGGCTTTAAGCGGGCTGGGACCTGCCAGAGCTCAGCACCAGCAGTTCTAAACAGCAGGTGCTGAGATGGGTCCCTATCGGGCTCTCCATTTGGAGAAAAAAATATTAACTGCAGCAGTATCACCTTTCTCTGCCTTTGATGTAAATTCAGAGACTCATTTTAGTTCTTTCACAGTCTCATTTCAGAACTAAAGCATTTTCCATATTCTATACAACGAAGCCACAGTTATCACTTATTCAACTAACTTCTGACAAAGCCAATAATCTTGGCTTGTTGTAGGTGTATTGTTACTTGCTGTATTATATATCTGGATGCAATGACAGAAGCAGCAAAATACAAGTTTGTCGATTTATCAGCACTGGAAATCTCTGAACATCAGGGAGCCTATTTACAAGCCCCTTGCGCAGCCAGTGCCTCACTTTTAATATAGGAAAAGTGATGTAGCGGTAGCGCAAGAGGCTTGTAAATATGCCCCCAGGCCCATAGTGTTTAAACTGTAATGAAGTTCAATATTGGGAGATAAGAGGTAGAAATGACATAGTAGGATTTTAACATTCTTTTATCATTATCTAGACAGAAAGTAACCTTTTTGACTTAGAACACAGACTCTTTGAGCACACTACAAGACCCCAAGTACCTCCCTGGCTTTGATTATCCTCTTATAGGTATCCCTAAACCAGATGCTTTTAATTTGAGTCTGCAGTGAAATGAGCGGATCCTCTTATAGAATGTATTTAATGGCACCTCATTGCAAAATACTGCACCCCAAGCGTTTTGAAAATGTAATGTTTTAAGATCATTTCCATTCACCAGCAATCGTCTTTAGTTGTTTGCCACACTGCATGACAAGCATCTGTATTTTGTTGTTGGGTAGAGTGTTGCTATGCAGCACAGCCACAGCGGGACCAAGGGGAACATCAAAGTTACATATCCCTGGATTAGAATTAAAGACCAAATTCTGAGCATTGTTCTGCATTAAAAAAACATGTGAATGTACTCACCCATTGCTTTCATACAGTGCCAGCAGTGAGACTTTCAGTTCTATTTTAAGGAGTTTGATAGGAGTCCATATGACTTGTGTATTTATGCATTTCGGACTGGGCTGAGAAGGTACCGAAACTGCTATCGGAAAACCAAATCTTTTTCCATATGATGCTTTTACTATTTGTGATACAAAACCATACCATACAGCTATAATCCACTAAAAAGACTTAGAGGCAGATATCTGAGACTTTTCATCACTCTGGCATCACTCAACCCTGTGGAGTGTTCAAAGTGGTATTTACGAAGTAAGATCTGTGTCATTTTTGTAGCCCACGTGTGGCACAAAATCAGTTTTGCACCATGCTGTATGAAAACTTGTTTAATGTATTGGGAGGAAACATGCAATCTAGTGCCAAAACCATGCAATGTGATTTACTATGTTCATGTAGACTGACGCAGTGTAACATAAGTGTCAAACCGAGAGGAAAGATTATGCATGGTCAGGGTATGGGCAAACATCAGTGGAAACAAATCCTCATGACACCGTAAATATCTACAGCCATGGAAATCATAATGCTGTGCCACAGTCTGCAAATTCGACAACTGAATATTCAACAAAGACAAAGGAGGAGAAGGTTTTCTTTAGCAGTCGGTCACACAGATTGATCAAGTGGATGTAATGGGGAGCTCAACAAATGTTACAGACTCAATAGACAAATGATCATGGCTCAGTTAGATTTAAAACAAGCATTAAAAATGCAATAGGTCTCACATGTGATTAAGTTAAAGCCATTTGCTTTGCTAATGGTATTGTATCGCAAAGCAAATGGCTTTAACTTAATAAAAGGCAAGTGCTATTGCATTTTAATGCTTGTTTATGCTTGTGGCTCATACTAGTATTACAAAAAATATCCATTACACCAGCTTGTAAAAAACGGACCTGTTGTATTTGACAATGCCTGTTATTCCTTGCATGTGTGGACAATGTGGCATGAAACAGTCAGGCAATGGATGTATGAGTCAGCCTAACGTTACAAAGAGTGGATAGGACTTGAGCCTTTGAAATTGGAAATCCAAAGAACAGGAATTTGAGGTCTGGAAAATGTGTGGCATTGGTCAAATCCTGTCCTGAAGGAACTGCTGAAAGGACTGGTAAGCACAACATGGTTTGTCACGGAATATTGCTAAGTCTGGGCTTATATGCAACAGTGTAGCCTAGAACTCAAGGCCTGCTTAATGCTAGTACCCATTTTTCCACTCTAAGATATCTGTTTGTCATATGAACTCGTGACTGAGGAAAGACACTGTTCATCACAACAAGTGTAAAAACACACTGGTCAGCCAAAAACACCAGAATTGACTCTCACCCAGTTAAGATGGCGTCTGCACTGCTTGTTATGCTGCGCACTCATCCGCTCCAGCAGGTAGCAGGTTACAGTTTGGTTGAATACAATTCGAAGTTTGCAATAATGTCTCCCTTCTTAATGGAGGCTGGGGATGCGTCTCATTAGTACTGAGCTCATTACTGCTAAGCTTTTCACAAAACAGCAAAAATGCAGCGTTCACAAAGGATTTTAAAGAGCATTACGTAGACATTGCGAAACACAGAGTTTCGAAGGAGCCCAAAGGACATTGTGGGTCTGGGGTTTTGTCTTGGGTACTTCTCAGATGGAGGAAGGCGGAGGAGGTTCGGAATCCAAAAGAAAACAAAATCATCCTGGCCCAGGCTCATGTACAGAATCAGGCACAACCCATGATGTGAACTTCTAATTAGGACCGCAGGCATTTTTCCCAGTGAACATTGACAAAAGTGACCCAGCAGTTCAAGGAGAGTTGTGGCTGGGACAGGGAGTGGAAGGGGAGGCCGGATGACAACCAACTGATGCAAGACTGCCCTCTTGTTCAGTGTCATTATGTATCACAGCTGGGGTCTCACCACACGTCCCTGCTCTACATTATGCTCTACATTATGCTCTGGTGTCTTTTTGGCAGATGTACTGTTCAACAAGAGAAGGTAATAGACAGATACACTAATGCAAGCGAGGATCAAACTGATCCGGAACAAGAAACTGATCTGAAAGCCACTAATATTATCAACTTTAGGAGAATGACGGCCGGGCTCAGCCCTACTGGTATTCTAACCTGTGTGCTGCGGGTACACACAGTTCTCGGCAGTAGCATTCAAGTCACAGAACTATCTTTCTCTCGGGTACTTCTTGCACCAACCTGGGGGGTGGACTTGCCAAAAGCTTTTTTCAAGGCCCAGGCCCGTTAAACGCTGCGATTCTGGCATGTCCTATTTTTGGTGCACGAGGGCCTTCTATAAAAGGAAAACAGTGTCCTTGAACACTTTTCGTGGCTGTGCCAGTATATGGTGCTATCTAGCGGCGGCTTGTATTATCTACATCCTGCTAAGTATATAACAAAATCTATAGAGGACGACAAAGCGTAAGTACATTTAAAGAATAGTAACGGGCAAAGAGTACATGATATTTTGGAAAGCGTTTTAAACAAGCGCTGCCTGTAATGGGACGGAAGATGTGCATGCGGAGACTGCCTTTAATGGCGGCAAAAAAAAAAGTCCCCAGTGTATCTTGTTACTTGTAAAGCATCAAATCACCGCGTGCAAATTTTTTGTCACGTTTGTCTCCCCGCGTGCACGCTGGAATCGTATCAATTCCCAAAGGCCTCTGCATGATGAGCAGCGCATGCACTGCTTTCGCCAGGCCGAGACCTAAAAAGGACTAACTTTGGAGCCCAGCACTGCTCACTCACATGTCATGAACTGCACGTGAAGCAGTTGGTTGTGTGGCGTCTTCTGGGATAAAGATCCTTTCAGAGTATAAGTGGAAGAGTAGCTGGAATTTTACAAAGTGCCCTCTTATCTTTCATAACAACTGTCCTTGATGTCATTCTGAAAACTACTTCAGAATTCTTGCATATTCTTGGTGAATTGGCATGTAAACATGTACCACCAGCAGCACCTGCTCATCTTTATAGAAATAGAAATCACACATACTCCATCAACGTGCAGGCCATTGTGGATTCTGCAAACTACTTTACAAACATTGTAGCAAATAATGAGGAAGTGACAATGATTCATACATTTTTAGGTAATCTACGAAAAATAAAATCTTTAGATTGGCCTATTCGAAGATGGGATTTTACTTAGTAAATATTTGTATTCTTCATTTTCATTTTGTATAATAATAAACATTGGGAATTCAGAAGTCAAGATTTCAAAGAATGGATCCTTACGAGAACCTCACATGGTGCGCAAAATGGTTGAAGAATTGGACAATGTTAAGGAGGACATTTAGTTTAAAAATGTAAATACTGTTATGTTATATTAATTTTTTTGTCATATTTTTAAATAAATACACCTTTATTTAAAAAGAATATTCATTTTTAATTTAACCAGATAGTTATCTAAAAAATAATCATATTTCCACTTTTATCTTAATAATAGCAATTTAAATGATTCTATATGTTTTAGTTTAAATTATAGAAAAAAGACTATTTTGTTAAATTATTATGAAACGGTACCATAATTTACAATGTAAAAACTTTACCAATTGTATCATTTTGAAAACAACTTTTAGGAACATCTTCTTTTTTTACATTGTGAATACTAACACATAATGAAAAATGTTTTGGGGAAAATGTTAGTAAATATTTATTAAAATAACAACTCAACCCTCCTCCCATAAAGGTCTAAAAACTATACTAAAATACATAAATAAACAATATTGCACTAAAACTATTAAATTATTTATAAAACAGACTAATTTACATTGTAAAACTAACCCTCTTCTTAATCCCAACAATGAACTTACTAAACTTAAACACACTAACATATACTTATCTAGTTAAATTAATTTACTACTTTACTCCTAAAAACGAACCTACATTTAAAAATAGAACTACTTCTTCATCCCAACAATCAACATGTAACAAACAGTTTCAGTTATTAAAGAATATGAAATTGAAATACGTTGTGGAATTATGTAAGGTTGTACTAAACTAGGTTTTTGGTGCAGTAGTCCCACCACTTTGTGCCTGGTATTTGATGCAACTTTGAATGAAGTGCACTGGGTTCCCACTAACCATGTAGTGTTTTCACTTTTTAGAGTACCTTGTCATGCAGACTGAAGTGGTAGTCTGCATGGGTTTGATGTTGGGTCCCTTTGCCACTCTAAGGGACCCAGTACCAAACCCTTGAAAACTGCCCCTTCAGGCTGCATGAAAAGGTGCTCTAAAAAGTGAAAACACGACATGGCAGACATTCTGAGTGCCATGTTCCATAACACTGCACACACTATTTGTAAGTCACCCTTACAGCAGGCCTTATGGGGTGCATTATATTACATGTGAGGAAATATCTGCATTAGCAGATAAGCCCCTTTGCTGTCCAGTTTAATTACTGACAGTACAAGTGAGAACAGAAGCCATCCTAAGGTATGTACTGGGCAATGGTCAAAACGAGTTTCCAGCTGCATAATGGCTTCACAGAAACCTTTGGTGTTAGTTATCAAAACCATTGTATTAATAAACCCACACTACTTTCAGTGATGGATTTATTAATACATGCACCCAAACGATACCTTAGAGGTAACCCCTGAAAATCTACAGACCTCTAGTGTGTTGGCTGACAGGTCATGTCCAGCCTGTAACAACAGACACAGTTCTGACCTCCTGGAGGTAAGAGCCCGTGCCCCCATGAGGTTGGAAACAATCCCTGCTCTGGCTAGAGTTGCTGAGACCTACCCCAGGCAGGAAAACTGGTTATCTGCATATCAAGGCTGGAGGCTGCAAAGCCCTCCACCTTTTAGCCTTTTATGTGCAACCCTGGCTTCCCCCAGACAGGGAAAATGACATCCCCTGCCCAGGGCCCATTTGGGACCCAGACAGATGGGAAAATTAGTTAGTCAGTAGGGGTGTTCACCCTCATGCTAGTGCCGCTGCTAAGGTGGGCTACCTGAAGTGAACAAGGCTAGAAAAATTCCACCACCTTGCTTTTTGGTGGAATCAGGTCCTCTGGGTCAGGATTTTGCCCACTTTCCACAGGAAGTGGTCATATAGAGGGTGTAGTCACCCTAAAGGTAGGCAGCCCATTGACTACTACTGACACTCCCTGTAACGTCCATAAATACAGTATTTAAGTGGCACCTCTGAGGCCAGGACTTTAGATTTGACGGACACAAAAGAAGAAATGGACTGAGAAGTTTGCTGACCCAAGACCTAATGAGCACGACTGACTTGGCGCCAATCCTATCAGCCTGCCTCCTGCACCTTACTCTCATGGAAAAACTGACTATTCCTGCTGCTGTGCTGACTCCAAGAAACCCAGAGGACCTCCGGTGCTTTGCTGCACCCGACTCTCACGGAAAAACCGACTATTCCTGCTGCTCTGCTGACTCCATGAAACCCAGAGGACCTCCGGTGCTTTGAAAAACACCAAAGAACTCCCTTTTAGTAGAGGAACTACTCCACTGCATCTGCAGGCACCAACACCAAAAAAGCAAGGTCCAGTTAACTGACCTGCTCTTTACCGGTACTACAGACACTGCAGCCACCCAGGAAGAGGTCACTGTGCTGCTACCAATCAGATCCATTCTCTCTCCAAGTGTGGGGATGCCAAAACTGACCGGATCCGCACATTACCGATACCTATGGTACCAGACCCCTTGCAGCAGCCAAGGCTTGTGGTGTCTCTTCCGGACACCAACGCTGAAGAACCTAACCTGCACATCAAGGGACTTCAGGGACAGTGAGACCCACATTTTGAGTGGCCTTGCTGTCCTGTTTGCCTCTTTCCAGCAGAAACCAAGACAAAGAAAGAGCTTCTGAAAACTGCCACCACCTGACACCTCGAAGTGCCTCTGCAGCCGTGCCCCACAGACCAAGACCGACAAATGTGATGGTGCCACTGGGGTTCCAAGACCCTCTAAGGTTGATCCCACGTTTGGGTTTTGCCAAGACTGAACATCCCTTCACCGCCTGCAGCCTCTTTCTGCAGGCCCCCTTCAACTGCGAATGACTCCAGAATGCTACCCGACCCAAAAGACACTACTGCACCCAATTGCCCACCGCCCAAGTAGAAGTGGACAAATGGTGTCCCTACATGCCCAAACATCTCAAGATTCGAGCCCCCCAGTGAGTTCTCTAGGACTGGCCCCCCCTAGTCCCTGCGTGCAGCCTCTTGCTAACTGGACTGATCTCCATTGAAGTGAATGGGGCACCGTACACTCTAACACACCTCTGCAACCAGACATCTCAGAGCCTCCGGAGGTGACCTGTTGGTGTGGCCTTGGACTTTGCCCCATACTCACCCTTATTCCTGGAGAAGGACCCCGTTAGACGCTGTTAAGTGCACGAATGCAAAGCATGTTTTCGCCCATAGGATAACATTACCGCTCCACAATGATCTTGGTATCTAAATTCATATCATAAGAAGTGCTATTGTTATAAATTGATATCGGATTTGTTTATTGAGTATGAGTCTCAATTACTGCCTTTGTGTGTGCAATGAATGCTTAGCATTACCCTCTGATAACACTAACTGCTCGCCCACACTACCACAAACGAAAGCATTTGGGTTATCATGTGTGCCTCTGCAAGCCAACTGGAGTTTGCCTGGACTCTTTACACAGTGTTCCTCATTTCGGTCCACTATATATAGAGCCAGCTTCCTATAAAAGTGCCTCATTGTAAATTGATTAGTACATGCCCCATTTGTCTATTGATATAGCCACTTAACCCACTGTTGACGGTTATACAGGTTGTTAAAGGCCCTAATGTTCTAATATAGTCTTTTAGGCCACTGCAGAAGGCTATCCCAGTAGTTAAAGGCCCTGAACCCAAGTTATTGGCCTGAACCGCGGGCAAACACCTATAACATGGTAAGGACCTTTAACAACAGGTATAGCCCAATGTAGAATGGCTATAAGACTATTAAAACATTCCACACACTAAAGGGAGAATATGGTAAATTAAACAGGAAGACAAATATTGGAATGTTGGTGGAGAATGCTTATACCAGTCATTATAAGCCCAGAGCTACTACATTGTCTTCAATGGAGCTCCCAACAATCCAATGTTCTAATTTAGCCTAAACCCGGGTGGGTAACTCCGTTCCGCCAGCGGAGTTTATGGAGTTTTTCTTACTCTGCGTTCCGTTGCGAATGCAGAGTTTAAGCAAAACTCCGACTCCGTGGCGGAGTGGAGTTAGCCGGCCCCTCCACCCTCCCAAAGGAATTATAATGTAAAACAAGCATTTACAATGCAATGGTCTTGGCATTATTAAAGGTAGAGCTATTGGCATTGCTCATGACATTTTTTTTAAAATCATAAATAAATGGCATTGTCAGTTACATTGCCAATAGCTTAATCGTTTGCATATGCGAGACCTATTGCATTAGCACCCACACACAGGGGAAAGCACAGCGAAGGGGTAGGGGAGCAGGCACAGCGAGGGGGCAGTGGCAGGAGAGCAAGCCCAAGCAAGCAGGGGCAGGAGAGCAAGCACAAGCAATGAGGGGGCAGGGGCAGGAGAGCAAGCACAACGAACGAAGGGGCAGGGGCAGGAGAGCAAGCCCAAGCAATGAGGGGCAGGGGCAGGAGAGCAAGCACAAGCAACCAGGGGGCAGGGGCAGGAGAGCAAGCACAAGCAAGGAGGGGGCAGGAGAGCAAGCACAACGAACGAGGGGGCAGGGGCAGGAGAGCAAGCACAAGCAACGAGGGGGCAGGAGAGCAAGCACAGCCAGGGGGCAGGAGAGCAAGCACAGCCAGGGGGCAGAGGAGAGAAAGTAAATAGAAAGAAGCTTAAAAAAACACCCCTGAATCCGAAAAAGACTGGGCTTGAAACGAGTGATGCCCCTCTCCTCCAATGGCTGGCCTCCGTTTAGGAAGCCGGCCAATGAAGAAGAGGGGCGGGTTCAAGCCCCCTAACTAAAAAACATAAAATCTTCGGACCGAACTGCGCAAGCGCAGCCTACGGTCCTCGACCTAAAAAGCACTTTGAGTGAGTTTTCTGTTTTATATAACCTTGATACCCCATCTCCCCCGACCAATCCCACAGGTCTGGAGTCTGACAAGGGCTGTGGAAATACTCAGAATAAATCCTGACTCCTTAGCATAAACGCGTACATTCTTCTAAATGTCCTAGTAGTTACTGTTATTTGTAGCAAGCGATCTTTTGGGGCAGGCTGCATTGAGGTTGGGCGCTACGGCTCAGTGGGTACAGGGACCTGCTGCAGCGATTTCTGGATGACCTTCAGGTCTCAAGAGCAGACCTGGATGGTGCCAGTTCTACCTTTCATCTTTAGGGGTATTGGAACATCGTTATGTGATATTAGTATATGTCATTTTGGCGACGAGAGACATTTCGCTTTGTGCCCCATATTATGTAATGCCTATTGGTCTTTAAATGATCAGTCATACAGTTTCTAGGTATCTTACCATATCGCAAACCCTCATCATGTCTTGTAGCAATCAGCCAAGATATCTTTTGCTGCGTCTGTTAGTTTTTCTGGATTCACGCACCAGCCTTCTCCGTTTGCACACATTTAAGTGTTGCTCTTTCTATTTGTGTTCATTCTGCACGTAGGTGGCTCAAGGTCACTTTCTCGCCAGTCCTCTGAATGGCCTGGCAAGCATTCCTCCTCCTGTCGAACCCCTCCCAAAAACGCTAAACCTGCTTTAGGTTAATGAACAGAAATAATGTTTGATTTTAACTTTCATAAAAAAAAAAAAATAAAGTCTTCATTTACGAGTGTCAATGTCCTTGCGTGCATATCTAATTATCAACAACTGTTTATTTGAAATCTATGCGATTGAAAGTGTTTTATTCTCCAAATCGTATGCGATGTTGCCAATAAAATATCTATTTTAAATAGTATATTTTTTGTTCTTACTGCAACTAAAACATATTCACCCCCACCTCCAAACACCGCCTTCGTCGCCCCCC
This sequence comes from Lissotriton helveticus, assembly GCF_964261635.1. NCBI lineage: Eukaryota > Metazoa > Chordata > Amphibia > Caudata > Salamandridae > Lissotriton > Lissotriton helveticus. The sequence goes on along the minus strand of NC_136068.1, from coordinate 863,115,505 downwards.
CCTTTTCAGGTGTAACCAGGCGACATCTGACCGCGTAGTAGTTAACCCCGAGAGACACAAACTAATGTATTTTCTTTATTCTGTGGAATCGTTGATTTAAAACAAATAAATGCATCATATAGTGGCTGTAGTGATGAGATGTGTGCATTACGTAGAATTTAAAAAACTCAGTTAGAAAAGCATCCCAAAGGTAGGTTGCCCCCCTTTCGGCACCTGCAGTTAGTACCCCGAGTCCCCCGAAGTACCCGCCGGTCCCTTGAGCAGTGAGGCTTATAACAGGTGGTGTGGGTGGGTATCCGAAGGTAGGCTCAGGCGAGTAGAAGCTGGGTTTATTTTGAGTGCAAACGTGACGGTAAAGAGCCCAGCCTTCCATAGACCTCGGACCCGCGCCTCTCTGTGGTGCCCGAGAGCCAGAGCTGCCTGTGCAGAGCCAGGGATGGCGCGTGAGACGGGCGGAGGGCAGGGGGTCGGGATGCTGCTGCTTCGAACGCTATGTGTTGAAAAAAGGGTGGCACTACCAACCAGAATATACGATCCTTAAGTATTGCCCGGCGGTGTCGCCTCTTGAACCCATAAAGAAGTTAAACTATTGAAGAGGCAGGCGCTGGAGACTGGAAGGCAGGAAACAAGATTTTTATTCTCTCCGGAGGAGAACACAACGAAACGGACAGAAGGTATCGTTCTGAGGTGCTCTAACTGCATCCCTGAGGCCTGGCCTCTTATACACAAGTTTATCTCTTTATTGCACGTAACACATTCTCGTCGGTACTTTGATGTACGGAAAGACATCCTCAGACTCCCCCCTTCCCAACCCGTTCCCACGCAAGGTTACAGTGGAAGTCCCTGCCCCGTTCACAACAGGTGGTGATCATCGCGCAGCTGGATATTCCGCCGATTCATGGAGTGTGTGGGGTTCGATCGGATCTCGTAGGGCGGGGGGCTTTGATCAACCCGGGGATCCCTTGCTGGGGGGGAACTTTCTATTGTACGGGGAGGGGCAAGGAACAGTATCGGCAGAGCTGGGTGTCGGCTTGGGAACGAGGAGGACGAACGGGCACACGGGAAAAAAGGGGGTTTGCATCAAAGGGCCGGGGATCATAAATGGGAAGAGGGGAGGTGTTGCGCTGAGAACAGGACGAGGGCCCGGGGCAGAGCAGCGCTGAAGAGGGGTTTTATGATTCGCGGCAGGTGCAGGCAGGGGGGTTGTCAGTATGCGGGGGATGCCGGCGAAGCTAGGAGGGGGGGAGAGGCGCGCTGGCTCTCGGCGAGAGCAGGGAAACCATGGTGTTCAAAATGGCGGCTGTTTTACGCGCACAAAAAGGTTAAGGAGAGCAAGAGGGCGCCGATAATGTTGACGGTCTCAGCCCAACTTTCAACAGTCCCCCCTTTTCAACATATCTAGCCAACTTGCTTTACTCAATGTCAATTTTCATCAAATTCCTAACTTCGGTATCATACAATGCTCTCATGTGTTCGCTTCCAAAGTCCACAGTTTTGGGAAAAATACAACTCGCACATAAAGAACACATAGGTGGCAGACATTGAATTCCCAAGCACAGGCCACATATTACAACTACGGGAATCATGATAATGGTGAGCAGTCTCCAGCCCCAGCTTTTGACGGTGTCCCAGAACCAACCACCAAGCGACCATTCTTCTTGCTCTTGGTGAACTTCCGAAGAGAGTCTGTGAAGATGTTCGATGGCTTTGTACACTGAGGGTGAGTTGTCCGGTATGTATGTGCAACAACTGGACCCAATAATGCGGCATGCTCCTCCACGGTCCGCCAGAACCACATCTAGAACGAGGCGGTTCTGAAGAGCCACCAAACGGACCGCTTGGAGCTCGGCAGTGTTGTTGGCAAAGATGCCCGCTGTGATGTTCATGGTCGTCTCGACTGCCTGAGTCAAATGTCGGATGGCACGGCTGTTTGCCATCGGGCCCCAGAGGGGGACGAGTCCTTTCATAGCATCGAGGAACTGCGCCCCTGTTGAGTCGGCTTGTTCAATGTCTTTGGCTCGTTTTTGCCTGTGGTGATTCGCTGGGGCTACATAAGTCGGAGGAAGGACGAAGGAGATGTAGCAAGTGCCCCCCCAGCCTTTGGGGAGCCAGGTGTAGGCCTTCGTGCCGCAGATGAAATACATGTTTGGGGATGACACAAAGGAAGGTGGATCCGTGGAATCCAAAGTTCTGGTAAAGCGGCAAGCGCTGCGACCCACCAGCTGTGTCCCAAGTCCTTCTACACACATGTGGCCTGTGACGTTGATGACCGACAGGGCCACAGTTAGAGTGGCAGCCGTTCGTTTCCGCAGATAGGAGAAGGTGGGTCTGGTTGGATTGTTGAACACCTGCATTTCGATTCGTTCTTTAGCCGGGATGTCCATTTGGATCGAGTCGCTGGGGGTCAGCGGGCAGAAGTGTGTCTTTGTCTTGTTTCGCCCGGCCCCGTGAGAAGAATGTGCTGCAGTTCTGCTGGAGGTGGCATTGCCCGTATAGCTTTCTTGCAGGAGGATCAGCCAAGCAAGGCAGGAGCCGTGGACAGAGAAGGGTGAAGGGATGAATGGTATTGAATGTCCAGTGGCATGGGGTAGCAACCCACAGATCCAGCAGTTGGTGGTATTGGTGGCAAGATTGTGCTGGTGAAGTAGCTGCACGAAAGAGTTGTTCCAAAACTCCTTTCGCCTCTCTCTTAGTTGAGGAGAGAGCGAAATTAGATAATGGTCCTTCATGGTGGTAGGCCGAGCAGTGGTTAGGAATGTTTCGTGAGCAGGTGCATGTTCTTCCAAAATCCAGAGCGTGGTCATGAGGAGAAAACAGAAGAGGATTGTGATGAAGAGTGCAATTGTCTTTGAGCTATGGAGTCTGTCTGTTCTCGGATTTCTGTAGTGGGTATTTCCTGCTGTCCCCGTCGGCTTCTTGTTTGGCGCTTCCATCATCTTCTTATCTGGCGCTTCCATCATCTTCGTTTTCAAGGTGCTCGGTAGTGGGCAGGACCACAGACTTAGTTTTAGCTTCTCTCCAGGTAACCCTTGGTAGTTTGGGTCACCGTTCTGAGATCCTTTAACCTAGTCCGTGGCCTACTTAGCCGAAGCTCCCTCCTTTGACGCAGGAAATACCCTTCTCGAGATGGCACAGTGGGGTCAGGATGTTTTGAAAGTTCAAGTGTCTCAGTATCAGGATAGCAGTTCAACGATGGTCGGTCCTGGTTCAGGAGCTCTTCTTGGGTGTTGACGGTGTCTGTCGTGGCCAGGGCTGGAGAGACCTTTTTGCAGTGATGAGCGTGCAGCCAGTGTTTCTTCCCCTCCACTCGAAGTGCGGTCCGAGTGGTGATCAGCACTTGCCAGGGGCCCGTCCACCGGGGTTCCAAACTCTTTGATCGCTGAAAATTTCGGATCAGCACGAAGTCCCCCGGCTGGATGGCGTGACCCGGACCCCTGGAAGCATCGGAGATGGCCTGATGCACCTGCTGATGAAGGACAGACAAAGTTTCAGTCAATTTGTACAGATAATCAGACATTAGGACGTCCGGAACGTCATGAATGGAAGTTGGTTTCGGGGCAGACCAGACGCTCATGGGTCGACCGAAGACAACTTCATAAGGGGTTAAGTGATGTCGGGTGGGGGTAGAGCGCATCGATAGCAATGCCAATGGGAGGGCGTCTGGCCATTTCAGGCCCGTGGTAGCCACTATTTTGGCCAGTTTAAGCTTTAGTGTGGCATTGTGTCGTTCGACAAGCCCAGCAGATTGAGGGTGGAAGACTGCGTGGAATTTCTGTTTAATACCCAGCCCATTTAGGATGAGCTGGATAACTTTGGCTATGAAGTGGGGGCCATTATCACTCCATAAAACACGACAGAGGCCATAACGGGGGAAAAACTCCTTTAACAGAACCTTTGCAGTGGCCATAGCGGTGTTGTCACGGGTTGGATATGCTTCCACCCACTTGCTAAATGCGCACACCACGACGAGCACATATTTCAAGCCTTGGCATCTGTCTAGCTGGATGTAGTCCATCTGCAGGACTTCAAATGGGTGGTTTGGGACCCCAAATCCCCCCCGGGGTACTACAGTTCCTTTCCCGGGGTTGTGTTGCAGGCATATTAAGCATTGTTGGACCAGGCGTTTGGCGGAATCTGGGATCTTGTCATTGTGCCAAACCCTAGAGACAAGTTCGATCATGGGGGCTGATCCTATGTGGGCAGGGGAGTGTGCCATGGTTAATATGGGAATCAAGTATGAATCAGGTAGCAACCATCTGTTCGTGTCTTTTGTCCGCCAGCAGCCTTCATCGTCTTTCAATCCCACCCGTGTCCATTCAGTCAATTCGTGTTGTGTGCTAGCCGTTTGTATGTCTCTAATTGTGTCCTTGGCGTCAGTCCAGTTTTCTGCTTGTGACCTGGTCACGTACATACGTGTTGTCGTTCTATTTTCAGCTGTCGTTCGGGCGGTGATGTCGGCTAGTGCATTTCCCTGTCCAACAATGTCTGTCACTTTCTTGTGTGCCTGGCATTTGATAACGGCAAGTTTGTTGGGGAGGAGGACAGCTTCGATTAAGGCGGAGACTAAATCCCCGTGCAAAATGGGTGTGCCGTGTGAGGTCAAGAATCCTCTCTCCCTCCAGAGGAGCCCAAAATGGTGAACCACCCCGAAGGCATACTGGCTGTCGGTGTAAATGTTCGCTGTGGTTCCTGTTGCCAGGATGCAGGCTCGCGTCAAAGCAATCAGTTCCGCTGCCTGGGCAGATCGCTGGGTGATGCGGGCTGTTTCTACTACAGTTCGAGCCGTGGTGACTGCATAGGCAGCGGAAGTGGTACCATCGGAGAGTTTGATGCAAGAACCGTCCACCCACAGCTCCCCGTCGGGGTCAGGGAAAGCCGTGTCTCTGAGATCGACCCTACTCCTGGTCTGTTCGTCCGTAAGAGTCACGCAGTCATGTACGGGGTGCACATTGGGATCGTTCTCTGGCAAGGGTAACAGAGTTGCTGGGTTCAGTGTGGTGCATCTTTTCAGGGTGATATGGGGGGCAAGCAAGGTCAGTTCGTATCCAGTCAGTCGTGCACTCGTCAGATGTTGCGTCTTGGTTTGGTTCAGGAGGGTGTCGACTGCATGGGGTACCAGTACCGTGAGGGAATTCGAGAGTACAATCCCCTCACTCTGTCGGATAGAGATTGCAGCAGCAGCTACAGCTCGAAGGCAGGCAGGCAAGGCTCTGGCGACAGGGTCAAGAGTGGCAGAGAAGTAAGCGCACGGTCGTTGCTTAGGGCCGATGGCCTGGGTCAGTACAGATAAAGCGCACCCCTCCCTTTCGTGAGTGTAAAGGGAGAAGGGCTTTTTGTAATCAGGGGTACCTAGGACAGGGGCTGAGCAAAGGGCATCTCGCAGTTCTGTGAAGGAAGTTTGACACTCAGGGGTCCAAGGGAGTGGGAAAGGGACGTCTTTGTTTAGCAGAGAAAGCAGTGGTTTTACAACGAGGCTGAAGTTTGGTAACCATTGTCGGCAGAAGGAGGTGAGGCCTAATAGGGAGCGAACCTGCTTCTGGGTCTTAGGGACAGGGGTATCTAGAATGGTTTGGATTCGATCAGGGGTGAGTTTTCTTCCATCTTTGGACAAAAGGTGGCCTAGGTAAGTGACCTGGGGTAGGCAGAATTGCAACTTCTTCTTGGAGACCTTGTGGCCAGTTTCCGCAAGGAAGTGCAAGAGTTGAATGGTGGCGGTAACCGCTAGAGGGGTGGTGTCGGCTGCCAAAAGGATGTCATCGACATATTGTACCAACACCACTCCATCGGGTAACTGGATTTGGTCTAGTTGTCTTTTGAGGGCCTGGCTGTAAATGCTAGGGCTTTCCGTGTAGCCTTGAGGCGCTCGGCAAAACCTATATGAGCGGGCTTTTAGGGTAAAGCCGAAGAGATATTGGCTGTCTGGGTGGATGGGGATGGAGAAGAATGCGTTCTTGAGGTCGATGACGGAAAAGGTGGTGGCAGTGGATGGAATCAAAGTCAGGATGGTGGTGATGTCTGAGACCACAGGGTACTGGGGTACCACCACTTTGTTGATCTCTCGGAGGTCGATGATAAAACGGTATGCTTTCTCATCTCCCTCTCCCTGCTTCTTGATAATGGGCAAGATAGGGCTGTTGCAAACGTTGCTAACCACTTCCTCTACCACTCCTGCGTCTATCAGTGACTGGATAATCATTACCAATGCCTTCTCGCCCTCTGGCGATATCCGATATTGTGGGGGTTTTGGGAGTGTTGCGTCTGGTCGGACAGTAATGTGCACTGGGTCAATTAACATACGCCCTACGTCCGAATCCGCTTTGGCCCACAGATACGGAGGTAGAGTGTCAAGCAGGGACGCGTCAACGTCGGTGATGGAAAACATGTGTCGGGGAGAGCAATGTCTAAGCAGAACGGGGTTGTCGTAAAGAAACACTCGAACTCCATCTTGAGAACACCTGATCGTCGCTCGGAAGTGTTTCAGTAAGTCAAGTCCCATAATGGCGTCAGGGCTATTGGAGGAAAGCAAGAACGTGGTGTCGGTGGTGTTGTTTTCTACGTCAAAGAGAATCGGGGCAGACAAAGGGTTGGTGGAGGGCGTTCCATCGAAACCTGTCGATGTTATGAGTGAGCCAGACAAGGGTGCCCTTGGAATCAGTCGTTTAGATAACGCACTACGTGTTGCGCCAGTGTCTACCAGAAATGGAGACTTGGTACCCAGGACCTTAGCAGTGACATAAGGGCCCTGCTGGTCAACATAGAGCTCGACTGGATCCCTCCCTCGCCCTTGGCTGTCCTATGCAAAGGTGTGAGTGTCGTCATAGTCAGATTGTTGATATTGGTTCTGCCTGGGTCGATCGAACGTATTTGGTCTGCTTGATCTGTCGTTAGTCGCGTCATTTGGGGGCCCTCGTTGTTGTCCCTTAGGTCTCGGTCCGTTTGCTACATCCCTGGGGTCTTTGTTTCTGATCATTTCCAGAAGAACTGGGCACTGGGATTTCCAATGGCCAGTCCCTTTGCAGAAAGTGCACTGGTTTTCTCTAAGGTCTGTGCGTCCACTGTAGGAAGTCAGAGTGCGGTCCTGGGGAAATGTAGTCTTAGGGACGTTTGTCTGGTAGTTTCCCCGGTATTGGTCTCGTCCTATAGTCACCCCTTGCAGTTTGGCAATCATCACCCTCTCTTTTAAGTCCTTCTTCTTTTTCTCTGTCGCCCTATCGTTTTCATTTTTCTGATGCTCATAATATTGGGCCATTTGGAGAATCGCTGTAGGTTTGGAGGCTGCCCAACTACTCTCGCTGGCCTGTAGTTTCTGGGAGATTTCCGATGATAGGCCCTTAACATAATTCTGGACAAACAGATGGTGTCCGGTTGCAGTGGTCATGTCCTGGCCGCTGTAATCGGAGAACACCGTTTCAAACCGGGAGAAGTATTCCGATACATCCTCCTGGGGTTTTTGGCGACAGGCTGTTACTATCGACCAGTCCACTTTCTTTTCTGGGATTAGGGTTTTTAATTTCTCTACGATTTTATCTGGAAGGTCTAGAATGGATTTCAAAGGCTTTTGTCCTGGTCCCCGTTGTTTATCCAGGTCATTGAGTTGTGACCAGGTATGTCCAAACAGCTCAAGGTGGTCGACTTTCCGGATTTGCTTCCACACATCAGCTGGTAGACATAACCCAAAGAACAAGTCGATGTCAGCCAGGGTCATAATCGTTGAGCCCAGGGCTGTACCCAATTCAGTATAGAAGGCAGTGGGTTTTTTACGTAGGTCGGGTAGAGATTTCCGGAATGTCAGTATCTCTTGCCGGTCCCATGGCTGGTAGACCCAGTTGTACACTACCCTTCCCTTCGCATCTTGGTTGTTTGCATCATCGTGAGTCCCTGTACCCCGAGGAGGAACCCAGTAAGGGGCAGCCTCTCGTATCGGCATCATGGTGTTAGATTGCTCGGTTGGTGGTTCGGTCACTACGGAGGTTGCGGATTTAGCTCCCGGCTTTCGTTCAGTGAGGTGGCGGAAAACCTCAAGCGTACGCGTAAGGAGGTCCGACACATCACACTCGCCCTCATCCCCGATATCGACCTTCCGGTACAGAGTCCTTAGGCTCTCGGGACCTTTGTCTCGATATCGGTCCTCGTATGCATTCAAGACATGATAACACAGTCGTACGGTAAAATGTCGTCTGTGACTCCCTGTATACGAGCTGAACATATCTGTGATGTACTCTTCATCATCCTTCCTTTCTACCAGTGTCCTTGCTATTTTGTCGATCCCCGCTCGCTCATCTTTGTCTAGTCTGTTTGTTCTTGCAGGGCCAGCCCCTCGAGTCTCATGGTCGTCTAACGTTGTTGTTGATGCGGGTTTTAATACAAGGGGTTCGGCTGGCACAGAGGCCATTGGGGCCGACGCTGTGGCGGTACCTTCGTTTGTACCTGGGGGTGGCGCCTGCTGCGCCAAGGGTTGAGAAGGGGCATATGGAGGGGGCATGTAGATGATAGGAGGACCTAACAGCAGGTCCTCATTGGCTCGTTGTTTCGAGGGTAAATCAGGGTAGAGCATGGAGGGAGTTCTAACTGGACACTGGCTTGGCGTTTCCATTTCTAGTTTCTGTTTAGCTTTCTCTCTTTCCTTTATCTCTTTTTCTAAGTTCTGGGCAGCTAGGTGGGCTGCTTTTCGCAGCTCTTTTTCCAGCCTACTCTCAGTTTTCTTTTTACGTTGTTCAGTTTCTTTTCGCCACATGCCGAAACTGTCAAGCATAGTGGGTGTTGTCTTGTTTTTACCCAGGGCAGTTTCTAGCGTTTTTATTTTATCATCATCGAAGGATCCTATCAGGGGCCACTGACTTTCTTGACCCTTTTTCGTATATTTATGCCATAGTTTACTATAGGCTATGGCGGTCAATCCATGCTTCATGAACATGTCCTTATTAGGGGTGCCTTCCAGTGGGGCTGGATGGTCCATCTCTAATAAGCGGTCCGGGCTAAACAGGCTACTAATCAGTGGGGAGAAGACAGACATGACGGCTCGTAACGAGGGACTAAAAAGTCAGCACTGCCTATCTTATCACTAGGTGCAAAGACTGGACAGAATATTTCTATTCTACGTTGTTTGCAGGCAGTGAATACCTCATGGATCAAAATAACAAAAGACCAATAAATAACAATGGGGAGAATGAGTAGGTCCGCAAAGATCTGCGTTACCTACCCTTTTCACTGTCTGCAAAAAGGGTGGTCTCTTCCCTGTTTGCAGACAGGGAATCTCCAGGAAACAATAGTTTTGCGAACAACAGTTCAGTTTCAAGTAATTATTGAGTGGGGGAGAAAAAAATAAGCACGGCTGCTGCCCTACCTATCCTCCACTGCTTGCAAAGAGAGAGCCCGTTGTTTCTCCGTTTGCAGACAGTGAATCTCCAAATAAATAAAAAGAGCAATACTAGTATTTTTAAACAATCAAGCAATCAAGCAATCATTTCGCAACTTGTCGTGATTACACGACCTTACCCGGACCGCATGGACAGTTTCTTGTCTTCCGAATCCAGCGCCCGATCGTCCTCTCTTCTCCGTTATCCTCGCGGCACTCCTTATGGTTCCCAGTCAGGACCGTAGATCACCCGAGAGAGGTCTGTTCGGAACCAGTGAAGTTCGGATGATCGGCTGTCAGACGAGGGTCTATCGGACAGACGCGTTCCCGATCGTTGCAGTCGTTCACTTTGTCGTCAGGACCTCTCCCACTGGATCCATGGGTCGCTGATGGGCCCCACGCTTGGGACGCCAATTGTTGAAAAAAGGGTGGCACTACCAACCAGAATATACGATCCTTAAGTATTGCCCGGTGGTGTCGCCTCTTGAACCCATAAAGAAGTTAAACTATTGAAGAGGCAGGCGCTGGAGACTGGAAGGCAGGAAACAAGATTTTTATTCTCTCCGGAGGAGAACACAACGAAACGGACAGAAGGTATCGTTCTGAGGTGCTCTAACTGCATCCCTGAGGCCTGGCCTCTTATACACAAGTTTATCTCTTTATTGCACGTAACACATTCTCGTCGGTACTTTGATGTACGGAAAGACATCCTCAGACTCCCCCCTTCCCAACCCGTTCCCACGCAAGGTTACAGTGGAAGTCCCTGCCCCGTTCACAACAGGTGGTGATCATCGCGCAGCTGGATATTCCGCCGATTCATGGAGTGTGTGGGGTTCGATCGGATCTCGTAGGGCGGGGGGCTTTGATCAACCCGGGGATCCCTTGCTGGGGGGAACTTTCTATTGTACGGGGAGGGGCAAGGAACAGTATCGGCAGAGCTGGGTGTCGGCTTGGGAACGAGGAGGACGAACGGGCACACGTGAAAAAAGGGGGTTTGCATCAAAGGGCCGGGGATCATAAATGGGAAGAGGGGAGGTGTTGCGCTGAGAACAGGACGAGGGCCCGGGGCAGAGCAGCGCTGAAGAGGGGTTTTATGATTCGCGGCAGGTGCAGGCAGGGGGGTTGTCAGTATGCGGGGGATGCCGGCGAAGCTAGGAGGGGGGGAGAGGCGCGCTGGCTCTCGGCGAGAGCAGGGAAACCATGGTGTTCAAAATGGCGGCTGTTTTACGCGCACAAAAAGGTTAAGGAGAGCAAGAGGGCGCCGATAATGTTGACGGTCTCAGCCCAACTTTCAACATATGGAAGGGGGGGGCTTGTGTATAGTGTCTGTCTGGTCTGCTGTGCATGATCGGAGGTGTGTATCATCTAGACACCTATTTCAGTGTATCCTGGTACCGGCGTTGAAATAAGTGTGAGGGTTCTAGCCTGCTTGATATCTGTCTGATTTGTGGTAGGTGTCACCGGTGGTATCTGTAGTGTTCACTAAGGTGGCTCTTCGAGCACATGACTGTCGGACGAGGGCTGTTCAATTTATTTTTTGTGTGATCAGTCGATTGGTCGTGTGTGTATCATTTTTGTTGCATGTGATCTGTGCTACATATGTGCTGAGGGTGAACTCTGCATGCATCATATTTGTTATTTGTATTAGTGTTTGGCATCTGTAGTGTAAGCTGCACGGTGATTTGTTGTGTGTGTAATGTGTGCCATTTCTGGTGTCTGGAACATATCCACCCCGAGTCTAATGCATGTGTTTGCACCGTGCTTTACCCACCATAAGTTTTACATTGTCTGTTTTCTGTTTTAGTGCCTGTGTTACGTGCGGCGTGGGTGGGTATCCGAGGGTAGGCTCAGGCGAGTAGAAGCTGGGTTTATTTTGAGTGCAAACAAGGCTTGTTTTCTTGCCTTTTATTGGCCTAACATAAACGTGACGGTAAAGAGCCCAGCCTTCCATAGCCCTCGGACCCGCGCCTCTCTGTGGTGCCCGAGAGCCCGAGATGCCTGTGCAAAGCCAGGGATGGCGCGTGAGCCGGGAGGAGGGCAGGGGGTCGGGATGCTGCTGCTTCGAACGCTATGGGAGGGGGGGCTTGTGTATAGTGTCTGTCTGGTCTGCTGTGCATGATCGGAGGTGTGTATCATCTAGACACCTATTTAGGTGTATCCTGGTACTGGCGTTGAGCTAAGTGTGAGGGTTCTAGCCTGCTTGATATCTGTGTGATTTGTGGTAGGAGTCTAATGCGTATGTTTGCACCGTGCTTTACCCACCATAAGCTTCACGTTGTCTGTTTTAGTGCCTTTGTTACGTGTGGTGATAACAATAATGAAGCTTAGGCATATTACAATTAGCTAGCTAATGCAACAGCGCCAACCATCTTCTTTCTCCGAGGCGAGGCAATGCCTCGGAGAAAACACGGTCATTTTTCGCATTTGGGGGCATGTTTACGTTCTCTCCTCTTCCCATTGGCTGAAAGGTAAAATTCCAGCCGATGGGAAGAGGAGAGAAAGTAAATAGAAAGAAGCTTAAAAAAACGCCCCCTAATCCGAAAAAGACAGGGCTTGAACCGAGTGACGCCCCTCTCCTCCAATGGCTGGCCTCCGTTTAGGAAGCCAGCCAATGGAGAAGAGGGGCGGGTTCAAGCCTCCTTACTAAAAAACATTAAATCTTCGGCGCTCCGCCCACACTGCTTACAGCAGTGCGACGAGATCTCGACCTAAAAAGGCACTTACCTGCCGTGGCTGCCTCCTCCTCGCACACGCAAGCTGTAAAATGTAGGTGTTTTCAAAGAAGAAGGACGGCAAGGACGAGGAAGGAGAGCGGCCATAGCGAGGAGGAGGCAGCCATGGCAGGCAAGTACCTTTCTTTTTACATTATAATTATTTTGGGAGGGGGGAGGGAGCGGAGTTTTTTTCCAACTCCGTGGAACTCCACGTAGAGGCACTATGCCTGCTCTGCCCGGGGTTAATATAGCCTTATAATCCGCTGTAGCGGGCTATACTGGTCATTAAAGGCCCGCTCTAACGTTACAGGCCCAAAGCCTTCAGCACGGGCCTTTAACAAGGCAGCTGGCTTTGATGGTCATATAGGCAGCTATGGAGGGCTATATGGGTATTAGAATATTCCGCCGAGGGCAGAATGTTCTAATTAGCAAAACAAGGGCCTCAGGTTCCTGAGGGGTTTGAAATCCCACCAGGCTCTATGAGGCCTTTGCTCACACCAACAGCCGTGAAAGAAAAACCTTGAAATGTTGATTCTCCGGACTTCTACCAGCCATTAGAAGCCTGGAGCACTCCGTCATCTTCAATGCAGCGCTCAACATTCCAGTGTTCTAATATATCTTAAATACTGTTCGATTTTTGTTGCCTTCTTAGAGAGAGATGTTCTTGTCTCATCTTCTCCTGTTAAAATTTCTTCTTCCAAGTACTTGTGGCTTTTGTCTTGCTGCTGGTGGTGGTGGTGGTAGTAGTGGTTTTGGCAGTGGTATTTGAGGAACATCTCTTGAATGTATCTATTTTTTCTGCTTCCTTGGTTGCTGGTAGATGTTGAATATTCTCCAAATTCCTCTGGACATTTTCTGAAACCCTCTGGTCATGCTTTCTAGTCATGTGTAGCATGTTTAGCCAGCATGCCTTTGTGCTTAGCTGTAATATTGATTGTCACACAAATTAGCATATATGGATTTTATAAATTAAAACGTGTAAGTGTAAACAATATAAATTTAAATTAAACCTCTAAAAAAGTTATTCGTTTTATTTATTAACCTCTCTTATTAGTTACATTTGATTCCTTCTTGTGGAAATACTGTTGTAAAAAGAATTCAAAAATGTTAATTGCATAATGATTGTGTAATAGTAGATAATTCTGATATGTCTCAAACTTAATGTGGGTATGAAGGAGGTTATTTAGTAAACTGTTATGTCTCAATTTTGGTTGCCTTTGTGGGTAGTACCCTTATCCACCCGGTTAAAATCTAAGTATCAGCTTGACTTTCTTTTGTTAACATACATTCTTTCACATTTCATTGAGTGACCTTAACACTTTTACAACATCTGAATTTTTTGTTTATGTTTGTTAAAATGTCCTTGTTTTTTCGTTAACTGTCTTCCAAAGAGCAATTCTCAAGTTATTTTCTGAAGTATACAATTAGAAATATTCTATGGCTAATATACAGTTATTAGCCAAGGATAGACAGTAACACGATGTATCATTAAGTGTTTTAGAAATACTATGCACTTTTGAGCTGGCAGAAACAGCGAGGTAATTGTGTACAAATACACCTGATTCACCTATGAAACTCCCCTTTGACACAAATATTTACAGCGAAATGTCACACCATGGAGCTGCGCCAAATTTGGTAGCGCAGTGCTCCAACATTTCCAGAAGGTAGGGATGCGCCGAATTTACAGCAATATGACACCCCCCTGTGTTTTCCCTAGTACTGGAGCTAAAATTAACTACCTATTGCCAACGCTGGCACCCTTGCACCATTGTGCAAGCGTGCCTACGTTGCAGAGAATGGTGTTTTGCTCGTTCTATGTGTGCAATGCAGCACACATAGAAAAAGCAAAAACAAGGAGAAATAAAAGTATTTCTCCATGTTTCGCCATTTTAACACCTGCTCTTGCATGTGGTTAGTTGTTGTCACTGCCTCGGATTTACACATTCTTGTACATCTGGGGCAACGTCAAAAAGCAATGGGTGCTGCGGTGGAATGTCCACAGCAACACCCATTGCACACTCCTTTCAGGCTAAGTGATGTGTGTAAGGCCCCCGTATTTACAAGGCTGCGTTAAGCCACAAAAAGTGGCTTAATACCACTTTGTAAATATGGAGAAGAGCATAGCACCACCAGAACATTGCTAAAAGTGACATTCTGGTGGCTCTATCCCCTTGTAAATATACCCCAAAGTAAGGCAAAGTATCCAAGAGCGCTATTTGCATTCATTTTACGGCTATTTACCATTCATAGCTCTGTGTTTTGATTTGATAGTTTTGTTTTTTAATAGGGATGGGTGAAGGTCTGTGTTTGTTATGGAAGGGTGTTAACGTTTTATACAAGAGTCCTGATGATGAGCCTCAGGTTCAATTCCACAATGTTAACAGAAATTGATTTGAAGCCTCGTGTAATTTATGCATCCATGGTGAAAGCCTCTCTGGTGTTGTGCATGTTGCATCTTTGGACATGATGCTGGTCTTTATTAATGTCTCAAGTTGATCTGTGAAGATGTGTGCAATGGCGGACATGGGACTCTCAGAGAATCAGGAGATGCAGGAAGAAGATTCTCTTTGACTAGGAGGTGAAGATTGGTGGTAAACACATTCTCTATTCTCTATCACAGCAGCAGATTTGTTAGGCGAAGAGTCAATTAGCATTCCTTCTCATTACTCACAAATATTCAGGGCAAAGGCCCCGATTACAAGTTTGGTGGATTTGGGTACAGAGATAACAGGTGCTCAGAATTAAAGATTTTGGCTGGCATCTCAACCTCTACGTTTGCCTGTCATGGCCAAGCCACACAGAATGGGGAATAACCAGCGGACCTAGCTTCTCCATGTGAAATTCTTCACTGTGCTCCTACAGCAGGGAAATAAGGGCACTGGAACACAGTTAAAGTTAGAATTGGGTGGCCATCTTGCACCACCACCCTACCTACGTTGAATGCTAGAGATGTCAAAAAACAGAAAGTGGGGGCAGGGCTTTATCTCAAATGCCCTGGTAATCGCCAGACAACTGTATAGTAGGGACAGAAGTTTAGGAGGCCTGAGGTCTGTGCAAATTTCAGGCTAAACATTATCCCGCATAAAAGCAGCAGCACCAAAGGGCATACGAAAATAGCCTGTGGCAAAAATACCATAGAATCCTGACGTTTGATGGATTTTCCCATTTTGCTTTCAATACTTGTATAAAGGCTATGCAGACCACATTATGCGCAAAACGTGACGAATAATACCTTATCCTAATGCTTTTTTTCATTAGCTTCAAAACGTTTAATGTATTTTTACCACAATACTCCTGAGGCAGAATTGGCACAGAAGAAGCACTGCCTGTATTCAGCAAAAAAATGAGATACAGAGCCGGGTGTCATCAGTTTATCAATCATATAATTATGTGAGATGGAATTTGTATGCGGAAGCAAAAACGTGCCACAGTGGATCGCCATTGCTCTAAGTGACGCCAACATTCAGACTTGTCAACGTGATGAAAAAGTAGGATTTTACTACAGCTGTGTTAAATGCGTCAAACCTATAATGCAGATGTTTTTTATTCCGACGGAGAAAATTGCACAACGACCTAAGTCTCTGCGAGATAGAATACATCTCAACTATCCTATACCGTCATTAACCATAGGGTACTCAAGGTCAGAGCGAGAATGGACTCCATGTAATGTAAACACACAAGTAAGCACCTGCCTTTCTGTCATCGCTCCGTTTTTAACGCAAGTCATACCCTTCATCTCTCGATTTCAATGGGCGCCTGTCTCTGTTTTAGTATTACTGTAATACAGTTAAGCGGAAAACTACCTTCACAACGTGGTCATTACACCGCGATACTTTTACAACGTGGTTGTTACAATGAACGCGTTGTTACTACGCGATGTATTTGCATCGCAAGTCTATACAACGAATTCCGCTCAGGTGTTGAAAATACATTCCAACACTTTCCCTATTGTTGCGCAAACTGGAGTAAGAATAGTAAATTATACTATTCCTAAATCCAGCGCTCCCCTAGTGGAACTCGTTGTAAAAACTTGCGATGTAAATGCATCACAAACTAACAACGCGGTTGTTGTAGCGACCGCGTTGTAATAGCACGCGATGTCATACACTGCATTGTAAACAGCTATATTCCAGTTAAGCAACATCCCAAGTTAAAATGGAACCAGTAAAAGTGATTGCGAGATATAAGCAAATAATGTTATGTTTATACGCAGAGAATGTTAGAATCTTTTGATTTCTCTTCATGGGGAAATCCACCCTCAGCTGAAATATTCCATTGTTAGTGCTAAACAGCATGGCGCTATAGATGAATCATGACACATAAGCAATTTCTTTCTGGGGATCAGGAGCCCCTCTACTTTGCACAAATCCATACTAAATGTAATTTTACCAACCAAATGTCATTTAAATAGCTTTAGGATTACTATGCTTTGAAAAGGGGATCCTCATACCAGTTAATCTAAAAATACAATATAATAAACCGGTTGTAGATTGTATTCTACTCCAGTGAGATTATTTGTTTGGGAAACATGACAGGGCATATTTACAAATGCTTATCGCTACGAGAATGTCACTTTTTGTAACGATTTGGTGCTGATAACCCCTTCTCCTTATTTACAAGGCGGCGTTAAGCACTTAACGTGGATTAACACCGCCTTGTAAATAATGCCCCTTTCACACAGCACTTAGCTAAAAAGGGGCGGGCAATGGGTGCTGCAAACCCATCCCACATACTGGATATGTCATGGTGTTACCTATTACCATCAAAGTACTAGTGACATTTGTAATAGTATTTGCAGGCAGTATACACAAGCTCAAGAAACTCTAGGCGTTTGTAATTGACTTTGGGCCTTATTCATAAAGAAAAGTAGTACATCAGCACAAGTAAAATTACTCCTTCAAACAGGTGTACAATAACTACTAGAAAACATGAGCTGTCATGCTAGTTGTATAGCAGTATGTCTGTAACACTGAGCTAGTTGCAGGTTTCACATACTGCCTGAACTTCTATTTCATGAATACAGAACTACACATAGTGAGTCGGCAAATGTGCATTTTTTTAAATATTTTTTATTTTGCACAGAGAAAATGTTTCCTAGTAGAGAAACCCCCTTGCTTACACACCTACCCAGGAATTTAAGCAGGATAAAAAGAAGTAGAGGGTCTCTAAAAGCCATTCGGCCACAGAGGGGTAAATAGGAATCCTTTCCAAGAGAAATAAAGGTGTGGCTTAAAACAATGTAACCTAAAATCCAGTGCTTAGTATAGCATGCTATCTGATCAGTATTTTTAGTTCCAATGTGGAAAAGTAAATTTTGCCATGTTCTGTGTCCCTACGCGTCCTCCATCATATGT
The DNA here is from genome assembly GCF_964261635.1 of Lissotriton helveticus. NCBI lineage: Eukaryota > Metazoa > Chordata > Amphibia > Caudata > Salamandridae > Lissotriton > Lissotriton helveticus. The sequence continues at coordinate 863,098,082 of NC_136068.1, read as the reverse complement.
TATATGTGCATGATTAATATGCATATGTTATTCCCCATGTTCGATTAAAGACGCAATTATAGTTGTGTCCACCTCTAGTATGCCAGTTTCCAGTTCTCGTGAATACTACGAATATCAGGCCTATGTAAAGCTACGTTGCCACGTTTCTCAGTGTGCACGTTATTCCATTGTAAAGTCCCCGTTTCTAGGCCTCAGAAGGGCCTGGACACCAGATTCAGCTCCTGTCCCCTGAAGCCTCGCTGAGGAGCGATACAGCCCCCACCTGTATCCTCGACCCTTCACTTACTTCCTGCCTCGCAGTGCCCGGTTCAGCCTGGCTCTGCCTCGGAGTCTGCCAAGAGTATGTTATGATTCGAGTTATCAGTACAGCCCTCCTTCTCTGCATTCCTAAGCTACTGAATCGCATCAATAGTTTCCGTCATTGTCTAGCCTTTACGTCTCCATGTAAGAGAAATACTGCATTTAGTGGTCATTTAATATTCTTCATCACGCACTACATGTAGAATAATGCATGCTCCAGTCTTAGAGTCTGTTAGCCTTTCCCCTCCTGACTTCTAGTTTATATCAACATGTTCTCTAAACATCAGATACTAGATACTGCTTAGGTACATGTCGCCCTTACTCTCCAGACTTCAGTCTCTGCTCCTAGCACAGAGTTCATAGCCCCCTGCTTCTCCTGGTAACACGTCATCGCCAGTTTGCGCGCACCATCAGGTTAGAGGTCCCGGCTCCTTAGGTAGCCCCCTCCATGGGTTCCGCCCCATTCATGACATATTCTGTTACGTTTGCATCACATGTCTATGTCACGCTTTCTGCTCCACCCACTGCTACGCCTATTGCAATGTAATGCTATGTGTTTGCGCTATGTATATATGCTCATGTACTGTTATTAAAAAGTTATCCGTTCCGTTCCCTTGCCCCGATCCTGTCCCCAGCAGCTGCCATCCTATTCCCGTGCAGGTCGTCCTGTTCCTGTCCTTATGCTGTATTAAACCTGCAAAACTCCTACTACCTCGAATCTTGACTCTTATTTATTGAGCTATCTGTTATTCATTTATGCATTCAAAAATAGGGTATTATTTATTTATTTACCACATAATGGCGCCCGAATAGGGACTTGCCCTTTCCCCACGCGTCGGTGAAGCCACGCCGACCCCCTGACCCTCTGCAGTCGTGACGGAACTCTTCTGCGCACCGGCAGATATTTCTGCTTCAAGTATCCCTCAGGCCCACGGAGGAGACGGAGGAGGCGGTCCAGCATCCAGACGAGACGGTGGAGGAACGCGGCGAGTCCCGACCAGAGCCCAAGCCGAGAGTCCAAGGTCCGAGGTATCCGGAGGTCCACCCGTAACTGAAGTCCGAAGTTCGTCGTCCGTCGTCGTAGCAGTCCAGTCCAGTCCGAGGCCTTCCGTTCTTGCTGCCCGGTGAGTACCGTTACTGGGGTAGTATCTAGACAGGGTCAATTTAATTGACTCTGGTCCGTGGGTTGGTGGTACACAAGCCCACAAACGAAGTGTCCACTCCGGTGGATACGGGTCCTGACGTGTCTCTTGATGAGACCGGTAAGTTTCGTACTGTTTCAGCAGTGCATCTAGTTTCTGTTCTAGTCAGTTCTGTTCTCGAGAAAATTCATGTATTCTGTTTTCCGTATTCCAGGTAGTATTCTGTTCGAACTGTTATTTTAAATGTTCTTCATGTATTTTAATGTCGTGGTATGAATGGGGAATAAGTATCGTGTTCATTGTGTATTGTATTGTGTCTAGATTACAGTTCAGTCATGCCCTTGTTTTCCAAGTTACGTCAGTTAAAAACTAGAAAGGGTCTGCTGGAAGCAGCAGTTCCAGTCCCGCCTAGGGACAGTCCAGGTCATTTTATGTATCAGAAGCATGGCATAAGCGCCATATTGTATCTAGATTTATGGGTCGAGTATACCAAACAGTTAGAGGAAAAGTATAGATGGCCTGTGTCAGGCACATGGGATGCCGAGTGCATCATGAGAGTAGAAGAAGCATTATGGAAAAAGAAAGCCAGACAGTCACAGAAAGATGCCATCGAGTTATGGCGCAAAGAATCTCATAAAAGAACCGAAAAAGAAATCAGAAAGTCAGAATTAAGTAGAGAATCCTTAGAACGAGCCCAAGAAAGGGAATTAATCGAGATTGGTGAACAAGTTAAAACCGAACAGTCAGACAGACAGAGGCATGCTCTTATTAAGGGTATGTATCCTCTTCTTGCCGAGGGCCTGCCAAAAGCGACCCCGGAGGCATCCAGTAACTTTCCGCCACCATTAGTTCCGACCAAGCTACGTCACAAACAGACCGCAGCTGATATTTTCATTTCGTCCTATTTGGACGACACAGTCCCAGAATATGCAAATCCTGTTCGCGCTCCGCCAGTCCCTGTAAATCAGGCACTTCCCGTTCCTCCAGACACCGGGGTACCCCTTGCAGTACCTGCTACGGCCCCCCTGGTCCAGCCCGCCATACCAGTTCAGCCCGCATTTCAATTTCCTGCCACACTAGTACGAAGAGGATCAGTCGACGATTCTAGTTTAGGGGCCACAGGAGGAGGTCCTCCTCAGACCCCGCCGCCACATAAGCGTTTAACGTCAGCCGAATTACATGCACAAGCGTCACAGCGTACGCCCAGACATCAGACTGTAGCTGAAATAAGAAAAGCCCTTAATGAATGCGGCTATGATCCAGTCCCAGGCGAGGATAATATGGTTTTATATTCATTCCGCGTAAGAAAGGTGGCCGAGTATCTAGTCACCCTACCGAATATGAAAGAAGACCTAGACAGAATATATCGTTTCATCCGTACAGGGGATGATCCAGAAAGCATTGGCGAAGCCATGTCTCAAAGGAAAGCCGAGATCCAGCTCATGATATTAAAGTTTCTGATTAACTGTCTAATAAGAGAACAAGATTACCCGTCTAAAGATCCGGCCGAAATGAGAACCCTGACAAGGTGGAGTGATAATATAGCCGAGGGTAAGCACAAGACCGTCGGTGCTATGGAGAGTATGTACAAGAAAATCCGTAAAGAAATAATGAAGTTACACGAGCAGCGTAAAGCAGCACAAGTAAGCGAGAAAGAAAGTAACTCTGATACTGAAGAGGTAGAGGACGAAAATTCCGCCAGAATAGCGTATGTAGGAAAATCTAGATTTCCAGATCGCCATTTACGCCTAGAACACAAGTCTACTTTCCATCATCCAGCACCAGAACAAGGTTCTCTAGAACAAGTGTTTCAAGCTACCGATCACATTCTGAAATCACGAATCGGTTACAGTGAGTTAAGTACTATGCATGAACAAGAACTAGCCCGATCAGCAGTCCGATGGACTACTGATTATACCACTTTTCCAGACGAAATAGTGGCACAAATGTTTCTGAAAATGCCCCCAGCCGAGCAACGACTGGCGGGTATGTATATGATTCAGCACCTCATTACATTGTATGAGGGTCAGCACTCTGATCCAGGCCCGTTACATGATATCCTGAACGAGTTACTCCAGTATAGATGATAAGGTTTAGGTACCGATTTAATTAGTGTCATTCTAGAACAGCGTCACAAATATAGAACGTTTTTGAACCCGCATTTTGTTCATGTCTCACCCCCAGAAAGTAAACCATTTTACATGGAGAGACAGAATCCGTTACGAGAAGTCCACCCAGTTAGAGGAACGGGTGGCGAACTAGAACGAGTGTTTGTTTACACTCCGATCACAAAGATGGAACTCTTAGAGATGAAAAAATTAATTCCCTGTCATGATAAAGATCCAGCAGGGTTCCATCGAGAATTAAAAGACATGCTCCGTATGGGAGAATACACGTATCCAGATATAATTAAAATGTTAAAGGTTCTGTTGCCCGCAGGGGTGTATGAAAAGCTCAAGGAAAAAGAATGGGAGGTGGGAGAGAAAAAGATCGATTGGGCAGTTCTAGAAGCTGAAGATAAGGCACGAGTACCAGGTACCGGTCTTGGAGCAAAATGTAAAGAATTACCTGAATTATTGATTCAAGTTTTACCCCAGATTGTTAACAACGAAAAGGGAAGACTGGGATGCAATCTCAGCCTGTAAACAGAAACAAGACGAAGACATTAGTGATTTTTATTCTAGATTTGAGAAATGTTTTAGCATCAACAGTGGCCTCAAGACAAGTAGTGAGTCATACCCTCACCTTTTTGTTACTAAATTAGTCGAGAATTCAAGTCCACAAATTAAGAATCGAGTTTTGAAAGTCGAAAGTACCTGGCAAGCTAATACCCCGTCCCAGATGTTACAGATGCTCCAATACCACCAGAATAGAATCAGAGAAGAGCAAGAACACGAGAGAAAGCGTATGAAAGACACGAAAATGAAAGTACTAGTTGCACAATCTGTTCCTCAAGACAGTCAGAAGAGGGGTCCGAATCAAGCCAGTCATCCTGCAGCTCCCGTTAAAGGGAACTGCAATTATTGTAAACAGCCAGGTCATTTTATAAACGAGTGTGCAGTTCTGAAACACAACATAGCTACTGGTAAGACTAAAGAAAGACCACGTCCGCCTAGACAAGAACAAGTTTTACAGATTCCTCAGCCACAGAATGCACCACAGACAGTTACAGCACCGCAGCCCATCGCTGCAACACAGCATGTTACACAGCAAATGTACCAGTATGCACAGTCCGAGTATCCAGAGTATCAGCCATATTCATGAAACAGCCTAGAGAGGGAGGTAGGCTTGCCTCTCATCGAGATACCTGTAGATCAAGAAGGTCCCTATGTTCACAGTCAAGTATTAGGGAAAGACAGAAAGTTTTTGATTGATACAGGGGCAAGTAGGACCACAATTAGCCACGCCGAAGTTCCAGGGGCTCCGCTCTCAGGCTCAAGAAATGTTTCCCTTGGATTTTCAGGAAAACCCATTGTAAATGAAATATCAAAGCCAGTTACTCTAGAAGTAGGTCCATTGTCCCGTACTACTGACCTGTTACTTACTAAGTCATGTCCAGAAAACCTATTAGGCATTAAAACACTGAAAGAGTTAGGTGCAGTTATATGCTGTTCCCCGGAGGGAATACGTTTGTTCCTGCGTGACTTTAAGGGTCACTATGTATTACGAGATTTTGATCCCAGATTGTCCAATGTTCCGCAGCATCTATGGGCGCAAGGTCCAACTGATGTTGGTTATATGCAAATCACACCCCATCGTGTGACTCTCAAGCCAGGTGTAGTATTGCCACGAATCAGACAGTATAGATTGCCACCTGAGGCTGTAGCAGCCTTATCCAAAATTATTGACGAGCTCATCGCTCAAGGAGTAGTTGTAGAAACTGACTCCAATGTATGTAATTCTCCGATCATTCCAGTCATGAAACGTACTGATCCAAATGCACCCCCAGTATATCGATTAGTGATTGACCTACGAGAACTTAACAAATGTATTATTCCTCAGTACCCAGTTGTCCCAGATATCTCTTCCTTATTGACAGCCATTGATTCCGAAGCCACGTTCTTTACTGTAATCGACCTCAAGAACGCATTTTTCAGTGTTCCCATTCATCCAGACAGCCAGTTCCTTTTCGGATTTTGTTTAAATGGAAGGAGCTATATGTTCACACGAGCTCCTCAAGGTTTCACAGAAAGTCCTAGTATTTACAGTCAAGCACTTAAGAGACAACTAGACAACATTCACATGCCAACTGACACTGCCCTGCTCCAGTATGTCGATGATCTACTGGTCACAGCCCGTTCTGAACGTGCTTGCGAGCGAGCATCCCTCACAGTTCTGTATTTCCTAGCCGAGATGGGGCACAAGGTGTCCCCTTCGAAGCTTCAATTCTGTGTCCAGCAAGTGGTATACTTAGGACACTTACTGTCCAAGAGGGGTAGGCAGTTGACACCTGACCGTATCCAGTTAATAGCGAGTCTTCCTCAGCCCAAGACCCAGAAGGAGGTACGTGCTTTTATCGGCCTCACTTCTTACTGCCGACAATGGATTCCTCAGTATGCATTTCTAGCCAAGCCACTGATACAGTTAACGACACAGGAGGCAGCCGTATCGACTGTCCTCCCTTGGACATCTGAACATACACTTAGTTTCAATGAGTTAAAGAAAGCCCTATGCCAAGCTCCAGTTCTAGCTACACCGAACTACAGTAAGCCTTTTACACTTTTCGTCACAGAACGCGAAGGTACAGCATTATCTGTTCTCACACAAGATCAAGCAGGACAATACAAGCCTTGTGCTTATTTTTCGAGCACATTGGATCCTGTAGCCCAGGCTCTGCCTGCGTGCCTCAAGTCAGTTGCAGCCACAGCACTAGCTATCAGACAAAGTGATTCCATAGTATTAGGACACTCCCTGACAGTACAAGTTCCACACTCCGTGGAAGTTCTTTTAAATCGAACACAAACTCAGCACTTGACAATCGCACGTTTAACAGGTTATGAATTGACACTGTTCCAGCCACACATAGAAATCAGACGCTGCAACATCCTGAACCCTGCTACACTGTTACCATCAGTTACTTTAAGTCCGGACACACACGACTGTGTGGAAGTAGTTAACATTACGACAAAGCCAAGACAAGATCTGACAGATATCCCATTACCAGATCCCGACCTGACACTTTATGTGGATGGTTCATGTATGAGAACAAGTACAGGAGAACTAGTTGCCGCATATGCAGTGACTACTGACACCGAAGTTATTGAGACCCACCGTATTGACACCCTGTCCGCTCAAGCAGCAGAGCTAGTTGCTCTGACACAAGCCTGCATACACGCTAAGAACCGGAAAGTTAATGTTTACACAGATTCACGCTACGCGTTTGGAGTCGTACACGACTTTGGAGTGCTCTGGCAGGAGAGAGGTTTCATGACTTCTCATGGAACCAAGATTCAGCATGGTCTCCTTATTCAAGCTCTGTTAGATGCCATACATTTACCGACATCCATTGCTATCATGAAATGCAAAGCACATACGAAAGTTACTGACATTATTTCCCAGGGTAACGATCTAGCAGATCGCACAGCCAAGCTTACGGCACAGACTCCAGATATTCCAGTTAACATGACACACACTCCAGATCCGACTACATGTATGACAGTTAAGGACCCTACTCAAGATGTCATAGATATCCAGTTACATGCTACTCCCGAAGAAATCAAGAAATGGTCCGAACAAGGAGGGGTCCAGACAGATCAAGGATGGGTGACGAAGGGTAAAACCACATGGTTTCTCCCCGACTCTATGGTTCAAGTCATTATCAATACCGCACATAGTCCAGCACATTTAGGAGAAAAAGCTATGTTAGACAGTATCCAGAACATTTGGTTCAACAAGCATTTACGAGCTGCAGCCAAGCAAAAAGTCCGTACCTGTATGATATGTTGTCAGTTTAATCCAGGTAAAAGTGTCCCGGTGGAACAAGGTGGATTCCAACCTCCTGACCACCCTTTTGAAGTCCTCCAGATGGATTATATTCAGATGGAGCGATGTCGAGGTTTCAAGTATGTCCTTGTAGTTGTATGCGCTTTGTCCAGGTGGACAGAAGCATATCCAGTCCCAGATTACACAGCCGCGACCACTGCCAAGCAGTTTGTTCGTGAGTTCTTCCCCCGTTATGGACTCCCTAGGGTCGTATATTCTGATAACGGCCAGCCATTCTCCTCAGAGTTAATGAAGCATGTTTCCCTTTTGTTAGGATACCAGTGGAAGTTCCATTGTGTACGCCATCCTGAAGCAGCAGGTCTCGTAGAGAGACATAACCAGACCCTGAAAATTCGCATCGCAAAGATTTGTAAAGAGAAAGGTGTGGACTGGCTAGTAGCTCTGCCAGTTGCCCTGTTTTATATGCGCATGGTCGCACATTCCAGATCAGGTCTGTCCCCGTATGAGGTCGTTTTCGGCCGCCCCCCTAACATGTGGGGTACTCCTAGACCCCGAAGTATTACCGATGTTTCAAGTAATATGCTGACAGATTACCTAGCTTCCTTGATGTCTGCCCTCAACTCTTGTCGTTCACAGGTTGCCGCCGCATTTCCAGACAATACCGAGGTGGCACCGCATGAAATCGTTCCAGGATCCATGGTCTTAATTCGCAATTTTGATCGCTCAAGTCCGCTGGAGCCACACTGGAAGGAGCCCCGACAGGTCCTCCTCGCCACCCGTACGGCCGTGAAGTTGGAGGGTTGCAAAGGCTGGGTGCACCTTTCGCACGTGAAAAAGTTTTATGGACTGAAACCGGTCTCAAAGAACATTTCCCAGGATTCGAAGGATTGCCAAAGTACTATTCTTAAGGACTGTCCCGCAAAAGACATTGCTACAAACCCTCCCCTGTTAGAGAAAACTCCGCAACAGGAGTATAAGTTGAAACTCCGGTCTAGTAAAATAAGTCAGCCAGTTTGATTGTCTAAGTCCTCCCCTAGGTGAAACGGTTAGACTGTTTCTGACATGTATAAAATAGACCCCCATAGTGAGAGAGTTAGTCAAAACTCAATCCGATGTATCGTTTTTCTAAGTTTCGTTTTATTTCTCAGCATTATGATTTCCTGCACCAGTTATGCGTTTTACCTGTATTTTCCAGTTTCTCATGTAAATACGTCTTCTAATGTTACAGTAGAGCACACGTTTAGTGATCTGCCTCCTCATGAACTCTCTTACCGCCTCGCTATGCGAAATAATTCTTTCATCCGCATGTTACATTATTCACACCAGACCAGCAATGCCACTAATTGTTGGGTGTGTGGTCGACTCCCCCCTTTCCAGACGCCGAAGGGAGTTCTGCCACTCTTTCCTTATCCGTTTTCACATAATGGTTCGTGTGGAGCATGGTCCACGTTAACGTCATCCTTAACAGATATGTCTTTTCTTAACAGTACATGTTTTCCAGACAAGCAAGGTCTCCCCCACAGAACCGGGTTAGATCTAGAAAATGAAGTGTATAATTTAGGTAATTATTCTTCGAATTTCATGGTCCTGAATGTTCAGTCTGATACTACTCCAGACTTACCTGCAATTTCAGTACTACCAGTCAAAGGCGAATTATGTGTCCGAAATAATGGTTCTACACACGTAGGACATAGTGATTGTACTACTATTGTCAAGTATAGTGACAGTAGGAAATCTATTTTCAAAGCTTCACGTCATTCTTATTTTATTTGTGGTCAAACCGCATATGTTCGTCTGCCCCTCGATTGGGAGGGAACCTGTTACATTGCCTTCCTACTGCCACCTGTTTTTCTAGCCCCACCCGATTACCATAGGAATTCCCACCTAGTACATACTAGACACAAGAGAAATCTCCCGATTGTCGATTATACTGAAACTACTCTAGAACAATATATAGATATCAATAAAGGTGTCTTCCCTTATTTAGGTACAGTTGTGAATAGTAAACTGATACGTAGATTAACCAGAACCCTCGAAGCAGTAGTAATTGAGACTACTTCTGCTCTAAGTAATTTAACCGAAGAACAATCCTTTATGAGAATTGTCGTGCTCCAGAATCGTCTCGTCCTTGACGTCATATTGGCCGATAGGGGCGGGGCCTGTAGAGTCATCGGATCTAGTTGCTGCATTTTCATTCCAAATAACGCGCCGTCTGTTTATTCAGCTATAACCAGACTTCATAAAATTGCCCATCTGTTACACCAAAATCCAGGCACCTGGACATGGTCCGGTTGGTTCTGGAATATAATTTCCGCCTGGGGATGGAAAGTCTTGTCCTTTCTAGGTATTGCAGTAACGATCATATTTAGCTGCTGCCTCTGTATACAATGTGGCCCTGCGATTTGCGGCATTTGTGCTACCTCTTGTATTCCTAGTCCCAAGCCCCGTTCTAAATCCCGTTCCAAGAAAATTCGAGACGAGCAAATGATACTGTATGAAATGATAGATGGTATCATGAATATTGATGTTTCCTGAAGGAAACGTAGTGACAAGGAGGGAATGTGGAAAAGTAAATTTTGCCATGTTCTGTGTCCCTACGCGTCCTCCATCATATGTTATATGTGCATGATTAATATGCATATGTTATTCCCCATGTTCGATTAAAGACGCAATTATAGTTGTGTCCACCTCTAGTATGCCAGTTTCCAGTTCTCGTGAATACTACGAATATCAGGCCTATGTAAAGCTACGTTGCCACGTTTCTCAGTGTGCACGTTATTCCATTGTAAAGTCCCCGTTTCTAGGCCTCAGAAGGGCCTGGACACCAGATTCAGCTCCTGTCCCCTGAAGCCTCGCTGAGGAGCGATACAGCCCCCACCTGTATCCTCGACCCTTCACTTACTTCCTGCCTCGCAGTGCCCGGTTCAGCCTGGCTCTGCCTCGGAGTCTGCCAAGAGTATGTTATGATTCGAGTTATCAGTACAGCCCTCCTTCTCTGCATTCCTAAGCTACTGAATCGCATCAATAGTTTCCGTCATTTTCTAGCCTTTACGTCTCCATGTAAGAGAAATACTGCATTTAGTGGTCATTTAATATTCTTCATCACGCACTACATGTAGAATAATGCATGCTCCAGTCTTAGAGTCTGTTAGCCTTTCCCCTCCTGACTTCTAGTTTATATCAACATGTTCTCTAAACATCAGATACTAGATACTGCTTAGGTACATGTCGCCCTGACTCTCCAGACTTCAGTCTCTGCTCCTAGCACAGAGTTCATAGCCCCCTGCTTCTCCTGGTAACACGTCATCGCCAGTTTGCGCGCACCATCAGGTTAGAGGTCCCGGCTCCTTAGGTAGCCCCCTCCATGGGTTCCGCCCCATTCATGACATATTCTGTTACGTTTGCATCACATGTCTATGTCACGCTTTCTGCTCCACCCACTGCTACGCCTATTGCAATGTAATGCTATGTGTTTGCGCTATGTATATATGCTCATGTACTGTTATTAAAAAGTTATCCGTTCCGTTCCCTTGCCCCGATCCTGTCCCCGGCAGCTGCCATCCTATTCCCGTGCAGGTCGTCCTGTTCCTGTCCTTATGCTGTATTAAACCTGCAAAACTCCTACTACCTCGAATCTTGACTCTTATTTATTGAGCTATCTGTTATTCATTTATGCATTCAAAAATAGGGTATTATTTATTTATTTACCACACCTCCCTGAGCTTTCTGTTATTGAACCCAGGTTTATCACACAGTAACATACATGAACCTAATGAAAGTCAGAACTATTGGTATTACCAATAGTTTTGGATTGACTACAGTATCAGATTAACAGTGACGGATACTAGCATCACCCCACTGCTTTTTCACAGCGAAATAAAGGAAAAATAAAATGAAAACCAATGTTATTATCATTTTATTTTTTGCTGCTCTGGCAGCTTTGCGGGGCTGCTCCGATGACAGAGGAGCAGGAAGAGGAGTGGTTTGCCCACTCTTAGGGTCCGATTAGGATCGCGGTGAATCCGCATCCTCCGGGCCGGCGGAAGCCACCGCCGGCCCGGAGGATGCGGATTCACCGCTGCGGACACAGAAAAGACCCCCTGCCAGATTAGGATGGCTGGGGGGGTCATGTTTCCGTCCGCCGCTTTTCCGCCGCGGTCACCTTCCGACCACGGCGGAAAAGCTCTAATATGGTGGCGGTGTCTATCAGACACCGCCAGCCATATTAGGATGCCGGGGGAGACATGCTTTTCCACGGCGGGTTTTCCGCCGTAGAAAAGCATGTGGACATTGGTGTTTGGGGGCCCGTTGCGGGCCCCCAGGGGTGTTGGGGGGTGGGGGGTGCACTTGGGGGGTACCTATGGTACCCCACAACATTTACATGCACAAAGTGGTGCCTGCTGCTTTGTGCATGTAAATGTAAAACATGCAGTTTTAACATTGCGGCGGGTGCTGCTTGAAGCAGCACCTGCCGCAATGTTAAACATACAGGATGTGACCACCAGGGTGGCGGTCACATCCTAATTTGCATGGAGGGACCGCCGCTGCCCCGGCGGACGGTCCCTCCACCTCTGGGGTGGCGGACCGACGCAGGTCCGTCCGCCATCCTAATCGGCCCCTTAGTGTGCATGAATGTTTGGTTGGCCGTCTCGGGCAAGCCAAACTTTCATGCGCACTTTGCATGCTCTACATCCAGGCTGCATTACGGCCTGGGTGGAGAACATGCCCAGGCTCCGATTCCTTGGTTGAGCACCGAACTACGGTGTTCAGACTAATCACAACATTGCTTTGCAGCATTGTGATTGGTCAGGGGAGCCTAGGGTCTTCCTGTTCAGTTCCCAACACGGGGAGAAATGGAGGAGAGATGCGGCGACAAGGTGGGTGTTTATTTTTCTTATGTTTAGATCCCCCACCTCCCGCCCTCACCACTCCTGTTCTGTGCCGGCTGCCACTGCAGATAAATCAGGAATTATGATTTTGTTGAAAATGTTTCGATGTTGGAAACAGAAGACTGTGGATTAAACATTACTAAGATCTGAGGAAGCAGTAGTGGTTTTCATAGTGTCTCAACTGCTTCCATTCTTCCCTTCACACCACTTTCTTCTGCAGTCTCTAATTATATACCTGCACTCTTTTACTCCCCACAACTTCCCGAAATCCTCTATCTTCATATTACATATTTCATCTCTTTCGTCTTCTGCACCTTCTTTTTACTCACTCAGTCCAGTATGTAATTCCCTGTATTTCCATCAATTCACCTCCCCCCCACAGTCATTGTTTCTTTTACTGTGAATGTTTTGAGAGCTGTGTACCTCCGTCAAACACTTCGCATATTATCACAACAGTCACACATGGCCATTGCTCTGTGCGGTCGGCAGAGTGTCCAAGTTTTGGATGAGCATGTATGCTAAACATCTTTATGACCCACTGACAGGCTCTGTGAGAAACTGGCACTGCCTTCAGCCTCAGCGTGGCACGTTATAAACCCCCACCCACAACCTGAGCTTACAAGGACACCTAGAAGTGACTCCGTCTGCAGTACGCATGATAAAAATTAAATATACTGTTTGGAAAGATACCTACAGAAAAAAAAGCAAATACTCTTAAAGAATGCAAGATTAAGTAGAACACGAAATGTAAACCGAAACTACGTCCCTGACATGAATTTCCTTAACGGTTTGTTGATTGTTCTGAAATAGATGGTTTTTCCTGTAAAGCTAAGGTAATTAATAAATATGGCCCAATGGGGACCTGTTTCCGTTTTAATTATTGGCAGGTCTGCAATCTGGAGTGACCTCACCCACTTAAAGCCCAAAGGAGTTGCGCAGAGCCCTACTACAAGTTTTACTGGGTGCAAATGTGTACCAGATTAAAGTAATTGCTTTTCTGTGCATATTTTCCACCTGCTATATGAAGTTCTGTGGAAAAGTCCCAGGAATTTGGAACCTTGCAGCGTGCTGGACACAGTGATACCTGGTATTTGGCAACATCGAGAGAAAGAGCTGTGAACACGAGGCTGAGAGGAACGCACCTTGGTGTAACTGAGACTACAGAGGTTCCTGGGGTCTTCCTCCATGGGACTCAGGTGACCCTTAGCTTGGTGACCAGAGTATATGAGATCAACAGCAGTTGCAATTATTGTTTTTAAAAAATGGAAAGGTGTATCCAAGAGTGTATACTTTAATAGGATCCTGTGTATGTCCTGATGAATGCCCTGGACTCTTAGGAGTAGTCTTGGCAGAAACATGTCGACATTTTAGTGATGTTGGGGAACTAGTTCCCCTACACTCCATGCCCACTTTTAATACAAAGAGGTACTCCTCTAAGTAAACTTCTTACAGGTTTACCAAACAGATTTTTAACCTATTTTATAGACCCTGAGCTCCATTAGAGCTTAGTAAGGGCCTCCTTATTTTCAATGTGCAAGTCTACTCTCCATCAAACAGGGGTTTTGGAGAATGTGGGGTTGCCCAATGACAATTGAGCATGACACTTAGGAGGTGTGTGAGGACATCCCATCAGCATTTGTGTGTGGAAAAAAAGTGATTAGACAGGCAATAAGAAGCTAGCTGAAAGAGACTGTGAAGCAGCCGTGGGTAGAGTTTTCCGAATATTCTTCCACAGTTGATTCCAGTGGCTTTTTTGTGAAAAGAATTGTGTTGGAGGCTAGAACACTCTTGAGGCCCAATGCCTCTATTTCCTCACCTTGGATAGTGTTTTTTTGAGGTTTCACGTTATGGTTACTTACAACAACACACCATTTATCCAAAAACAAACCTGTATTAAATAATTCTTGTGAAAATGAGGTCACAACAAAAGACAAATAAACAACTTATATCACATCAACAAGTAATATACAAATGGCCAAAGTTGGCATCTCCTTGTTTAGTCCCGTAACTGCATCAAGTTCATCACTTGATTGATTTGTTTATTCGATTATATACATATCTTCATAAAAGAACAAGCATAAAAAACACTTTAAAATTCAATATTTATTTACCTTGAGACATTAAAAACATAAAAAATGTACCTTGAGACATTATAATAATAAAAATGATAGAAGAAAAAGTCAATGATTAAAACTATAGCCGTTTGCCACAATTGGTCACTGTGTGAACGGTCCCGCTTCCATGAAGGTGATTTAATACTAAAATACAACTAATAACAAATTAGGGTCTTCAATGCAGTGTGTGTGTCAAGTAAAAAAGTAGGTAATCAGCCTTGAAAAGAGTATAAACATTGATAGACTTTCGCCTGCAAAGAGCACTTTTTAAGAAAGTTCCCACAGAATAGCAAACATCATGAACCAGTAGCATGCAGAGAAAATCAATTGCTGGCTCATACTGATAAAATCCCTGGTTCTTAAGAATTGGACCTAAGAATTGATGGGTGGAGGTTTGATAAAATCTGCAAAAGTTGAAATGGCCAATAGGGAAGCATAGACAACATCTTATGGTCCCCAGACAAAATTTTGCCATGGCTTGACACCTTTAACGGTTTGGCTACAGACTGGCTCATTCATGTTGGGCTTCATAATCTCCCTTGTCTCTTTATTGTTCACTGTCCTGCTCCAATAAAGTTCCTTGATCTTCATAAATTAATTCATTGTCAACGTTTCAAGCTATGTATGCTTTGGAACCAGGTCTTCCTCAGGACAACAAGGAAGGTATGCACTGTCAAAAACCACTTAATGGGGAGCGTAGGTATTACAATAGGGCCTTAATCTTAGTCAGCATGCAGAACTGGAATCTGCAGATTTATCCATTATAAGCATGAGTGCAGTGTAACTTCGAGGTCCTTTGACCTGGATACCAATGAGTTTGATGGTTCCAGCTCTGTGTGTAAGGCGTTGATAACTTTTGCTTTTGGCTAAGTGGTGTGCTATTGTAAGTCACTATATAAACTGTTTAGCACCTTAACTGCTGAGACTTTTCCCACTAGTGCTGAGCCATTTATTTGGCTATTTGGGGTAATTTGCACTTAGTTCTCCATAACCTTTTTCCACATAAGGTATCCATGCCAAATTTGCATCCTTTATTTCTAATATCATGGGAACTTTACATTACCCAGGGTTTGTGTCTTCCTTTAGAAGGAACAGAGAAATATCCAAAATATCGGTAAATATTGAGGTTTCTGGGAAAAATAGGAAAAAATTGCCCGCGAAAAAGTGACTGTTTTTTTTTGTTTTGGCATTTTTCTAAGAGGCAGATAATTTTTAAAAATGTTTGTGCTTTCAACATACCTCCAGTCTGAGGGGAGAATCCTAGTAAAACACATGGGTGATCCCAAAGCTAAATATTTCTGAAAAGTTCACAAAATTATAAATTCAGCAAGAGATCACTTCTGTAGATCCCTTAAAGTTTTACCAAAGAAACTAACTTTTGTAATAATACAAAAGTGTAAGGAGTGAAAAATGGACATGAAGGAAACTTATGTATTTTTGAAATATACATGACAACAAAAGAGTAGACCAAGTCAAAGAAGTGGTGTGTGTCTGGACAAGCGACTATGTAACAGTTGGATGTCCATGTAGATGATGCCAGAGACTGTTTTGAGTTATAAAGGTTTTGAATAAAACCCATCAGACCACCCATTCGGTGGAATATCATCATTTGGGGATTGGTAAATATTCAAACCTTTACCTGGCCATTTAGTGCCAGGGTAACAAAGAAACTCTATGTACAATGTTCCTCAATGTAATGATGTTAGTAAAGTGCAGTGCTCAAATAATAATGGTGAATAAAATTGACTACTAAGACTTAAAAGGTTTTTGAAATAAAAAGTCAAAGTGTCAAAGGTTAAAAAGCACGCCCTGTAGTTGGAAATGGATACTACTCAGTGGCGCTAAGCAAGGTGGTCGACATGTTTCAGCCTAAAGGGGAACTTCCCCGGCTTTCTTCAGGACCTTTCATGTATACTTGCTACTGCAACAAACAATAATATGTGATATGAGGAATAATGAAAATTGTGCTTATAAGAAGTCACATATCTACCAGGAACTTTGCACTCCAATGTTCACTGGAGGAAGGGAGACAAGACTTCTTCCCAGCTTTGTGTGGGTGACGACCCCACCTCACCCGGCATCCGCTCGGGAGAATGAGGCCCCGCTCTATCCGTCGGTACCCCTGGTGTTAAACGAGCGGGATCAGTGGGTATTTGTGCATCTCTTAATTTATAGGTACGCGTACTAGCATGCTTTTCAAAGGGCATTTTTTAAGAAGTCTTCTTGCACACTAGCTTACATTTGGAATGCAAAAATGGAGAGCAATCCAATGGATAATAACACATGTTCTAATAATCTGCATTCCCACATGTCTCTTAATAAAGATGGTACCTCACTTGTGTGGCTAGGTACTAGCATGCTTTTCAAAGGGCATTTTTTAAGAAGTCTTCTTGCACACTAGCTTACATTTGGAAGGCAAAAATGGAGAGCAATCCAATGGATATTAACACATGTTCTAATAATCTGCATTCCCACATGTCTCTTAATAAAGATGGTACCTCACTTGTGTGGCTAGGTATTGTACCCGTGAGTGGAAATAGTCCGAATTGCAACATGGACACATCACATTTTTCCACTGAAAAATTGCCCCTTTTTTGTGATATGGATTGTTGTGGATTGTGTGGCCTAGCTCACCCGGCACGTAGAGAAACATAGGAAAACTGCGCATTTTAAAAAAATCTAAACACGAAGGGGAATCCCGGGTGAGGGTATTTTGCATAGCTCTCACCAGGCTTTCCCACCAAGAAACCCTAGTGCTCTACAAACTTTGAAAGAAACCACATACTTTATTCACATATCTTTGCAGAAAAGTTCTGGGATCTGTGGGGCTGTACACATTTCATCCCACCCAGATCTCCCGCATGTCTCCCAATAATAAAGGTACCCCACTTATGTGGGTGGGCCAAGGGATTGCAACATAAAAGGATCTAACGTGCTATATGGAGAGATCAGTGATAGTGGTAGCTGGGGTATTTGGGGCATTGCTTGGCCGCCACCCATGGAAATTTACAGAGCACAGACATTTTTGAAAACCAGACATCCTGGGGATTCAAGGGTGGTGTTCCTTCCTTGGATCCCACAAGGTCTTCTATCCCACACTGATCTGCAAGCCTTCTATTTTGCCTAAAACTATACATTTTCCATGCATTTATGTGATGGAACCTTATGGAATCTGAAGGAATCCACAACATCCCCACTTCCCAGCCATACCCTTCTTGTCCTGAAGAAAAACGCTGACACACTTGTGTGGTCTGGCCTAGTTCCCACGACAGGAACACATCAAACTACAGTCAATGGGAGTACCCAGCAAGGACCACCATTGACTCTGATTTGATCTTTTCGCTCAGAGCCGGCTCAAAGACTATTTGTGGGGTGGGGGCATCGCCATGCTCTTTGTGGACAGCCCCTACCCCTCTTTTTGCTAATGAATATTTTATCCTTGGCATCTAGTGGGCTTTTGGCTCCCTGGGGTGAAGATTAGAACAAATACTCTAATCTCTAATCTGCCACCTGAGGGGAAGACTGTTGTGTCAATTTTTGAGATAAGGGAATGGCCATGCCCATGGTGAGCACCCCCCACCCTTATGCAATTGTTTCCTCAGTTTCCCTGGTGTCTAGTTGGTTTTCTGCCCCCCTACTTTTTCAAATTATTTTGTTTATACCTGGTGTCTAGAGGTCGTTCTGCCCACCTCCTGAGGAGGCTGATTGTGGGTAATCACCTTTGCCTGATGGAAACTTCAAGAGTCCACAAAAATCTGCAAAATGTCTACCACCCAGTGACACACCACTTGTTCTGATAAAAACTATGCAGAAGACACACAAATACACCTTAAACTGAAAAGCTCCAAAGACATTGGAAACTCAAAAATCTTCAGTTGCTTCAGAGCTGCTGATCAGTGGATGACATGGAGCCAGCTCAACTTGAATGCTTCCAAAACTGAAATGCTCATGTGTGACAATTGGAAACATTATGACCCACTCTGCGCCTAGCCTGACAATCTGAGACCACCTCCTAAAGTATCTAAGGAAGTTAGAAACCTTAGAATTACCTTGGACTCCAAGTTATCAATGAATGCCCAAATGGACAAATTAGCAATGTCAAGCTTCATTACTATGAAAACTCTGCAACGTATCTTCCCCCACCTGGGATTTTCACACAAGGTCCAGGTTACTATCTCTCTTGTACTGTCTAAACTTGAATATGCCAATGGCTTCTACCACAGATCACCTTTTCTCAACTATGAAAAGTCTATGATGGATACAAAACTGTGCCTTCAGTCTACTCCTACATGTAAACCGCAAGCCTACATCTTCTCTGCCTTGAGGGCCCTACATTTGTTACCAGTTGCCAGAAGATCCACCTTCAGGCTACTTTGTATCACTCACAAAGCAATACATGGAAAAGGACTGCTTTTCATCAGGAATAAAATCATCAGCTACATTCAACAAAGGAACCTTTACTCCTGATTAGCACCTCATTTCAAACCCCCCCCAAATAAGAAAAAAAATACCTAGGTGGTACATCTTTTTCTGTTGAAGCAGCCACACGTTGTAATTCTTACCCCCACACATAAGATCCACAGATAACTTTCTAATCTTCAGAATAATACTCAAGAGTTAGTTATTTCCTACGTAACCACCATACTCAAACAGTAATGTACAGCATACACCTGTGTATGTAAATATTTATACTTTGATTATATGTTTGTATGTAGATATCTGCATTTCTTTGTACAAATATGTATAATAACTATGGTGTTTGCAATATATGGATATTCTTTAGGTCTGCTTAACCAATGTATATATATTACTTGGGTAAAGATATACACACACGCTTATATAACTAACAGGGACGGCTCCTCTGCTAAGGCGGAGGATCGTTGCCCCACTGCTCTTCGAGCAGGAAAAATAAAATTATAATGACACTGGTATTATCGTTTTATTTTCTCATGATAGGGGCTGGGCTAGGGCAGGGTGGGGCTGGAGCCTCAGGGGGAGGACTTGTTTGTTTACCCTATGTGCACATGACTGCTTGGCTGGACATCTGGCTTCGACACCTCATCAGGGGTAGTAAGCGCTATATAAATTCAATTATAATAAAAACCCTACTACACATATGTGG
This sequence comes from Lissotriton helveticus, assembly GCF_964261635.1. Classification (NCBI taxonomy): domain Eukaryota; kingdom Metazoa; phylum Chordata; class Amphibia; order Caudata; family Salamandridae; genus Lissotriton; species Lissotriton helveticus. The sequence goes on along the minus strand of NC_136068.1, from coordinate 863,078,572 downwards.
CGGGCCTAGTTCCTGCGATAGGAACAGATGAAACCATGGTCAATAAGAGTTTCTGCATGGACTATCATTGACCCTGGTTTGATTCATTCCCCCAGAGGGGACAAGAAGAATGTTACACAATTTTTGGGGCGGAGTCATGGCCATGCTGGGCATCCACCTCCCCATGTTTTTACCTACATTTCCCTGATATAAAGGGGGCTTACTGCCACCTCCCCAAAGGAAACTAGATTGGGTCAAAGCTCCAATCTGCCCCACAGGGAGGGCAGAAGGACTTGTTGACCCTTTTTGGGCTGGGTCATGGACATGCCCACTCCTTTTTCCAATTGTCCTTTTTATCTTTGGTGTCTAGTGGGCTTTCTGCTCTCCCTCCCCCCAGGGGTAGATTGGTGGTAATTTCCCACTTCCATCCCCCAGGGGTGGAAGAAAGACTGTTACACTAATGTATTTAAAGAGAGCATGTTCAAGTGGGGGCTTGGCCATGCCCATAGAGGGCAGCCACAAAACGTATGACTTTTTCCCTGGTGTCTAATGGGCTTGTTGTCCCCCCTCCCGGGAGGCATACAATCCTCCAATCTGCCCCCGCATAGGGTGCAGAAAGACTGGTAGCACCTTTTAGGAATGGTGGCTTGGACATGCCCATGGTGGGCATCCTCACACCTCCTTGTTCTAATTATTTTTTCTATCCCTGGTATCAAAGGACTTTCTGCCACGGGGCAGATTTTAGGTAATCATCAGCATCCATCCCTCGGGAGGGCAGAAAGACTGTTGCACAGTTTTTGTGGTGGGTCATGTCCATGCCCATGGTGAGCAGCCCCCACCTTTCTGTACTTTTTCCCCTATTTTTCCTTGGTGTTTAGTGGGCTTTCTGCCCTCCGTGGGGAGGCAGGTTGGGGCAAAACTCAAATTTGCACCCCAGGAAGCAGTATTATGCGAGCCAGAAACAGAATGGGACGGGCCGCCATTATGGCGGTCGCCCTAGCCCCGGGAAGATTTGCGAGGTGGGTGGGGGGAAACGCGTCATCCGTGACGCTGCCCTCGACCATCCTCGCATCATGGGCCAGCAGCCAATCAGCGCCGCGCATAGTCCTACCGAACCGGAAGCACTTCAATGCTTCAGGTTCAAGAACAACCAACCCCCGGAAATGCCCCCTGGCTCCCCAGCCCTTAAAGGAGGGAGCCTGCGTAGGAGTCAGCCTCTTGGTGACCCGGCTGCCCCCCTCATCTCATCCACGCGCGGGCCGGCTGGCCGTCACCCCACCCGTCCCTTTTAATCTTTTGCCCACCCACCATCCCCTAAAGCAGAAAATTCAAGTTTGGGAAATTGTTTTATTCCTAGTTGTACATAGCTAATTTTCGAACAAATAAGGTCGGTTCAAAAGTTGTGCTGTTTAAATGTAAAGATGTAAATAAGTGAACGGTAATTTGCATGCTTTCAGCTATTCTATTGTCGTATTTGGGTGACCTTGGTCAGGCGGTAAGGTCAACACTGGTAAGCATAGTCTGCGGTCTTAGCGGTCAGCACCATCTAACTCCGGGGTAGTGACAGCCGGTAAGTAGGCTGTCGGGGTATGGGGGGGCGAGGGAGTCATCCTTCCCAATGGGCCTGTGGCCACCCCTGTACGCGCATGCGCAGCAGTCTGCGCTCCCCTTTCATGGAGTTCAAGGACCGGGCGAAGGGGGGGCCCTGGGGAAAAAGATCCGTCCGATAAGCTGGACCCCCTGCGCAACCTTGCTCCAGGAGTAATAATGGCAGTACCCCTGGGACTGAAGGAGGGAGGGGAGAGAAACTTGCCAGACGTTGACTTTGCCGTCAGGCTCAAAGGGACACGCAGAAAGTCATATTGTCCATTGCTAGATTTACGATAGGAGTGCCTTCTGTATTAGCACGTGTTAAGGTTAGCTTTGGCAACATCATGTGTCTATCAATGTAAACTGTACTTTCTGCGTTCATTTTTTTCTGTAACAAAAATTGTTTTGAATTATTGTTTTGTTTGTTAATAAATACGGCCGGGGGGGGTCACTCCCCCTAATCCAAATAACTCCCAAATCTTAGTCTGGTTGTCCAAGTACCTGGGGCAAGCTGGAAGGGGGGGTCTACCTTGCGCCAGGGGTTTTGAAGTGTTGAGAGGGGTCCTAGGGAGTACCAGACCATAAGACAGGTTGACCCTTTTAGGGGTGAAGGCATGGCCATGCCCATGGTGGCCAGCCCATACAAATCCTTTTTCCAATTACTATTTCTATCCCTGATGTCTGGAGGGCTTTCTGCCCCCCCCCCCCCCCCAGTGGTGCAGATTGGGGGTACTCACCTACATCAGCCCTCTAGGAGGCAGAGAGACTGAACATTTGGGGATATGGGTAGGAGCACAAGCCCTTGGTTAATGGGCTGCTCCCTCAAAATCCCTAGTGCCTAGTGAGTGGATCACTCTCCTGTGGCAATCTCCAAGCAGGGATCCACTGGGCAGAAGTATTGTTATAAAGGGGAGATTCTTCCCATTCCAAATATACCTCGACTAACACAATCAGTGCTCAGTGGCTGTGCTGTCGCTCAAGAGAAGATGCAGTGAAAGTAAAATGAGCCGATTGGCTTGTTTTTCTTTAACTTTAGTGCTAATGATTTAATGGCATCAGCGCACCCTACGTGCTGAGCGTCATTACCAGGAGAAAAAAAAACTCAAGCTGCTCAGGAAGTTCTTCCTGAGGAGCCCAAGAAAAAAATTGAAAAATAATTCCCTTTGATACAAGCACCAGAGCGTCCTTTTAAACAGTACCCAGCGATGGCCAATTGCCATCAGTCTCTCTGGAGAGGTAGTGGCGAGTTGGCTACTTTCCGGCACCCACGCTAAAAGGTTTATGGGGCATTCCCCTTAACAAAAAGTTGGTTTTATTAGTCTTTTTTCGGTGTTAATATGTTTTCTCGCCAGAATCATTCGGGAAATGTATGTTTAAAACAGAAATTAACAAGCATTTCTATCCATAGATGGATTACTTACAAAACAAATAAACACGAATTGGCAAAGTCAATAGGTTTGGAAGATAGATGCAATGGGTATTTATTTTTTATTGCAAGCATGTGCTACAAAAATAAAAAGACGAAAAAAACTGAAACATTTCTCTATCTAAAAATGGCAGCCATATGCTTGCAATAAAAAAATATAAATTTATCATCACATATAAATTTAATAGAGCAGTACGGGATAATGGTAGTGAGGTGGGCTTAGCACAGCTACAGAAACACATTTTAGTTTTAATGTACACCACAGGAGAAAGTTAATATATTGGTACAAACAAACTGAGTTAACGGCTTTCACTTACCTTAACCTTAAGTCTGGTTTGAACACACAAGGTGAATGGAAAGAGAAAAAAATAATAGAAAAAAGCAACATTTGTAAAGAAAAAAATTTGCTCCCTAGCCCTGGCACAGAGACGCACTGAGGTCCACTTATTTTCAGGAGGATGCGTACACGTAAATAGCCATAATGCCAGCATCTTTGTGCAAGAGAGGCATGGCTAAAATTTGCTGATTTATAGGCCCATGCTATATGCTGTGGGGGCCACAATTTAGATATACAAGGTAATATAATATGCAACACGAGGAAGGCAGGAATGTTACCACCAGCCCCAAAATGCCAACACAACAATACCACGTATTGCCTTGATAGCCCATGACAAGACTCGCCAGGGTTTACACATTGCCGACAAGATCAGCCACAGATTCGGTTCCCCGACATTGAAACTTTCTTAAATCTCATACCGAGACAAAAAATATAAATGTATAGGCATGTATGAGTGTTGAACCAAAACTATAATGTTACGGCCCAGATAAGGAAAATCTAATTAGATGAGGAGACTTTTTTTCCATTGCTGACCACTGGTGGCATTCATGACACAACGAATACAAGAACGCATTTGTTGTTTGCATTTCCACAGCCCCATTCCTTGTCCTTCTGTAGCATGAAAAAGGGCAAAGTAACCAAAACATGAATACAGCTCTTAAGCAACCTGAAACCAAAAACTAAGGCTATGCAATCTTTTTTCATTCAGTTAGAACGATTTGCCTTTATTTGTTTTAAAAATTATGCAGCTTGGAATGCATTGTTTGTTTTGTTTTTAAACTTTGAAAGATGAATCAGAAAATATTTTCTGCAGTGAAAGCACGGATCTTGCTGTGTGGCATGTGCATGTGTGGGGGTGAGGAGGGGTAAGGATAAAAAGGACTCAGGGTGTGTGAGATTTGTAGCTGTCCACTGGGATGGAAGCCAAGCCAGCCAAATGGAATTCATCTCAGACACAGCCTTTGTAATCTATCTCTAAAGATTTGAGCCAGCTATTAGAAAAACTCAAAACATACGTTCCCTCCTTGGCTTATGCGTTTTATACATAGTCAAGTCGAGTGTTTATATAGGTCTTCCATCAACAAAGAAGGGGGAGAAGGAGGTTAAACCAGACCAGGTCGGCCTCCAGTCTATGTACGAAATACAGGGACCTTATGTCAAAGGTCCAGAGACCTGGTGGGTATGCTTATGGTTACTGCTTACTAAGTCAGTGTGTACCATAATTTGTGTGTGAGAAAGAAAAATTTCTTTCTAGAGTCCCCTCACTCACCGGGGTTGCCCCACGGTGACATGCTTCATCATTGGGGCCATCCCAGTTCTCTACGAAAAGGGGCGTGCTGCGACAAGGCGACTACGCTGGAGCACTGGTTTTGTGAGATGACTATGTGTGGTGCAAGTGTAATGATGGTGGAGTGGGTGTGAGATTAAAAATACCGTGCTAGTGGGCCTCAACAATTTATTTCGCTCCTAGTGTGGTATAAAAATTAAAAAGGGGTAACACTGTGTACTAACTTTTACTGAGCTAGACCAGTGTTCAGGTCAACATGTTTCAAGCTCCCCTAAGCTTTTCTTCAGGACCATACAGGGTCCAGCCCTGTATTGCCACTCCTATTTTCTAATGAAAAAAGTGTTGCTAAAGAAATATATACATATATGTGTGACAATCTACGCTGTTATTAATAAACATGCGTGCTGTACATACGTTCTGTATTTCACTGCGTTTTATAAAAGAGTGTATGGTTACACCCCATGGTCTTAGGCGAGGGCAGGAACGCCTCGTGGAAACGTTGTTCCTATTGGCAGACCCGCTCGGTACTACCTGGTTGCTTCCTCACCCGACCGTTCCTGCCCTCGCCTAAGACCATGGGGTGTAACCATACACTCTTTTATAAAACGCAGTGAAATACAGAACGTATGTACAGCACGCATGTTTATTAATAACAGCGTAGATTGTCACACATATATGTATATATTTCTTTAGCAACACTTTTTTCATTAGAAAATAGGAGTGGCAATACAGGGCTGGACCCTGTATGGTCCTGAAGAAAAGCTTAGGGGAGCTTGAAACATGTTGACCTGAACACTGGTCTAGCTCAGTAAAAGTTAGTACACAGTGTTACCCCTTTTTAATTTTTATACCACACTAGGAGCGAAATAAATTGTTGAGGCCCACTAGCACGGTATTTTTAATCTCACACCCACTCCACCATCATTACACTTGCACCACACATAGTCATCTCACAAAACCAGTGCTCCAGCGTAGTCGCCTTGTCGCAGCACGCCCCTTTTCGTAGAGAACTGGGATGGCCCCAATGATGAAGCATGTCACCGTGGGGCAACCCCGGTGAGTGAGGGGACTCTAGAAAGAAATTTTTCTTTCTCACACACAAATTATGGTACACACTGACTTAGTAAGCAGTAACCATAAGCATACCCACCAGGTCTCTGGACCTTTGACATAAGGTCCCTGTATTTCGTATATAGGTCTTCCTACATTATCGTGCGTGGTGAGGTTTTGTTGTGTTAACAATCTGGAGGTGAAACTGGCAGCAGTCACCATTTTGGATGGGCTTGATTTTGTATGACTCCACAAAGTGAGCCTTGCAAACATTTAATATTCAAAATAGTCCCCCAAAATCAGGCTTTGGTGGGAGTCCTCTAAAATGCACCTTCACAGTGATTTAAAATGTTACCTTGTACCGCTGGGATATTACAATAGTTTAATCTGAAAAATACAAAATCTGAGGAATTGCTAGAACTTCGGAGGCTGAGGGAAGGCAGTGAAGGGGGAAAAATAACCAACCAAGACATCCTTTAAGTAATCTTAATGCTTTTTTCAGGACGCAGCAGAAATGAAAATGGCAAAGAGTAAACGTGTTCATTTGAACTAAAGATGTTTCCTTGTTAGCAAGTCCTTGCTTACACAGTATTGATAGCATCATTTTTCCCAACAGCCTTTGCTGGGATACCAATATTGCATATTGTTTGTAATTTCTAGCGGGCGACTTCTGGTGGATTTGTGGAAAAGTAAATTTTGTCATGTTCTGTGTCCCTACGCCTCATCCATCATATGTTATGTGTGCATGACCAATATGCATATGTTATTCCCCATGTCCGATTAATGACGCAATTATAGTTGTGTCCACCTCTAGTATGTCATTTTCCAGTCCTCGTGAATACTACGAATATCAGGCCTATGTAAAGCTACGTTGCCACGTTCCCCAGTGTGCACGTTATTCCATTATAAAGTCCCCGTTTCCAGGCCTCAAAAGGGCCTGGACACTAGATTCAGCTCCTGTCTCCTGAAGCCTCGTTGAGGAGCGATACAGCCCCCACCTGTATCCTCGACCTTTCACTTGCTTCCTGCCTCACAGTGCCCGGTGCAGCCTGGCTCTGCCTCTGAGTCTGCCAAGAGTATGTTATGATTCCAGCTATCAGTTTAGTCCTCCTTCTCTGCATTCCTAAGCTACTGAACTGCATCAATAGTTTCCGTCATTGTCTAGCCTTCGCGTCTCCATGTTAGAGAAATACTGCATTTACTGGTCATTTAATATTCTTCATCACGCACTACATGTAGAATAATGCATGGTCCAGTCTTAGAGTCAAGTTAGCTTTTCCCCTCATGACTTCTAGTTTATATCAACATGTTCCCTAAACATCAGATACTAGATAGGGTTTAGGTACATGTCGCTCCGACCCTCCAGACTTTAGTCTCTGCTCCTAGCACAGAGTTCATAGCCCCCAGCTTCTCCTAGTGATACGTCATTGCCAGTTTACGCGCACCACCAGGTTAGAGGTCCCGGCTCCTTAGGTAGCCCCCTCCAATGTTTCCGCCCCATTCATGACATATTCTGTTACGTCTGCACCACATGTCTATGTATACGCCCAGTTACACCTACTTTTACTGTTATCTTTCGCGACTGCTACGCGTCACACCTTCTGCTCCACCCACTGCTACGCCTACTGCAATGTAATGCTATGTGTTCGCGCTATGTATATATGCCCGTGTATTGTTATTAAAAGTTAGCGCGCTCATCCCAGACCTAGCCCCGGCAGCTGCCGGGCCACTCTAGCCCTGCCATTCTGTTCCTATGCAGGTTGTCCTGTTCCTGTCCTTATGCTGTAATAAACCTGCAGAAACTCCTACTACCTCGAATCTTGACTCTTATTTATTGAGCTATCTGTTATGATATATGCCTAGTCAAAAATAGGGTATTATTTATTTATTTACCACATAATGGCGCCCGAATAGGGACTTGCCCTTTCCCCACGCGTCGGTGAAGCCACGCCGACCCCCTGACCCTCTGCAGTCGTGACGGAACCATACTGGCCAAGTGCAGATATTTCTGCTTCAAGTATCCCTCAGGCCCACGGAGGAGACGGAGGAGGCGGTCCAGCATCCAAACGAGACGGTGGAGGAACGCGGCGAGTCCCGACCAGAGCCCAAGCCGAGAGTCCAAGGTCCGAGGTATCCGGAGGCCCACCCGTAACTGAAGTCCGAAGTCCGAAGTTCGTCGTCATCAGTCCAGTCCAGTCCGAGGCTTTCCGTTCCGTGCTGCCCGGTGAGTACCATTGCTGGGGTAGTATCTAGACAGGACCAATCTAAATTGACTCCTGGTCCGTGGGTTGGTGGTACCCAGACTCACAAACGAAGTGTTCACCTAGGTGGATACGGGTCTTGATGCGTCCCTTTACGGGACCGGTATGTTCCGTACTGTTACAGCAGTGCATCCAGTAACTCTAGTCTGTTCCGTTCTCGAGAACATTCTTGTATTTCTGTTCTCAGTATTCCAGGTAATATTCTGTTCGAACTGTTATGTTATGATATTGTTTAATGTATTTTCAATGTCGTGGTATGCCTGAATTGTTTTCCCAATTGTTATTGTTCTTTGTGTATTGTATTGTGTTCCGATTCAAGTTTACAATGCCGCTCTTTTCCAAGTTACGTCAGTTAAAAACTAGAAAGGGTTTATTAGAAGAAGCAGTTCCTGTTCCGCCGAGGGACAGTCCAGGTCATTTTATGTATCAGAAACATGGCATAAGTGCCATATTGTATCTAGATTTATGGGTAGAGTATACCAAACAGTTAGAAGAAAAGTATAGATGGCCCGTATCGGGTACATGGGATGCCGAATGTATCATGCGAGTAGAAGAAGCATTATGGAAAAAGAAAGCCAGACAGTCACAGAAAGATGCCATCGAGTTATGGCGTAAAGAAGCGCATAGAAGAACCGAAAAGGAAGTCAGAAAGTCAGAGTTAAGTAGAGAATCCCAAGAACGAGCCCAAGAAAGAGAATTAATCGAGATAGGTGAACAAGTCAAAGCCGAACAGTCAGACAGACAGAGGCATGCCCTTATTAAGGGTATGTATCCTCTTCTTGCCGAGGGCTCGCCAAAAGCGACCCCAGAGGCATCCAGTAATTTCCCGCCACCATTAGTTCCGACCAAGCTACGTCACAAACAGACCGCAGCTGATATTTTTATTTCGTCCTATTTGGACGACACAGTCCCAGAATATGCAAATCCTGTTCGCGCTCCGCCAGTCCCTGTAAATCAGGCACTTCCCGCCCTTCCAGACACCGGAGTACCTGCTACGGTACCCCCGGTCCAGCCAGCATTTCAACTTCCCGCTCCGCCACGAAGAATGTCCGTCGATGATTCTAGTTTAGGGGCCGCAGGAGGAGGTCCTCCTCAAACCCCGCCGCCACACAAGCGTTTAACGTTAGCCGAATTACATGCACAAGCGTCACAGCGTACGCCTAGACATCAGACGATAGCAGAAATAAGAAAATCCCTTGCCGAATGTGTCTATGATCCAGTCCCAGGCGAGGATAATATGGTTTTATATTCGTTCCGCGTAAGAAAGGTGGCCGAGTATCTAGTCACCTTACCGAATATGAAAGAAGATCTAGACAGAATATATCGTTTCATCCGTACAGGGGATGATCCAGAAAGTATTCACGAAGCCATGTCTCAAAGGAAAGCCGAGATCCAGCTCATGATATTAAAGTTTCTGATTAATTGTCTAATAAGAGAACAAGATTACCCGTCTAAAGATTCTGCCGAAATGAGAATCCTGACAAGGTGGAGTGATAATATAGCCGAGGGTAAGCACAAGACCGTCGGTGCCATGGAAAGTATGTACAAGAAAATCCGTAAAGAAATAATAAAGATACACGAACAGCGTAAAGCAGCACAAGTAAGCGAGAAAGAAAGTACCTCTGATCCTGAAGAGGAAGACGACGAGAATTCTGCTAGAATAGCGTATGTAGGAAAATCTAGATTTCCAGATCGCCATTTACGTCTAGAACACAAGTCTATTTTTCATCATTCAGTACCAGAACAAGGTTCCCTAGGACAAGTATTTCAAGCTACCGATCACATTCTGAGATCACGAATCGGTTACAGTGAATTAAGTACTATGCATGAACAAGAACTAGTTCGATCAGCAGTCCGATGGATTACTGATTCTACCACTTTTCCAGACGAAATAGTGGCACAAATGTTTCTGAAATTGCCCCCAGCCGAGCAGCGACTGGTGGGTATGTATATGATCCAGCACCTCATTACTCTGTATGAGGGTCAGCACTCTGATCCAGGCCCGTTACATGATGTCCTGAACGAGTTACTCCAGTACAAATGGAGAGGTCTAGGTACCGATTTAATTAGTGTCATTCTAGAACAGCGTCACAAATATAGAACGTTCTTGAACCCGCATTTTGTTCATGTCTCACCCCCAGAAAGTAAACCATTCTACATAGACAGACAGAATCCGTTACGAGAAGTCCACCCAGTTAAAGGAACGGGTGGCGAAATGCAACGAGTGTTTGTATACACTCCAATCACAAAGATGGAACTCCTTGAAATGAAGAAATTAATTCCCTGTCATGATAAAGATCCAGCAGGGTTCCATCGAGAATTAAAAGACATGCTCCGTATGGGAGAATACACATACCCAGATATCATTAAAATGTTAAAAGTTCTGCTACCCGCAGGGGTGTATGAAAAGTTAAAGGAAAAAGAATGGGAGGTGGGAGAGAAAAAGATCGATTGGACAGCTCTAGAAGCTGAAGACAAGGCACGAGTACCAGGTACCGGTCTTGGAGATAAATGTAAAGAATTACCAGAATTATTAATTCAAGTTTTACCCAGATTATTAACAACGAGAAAAGAAGACTGGGATGCAATCTCAGCCTGTAAACAGAAGCAAGATGAAGATATTAGTGATTTTTATTCTAGGTTTGAAAAATGTTTCAGTATTAACAGTGGCCTCAAGACAAGTAGTGAGTCATACCCTCACCTTTTCGTTACTAAATTAGTCGAGAATTCAAGTCCACAAATTAAAAATCGAGTTTTGAAAGTCGAAAGCACCTGGCAAGCAAATACTCCGTCCCAGATGCTCCAGATGCTTCAGTATCACCAGAATAGAATCAGGGAAGAGCAAGAACACGAAAGAAAACGTATGAAAGACACGAAAATGAAAGTGCTAGTTGCACAATCTGTTCCTCAAGACAGTCAGAAGAGGGGTCCGAATCAAGCCAGTCATCCTGCAGCTCCCGTTAAAGGGAACTGCAATTATTGTAAACAGCCAGGTCATTTTATAAATGAGTGTGCAGTTCTGAAACACAACATAGCTACTGGTAAGACTAAAGAAAGACCACGTCCGCCTAGACAAGAACAAGTTTCACAGATTCCTCAGTCACAGAATGCACCACAGACAGTTACAGTACCGCAGCCTATTGCTGCAACACAGCATGTCACATCACAGATGTACCAGTATGCACAGTCTGAGTATCCAGAGTACCAGCCATATTCATGAAACAGCCTAGAGAGGGAGGTAGGCTTGCCTCTCATCGAGATACCTGTAGATCAAGAAGGTCCCTATGTTCACAGTCAAGTATTAGGGAAAGACAGAAAGTTTCTGATTGATACAGGGGCAAGTAGGACCACAATTAGTCATGCCGAAGTTCCAGGGGCTCCGCTCTCAGGCTCAAGAAATGTTTCCCTTGGATTTTCAGGAAAACCTATCGTTAACGAGATATCTAAGCCAGTTACTTTAGAAGTAGGCCCATTGTCCCGCACTACTGATCTGTTACTTACTAAGTCATGTCCAGAAAATCTATTAGGCATTAAGACACTGAAAGAGTTGGGTGCAGTCATATGCTGTTCCCCAGAGGGAATACGACTGTTCCTACGTGACTTTAAGGGTCACTATGTATTACGAGATTTTGATTCAAGACTGTCTAATGTTCCGCAGCATTTATGGGCGCAAGGTCCAACTGATGTAGGTTACATGCAAATCACACCTCATCGTGTGACTCTCAAACCAGGTGTAGTGTTACCACGAATCAGGCAGTATAGATTGCCACCTGAGGCTGTAGCAGCCTTATCCAAAATTATAGACGAGCTCATGGCTCAAGGAGTAGTTGTAGAAACTGACTCCAATGTATGCAATTCTCCGATAATTCCAGTCATGAAACGTACTGATCCAAATGCACCCCCAGTATATCGATTAGTGATTGATTTACGAGAACTTAATAAATGTATTATTCCTCAGTACCCAGTTGTCCCAGATATCTCTTCCCTATTGACAGCCATTGATTCCGAAGCCATGTTCTTCACTGTCATAGACCTCAAGAATGCATTTTTTAGTGTTCCCATTCATCCAGACAGCCAGTTTCTTTTCGGATTTTGTTTAAATGGAAGGAGCTATATGTTCACACGCGCTCCTCAAGGTTTCACAGAAAGCCCTAGTATTTACAGTCAAGCACTCAAGAGACAACTAGACAATATTCACATGCCAACTGACACTGCCCTGCTCCAGTATGTCGACGATCTATTGATCACAGCCCGTTCTGAACGTGACTGCGAGCGGGCATCACTCACGGTTTTGTATTTCCTAGCCGAGATGGGGCACAAGGTGTCCCCTTCGAAGCTTCAATTCTGTGTCCAGCAAGTGGTCTACTTAGGACACTTGCTGTCCAAGAGGGGTAGGCAGTTGACACCCGACCGTATCCAGTTAATAGCGAGTCTTCCCCAGCCCAGAACCCAGAAGGAGGTGCGTGCCTTTATCGGCCTTACTTCTTATTGCAGACAATGGATTCCCCAGTATGCATTTCTAGCCAAGCCACTGATACAGTTAACGACACAGGAGGCAGCCGTATCGACTGTCCTCCCTTGGACATCTGAACATACACTTAGTTTCAACGAGTTAAAGAAAGCCCTATGCCAAGCTCCAGTTCTAGCTACACCGAACTACAGTAAGCCTTTTACACTTTTCGTCACAGAACGTGAAGGTACAGCATTATCTGTTCTCACACAAGATCAAGCAGGTCAATACAAGCCCTGTGCTTATTTTTCGAGCACACTAGATCCAGTCGCCCAGGCGTTGCCTGCGTGCCTCAAGTCAGTTGCAGCCACAGCACTAGCTATTAGACAAAGTGATTCCATAGTTTTAGGACACTCCCTGACAGTACAAGTTCCACACTCCGTAGAAGTTCTTTTAAACCGAACACAAACTCAGCACTTGACAATTGCACGTTTAACAGGTTATGAATTAACACTGTTCCAGCCACACATAGAAATTAGACGCTGCAATATCCTGAATCCTGCTACACTGTTACCATCAGTTAATTCAAATCCTGACACACATGACTGCGTGGAAGTAGTTAACATTACGACAAAGCCAAGACAAGACCTGACAGATATTCCATTACCAGATCCTGACCTGACACTTTATGTGGATGGTTCATGTATGAGAACTAGTACAGGAGAACTAGTCGCCGCATATGCAGTGACTACTGACACTGAAGTTATTGAAACACACCGTATTGATACTCTGTCCGCTCAAGCAGCAGAGCTAGTTGCTCTGACACAAGCCTGTATACACGCCAAGAACCTGAAAGTTAATGTTTACACAGATTCACGTTACGCATTTGGAGTTGTACACGACTTCGGAGTGCTCTGGCAGGAGAGAGGTTTCATGACTTCTCATGGAACCAAGATTCAGCATGGTTTCCTTATTCAAGCTCTGTTAGATGCCATACATTTACCGACATCCATTGCTATCATGAAATGCAAAGCACATACGAAAGTTACTGACATTATTTCTCAAGGTAATGATCTAGCAGATCGCACAGCCAAGCTTACAGCACAGACTCCAGACATTCCAGTTAACCTGACACACACTCCAGATCCGACTACATGTATGACAGTTAAGGACCCTACACAAGATGTCATAGATATCCAGTTACATGCTACTCCTGAAGAAATCAAGAAATGGTCCGAACAAGGAGGGGTCCAGACAGATCAAGGATGGTTAACGAAGGGTAGAGCCACATGGTTTCTCCCCGACTCTATGGTTCAAGTCATCATTAATACCGCACATAGTCCAGCACATTTAGGAGAAAAAGCTATGTTAGACAGTATCCAGAACATTTGGTTCAACAAGCATTTACGAGCTGCAGCCAAGCAGAAAGTCCGTACCTGTATGATATGTTGTCAGTTTAATCCAGGTAAAAGTGTCCCGGTGGAACAAGGTGGTTTCCAGCCTCCTGACCACCCTTTTGAAGTCCTCCAGATGGATTATATTCAGATGGAGCGATGTCGAGGTTTCAAGTATGTCCTTGTAGTTGTATGCGCTTTGTCCAGATGGACAGAAGCATATCCAGTCCCAGATTACACAGCCGCGACCACTGCCAAGCAGTTGGTTCGTGAATTCTTCCCTAGATATGGACTCCCTAGAGTCGTATATTCTGATAACGGTCAGCCATTCTCATCTGAACTCATGAAGCACGTTTCCCTTTTGTTAGGGTACCAGTGGAAGTTCCATTGTGTACGCCATCCCGAAGCAGCCGGTCTAGTCGAGAGACATAATCAAACTCTGAAAATCCGTATCGCCAAAGTTTGTAAAGAAAAGGGTGTGGACTGGCTAGTAGCTCTGCCAGTCGCTTTATTTTATATGCGCATGGTCGCACATTCCAGATCAGGTCTGTCCCCGTATGAGGTCGTTTTCGGCCGCCCCCCTAACATGTGGGGTACTCCTAGACCCCGAAGTATTACTGATGTTTCATGTAATATGCTGACAGATTACCTAGCTTCCTTGATGTCTGCCCTCAACTCATGTCGTTCACAGGTTGCCGCCGCATTTCCAGACAATACCGAGGTGGCACCGCATGAAATCGTTCCAGGTTCGCTGGTGATGATCCGAAACTTTGACAGATCAAGTCCGCTGGAACCTCGTTGGAAGGAGCCCCGTCAGGTCCTCCTCACCACCCGTACAGCCGTGAAGCTGGAAGGCAGGAAGGGGTGGATACATTTTTCTCATGTAAAACTTTTCAATGGATTGAAACCCGTTTCTAAAAATATTTCCAAGGATTCCCAGGATTTTAAAGACTGCCGAAATATTGTTCCTAAGGACTGTCCCGCAAAAGACATTGACACAACCCCTTCCCTGTTAGAGAAAACTCCGCAGCAGGAGTATAAGTTAAAGCTCCGGTCTAGTAAAGTAAGTCAGTCAGTTTGATTGTATAAGTCCTCCCCTAGGTGAAACGGTTAGGCTGTTTCTGACATGTATAAAATAGACCCCCATAGTGAGAGAGTCAGTCAAAGTTCAATTCAATGTATCATTTTCTAAGCTTCATATTATTCATCAGCATTATGATTTCTTGCATCAGCTATGCATTTTTCCTGTATTTTTCAGTTTCTCATGTAAATAAGTCTGCTAATGTTACAGGAGAGCACACGTTTAGTGATCTGCCTCCTCACGAATATGCTTACCGCCTCGCTATGCGTAACAATTCATTTATCCGTATGTTACATTACTCACACCAGACCAGCAATGCCACTAATTGTTGGGTGTGTGGTCGACTCCCCCCTTTCCAGACTCCGAAGGGAGTTCTACCACTCTTTCCTTATCCATTCTCACATAATGGTTCGTGTGGAGCATGGTCCACGTTAACGTCATCCTCAACAGATATGTCTTTTCTTAACAGTACATGTTTCCCAGACAAGCAAGGTTTCCCCCACAGAACAGGTTTAGATCTAGAAAATGAAGTGTATAATTTAGGTAATTATTCGTCGAATTTTATGGTCCTGAATGTCCAGTCTGATACTACTCCAGACTCACCTGCTATTTCAGTACTACCAGTCAAAGGCGAATTATGTGTCCGTAGTCATGGTTCTGTACACGTAGGACATAGTGATTGTACTACTATTATCCAGTATAGTGACAGTGGGAAATCTATTTTTAAAGCTTCACGTCATTCTTATTTTGTTTGTGGTCAAACCGCATATGTTCGTCTGCCCCTCGATTGGGAAGGAACCTGTTACATTGCCTTCCTACTGCCACCAGTTTTTCTAGCCCCACCTGACTATCATAGAAATACACATCTAGTACATACTAGACACAAGAGAAACCTCCCGATTGTCGATTATACTGAAACTGCTGCAGAGCAATTCATTGATATTGATAAAGGTGTGTTCCCTTATTTAGGTACAGTTGTAAACAGTAAGCTAATCCGTAGGTTAACAAGAACCCTTGAAGCAGTAGTAGATGAGACTGCCTCCGCTCTAGGTAACTTAACCGAAGAGCAATCCTTTATGAGAATTGTCGTTTTACAGAATCGTCTCGTCCTTGACGTCATACTGGCCGATAGGGGCGGGGCCTGTAGAGTTCTCGGATCTAGTTGCTGCATTTTCATTCCTAATAACGCGCCGTCTGTTTATTCAGCTATAACCAGACTTCATAAAATTGCCCATCTGTTACACCAAGACCCAGGCACCTGGACATGGTCCGGTTGGTTCTGGAATATAATTTCCGCCTGGGGATGGAAAGTCCTGTCCTTTCTAGGTATTGCAGTAGCGATCATATTCAGCTGCTGCCTCTGTATACAATGTGGCCCTGCGATTTGCGGCATTTGTGCTACCTCTTGTATTCCTAGTCCCAAGCCCCGTTCTAAATCCCGTTCCAAGACAATTCGAGACGAGCAAATGGTACTGTATGAAATGATAGATGGTATCATGAATATTGATGTTTCCTGATGGAAACGTAGTGACAAGGAGGGAATGTGGAAAAGTAAATTTTGTCATGTTCTGTGTCCCTACGCCTCATCCATCATATGTTATGTGTGCATGACCAATATGCATATGTTATTCCCCATGTCCGATTAATGACGCAATTATAGTTGTGTCCACCTCTAGTATGTCATTTTCCAGTCCTCGTGAATACTACGAATATCAGGCCTATGTAAAGCTACGTTGCCACGTTCCCCAGTGTGCACGTTATTCCATTATAAAGTCCCCGTTTCCAGGCCTCAAAAGGGCCTGGACACTAGATTCAGCTCCTGTCTCCTGAAGCCTCGTTGAGGAGCGATACAGCCCCCACCTGTATCCTCGACCTTTCACTTGCTTCCTGCCTCACAGTGCCCGGTGCAGCCTGGCTCTGCCTCTGAGTCTGCCAAGAGTATGTTATGATTCCAGCTATCAGTTTAGTCCTCCTTCTCTGCATTCCTAAGCTACTGAACTGCATCAATAGTTTCCGTCATTGTCTAGCCTTCGCGTCTCCATGTTAGAGAAATACTGCATTTACTGGTCATTTAATATTCTTCATCACGCACTACATGTAGAATAATGCATGGTCCAGTCTTAGAGTCAAGTTAGCTTTTCCCCTCATGACTTCTAGTTTATATCAACATGTTCCCTAAACATCAGATACTAGATAGGGTTTAGGTACATGTCGCTCCGACCCTCCAGACTTTAGTCTCTGCTCCTAGCACAGAGTTCATAGCCCCCAGCTTCTCCTAGTGATACGTCATTGCCAGTTTACGCGCACCACCAGGTTAGAGGTCCCGGCTCCTTAGGTAGCCCCCTCCAATGTTTCCGCCCCATTCATGACATATTCTGTTACGTCTGCACCACATGTCTATGTATACGCCCAGTTACACCTACTTTTACTGTTATCTTTCGCGACTGCTACGCGTCACACCTTCTGCTCCACCCACTGCTACGCCTACTGCAATGTAATGCTATGTGTTCGCGCTATGTATATATGCCCGTGTATTGTTATTAAAAGTTAGCGCGCTCATCCCAGACCTAGCCCCGGCAGCTGCCGGGCCACTCTAGCCCTGCCATTCTGTTCCTATGCAGGTTGTCCTGTTCCTGTCCTTATGCTGTAATAAACCTGCAGAAACTCCTACTACCTCGAATCTTGACTCTTATTTATTGAGCTATCTGTTATGATATATGCCTAGTCAAAAATAGGGTATTATTTATTTATTTACCACAGATTTATGAAAATCAAAAGGCTCATATGACAAACAGAATTTACCTTTCCTAACAAGCATATATGTAGTAGCTGTCTATGGCTCCTCCCCTTCGAGTGAGCTATAAATGGATATCAACCCTAAAACCTAATCTTGCAATTACGAGTGGCAGTCATCCATGTCGTCGGCCACAAAAAAGGCATGGAGTCAGGGTTGTGTTGTAGGCAGGATTGTTTTGTGCAGAAAGGGGCACGTTCCTGCCCAAAAAACAATCCTCAAGGCATTTGCTTCTTTCGAAGTGGGCTGCAGAATGAAGCACACCTAGAAAGAGGCAACAATGAAAGAAAGAAAGATATTTTTCCTTGTTGCGCCTCCCCCAGGAAAGAGTAGCATTTTGATGTATTCCCAAGTTTACTTGTTTTGGTAAATCTGGCAATGCGGCCAAATCCATAGGTGGGAGAGTAGGAGCACCTGCACTCCTCTAATGGAACGCCTTCCCGGTGCAGAGTGAAGGAAGGTAGCGATTTGTGCTGCCTTGCGGTATTCCAGATTTACTTAGCCAAGCAGGGTCAAGCAAGATGGCCTAGCGTGGCTTTGTCAATCTCATTCTAGGTTTTGCGTCGCCCTGCATTGCCCTGCATAATGCAAGGCTGATGCAAAACATTGATAAATTTGGTCCTAAGTGACAACAAGAAGCCCTGAGATAGGCAAAGGAGTGAAAAACTGAAATCAGGTAATAGAACAGCACCCACACACCCAGGTGGCTGCACTGGAAATAATCACCAGGGAGGACTTCTTTAAGATAGGAAAGGCATTGTCTCCCATCATGACACAGGTAAAAAACACGCTTTGGTCCCTATTTATAGCTCATTGGATAAGTAGGAGTCGTGGTTAGCAACGAAATGTCGTGTCAAAAAACAAATTGTTTTTAATTTTTTTATTTTATTTTGTGTTAGAATAGGTAAATCGTGTCTGAGGGACAAGCCAAACCACACATACTCAGGAAAAGGGTTAATGTTCTTAGTATTAAAATACCTGCCTCTCGTTATATTTATACATTCATTCAGAAACTTTCTTGGGCACATGAATAATGTGTATTGTGAGCTTTCTTCTCAGACAATAGAGCTGTAATAGCGTTATAAAAATCTAAGAAACAATCCTGAGAGAAAGTCTGGATTCGTGATTTATGCAGACAGGCTGTGACGGAGAAATGATGAATGCATTAAAAGGGGAAAAAGAATTATTATGCAATTATGCGAAATAGATTTATCAGACCTTCTGAAAAAATGTTTTTCATTATCTCAATGTCTTGATGTGGTTACGTTGTTACACACGCTCAAGTGAGGCTACATTCTTCATCTTATAAGCCTATGTGTTTTTTTGTGAGTGTTTATTAGAATACAAACAGGATGGGAAAAAGAGAAATAACTAGATTATACATTAGGTTCACTCCATAAACAGATAATACTTTGTTAAGTTTCTATCTTCACTTTGCTTCTTATCTTGTTTTTCCTATAACTCATACATGTAAATTCTGATTTACATTCTTTCAATTTCATTCTATGTATAATCTTAACTGTGTGGGCTATACTTTGCGGCCAAGTTCCTTAATTTGAAATTATAATATTGAAGGGTAATAAATAAACTAGTTTGGGTGTTCTAAGAGCATCACATTTCAACAATTGCAGTCGCACCAAATGGGAAGACACACTTTCCTGGGAAGAGTATGGCTATTACCCGCAGAACATCAACAGGGAAATTTGTCTATGAGTTCTTCGAACTCCTGGCCCAGGAATGAAAACAATCATTAGGGGAAAGGTGGTCGTCAAAAGAAAATGCCAGTAATGGGTATGATGTGGAAGATTCTACCTGGGGGGAGAGACCAGTCAGCCAAAGGGAGAGACGGCGATTAAGCAGATCAGTGGTGGATTAAAAGGCTTCAGACACTGAGAGCCTCATTATGATGTCGGGCAGAGTTTCCTCAGCCTGACATCATCTCAGTCAAGGGACCGACATCCAGTCCAACCGACTAATTAGGATGCAACCGAACACTGTTCAGTCGCATGCCTATACTTTACAATAGGAGCATGTATTCCGTCCGGAATACATGCTCCCATTGTGAAATAGGAGATGCAGTTCATCCCTGCTCTCTGTGTCTGCCACAGGGTGCAGGGATCAACAGGGGGGCACCCTCCAACCAGAGGCTGTGCACCCATGGGGACCCTGCTGGGGTCCCCCAAAGTCGAGGTCCGACAGCCTTTCTGTATTGGAAAGGCATGCAAAGAAAGGCTGTCGAAATCTGACATCGTAATCCCTTGTGCCCAAAGAGCCGCCCTTGGGATTACTGACAGCATTCAGACTGGAGGACGGGTTCTCCAAGCCCATCAGACGCCAGTGAGAATGACCAGTCAGGTTCCTTTCCGACCGCGTCTATTAAAATGATGCAGGTGGAAAGGAATCCAACCAGCACATTACGATGCTGTCGGAAAGGCTCGGAGCCTTTTCTGACAGCATCGTAATTGGGCCCGTAGAAGAGTGTGAGATAACCCACACTACAGACTAGTTGGATTACAAAATATCAAACCAGGAAGAAGGATTGAAGTGGGGGAAAGGAAGCTGGAAGCGGGAACTCTAGTAGGCAAAGGTACGAGAGTGGGAGCAAGGAGACAGCAGATGAAGTGAGGCAAGGCCAGTTAAAAAATGAAACAAGAATAAAGAGGGAGCAGTAAAAGCGAAATTGATGGACACCGAAAGGGATTCAGTGTCAAGAGGAGGTCTTTTCAGAGAAAGGTACAGATGATGAGAATTATATTGTGTAGTTTTGCAGCAGTACAGGAAAGGTTTTCACATTGGCATATTTAATAACATTCTGGCCTCTCTGTCTTCTGCAAATTGATTAGTTAAAGTGTTGTCAGTCCATTTACATTGATTGTTTTAATAGCCCAAATAGTGTACATTTGGAAGTAAATATGATCTTCACCTTGGCAAGGAGAGATCTCCAATCAGCAATGAAGTGTTATCAAAGCAAATGGACGTAAAAAGCAGAAGCTACATTGGTCTCCTGGCTTTATAATGAAAAGCGTTATTCTGCTTTGTGATACAAATGGAGACCAAGATATCTTGCAGTGAAAGTCAGTTCTGACGGTCACAACTGTTTTAGTGGGAGGGAGGCCACATGAACAAAATACAAATTTTACTTGAGAAGTTGTTTTAATATATATTTTTTAAAGTTTTTATTGAGAATCCAAACAAGGATGACAAAGATATAAAATTACACTCTACATGGCAATTTAGTACAAAAGAACATTGCATGTCACAATTTACAGCATATAGTAATGAAAATAAGGCGCATTTCCAGGTCTATTTATACAAATGTCTAGGCTTAATTAGGATACTAGGGGCCAGGTTTAGGTGGCCAATTACCGGTCGGTAACGGCCGAATTCGGCCGTTACCGACCGGTAATTGGATTTTGAGATGTAGGGCCAGTCATTTTACAGAATCGGTGAATTTACCGATCGGTTAATTTACCGATCGGTAAATTTACCGATTCTGTAAAATACCGAATCGGTATTTTTACCGATTCGGTAAATTTGATATGTAGATGGGACTCTTCTGAGTCCCACAAGCCTTACTGAATCGGTATTTTACCATCAAATTCAATTTGATGGTAAAATACCGATTCCGGTGTGCATGCACATGTGTGCATGCACACCTGTGCCATATGACAGGCAGACCTGCCCTTAGGGCATGTATGCCTGCCACATGGCACCCGACCCTGTTTTGGGGGTGCTAGAGGGTGTCAAAGTGACACCCCCTGCACCCTTGTGAAATTCGTTATTTACCGATTCGGTAAATACCGAATCGGTAATGCCCATTCATTCCTATGGGCTTCAAAGCCCATAGGAATGAATGGGCATTACCGGTCGGTATTTACCGAATCGGTAAATACCGAATATTACCGATTCTGTAAATGTACATCTGGATTTACCTACATCTCCCTCTTTCTATTTTACCGATTCATAAATACCGAATCGGTAAAATTCGGTATTTATGAGTCGGTAAAACAGATTTAGCTACATTCAGCCCATAATTACTATTCAATGTGTGCCCTGATGTGAAAAGTAGCTACAGGTGTCTACGGACTGTGTGGGGAAATGGCAGTGCCCAGCACCCCCATATTCGTCACACCCCCTCACAGTTGTATTGGCATTGTGTTGCGGTGTCTGCCCCCTCCCTCGCCGTCAATATGTAATTTTGGAACGGCTGCATATATCAACTGGACGTGCAGCTGGTGGGTGCAGCAGTGCGTACATATCACCGGTGGTGTTACAGTATGTTATACTACGTAACCAATCCTGCAGTGTGCGGACCCGCTTACTACCCCCATCCAAGGGTGATTTCTGGCTTCGCAATCACGGGCGCTATGGCGCCAAAGCGTTGTTTAGATTTAGGAAGGTTATATATTTTCCCAAGTAGTGCCATGAAGGGTGATTGAGTAACCACCATCTCGCCATATGTGAAAGTTCCACAAAAACTGTCTGCCAATAGTTCACTATCGTGGTACACGTCCATGTAATATATGCAAAATCTGCATAAGGGCAACCACATCTCAAACATGTGTTAGGACGAGAGGGATCAATGGGATGCATTTTACTGGGTGTCATATGCCCTCCACAAAAATTTTAAATGCAGCAACTTGTGCCAATGGTAGGGGGATACCTGGCAAATCTGAGTACAGCACCGGCCCCATTGCATATCCGTGATCATATGCCCAAGGTCTCATTCCAGCTCCACCCTCACACCTGCATCCTGACCAGGAAGCATAGAGATCACTCCATTGTACTCTCTTGCCGTGAGATGGCTGCCATCTCCATCTTTTATAAACCCTGTCAATAATGTGAAATCTGGCGGTTCTAAGGGATAGCAGGGAGGGTTTGCTCGTAGTGCCCTCTGCAATCTTAGTAGAACAAAATGATCCATCACCATGGTGTCACGGAAACGGGGATCTTCAGTGTGTGAAAAATCGCGACCCTTGAGAAAAAGGTCGCCAAATGTCACCAAGTGGAACTTGGCCAGTGTACGCTTGACCAAGCCTTCTCGTAGTTTAGGGATCCAGCCATTCCCAGCTAATGGCAATGAAGGAGAGTACAACATATGAAATCCAGTCAATGTTTTCTGCTTAATCCACGCCGAACTAGTCGTGGATAAGAGGTCTCGTGGGAACCCAACTGTCAATAGAGTGTTAAGGGGCACCGGCAGCGCCAGGTCCGCCTCTGGCCTATAATGTGGGATCCTGACGTCCATATGATACCAGTGACGGGCAAAGCTAGCTTGCACAACCAAATAATAAACCCTGAAGTTTGGGACCCCAAACCCACCTTTTTCATAAAGGAGCATTAGCGTGTTCCCGAAAATGCGAGGGTGCCTTCCCCCCACACCAGTCGCATCAAAAAAGTACAAAGCTCTATAAATTAACTATTATACAATGGTATAGGGATATTATGAAAAAGGTAAAGGAATCATGGAAGGACCATTATCTTTATTAGGACTATTCTTCCAGCCATCGATAAAGGTAAGGTAAGGATATGTTATGCCCCAATTGTTCCATAACCGGGCCATAGTTGAGTTGAAAGATATGATCCTTTTCTCTATGAATGTGAACCCCATGGTACTTCACCGACTCCTTACACCAGGTCAGTGAATATTCCGTTGTTCTGTCACAAAGTGCAACTGTTAGGGGTAAGGCCTCTGATTTTTCCCAATTAATATGTAACCCTGACAGGGTACAGAATCTAGTCACTTTGTGTAACAGCGGTGTCAGGTTCTCCGTGTCTAACGTATAGGATGATATCGTCAGTGTGAAGTGGTAAGAGCAGGGTTCTTGTATTAAATTGCAGCCCCCGGTGACTATGCTTGTCTTGTAAGTGCCGCACTAATGGGTCAAGGGCGATAACGAACAACAATGGGGACAGTGGACACACCTGCTCCATCCCTCGTGTAAGCCTAATTTCCTCAGTCAGTGTCCCATTAAGTTGGATGTGGGCCGTGGGCTGCGTATACAACAGTTTAACCACCGCCAAGAAATGTTCTGGCACCCCAAGTCACCCCAATGTAGCATTCAGGAAAGGCCACTCCAAGGACTCTAATGCTTTTTCCGCACCCAACAGTACAGCAACTGCTGGGACCGTGGGCGCTATCCTATGTAGCATGGCAAACAATGTGCACAGATTGAGAGCTGTAAATTTATGAGGAATGAAACCCTACTGTGCCGGTGATAGCAGTTTCTCAACAATAAGTGCCAGCCGGATCACCAGTACTTAAGCCAATATCATATGGTCAAAGTTTAGGAGTGATAGTGGCCGAAAAGAGTTGCAATACCACGTATCCTTTCCTGGCTTTGGCAGCAGTGTTATAACCGCTTCCCTTAAGGTCGGTGGAAGCACCATAGCCTCCACTGCCTCTAGATACATGTCAATAAGATAGGGGACAAATAGAGTCTTATATTTCTTGTAAAAACACCCTCTGAATCCAAATCCATCGAGCCCCGGTGCTTTAGAGCCATCCAGCACATCAATAGCCTCACTGATTTCATTCTCCGAGAAGGGCTCTGCAAAGAATTCCTGGTGTGCCTTCTCCATCCACTCCATTGCTATCTCTTCCAAGTAACCACTGTAATCCGCAGGGCACCCTGAAACTCGATGTTTCATACAACGTGGTATAATATGAGAGCACCTCCTGGAGAATATTCACATTCCCAATTGCATGTGTCCCACTCCTATCTATCAGTTCCGATATGCATGTTGGTCTGCGGGTTTGCTGCATAAGTTTGGCTACTGTTCTGCCCGGCCGTTCACTCTACCCGTTCCATCTGGCAGTTGCGTATTTTCCTAAGTAGTGAGATTCACGCTCTGGTACTTTCAGGAAATCCGAAAAGAGCGTTGCACGACTTTGCAGGTCAGGAGGACTAACCTTGGTTACTTCGATGTGATCTAGTTCTGTGAGCTGCCCTTCTGTCTGTGCTAATGTTCGTCGCAGGTCTCTAAGGACCCCAGCACTTTTGGCTATGCACACACCTCTTATGTACGCCTTAAAGTCTTCGCATAGTTTAGCCTTTGATTCAACAGATCCCTCATTGATGGCAAAGTATTCTGTGTCTGCTTCCCCTATCTCGACTGCAAAGACAGTGTCTCATAGTGCCATGTCAGGGAACCTCCAGGGATGTTCTACCCCCCCCCCCCCCCCCCCCGGACCTGAGTATTCTCAACTTGACTATAATCGGGCATGGTCAGACAGCGTCCGCGGTAAGTCACTAATAGCATGTATCCACAATGCCACCCTTTCTAAAAGACACCAATAATCTAGGAATGTCCATGTATCATGAGGTGCAGAGCAGTGAGTGTAGCCATCACGATCCATACAAAAGTGTCTCCAGGCATCGACTAGTCCAAACCTACTCATGGTGTTTAACAATAAGCATCTTGCCCTGGGCTTGGTGTCCGTCGTTTGTGCTGTGCTATCTCGCACCAGATGGAGCAATAGATTAAAGAACCCCAATGTATATATGATCTGTTGCCATGCACTCAATGGTTGTATAAGCAGTGTCAAAGAAGCCGGGGTCATTAACATTTGGTGCATAGCCATTACCAAATAACACAGAACGTTCAAGCATGCATCTCTTAACCAACAGAAAGCGCCCACCCATATCTCGGCATACCTCCACCTCCCGAAACAGTACCCTCTTATGTATCAATATTGCAACTCCACGAGTGCACAAGCTATATCCAGCAAAATACCTGTGGGCCCCCCAGGTCATTGCTAATGGCATTTTAACTGCCAACTCCAAATGTGTTTATTGTATAAAAGCAATTTACGACTGGTGGCGTTGCAGATAGTTTGTCACCTGCTTACATTTACGGGCATTATTTAATCCTCTAAGATTCCAGGGCATTAATGTAACAGGAGCTTTAGCCCACACCCTCTTAGCCATAATCTATACCATGTCTATGCAGCCTGACAAGACCCATCTATACTGCAATTGCAAATTGGAGATAAACCATGCTATGGATTTCTGCCTAAACACACCATGTCCCACCTCCCACCACCCATCCCCCTTTCTCAACTTCAGGGGAGTGCCCATCCCCATGCAATAATGGAGGAAAACAAAACCAAACTAGAAGACAAAATAGAACCATTATGACATTGCATCAAATAAAAGAGGTGCACCTGCACTCGGGGGGGTGTGGGGGGGGTGGAAACACTGTGCCGCTTCCTCAACTTCTTGGCAGTGCCTGACTGCGTTGACATTATTCGTCCCTGGTGGCAATACAATGAAGCTAAAAACAAAGAAACAAGGGGAATGACCAGTTCTGTCCCGTGAATGTTCCCTCATTCAATAGTTTCTCATGGGGCAGAGTCTGGCAACAAAGTTATTCAACTGCTGCTAAATAAATCTGCACTGGCCCCAGAGTCAGGTATATTTTGCGACTGCTATGGCGATGACGATCTGCGCTGTCTATCTATCTCAGAGTATTTCTGACAGAATTCCTGGGCATCATGTGGGAGTCAAAGATTCTCGAGCAGCCATCTACATCAACCTTTAACCTTGCGAAGTATCACATCCCGTATTGAATATCCAGCTTCCGAAGATGTGCCTTCACTCATACGTACTTGCGGTGAGCTACCTGAACCATCGCAGTGAAATCAGTGTTTATGTAAAGGGAAGAACCCTGACAGTTCAGCTGCCCCTTCTCCCGTGCCATGCACAAAGTGGTGTTCCTGTCCCTAAAATTGAGAAGACGGGCGATGATTGGTCTTGGTCGGCAGCCCGGATTCGAACGCAGCCCCAAAATACGATGCACTAGTTCCACCACGAAAATGGTCGCGAAGGCCTCGCCTCAAAACAGATCTGTGAGGAGCGTAGCCACGACACGGTTCAGCTGCTCGGTGTTGGTGGACTCAGGCACCCCATGATATGGATGTTTTTACGCCGCCCTCTCACCTCCAAATCTTCGTTTATGACGGCAACTGCTATGAGGAGCTTTTCCATTCTGTCTAACTTTTTAGTCGTCTGGGCAGTGCCATCTTCTAAATCAGGGATCCTGCCCTCAGCCATATTCATTTACAACAAGGGGTGGTGAGGGACAGAGTCTCTGAATTAAGCAGAATACTCTCACCCAGTCAAGAGATCAGGGCTAGATCCAACACCGTTTTTTTAGCTCATTGCACCATCCCAGTTTCAGAACCTGGCTGTATGCAAATTAGTCTGTTCCTGTCCCAGTGCATGATGGGAACAGGGCAAACCAAACTACAAAAGCCAATTCTTACACTGGGAAGGAAACAAGCTTCCGGGGACCGGTTTCTGGCATTACAGCCGTCTTCGGCCCGGCTTGCTTGAATCCTGATGGTGCAATGAGCAAGGGACTCATGTCTGAGTATACCCTTCCACGCTTAGGGTGGACAAAATTATTTACAACAAGGGGTGGTGAGGGACAGAGTCTCTGAATTAAGCAGAATACTCTCACCCAGTCAAGAGATCAGGGCTAGATCCAACACCGTTTTTTTAGCTCATTGCACCATCCCAGTTTCAGAACCTGGCTGTATGCAAATTAGTCTGTTCCTGTCCCAGTGCATGATGGGAACAGGGCAAACCAAACTACAAAAGCCAATTCTTACACTGGGAAGGAAACAAGCTTCCGGGGACCGGTTTCTGGCATTACAGCCGTCTTCGGCCCGGCTTGCTTGAATCCTGATGGTGCAATGAGCAAGGGACTCATGTCTGAGTATACCCTTCCACGCTTAGGGTGGACAAAATTATTTACAACAAGGGGTGGTGAGGGACAGAGTCTCTGAATTAAGCAGAATACTCTCACCCAGTCAAGAGATCAGGGCTAGATCCAACACCGTTTTTTTAGCTCATTGCACCATCCCAGTTTCAGAACCTGGCTGTATGCAAATTAGTCTGTTCCTGTCCCAGTGCATGATGGGAACAGGGCAAACCAAACTACAAAAGCCAATTCTTACACTGGGAAGGAAACAAGCTTCCGGGGACCGGTTTCTGGCATTACAGCCGTCTTCGGCCCGGCTTGCTTGAATCCTGATGGTGCAATGAGCAAGGGACTCATGTCTGAGTATACCCTTCCACGCTTAGGGTGGACAAAATTATTTACAACAAGGGGTGGTGAGGGACAGAGTCTCTGAATTAAGCAGAATACTCTCACCCAGTCAAGAGATCAGGGCTAGATCCAACACCGTTTTTTTAGCTCATTGCACCATCCCAGTTTCAGAACCTGGCTGTATGCAAATTAGTCTGTTCCTGTCCCAGTGCATGATGGGAACAGGGCAAACCAAACTACAAAAGCCAATTCTTTTTTTTTTGTTTTTTTTTTTGTAAAAACCTTTATTTGAGCAAGCAGAAACGTACAAGGATGGGCCTACAACCACACGGGCCAGCCGCTAAAAAGGAGTAGACACATATCACATAAGCCCGCAGAGGTAACCGTCAATCAACAATGCAATACTCCACATTAAATACAGGACCAAAACAGGTTTTATATATATGAAAGAACAAACATACAAAAAGACGAGAGTGTATCACTGAAGGTCAGCCCAAGGGACGCAAGGGGGGGACAGCAGCGGAGGTGCAGTAATAACATCCTAAGCACTAAGGAGTATGGAGCGGGGGGGGGGGGGAGGGGGGCAGATATCAGGAAGAAGAAGGGGGGGAAGAGCTGGTGACACCAGCTCAGTCCCTATATGAAGATTCCGGGAACGCTGGCCTAGGGAGATAGGGTAATCTCGATAGTGTCCACAAGGGGAGGAGTACAAATACAAAAGCCAATTCTTACACTGGGAAGGAAACAAGCTTCCGGGGACCGGTTTCTGGCATTACAGCCGTCTTCGGCCCGGCTTGCTTGAATCCTGATGGTGCAATGAGCAAGGGACTCATGTCTGAGTATACCCTTCCACGCTTAGGGTGGACAAAATTATTTACAACAAGGGGTGGTGAGGGACAGAGTCTCTGAATTAAGCAGAATACTCTCACCCAGTCAAGAGATCAGGGCTAGATCCAACACCGTTTTTTTAGCTCATTGCACCATCCCAGTTTCAGAACCTGGCTGTATGCAAATTAGTCTGTTCCTGTCCCAGTGCATGATGGGAACAGGGCAAACCAAACTACAAAAGCCAATTCTTACACTGGGAAGGAAACAAGCTTCCGGGGACCGGTTTCTGGCATTACAGCCGTCTTCGGCCCGGCTTGCTTGAATCCTGATGGTGCAATGAGCAAGGGACTCATGTCTGAGTATACCCTTCCACGCTTAGGGTGGACAAAATTATTTACAACAAGGGGTGGTGAGGGACAGAGTCTCTGAATTAAGCAGAATACTCTCACCCAGTCAAGAGATCAGGGCTAGATCCAACACCGTTTTTTTAGCTCATTGCACCATCCCAGTTTCAGAACCTGGCTGTATGCAAATTAGTCTGTTCCTGTCCCAGTGCATGATGGGAACAGGGCAAACCAAACTACAAAAGCCAATTCTTACACTGGGAAGGAAACAAGCTTCCGGGGACCGGTTTCTGGCATTACACCCGTCTTCGGCCCGGCTTGCTTGAATCCTGATGGTGCAATGAGCAAGGGACTCATGTCTGAGTATACCCTTTCCACGCTTAGGGTGGACAAAATTATTTACAACAAGGGGTGGTGAGGGACAGAGTCTCTGAATTAAGCAGAATACTCTCACCCAGTCAAGAGATCAGGGCTAGATCCAACACCGTTTTTTTAGCTCATTGCACCATCCCAGTTTCAGAACCTGGCTGTATGCAAATTAGTCTGTTCCTGTCCCAGTGCATGATGGGAACAGGGCAAACCAAACTACAAAAGCCAATTCTTACACTGGGAAGGAAACAAGCTTCCGGGGACCGGTTTCTGGCATTACAGCCGTCTTCGGCCCGGCTTGCTTGAATCCTGATGGTGCAATGAGCAAGGGACTCATGTCTGAGTATACCCTTCCACGCTTAGGGTGGACAAAATTATTTACAACAAGGGGTGGTGAGGGACAGAGTCTCTGAATTAAGCAGAATACTCTCACCCAGTCAAGAGATCAGGGCTAGATCCAACGCCGTTTTTTTAGCTCATTGCACCATCCCAGTTTCAGAACCTGGCTGTATGCAAATTAGTCTGTTCCTGTTCCAGTGCATGATGGGAACAGGGCAAACCAAACTACAAAAGCCAATTCTTACACTGGGAAGGAAACAAGCTTCCGGGGACCGGTTTCTGGCATTACAGCCGTCTTCGGCCCGGCTTGCTTGAATCCTGATGGTGCAATGAGCAAGGGACTCATGTCTGAGTATACCCTTCCACGCTTAGGGTGGACAAAATTATTTACAACAAGGGGTGGTGAGGGACAGAGTCTCTGAATTAAGCAGAATACTCTCACCCAGTCAAGAGATCAGGGCTAGATCCAACACCGTTTTTTTAGCTCATTGCACCATCCCAGTTTCAGAACCTGGCTGTATGCAAATTAGTCTGTTCCTGTCCCAGTGCATGATGGGAACAGGGCAAACCAAACTACAAAAGCCAATTCTTACACTGGGAAGGAAACAAGCTTCCGGGGACCGGTTTCTGGCATTACAGCCGTCTTCGGCCCGGCTTGCTTGAATCCTGATGGTGCAATGAGCAAGGGACTCATGTCTGAGTATACCCTTCCACGCTTAGGGTGGACAAAATTATTTACAACAAGGGGTGGTGAGGGACAGAGTCTCTGAATTAAGCAGAATACTCTCACCCAGTCAAGAGATCAGGGCTAGATCCAACACCGTTTTTTTAGCTCATTGCACCATCCCAGTTTCAGAACCTGGCTGTATGCAAATTAGTCTGTTCCTGTCCCAGTGCATGATGGGAACAGGGCAAACCAAACTACAAAAGCCAATTCTTACACTGGGAAGGAAACAAGCTTCCGGGGACCGGTTTCTGGCATTACAGCCGTCTTCGGCCCGGCTTGCTTGAATCCTGATGGTGCAATGAGCAAGGGACGATTATCCAGCAGTATCCACAGTCAGGGGAAGGTCAGTGTCAAGAAACAAGTGGTATTGTGCACATAATTACCGGGAATCTGCTCGTAGCCCCCATTGGTGATAGCTCTTCTTGTTTAGGGCATATATGTTCCAGAATGCCAGGTGGGCCTGCCGCACATACTCCTCATGGGGGAGAAGCAATGAGGGGCCGCAACGCCAATGCTGCTAAGGGCAGGACGCGTGGGGGCACCATGCAGGTCCCACAGTTTGTGGCTTGTTGGCCGGTCCCCAGGCTCACCCAAGGCCCATGTCACCACAGGGGCCTCCGGGGAAGGACTGCAGGCAGTCCTACTTCACAGGGCAACTCAACTCAAAGGTCTATTGTGGCAGTGCGGCCTCAGGCAGTCACATACTCCATGCATGGGCCCGTATTTATTGCCCCTACCTGCACCTCGGCAGCATCACTCACTCTGCTCCCAGCACGATTATCCAGCAGTATCCACAGTCGGGGGAGGTCAGTGTCAAGAAGCAAGTGGTATTGTGCCCATAATTACCGGGAATCTGCTCGTAGCCCCCATTGGTGATAGCTCTTCTTGTTTAGGGCATATATGTTCCAGAATGCCAGGTGGGCCTGACGCACATACTCCTCATGGGGGAGAAGCAATGAGGGGTCGCAACGCCAATGCTGCTGAGGGCAGGACGCAGGGGGGCCCATGCAGGTCCCACAGTTTGTGGCTTGTTGGCCGGTCCCCAGGCTCACCCAAGGCCCTGTCACCACAGGGGCCTCCGGGGAACGACTGCGGACCTGATAATGCGTGTTGGTACCTAAGCTGTATGCCCCTACCGCGCTCACTCACCCCGCCGATGTTCTAACATCAGGACGCAACTCCACCCTCAGCTGCACCACATCAGCAGCCGGTCCGGCTCACTCGAGTCCCCGGCTTGTCCTCAATGGGCAGGCCGCACCACGGATGTCGGAAATCCTTCGGTGCCGATCCGCACCACATGCAATTTGTGTAGCACTCTCCGTGCCAGCCGCTTCTCCGCCCCCTCCTACAGCTCAGGGGAGCCCGCCAGGTCCACCGGTGCCACCAGGGAGGACATTTAGTTAGCCCTTGAGCTCGTTTGAGAAGTTCAGAGCAAACATAGGACACCTACCCTAGGTATAAAGAAGCTGTTTGGAGTCTGATTTCTCCTTGCTCGAGAAATATTAAGGAAGGTGTGAGAGAGATACTTGGTGAATGAGAGCATTCACTAGAGATCTTGGTTACATGACAGAATGAGGCACATAACAAACAGGCTATAGCTAATTATAAATTATGAATTCTAAATTGATATTTTACAATCAAATAAAGAGTAAAGGGCCTGACACATGCAAATTCTCTTATGTTGTGGAAAAAATACTTCATAACTTGCAAGCAACGAATCAGAGAATAGGAGAGGTTGCCAAGGTATTGGACTGAATGTGTTGAAGTTGGTGAGCTGCGGGAGAAAAGGAACTGAAACAAGAAGATGTAACTTTAGTTTTGATGTAAGCTGAGACGAAGGGAAACGTCAATTACAACGCAGACATTACATTGTAATGTCTTTAAAACGTAACTTTTACAATGCAGCTGACATTACATCACATGCCATTACAACGCATGTGCCGTTACAACGCATGCTATTACAACGCACGCCTTTAAAACACATTGGAATGGAGGTGAGTGAGGTAAGTTTTTATTTTTGATTGTTTTGTATATTTTGGTATTTTAGGTCAGTAACAGAGGTAAGAGAGGTAAGTTTTTATTTTTGATCATTTTTAATACTGGTGTTTTTTTATTTTTGGGGGGAGTTTTTATATTTTATGATATATCAAGCAATTGAATACAAAGGGTATGGCAAACATCTCCAGGTTTAATTTTAAATTTTTGTGAATTTATCAATATTTAGTTTACAAGTTTGTATTTAAAAAATATTTATATTTATATATATTAAAAATTTATTAAAAAGGAAAGGTTTTGGGTTGGGTAGTGTATTAATACTCAGGTTTTATTTTTAATTCTTGAGCATTTTTAAAAAATTAGATTAGTTGTTATTATGTAAAAAAAAAAATTTTTTTTAAATATAATATATTTATTTAAAATATATTAAATGTGCTTTGCACTTAACTTATTCCCAGGGACAGGATGTATCAGAAACAGGGGTTTTGGGTGGGGGAGTGTATTAATACTCATGTATTAATTGTAATACTTGAGAATTAATTGATATTTAGTTATAGTGTTAAATATAATATAATTTTCTAATTAATAAAAAAGGCTTTGGCACCTAGCCTGGGAAACTGTGGTTTTGGGTGGGGGGTGTATTAATACTCAGTTATAAATGTTAATACTTGTGAAATATTTGATATTTATTTATAAAGATAGGAATTCTTTGTAATATTTTTTTAATTATTAAAAAATGGTTAGGCACCTATACTTTGTTACAGGATGCATGGGAAACAGGGGGTTTGGGTGGGGGAGTATATTAATACTCATGTATTAATTTAAATACTTGAGAATTAATTGATATTCATTTTTAGTAATAGCATATTTTAAAATAAATGTAATTTTAAATGATTAAAAAAGGCTTTGGCACCTGTCCTCTGGGACGGGATGTATGGGAAACAGGGGTTTGGGGTGGGGTAGTGTATTAATACTCAGTTATAAATGTTAATACTTGTGAAATAATTGATATTTATTCATAGAGATAGGAATTTTTTATAATATTTTTTTAATGATTAAAAAATGGTTAGGCACCTATACTTTGTTACAGGATGCATGGGAAACAGGGGTTTTGGGTGGGGGAGTGTAGTAATACTCATGTATTAATTTAAATACTTGAGAATTAATTGATATTTATTTTTAGTAATAGAATATTTTAAAATACATTTAATTTTAAATGATTAAAAAGGCTTTGGCACATATCCTCTGGGACGGGATGTATGGGGAACAGGGGTTTGGGGTGGGGGAGTGCATTAATATTCAGGTATTAATATAAATACTTCAGAATTAATTGATAGTTAGATTTACTGATAGATAATTATTAAAATACTTTTTACTAAAATTATTTTAAAAAGGCTTATGCACCTATCCTCTGGGATGGGATGAATGGGAAACAGGGGTTTTGGGTGGGCGAGTGTATTAATAAAACACACGATACCCCCACCTTATAACCCACAATCAAAATATCAATAGTAGGAAACCAAGGGAAAGGGAAATAACAGAGAAAGTAATATGGGGAAATTAAAGCAATCGAAAGTAATAGGAATAATGTGAAAATATAGAAAACGAACCCTCATCCACCAGACAGACAAGTTGGTGTTTAGTCTCATCATTGGGTTCATTTTCTTAGAAAGGGCATAACCAATCCAGCCCAAAAGTACTTAGTGCAAATTAAAAGGAGATATAGCAGTTCCCTAATCCAAATTTAATAAAGGGATACTCCATTAAAATCAAAGTGATAAAGCGGACACCCTAAGGAAGTGTCAATGCAAACCCTGGTGTCCTTAAAAAGATATGGTCAACATGTTTCTGCTATAATGAGTCTCATTCACTCAGCATTCATCAGGACCTAGTACAATTTAAAAATAAACAGCCACAGTAGAGGACACACCCTAAAGTATGCCCGTACTATGGTGTGAACAATAAAAAATGTTTCACTAAGCGTCCTGGGTCATGGAAGTGTTTCGCCTAGGTTCCTAGCGGGGAGTCGCTTGATAATCTTAATATCGGGCGTGAAGGTTGCCCCTGCCATGAACCCAGGACGCATAGTCATTTCGTATTTGGAAATACAAGCACCTTAGTATTTACTAAGGAAACTCAATACGGGAGTTCCGTGAGTTGGTGAAACATTTTTTCTCTGTTATTTCCCTTTCCCTCGGTTTCCTACTATCGATATTTTGATTGTGGGTTATAAGGTGGGGGTATCATGTGTTTTGTCGCTCTTTAATTGTTTTGATACAGTTTATATTTGGGGTTCAGGAGCGATCTTGTTGTATACCGTTCTCTCTTATTGTTTTGATTATTTTCGAGTGTATTAATACTCAGATGTTATTTTTAATACTCGAGTAATATTTATTACTTAACATACGCTTTATAGTACATTTTTCTAATTAATTGTAATTATTAAAATTTATAAAGTGATATGCAGACAAACTCAGGGTGTTTTTGGGGAGTAGGGGGGTGATTTGATATAAAGGTGTAATTATAACCTATCATTAATAAATTAATATCCATTTTAAATTTAATTAAACACATTAATCATTTTTTAACAGTATATTAGCATATTTAAAAAATTTAAATAAGCACCTATGGAAAACATGAGTTTGCAAATTTAGACATATAAAATGTTTTAAAACATAAATGTAACCAATAAAAATTGTCAAAGTTAAAAAAGCAATCAATTGACACATTAATAGTATTGTAGGTAATTTTATTACAGTTATAATAAATATAATACAGTAAAAAAATGATAATCAGTAAATGTTTTAAAAAACTTTATTCGTTGTATTTTTTTTAAATAAACATATAAGTATAATATAACATATAATTTGTATTTTCTTTGTAGGTTTTCCCACGGGTTCCCATTGAAGTGAATGAGAGAAATTGTCCTTTTTCCTTTTTACGGGAAGAGATGACGTTGCCTAAGTTTCGTCATTGCGAGGATCATTGCGGTCCGGATCAGAAGCAAAGTAGAGCTGCAACCAGGAAAGGCAAATTTCAATTATTATAAACAGATTAAGGATGGTATAGTTTATTGTAAGGATAGAGTACATAGGTAGTAAGAACTAGGGAAATTAAAAAAAATTCCTAAACAGGTAGTAGTTGTAGGCCCACGTCAGGTTGATTCTTTTCGTAACACTTTTTGTTTAATAGAATTATTTTAAAAGAATGATTACTTGTTCTACTAAAGAAGAGTGCTGGGAAAGCAATATTTTTTGATGCAATTGTTTTTAGAAATAAAGGGGGTCATTAGAATGGCGGCGGACTTTGGGCTGCCCGCCACCGGCGCGGTGATGGGACCGGCTGCCAGACGTGCGGTGGTCTTGCACCGCTAATTAGGATGCGACCGCCACCCTGGCGGTCACATTCTGCATTTCTAACATTGCGGCGGGTGTTGCTGCAAGCAGCACCCGACGTAATGGTGAAATGGCATGTTGTGCATTGCCATGCACAATGTGGCAGGCAACGCACGGTGCAAACCACCTAATGCATGGCAATGTCGGGGGTACCATAGGTACCCCTCAAGTAGCCTCGCACCCCCACCTCCCCTCCCCATGGGGGCCCCCGAAGTGAATCCCCACCAACCTTTCCATGGCAAAAGGCCTTGATTCCCACTCATCCTAATATGGATGGCGGTGCCTGCTAGGTACCGCCACCATATTGAGGCCCAATTCCACACAGCTGACAATCAAAACGATTGTCGACCGGCGGAAAAGCGGCGGACGCACTTTTGCATCCACCGTAATACCCCGCCATTATAATCTGGCGGGGTAAATCGGCTTGCAATGGCGGGTGGATTGCCGCCGCCGGGCAGGTGGTGGCGATCCGCTCGCCATCCTAATCAACCCCTAAGTTATTGCGTCATCGCGGTTTTCTGGATAGGACTAGGGAACATGGACAAAGACTTCATGGATTGCAGAAATGCTTTTTGAGACATTTTTACAACATGGATATATGGTTTTTGCGACTGGATTTTGGTCGAGAGAGGATTTCAACTATGGATTTTTTTGTTGCCATTTTTTCAACAGGTTTGTACTTTTTCGAGGTTCCTTTAGCTTGAATTCGATCAAGAGAGGATTGCAGCAATTGATTTCCGTTTTTTTGTCAAACATGTATTCTTTTTCAGGATTTTTTTCTGGTGTGCGTTTTTTGTAGGTGAGCACAGTCCACTTTTCAACACAATTTTGGCTTTGCCAAACTGTGAATTTTGGTTAGTTTAACTCGGGTCATGGCTTATAATATCACGGATTATAGAATATTTCCTATGGATTAAAGGACTGCTCAAGACTCTTGGTGAAATGTGGGATTGTACGCAAGTCCAAGAATTGAAAAAAGAAGACAACTGAAGGCAAGAAACCTGACTTTTCATTTATAATAATTTTTTTTTAGAAAAATGTGAATTGAATTAGGGAAATTTATTGTCAAAACAGGCAAGTAAGGTGGTTTAGGAGTTAGTGTAGTTTAGAAATGTAGGATGTGTGCAATATTATCTAGGTAGTCTGAAGCTACCATCAACATATATTGTTGAATTGCACCCAATAGTCGCTGAGTCATTTGTTATGTTCTTTGAGAAATTCGTGGGTTCAGACTACCAGTTAATAATTGCGCATTTCTCATTTCTTGGAAACTTTGCTCCTTCTTCAAAATTTCCCCCCCCCCGGACCTGAGTATTCTCAACTTGACTATAATCGGGCATGGTCAGACAGCGTCCGCGGTAAGTCACTAATAGCATCTATCCACAATGCCACCCTTTCTAAAAGACACCAATAATCTAGGAATGTCCATGTATCATGAGGTGCAGAGCAGTGAGTGTAGCCATCACGATCCATACAAAAGTGTCTCCAGGCATCGACTAGTCCAAACCTACTCATGGTGTTTAACAATAAGCATCTTGCCCTGGGCTTGGTGTCCGTCGTTTGTGCTGTGCTATCTCGCACCAGATGGAGCAATAGATTAAAGAACCCCAATGTATATATGATCTGTTGCCATGCACTCAATGGTTGTATAAGCAGTGTCAAAGAAGCCGGGGTCATTAACATTTGGTGCATAGCCATTACCAAATAACACAGAACGTTCAAGCATGCATCTCTTAACCAACAGAAAGCGCCCACCCATATCTCGGCATACCTCCACCTCCCGAAACAGTACCCTCTTATGTATCAATATTGCAACTCCACGAGTGCACAAGCTATATCCAGCAAAATACCTGTGGGCCCCCCAGGTCATTGCTAATGGCATTTTAACTGCCAACTCCAAATGTGTTTATTGTATAAAAGCAATTTACGACTGGTGGCGTTGCAGATAGTTTGTCACCTGCTTACATTTACGGGCATTATTTAATTCTCTAAGATTCCAGGGCATTAATGTAACAGGAGCTTTAGCCCACACCCTCTTAGTCATAATCTATACCATGTCTATGCAGCCTGACAAGACCCATCTATACTGCAATTGCAAATTGGAGATAAACCATGCTATGGATTTCTGCCTAAACACACCATGTCCCACCTCCCACCACCCATCCCCCTTTCTCAACTTCAGGGGCGTGCCCATCCCCATGCAATAATGGAGGAAAACAAAACCAAACTAGAAGACAAAATAGAACCATTATGACATTGCATCAAATAAAAGAGGTGCACCTGCACTCGGGGGGGTGTGGGGGGGGTGGAAACACTGTGCCGCTTCCTCAACTTCTTGGCAGTGCCTGACTGCGTTGACATTATTCGTCCCTGGTGGCAATACAATGAAGCTAAAAACAAAGAAACAAGGGGAATGACCAGTTCTGTCCCGTGAATGTTCCCTCATTCAATAGTTTCTCATGGGGCAGAGTCTGGCAACAAAGTTATTCAACTGCTGCTAAATAAATCTGCACTGGCCCCAGAGTCAGGTATATTTTGCGACTGCTATGGCGATGACGATCTGCGCTGTCTATCTATCTCAGAGTATTTCTGACAGAATTCCTGGGCATCATGTGGGAGTCAAAGATTCTCGAGCAGCCATCCACATCAACCTTTAACCTTGCGAAGTATCACATCCCGTATTGAATATCCAGCTTCCGAAGATGTGCCTTCACTCATACGTACTTGCGGTGAGCTACCTGAACCATCGCAGTGAAATCAGTGTTTATGTAAAGGGAAGAACCCTGACAGTTCAGCTGCCCCTTCTCCCGTGCCATGCACAAAGTGGTGTTCCTGTCCCTAAAATTGAGAAGACGGGCGATGATTGGTCTTGGTCGGCAGCCCGGATTCGAACGCAGCCCCAAAATACGATGCACTAGTTCCACCACGAAAATGGTCGCGAAGGCCTCGCCTCAAAACAGATCTGTGAGGAGCGTAGCCACGACACGGTTCAGCCGCTCGGTGTTGGTGGACTCAGGCACCCCATGATATGGATGTTTTTACGCCGCCCTCTCACCTCCAAATCTTCGTTTATGACGGCAACTGCTATGAGGA
Organism: Lissotriton helveticus; assembly: GCF_964261635.1. Taxonomy (NCBI): domain Eukaryota; kingdom Metazoa; phylum Chordata; class Amphibia; order Caudata; family Salamandridae; genus Lissotriton; species Lissotriton helveticus. Next base: position 863,039,776 of record NC_136068.1, on the reverse strand, counting down.
GCTTTTCCATTCTGTCTAACTTTTTAGTCGTCTGGGCAGTGCCATCTTCTAAATCAGGGATCCTGCCCTCAGCCATATTCAGACGCCCTTCATGTTGATCAAGCCCAGCCCCCATGGACTCTAATCTTTTGTCAAGTGCGTCAAAACGGGTGTCCAATGCCCTGAATCCAGCCCAAAGCTCCTGCAACATGGCATCCGGACGGACCGGCTTCATTGTGGGCTCTAGTCCTCTCTCCGCCATGTCTAACCTCTGCGCAGTCGTACTGGTGCAGGGCGTTTTAAAGGACAGAGTGGTCTGCTTAGGGTCCTTACTACCCATACCACCTTCCAACACTTACTAGTGCTCTATCTTGTGGTACTTGAGGGTCACAGGGGCTTCTCAGCTGTAATAGCACACACAGCCCAGGCAGTCCTACTTCACAGGGCAACTCAACTCAAAGGTCTATTATGGCAGTGCGGCCTCAGGCAGTCACATACTCCATGCATGGGCCCGTATGTATTGCCCCTACCTGCACCCTGGCAGCATCACTCACTCTGCTCCCAGCACGATTATCCAGCAGTATCCACAGTCAGGGGAAGGTCAGTGTCAAGAAACAAGTGGTATTGTGCACATAATTACCGGGAATCTGCTCGTAGCCCCCATTGGTGATAGCTCTTCTTGTTTAGGGCATATATGTTCCAGAATGCCAGGTGGGCCTGCCGCACATACTCCTCATGGGGGAGAAGCAATGAGGGGCCGCAACGCCAATGCTGCTAAGGGCAGGACGCGTGGGGGCACCATGCAGGTCCCACAGTTTGTGGCTTGTTGGCCGGTCCCCAGGCTCACCCAAGGCCCATGTCACCACAGGGGCCTCCGGGGAAGGACTGCAGGCAGTCCTACTTCACAGGGCAACTCAACTCAAAGGTCTATTGTGGCAGTGCGGCCTCAGGCAGTCACATACTCCATGCATGGGCCCGTATTTATTGCCCCTACCTGCACCTCGGCAGCATCACTCACTCTGCTCCCAGCACGATTATCCAGCAGTATCCACAGTCGGGGGAGGTCAGTGTCAAGAAGCAAGTGGTATTGTGCCCATAATTACCGGGAATCTGCTCGTAGCCCCCATTGGTGATAGCTCTTCTTGTTTAGGGCATATATGTCCCAGAATGCCAGGTGGGCCTGCCGCACATACTCCTCATGGGGGAGAAGCAATGAGGGGTCGCAACGCCAATGCTGCTGAGGGCAGGACGCAGGGGGGCCCATGCAGGTCCCACAGTTTGTGGCTTGTTGGCCGGTCCCCAGGCTCACCCAAGGCCCTGTCACCACAGGGGCCTCCGGGGAACGACTGCGGACCTGATAATGCGTGTTGGTACCTAAGCTGTATGCCCCTACCGCGCTCACTCACCCCGCCGATGTTCTAACATCAGGACGCAACTCCACCCTCAGCTGCACCACATCAGCAGCCGGTCCGGCTCACTCGAGTCCCCGGCTTGTCCTCAATGGGCAGGCCGCACCACGGATGTCGGAAATCCTTTGGTGCCGATCCGCACCACATGCAATTTGTGTAGCACTCTCCGTGCCAGCCGCTTCTCCGCCCCCTACTACAGCTCAGGGGAGCCCGCCAGGTCCACCGGTGCCACCAGGGAGGACATTTAGTTAGCCCTTGAGCTCGTTTGAGAAGTTCAGAGCAAACATAGGACACCTACCCTAGGTATAAAGAAGCTGTTTGGAGTCTGATTTCTCCTTGCTCGAGAAATATTAAGGAAGGTGTGAGAGAGATACTTGGTGAATGAGAGCATTCACTAGAGATCTTGGTTACATGACAGAATGAGGCACATAACAAACAGGCTATAGCTAATTATAAATTATGAATTCTAAATTGATATTTTACAATCAAATAAAGAGTAAAGGGCCTGACACATGCAAATTCTCTTATGTTGTGGAAAAAATACTTCATAACTTGCAAGCAACGAATCAGAGAATAGGAGAGGTTGCCAAGGTATTGGACTGAATGTGTTGAAGTTGGTGAGCTGCGGGAGAAAAGGAACTGAAACAAGAAGATGTAACTTTAGTTTTGATGTAAGCTGAGACGCAGGGAAACGTCAATTACAACGCAGACATTACATTGTAATGCCTTTAAAACGTAACTTTTACAATGCAGCTGACATTACATCACATGCCATTACAACGCATGTGCCATTACAACGCATGCTATTACAACGCACGCCTTTAAAACACATTGGAATGGAGGTGAGTGAGGTAAGTTTTTATTTTTGATTGTTTTGTATATTTTGGTATTTTAGGTCAGTAACAGAGGTAAGAGAGGTAAGTTTTTATTTTTGATCATTTTTAATACTGGTGTTTTTTTATTTTTGGGGGGAGTTTTTATATTTTATGATATATCAAGCAATTGAATACAAAGGGTATGGCAAACATCTCCAGGTTTAATTTTAAATTTTTGTGAATTTATCAATATTTAGTTTACAAGTTTGTATTTAAAAAATATTTATATTTATATATATTAAAAATTTATTAAAAAGGAAAGGTTTTGGGTTGGGTAGTGTATTAATACTCAGGTTTTATTTTTAATTCTTGAGCATTTTTTAAAAATTAGATTAGTTGTTATTATGTAAAAAAAAAATATTTTTTAAATATAATATATTTATTTAAAATATATTAAATGTGCTTTGCACTTAACTTATTCCCAGGGACAGGATGTATCAGAAACAGGGGTTTTGGGTGAGGGAGTGTATTAATACTCATGTATTAATTGTAATACTTGAGAATTAATTGATATTTAGTTATAGTGTTAAATATAATATAATTTTCTAATTAATAAAGAAGGCTTTGGCACCTAGCCTGGGAAACTGTGGTTTTGGGTGGGGGGTGTATTAATACTCAGTTATAAATGTTAATACTTGTGAAATATTTGATATTTATTTATAAAGATAGGAATTCTTTGTAATATTTTTTTAATTATTAAAAAATGGTTAGGCACCTATACTTTGTTACAGGATGCATGGGAAACAGGGGGTTTGGGTGGGGGAGTATATTAATACTCATGTATTAATTTAAATACTTGAGAATTAATTGATATTCCTTTTTAGTAATAGAATATTTTAAAATAAATGTAATTTTAAATGATTAAAAAAGGCTTTGGCACCTGTCCTCTGGGACGGGATGTATGGGAAACAGGGGTTTGGGGTGGGGTAGTGTATTAATACTCAGTTATAAATGTTAATACTTGTGAAATAATTGATATTTATTCATAGAGATAGGAATTTTTTATAATATTTTTTTAATGATTAAAAAATGGTTAGGCACCTATACTTTGTTACAGGATGCATGGGAAACAGGGGTTTTGGGTGGGGGGGTGTAGTAATACTCATGTATTAATTTAAATACTTGAGAATTAATTGATATTTATTTTTAGTAATAGAATATTTTAAAATACATTTAATTTTAAATGATTAAAAAGGCTTTGGCACATATCCTCTGGGACGGGATGTATGGGGAACAGGGGTTTGGGGTGGGGGAGTGCATTAATATTCAGGTATTAATATAAATACTTCAGAATTAATTGATAGTTAGATTTACTGATAGATAATTATTAAAATACTTTTTACTAAAATTATTTTAAAAAGGCTTATGCACCTATCCTCTGGGATGGGATGAATGGGAAACAGGGGTTTTGGGTGGGCGAGTGTATTAATAAAACACACGATACCCCCACCTTATAACCCACAATCAAAATATCAATAGTAGGAAACCAAGGGAAAGGGAAATAACAGAGAAAGTAATATGGGGAAATTAAAGCAATCGAAAGTAATAGGAATAATGTGAAAATATAGAAAACGAACCCTCATCCACCAGACAGACAAGTTGGTGTTTAGTCTCATCATTGGGTTCATTTTCTTAGAAAGGGCATAACCAATCCAGCCCAAAAGTACTTAGTGCAAATTAAAAGGAGATATAGCAGTTCCCTAATCCAAATTTAATAAAGGGATACTCCATTAAAATCAAAGTGATAAAGCGGACACCCTAAGGAAGTGTCAATGCAAACCCTGGTGTCCTTAAAAAGATATGGTCAACATGTTTCTGCTATAATGAGTCTCATTCACTCAGCATTCATCAGGACCTAGTACAATTTAAAAATAAACAGCCACAGTAGAGGACACACCCTAAAGTATGCCCGTACTATGGTGTGAACAATAAAAAATGTTTCACTAAGCGTCCTGGGTCATGGAAGTGTTTCGCCTAGGTTCCTAGCGGGGAGTCGCTTGATAATCTTAATATCGGGCGTGAAGGTTGCCCCTGCCATGAACCCAGGACGCATAGTCATTTCGTATTTGGAAATACAAGCACCTTAGTATTTACTAAGGAAACTCAATACGGGAGTTCCGTGAGTTGGTGAAACATTTTTTCTCTGTTATTTCCCTTTCCCTCGGTTTCCTACTATCGATATTTTGATTGTGGGTTATAAGGTGGGGGTATCATGTGTTTTGTCGCTCTTTAATTGTTTTGCTACAGTTTATATTTGGGGTTCAGGAGCGATCTTGTTGTATACCGTTCTCTCTTATTGTTTTGATTATTTTCGAGTGTATTAATACTCAGATGTTATTTTTAATACTCGAGTAATATTTATTACTTAACATACGCTTTATAGTACATTTTTTTAATTAATTGTAATTATTAAAATTTATAAAGTGATATGCAGACAAACTCAGGGTGTTTTTGGGGAGTAGGGGGGTGATTTGATATAAAGGTGTAATTATAACCTATCATTAATAAATTAATATCCATTTTAAATTTAATTAAACACATTAATCATTTTTTAACAGTATATTAACATATTTAAAAAATTTAAATAAGCACCTATGGAAAACATGAGTTTGCAAATTTAGACATATAAAATGTTTTAAAACATAAATGTAAGCAATAAAAATTGTCAAAGTTAAAAAAGCAATCAATTGACACATTAATAGTATTGTAGGTAATTTTATTACAGTTATAATAAATATAATACAGTAAAAAAATGATAATCAGTAAATGTTTAAAAAAACTTTATTCGTTGTATTTTTTTTAAATAAACATATAAGTATAATATAACATATAATTTGTATTTTCTTTGTAGGTTTTCCCACGGGTTCCCATTGAAGTGAATGAGAGAAATTGTCCTTTTTCCTTTTTACGGGAAGAGATGACGTTGCCTAAGTTTCGTCATTGCGAGGATCATTGCGGTCCGGATCAGAAGCAAAGTAGAGCTGCAACCAGGAAAGGCAAATTTCAATTATTATAAACAGATTAAGGATGGTATAGTTTATTGTAAGGAGAGAGGACGTAGGTAGTAAGAACTAGGGAAATTAAAAAAAATTCCTAAACAGGTAGTAGTTGTAGGCCCACGTCAGGTTGATTCTTTTCGTAACACTTTGTTTAATAGAATTATTTTAAAAGAATGATTACTTGTTCTACTAAAGAAGAGTGCTGGGAAAGCAATATTTTTTGATGCAATTGTTTTTAGAAATAAAGGGGGTCATTAGAATGGCGGCGGACTTTGGGCTGCCCGCCACCGGCGCGGTGATGGGACCGGCTGCCAGACGTGCGGTGGTCTTGCACCGCTAATTAGGATGCGACCGCCACCCTGGCGGTCACATTCTGCATTTCTAACATTGCGGCGGGTGTTGCTGCAAGCAGCACCCGACGTAATGGTGAAATGGCATGTTGTGCATTGCCATGCACAATGTGGCAGGCAACGCACGGTGCAAACCACCTAATGCATGGCAATGTCGGGGGTACCATAGGTACCCCTCAAGTAGCCTCGCACCCCCACCTCCCCTCCCCATGGGGGCCCCCGAAGTGAATCCCCACCAACCTTTCCATGGCAAAAGGCCTTGATTCCCACTCATCCTAATATGGATGGCGGTGCCTGCTAGGTACCGCCACCATATTGAGGCCCAATTCCACACAGCTGACAATCAAAACGATTGTCGACCGGCGGAAAAGCGGCGGACGCACTTTTGCATCCACCGTAATACCCCGCCATTATAATCTGGCGGGGTAAATCGGCTTGCAATGGCGGGTGGATTGCCGCCGCCGGGCAGGTGGTGGCGATCCGCTCGCCATCCTAATCAACCCCTAAGTTATTGCGTCATCGCGGTTTTCTGGATAGGACTAGGGAACATGGACAAAGACTTCAATGGATTGCAGAAATGCTTTTTGAGACATTTTTACAACATGGATATATGGTTTTTGCGACTGGATTTTGGTCGAGAGAGGATTTCAACTATGGATTTTTTTGTTGCCATTTTTTCAACAGGTTTGTACTTTTTCGAGGTTCCTTTAGCTTGAATTCGATCAAGAGAGGATTGCAACAATTGATTTCCGTTTTTTTGTCAAACATGTATTCTTTTTCAGGATTTTTTTCTGGTATGCGTTTTTTGTAGGTGAGCACAGTCCACTTTTCAACACAATTTTGGCTTTGCCAAACTGTGTGAATTTTGGTTAGTTTAACTCGGGTCATGGCTTATAATATCACGGATTATAGAATATTTCCTATGGATTAAAGGACTGCTCAAGACTCTTGGTGAAATGTGGGATTGTACGCAAGTCCAAGAATTGAAAAAAGAAGACAACTGAAGGCAAGAAACCTGACTTTTAATTTATAATAATTTTTTTTTAGAAAAATGTGAATTGAATTAGGGAAATTTATTGTCAAAACAGGCAAGTAAGGTGGTTTAGGAGTTAGTGTAGTTTAGAAATGTAGGATGTGTGCAATATTATCTAGGTAGTCTGAAGCTACCATCAACATATATTGTTGAATTGCACCCAATAGTCGCTGAGTCATTTGTTATGTTCTTTGAGAAATTCGTGGGTTCAGACTACCAGTTAATAATTGCGCATTTCTCATTTCTTGGAAACTTTGCTCCTTCTTCAAAATTTCCCCAAATATTATAGAAGTTAGGATGGGGTTTACCTATTAATTTGTTGAAGGAGTTGTGCCATCCCTCTATGGCATTATTTGTTTTTGCTCCTCCCTCTAAGCAGGTCAAGTAGCAGTTCCACCACTTCACATGGAAACGTGGCTTCCTCTTGCGACATGACCTGCTTAGATATACAATCCATGTGACTTCAAAGTAATTCAGAAGGGGTGCCAATTTGTCCTTGTTTGCAGTAAAATAGTCAGATTCAGTAATAGATGCGTAGTATTCATCTACAGTGTCAGGAGGAACATAGCAAAGTGCTGTTAGGTTCTTCAATTCAAATTGCAGTGTACTGTCTGATATGTAATTTTCAACCATAGGAATGTTTTTTTTAATTTTTCACCAGTAAGCCTATGAAAAGTGAAAAAACACATCCTTGAATTTGGGTATCCGTGTACATTTTGGTAATTGTGTTAATCATAGGTAATTTGAAGTCAATTAACACATTTCTAGGACTTTCTTTCATGGTTTTAGCTTTTATCACTGACAAAAATTCAGTGTATGTTTAGGTTTGTTTATCAGGAAGTAAACTGTACACTAAGGGCACTACTGTATGATTATTGTAGGCATGAATAGTGTATATTTTTGTGGATGGATGGGGTGTGGAGTTAACCATCCCATCCATCATCCAAATATCACTACTCTAACTTAACAAGATTATGGGGTGTGCTAAAGATTAGAATTCTTTTAAGAGGGTTTTTGTTTTCATGTAAAAGAAAGGGTTCATTAGTAACAGTTACAGTAAGTTGAGGAGGAATGTTAATATCAGAAAAGGTTTGAAGTATAACACATAGGGGTTACTTACCTGTTTTTACGCTTAATAAATCTGCGTAGGTTGGGAATTGTGGGCATACAACTTGACACATATGTAGGAATATTTTGTGATACATCCCTCAAAACTGAGCCACAGGGTTCATTGGAAGTGGATTCCAGGGCATTTAATTTATATTTTCTCTTACCTCTATCTCCATTGCAGAGACAGAGTGGTTATGCTCAGTGGTCCTTACAACAGTGTCACCAAGAGTAACCGCTCTGCCTGTGTAATGGGATGAGTAATAATACACACACCTCCAGTGACACCTGGGCTCAGTTAATCTCTCCTTACAATAAACATAGCCACTATAACTCAATAGGATATTTCCTTGATTACAAATAGTTGGCTTGTTTTCTTGCTGCCATTCTCTGTAGAGAGAAGAAAAAGAGAAAAAAATGTTTTAGCGATTTTGTGTGTGGTTGCTTTTACATTTCTTTTGCCTTCAAGTGAAAAGTTAGTGTACAATAATTATTTTACAGCTTTTTTTAATAAAATCATACCAGGTTGTATTTGCACTGGCTTGATAATGTTAGTTTGGAATTGTTTGCTGCTGTGATACCTTTGATTGAAAAAAAGGTTAATTTTGGATGAACTTGACAGAATAAAAACGGTTATCTTTTTTAGGTTTCTCTGTTGTACGGTTGGAAAGTTCTTGTTTATATGCTGTTTTGTTCAAATTATAGTATCAGTTGTTCTATATGTTGTGGTTGGAGCTTTTGATTCTTTGGTTCTGAAAAAAGTGAAGAAATGTTATAAGTATTTTGCTTGGAAAAGTTTTAGCTATGGAAATACCCTGCAAAGAAATGGATTATTGTGTATATACTTGAAAAAAGGTCATTTTGCTTTTGTCAGTGAGACACATTTTTTACTGCAATGATACATTTTCAAGAAAAATGCTTCTGGAGACCTGTAAAAATGGTGTTTTTTTTAAAATTTGGCTCCTTCAATGTTGAAAGGCTTTTTTGGATTATTGTGGTTGTGGATGTGTTCCTCCACTCTTGTTGGTTTATATGATTTTATCTGTGGAGAATTGTAAAGAATAACATCTGTTTGATTGCATGCTTGACAAAGAACAGAAATCAAAATGTGAAATTAAGAGTTCACATTTTTAACAATCAATTTGCCCCCACCACCATCCAGCACTTTCCATGAGGCAACCACCTGTCAGAGAAGGAATAGTAAATTAGCCCCCACCACCATCCAGCACTTTCCCTGAGGCAAGAACCTGTCAGAGTAGTAATAGTAAATTTGCCCACACCGCCATCCAGCACTTTCCCTGAGGCATGCACCTGTTGGAGTAGGAATAGTAAATTTACCCCTACCACCATCCAATACTTTCCCTGAGACAAGAACCTGTTGGAGTAGGAATAGTAAATTTGCCCCCACCACCATCCAGCGCCTTCCCTGAGGCAAGCACCTGTCGGAGTAGGAAGAGTACATTTGCCCCACCACCATCCAGCACTTTCCCTGAGGCAAGAACCTGTCAGAGTAGGCATAGTAAATTTGCCCACACCACCATCTAGCACTTTCCCCGAGGCAAGCACCTGTTGGAGTAGGAATAGTAAATTTGTCCCACCGCCATCCAGCACTTTCCCTGAGGCAAGCACAAGTCAGAGTAGGAATAGTAAATTTGCCCCTAACACCATCCAACACTTTCCATGAGGCAAGCACCTGTCGATGTAGGAATAGTAAATTTTCCCTCACCACCATCTATCACTTTCTCTGAGGCAAGCAAATGTCGGGGTAGGAATAGTAAATTTGCCTCCACCAACATCTAGCACTTTCCATGAGGCAAGCACCTGTCGATGTAGGAATAGTAAATTTTCCCTCACCACCATCTATCACTTTCTCTGAGGCAAGCAAATGTCGGGGTAGGAATAGTAAATTTGCCACCACCACCATCCAGTACTTTACATGATCATATTCCCTGTGGCAAAGTCATGAAGGTGAAAAAGTAGTACTTTATCAGTGCTTGCTTACATATTATTTTTGACATTAATAAAGTTTTTTGGTTTTATTTTGTACAGATCATTTTTGTACTGTTCACTTACAATTGATTCTGTAAAGGTTTGTTTGTTCTTGGTATGTATTTGGTGTTGTATGTCAAAAGGAAAATTTTAGTATTCTTTTTGTTTGTTTATGGCTTTTTTTTCTACGAAAAGCATTTTGCGATTTTATTCACTTACTTTTCAATGGAAAGATAATTTTAAGAATATCTGCTGTATATTTTGGGCTGCTTTTCAAATTCAGAAAATGCTGTAAATAAGTAAAAAATATATCATAAGTACTTGAGAATAAGGTGTAATTATTTGGAAGCTGTTTATTTTTAAACGTACACTTACTTCAGTCTGTAGATGGCAGTGTTCAACTGATAAATCGGCAAAATTCTCCTGCTAATCCTGCTGTGTGTGGTCAGTATGTAAATCAGTTTACCGCTGAGCACAAAATAGTGGACGGCTTCTTTTATCCTTTTTTTGGGGGGAAAGGAGAATTTAAAAGGAAAAATGTTTTGGAAACAGTTTTTTTCGCATGATTCATACCAGGACACAATACATATATATTTTGTCTTGTGTAAAAAAGTTAGTTTATACGTTTCTTCTTTTTTTGCCTCTGACATTATTGTGCATTTTTTTAAAAATGCTGTAATAATTTCTGTAATTTTCCCCGTTTTGCAAACATATTTTTAGATTTTATTATTAACACCCAGGGATTTTAATGGATAGGTACCATAAAAATACCCGAGTATAAAAATGAATACCTGGGTATTAATATTCTCCCCCACCCAAAACCACTATTTCCCTTGCATCCCGTCCCAGTGAATGGATGCAAAAATATGGAGTTACTGAAATTTTTGTAAAAAACAATGAAATCATTTTATGTATTGTAATGGTATGTGTTGTATCAGTATGCATTGTAATGGTATGTGTTGTAATGGTAGTTTTAATATATTTCAATGAGCATGCGTTGTAATGGTATGCATTGTAAAAAACTGTGAGGTAAATGTATGCGTTGTAAAGGTATGCGTTGTAACATCATACATTCAAGATGGCCATTTTTATTTTTCAGTTCGGAGAAATGATTGCTCTGTGATACTGGATTTATTGGTGTCTAGTACAAGCAAAGTCAGAAAATATGGCAGTTACAATTTGTTATGTGCAAAATTGTGCAAAGAGGCACATTGTCGATTTTTTACAACTTCTGTGAGTTCAGAGACAGTTAACTACACAACCACAAGCTGGTGACTTTATTTTTTCAGCTAATGAGAGAGATCAAATACATTTTCCACATATGGGGGCCTGTTCACAAACTGCTTTTTGATATACATTTAGTAGTGCTACAGTAGTACTACGAATGTACTACAACATGCTTTTCACAAACCTGAGTGTAAATCTGCACCTCCACTGCTCCTATCTTTTCTATGGAGAGATCAGTGGCATATCTAGAGCTTCTGGCGCCCGGGGCTATCCCTCAGATTGCCGCCCATGGCCGGTAGCGCGGAGTGGGGGGGGTGCTGGGTAAAAAAATGGCGAGCACTTAAAAGAGGTCCAAGAGACACATGGTATAACCGCTACTAGTTACCTCGATCATGCAAGTTACATGCGCATACATGACACAGGCCGAGGCTACACAGTTGAATACACCAGCAGTACAAAGACATATAATGGATGGACGGAATGCAGAATAAATCAAAACATTCACCCCCAGTCCATGGATCTGAGTTAAATCCATCATTCTTTTGCTCATCATGCAACCCCAGTTTAGACTTGGTCATATGCAAATCAAGACTGATTTGCAGATGGCTGGGTTCAAACTGGAATGGCATAGGGAGCAAAGAAACAAAGGATTTATGCCCAGATCTCTGTACTGGGGTGAATGTATTACATTGTTCTGTATTCTGTCCATCAATTGTTCTTTTTGCAATAATAATATATAAGTACAGAGGTATCAAGGTTGACTTGTTTGCAACCTCTAGCATATTTATCCAAAAATATGACCAGAGTCCTATATGCTGTGGCAATGTGTTGGTCTGAATAGATGTTATTACACCTTAAACGTATACCTCCTTGGGTAGAGATCTCAGCACATAGAAGTAATAGAGGTAGAGGTCTCCACACATAGGTTTGTGAATTGCATTTTGTCGTATGCGAGTACTACTACTGTACTGATTCTAAAGGTTCTACTAAATGCAGTGTCTGAATTGTGCTCGAACCGTCTCTGGTGTCTTGCCAATTTGCCACTACAGAAAGGGGCCATATTGGGTTGTGCCTGCTCCCCTTTGATTTTTGCCCTAATGTGGGACCCATTTGTTAAAGAGATGGAGAAAGGATATGGGGTTGAAGGACCTTTGCAGACCAAAGCCTGTTGCATCGCAATATGCTAATCACATACTCGTTTAGTCCTGGACAGGTATTGCCTGCTGTCTTCTAGCAGATTAAGGAATTAGACTTAACATTGGGTATAATATTAAAAGATGATAGTTTGCCTTAAAAGTCTGCTTACCTGGATGCAGATTTGATGATCCGTCTGATGTTTTAAACAGGGTCGCGAGTGATTCCTTCAAATAGTCTGGGTTAACAATATGTTTAAATCCTATGAAATTGAAATCCCTATTCCAAGCTTAAGTGACAACTTCAACAATTTCTGCAATGTGGTGCTGATCTGGATTTTCCAAATGAAACTATGAAATATTAATTTTAAAAAAAAGCTGTTGAATAGTTGTTTACATCTCCAACAAACAAATCAAAAGATTCACAATTGCTGATGTCAATAATAATTAAATTTCATTATCATATTGATCACTGTCTAATGAAGAAATTATTAAACATCCTAATTACCAGCTCCATAAACTAAACCAAATGAGGATTAGCTGGTTTCTCCTTTTATAGTTGCAGCGCAGGCAGTCATTAATGGTGTGGGTGCTTTGTAGCTAAAGTGGAATTCAATTACAGGTAAAAAATCCTGATGAACATGATTGTCAGTTCCATTGAGAAGGAGTCATGCAGCGGCAAAACCTACATCAATTCAGGATGATCCAAGAGTATCTAGTTTCTGAAGGTCATTGGAAATCCTTGGATTTAACTTTCATCTGATTGGCTAGTACCCTAAAGGGCAAATATTAAATAATTTCATTCCAGTTCTTCTCCATGTTGAGGAGTTTCAATGCTCTGTTAAGAGACTTAGGTCAAGGATGGCTGGGCATTTCTTTTAGCGTTAACATTTCTGCCAACAATAAAGATATTCTAGTGGGGCCTACAATTTTGGAAAGAAGGTGGCAAGAAATCTGATTCCATGGCTCAAGTTTGTTTCTTGGTGTGTCAAAATGGGTAAGTCGAACAAAGTTCTAAAGGAAGCTTTGTAGATGGTACAAGTGAGCACAGAGCTGCCATCTAGAAGCCTTCCCCCGGTGAGCCTGGTTCTGGTACATCAGCAGGAGGGGATTACTGCAATTTACTTCCAGGGTGGGTTCCAATGCTGGTCCTGAACCACCTGACTTGGTGCTATCAGGTCATGAACCTTTATTACTAATCGCGGAATGGGGTGGACTCCTTACTTGTATGCTATTGTACCAAGGTACACCTTTAATGTGTCAAAGAAATTTCCTTACATGCTAATCTGAGTCTGAAAAGGATTGTTAACAAAAGTAATACTCTGAATCACAGGATCAAGGGACCACCTGAAGGCAACCTGGACAAGTGCAGACAAGTCCCATATTTATACTTTACTATACAGAGGTTTCTACTATTGATCACATGATCATTTTTCTCACAAATAATTACGAGCATGAGAATGCAAGGGTGACCTTAACAGGTATCAAAAACGGAAACATGTTTTGGCAGAGCACGCTATTTACCTATTTCACGTCTCAAATGTCAACTGCAGTTTGTCCCTCTAGCCCTATATTATTTACAGAACTAAAGTTGCTTCACTGTTGATGAATCTTTTCACTTTTGGTTCAACTCCACTTCCACAGTATTCTAAAGTACCATAGGCAAAATGCCAGCCATCATATTAATTGCTATGATCCCAGTTCGGTAATAAGTAAAATGGGAAAATACCCTTGTTTCCAGCAAAGGTTAAGATAAATCAGTTTGTAAGGCAACTAGTGCTCATGTAAAGTGCTCTGATACCTTCGGGTCTAGTTTGCACTATATAAAGCTACAAAAAAAAAAGATAGGAGGCATTGCAGGCTCAGACTAGGATGTAAATCAGGAAGAGAGTGCAGAAATAACACCAGCAACCCAAGAGCGTTTAAAGTTTTTCACAAAAACGAATCTGCTTTTCGTGATAAAGGGTCAGTTTAAACCATATACAGAGACTTGGAGGCTTCTGATGTAGTCATGCAGGACTTAAGATCACAACATAAAGTGGGACAGAACTATATGTTGCACGAGGTCGAGGCCACACAAATAGAGGAGTATGAAATGGAGGTATTGGAGAATACAGCGGTATTACATCCGAATGTCAAAATTTACCTGTTTCAATTCAAAGCATGCTTAAATATAGCAATATAGCATGAATGCGACTCTGTTATGTCTTCAGAATGCTACAGTAATGAATATTTTGTCTAAACACAATTTTCATTTGGAACTTCTTTCTTTTCCTCTACTCTCTTTATGTTCTATCAGCATTCATTTTGCAATGTATGCACGCCTTACTTTGTGGCTTGCATACATTGGTGGTCATATTCGAACATGTTGTAGCTGCGAATATTTAGCTTACCTCTCCTGTAGACTCAATAGGGGTGGCAGGGCCCCTACTGTAGGGGTTGTGCAAATCACCCAGCACTCCCCTGCCGAGACTCCACTTTGTCAAAAGAGTGCGTGGTGGTGGCGCTCGTCACTGATGCATTTTAGGGTACTGCACAGGCAGCTGTCCAAAAATGATGCCCCGGGCCATCAATCTTGCAGCGCTTTCACGCGCTACAAGATTGACGGCCCTGGGAACTACATACATGGTACGCCATGCAATGCACCACCACCACTTGCTAGGTGGTGCATGCGTGCATTGCAGCTGGTGCGCTTCACTTACATAAGTGCACGTCATGAGTGCCGACAGTGCTCCAACCTCAGCGACAGACTCACAGCCGCACGTGTGGGGGTGGGTGTCAGTGTCCCCAAATCATAAAAGCTGCCGCCATGTGCCACCAGGGTTGCGCCACCGCCCCCAAAATAGTGCCGCCTGTGGCATACCACCCACCCTAGCAACGCCTCTGGGAGAGATCCTCATATACGTATATATAATACATATTAGTAAATGTGGAAAGGACCATCGAAAGTAGATTGAAAAAGGGGCATACTCACAGCCGTTTAGGAAGGAGTAATGAAGGGTTTAGAAAGGAGTAGCACGGGGTTAGAGATTGCATGGACCCACTCGCAAAAGAGGAAACCCATTGCCATTTGGAAACTGTACTTCTAAAGTTACTACAGCCAAGCAGGGGCCTAAAATAGTAGTACATTTCTATAGCTCAGAGCTGAAATAAGTCCAGCAACACACATAGCAAACCAATGGTAATGCATCATCCTCCCTAGAAAATAATTGGATGGGAACTTAAAAAAAAAACCTTGGGAAATAATGTTAAATTAAATTCATTGATTAAACATTATTACAAATAATAAATTAATATAATTTAATGTTTAAAAATCTAAAAAATAAAACAATGTATTATTTAATTACTAATAAGTTGAGCAAACTGGGTTGAGTTCATACAAATGTAACAAAATATACTTACATTACTATTAATTAATTCTATGCATCACTTCTAATAACTATTAATGCATGGTAAAACAAAGTAATATTTGCTTTAGGTGGAAATGTATTTTTGATCTAAACTTAAGAAAAATGTTTATTTAATTTAATATATTAAAAGTAAGAACATATTTAATTCAATATTAACTTAATAGTACTACTTATATATATTAATATTTAACATACACATTTAAAAAAACTTTTTTTTTTAAGTATACCATTCTACTTTTCCAATACATTCTCAAAGGGAGGCTTCAGAGTAGGGGTAAGAAAACGGTATGATGAATTAGTAAAACAATGTGTATGTTAAATATTACTGTTTATTTTTCAGAAGTTTAAAATAAAAAAAAGTCTCTCAGAATGTAAAAGATGGATATTTATGATATATTAATCATTATCAAAAGTGATGTATAGAAATAATTAAAAGAAGTTGAAATATATTTTTATAATTAAGTAAAAATTAATGTTACATTGATGTATAAATTGAAAAAAGGATGCTAAAATAGTTTGCAATTAAGTTATAAATAAGATTTATTAAACATTTTTACATTTAGGGCCGGATTCTGAATCGGTTTGGAAAGCTTCCCAACCGAATGGGTTTGGAATGGTTTCCAACCCAATCGGATCGGGAGATTCCAACTGACCGAGTACGATGCATCCGGATGTATCCGGATGCTTCCAGACATGATGTGGTTGGACTCCCATTGACTCTCATTAAAGAAAGGGGTGGCTGAGGAAAATCGGGCACCCTGTGGCGCGCACCCCATGGTGCCTGCCGCACTGTACAGGACTGGTAAGGGAAGACCCATGGCTACCCCCACAGGCCCGATTGGAAAGGATCCCGGTGCAGGGGGGCACACTACGGGCCCCCAAAGTCTCATTCCGATTTTGGATACAAGTCGAATGGCACAATTTGGAAAGGCTGTCCAAATCCATCATCGTTCTTGGTTGTTTGGAAGCGAGGGCCGTAGCCACGTTCAATTCTCTTCCGTACGGCTTGGTCATTCCAAATGCCGTCGGGTTTGGATTGGGGTATTCCTAATGCCTAACTCACATCATACTCGGTCGGTTGGAAACCTTTTCGAGTCAGTTGTAAAGACACATTCCCGATCTGATTTGGAAATGCCGTTAGTAGGCTTTTCTAACCACATCAGAATCAGGCCCTTTGTCTATTTATATTCAAAACTATTTTAAATAATGTAGTTTAAATTAACATTATGGGCCCAATTTAGATGTTGTAAGGAAAGCATCCCGACTGAATCAGATTTGTAATTAACCCTTGGCGGAGTTCACGGGTTGCACTATGCGGAGCTACGCAAAGTGGAAAAAAACTCTGTTGCACTATGCAGAGCTCTGCAAGCGCTGGAGTATGGTAGAAAAATGCAGTTTGCGGTGAATGCACAGTGCCGGATGCTTGTCTGCACTGTGCAATCATTGCGAACAGCACCATGTACAGGCCAAGCTTACGTTTTCTGCCGCTTGAGTAGATTTGTACTCGAGCGGCAGCTTTCTCAATGCGAACGGGCAGTTTCTCAACGCGCGTGGTCGTGAGCATACGCAACCACTCGCAATGCGAAACCTGACCCCCGCGTTGAGAAATTTTGCCAAGACGTTTATTTTCCACACTTGCACTCGCCAACTTGATGTTGGCGATCGCGAATGAGGAAAAATCTCGTCGGGAGGTGGATTTTCCTCGCTCGCGCTTGCCAACTTGAAGTTGGTGAACGTTAGCGAGCAGAGGTTTTCTGAACTCCGCAAGCTCCGTATAACGCGGAGTGCCAAAAACTCTGCAAACTCCGCAAGCAGAGCGGAGTTCACCGCCCAGGGTTATTTGTAATGCTTCCCGTACGACTCGACCGCCAGCCTTCCGTTTGACGTAGTACGATGCATCCCATGTGAAACACAACCGAATCGTACGGAACGCTATCATTTCGAACGGATGCTCCGTGAACTGCATCCATGCGATTGACACATTTGCAAATGTTCAACATTCACATGCCAGTTACGAGCCGGACTCGTATCAACACGCAGTGAGTCGATGCTGCAGGAGAATCGGTTATGGAAATGTGTCGGCCCATGAATAAAATGTCAATGGGGGAGTCAAAAACACCCAAATAAAACATTGGCAAATCAAAAAAAAAATATGTAAAACCACACCCACAAATGCACCTACATAAAGGGCAAACACCATGACCATGATCCTTTCCCACAAATGCCAATACTTACAAGGAGCTTGCACCAGACATTCCTTGCTCTCACACACTCACACACCCAGCACAGATATCGTTTCAATAAGAAAACACACATTCACACAACTTTTTACTGATTCACACTCACACCCTCACCTTCACACTCTCCCTCACCATGTCCAAAAGGAAGCATCCACGTTTTTACTGATAAGGAGTTGGAAGTGCTTGTAGATGAGATTGTCAGAGTAGAGCCACAGTTATTTGGTAACCAAGTCCAACAGACCCACCTTATGCAGAGAAATAGGATGTGGGAGAGGATAGTTAACAAGGTGAATGCTCAAACACCTTGCTTGCGCACAATGGAAGATATCAGGACTGGATACAATAATGTGCGAAGGAGTGTCAAGAAGCTGATGGCCAGGAAGCATTTCTAAAGCCAACAGGCTGGTGGTGGCTTTTCTGCACATCCTGTCCACTTCACCTCCAGCGGAGGGCATCTACGGAATCCTAGGATCACAAGAGTCTGGTGAGTACACAATCCACATTCAAATAAAGTTTATTCAGACCTCTAGAGACAGCACTTCAAAGGATACAGTTAAACTAAGGCTAGCATAAAATTATAAAATGTGCTAGATTCTAATAGCATGTGATGTGTATGTCATATTTTCTACAAAAATACCTCTATTACATTGATAATGCAACAAACTATAATCATGTACATACTTCTAAAAAAACTCACAGATAGGCCATCTGCTCCATACAACTAGCACCAGTGTCAGACATCTTGGCCCAGTACTTTTCCACTGGCTCATAGGAAAGCACAGTCACAGGTAGTCTGTTTGGGATGGCTGGGAAGGTGGGTCTGGCCACAGGCACCATTGGACTTGTAGTCACTGCAAACACTCCTCCACACACACAGCCCACACAGACATACTGGGATTATGCAAGCCTTTCAGTCAGTGGAAATGTACCAGCAACATGGCTGACATTGCTGAATGCTGTCTGGAGAACAAGGCCTGGTGTGAGTTTTAGTCAAGTTAAACTACATGTGACAGTCACAGACAACTCTATATTAGACTACCCTTCACTCTCAGGTAGACATATGCCGGGATGACCTGTTTGGGTAGTGTGGGAGGAGGAGTGATTGCACTGACAACATCACATATCAGGCTCTATCCCACACACACACCTTCACATATAGACCAACAAGGCCACCAGAAGGTGTCCTGACAATTATTGGAAGTGTACTTGCAGGATGTCTGACACTTGTGCATGGTGTTAGAGTTGTCCACAATTCCTATCATGGCTCTTTGCACCTCACACCACTACCCAGTGTCAGCCATCTTGATAGTACAGTTACCATTCAGCATCAGGGATAGCATAGATCATGGTCTGCTGTCTGTGCTGGCTGTGAAGGTCTGTGTATGACAGGGCATGAAAGGTGGTGAAGTCAGTGCAAACACTCATCCACACACAGAAACCAACATGACTACATTTTAAAAAGTTTCCATTACAGTCAATTATAATGTACTGGTAAGGAGTTGGACCCTGCAGACTGATGTTTTGAGTTCAAGGCACTGTTGGTGAGTAGTGGACAAATCAGACACCTGTCACCAGTGTCATACATCTCGGAAGCACATTGACAATCTCTGTCAGGAAAGCAGACTCACAGTTAAGATATTTAGGATTTGTTGGAAGGTGTGTGGAGTATGGAGCATGATTGGAGATGGAGTCATGGCAAACACTCCTCCTTATAAACGGCACAAACAGACCACCACGAACCATGCATACCTGATAGTGATTAGAAATCTACTGACAAAACGGCTGCCACTGGTGACATCTACCTGTCCAGCTACGCACTGCTTGTGGACACATAGGCACCAGTCATCAGTGTCAGACAACTTGCCAGTACATTCACTGTCAGGGAAGCAGAGTTATAGGTAGTTTTTTGTAGATGGGTTGAAAGGTGTGTGTAGGCCAAAGCATCATGTGATTTGTAGACATTGAAAATACTCATCCACCCACCCAGCCATGCAAACTCCCCTGGGCATATGCTTCCATCAAAGTGAGGAAAACTGTACTGGCAAGGTGGCTGACACTGTGCATAGTGTTGATCTTGAAACAAATTTCCTGCAAGGCCCTGTGCACACAACAGTATGCAACTGTGTCAGCCATATTGTTAGTACACTTACATTCACTGCCAGGTAGCCATTGCCACAGATGAGCTGGTTGTGCTGGTTGTGAGGGGGAGTATCTGCCATGACCATATCTACCATCATGCTCTGGCCTCCACACACCTTCCTACATAGCCAAAATAGCATATATGGGACTCTGCTTGCCTGACAGTGGGTGGCAATGTGCTGGCAAGATGTCTGACACTACTGCATGGTGTCTGGAACAGAAAGCCTTGATGGGTTTTGCAGTCACGTCAAACAGGCACCAGGGTCAGGTATACGTCTGTGACCGTTTGTCTCACAATGATGTAAGCATAGTATTTTCACAACTAAAGCAGGCACTAACGACCAGACCTAGGGACCAGAAGTTGGTAATTCAGCTGAGAATTGATTACAAATTAGCCCTCAAGCAAAGGAAAGGAGAGCTGCAACAGGAGGCCTGGGATATTCTAGCACAGGCGGCAGAGACCTCTAATTGCCACCTGTTCTGGGCAACAGTTAATTCCCCTTTCTTAAAAGATGATTCGATCCCTGAACTTACGTCGCATATCAGTAGTGAGGCATAGGTAACCCATTTGTCTGTCATATTTAAAGCCAACTGCCCCTATGGTGCTAGCAATGGATCCTGGTCCATTGTACCTCTAAATTTCACCTTAGCAGAGGTAGAACAAGGTATCAAAGCTAGTAAAGGGGGAAAGGCACAGGGTCCCGATGGGGTCCCCATAGATGTTTATAAAGCTGTCCCATTGTTATGGGGCCCGTACTAACTATTGTCTTTAACTTGGCTGTGAGCAACGCTATCCCTCCTACAAGGGGGAGTCTATTATTATCCCGATACATAAGAAGGGGGATAGGTCGGATGCTAAAAACTACCGCCCTATCTCCCTACTAGACTCCTCTGTTAAAATCATGAGTAGGATACTGTTGGTTAGGTTGGAAGAATGGCGGAGGCCAGTGGGATCTTAGCCAGTACTCAGTATGGCTTTAGGAAAGGACGTGGAACTGTTGACCAGTGTATAAACTTAGACCTGTTAATTGGGAAATATACCCAAGCCTAACAAGGCTCTCTTTATCTCTGCTTTGCAGATCTAAGTAGCTCTTTTGATCTAGTGGATCATTCCACCCAATGGATAACGCTGTTAGAGCTTGGAGCCCCAGAAGGAATAATCTTCTTCTTGGCTCGATTGTATGAAAGACTACAAACCTGTGTATGGTATGGCATGAGAGGGGAGTATACCCCCAAATTTAATGTTAGATGTGGCATTAGACAAGGCTGCGTCCTCGCCCCTCTGCTTTTTACTCTTTTTATTATTGAGGTAGATGCAGTCTTAAAAACAGTAGGAGCAGATGCCCCACAGGTAAAAGGGATAGACGTACCGGTACTGCTTTACGCGGATGATGTCGTGTTATTGTCTAGGACCCCTATTGGCCTCCAGCGTTTGATGGATCGGTTTACTGTTTTTATAAAGGACAGAAAACTGAAGATCAATAAAAATAAAACTCATACAATGATCTGCGGGGTAAGCCGTAATAAGTCTCATGCCTTTTTTATAGACAAAGAGAGTGCAACAAGTGGATACATTTTGTTATTTAGGTATTACCTTTGCCAGAGATAGAACATGGTCGCATGAAATCACAAATGTTCGGGCAAAGATGGCTAAAAGTGCCCATGGGGTACTCAGATTTGCTGCAAAAATAGGAGATAGACGCCTCAGGGACATGCTGAAGATCTATCAGTCCAGATGTATATCGATCGCCCTGAGGCGAACTTGCTAAAGCATTTGGTGCAAAATTACCGGACTACTCTTGCTTCCTGGGGGTCACCTGCTGCTTTGTCCTGCCACCCGTCTAGCGAGTCTTCCCCTCCCGCCGCCCCAACTTTCACCTACCCGGCGCGGGCTGGGGGTGAAGTCTGCAGTACCCAGGAGCCCCAGCGGAAGCCGCCGCCGCCCACATCGCACCCGGAGGCGCTTAAATTTGAACAGAGCCCCGCGTCGCGGGATCGCGCCCGGGCAAAGGGCGGGCTGTTCGGGGCCAGCCGAGGCCGAGCTGGGCCACCCCCCCAACGTGCCCCCTAAGTTGGTAAGACCACACAAGGGGGTTCGGGAGGAACATCATTGCATGATAGACTTTATTAGTGTGTACGGGGGCGTACTCTGAACCAGACGAGCAAGCCCTTCCCTTTGACAATCTGATTGAAATGGTCCATCAACCAGGGAAGAGGAGAAAGATGGCAACTAACATAACGGGGGGTAGTATCACAGGGACTCTAGATAATTTTATCACTAGAGCAGCTGTCGTGTTAGAGTGCGAAATAGCCCTTACAGAGAAGCGGCTATCTTTGGAACTTCTGGGATCCAAACGGTCCTCTTTGGGTGATACCAGGAATGCCATAACACCAGAACAATCAGACACCCGGAGAATCAGTGCGACTAGTTCAAGAACTTCACGTAAAGGTCCAGATGGATGTATTCCAATTACTTCCGTGAACTTTTAATCATGCAGTAGCTTATCTTGTGAGGATTTTCACCCCATTGTTTTAAACACTAAGAATGTACAGGCTGTTGATACCTCAAAAAACACAGCTTTGTGCCCCAAACAAATGGGTAAAAGAAAGAGGGGAGGGGGCCGACAGCTCGGAAGAAAACCAAAAGTACCCAAAATAACAAACAAAATGGTAAAGCCCATTCCCTCCAAAGTAATTATAACATCTTATATACCCGCTACGCGAATGCCTGTACCAACAAAACCCATACCCAGCGTTATCTCTCAGCCTCTCACACACGCTACATCTGTACTTAGTGACGCTGTATGTACCATATTTCAAGTGGAACAGGTGTTTAAATCATTTATGCTCCCACTTATTGAGAGACTGAAGATAATTAACGAGAAAATGGGAAACCTATATAAGGTCACTGCAGAAAATACCCTTATGTTGGCGAGTTTAACTTCCAGCCTGCAAACAGGGGGTTCTTCGATAGACTCGAGCAAACAGGCCACATTTTCTCCACCTATTCTTTGTCCGATTCCAATAAGCGTAGTTAACGAACAGAGGAATACAACAAATAAGGAGTACGTAATGGAGTGAGGTACTCTAAACACACCGGGGCGTTTAGGCAAAAAAACTGTCATAGGGGAAAATAGCAATTATTGCAAACAGAACACCTCTTTATCCACTCTTTTACCCACACAGGTTGAGGGGACAAGAAATCCGGTTAAACTTACAAAAAATGCGGCTATTCTCCCCGTTATTGACCTACCCCCCAATCTACCCTGCTGGTGCTAGTGCTAGGTAATGTACCACCTCTTGCTGAGGGAGTCAAAGAGGAATACAGCCAATTAAAAAATAAGGTTGCCTATTGGCTGTCCTGTAACACCTCAGAAGGAACCATGGCAGGGTGCAATGTTATTATGGTCTGACGGGTGTCATGGCTGGGCAGGTCGAGAAAATCTAGAAATGGAGATTGCATTGTGATTAATTTCAATAGCCCAGCACCCGCAGGTAGGATACTGAGGGAAGTAGAGCATGGTGGGGAATCCAGGGGCTCGGGCATAGAGATA
The DNA here is from genome assembly GCF_964261635.1 of Lissotriton helveticus. NCBI lineage: Eukaryota > Metazoa > Chordata > Amphibia > Caudata > Salamandridae > Lissotriton > Lissotriton helveticus. Next base: position 863,016,332 of record NC_136068.1, on the reverse strand, counting down.
TTACCCTCAGGTTTTTTCTATGGGGCACCGACCTGAGTTCGATTCGACACACGGAATGGGGGGCACCATGTTAGGACACCCTACCACAGAGTACACCAGGGAATGGGCCGATTACGGGTGAAGCTACCAAGTGAACCCCACTGGGGTGGATACGGGTTTCCCCCGCTTCTTGAGGGATCAAATAGATACGCAGCACTCTCTGGTCTTAATGACTGTGATTGACTGTGCGGTAACAACGTAACCCCCATCCTCCCGAACAGAAATATTATACCCAAAATTAGTTCTGCCCTGGCTAACAGTTTAGAGCCTGAGTCCGTACCTGTGGGAGACAATATAGATAGTCATGCCTCCCTCACAGCTGATGTGCATCAAGAAAATAATCCCCCTGATATAGTACTGTCTGCTCCTCCTCGGGTGGTTACCTTGGGTATCAAGGGGAACGACCAAGCTAACAATGTACTTTCATGGAATATTGCAGGGTTGGCAGGAAAGGATATTGACCCCTTGTGGGTGCAGTTTGTTAGTAATTTCTCACTAATATGTCTTCAAGAGACATGGCTCGTTAATAGTAATTTTGCACTGGAGGGGTATAGAGCCTTTTTTGTTCCAGCAATCAACACAACCAGCGGTAGGGCCAAGGGTGGTCTGGCAATTTTTGCATCGCTGGCACTTAGATGTAGTATTAGAGCCATCCCTTTTGATAACAGAAACATCCAGGTCCAATGAAATTGAGGAGGTCATTAACAACCTTACAAATAAAAAGGCCCCAGGTCCGGATGGCATCCCTCCGGATCTTTTTAAATCTAATCCCTCCTTTTGGTCCCTGATCTTGACCACAGTGGGTAACGCAGCGGCCAAGGAAGGATGCCCAATATCCTGGGGAGTCTCAACAATTGTACCAGTCCACAAGAAAGGGGATCGCAATTGTGTGATGAATTATAGGCCTATTTCCCTGATTGACTCCATTGTAAAGGTCATAGGGGGTGTCATCTAAAAGAGATTGAGTACCTGGGCGGAGGAGAATAAGATTATCTCGGACATTCAGTACGGGTTCCGTCCAGGTCACTCGACAATGGCTCAGTGCCTTAACCTCTATTTGATCCTAGGTAAGTACACCATTGCTCGCCCTGGGACCATCTACATGGCCTTCATGGACCTTTCCTCGGCTTTTGACTGTGTCAACCGAGAAAAGTTGTGGCAGTCCATGGAGGCCATGGGGGTGGAGCATTTTCTGGTGGATTTCCTGAGGGATCTACATAGAGATACCAAGGCCAACTTTAGATACACAGTAGACCTGAAGGTATCCAGGAATTTTAATACTGAAAGGGGGTTCGGCAAGGGTGCATATTAGCGCCCTTCCTTTTTAACTTATATATTAATAACCTAGAAGGAGTTCTGTTAGACACAAGGGCTGATTACCTCTACGTGGGACGGCAAGGACTGCCCGTCCTGCTTTACGCGGACGACACAGTCCTTCTGGCCCGCACCCCTAAGGGACTACAAACCCTACTTGATGCCTTCCATGGATTCATGACCAAGCGAGATCTGGCCATAAATAACACCAAATCCTATGTGATGCAGGTGGGGTCTAGTTCCAAAAGAAAGCACACTTTCGTGGTGAATGGAACCAGAGTGCCAAACTGCTTAACTTTCTCCTATCTGGGTGTTCTTTTAGATCACCGGCTCAATTGGGTAGCACTTTTAAACAAAAAAAGGGGTGAATTCTCCAGGTCAAATGCCGCACTATTTGGATTTGCCACCAAAATGGGCAACCGACCTGTGGTAGCCTTGTTAAAAATATACAGAGCCAAATGCTTATCTATAGCCAGTTATGGGAGCGATATATGGGGATATTCTGGCCTTGAAGGCCTGCAGGTGACTGAAAATAATTTTATAAGACAACTACTGAGCGTCCCGAAGGGGACAGCAAATCTGTCAGTCCACGAAGAAACCGGTTTGCCTTATATAAGTGACACCTTGGCCTTACGTCCCCTGACCTTTTGGCTTCAATGTTGGCTTAACAAGCACCTTGGCCTTACACATAACTCTATGAGGGATATTCTAAACTTAGATCACAAGATTAAAATCCCTTGGATCAAGTATCTAAAAACCTTTTTTAGTGTGCTGGGATGTCTGGACTTATTCATAAAACCTGAAGGTATAACTAGAAAGGATATAACTCTCGTAAAACATTCCTTCATACTTAATAAAACAATGAAAAAGGAGGAGAAAGAATTGTTGAAGCCCAGTGTCCGGTCACACTTGATGCTTAAAACCTCCCTAGACATGGAACCATATTTATCTTTACCAATTTCTGCATATGAGCGCTTTTTACTTATCAGGTTTAGAATGAATCTCTTTAATTTTTTACTAGCAGTACCAAGGGGAAGCCATAAAGGGAAAGTGTTAGCATCCTGTGGCTGCGACAATAAGTCTCCTCAGGATTTGCTCAACTTCATGTTCCTCTGTAAATATTATGAAATGCCTAGAGCCCTTTTTTTAAAACCCATTTTAAAAAAGTTAAACTTTGTACAAGCACGCCCAGCTCCTTTTTATCTACAATTGTTGAAACCTAACTGTATCCCCTTTGTGGCCGGTTTTCTAAAATGTGAAATGAAATATAGAAAATGTTTAGATTTTTAACTGGATATTGTGTTTTATGGTCTTTTACTTCTTTAATCTTAAAATGATTTTTAATGATGCCCTCCACATCACTACTACGTTGAAATTAATTTATTATTAACGTCTCGTTGCAGGGCAATGTATATTTCAGTGTTTATATTATGTGTTTGTAATGCATTCTGGAATGTCTAACTTTTATGGTTTCTAAAAAAGTAAACAGAATAAAGTACTTTTGAATTTGAATTTGAATTTATCAATCACCCTATATGGGGCCGGGGTGTGGGGATATTTGATATTTGATATTTGTGGGTATTTGTAGAGCGCAAACTTTTGCTCCGGAAGGAGCATCTTGGCGCTGAGCATGCGTGTGGGAGATAGGTGGTGAAAGATCTAAATAGCTGTCAATACATAGGTATCTGATTGCTGATATACCCATGTCTTCAGTTGTTTCCTGAAGAGACTCTCAGTCTCGATCAGTCTGAGATTTACGGGCAAGTTGTTCCAAGCCCTTGCTGCCAGGACTGTGAAGGTTTTTCCACCCCTGGTTTTGTACTTAAACTTAGGGATCTTCGTGAGGTTGCCCCCTGAGGATCTCAGACATCGTACGGGGTTGTAATGAATGAAGCGATTGACGAGGTAGTGAGGACCTGTGTTTTTCAGGGATTTGAACACTATAAGTAAAAGTTTAAAAAGAATTCTCTTGTGAAGTGGCAACCAGTGGAGGGAGTTCAATGCTGCTGAGGCCGAAGATTTTCTGGGGAGTTTCAACACTAATCTTGCAGCCGCGTGCTGTATACTTTGCAACTTCTTAAGGGTGAACTTTTTCACTCCTGCCATTAATCCATTGCAATAATCGAGTCGGGAAAGTATTAGTGCTACCACGACCGATTTCCTAGCGGTGATAGGGAGGAAGTCAAAGAATTTCTTTAAAGATTTAATTAGTCCAAAGCAGCAACCAGCCGTGATCCTGACGTGATCGTCAAAGGAAAGGGATGCATCAAATTGCACGCCCAGGTTGCGCGCAGAGGACACCGCACTAGGCGGGGCCTCTGAGTCTTTGGGCCACCAATCTTTCGGGCAGAAGGATACATTTTTACCCAATGGTATGATTTCGGTTTTCCCACTGTTGCATCTCAAGTGAACCAGATGGCCGTTTACAAATTGAGGAAAATATTTTCCTCAAAAAGTTACTCTGCCTCCCAACCTCAGCCCCAACAGATCTAACCCACAGAGAAGTTGGGATTGATTATCTGTCAGATCTGATATCTCTTAGGCCCCTAATGATTTGGCGACCAATCTTGCAAAAGGAGGAGACAGCTTTTAATAGGTTTGTAATCAATGATTGCCTAGATTTAGACAATTATCTAAGGATCCCCTGGTTAAAATATATTGTACATTGCTTTCAGGAAATCTATGACATAAACATTCTGGTTGACCCTTGTGCTGCTGCAGATATACCCAAAATTGAGATGAAGAAAAAATATATGTCATACAGAGCAAAGAGGCGGGGGAATGTTAGTGGTCAATTATCTACCTGTAAGTTTTACAATAGATATTTAGATTGTGAAGGTTTCCAGTTCTATTTGAGCCAAGTGACTAGACCATCCCACAGATTTGTTCTTACTAGGCTCAGGCTCGGGCTGGTACATCACCTGGTGGCTTTCCCACATCCTAACCGCATGCGCGCTAGCGGTTTTCCCGCTGCGCGCTGCGATTTAAAAAAACTCGCGTTACGTGACGAGCTCAGCTCGTCATCCGCATAGCGCAGGTTACGCCCATGACGAGCTGAGCTCGTCATCAGCCCCGAAGGGGTTAAAAAGCACCCGGTCGGCCCCTGCCCCTGTGATGGTCAATCCAGACAAAGCACATTGCACTTTCTCCTCATCTGCAATCTCTACATGAATTTCCGAATTGTCTATTTAAAGCCCATGTTTATAAAAAATTATATTTTTACTGTAGATGAAGCAATGATGCTGATTTTTAATATGCAAAACACAGATATTTGTTTTTTTACTGCTACTTTTTTATGTAAATCAATTTATGCCAGGAAAAGTATGACGTTCTAACTTTGTGCACTATTGATAATCTCTGTATTTTTCTGCTGCCTAAATATGTATGTTATATGTGCTTTTATGGCCATTTTTTATATATACCGAATAAAGCTTCATGAAATGAAAAAAAAGGCATAGGTGTGTAAAGAGTGTTTATTTACAATAAGTATTTGTGACAGAGAGGGGTGATTATTTAAGAAATCGTGCAAGGTGAAATTATGAGTTGTCAGTGATGGTAAATGAGACAAATACAGTAGTCACCACATTGATGTAGTCACATGGCAAGGTGGGTAAGGATAGTCAACAAAGTCAATGTCAATGGGAACACAGGTGCCATCATGGCTGGCTCGGCAACTAGTGTTTGGATGGTGCATTGCCATGTGATCCTCCACTAGGGTTTCTCGGATGGCCCCTTGTGTGTTTGGCAGGGGGGGCTCTGTTGCATGCTCAGCGGTGTCTGAGGAGTCATTTTGTTGCAGCTCACCCCTCTCTGTGGCCGTAGCTGAGGTGGTGGAAGTATCAGCATGCGGCCACTGGAGGGGGGTTGAGCTGTCATTTGGGCCACATGTCTGTCCCTCAGAACAACCACATGCTGGCCTATGAGGTCCACTAGTTGTCCCATACGTGTGTCCATGGACTTCAAGGAGCAAGTGGATCTCATGCACTACTTCCACAACCTGGCCCATTTGCCCCTGGGTCTGCTCATATGCCCCAAGGACTCTGACGATGGTGGCCAGACCTTCGGTCCGGTGTCTTCCTGTATTTGTCCCCCAGTGGCCCTCCCACCTGCCCTGCTGACCCGGACCTGTGGTGTTGGCACTCCACGCACCCGCAAACTCTGCCTGCCCCCCTCTGATTATGTGGTGGTGTTGATAACCACTGAGGCAGGGAGAGTGTTGCAGGCAGCAGTGGTGATGGTGGTGGTTGAGGCTACATAGGTTGTTGCAGAAGGGTTCAGCACTGTTGTTGTTGCTGTGGTGGTGGTGGGGGGACAATGAGGGCCTGAGACGTGGTGCACCTTGGCAGTTCAGATGGGCCAGGTTGTTGCTCTTCATCCGAGAAACGTAGGGAGTCTGCATCCGAGAGTTTATGTTCCAGGGGGGGCGGGGAGACTGGCTCTGTGGGTTGGTGTTGTCTTCTGCAGCAGTTGCTTATGGATCTCCTTTACAACAGAGGTGAAATGGTAATTGAAGTGCACTCCACAAGCTTGGTGTTAGATGTTTGGATATTACATGTGATACACCACTCATTTTACATTGTAATCACTTGGTATGACTGCAAGATACTGAGCATCATGACATGATGTTGAGGTATTGTATTGTATTGTGGTATACTTCTATAGCGCAACCTGTCACCACCAAGGGCATCCTGGCGCTTCGACCCAAAATCCAGCAGATTCAGCAGCCTAGCCTGTTCTAGGGAAGAGGTGGGTTTTCAACGCCTTTCTAAAGGCTAAAAGATCCTCCAGGCTTCTCAGGGATAAAGGCAGGGAGCTCCAGAGTTTGGCCGCCGCTACTCTAAACGATCGGCCACCCATCCTCACTCTCTGGAAACGTGGAACTACTAGTAGCCTGGATGAAGAGGAGCGTAAAGCTCGGGCTGGGAGGTACCAGGCAAACATTCTCTGCAAAGGGATTGGGCCCAGGCCATGAATAGCCCTGAACACAATGCACGCTGCTTTATAGCGAACGCGTGAATGGACCGGCAGCCAGTGGAGTTCCTGTAGCGCTGCCGTTGCAGAGCTGTAGTAAGGGCGGGAGAGGGCAAGTTTGGCAGCCATATTTTGCACCCTTTGGAGCTTGCCCAGAAGTGTTACCGGGGCCTCCAGAAGTAGTGCGTTACAGTAGTCGAGTCGACTTAGGATGGTACTCCGCACTACTTCGGGTCTGGCTTGCTCAGGGAGGAGGGGTAAGACCTTGCGCAGCATACGGATCAACATCATGCACGTTGAGGTGGTTTTATTTACGTGCAGGTCCAACTGCAGATTGGGCCCAAAAGTCACACCCAGATTACGTGCCGATCGTGCGGCTGACACCGACTCTGAGAATGACGGAGGCCAGAAGTCATCTGGGAGATCTCGGGGAACTCGGTCGTTGGAGCAGTACCGGACCTCTGTCTTAGTTCCATTGAACTGTAATGAGTTCAAACGGAGCCATTCCGCTGTCGCCTGCATGCACCGATGGAAGGTCTCCAATGGGACTGCATCCTGTCCCTCCAGAGAAAAGACCAGCTGGGTATCATCCGCATAATTAAATGCGGAGATCCCAAATGATTTAATGAGCTGGACTAGAGGGCGGAGGTAAATATTAAAGAGTATAGGGCTGATGGCCAAGCCCTAAGGTACTCCTTGTCCTACTCTCCGCTCCTCTGAACTGAAAGGAGGGAGCGAGACCCGTTGCTGACGGTTGTCCAGGTAGGAGATTAGCCAGTCCCTGGCCTTATCTTTGACCCCGCACTCTTCCAACCTCGAAATCAAGGTGGGGTGGCTGACCGTGTCGAACGCGGCCGACATGTCGAGCAGCACCAAGAAGGCTGCCCGACCACTGTCGACTCGCGCCCGCAGATTGTCTAACACGGTCACCAACGCGGATTCCGTCCCATGAGCTGGGCGAAAACCGAATTGCGTCTCGTCCAGCCAGGTGTTCCCTTCTAAAAAGCCGGACAGAGTGCGGGTAACCAATTTTTCCATGATTTTAACTGGAAAAGGAAGCAGGGAAATTGGTCGGTAGTTGGAAAGGCAAGCAGGGTCAAGCGTAGGTTTTTTTAGAAGCGGAGATACCACTGCCTTCTTCCAGCAGCCCGGTACCGTCCCTGTTTCAAACGACTGGCAGCAGATGGAATGCAAGGGCTGAAAGAGATCCTCCTGAAACACCTTCCAGAGTTTTGAAGGAAGAGGATCAAGAGGCGAGCCGGAAGAGATCGTTAGGGCTAGACTGCCAAACTCCTCCAAGGAGGGAAGGGGAAAGCTTCTCAGCTGGGGTCGACTGGCCACAATCGCCGGAGCTCCCAGGCTGAAGGCCGGATCCGAGGAGGGAGGGGAGAAGCTACTCAGCTGGGGTCGACTGGCCTCGATCGCCGGAGCTCCCAAGCTGGGGGCCGGATCCAAGAAGCGAGGGGAAGAGCTACTCAGCTGGGGTCGACTGGCCTCAGACGCTGAAATGCATTGGGCTTAAAGAAGAATCGTCGTGGAGAATGTTTTGAATATATTGTTATGTTCATATTATTTATTATGTAAAATTCACTAGACTTTATTGTGATTGAATACAATATTGTGTGGAATTGTTCATTGTTAAATATACTTTTGAAGCTCCAATGAGCAAAACTTACAAAAGATGTCGTGATTAATTTTGTATAGATGATTCATCATGTTGATAAATTTGTGAAACACAGAGCGTTGTTCTCTAGGTAGAACCGCACGAGCAACAGTGCGCAGTGGTTAAGTGGTTTCAGCACTTAAGATAAGGTCTATAAATCTGGCTCTGCCTCAAAAACAAACATAACACACCCCAATGACACATCCGCACGGCAAGCACCCCTGAGCTGGATGGGGCACTCCCCCAACCCAAGAGCCATGTGTAACCTATTCCCTTGCTCTGCTCCACTTCACAGGTAGGTAGCCATCTCAATAGGGAGGGGCGTTTGTGGGCGTTTGTGGGAGGTACATACATTACTTGTCCATGGCGTGACTTGTAAAGAGAAACCATGTGCCATATACAGATTGTGTGATTACAAGGACATGTCGTCATCTAATGACTTGTGGCACATCAACTTTGTGTGATGCGTCTTTTTGGTTTGCTCTGCATGGAAACAGTTTCAGGTAAGCAAGAACTGGCCATTGTAATGTTATACATACCGTTTTCATATCATGTACTTTTGTTTATTTGACAGATTGACCATGCATGTTTTGTATTCATATGGGCCTTCATGCTCTGACACTATGGCACTTACACATTGCATTATGTGCTGTGCATGATTGGTCCCTGAATTTCTTCCACATGTGACTTGGTGGTTCAAAGTTTAATTTCTGTGACAGTTACGTACACTTAGCTGTCTGCACACTGGATGTAGATTTTGGATCTATGTCAAGTTGGATGACATGTGAGGGCTGGTGTGGTCATATGACGCCATGCATTTTGAGAAGGATGGCAGAGTGCATTCACTGTCTACCTACCTGTTCGGTGACACAGAAGAGGGATATAGCTGCCACATGGTTGTGGGAGGGGGAGTGCTCCACCCTGCTGAGCCATGGGACAAGAGTGCTGGTGGGAGTTGTAGTGCTGGCTTCCCACCCACAAACGCCCCTCCCTATTGAGATGGCTACCTACCTGTGAAGTGGAGCAGAGCAAGGGAATAGGTTACACATGGCTCTTGGGTGGGGGGAGTGCCCCATCCAGCTCAGGGGTGCTTGCCGTGCGGATGTGTCATTGGGGTGTGTTATGTTTGTTTTTGAGGCAGAGCCAGATTTATAGACCTTATCTTAAGTGCTGAAACCACTTAACCACTGCGCACTGTTGCTCGTGCGGTTCTACCTAGAGAACAATGCTCTGTGTTTCACAAATTTATCAACATGATGAATCATCTATACAAAATTAATCACGACATCTTTTGTAAGTTTTGCTCATTGGAGCTTCAAAAGTATATTTAACAATGAACAATTCCACACAATATTGTATTCAATCACAATAAAGTCTAGTGAATTTTACATAATAAATAATATGAACATAACAATATATTCAAAACATTCTCCACGACGATTCTTCTTTAAGCCCAATGCATTTCAAGCTCAGCGAGCTCTTCGTCAGGGGCCTGTAAACTGAATGCAATATTCATTGTAAACAACTGTGTGATATGCAGGACATCAAAAATTCACAAGATGCAAGGAATCACGAGTCACTGTAAAGTGTCTTATGAAGTTTAGAGAGAGAAAACATTCAGAAAAGAAACCTTAATCCCCACCTCTACGTGTTCAAAATCATGTGTGATAACTCACTGGTCTCGAAGTTGTGGGTTTTCCATAAACCTGAATCATAAAACGAGTGTTACTTCATTACAACGAGCATAACCTCTTGCTTCACCTGAAATTCCAAGCCAGTCAGCAGTCTTACCTTGAATGAAACGTGCTAGCCTTTAAACCTTCTCTCAGGGATAAACCAGTTATCGCTGACTTTAAATGTTCAAAAATCATAAAAACTACGCAAAAACCACAGAATATTACTCTATATTCACCGCGGCAAGCTCCTGAAAAGAGTGACCACAAATACCGCTAGAATGGTTCTACTCACAATCTCACCTCCGTGACTAATGTGTAATCGACTTGCTCAGGCGTTTCAACAAAGCTCCTCACTCGGCAACCTGCCTCGGTGGTTACTCTACGATAACCCCTCTCCATAAACGCTGCCGTTACTACTACATGAAACTGACAAAGGACTCCTCAGTGCTCCAACGTGATTGCGGGCGCCATATTGGAACGTTGTTCGGTGTAACTAAACTCATGAAATGCTCAGACTAAATCAAATGACGGTGTTGAAAAGGATGAACAAGGAAGTGAAAAGAAGAAAAAAGAAGAAAAAGTAACTTTTCAAGTGTACTCGGTTTTGATTATGTACACCATATGTACAGTTACAAATACAAATGCAAGATTACAAAGTGCAGGCATCAACCAATAGCAGTATTTAGAGTGAAACATCACAAAAAACACAATAGATCTATTTTTTCATTAAGTCCCCTCGGCTCTTGAGTTTCAAGAATTCTGATCCAATATATTTCTCTCTGGAGGAGGGATCTGGATAGATCAACCCCCTCGTAGGATTTAACTATCTCCAGTATGGAAAACCTGATCTGGGATATGTTGTGTTTATTCTCAATCCAATTTTTTGCCAAGTTACTTTTGAAGTTTCTGTTCCTTATTGTACTTTTGTGTTCAGAAATTCTAGTTTTATATTTTCTTTCTGTTTTGCCTGTGTAAATGTTTCCACATGGACACTTTATGTAGTAAATTAGGTTTTTAGAATTACCATCATAGTGTAAAGTAAATTATTTTCCTGTTTGTGGATGGTTCAGCATGTTTCCTTCAATTACATTAGAACAATGGACACAATTATGAAATTTTTTCATGCCTCTGTGCCTCACTTCTGATTGTCTTATGGGTGTCATCAGTAACTCTTTCAAATTTTTAGAACGTGTGTAGGCAAAAATGGGTTTGTTCTTGAAAATTCCATTGAAATCTACCTCATTTTGTAATAATACCCAATGTTTGTTTACAATATTCTTTAGTTTCTGAAATGAGGTAGAGAATTTTGAGACCAGAACATGTCTGTCAATTGTTTTCTTAGGTTTCTGTATCAATAGATTGTCTCTACTGTAAGCTTGAATCCTATCTCTCGCTTTCTGCAAGATGTTATCTGAATATCCTCTTTCCTTATACCTTTGATGTTGTAAGTTTAGATTGATGTGCAAATCTTCTTCTTTTGAACAGATCCTTTTAAATCTCATATACTGCGACACAGGTAAATTGTTCTTGAGGTTTTGAGGGTGGAAACTCTGGAATAATAGAGAATTGTTCACATCAGTCTCTTTTCTGAATACTGTCGTTTCTATACTCAAGTCTTGAATTCTGATCAAAACGTCCAAAAATGAAAGTTCTCTCTCACTTATGGTGTGGGTAAATTCAATATGATCTGCACAGTGGTTCAACCTTTCAATCTCAAATTCAAGACTTTCTCTTGATCCAGACCATAATACAAAGATGTCGTCTATAAACCTGTGATATATCATTGCTTGTTCTTGCCATGATCTGTTGCTATACACAAAATTTGCCTCGAATTTTGCCATAAAGGTATTAGCATATGCCGGTGCTCCGGCAAATCCCATGGATGTCCCATTTTGTTGAAGGAAAAACTTTGTTGACCACTGGAAGTAACTATGATATAAACAAAAATGCAATAACTCCAAAATGAAAACTTTATCCGCTTTCACTGATGATTGTTGCGACAGGGCCCATTCCACGGCTTCCAGACCGGATGGCTGAAGAAATTTATCAATATATTTCCCGAGTGGTTCAAAGAAGGTGCCAACCCGGCCACAATGTGGCGCATTGGTGGATCTCGTAGATTTTTATGCACCTTGGGGAGCATGTAGAGACGCGGTCTCCTTGGGTACTGAACTGTTAAGAATTGTTTTGTTGCTGTTGAGATGTAACCTGATTCATTAGCTTGCATCAAAATCTCTTGGAGGGCTGTTTGTAAATCCTCAGTTGGATATTTTTCTAATAAAAAGTATGTGGATGTGTCTGCCACATGTTCATTTACTTTTTGGTTGTACATGATCCTTGGATTTCCTCATGTTCAAACTCTCCAAATCCAGGTTTTTTTTGTTGTTGTTGTTGTTGTTTCCCTGGAGGTTGACTTGAGTCGCCCAAAGGAAAACATACCCTGTGAGAAAGAAAGCACCTACAACATCAGAGGAAAGTTTGGTTTCCGACAGTGATTTGAATACTAACAGGCCTCCTGCCCAATCTCAAATAATGGATGAAGCAATATCCAAAAGTTTAGCACCAGCAGATGCTTCGAAATCCACAGGTTTGACTCAGTCTTTTTTAGCCCAGGTAGGGGACTCAAGTCAACCTCCAGGGAAACAACAAAAACAAAAAAAAACCCTGGATTAAAACAAGGAGAGGAGGCAGAAGGAGCACGCACAAGAAGCATGAGACAAACCTAGTTCTGAATATTTCAAAAACCCAATTAACCAAGGATGAATTAAGAGTGCTGAACAAAGGCTTGGGGTTCGTTCCAACATACGATACCAATAAACTTGAGAATGAAATTGCTTTTTACCGATTCATGCGGGTCCTTAAACTGAAACATTTTTTTACGAATGTATTACCACCTCCAACTGACAAAGAAGAATCAGAATTTTTGGAATTCAGACCTAAATCGAAATTTCAGGCACCTGCGTCTCATAAAATTCTCGATGCTTTTGAAAACGCTGTTACTAATGATTTGGAGAGTTTCAACATGAGGAAATCCAAAAGGAAGAATCTATCGGTGTATGATAGAAATATTGTGAAAGGACTGCAAGAAAATGTGGATATTCTGATTTAAAAGGCAGATAAAGGAGGAGCCATCATTGTTATGGACAGGATCATGTACAACCAAAAAGTAAATGAACATGTGGCAGACACATCCACATACTTTTTATTAGAAAAAGATCCAACTGAGGATTTACAAACAGCCCTCCAAGAGATTTTGACGCAAGCTAATGAATCAGGTTACATCTCAACAGCAACAAAACAATTCTTAACAGTTCAGTACCCAAGGAGACCGCGTCTCTACATGCTCCCCAAGGTGCATAAAAATCTACGAGATCCACCAATGCGCCCCATTGTGACCGGGTGTGGCACCATCTTTGAACCACTCGGGCAATATATTGATACATTTCTTCAGCCATTCGTTCAACAATGTCCGTCGTACATAAAAGACAGTAATGACTTGCTTTTGAAATTGAAGGAAATCAAGATGACCGACCAAATACTTCTGTGTACAATCGACGTGAAGTCGTTGTACACATCGATCCCACATAAATCCGGTCTGGAAGCCGTGGAATGGGCCCTGTTGCAACAATCATCAGTGAAAGCGGATAAAGTTTTCATTTTGGAGTTATTGCATTTTTGTTTATATCATAGTTACTTCCAGTGGTCAACAAAGTTTTACCTTCAACAAAATGGGACATCCATGGGATTTGCCGGAGCACCGGAATATGCTAATACCTTTATGGCAAAATTCGAGGCAGATTTTGTGTATAGCAACAGATCATGGCAAGAGCAAGCAATGATATCACAGGTTTATAGACGACATCTTTGTATTATGGTCTGGATCAAGAGAAAGTCTTGAATTTGAGATTGAAAGGTTGAACCACTGTGCAGATCATATTGAATTTACCCACACCATAAGTGAGAGAGAACTTTCATTTTTGGACGTTTTGATCAGAATTCAAGACTTGAGTATAGAACCGACAGTATTCAGAAAAGAGACTGATGTGAACAATTCTCTATTATTCCAGAGTTTCCACCCTCAAAACCTCAAGAACAATTTACCTGTGTCGCAGTATATGAGATTTAAAAGGATCTGTTCAAAAGAAGATTTGCACATCAATCTAAACTTACAACATCAAAGGTATAAGGAAAGAGGATATCCAGATAAGATCTTGCAGAAAGCGAGAGATAGGATTCAAGCTTACAGTAGAGACAATCTATTGATACAGAAACCTAAGAAAACAATTTACAGACATGTTCTGGTCTCAAAATTCTCTACCTCATTTCAGAAACTAAAGAATATTGTAAACAAACATTGGGTATTATTACAAAATGAGGTAGATTTCAATGGAATTTTCAAGAACAAACCCATTTTTGCCTACACACGTTCTAAAAATTTGAAAGAGTTACTGATGACACCCATAAGACAACCAGAAGTGAGGCACAGAGGCATGAAAAAATGTCATAATTGTGTCCATTGTTCTAATGTAATTGAAGGAAACATGCTGAACCATCCACAAACAGGAAAATAATTTACTTTACACTATGATGGTGACTGTAATTCTAAAAACCTAATTTACTACATAAAGTGTCCATGTGGAAAAATTTACACAGGCAAAACAGAAAGAAAACTTAAAACTAGAATTTCTGAACACAAAAGTACAATAAGGAACAGAAACTTCAAAAGTAACTTGGCAAAACATTGGATTGAGAATAAACACAACATATCCCAGATCAGGTTTTCCATACTGGAGATAGTTAAATCCTACGAGGGGGTTGATCTATCCAGATCTCTCCTCCAGAGAGAAATATACTGGATCAGAATTCTTGAAACTCAAGAGCCGAGGGGACTTAATGAAAAAATAGATCTATTGTGTTTTTTGTGATGTTTCACTCTAAATACTGCTATTGGTTGATGCCTGCACTTTGTAATCTTGCATTTGTATTTGTAACTGTACATATGGTGTACATAATCAAAACCGAGTACACTTGAAAAGTTCCTTTTTCTTCTTTTTTCTTCTTTTCACTTCCTTGTTCATCCTTTTCAACATCGTCATTTGATTTAGTCTGAGCATTTCATGAGTTTAGTTACGCCGAACAACGTTCCAATATGGCGCCCGCAATCACGTTGGAGCACTGAGGAGTCCTTTGTCAGTTTAATGTAGTAGTAACGGCAGCGTTTATGGAGAGGGGTTATTGTAGAGTAACCACCGAGGCAGGTTGCCGAGTGAGGAGCTTTGTTGAAATGCCTGAGCAAGTCGATTACACACTGGTGCTTAGTCACGGAGGTGAGATTGCGAGTAGAACCATTCTAGCGGTATTTGTGGTCACTCTTTTTAGGAGCTTGCCGCGGTGAATATAGAGTAATATTCTGTGGTTTTTGCGTTGTTTTTAGGATTTTTGAACATTTAAAGTCAGCGATAACTGGTTTATCCCTGAGAGAAGGTTTAAAGGCTAGCACGTTTCATTCAAGGTAAGACTGCTGACTGGCTTGGAATTTCAGGTGAAGCAAAAGGTTATGCTCATTGTAATGAAGTAACACTCGTTTTATGATTCAGGTTTATGGAAAACCCACAACTTCGAGACCAGTGAGTTATCACACATGATTTTGAACACGTAGAGGTGGGGATTAAGGTTTCTTTTCTGAATGTTTTCTCTCTCTAAACTTCATAAGACACTTTACAGTGACTCGTGATTCCTTGCATCTTGTGAATTTTTGATGTCCTGCATATCACACAGTTGTTTACAATGAATATTGCATTCAGTTTACAGGCCCCTGACGAAGAGCTCGCTGAGCTTGAAATGCATTGGGCTTAAAGAAGAATCGTTGTGGAGAATGTTTTGAATATATTGTTATGTTCATATTATTTATTATGTAAAATTCACTAGACTTTATTGTGATTGAATACAATATTGTGTGGAATTGTTAATTGTTAAATATACTTTTGAAGCTCCAATGAGCAAAACTTACAAAAGATGTCGTGATTAATTTTGTATAGATGATTCATCATGTTGATAAATTTGTGAAACACAGAGCGTTGTTCTCTAGGTAGAACCGCACGAGCAACAGTGCGCAGTGGTTAAGTGGTTTCAGCACTTAAGATAAGGTCAATAGTTGAGGCACGGTCAGGACAAACGTGCCACCTCTGTAGCACGCTTGGAATAAAACATTTAAATTACAGTGAAACTAGTTCACTACAGAGTTGTGTAAATAGAGGAGTGCTCCTTCTATCTAATGTGCATTTAGAGCCAGATTTATAGCCACACTTGGTAGCATTGTTGTGTGGTTGCCTTTGATTGCCATTACTCTTTCGGCGCGACAGCAGCAGTGGGAATGCAACAGCCCTTCTGCCGGCTCTTCCATTCATCATTTCTTGCGATCACAGCGGTTAGACACAACTGATCATTCCGCTAGCACCACCATCGTATCGTAATTTCACGTGTGGTCGTTCTGCTGATTGAACAGCGGTTTTGGGTCTTTCCTCCAATCGCAACCACCTAGTGGTTCCCCGCGCTAAAACAGTGTCATGGGGTGATCGTCGCTTCATGGTCGCTGCCCCAAAACTCTGGAACACTCTGCCCCAAGACATCAGAACATGCTCTACACTCCTCCAGTTTCGTAAGAGACTAAAGACCTGGTTGTTTACCCAATAACCTTTAACAAATGTAGGTAACCTGTTGGAGCAACTAACATCGATCTGAATGTATGTAAATTAACTAGCACCAAGACGCCTGCGGGTATTTGTCGCGCTTTATAAATGGCAATAAATAAATAAATCCGACCGCCTCGGATGGTTTTTCAACTGTTCCGGACAGTCCTGGCGGAGTTTCGTGGGAACCATCACCAACGGTCGGATTTTTCTGGTGGTTCATCCTAATCTGACTGCTGGTTTTCCTGCGGTACATGCGGATGGTTAATTTCCGCTACCACGGCGGTCAGAATGCTTTTTCGACCACCATCCTAATCGACCCCATAGATTGGTTCGTCTTGGTCCGTGTGCAAAATGGCATACTGCCAATTGGGACCACATGTTTCCCAGAGGACAGTCACAGCTAGAGTAGCTCAGATCACATGTCACAATGTCCTTCCCATGATGGCATGTCAAAATATACAGACAAAATTTGGAAAAGGGAGTGCATGTGTAGGAGTATGTGATGGTGAAATCACAAGCCACACAGGGTGTCACTAATTGCAAACTGTCTGGATTTTTGAGGTATAATATGAACTACCAGTCACAACTGTAGACATGTGTGCTTATGGTATTGAATACTCAAACATGATGGTTTGGTAAGCTGGTTGTTTTTTACATTACTGTCTGATTCTGAGATGTAAAATGTGCACCAATTGAAACTTTTTTAAACATTTTAACCACATGGTACATAAGACATGAGCAATCTCAGCAGTAGAATGTGTGCATCCTTTTTAATCAAAGGAAGGGACAGTCAGACTTTGTCCATATGATGTTGGACTTGTTCAATGTAGGCAAGATTGCTCAACAGTGTTGACTGTACTCATGCTGGAAATTGGTTCAGTCACAACAATCCATGTAATCATTGCATCCAGATGTGCCAGTGGAATGTCGTTCCGCCTGAGGCATTGTGAATCTGAAATTTTCACATGTGGACGTTTGTAGACCATTAATTACATCTATGAAACTTTATTTGTTTTCAGTCTTCAAATCTATATGATTCTGTTACACGACACCGTGCATAGATGACACAGGACAGGGTGCTACATGCCTGTTGGACCAGTTATGCGTACTGTCTTGGTGTCTCCAGGAAGACACTCATATGTGTCTACTGACATTGGGTATGCAAAGCTACTGAACACATTATCAATCACAGAAAACTGTGTAACATGAGTATGCATTGTGCATGTTTGACAACGTAGACATGTGAGCCGTGACATATGAGCCAATGGTTCAACATTAGATTACTAATGATTTCAGGATGTGTACCATGTCTCAGTGACATCTGAGATTCATATTAACTTTTGATGGCTCTACTCACATGCAGAAGAGGAGAAAGTAATACCAGTACACGAATGTCCAGCACAAGACAAAGCATTCCCTGCCACAAACTCCATTAGTCAACATTCTTGTTCTGTACTTTGATGTTGATACTTGCAAAGTCGCTGATCACATCATGTGTGATTGAGCAATGCGAAAGAGGCAGGGTAACAAGCACCATTACTGTTAATGCAGCATGTGCAAATAGCACAACTCAATGTGATGTCTGATATCTATTTACATCTGTGCATTAACTATGTGTCAACTAGGTATGGAGGACTCATGTAAATCTTTTTCTTACTTGGTCACAGAATCATCAGTGGACATAAGAGCAGAGATTGGCATCGATGTTGTGGGAGCAGAACGTCAAACTGGGTCCAGTAAAGAGTTATCTGAGGGGGGACCTAGTGACGGAGAGGGTGAGGGGAGTCTCACTGGCAGTGGATCTGCCACAACATCTGCAGTTTCTGAATCATATCACAGCTCTGGTGAGGACTCCCATGTGGTAGTGGGGGACACAGAGACTGCTTCTACAACATCAGAGTCCACCTTCAACACCACTACCATCTCCACACTCCCTGCTGCTCCCATTTGCACTTTCCATGGCTGTACCCGTGTTAGGGGCAAACTATCTGTTGGGCCAGGCACCTCACCCACAGCACCTGTCTCCCCTGCTGCCCTCAGTGTAGAGAGCAATGACCTCCTGGGGCAGATCTCTGTGGGGCAGACATCAATGCTGAGTGTCCTTGAAGCACACACACCTCTTTTGACAGACATGTCAACATACATGGAGGGCATTCACTCAAACATGTCTGTCCTACAGAGATCAAATCAAGCTATGACCTCACCACTGATGGCAGCACTATCTCTCTTTCAACAGTATATCCCCCTCCTACCTCGTCCTCATCCACTGTCCCAACTACCCTCCCTGACCCAAGCACATGCAAACACACACAGTCACACACTGCAATATCCACACGCAGCACACAAACACACAGACCAAAGTCACAAGCCACACCATCGCATACTCATGCTACAGACAGCACACTCACACCAAAGAAAGTGAGAGCACCCAACACACATGCATCCAGTGACACTCCACATACCTCACAACCCTCTGCCTCCACGACCCTTTCCCTTTCCTTTCCTGTATGACCCTGAACTCAGGCTCCCCACATTGTTCCCATTTAATGTTTCCCTCCACAAACATGCACCCCCTCCTAAGAAGAGTAATCTTCATGTATGGGGGTATTTACCACCAAAAGAAGATAGGCATCTTCATGTATGAGGGTATTTACCCCAAAAACAAGATATGAATCTTCATGTATCGAGGTATTTGCCCCAAAATAAAGTTGCTACGCAAACAAATGTTGGACCAAATGCTGGAAACATCATATATTCACCCCCAGTCAAGAGATCTGGGTTAAATCCATTGTTCTTTTGCTCACCATGCCACTCCACTTTAGACCCAGCCATGTGCAAATCAGTCTTGACCCTGTGCCTCCTGGGAACAGCCAAGATTGAACTGCCAAGCAAGGTCCTCCCTGGACCAGAAACAAGCATCCTCGGGCCGTTTTCTGGGTATTACCCTTCATCAGCCAGGCTAGCTTGAATCCAGGGGCACCGTGAGCAAGAAAACCACGTCTGGGCATACCCATCTGACTTAGGGTGAAAAGTGCTACGCAAACAAATGATGGACGGAAAGTTGAAAAAATCATACATTGACCCCCGGTCAAGAGATCTGGGTTAAATCCATCATTCTTTTGATCACCATGCCACCCCAGTTTAGACCCAGCCATATGCAAATCAGTCTTGACCCTGTGCCTCATGGGAACAGTCCAGACCGAACTGCCAAGCCAGGTCCAGCCTGGACCGGGAACAAGCATCCTGGGACCGGTTTCTGGGTATTGCCCTTCATCAGCCAGGCTAGCTTGAATCCAGCGGCACAGTGAGCAAGGGACCCACATCTGGGCATGCCCATCTCACTTAGGGTGAAAAGTGCTACGCAGACAAATGATTGACGGAATGCTGTATGAATCATACATTCACCCCCAGATAAGAGACCTGGGTTAAATCCATCAATTTTAGCCCAGATTTCTGTACTGGGTGAATGTATGACATTGTTCTGCATTCTGTCCATCAATTGTTTTTTTTCCAAAATCAAGTTAGGCATCTTCATGTATGGGGGTATTTACCTCAAAATCAAGTTAGGCATCTTCATGTATGGGAGTATTTACCCCAAAACAAGATTGTTCTTTTTGCATTAGTCACCCCGTGTGGGACGGGTATGCCCGTGGGTCCCATGCTCTCCATGCTCTCCATGCCACTGGAGTCAAGCTATCCTGGCTGATGAGGGCTGAAAGCCCGAAACCGGTCCTAGGATACTTGTTTCCACTCCTAGGCGGACCTGGCCTTGCAGTTCGGGCTGGACTGTTTCCATTGGGTGCAGGGTCAAGACTGATTTGCATATGTCTGGGTCCAAACTGGAATGGCATGGTGAGCAAAAAAACAATGGATTTAGACCCATATCTCTGTACTGTGGTGAATGTATGACATTGTTCTGCATTCTATCCATCAATTGTTCTTTTTCCAAAATCAAGTTAGGCATCTTCATGTATGAGAGTATTTACCCCAAAAACAAGATAGGCATCTTGATGTATGTGGGTATTTCAACACAAAACCACATATGCATATACACATATTTTCTTCAATATTGCTGTAGGTAGTTGCCACCCTTCCTATTGACTGGACATTGCTGGTGGTAGTTGCCACCCCTCCAATTGACTGGACATTGCTGTAGATAGTTGCCACCCCCTATATTGACTGGATATTGCTGCTGTCACCCCCATATTGACTGGACATTGCTGTAGGTAGTTGCCACCCCCCATGTTGACTAGACAATGCTGTAGGCAGTTGCTGCCCCCCATGTTGACTGGACATTGCTGTAGGTAGTTGCCATCCCCCTATTGACCGGACATTGCTATAGGTAGTTGCCAGTTGCCACCCCCCATGTTGACTTGACATTGCCGTAGGTAGTTGCCACCCCACCTATTGACTGCACATTGCTGTTGCCACCCCCCATATAGACTGGGCATTGCTGTAGGTAGTTGCCACTCCCCATATTGACTGGACACTACTGTAGAGAGTTCCCGCCCCCCATATTGACTGGACATTGTTGTTGCCACCCCCCAGGTTGACTGGACATTGCTGTAGGTAATTGCCACCCCTCCTATTGACTGGACATTGCTGTAAGTAGTTGCCACCCCCTATATTGATTGGACATTGTCGTAGGTAGTTGCCACACCCCTATGTTAACTGGACATTGCTGTTCCCATCCGCAATATTGACTGGACATTTCTGTAGGTAGTTGCCCCCCCCTATTGACTCAACATTGCTGTATGGGTAGGTGTCGTACTAGCCATCTGCGAAGAACGCATTGGTTGCTGTTGCAGTAGTGCTTGAAGAGGTAAAGTATAGGGATTACACGCACAATAGGATTCCTGGCTGCATGTCTCGTTCAGCAGGAATCATGTTGTGGCGCAAATTGGTGCTGAAATACTCCCCTTCCGACAGCTCTGACGTGTTGGTAGTAGCGATGATTCAGCGCATAGGAAGTACAGATCGTTCTGCATTTGTAATCAGATTTGCAAATGGCTCCGGATGACTCCTTTCTGCATTTCTGGAGGCTTTTTGCTTGGACTATTAGGACGGAATAGGAATGACTGTATTGTTCGGTGAGTAAAGGTTTTTGATCATTGTACTGCGTTGCTTGGTTTAACCAGCTCCCAATACGTTTTGGTTGTACTGTTTGCCTCCGGACGCATCTGGGAGGGCTTTCTAAACAACATCGGAATCGGGCCCTATGTCTTATGGAGTTTCAATATAAGTCCCTGTCTCAATTATTTTCTTTAGGAGAATGTTGCAGAATCAGTGCTTGACCATGTTTGTTGCTATACTCACTACTGTTTCCTTTTGGCCAAAGACCCCTACACTCGTAAATTCGGCTTAACCACCCTCTTCAGAGGTAGAGATATGTGAGTCCACCCTCGTATTGTGTGGATAGCCAAAAGAAATAAAGTTGCTCAAAATTGTAAGAGTAAATTACAGCTGTAATTACTCACAAATATAAGTTACCTTGAGGATAGCCTCGATTATCATTTTGATATACTCATGTGCAGTGAAGTCTGACTGCAGATCTATGTGAGACAGCAAAGTATTGGGAAATAATTGCTGATTCTGACGAATGTAGATTGCTGGAAGCCTTTACAATAATTTGGGATAGGTAACGTGATTATACAATGATGTTTATTTAATATGTCATGTAATCTAGCAGACATACAAGACATTGAATTTAATTTTGAGCATTGCTAAGGTATAACTAGCTACATGTAGAATTCACGAAGTTAACTCCCTCGAGTAAGCATTCTTTCATACACTACAGATAATAGGATATACATATTTTTTCAAAGTAAAGGTAACCCAACACATAGTTGCAGAATAAGATAATTAGATTACTTTTATACTGAAGCCTTTTGCCAGCTATACATTGTGTATGTTGCTACCACAGGAAAATACATTCAAGGTTTCCCTTGAATAGAGAACAGTCATAAAAATTCTAGAAAAATGAAGATAATTTGCACAGG
The DNA here is from genome assembly GCF_964261635.1 of Lissotriton helveticus. Classification (NCBI taxonomy): domain Eukaryota; kingdom Metazoa; phylum Chordata; class Amphibia; order Caudata; family Salamandridae; genus Lissotriton; species Lissotriton helveticus. Next base: position 862,993,978 of record NC_136068.1, on the reverse strand, counting down.
AATCTAGGTTGCTATATGAGCACACACAGAAATCGTATATTGCATGTATAAACTGCAATGCTTCATAATTTTTGCTTAGTGAGTGTCCTTTCTGTTCTTGTGGTTAGTATATAAGAAAAGGGAGGGAACACTGGCGAATAGGCTTTAATATTAATGATTGCAAAATCTTCCCAAGTTTAAAAGTTCTAAGTTGATGATGTGATTTCTATGTTTATTACTGTGAATAACATTCCATTTGGAAATAAACAGTGGAAGGTTTTTATAAAACAAAAAGGTCATTTGGTAGCTAAATTATGAGCAATGGGAGGTAAAATTGACATTAACTGAGTCATTGAAGTGTAATGAAATTATTTTACATTTCTCAGGAACCCACCGTGCAGCTTTATATGAGACCTTTATTTTTAATGAACTGTTAATACACAGTATGGATGAACTTATCTCATGTTTCATTTGTAGCAGTGCAGGGCCAAGATTTGTCTTTATTTGGACTGTCTTGTGCACAGTTAGGATTCATTGCGCCACTAATTAACTGAGTGGGCAATTCTGATCAATGCCACATGAGTGTTTCTTTGCCAAGTTGCATGAGACCATTTTGGAATGAATTTATATTGCGGCTTAAATAGTTTTTTGTTTGAATTGCAGTTGTGCAAAACTTTGAATATCTGAGAGAATATTTTGAGTGGCCTATAAGTGTGAGAAGTATCTTGGTTGAAGCCATTGTCACTTCACGTTTTCAAGCCTACCACTGGTGTAACTTTCTGGATGTTGGACCTAATGTGAGAAAGCGCCTCTTTTGACATGGTTAGGGCCCCACTTTTTGCCTGGAAAATGATGTGGTTTTGATTGAAAGCGCACAGGGACCCTGCCAACCACGTCCCCTGTGCCAGAGCTTCAGCCCTAAAACTAGGGCACTGGGACTGAAGAGGGTCTACTAGGGACCCTTCACCAAGGCCATGCAAACTGCCACTGCAGCCTTCCTGCCTTGAGGCAGAGCATATTGACAAATTCAACATGGCACACTGCCTGTGTGCCATGTCGAATAGCACTGCCTAAGGAATAGGTAAGTTACCCCTTTAGCAGACCTTACAAGCCCTAAGACAGGGTGCACCATATCTCGGGGGTGGGCATATCTGCATGAGCAGATACACCGCTCCATTATTTAAGTCTATTCCTAATGTTGTAACTGCCAGGGAAGCCATAAAGAGTACATGGGTGGAAACTCGACAACTCGAGTTCCCCAGCACCCAGGTGGCTTCACTGAACCCTGGGGTGTTTTGTACCAAACAACTTCTTTTAACAAACCTACACTGATGCCAGTGTTGGATTTATTGGAACATGTACCCAGGAGGTGCCCCCTGAAAACCTACCAACCCTGGTGTGGTCTCTGACTGGCTTTAGGCAGTCTCTTCCACCAGACATGTTTCTGGACCTATGAAATAAAAGCCCTTGCTGTCTGAGGCCAGGTGTCATACCTCCTCCCCCAGGCCGGTACAGTGCTTGAGAGCGAAGCTTTAAAGTCCTTGCTGTCTTTATAATGTGCCCCGTGTCTCTGCTGCTACCAGCAAATAGCATCCCCAAGTTCATACCCGCAATATTGGTGGGAGAACCAACTGAAAAACTAAGTGAAAATAGGAGAGGCAACGTGAATCACATGTTTCAGTGCCCACCATTTTGAAGATGATGAGACTTATTAAATCAGGCCAGGACTATGCCCCCCTCCCACAGGAGGGTGACATAATAGAGGGTGTAGACTCCCCAGGTATGGGGCCCATTGGTCCCTACCAGTCACTCCCTTGTAACACCCCTAAATCTGGTATTTAGGTGGCACCTACAACCCCTATAGGCAGATTCCTGATGACCTACCAAGTGTGGACCCCAAAGCACCGCAACAGCAAGAAAGAAGAAGGGCCATACTGACTGACTTATCACCAGCCCTGCTGGCCTGTTTATTGCCTTTCGTCCCTGCTACAAAAGTTGAGTTGTCCTTCAGGCCCAGCAACCTCCAAAACCCTGTGAGGACTGTCTGCCTTCAATAAAGATCAAGAACTCCTGTGTCCAGAAGAAACCACCCTTAAAGAACAAAAGCTCAGCCCTGAGGAAATGGGAACCCGCCCACCAGACCCACCTCTGCACCCAAAGGCGATGGGCAGAGTCTAAGTGGACCACCAGTCCTGCAAAGGTTCCCCAGCGATTTTGAGCAAGAGCCTATCATAGGTTGACCCCTGCTGGACTCGACGTTGACGTCTGCAGCCTCTGCACTACGACCCCCTAACCATGACATGCTCTGGTAAACCTTTTCTGACATCTAAGGACACCCCTGCACCCAATGCCCCTGGGCCTTGGGAAGCTTGACCAATGGTGTCTCTACATCCCCAAGCATCAGTACTTACCTGAGCAGATTTTTCAATATCCCCTGATTGATTAGTTAAATATAAACACATGTGCCTTATGTATGAGTATCCTTGCATTGGTAATCTATGGTAGAGATACCCTCCAATGTAGAAAATTGAGAGATCCCTTTAGATAAAAAAACAATGTCCTATCTATTTGACCTAATGAAATCTATATCTCTCTCATCCAAATAATCAAATTTTCATCGCAGTGTAGTGCAAGTATAGACTGGTTGGAGTGAGTCTAGCATTAATGGATGGCTGTCCAGTCAATTAAATAACCCAAATCGGCAATTCAACCATAATGCTCCTAGCCTATTATCTAGAGGAACCAACAATTATCTCTTTGGCTGCAGTGTTTAAGTCACCCTCAGTTTGAGGACAGGAAGTACTTTTTTTCATCTTACGTTGAAACAATATCTGCTATAATTTTCACAGAGTTGCTTTTAACCCTTTTATGGTTCACCACTGTATAATTGCTAGCAATTAGTAGAAATATCATCTTTATGGGGCGTGTGTCTTATTTCAACTTCATCAGCCATTATTTAATTGTGCAATTGTTTTGTTTGCTCGTGTTACATAAAAACACACATTATTGGTATGGGCAGGCTTATTTCCTTCTGCTTGTTCTATGTAGGAAACATTAAAATTGAGGTCTCTGAAAATGATTTTAATAATGATATGGCATCACAGCCACAATAAAAAATGACTGACTACTACCCCATAAGATTGCAACTGCCCATAAGAAAAGTTCTGACTGATTGAAACAAAGTGTGTTTACCTAGTAACGGGAGACAGCCTTTACAATGTTCTTTACAACGGAATCCCTTTTCAATGCACCCTGTACCATTCATGCCTTAACCATGAATATGCCGTTACCATGCATGTCTTCACAAAGAAAGGTAAGTATGTTTAAGGGGAGTGTGCGTGTGTTTGTATGTAGGTATCTATATATATATATATGCATATATATATATATAGATACATACATATATTCACTGAAAAAAACATAGTTTTTACAGATGATATAGTTAGGATTTAGCATTTAAAAAAACCTTAGAAATTCACACAAAAAACATAGGATTCAAGGACGTTATGGTTAGTTGAACATTTGACTCTTATAAAACCAGAGGAATTCACCTGTTATAGTTTGTTGAGCTAACTATAACTCGCGTGCCCGCAATGCACTGCTGATGATGTCACATATTAGATCACTCATGACATGGTCAGTGACATCACTGATGACATCACTCATGACATCATCCAGTGAATGTGTGTTTCTGTAAAGTTTAAATATGTCTTATACATAGATGCCTAGGTGTATTGAAGAATGAATGCATTTCCAAGTGCCTAAAAGAAATTATTTTGTCGATGCATGACTGACTGCATAAGTGAGTGATTGAACATGTCTTACTGAATGCATTGGTAAGTGACTAAACTGTGTGACAATCTGTATTAGTCTCTGCATTGGTGTGTAAGCAACTGCATGGGTTGCTGAATAGCTACATGAGTGTCTACATAGGTTATTGTTTTGTTGCCTGAGTATCTGTATGGGTCCCTGAGTTTCTGTGTGGGTGGGTGGGTGTATGAGTCTGTGCATAGATGACTGAGTGGGTGATTCAGTGGTTGCATGGATTAAAAAGTGCATTTGGGAAGGGCTGTATGGGTGAGTTAGTGTGTCTATGGGAATGTTGGTAAATGAATAAATGTCCCAGTGGTATATCTGTGACTAACTATATATGTTTTAAGGCACTATATGTGAGTGTTGGAGTATGTAAATGAGTATACGTGAGACTAAGTTATTTGAAGGGTGGGTGTATAAATAAGTGTCTGCTTGTATCAGTGATTGTATAAGACAGTAAATATGTGTTAGTATCTGTGTAAATAAGTGATGTGGTATGTCTAAAATTAACAAAGTTGGTGACTGTGTATAACTGAATACATGAGTACATGATATGTGATTGATTCTTTGCATTACTGACTAGGGGTGTGAGTAACTCTATGGATGAGTGGCAGAGTGTGACTGCATGTATAGATGAAGGAGTGCATATTATAGTCCTGTATTGATGAATAACTACATGGATAAGTGACTGGATGTGTGTGTAGACCTAGGAAATACTGAGTGCTATGTAGTATATGGCATTCTTCTGTGAATGGTTTCAAAAAGAGTAGTCAGCATTTTAGAATGGTTGTGTCAAAGTTTATATTAGAGCATCAGTATGTGCATAAGATTGTCACGTGGATGATGTCATGAGTGATGTCATGAGTGATGTCACTGACCATGTAATGAGTGATGTAATATGTGACATCATCAGCAGTGCATTGCGGGCGCACAATTTATAGTTAGCTTAACCCCTTCGACGCTCATGACGAGCTGGGCTCGTCATGGCGTAGCCTCCTCGCACGCTCATGACGAGCCCAGCTCGTCACGTAAAGTGCGATTTTTAAAAACCCAGCGTACGGGCGGAATTCCGCCCGCACGCATGCGGTTAACTAACTATAACAGGCAAATTTCTCTGGTTTTATAAGAGTAAAATGTTCAACTAACTATAACGTCCCTGAAACCTATGTATTGTTTGTGAATTTTTAAGGTTTTTTAAATGCTAATTTCTGACTGTAATGTCTGTAAAACCTAAGGTTTTTTCAGTGAATTTCAAAGGTTTTTTAAAATTCTATTTCATATTTGAATGTTTATAAAACCTATATTTTTTCTATTATTTCTTATAATATTTTGGAACTCTATTATACTTCTATTTTTTACCTTGAAAAATTATGTAATGTTTTACATCTTCCCCAAAAAATATGTATTTTTTTTTGGAGAAAACTGTACTCCCATAGCTCCATCACCACGCGAATCCTATCCGCCATATTGCTAAACTGGTAAATGATGCGCAATTCGTATCCGATGGGTTTGTGGCACCGCGTCCCACGTAACATCATATACGCATGAAGTCACCCCAGCAGCTACTTTGGTATCTGACGGGTACACAGTACCAAGCCTCGTGTTACGTCATGTACGTATGTGGTCACGCCTGTTGCGCGTTGCATATGCAATGAGTACACGCTGCCAGGCCCTGTGTTACGTCACAGACATATAGTGTCGCGCCGGGGACGCCATTCCCTCGTTTTGTTTTTTGTTTTTCTCAAAGTATATCTAAATAACTTTAAACAGTATATGAGAGCAAGCGATAATCTAAAATATTTTAAACATTTATATATTTCTAACTGTAGTAAACTTATTTTATCCTAAATATATCTTGTCAAAATCGTGTGGGGTGCGTCCTCCTTGCACTTGGTGCGCGATTGCAATGTGACCTTAAAAAAAAGCATTTGATTGCTTCATAAAATTTCCCATTGTAACAGTTGGATGACCCCACCCATTTTGCTCATTCACTCTGCAGTGTTTGATGAGAGGTACCTCTTCTGCTTAGAAAGCTTTTTTGAAAAGTGTTTTCCTGTATACACATATCTTATACTACACACAACATGCAACGATCATCTTGATCAATATTCACGGTCAGTACATTAGCCTTCCAGGTGATTGACATGCATCTCAAATGTTCCATCAAAAAAGAAATATGTGTGACACGATGACCCAGGTGTGTGTGTGTGCACATTATTGTGCTCCCTTTCGGCCTAGGTATTTGTGGCTCTAAGAAGTATCAGGAGCCACAGCCAGAGTGCACATCCTAGATCACATGCGACAAACAGTAAAAAGCAATGCGTAGATTTATATTGCTGTACGCTCTGTTGTCAGGCTTTACCAATATAGTAGTGTGTTATTTGTGAGACTTTCAGATTCACAATTGACATGCATTGCTTGACTGCAATGACTGTTATCACGGTGTATGACATAGCCTCACTGATGATCCTCCCTCCATCCGAGCACATTCACATGTGTACGCTTCGCGATAGCAACACTTTCAATAATACCGCACACCATTGACATGCATGTCTGCGCATATCCACAACCTTGACAACGACATGTGATGTTCGTCATTCAATCTTTTCAAACACCATCTCATTAGCGATAGTTGCCGCCCTTCCGACACATGCTACACTAATATTAATTGCACACTCTGCGAGGTCAACACTACAAAAGAAACTCACATAAGTACACTTCCTGGCCAGGCAGGAACTGAACAACGTCCAAGTCCCCAGAATAATTATTCACACCCTTACGCTGGCCTGGCGTACACTTTGTGTACATATAAATAGGATAACCACGACGCCACATGTCCCTCTTCTTCCACACTGCCTCAGGTGATATGGCCACATCCACCTCGCATTCACAATGCGCTATAAAAAAAAGGGATCCATGAGGTGTACACCATCCTGGCAATCAACACTGGCTCTGAATTGTGAGCCCTACTGCGCATTGTCTTCAAAAGGGATCCATGAGGTGCACACCATCCTACAATCATAACTCCAGCTGAATTGTGAGCACTGCTGCCCCTAGTGTTTGGACACACAACAATGACAGCAGGTGAGCATAGCGGTTTGGGTGCACAGGGCCTCCACTTCAGCACGGTGTGGCGAGAGGGGTGGGATGCATCAGCCTGGCTGCGCAGGTGCAAACACACGATGTTGCCGTGCGTAATGATGTGATCTCTGACTTGATTCAGTCTCATCTCTGTCTCATTTTAAAGACCTGCTGGACCATACTGTAGGCCTGATCCAGCGGGCAGCGCTGCCCTACAGACATGTGGTGTTGGCTTTTAGGACACTGTAGTAATCTCGTTACTAAGTGTACATGCACACAGCCTTCCGCCATTGAATTACATGCGCACATTATGCTTCTACCATGCGCTCTGTTCCTTTCTATGTAAACGTTTGTATAACGTATTATTATTTAACCTTGTGAATTCACGTGCACTCCAACTCCTCTTTGAACCACGATTACCACTAACAGTTGGTAGATCGTACTTCAAAAACGAAGGATGCACTCAACTCATGTTTTCTATCAAGCTTGAAATAAACCTTCATTTACCTCCAGATGTTTCCACCATTAAATTATTTCTCGCTTTTTAGACACTGAATTGATTGTCTCAAGATGGGGAGAGCAGGAGCACACCCCGCGATGATGCCCTGGGCATTCTGACGCTTTCCATCGTGGTAGCATGACACCGTCTCCGAACGGAGACGTGCTCTCCTACTGTACAAACGTACCCCAGACTCGCAGCTTGCACCAACATGTCGTGGGACACACCGGTGGTGGCAAGTGAGCAGTAAAACCTCGGTGTGCAGGAACTACAATTGAACACAGTGCAGGGGAAGGGACTGTGGTGCAGCACCCTGGGTGCACAGGTACATGAAAGCGATTTTCCCTTAGCTAATAATGTAAGACTTTATTATCAAATAACGGTGATAACATTGTCGCCACTTTAGCAGCAGGAAACTGCCGCTAAAGCGGCAATAAGGGGCTTGATAATATGCCCATATGAATTCCCATAGAAGCACAGGTTCACACCAGAACCTGGGCTTCTATGGGAATTCACAAGGGCATATTATCAAGCCCCTTATCTCCGCTTTAGCGGTAGTGTCCTGCCGCTAAAGCAGCGATAATGTTTTCGCTGTTCATTGATAATATGGCCCCTAAACTCTGGCCTCATATGTTTCATTTTAAGGGCTTGCTGGACCACACTCTTTCTTGCGGACCCCATCATCCTAGACAAACGGGTGACAGGAGGGTAAACACTAAGGGCCGGGTGCAGTAGGCCGTCGCTCTGTCTCCTCTTCCCTCTCTTCTTTTGACTGTCCCTCCCCTTCTCCCTTCCACCCACTCCCCCTCCCTCCCAGGCTCACTATCGTCCTTTCATTCGGACTACCTTTCTTTACCTCTTCCACATAGCACACATACTTATGTTTCATTTTTGTCTTGCAGGTTTTCTACGCTGCATCCACTGGAGTCCAACCCACATTTTTTATATTATACTGTTTCTTCTATTAAACTTAAATTTCGATTTATTTGTGTTTTAATAAAGGTTAACTTTTTCTCAAATAAATAACTGAGTGTATAGCTCTTCTTTTTTTTGACAACACTTGTCTATAGTTTATTGTGCAAATCATCTGTTTATAGGAGATTATGAGGGCAAACCTTTCTAATATTACAGTGCACCTACCAAACATAATCTAACTGACCATTACACAAATGAAGCCTGGGTAGTTCTACAACTGCAAGAGTTCTATGAATGTATCACTTTATAACACCATGAGTACTGGCCGTGTGATTACAGAACCAATAAGGCACTGCCTAGGACCACCGAGGCTTCAGGGACTGCCGAGGCCCACCCTGCATATTTAAATAAAGCCCCGGAGTGTGGTGATCCCCGGACTTCAGTTGGACTCGAACCCCCCCGAACAATTAGTAAACAATACCTGGGAAGGTGGCGGTCCCCTAGGCTGCGAAATGTCTATGTGCCCTTTTGCGCCTAATTTACATGTGACATTAAGATCCCCAGTCCTACAGAGACCCCGCAATATAATAATTGGATTGGCCACCGAACATTACCCACCAGGGGCCTCATTTAAATGAACGAGTGGAACCCCACTTTTTTTTGTGTTTTGTTTTTTCTCTCCATTTTTACCATCTGCATCCCCTCTATTAAAGCGATACAAGGTTTTCCTCCTCTCGCTCCAACTAGTCAAACAAGGGTTTGCTATCACAAGGTGGAAGCCATGCACCCACCCTCTAATAACAAACATAAATTGTATGACCTGCGCCTGGGAGGTCGCCCTCCCTAGGACCATGATGCATTTGTTTAAACGCATACTAGCACTACTTACACACGTGTAGTACAGCAACCATAATGTAGTAAAGAATCATAGGAAGCGCATAATCTAAAAATATAAATCGTACAAGAAGTCGGATGACATAGTTCAATGAGCCGACGACCCTGGCATGAGTAGAAACAGCTACACGAAGAAAACGGGTCTTCAGCACAGTGCAAGCAATTTTGAAATATTGGTGAGTGCTGCCTTCTTTTTACCTTCTCCCGCTCGTCGCCAAATTTATGTAGTGAAGAGGCAGACAGCAGTGGATCCAATAAGTAGATTTATTCCAGGAAAACAAGACACCTGCAACAGCCACCAACAGGAGCAGACAGCAAGGCAACCGTCTTCTCCGGCACCGTGTACAAACTCCGCAAGGTTCCCCTCATGACAGCCCTACATTCTAACATTGCATACTTAGATTCTAGTAGAATAGCATACTAACATTCTACTATGACATATATTTGAATACTACACAGAGCACATGACTTTACACCAATGAGCTCATGGTTTCATCCACGAGTCTTGAGACCGGTAGGGGTGAGTAGTTCGCTTCCCACTCCCTGTATTGTATAAACGCAAACTAACACTACTTCCACAGGTATGCTACAGCGCCCAGAGCACATCACTTTACAGCAATGAGCTCACAATTTAGGCTCATGGTTTAATTCATGAGTATTCACACCAGGAGGGGTGAGTAGTTTGCTTCCCACTTCCTATATACTATAAACGCATATTAACACTACTTACACACTTATATTACAACAGCTAGTATCCTTTAGCGCCCAGAGCCTATCAATTTACACCAATCAGCTCAGTTTCATCCCAACTCTTCACACAGGTAGGCGTGACTACTTCGCTTCCCACTTCCGGTATAGTATAAGCGCACCGTACCAGTCAGTAGTTCGATTCCCACTCCTTGTATAGTATTAACGCCTACTAACACTACTTCCACATGTATACTACAGTGCCCAGAGCCCATCCCTTTACAGCAATTACCTCAGTTTCATCCTCAACTCTTCACAATGGTAGGCGTGAGTACTTCGCTTCGACTTCCGGTATACTATAAACACACAGTAGCGGTCAGTAGTTTGTTTCCCACTCCCTGTATGGTATGAATGCCTACTAACACTACAGGCACACGTATGCTACAAAGACCAGACCACATCACTTTACAGCAATGACTTCATGGTTTAGGCTCTCGGTTTCAAACAAGAGTGTAGCACCATATCATATCAGCACCATGTAACTCTGAGCAACACCGTACTTTGAGACCGGTAACAGTGACTACTTCGCTTCGCACTGCCCCACAGAGGTTACAGTGCTCCTACCCTCCTTTCTAACTTTTGTTTACCCTTTTTTTCCCTTACTCGCTTCAACAGAATCACAAAATGGCGGCCGACACTTCCTAGTTGCAACTGCTCGCAGCACTCGCAGCCAGTAAGTAGCAAGCTCCTGCTCGTATCGCCTCAGCCAATCAGATGGCAGGATTCCCAAATATCGATATCTGTAAATTGTGATATTTCTCAAACACTACTGAACGGATTTACACCAAATAAACAAAAGCGTGCTTTCTACACCAAAACCCTTCTCCCTGCCAAATTTGGGGTAATTCCGTTCACCCGTTCGACCTGTAACCTTGTCTAAAGTTTCCTATGGATGTTAACATGGAGAAAACACGTTTTGGGACCCCCCCTTTTATCATGACCCCCCTTGAAGAATCACCCCCAACATAGGAGCTGATATGAACAAAGAATTTTTCAAAAATTTCATGAAGTTTTATCAAACAACGCCAAAGTTATAAGCAAAACAAAAAATGCTCTTCCTACGGAAACTCGGTCCTAACTCTAAAAGTACCTACTGGCAACCGCCAGTAGGGAATAAAGAACACATTAGAATAGGTCCTTGCTTCTTTTAGCATTAAAACTTCTCTCTATTACTGTCTTTCTACTTTTCCATATAAACAGTTTTTTAAATAGTCAAGTACACAGAAGTCAGAAATGCAACGTATTCTATCAACAAACGTTCTAGAACATTCTACAACACGTGGAGGTTAAAAGCTCATCCATTTTTTAAACCTAAAGATATTTTTTGCAACATTTTCTCGAACATTTAATGGCATATGCAGGTTAAAAGTTCACAAGTGTTTTAAGTTCAAACACTGCATTCAAACTGCAAGTAGCAGGTGTGGTTGAGTTGATAAAATGTTATCCTATAATATGTACTCCACGTTCAAACTGATTTTTCTTAACCAATCACAAAGATGCTTTATCACAAAACGAATGTGCACCCTACTTTTAAAAAACAATGTTTTTCATCTCCCAATCAGGTACATTTTTGTATGTAAAAAGAAACTAGTTCCCCATCTTGAACCATATCTCTTATTCTATGAAGGAACTGCTTGAGCTACAGACATCTTTCCACACCTTCCAGCCATACCTTAAAAATGCTAGTGTGGATCGTAGGACATCTGATTCAGATTTTACCTACCTCGAGTTTGTGCCCTTCTCCTTGTTTTTGACATGAGGTTGGATGGATGGAATATATATATACATATATATATATATATATACATATATATATATATATATATATATATATACATACATACATACATATATATATATATATATATATATATATATATATATATATATATATATATATATATATATATATATATCATATATCTGGTCTTATTGATCACAAACAAAAATGTGGACAGTTAATGTATTTAATTTTTCATGTTTGACTTACTAAAAACTCCTTGTTAGGGGTACATAAATAACCAATTATTTGACGTTTGTAATAACAGAGGTAAAAATGCACTTGTTATTCATATGAAATTACAAACGATGTCTGCATTGTGGAAAACTGTGAGAATATATTGAAAACTACATGTCCTCATGGGCATGCTGCGAAACAGGAAATGACATAAAACATATGCTAAAATAATACCACCTACCGTGATCAAGGCCGTATGGCTGAAACGCCTTGGTGTGCAGACTAGGCTCTGTTTAATTAAACTTTAAAACTAAAAGTTCCTGAGTGCGGCCTTTCTTTGACAGAAAATTGATGTTTCCTGGCTGCTGGCTGAGCCGAACGTCCGCACCCGCTGTTGTGCTGCTCCAGTGAATTCAGCCACATTGTTGTAAAAAAATAAAAAAATAAAAAAAAAATATATATATATATATATATATATATATATATATATATATATGTATATATATGTATATATAGGTATATATAGTTAGGACCTAGTTTCCATAGGAAATCCGCAACATTCTATTGGGAATAACTTTGACGCCGGTTGAGGAATTTGTGTGTAATTTTCCAAAATTTAGGCCAGCTCCGCTCCGCTCCTTCCCTAGAAGTTTCGGGGGGATTCGTCATGCGGGGGCCGAGAAAAAAGGGTGGTCCCAAAACGTGTTTTCCCCATGTTAATTTTCATAGAACGTTCAGACACGGCTACAGCCCAAACCGCTGAATGGAATTACACCAAACTTTGCAAAATTGTAGGGACTGGTACGCAGAAGTGCCTTTTCTATATTTGGTGAAAATTGCTCCAGTGGTTTTTACGAAAATTAACTTCAAAAACACATATATATCTATATGCACGCTTCGAGCGCTTACAGGTACACGTACCGGGGAGCGCACCCGGCGCGCCACGGAAGTGCGCGAGCGGAAAGGTGATTGGCTCTCGGGTGTCTGTCAACATTCGAAACAGTCCGTAGAGTCCCCCATTTTGTGTCTCGGTAGAACCGAGACACAAGAGGTGAAAAATAAAAGGGGAAAATGTTGAAAGGGGGAAGGGTAGAGACCTCCTGACCCCCTAGGTTTTCTCAGGGGGGCCTAGAAGGACCACGAAGGGCAAAAAAAAATATTTTTTGGGGTGAAATTTCGCGGAGTAAGCTCATGGTGCACGTACATGGGCGTTTACAGGTACGCATTCCCTGAGCGTAGCACAGGGGAAAACAGTGAAAAAGGGGGTCCCAAAATGTGTTTTTCAACATGCAATTTTCCATAGGACATCTAGCCCTTCTCAGGGGGTCCCAGAAGAACCCCAAGGGCGATTTTTCGAAAAACCGTGTAGGGGGTCAGGGGATCTCTACCCTGCCCTATTTTTCCACTCTTGTTTTGGGCTCTCTTGTGCCTCAGTTCTCCTGAGAAACAAGATGGTGGCCAACACTTCTTGGTTTGGACAGTTTCGAATGTTGATAGATGACTGCCAGCCAATCAGGAGTGGGCGCAGACCTTTCCGAGCATGGGCGCATTGATTGGCTGTGAACAGTCCAAACCAGGAAGTTTGGGCAGCCATCTTGTGCTCGGTAGACCGAGGCACAAAAGAAGCAGAAAAACAAACGTGTAGAATGCAAAAAGGGGGCAGGGTAGAAACACCCTCACCCCCTACGGCTGCTCAGGTGGTCCCACAAGGATATTAACATATTTAAACTTTATCCGCTAATAGAATTAGCATTTAGAAAACCTTTGAAATTTATTGAAAGAAACCATAGGTTTCACGCCTGATATAGTTAGGAATTAGCATTTACAAAACCTTGCAAATTCACTGAAAAAACCATAGGTTTCAGGCCTTATATAGTTAGGAATTAGCATTTAAAAAACCTTGCAAATTCACTGAAAACACCATAGGTTTCAGGCCTTATATAGTTAGTAATTAGCATTTAAAAAAACCATTGAAATTGCTCCTATATAGTTAGTTGTACTAACTATATTTCGCGTACCCGCAATCCACTGCTGTTGATGTCACATATTAGATCATTCATGACATGGTCAGTGACATCACTGATGACATCTCAAATGACATCACTGATGACATCATACACGTGACAATCACATACACCTTTTCATACACTAGTAAAATCTTTCATCACTCTTTGTAAAATACAGAGTATCATATTTGAATCCATTGTCACAGCCATATAAGTATCTAAAAACCCACTCAGTGATTCATAGATGTATACACACATCTAATCACTTACCTGCAGATTCACTCACACATGCTGTTAATGAACAATAGAACACTAGCCAAAATACTTAAACACCTATATCGACATTACACACCAGCACACATCCTATTCACATATGAAGCCATCCTACTCACTTATGCAAACAATGGATCATACTTACATATTTACTTAGCTACACACTTATACAAACACCACTTCATCTATTCATTTAGATAGTAAGTCATACTTTGTGAATTATAAAATCACTATTACAAGTATACAGTTATCCATACAGTCACTCACACAATCATTGAGTCTTATGTATACTTATTTATATACAACAACTGACACATACACTGCCTTTTATTTTTCTAGTTTGTTGGACATGTACCATTGAGAAATATATTTGCTCATCACCATACCCATAAAGATATTCACTCACCCAAACAACTGTAAGAACACGTAGTTTTAACTTCATATATCTACTGAATCAACTATTCACACATCTTTGGGCAGTCACACACCCCCCACCGAACCACACACACATTCATTCTCCCATACAAATACTCAGTTAACTAATCAATAACTAATATAGACTTTCACATAGTTAGTAACCAACTGGAGAACCAGTTTACACAGCAACTGACAAAGTGATACAGATATTCACACAGTTTAATCACTATCCACTATATTTAGTGAGACACTATAAATTGGTAAAGTAAACAGTCAATTACACTGCTACTAAATCCTCCATCCAAATATTTATTTTTATATATCCACTCATTCTTCAATGCAAATTGCTATATATATAATGCATATTTAAATAACGAAGCAAACCACATTCACTGGATGATGTCATCAGTGATGTCATTTGAGATGTCATCAGTGATGTCACTGACCATGTCTTGAATGATCTAATATGTGACATCATCAGCAGTGGATTGCGGGTGCGTGAAATATAGTTAGTACAACTAACTATATAGGAGCAATTTCAATGGTTTTGTATGACTGAAATGTCCAGCTGACTATAACACCCCTAAAACTTATAGTTTTTTGAGTAAATTTCAAAGGTTTTTTAAATGCTAATTCCTAACTATATAAGGCCTGAAACCTATGTTTTTTTCAGTGAATTTCAAAGGTTTTTTAAATGCTAATTCCTAACTATATAAGGCCTGAAAGCTATAGTTTTTTCAGTAAATATATATATATATATATAAAACCCAGTGGCTATAGTCACTAGGTAGTTATAGTTAGGTGAGCTTTTCCATTAATGGAGCTTTTTTTGGTTTGCTAATAACTTTAGGAGAGGAGTTGGCTGACGGCTAGGGCGGTCGACCGCGAATCTGGGGAACTTGGTCCGAGTCTCGCCAATGATGCTTAACATCATGTGATTCTGGACCAATCACTGAATCTCCTAGTGCCTAACAAAAATGAACGTGTCCTAATGGAACGCAACTGGTGCAATGTAAAGCGCTCTGATACCCAATTAGGGTCACGTTTGCACTATATAAAATTGTGTCCCTGTTTGACAAATGTTCACAAAACTTTCCTAGAAAATCCACCTCAGCTCCTTTCCGGAAGGTTTTAGGGGGCCCAAAATGCAGAATCCCCCTGCATTATTCATAGACTTATTTAGACAAGGCTACAGCAAAAACTGCTAAAAGTAATTACACAAAATAAAATTTGGCAGGAAGCTGGAACTTGGCTCACAAATTGGCCTTTTTTTGATTTGGTGCAACCCATTCAGTAGTTTTTGAGATATTAATGGTCAGAAATAATTTTATATTTTGGCAGTTGGGAAATCTTGGAGATTTTTTGAAGGAGCGCTAATTTAAAAATAGAGCGTTCTGATTGGCCCAGGGAATTTCTATTTCTTTTGGGCCATCTTTCTCCCATGGACATCAGATGCCCGCAACAGCGAGCTCTCTGAGTATGTGCCAGCAACTCAAGGAAAATGTTGCTGGCAGCCATTACAGAACTTGGGAAGTTACTCCCCTGTCCTAAAGTTGTTTATAAAAAAGGTATATGGGGGCATGGGTAGGATTACCCTGACTCCATAGGCCCCATGGGGGGACCCAGAGGGAGCCCCCAGTGCCAAAAAAAAAAAATAATGGCAAATTATTCCATAATACCTCGAGACTCATGGGATCAGGAAACAAAAGGGCCAAAAACAATTTTTATAGGTAGGGGGATGCGTAGCCACCCACCGAGACCCATTAGCTTGCATACATTTTTTGGGGAAGGGGCCATGCGCCTCCCCAGACTGAAAAGGCCAATTCTTTTAAGTGAGATGTGCTGAGCGTACCTCCCTCCCTGAGCTATTAACGACCGTAGGGACCACATCTCCTTCGGCCAGCTCACTGGCTATGTCCCAGGGTGCTTACCCCGGGATAAAGTGGTTTGCCTGCCCACACCAGCATGGGCTGGCAAATCTGTGGTTGCTCTTGCTTGATGGTAACAAACACCAGAACCATTCCCAGCTGGTGGGAGCATCACCAATGCTCATGCCCACTGGGAGCGGACTTTGTATCGGTTTCCCTGCCCGCAGGGAAACAGATCTATATATTGATCTGGCCCACAGGCAAATCATTGGAAGCTACTTCCGGTGGACGGGAGCAATGCCGGCTCACGCAGGATGGAGGGAGCTGGTTGGGGTGGCAGGGGCACTGGCGCTCCATCCATGGCCTCCAACGATACTATGTTGGGTGCCCTGAGTGGGCAGCAGGGCACCCACCTTTTACTGTGCCAGGCCATGGGGAATCTGTCCCCGGGGTCAAAATTAGCCAGGGGAGGGGGCCACAGGCCCCCGCCCCGTAATTTTGATGTCAGAGTTCAGGGAACGTGGTCCCTGGTGCTGAAGTCAGCACGGAAATGGAGCCGCATGACCCCTTCCCCCTAATTTCAATGTCAGGACAAGGAGGATGGGGACCTTTGGGCCAAAATCTTCCTGGAGAGGGGGATGTGTGCCCCTCCCCCCTTAAATATGTTGCTGGTCACTGGGAGATGAGATCCCCAGGTCTGAATTTGGCTGAGGAGAGTAGTCCTATGCTCCCCTTTTCCAGAATGGTGTTGGGCCCTGGGAGATGTGATCCCTGAGGCCGAAATGAGCCAGGGGTGGTGGGTCACATGCCACTCTTCCCCATATAAATGTTGCTGGGTCCTAGAGATGGGGTTCCCAGTGCGGAAAATAGCCAAGGGAGTGGGGCCACATGCCCCTC
The DNA here is from genome assembly GCF_964261635.1 of Lissotriton helveticus. Lineage (NCBI taxonomy): Eukaryota > Metazoa > Chordata > Amphibia > Caudata > Salamandridae > Lissotriton > Lissotriton helveticus. The sequence goes on along the minus strand of NC_136068.1, from coordinate 862,976,632 downwards.
TCATTAAAAATTGTGATTGACCCCAGGACTGGGGTCCCAGGGGCTGAAATCTGACAAAGGAGGGGATCGCGTTCTCTCTCCCAAAAACAATTGCACTGTGCCCCGATGGATGGGGTCTCTGGGGACAAAATCAGCCCCCTTTCCCTTTAATGGAAAAAAAACGCCCTTGGGAATGGGATCCTGGGTTCAGGCCCAGGTCGCTGGCCAGGCCTTGCAGCCAACCCTACATCAGACAAGGCCAAAGGCCGTGCACAGCAAGGGTTTGCATTTACATATAGTAATCAAGTATTAATTGTGTTAAAATATACTAGAAATTCACTTAAAAAAACAAAGTTGCAGCAATATTATAGTTAGGTGTGATAAAAGGATTGGTTTAAAAAATAACTTCGAAATTCACTGAAAAAAACAAAGCTTAAAGTAATGATATAGTTAGGTGGATTTGTCAGGGACAACAATAAAGTTTTGAACTAAAAAAGCACAGAAAATAACCAGGTATAGTTAGCAGGGCTAACTATAACTTGCACCCCAGCCATGCACTGCTTATTACCTTACATATGACTTTACTCATGACAAGTTCTAAGTCATCATTAATGACATCACGTATGACATCTCAAATGACATTATTGATGACATCTGACATCAATGATAACATCATCCAATAAGTGTGTTAGTTTGTTTTATAGTTTATATTGTGGTGGGTAACTACCATAGTAATTCTCAACCTAATTGTGTAAAGGCTGTGTCCAGCTAATGGGTGTAAGTGTTTAGAAAACACATGTGCTCATAATGCACATGGCTGTGTAGAGTTATTGAATACATTATAAATGTTTGCATTCAAGAGTAACTCTGTGTGCAGGTCAAAGTTGACTTGTATTCATTATGCTCCACACAACTTTTTGGTTCTTCAGAAAACATTTCCTATAGGAGAACTTTTGTACGCAGCCTTGAGTTATTAGAAAGAATTGTGTTAGAATGATAATTTATACTTAACATAAAAGAGTGTGTACACCAGGTACTAACCTATATACTAATGTTTGCTCTGCTTCAGAGGATGGGCTATCTCTAAGGTTTTCACCCCAGTATGAAAGGTGCATGTATTATGTTCTTTAGCACCTTCAGATCTTGCTTATTGTTTAGCAAATAGTGTATTTTATGACAACTATTACATAGAATGTTCAGTGTTATTATTAGATTCATATGAATACTCTGTGGTGTATTTCTCATGAGTTTCAGTGTTGGCAAACAGTGTGGTATTGAATGAACTCTCTCCATAAACACTGTTTACAGTACTCATTTCTCTATTAATATCAACTTAATTTCTTAATGTAGGTTTGATGTGTGTCAGGGGTTTCATAGAGATAGAAGATGCCTGTGGTAGGACATTTGATTTGGAATTGGCATTCACTATTTTGGCTTTCTTTGAACAGTTGTATCCAGATAGAACAGTATACTCAATGAGGGTTTCCCATATATATCTATGGCTGATTGTTAATGTGAACTTTGATACTTGCAAAGTGTATGCTACAGGGGCAACATTGCAGAAAGTGCATGCTTTCTACAGCTAAGGGGACTGTATTTGTGATGATAGTAATAACGGCTGATATTCTCCTTAGCTATTTTGTACTTACTGTCAGGCCTCTAACCATATCAATTTATAGACCAAAATTCGGGAAAGTGAAGTTTGGATGGTGTCATCATTGGTCTCATAAATGATGTTATCAATTATATTAGTTGAGATATCATCAGTGATGTCATAAATTATGTCATAGAACATGTCATGAGATGTCATATTTGAGGTCATAAGCAGTGCAGGAGGAAGGTGCAAGATATACTTAGCGATGCTAACTATGGATCGAGAATTTCTGTGTTTTTTTAGTTCAAAACTTTAACATTGTCATTGAAAAATTCACCTATTACATTACTACAATCTTTGTCTTTTAGTGAATATATATATATATATATATATATATAAATATATAAATATATTCACGCTCCAAGGTTGTCCACCTTATGAGTAGCACGCGAGCAGCAGCTTTATTTATGTGTAGGTGAGGACGGGGATCCGCTCGTAGATGCCGCTCCGTAATGGATCTGCCCGACGCGTTTCGAAGCTCCATCTGCTTCTCTTCAGGGGCTTTAACGGAAGCGGTGTGCGCACCCGTTACACTTCTCCAATTTCATATAACTCACCCGCCAATGGGAGGCTCCAATGAGACTTCTGGGAAGTGTAGTGCGGAAAGCACACAATCAAGTCCTGTATGGACTCCACGAGTGGGCCCGTCCTCGATCCCATGTACGGCTGCTACTTCACTGCCGTGACCCCCACGTTAACGGGGTGGTGCATACTCTGCGGCTGGACTGCCGCATATAGATTCACGCTCCAAGGTTGTCCACCTTATGAGTAGCACGCGAGCAGCAGCTTTATTTATGTGTAGGTGAGGACGGGGATCCGCTCGTAGATGCCGCTCCGTAATGGATCTGCCCGACGCGTTTCGAAGCTCCATCTGCTTCTCTTCAGGGGCTTTAACGGAAGCGGTGTGCGCACCCGTTACACTTCTCCAATTTCATATAACTCACCCGCCAATGGGAGGCTCCAATGAGACTTCTGGGAAGTGTAGTGCGGAAAGCACACAATCAAGTCCTGTATGGACTCCACGAGTGGGCCCGTCCTCGATCCCATGTACGGCTGCTACTTCACTGCCGTGACCCCCACGTTAACGGGGTGGTGCATACTCTGCGGCTGCACTGCCGCATATAGATTCACGCTCCAAGGTTGTCCACCTTATGAGTAGCACGCGAGCAGCAGCTTTATTTATGTGTAGGTGAGGACGGGGATCCGCTCGTAGATGCCGCTCCGTAATGGATCTGCCCGACGCGTTTCGAAGCTCCATCTGCTTCTTTTCAGGGGCTTTAACGGAAGCGGTGTGCGCACCCGTTACACTTCTCCAATTTCATATAACTCACCCGCCAATGGGAGGCTCCAATGAGACTTCTGGGAAGTGTAGTGCGGAAAGCACACAATCAAGTCCTGTATGGACTCCACGAGTGGGCCCGTCCTCGATCCCATGTACGGCTGCTACTTCACTGCCGTGACCCCCACGTTAACGGGGTGGTGCATACTCTGCGGCTGGACTGCCGCATATAGATTCACGCTCCAAGGTTGTCCACCTTATGAGTAGCACGCGAGCAGCAGCTTTATTTATGTGTAGGTGAGGACGGGGATCCGCTCGTAGATGCCGCTCCGTAATGGATCTGCCCGACGCGTTTCGAAGCTCCATCTGCTTCTCTTCAGGGGCTTTAACGGAAGCGGTGTGCGCACCCGTTACACTTCTCCAATTTCATATAACTCACCCGCCAATGGGAGGCTCCAATGAGACTTCTGGGAAGTGTAGTGCGGAAAGCACACAATCAAGTCCTGTATGGACTCCACGAGTGGGCCCGTCCTCGATCCCATGTACGGCTGCTACTTCACTGCCGTGACCCCCACGTTAACGGGGTGGTGCATACTCTGCGGCTGGACTGCCGCATATAGATATATATCAAAAACGATTCTCCGAGCTACCTCCAGTCCCAATGAAACCGGCGAAGAAGGAGAACAGACCACTCTCATCGGCAAACAAATTTCTTTATTGCCAAATCAGCATCAGGTGACGCGTTTCGGGCACGGATGCCCTTGGGGGCAAGGGTATTTTTAGGGTTTAGGGAGAGTGAGTGTATTGGGTGGTAAGGATGTTTTTAAGGTTTAGCTGTGGGTAAGGGTATTGGAAGGTAAGGTTGTATTTAATGTTTAGGGGTGGGTATGTGAATATGGTGGTAAGGGTGTTTTTAGGGTTATGGGGTGGGTAATGGGATAGGGTGGTGTTAAACTTGGCATCTTTGGTGTGGTTTCCCCTGACTTTTTGCCTCTATCTCCAGTATTTTCAATGCTGTGCTGGATTTTGATTTTGCTGGCTTAGATGCTTTGAGCACTTTGCCACTGCTGGTCAGTGTCAAAGTGCAAGTGCTCCCTCTGTAAATTGTTACTACAATTAGTGTTCCATGGCCTGTAAATCAAATGCTACTAGTGGGAATGCAAAACTGATTGTGCCACCCACATGCGTAGCCCTACAGTGTCGGTACGCAGTTTTAAACAGCCATGTCGACCTGGCAAGTGCACCCACTTTCCAGGACCTAACCTTCCCTTTTTGTACATGCAAAACACTCCTCAGGTAGGCCTAAGGTACCCTTATGGGCAGGGTGCAGTGTATGTAAAAGGTAGGACATGTACTGGTGTGTGTGACATGTCCTGATATTTTGTTTTTTACTACTGAAAGGCTATCTGCCCCTTAGGATAACATGGGAGATACTTTGTTTTGTCTCACAAGTATAACTTCCCATTGGGACAAAATTGAGAAATATGGTTTAGGCCCTCTGAACTCAGAATTTAATAATACATCTTTTAGTAAAATATTTTTTAAATTATGTTTTTTGAAAGAGCAACTTTTAGAGATTAGGCATTTTCTTGTTTAACCATTATGTGTGCCTCTGCCTGTTTGTGAATTGACTGACTAGTTTTGGAGTGTTAGGGGCTGGGTATGTGCATTCACTGTAGACAGCCACGGGGGTTGTGGTGTCCCTGGCACTTCCGGGATGACTCAGATCGGGTCTGAGTAGACCTTGGCTGCATTTAGAGTAGTGGGAGGAATTAATTCACCAACTTAAAACGGGCCGCAGGGCGTGTTTGCACACTTGTTATTTCCGGCCCGCCCCCTCCCTTCACATCTGTGCAAACGAGCCTCCTGTCGCGTTGTAAGTTGGGGAATTAATTCCCCTTGAATACTGAGGGCCCCTGGTGGCCAACTAGCCCACCAGGTACCTTCAGTATGCACCAGGGAGCTGTGTTGCAGAGAGGTGTTCAGAGGCCAAGCCCCTTTTTACACCTCTCTGCAACGCAGCTCTGTGGCGCTTACTGGAGGTACCTTGAGGGCTAGTTGGACCCCAGAGACCCTCAGGATTCAAGGGGACTTAATCTCCCAACTTTAAACGCACCACAGTGCGCATTTGAACAGTGGTGAAGGGAGGGGGCTGGGCCTGAGGTAACATGTGTGCAAACACGCCCTGTGGCACGCTTTAAGTTGGGGAATGTATTCCTCTTCAATCCTGAGGGTCCCTGGGGGCCAACAACCCCACCAGGTAACTCCAGTGAGTGCCACTGTGCTGCGTTGCACAGAGGTGGACCAGGTCACACCCCTTTTTACATCTCTCTGCAATGCAGCTCTGTGGCGCTTACTGGAGGTACCTGGTTGGCTAGTTGGACCGCAGGGATCGTCAGGATTCAAGGGGACTTAATCTCCTAACTTAAAACACGCCACAGGGCGTGTTTACACACGTCACCTCAGGCCCATCTCCCTTCACCATAGTGCAAACGCGCCCCGTAGCATGTTTTAAGAAGTGGTTTTAATCCCTCTGCCCTATTATGTACTAGGGCCTTATAGAGGAGGTCATGCTAATCATAGGGGTACCCCAATGCATAGTGTTCCCTAGTGTATGTAGGTGTTTTCACTGCATTCTAAGTGTCTTTTAGCATAGCACTGGCTCTAGGCCTGGTTAGTCAGAGTCATTTACCACCAGTAACCATCTGAAAATGTTGTGGCACAGGATGATTTTGCAACAAGTCCTCTGTCTGCTCCTCTGTTGGTTCTTTCTGCACATGTCTTGCTTCTTCCTGCACTTTTCTTCGTCTTTGTGGACTTCTGTTGCTTCTTTCTGCATTTCTTTTGCTTCTTTCTGTGCGTTTTTTCTTCTTTCTTCACATGTCCTACCTCTGTAGGCATAGTTAGAAACTAGCATTTGAAAAACCTTTGAAGTTCACTGAAAAAACCATAGGTTTCAGGCACGTTATAGTTGGAATTTAGCATTTAAAAAACCTTAGAAATTCACTGAAAAAACCTTTGGTTTCAGGGACATTATAGTTTGTTGGACATTTGACTCATACAAAACCAGAAAAATTCCCCTGTTATAGTTAGTTCAGCTAACTATAACTCGCGCCCTTCCAATGCACTGCTGATGACGTCACATATTACATCACTCATGACATGGTCAGTGACACCACTGATGACATCTCAAATGACATCACTGATGACATTGCATTGCGGGGGCACGAAAAGATAAAAAATATATATATAGAGAGACAGAGAGAGAGAGAGGAGTTTTACTTACCTTTTGCTGTAAAGGCATGCTGGTAATGGCGTTGCAATGTAAAGGTGTTGAGTGGTAAGTGATGCATGGGAAATGAATGCATTGTAACGTCAGACAACTCCTAGTAACATGTGGGTTACTTTGGGGTGTAACAGCAAAGAATGGTAGCACTTGCCACGTTTTCAATATATTTGCTTTCATTGAAAACTTTCACCTTCCAACATTTGTACTCTAACGTAAATTAGTCAGGAAATCAATATTCCTAGTGAAGGTCTTTGAGTTCTTGTTCATGAAAACGTAATGTAGTTGTGTTGCAAGAGTAAAGTGAGAGTAGTCAACACCAGAAAGTCTTCCTTTCAAGCAATATCATTCAACAAGGATGATTTCTGAATGTGAATCTCAAAAGTGTATAGATGCTATAATTTTATAAAAGACAAACCCTCACATCCATGGGAGTTTTATATTGCATATTTTTGTTTTTTGCCAGGTAATGCTGGCTTGTAGCTGTAAAAGTGTGCCTAGTGTATGTAATCTCGATGCAACTCAAGAAAAACATATACCTTACGTTGTCTGGTTTCCAGTGACAGAGGAGGTCGTCAGCAACTCAAAAGTTCAACCTGACCGCAGAAGCACCATGGCTCCTACCCACCCCAGCAGCAGACGGAGCACAGGGATAAATAACACTTTATGGAAAAGGAAACCATACTAAAGGAATCTCAAATCTCCAAAACATACAATTTGAAATGTAAAAAGTCGGATGTAAAAGGAGCAAGAAGCCATGTCTGTTTAAAGGCTTACTCGGTAAAAATGAAAGCAAAGATTGGTTCATCTTAATGTTGTGGGGGAGCAAGAGAAAGAAAGTTACGGAGGGATGTTGCTGTCATCCTTGTCAGGAACATCTTAAGGATTGTTGTAGTCCTGGATCCACTTTCAGCTCTTTTCTGCTTTCTTTGGCTAGGTCCCTGACAGTGCACAAGCAAACTCATACACATTCTTATGTGTTTATATCTAAAATTCTGGGATATTTGCATGTGTTTTAAATATTGTAACACAGCAGTAACTCACCAATATTACTGGAAATAATATCTGTGATACCCTTCTATTTCTCATATGTAAGGCCCTGTTTTGATCTAAAAGAAACTTTTTAATGGATGTTGAATGAAACATAAACGCAACATTTCTCTGCAAAATGTCTGTCCTAGACTTTCACACATCACATGCATTAAAGATAAATTAAAGTAAAACAATATTTAAAACAATCTGTTTCAAAAATATTCAAGGTCATTAGGACAAGACACTGTAGAACAGAGCTGACTCTGTCAGGGGATGCCCCGAACGGCTGCGGCCCTGTGCCAGAGCCCACGTTGCCCATGCATTAAAATGTCTCTGATTTGTGTATACTACACATTGTTGTAGATGCAGGCATACACAAGCAACATTAAGAACGAGATCTGCAGCCCAGTTATATGGCAAGGTTGTAATGGGTCCTAAAGCTAGTAAAACGCATGAGCTATAAATGTGGCCCAGAGGATGCCTCACACAACTGGGCAACTGCACGTTGCACTAGTGACCGCTACACCCTTGCTGTTGTCGCCCAATCTTCAGCCACACTATCTTGACCAACTGAGCAGTGACATGCCTTAAGCATTCCGGATGTGATATAATTGTAGAATGTATTACAATGCATAAATAGAATCATGATATTCACAATCTGCAATATATCCATGAGCTATTTAGTGCATAGTGTGGTTCAAATGTGTTTACGTACACATGCATTAAAGCTGCAGAACAAATTAAGAGAAACTATTTTATAAGAGTACATTCATTAGGTAGATTTATTGGAATTTATCATTGTGAATGCATCTGACATTCACAAAGATAAAGTAAGGCGAAGCCTTGGAGTAGACATCTGTACTGCCACCTGCAGGAGCAAAATCTTCAAGAGTTACTTTCCACTAGTTCACTGTACACTCTCTACTTTGAGACGTGCAGACGAAAGCTGGATTGCAAGAGCGTCAAATGTTTTTCTTATCATTATGACGCTTCCTTTGCCCAGCTATGTTCCTTTCCATTCCAAACAAAAGGACATATTTCTTAATTTTGAAAAGTTAAACGAGAGACATAAATGCAGAAAAATGGTAAATCATAGTATTCCACTTACCAGCAGTGTAGTTTTCGAGCATTTTTGGGATTCACAACATCCCAAGTACACTCTGGAAATGTATGCCACGGCGTAGAATTCCAGGTTGGACTAATTTTCTCCTGCAGATAAAAGATCATTTTAATTCCACATCGAGAAAAACATTTGTCCACTACCTGCTAAAAATATGTACGAATACTTTGGGTGCTTTGGTTTACTATTTGCACATCCATTTTGAATTTTAAGACTAAAGATATATTTGCAAAATGAAGCAGAACAGATGTATGATGGAACCGTGCATGCCATTTCCAGGCATTCCTTGACCACGCATCCAATACCACACATATGCCTTTACCACACATGCCTTTACAAATATATATATATATTAATATACATATGTTATGATTAGGGGGTCATCATTGGTGTATACATTTACTTGTAAATAGGGCTTTTTAGACGGGGGGGATTAGTCAAGATGTGTATTTTACAATAATAACGCTCTTTCCCTTTTTATATCTTTTTTCATAGTCATTCAATTTAATGTAATCTAGATTTTATCCTGTTAATATGAGATGGTTTCAATGTATTTCACATTTATCTAAGAAACAGATTAATGCAATTTAGATGTTGTATGCAATGCAAAGTATTTCTTCCATGTTCATTACGAAGTTTGCACAGGTGACTTTAGTTTAATCACTTGCTATCACTTTAAAAGGTGTACCTAAGGAAGTAAACGCTGTCATGTGATCAAGGCTCCGCTGAGCCGAAACGTCGGTGACTCTTTCTGCCGAATAAAACTTTTACACCTCGAGGTCCGTGTCCGGAGTCTACTTGCTGTGTTGTACGAGCGCGTGAGGAGACAAACGGTGTACAGGATATATATATATATATATACATATATATCCGGTTCGCGGACTTTTCGCGGTACGGAGCTTTGTGAAGCGAAGCTGATTGGTTCTCCGGCGTCTGTGAACATTTCAAACAGTCCGTAGCGGCCGCCATCTTGTCTCTCGGTAGGATCGAGAGACAAGAGGAGGCCAAAGCGAAGGGGCAAATGACCATAAGGGGGCATAGTAGATCCTCGCTGACCCCCTAGGTTTGATGTGGAGGTTTTAAAAGGGCCCCGCGGGGCAAAAAAAAAAAATAATAATAATAATCGAACGGCTGAATGGATTTGCACGAAACTTGGTAAAATATTAGGGACTGGTAGCCCGATGTGCCTTTGATAGGTCTCAATATATGTGCTCCAGTGGATTTTGAGAAATTAACGTTCAAAAAAAGATATATATCTGTAACAGCGCTCCGCTTCGCGGAGATAAAATTATATCTGTATTACCTAGATGTTGCTAACACCAGTTAGCGACGGCTAGTAGGAGATAGCGACCATCTTGGGCCCCACTTTGCATGTGAGTGATATTTATCACTAATGACATGCAAAGTGGGCATGCCAAGATGTTAGCGACTGGAAACAGTCGCTAACATCGCTATCTCCTATTATCAACTTTTAGAAATATTCGCGATAAGCGCGAATATCTCCAAAAGCTAGCACCTGCCCTGAGCAGTTCTTAGCCATGTTATCCAATGGGAGGTGGATAACATGGCTAAGAGCATTAGCTCGGTAATGCATGAATATCGCTGAGTTTTCAGCGATATTAATGCATTGCGGTCGTTTTTTATCGTATTTGCGATAAACCTTGATAATAGCAAGGTTTATCTGCGATAATTTCTGACGATGCTTAGCGGTAAAAAAATCGTTGCTAAGCATCGTTAGGGATAAATATCGCGTAACTTTGGTAATATGCCCCAACGTCTGTTAACGTTCGATTCGAAGGAAATCAGGAAGTGTTGAAAAACATTGTCTGCGCCATCTTGCCTTTTTTCAAATGCCACACTCTTGTCGTGCACGGCAGTCATTTTAGATGCCTTGACCAGACCCACTCTGTGCACGCTGTCGATCCTTAGCATGGCTCCCCACCCTCGCAAGCATCTCCCCCAGGCAGTGGTCACCCCCGCTCTCTGTCTTATGCATGGGTAATAAACCACCCCCCATCTGCGCTGCTCTTCCCTGAGAATCACACCCTGTGCCCGCCCGACACCTCCCTTTCGCCCTATCGCCTTTCGCCCTTCTCATCAGTGATGTCATTTGAGATGTCATCAGTGATGTCATCAGTGATGTCACTGACCATGTCATGAATGATGTAATATGTGACATGATCAGCAGTGGATTGCGGGTGCGCGATATATAGTTAGTGCAACTAACTATATATGGAATTTCAATGGTTTTGTGTGAGTAAAATAAGGTTTTTTAAATGCTAATTCCTAACTATATATGGTCTATAACCTATGGTTTTTTCAGTGAAAAAATATATATATATATAGATATGCTCTCATGCACCCAAAGTTCGAGAAACACGCTCTCAGGACAAAACGAGGTAGTCACCACATCCAACTAGTGCTGTTTATTTCATAACGCGTTTCGCCGCAAAACGGATTGATCACGTGAAAGAATGCTTTGAAATCATTGGCATATATCGTGGAACATGCATGGACATAAAAAGAAGACTAGTGTGTTACTGTATATATACTACACACGATCTGGGTTTATACATTCCTCTACCTGTAAAGGCAATAGTTCATTATGTATAAAATATATAAAACTCCTTATGAAACAATAAATTATGTCTCTGCGTACACAAATAAAATTATAAATCAAAATTAATTCAAAATCAATCATCATGATTAGTATACTTCAAAGAAGCAAATGATACCCTCGAAGTATAAACAGTTACAAACACATGTATATATGCATTGTATCAACAAGATTCCCTGTCGTGATCCGATGTCAGTACCTCGGAGCATAACGTGGCCCCTCCCTTTCTCACACAAAATGCGTGAGGACGGCATGTACGTAACAGTGTCAATAAAGCTTGAAGGTCATGGTAGGGCCCAAGCTGCGGGTGGAGATTGAGTATTGGCCAGTGCCAGAATCCCGTGATATCTCACAACAGAAGAGACAAACAAAAAAAGGAGTATAAGTACTGGCAAGTGCCAAAATACTGAAATACATGTCCATAATTCTCTGCATTTTACCGTCCATCGATCTGCCAAAACCTTCAAGCAAAAAAGTGCCCATGTGACAAGGAGACAGAGAAGGGGAGAGATCCCGTGAAGTGAGGTGCTGATAAGGTGGGCCCTCTCTTGCTCCTGGAACATAAACAAATACATAACATAATTAAAACCATGTATTCAATGTCAAAATACATATATCCCTATATTTGTTAGACATAGGACTAAAAACATCTTTAAGGTATGGAAGATTATCGAAGAGACAGATGTAAGGTTAGCAGGTCATATATTAATTCTTTAAATGTAAGGATAATTCTTCATCTTGATTCAAACCTCCAGGGGCCTTACTCTGGAAGTCGATAATTAATCTGGACTCCCTCTGGCGCAGTTTGAGAACCCTGTTGCCCCTCCTTGGGTTTTTTGCTATCTGTTCCAAAATAATGAAACTCAAGTTCTTGATATTAGAGAAATGTTGTTCTCTAAAGTGTCGTGCAACCGGATATTTGGGGTCAAAGTTCGTAATAGCTCTCGTATGTTCAAGTATCCGTTTCTTCGCCATACATGTAGTGCTGCCAATGTACCATTTGTTGCATGTGCATACAATTGCATAAACAACAAATGTGGAGCTGCATGTGAGAAAAGACATGATTTTCTTATTTACTCCGATGTACGTAATCTCTTTGCATGATTTGCTATTGGCACAGGCTTTGCAGTGCCCACATGGAAAGAAACCATCAAGGCCATGCTTGTTGGTAGATGGATATGCTGTGATATCACTGCGGACCAACATGTCCCTGATGCTTCTCCCACGTCTGTATGTATTGCTAGGCCAATGACATTTTCAGTTTTCAGTACATCCCAATTTTTTGTTATTATTTTCCTAATGGCTTGGGAATCTGTACTGTAGGTTAGGATTAATCTTGTGACATCCTCGCCTTCCTCATCCTCTTTGTTTTTATCACAGATGGTATCAGATCTTCTGATGGCATTGGCTCTGTCCCTAGCTTTCTTGAGTACCCAATTCGGGTAACCTCTCGTTTTGAATCTATTCAGGATAGTTTCACTTTCTTCTGTGTACGCACTGTCGGTGTTGCAATTGCGTCTGGCCCTCAGCAGTTCCCCATATGGAATGCTCCATTTTAAGTTGTCAGGATGACTGCTGAGGGCATGCAATATGCTGTTCCCTGCAGTGGCTTTGCGAAAAAGTGTAGTGCGGACCTTGTTGTTCTCGATCTCAAGTTTGACATCTAGGTATTCTATATCTGTCATACTGTTAGTACCACTGAGAACAATATTCAAGACATTTTGATTTAATTTGTCAATGAAAATGTCCGCCTCCTCCATAGTTCCCTTCCATATGATGAAGAGGTCATCAATGTACCTCAGCCACATTGATACCTTTTCAAAATCTTGTTGGAGAGTGGGATCTGATCGAATGTCCTTCTCCCACTTACCAAGGAACAGATTGGCAAAACTTGGCGAGAAACAAGAGCCCATGGCAGAGCCACTAACCTGTCTGAATAGTTCGCCATTGAATAAAAACATGTTGTTTTGTAGACAATACTTGATCATGTCCAATAGCATGCGTGTGTGTTCCCTAAATTTTATGTGTCTTTCTTTAAAAAATTCCTCACATGCCTCCAAACCTTGATCATGGTCAATGATGGTATAGAGGCTCTGCACGTCTAAAGTTATCAGTACAGAGCCCGCCTCCCATTGTAAGTTCTCGATTTTATTAAAAAAGTCTTTGGTGTCCCTAACATAACTTTCCAATTTCATTACAAACTCCCTCAGGAAGTGGTCAATGTATCTGGATACTTTTTCAGAAACGCTCCCCCATGAGGACACTATAGGTCTCCCTGGAGGTCTAGTGGCATTCTTATGTATCTTAGGCAGTAGGTAAAGCACAGGGAGAACGGGATAATCACATTTCATAAATTCAAATTCCTCCCATGTTAAAATGCCTTTCTCTTTCCATTCAAACAAAGAATCCCACAAAACAGTAATACTATCATGATAGCGTTCCATCTCTATTGGCTCATAGAAGTTGGTATCACATAATTGTCTGTTAGCTTCCTCTACATACATTTCTTTGTCTAGGAGGACAATATTACCCCCTTTGTCTGCGGGGCGAATGACAATCATATCATCCTCCATCAAGGATTTGATTGCCTGTCTCTGTTTGTAGGTCATATTACATGGACATCAGATGCCCGCAACAGCGAGCTCTCTGAGTATGTGCCAGCAACACAAGGAAAATGTTGCTGGCAGCCGTTACAGAACTTGGGAAGTTACTCCCCTGTCCTAAAGTTGTTTATAAAAAAGGTATATGGGGGCATGGGTAGGATTACCCTGACTCCATAGGCCCCATGGGGGGACCCAGAGGGAGCCCCCAGTGCCCAAAAAAAAAAAATAATGGCAAACTATTCCATAATACCTCGAGACTCATGGGATCAGGAAACAAAAGGGCCAAAAAAATTTTTATAGGGAGGGGGATGCGTAGCCACCCTCCCAGACCCTTTAGCTTGCATACATTTTTTGGGGCAGGGGCCATGCGCCTCTCCAGCCTGAAAAGGCCAATTCTTTTAAGTGAGATGTGCTGAGCGTACCTCCCTCCCTGAGCTATTAACGACCGTAGGGACCACATCTCCTTTGGCCAGCTCACTGGCTATGTCCCAGGGTGCTTACCCCGGGATAAAGTGGTTTGCCTGCCCACACCAGCATGGGCTGGCAAATCTGTGGTTGCTCTTGCTTGATGGTAACAAACACCAGAACCATTCCCAGCTGATGGGAGCATCACCAATGCTCATGCCCACTGGGAGCGGACTTTGTATCGGTTTCCCTGCCCGCAGGGAAACAGATCTATATATTGATCTGGCCCACAGGGAAATCATTAGAAGCTACTCCCGGTGGACGGGAGCAATGCCGGCTCACGCAGGATGGAGGGAGCTGGTTGGGGTGGCAGGGGCACTGGCGCTCCATCCATGGCCTCCAACGATACTATGTTGGGTGCCCTGAGTGGGCAGCAGGGCACCCACCTTTTATTGTGCTAGGCCATGGGGAATCTGTCCCCGGGGTCAAAATTGGCCAGGGGAGGGGGCCACAGGCCCCCGCCCCGTAATTTTGATGTCAGAGTTCAGGGAATGTGGTCCCTGGTGCTGAAGTCAGCACGGAAATGTAGCCGCATGACCCCATCCCCCTAATTTCAATGTCAGGACAAGGATGATGGGGACCTTTGGGCCAAAATCTTCCTGGAGAGGGGGATGTGTGCCCCTCCCCCCTTAAAAATGTTGCTGGTCACTGGGAGATGAGATCCCCAGGTCTGAATTTGGCTGAGGAGAGTAGTCCTATGCTCCCCTTCTCCAGAATGGTGTTGGGCCCTGGGAGATGTGATCCCTGAGGCCGAAATGAGCCAGGGGTGGTGGGTCACATGCCACTCTTCCCCATATAAATGTTGCTGGGTCCTAGAGATGGGGTTCCCAGTGCGGAAAATAGCCAAGGGAGTGGGGCCACATGCCCCTCTCATTAAAAATTGTGATTGACCCCAGGACTGGGGTCCCAGGGGCTGAAATCTGACAAAGGAGGGGATCGCGTTCTCTCTCCCCCAAAAAATTGCACTGTGCCCCGATGGATGGGGTCTCTGGGGACAAAATCAGCCCCCTTCCCCTTTAATGGAAAAAAAACACCCTTGGGAATGGGATCCTGGCTTCAGGCCCAGGTCGCTGGCCAGGCCTTGCAGCCAACCCTACATCAGACAAGGCCAAAGGCCGTGCACAGCAAGGGTTTGCATTTACATATAGTAATCAAGTATTAATTGTGTTAAAATATACTAGAAATTCACTTAAAAAAACAAAGTTGCAGCAATATTATAGTTAGGTGTGATATAAGGATTGGTTTAAAAAATAACTTCGAAATTCACTGAAAAAAACAAAGCTTAAAGTAATGATATAGTTAGGTGGATTTGTCAGGGACAACAATCAAGTTTTGAACTAAAAAAGCACAGAAAATAACCAGGTATAGTTAGCAGGGATAACTATAACTTGCACCCCAGCCATGCACTGCTTATTACCTTACATATGACATTACTCATGACAAGTTCTAAGTCATCATTAATGACATCACATATGACATCTCAAATGACATTATTGATGACATCTGACATCAATGATAACATCATCCAATAAGTGTGTTAGTTTGTTTTATAGTTTATATTGTGGTGGGTAACTACCATAGTAATTCTCAACCTAATTGTGTAAAGGCTGTGTCCAGCTAATGGGTGTAAGTGCTTAGAAAACACATGTGCTCATAATGCACATGGCTGTGTAGAGTTATTGAATACATTATAAATGTTTGCATTCAAGAGTAACTCCGTGTGCAGGTCAAAGTTGACTTGTATTCATTATGCTCCACACAACTTTTTGGTTCTGCAGAAAACATTTCCTATAGGAGAACTTTTGTAAGCAGCCTTGAGTTATTAGAAAGAATTGTGTTAGAATGATAATTTATACTTAACATAAAAGAGTGTGTACACCAGGTACTAACCTATACACTAATGTTTGCTCTGCTTCAGAGGATGGGCTATCTGTAAGGTTTTCACCCCAGTATGAAAGGTGCATGTATTATGTTCTTTAGCACCTTCAGATCTTGCTTATTGTTTAGCAAATAGTGTATTTTATGACAACTATTACATAGAATGTTCACTGTTATTATTAGATTCATATGAATACTCTGTGGTGTATTTCTCATGAGTTTCAGTGTTGGCAAACAGTGTGGTATTGAATGAACTCTCTCCATAAACACTGTTTAGAGTACTCATTTCTCTATTGATATCAACTTAATTTCTTAATGTAGGTTTGATGTGTGTCAGGGGTTTCATAGAGATAGAAGATGCCTGTAGTAGGACATTTGATTTGGAATTGGCATTCACTATTTTGGCTTTCTTTGAACAGTTGTATCCAGATAGAACAGTATACTCAATGAGGGTTTCCCATATATATCTATGGCTGATTGTTAATGTGAACTTTGATACTTGCAAAGTGTATGCTACAGGGTCAACATTGCAGAAAGTGCATGCTTTCTACAGCTAAGGGGACTGTATTTGTGATGATAGTAATAACGGCTGATATTCTCCTTAGCTATTTTGTACTTACTGTCAGGCCTCTAACCATATCAATTTATAGACCAATATTCGGGAAAGTGAAGTTTGGATGGTGTCATCATTGGTTTCTTAAATGATGTTATCAATTATATTAGTTGAGATATCATCAGTGATGTCATTAATTATGTCATAGAACATGTCATGAGATGTCATATTTGAGGTCATAAGCAGTGCATGAGGAAGGTGCAAGATATACTTAGCGATGCTAACTATGGATGGAGAATTTCTCTGTTTTTTTAGTTCAAAACGTTAACATTGTCATTGAAAAATTCACCTATTACATTACTACAATCTTTGTCTTTTAGTGAATATATATATATATATATATATATATATATATATATATATATATATATATATATATATATCAAAAACGATTCTCCGAGCCACCTCCAGTCCCAATGAAACCGGCGAAGAAGGAGAACAGACCACTCTCATCGGCAAACAAATTTCTTTATTGCCAAATCAGCATCAGGTGACGCGTTTCGGGCACGGATGCCCTTGGGGGCAAGGGTATTTTTAGGGTTTAGGGAGAGTGAGGGTATTGGGTGGTAAGGATGTTTTTAAGGTTTAGCTGTGGGTAAGGGTATAGGAAGGTAAGGTTGTATTTAATGTTTAGGGGTGGGTATGTGAATATGGTGGTAAGGGTGTTTTTAGGGTTATGGGGTGGGTAATGGGATAGGGTGGTGTTAAACTTGGCATCTTTGGTGTGGTTTCCCCTGACTTTTTGCCTCTATCTCCAGTATTTTCAATGCTGTGCTGGATTTTGATTTTGCTGGCTTAGATGCTTTGAGCACTTTGCCACTGCTGGTCAGTGTCAAAGTGCAAGTGCTCCCTCTGTAAATTGTTACTACAATTAGTGTTCCATGGCCTGTAAATCAAATGCTGCTAGTGGGAATGCAAAACTGATTGTGCCACCCACATGCGTAGCCCTACAGTTTCGGTACGCAGTTTTAAACAGCCATGTCGACCTGGCAAGTGCACCCACTTTCCAGGACCTAACCTTCCCTTTTCGTACATGCAAAACACTCCTCAGGTAGGCCTAAGGTACCCTCATGGGCAGGGTGCAGTGTATGTAAAAGGTAGGACATGTACTGGTGTGTGTGACATGTCATGATATTTTGTTTTTTACTACTGAAAGGCTATCTGCCCCTTAGGATAACATGGGAGATACTTTGTTTTGTCTCACAAGTATAACTTCCCATTGGGACAAAATTGAGAAATATGGTTTAGGCCCTCTGAACTCAGAATTTAATAATACATCTTTTAGTAAAATATTTTTTAAATTATTTTTTTTGAAAGAGCCACTTTTAGAGATTAGGCATTTTCTTGTTTAACCATTCTGTGTGCCTCTGCCTGTTTGTGAATTGACTGACTGGTTTTGGAGTGTTAGGGGCTGGGTATGTGCATTCACTGTAGACAGCCACGGGGGTTGTGGTGTCCCTGGCACTTCCTGGAACTCAGATCTGGTCTGAGTAGACCTTGGCTGCATTTAGAGTAGTGGGAGGAATTAATTCACCAACTTAAAACGGGCCGCAGGGCGTGTTTGCACACTTGTTATCTCCGGTCCGCCACCTCCCTTCACATCTGTGCAAACGATCCTCCTGGCGCGTTGTAAGTTGGGGAATTAATTCCCCTTGAATACTGAGGGTCCCTGGTGGCCAACTAGCCCACCAGGTACCTTCAGTATGCACCAGGGAGCTGTGTTGCAGAGAGGTGTTCAGAGGTCAAGCCCCTTTTTACACCTCTCTGCAACGCAGCTCTGTGGTGCTTACTGGAGGTACCTTGAGGGCTAGTTGGACCGCAGAGACCCTCAGGATTCAAGGGGACTTAATCTCCCAACTTTAAACACACCACAGTGCGCATTTGAACAGTGGTGAAGGGAGGGGGCTGGGCCTGAGGTAACATGTGTGCAAACACGCCCTGTGTCACGCTTTAAGTTGGGGAATTTATTCCTCTTCAATCCTGAGGGTCCCTGGGGGCCAACAACCCCACCAGGTAACTCCAGTAAGTGCCACTGTGCTGCGTTGCACAGAGGTGGGCCAGGTCACACCCCTTTTTACATCTCTCTGCAATGCAGCTCTGTGGCGCTTACTGCAGGTACCTGGTTGGCTAGTTGGACCCCAGGGATCATCAGGATTCAAGGGGACTTAATCTCCTAACTTAAAACACGCCACAGGGCGTGTTTACACACGTCACCTCAGGCCCATCTCCCTTCACCATAGTGAAAACGCGCCCCGTAGCATGTTTTAAGAAGTGGTTTTAATCCCTCTGCCCTATTATGTACTAGGGCCTTATAGAGGAGGTCATGCTAATCATAGGGGTACCCCAACGCATAGTGTTCCCTAGTGTATGTAGGTGTTTTCACTGCATTCTAAGTGTCTTTTAGCATAGCACTGGCTCTAGGCCTGGTTAGTCAGAGTCATTTACCACCAGTAACCATCTGAAAATGTTGTGGCACAGGATGATTTTGCAACAAGTCCTCTGTCTGCTCCTCTGTTGGTTCTTTCTGCACATGTCTTGCTTCTTCCTGCACTTTTCTTCGTCTTTGTGGACTTCTGTTGCTTCTTTCTGCATTTCTTTTGCTTCTTTCTGTTCGTTTTTTCTTCTTTCTTCACATGTCCTACCTCTGTAGGCATAGTTAGAAACTAGCATTTGAAAAACCTTTGAAGTTCACTGAAAAAACCTTAGGTTTCAGGCACGTTATAGTTGGAAATTAGCATTTAAAAAACCTTAGAAATTCACTGAAAAAACCTTAGGTTTCAGGGACATTATAGTTTGTTGGACATTTCACTCATACAAAACCAGAGAAATTCCCCTGTTATAGTTAGTTCAGCTAACTATAACTCGCGCCCTTCCAATGCACTGCTGATGACGTCACATATTACATCACTCATGACATGGTCAGTGACATCACTGATGACATCTCAAATGACATCACTGATGACATTGCATTGCGGGGGCACGAAAAAATAAAAAATATATATATATATAGAGACAGAGAGAGAGAGAGAGGAGTTTTACTTACCTTTTGCTGTAAAGGCATGCTGGTAATGGCGTTGCAATGTAAAGGTGTTGAGTGGTAAGTGATGCATGGGAAATGAATGCATTCTAACGTCAGACAACTCCTAGTAACATGTGGGTTACTTTGGGGTGTAACAGCAAAGAATGGTAGCACTTGCCACGTTTTCAATATATTTGCTTTCATTGAAAATGTTCACCTTCCAACATTTGTACTCTAACGTAAATTAGTCAGGAAATCAATATTCCTAGTGAAGGTCTTTGAGTTCTTGTTCATGAAAACGTAATGTAGTTGTGTTGCAAGAGTAAAGTGAGAGTAGTCAACACCAGAAAGTCTTCCTTTCAAGCAATATCATTCAACAAGGATGATTTCTGAATGTGAATCTCAAAAGTGTATAGATGCTATAATTTTATAAAAGACAAACCCTCACATCCATGGGAGTTTTATATTGCATATTTTTGTTTTTTGCCAGGTAATGCTGGCTTGTAGCTGTAAAAGTGTGCCTAGTGTATGTAATCTCGATGCAACTCAAGAAAAACATATACCTTACGTTGTCTGGTATCCAGTGACAGAGGAGGTCGTCAGCAACTCAAAAGTTCAACCTGACCGCAGAAGCACCATGGCTCCTACCCACCCCAGCAGCAGACGGAGCACAGGGATAAATAACACTTTATGGAAAAGGAAACCATACTAAAGGAATCTCAAATCTCCAAAACATACAATTTGAAATGTAAAAAGTCGGATGTAAAAGGAGCAAGAAGCCATGTCTGTTTAAAGGCTTACTCGGTAAAAATGAAAGCAAAGATTGGTTCATCTTAATGTTGTGGGGGAGCAAGAGAAAGAAAGTTACGGAGGGATGTTGCTGTCATCCTTGTCAGGAACATCTTAAGGATTGTTGTAGTCCTGGATCCACTTTCAGCTCTTTTCTGCTTTCTTTGGCTAGGTCCCTGACAGTGCACAAGCAAACTCATACACATTCTTATGTGTTTATATCTAAAATTCTGGGATATTTGCATGTGTTTTAAATATTGTAACACAGCAGTAACTCACCAATATTACTGGAAATAATCTCTGTGATACCCTTCTATTTCTCATATGTAAGGCCCTGTTTTGATCTAAAAGAAACTTTTTAATGGATGTTGAATGAAACATAAACGCAACATTTCTCTGCAAAATGTCTGTCCTAGACTTTCACACATCACATGCATTAAAGATAAATTAAAGTAAAACAATATTTAAAACAATCTGTTTCAAAAATATTCAAGGTCATTAGGACAAGACACTGTAGAACAGAGCTGACTCTGTCAGGGGATGCCCCGAACGGCTGCGGCCCTGTGCCAGAGCCCACGTTGCCCATGCATTAAAATGTCTCTGATTTGTGTATACTACACATTGTTGTAGATGCAGGCATACACAAGCAACATTAAGAACGAGATCTGCAGCCCAGTTATATGGCAAGGTTGTAATGGGTCCTAAAGCTAGTAAAACGCATGAGCTATAAATGTGGCCCAGAGGATGCCTCACACAACTGGGCAACTGCACGTTGCACTAGTGACCGCTACACCCTTGCTGTTGTCGCCCAATCTTCAGCCGCACTATCTTGACCAACTGAGCAGTGACATGCCTTAAGCATTCCGGATGTGATATAATTGTAGAATGTATTACAATGCATAAATAGAATCATGATATTCACAATCCGCAATATATCCATGAGCTATTTAGTGCATAGTGTGGTTCAAATGTGTTTACGTACACATGCATTAAAGCTGCAGAACAAATTAAGAGAAACTATTTTATAAGAGTACATTCATTAGGTAGATTTATTGGAATTTATCATTGTGAATGCATCTGACATTCACAAAGATAAAGTAAGGCGAAGCCTTGGAGTAGACATCTGTACTGCCACCTGCAGGAGCAAAATCTTCAAGAGTTACTTTCCACTAGTTCACTGTACACTCTCTACTTTGAGACGTGCAGACGAAAGCTGGATTGCAGGAGCGTCAAATGTTTTTCTTATCATTATGACGCTTCCTTTGCCCAGCTATGTTCCTTTCCATTCCAAACAAAAGGACATATTTCTTAATTTTGAAAAGTTAAACGAGAGACATAAATGCAGAAAAATGGTAAATCATAGTATTCCACTTACCAGCAGTGTAGTTTTCGAGCATTTTTGGGATTCACAACATCCCAAGTACACTCTGGAAATGTATGCCACGGCGTAGAATTCCAGGTTGGACTAATTTTCTCCTGCAGATAAAAGATCATTTTAATTCCACATCGAGAAAAACATTTGTCCACTACCTGCTAAAAATATGTACGAATACTTTGGGTGCTTTGGTTTACTTTTTGCACATCCATTTTGAATTTTAAGACTAAAGATATATTTGCAAAATGAAGCAGAACAGATGTATGATGGAACCGTGCATGCCATTTCCAGGCATTCCTTGACCACGCATCCAATACCACACATATGCCTTTACCACACATGCCTTTACAAATATATATATACATATATATATATATACATATATATATATATATATATATATATATATATATATATATATATATATCAAACACACAAGTTTGTCCCTCGCATTGAAAGAGCCCACAAGCAGGTAGGTGTAAATTTTGTTTTACTGCGCAGAAGACATCGTGGACAGAGAAACCAAAGTTCTGATTCAAATACTGCAGCCGGCCGGTCCCCGTCGGGGAAGAGCCCTGCCACAGATCGTGTGGTTGATGCTGAAGCCAGAGGGCACACAGCGCGACGGAGCAGATGGGGCGTTTTTGCAGATGTATAATGGCATCGTGAACATGTAGGATTGAATTCCTGGACCCACTGGGGCTTTTAATGAACTTTTATTCAACTCTGGGAGCAGCGCACAAGCGTGAATCAGAACTCCGAGGAGCCAACGCCCACTGGGGCAGGTGCAAGTAATTTAAAATGACCTTGCTCCACACAGAGTTTTCCACAGCCTCTGAAGAAATGCTCAGGAGAGCATGAAACGCGTCAGGCTGCAGTATTTGAATCAGGACTTTGGTTTCTCTGTCCACGATGTCTTCTGCGCAGTAAAACGAAATTAACACCTACCTGCTTGTGGGCTCTTTCAATGCGAGGGACAAACTTGTGTGTTTGATATATATATATATATATATACATATATATATATATATATATATATATATATATATATATATATATATATATATATATATATATATATATATATATATATATATATATATGCTCTCATGCACCCAAAGTTCGAGAAACACGCTCTCAGGACAAAACGAGGTAGTCACCACATCCAACTAGTGCTGTTTATTTCACAACGCGTTTCGCCGCAAAACGGCTTGATCACGTGAAAGAATGCTTTGAAATCATTGGCATATATCGTGTAACATGCATGGACATAAAAAGAAGACTAGTGTGTTACTGTATATATACTACACACAATCTAGGTTTATACATTCCTCTACCTGTAAAGGCAATAGTTCATTATGTATAAAATATATAAAACTCCTTATGAAACAATAAATTATGTCTCTGCGTACACAAATAAAATTATAAATCAAAATTAATTCAAAATCAATCATCATGATTAGTATACTTCAAAGAAGCAAATGATACCCTCGAAGTATAAACAGTTACAAACACATGTATATATGCATTGTATCAACAAGATTCCCTGTCGTGATCCGATGTCAGTACCTCGGAGCATAACGTGGCCCCTCCCTTTCTCACACAAAATGCGTGAGGAACGGCATGTACGTAACAGTGTCAATAAAGCTTGAAGGTCATGGTAGGGCCCAAGCTGCGGGTGGAGATTGAGTATTGGCCAGTGCCAGAATCCCGTGATATCTCACAACAGAAGAGACAAACAAAAAAAGGAGTATAAGTACTGGCAAGTGCCAAAATACTGAAATACATGTCCATAATTCTCTGCATTTTACCGTCCATCGATCTGCCAAAACCTTCAAGCAAAAAAGTGCCCATGTGACAAGGAGACAGAGAAGGGGAGAGATCCCGTGAAGTGAGGTGCTGATAAGGTGGGCCCCCTCTCTTGCTCCTGGAACATAAACAAATACATAACATAATTAAAACCATGTATTCAATGTCAAAATACATATATCCCTATATTTGTTAGACATAGGACTAAAAACATCTTTAAGGTATGGAAGATTATCGAAGAGATAAATGTAAGGTTAGCAGGTCACATATTAATTCTTTAAATGTAAGGATAATTCTTCATCTTGATTCAAACCTCCAGGGGCCTTACTCTGGAAGTCGATAATTAATCTGGACTCCCTCTGGCGCAGTTTGAGAACCCTGTTGCCCCCCCTTGGGTTTTTTGCTATCTGTTCCAAAATAATGAAACCCAAGTTCTTGATATTAGAGAAATGTTGTTCTCCAAAGTGTCGTGCAACCGGATATTTGGGGTCAAAGTTCGTAATAGCTCTCGTATGTTCAAGTATCCGTTTCTTCGCCATACATGTAGTGCTGCCAATGTACCATTTGTTGCATGTGCATACAATTGCATAAACAACAAATGTGGAGCTGCATGTGAGAAAAGACATGATTTTCTTATTTACTCCGTTGTACGTAATCTCTTTGCATGATTTGCTATTGGCACAGGCTTTGCAGTGCCCACATGGAAAGAAACCATCAAGGCCATGCTTGTTGGTAGATGGATATGCTGTGATATCACTGCGGACCAACATGTCCCTGATGCTTCTCCCACGTCTGTATGTAATGCTAGGCCAATGACATTGTCAGTTTTCAGTACATCCCAATTTTTTGATATTATTTTCCTAATGGCTTGGGAATCTGTACTGTAGGTTAGGATTGATCTTGTGACATCCTCGCCTTCCTCATCCTCTTTGTTTTTATCACAGATGGTATCAGATCTTCTGATGGCATTGGCTCTGTCCCTAGCTTTCTTGAGTACCCAATTCGGGTAACCTCTCGTTTTGAATCTATTCAGGATAGTTTCACTTTCTTCTGTGTACGCACTGTCGGTGTTGCAATTGCGTCTGGCCCTCAGCAGTTCCCCATATGGAATGCTCCATTTTAAGTTGTCAGGATGACTGCTGAGGGCATGCAATATGCTGTTCCCTGCAGTGGCTTTGCGAAAAAGTGTAGTGCGGACCTTGTTGTTCTCGATCTCAAGTTTGACATCTAGGTATTCTATATCTGTCATACTGTTAGTACCACTGAGAACAATATTCAAGACATTTTGATTTAATTTGTCAATGAAAATGTCCGCCTCCTCCATAGTTCCCTTCCATATGATGAAGAGGTCATCAATGTACCTCAGCCACATTGATACCTTTTCAAAATCTTGTTGGAGAGTGGGATCTGATCGAATGTCCTTCTCCCACTTACCAAGGAACAGATTGGCAAAACTTGGCGAGAAACAAGAGCCCATGGCAGAGCCACTAACCTGTCTGAATAGTTCGCCATTGAATAAAAAGATGTTGTTTTGTAGACAATACTTGATCATGTCCAATAGCATGCGTGTGTGTTCCCTAAATTTTATGTGTCTTTCTTTAAAAAATTCCTCACATGCCTCCAAACCTTGATCATGGTCAATGATGGTATAGAGGCTCTGCACGTCTAAAGTTATCAGTACAGAGCCCGCCTCCCATTGTAAGTTCTCGATTTTATTTAAAAAATCTTTGGTGTCCCTAACATAACTTTATAATTTCATTACAAACTCCCTCAGGAAGTGGTCAATGTATCTGGATACTTTTTCAGAAACGCTCCCCCATGAGGACACTATAGGTCTCCCTGGAGGTCTAGTGGCATTCTTATGTATCTTAGGCAGTAGGTAAAGCACAGGGAGAACGGGATAATCACATTTCATAAATTCAAATTCCTCCCATGATAAAATGCCTTTCTCTTTCCATTCAAACAAAGAATCCCACAAAACAGTAATACTATCATGATAGCGTTCCATCTCTATTGGCCTATAGAAGTTGGTATCACATGATTGTCTGTTAGCTTCCTCTACATACATTTCTTTGTCTAGGAGGACAATATTACCCCCTTTGTCTGCGGGGCGAATGACAATCATATCATCCTCCATCAAGGATTTGATTGCCTGTCTCTGTTTGTAGGTCATATTATGTTCTCCTTTCTGTCTATATTTTTGTTGTTTATGTCTAAGTTCATTGAGGCTTTTGTTGACGCTCTCATGAAAAGTATCAATGTTATCATGGGGCAGAATTGGTACAAAGCTGGAATTCACTTTAAAATTGGTATTTGCTGCTGCTGCATCTGTACATATATCCATACATATATGTTCATACCAATTGCCCTTGACCTCACAGAGGTCACACAATGCAGCTCCTACCATCCAGAGACAATGAACCTACTCAAGGTTTTTATATAATACTCGCCTTTGGGACCACATTTACCAGCATGCCATCGGGCATTTGTTGTGTGCCACGCCCACTGTGGGTGGTGTTTTCAATAAAGTAATCATGAAGACATGAGGAAGAGGCGTTCTGCCTCGAAACGTGTCGGGAGTGGAGAAATGAAATGGATGCAAAGAATTGCAAGCAGCCTCGAGGTGCTCAGACCGGATGGTCGGAGCTGCATTGTGTGACCTCTGGGAGCTCAAGGGCAATTGGTATGAACATATATATATATACATATATATATATATATATATATATATATATATATATATATATATATATATATATATATATATATATATATATATATATATACATATACATATATATATATATATATATATATATCAACACATTTAGGGGTTCCCATTTGAAGAAGACCACTGGAAGACAGTACTTCAACTTGCTTTATATATATATGGCATTGTGGTTCGTGTAGTTCAGCACAGAAGGACTGCAATGGTGAGCCTCGTTACTATCAGGGGGCGGAACAAGGTACATTAAAATGAGGCGGGACTGCATTCGCTACAACAGCAGAGGAAGCATTTTCGAGAGGGGCGCTGAGGAAGGCAAGGACCGCCGAAATGCATTCGCCTAATAAGATCCCACATTAAAGTGTTTCCTTGAACTCCCCTTCGGGTCACTGCTCTTTTCTTTGAGAGGAGGTTATCTGCATATATATATATATATATATATATATATATATATATATATATGGCAAAAGGACGTCTTCAGGTAGCGTAGCAAAAAGACAAGGGGAACCCACTGGATGGTGCGATTTTTCTTTATTGCATGCCCGACACCAAAACCGCCATGACGCGTTTCAGCCCGGAAAGGGCCTTGATCACATGACACAGTTGAAAAGGCGGAGTGCTCTTTTAAAGTATAATTAATCATGACGTATTGAAATGCATCAGCTGCAGTGTTAGTAACTGATAGACATAGAAAGCATACTACCTCATTTTCTAGTAATGGGTGTCATCATAATGTGTCAGAATATATAAATGTATAATGCATTGTTATAGAGCATATTGAAAACATTGGAAATGTCAATCAATTTAGCAGCATATTGAATGAATATAAAAACATATAAATACATAAATATATGTTTATAAAATGTTATGAATACCCAAAATTATGCCGTTAAAACTCAATTCTGATCACAACAACTCATATTAATAAATATAGAGATGGTTAGAAACTATTGAAGCCAATATAAAACTCAATTTCTCTCAGACCATCCACATTGTTTAAAATTCATATGAGTAATATTTGATGACACACCAGAATATAGCCCAAGTGGGCAAGTGCCAAAATAACACATTAGTATTATACGTAAATCGTGCAAAGTCCGCAAATAAATACAGTCATGAAATAAAGTGCAAACCAAATGTTAAAAAGTGATAAAATATAAAATATTAAAAAACTGATTAAAATGAAGGGACCTAATTGGTCTAAAGAAGGGGCAGCTGCAAGTGTGTACAGTTTCTAAGAAAAACTAATTACAGGTAAGTAAAACAATCCTCGCTAGCATTTAATCCATTAGGTACTTTACAATTGAGGAGTATAATATGTCTGGTTTCTAACTAGCGCAGTAGTGCCTCACGGTCACCACCTTTCCTCAACAGAGGGGCTGTATCGATCCCAAAGTATCTTACATCTGCAGGGTTTTTATTGTGGGTTTCCTCAAAGTTCCTAGCGACTGGGTACGCGGTTGGTAATGGCACGTAGGTGCTAAACTCTCCAACCCCAGCGCCAACGCCAACGACATCCGGTCCTCACAAGAACTGTGTGACTCACTAGCCATCTTCTTCCACCGCAAGATCGCTGACATCTACGACAGCTTCAACACCACAACCGCCCCGACTACGCCAGACTCCACCTCCCCTGCGAACACCACCAGCGCCATCCGCCTGACCTCCTGGTCCACCGTCAACGACGACGAGACACGCAAGGTCATGAACTCCATCCACTCAGGATATCCGTAAGACCTGTGCTCACACCACGTATTCAACAAAGCAGACGCAGCCATCCCACCCCAACTACGGAAGGTCATCAACATCTCCTTCGAAACAGCGACATTCCCGGAAAGCTGGAAGCACGCCGAAATCAACGCCCCCCTCAAGAAGCCCAAGGCGAACCCCAAGGACCTCAAGAACTTCAGGTCCATCTTCCTGCTCCCGTTCCCGGCAAAGGTCATCAAGAAAATCGTCAACAGGAAACTGGTCCGCCACCTGGAAAACAACAACATCTTGGACCCATCCCAGTCCGGATTGAGATGAAACCACAACACCGAGACAGCCATCATCGTCGCCACAGACTAGATAAGGCGCCAACTAGACAATGGCGAAACATCAGCCCTCATCCTCCTGGACCTGTCGGCCGCCCTCGACGTGGTCTGCCATTGCACTCTAAAGACACGCCTCCTAGAAGCCGGAATCCAAGAGAAGGCCCTTGATTGGACCACGTCCTTCCTCTCCGGCAGAACCCAGAGCGTCCACCTCCCACCCATCCCATCCGAAGCCACCGACATCATCTGCGGTGTCCCCCAGGGCTCATCCCTCAGCCCGACGCTGTTCAACATCTACATGGCCCCCCTCGCACAAGTGGCCCGCCAGCACGACCTCAACATCATCTCCTACGTCGACGACACCCAGCTCATCCTCTCCCTCACCAAGGACCCTCAAACTGCCAAAACTAACCTCCATGAGGGAATGAAGGCCGCCGCTGACTGGATGAGGAGCAGCCGTCTGAAGCTGAACTTCGACAAGATGGAAGTACTCTTCCTCTGACCCACCCTCTCTGCCTGGGACGACTCCTGGTGGCCGACCACACTGGGAACAGCACCAACACCCACCGACCATGCACGCAACCTAGGATTCATCCTCGACTCCTCCCTCTCCATGACTAAGCAGGTCAGCGCCGTCTCCTCCTTCTGCTGCAACACCCTCTGCATGCTCCGCAGGATCTACAAGTGGATCCCGACCGAAACAAGAAGAACGGTGACACAGGCCCTCGTCAGCAGCAGACTGGACTGCGGCATCGAACTCTACACAGGAATCCCAACCAAACACCTATGACGACTACAACGCATCCAAAACGCCTCCACCTGACTGGTTGTCGACGTCCCCCGCTGCAGCCACATCACCCCCCACCTGAGAGACCTACACTGGCTCCCCGTCGACAAGAGGATCACCTTCAAGCTCCTCACCCACACACACAAAGCACTCCACAACGCCGGACCAGCCTACCTTAACAGAAGACTCAGCTTTCAGGCCCCCACCTGCCAGCTCCGCTCCGCCAGCCTCGCCCTTGCCGCTGTTCCCCGCATCCAATGAACGACCTCCGGTGGCAGATCCTTCTCCTACCTCGCCGCCAAGACCTGGAACACCCACTCTACCCACATATGGCAGACCCAAGACATACACGCCTTCAGAAGACTCCTCAAGACCTGGCTCTTCGAGCAGTAGCAGCACCCCCTCCCCTCAGTGCCTAGAGACCCTCACGGGTAAGTAGCGCGCTCTACAAGTACTCTGATTGATTGATTGATTGTGCACCTGCAGCTTAGTGCTCCCCACAAAGCGCAGGCCACAGGACACTCCAGCACATACACCGCGTACTCTGTCTTGCATGTCAATTTACTTTGGATACGGACAGGTTTCTCACTAAAGGGTGTCTTATATTCGGTTTTGCTCACCCCATTTCTGCAGGCCTTGCAAACTGAGAATTTGATGAACCATTTGCTGCTATTCAGCCAGGAACTAGTTGGCCTGACTTCTGGGCTACTAGATACCAAGCAGTTACTCATCGACCTCGCCCTTTTGTAAGTAATCCTGGGAGATCGTGTTAGCTGATTACCCAATACAGGATCACTAGCAATCAGCGCCCAGTTACTTTTCAAAATTTTACGAATAGTTTGATATTGGCAACTATAAGTAAAAATCAGTCTGGTCTCTATTTCTTCGTTACGGGCCGAGTTTTTGTTGCCTGACAGTAATTGTAGCCTGCCTGATGCATTAGCTTTGCATATGGTCTTGTCCAAAAGATCAGGTTGACAGCCTCTCCTAAATAATCTAGCCCTGCATTCATTTTGCGCCTCTCTACAGTCATGATCTGTACTGAAAATTCTTCTAATTTGAAGCATTTCTCCATATGGAATGCTTCTTATTAGGTGTGCAGGGTGGTGACTAGATGCGTGCAGCACGGCATTGCCGGCTGTGGGCTTCCTGAATAGCCTAGTTTCCAATTTGCCATGATGGATGAAGTTCTCAACATCTAAAAAACATATTGAGTTTGCACTGATTTGGCTTGTGAAACCCAGGTTCAGCTTGTTGTTGTTCAGGTTGCCTATGAATTGTGAGGCTTCACTTTCAGAACTGTTCTAAATAATCAAAAGGTGGTCAATATATCTAATCTATTTAACAACCTTAGTAGACAAAATATCCGGATAGCTGGGTATGAGGACCTGTTCCTCCCAGTACCCCATATGGAGACAGGCGTTACTGGGGGAAAAACAGGCCCCCATAGCCACACCCCTCACCTGTTGGAACACCTGGTTGGCAAGAAGAAAGAAATTATTTTTCAGACAAAGGTTAATCATTGACAGTACCATTTTGTTATGTTCATAAAAACAGGTTGGTCTCAAGTTCAGATAGTGGTGTACAGCTTTCAATCCATCCCTGTGATGAATACTAGTATACAGGGAGGATACATCTAAGGAGATTAGTAAATATCCAGGTTGCCATGCAACACCCACTAATTTATTTAGTAGGTCCCCTGTATCAAGGGCAAAGGATGGCAGTTTTTTTACATGGTCCTGGAGAAAGAAATCCACATACTTGCTTACATTTTCCATGATACTATTGCAGGCCGAAATGATTGGGTGGCCAGAAGGTTTTGCACTGTTCTTGTGAATCTTGGGAATAAAATAAACTACGGGCATCACCGGATGTTCTTTTTTGAGAAATTTAGACTTGTCCATAGTTATTAGTTCCAGACTCCTCCATGCCACTAGCTTTGTATAAATCAAATTCAAAGCCTGCTTAACGTCACTCATGTTTGTTCTCTTATAACATTCTCTATCGTTCAATTGGCCAAGGGCTTCTTCCATGTACATTTGCCTTGGCCAAAGCACCACATTTCCGCCCTTATCCGACTGGCGGATAATGATGTTAGCAGTTTCTTGATCAGCTGGTGATAGGAAAAGTCACAATAGTGATGTCTTTTTGTGATTTTGGTCTGTTTTACATATAATGCCTTAAGCTCCTAAGAGACCTTGTCATGAAACATGTCAATGTTGTCCTTCAACATTAAAGGGCAAAAGGTGGATTTCGGTTTGGATTCAGTAGGAGCTGTAATGACTCTAAGCCCCATGTCTGAACTAGAGGATGGTACTGAAGTCTCATTTTGCATCTGTAATAATTCCTGCAATAAACCAGAATCTCCTGCTGTCAATGGAGGTGAGTTCAAGATTGGCACAGTCGGTGGTATTGTGTTAGTTGATTTGTGCACTGAATGGTATTTGCGGAGTTTGAGCTTCCGTACATACTTATAAAGGTCAATCTTGGTACTGGCATAATCAAAATTGCTTTTAACATTGTATGAGAACCCCAGTGCCAAGATATTGGTTTCTTTATCACTGAGCTTTATATCAGTAAGGTTAAAAACAGTTTGAGCATCATCATGCAAAAGACTTACTTGCGTTTCCACTGTTTTCTGTTTTTTCTGATGGGAGGCTTAGTACTGGTGTTTCCGTTATCTGTTTCATCGCCTCCTTGTGCTACGTTTTTGGTTGACGCTCTGTTTGTATTTGCACTCCGTGCACCAGAACGCAAGGTCTGTTTTCGATCTTGGCGCACTCAGTCTAATTCCTGAGCCAAGGCGAATTTGCGAAACCCCAATCGCTGCGTCCTCTGCTGGTCATTGTCAGATTCACTGTCGGCATTTGAACTCAACTCCGAGAGTGACTAAGTCTCAGGGGCTTCATTACCAACATGACACATTGTTGTAGTTACACTGGGTATTATTTTCTTGTTTGCTTTCAAACTGTCATATTTATTAGCAAATGTGAATATCTGCCCGTGCTCGGTATCCAGACGATTGTATATATAGTGGAGTTTTTTTTGCTGAAAAAGCCAAAGGTTACAGAGACGATATAGTTAGCAGATGACATAGAAAAAACCTTGGAAATTCACTGACAAAACCCACCAAAGGTTAAAGGGATGTTATAGTTGGGAAATCAAATTAAAAAAACCTTCAAAATTCACCAAAAAAAACAAAGGTTACAGGGATGTTATAGTGCGGCGCATATTTCATTCATACAAAACCAGTGAAATTCAGCAATTATAGTTAACTCAGCTAACTATAACTTACACCCCTGCAATGCACTGCTTATGACCTCAAATATTACATCACTGTGTGAGTGGGTGTGTGAGTGGCTGTGTGGGTCTGTGAGTGACTGTGTGAGTGCCTGTGTGTGTCTGTGAGTGGTTGTGTGAGGGGCGCTATGGGTCTGTGAGTGGGTGTTTGAATGCCTGTGTGTGTCTATGAGTGCAGGTGTGAGTGGCGCTATGGGTCTGTGAGTGGGTGTGAGTGCATGTGTGGGCCTGTGAGTGGTTCTGTGAGTGAGTGTGTGAGTGCCTATGTGGGTCTGTGATTGGGTTTCTGAGTGACGGTATGGGTCGGTGAGTGCGTGTGGCTGTGTGGATCTATAAGTGGGTGTGTCAGTGCCCGTGTGTGTCTGTGAGTGGGTGTGTGAGTGCCTGTGTGTGTCTGTGAGTGGGTATGTGAGTGGCACTATGGATTTCGGACATTTGCATTCTTAGGGTTTTTAAAAGGGAGAGCCATTGACTCTGCTGTCACCAGGAGATGACAATCACTCATCACAGTCACCACAGATCAGACTGTGCTTCATTAGATCAACGATGCAAGATTGTTTTTCAACATGGAATACTTAAAGAAACACATTTGATTTGCATCCATTAAGCCCAAGAAGGTATGAAGGTTTGTGCTTTACTGAAGTGAAGCTTCAACTGGGGCACCTGCTATATTTGTATTTGTAAGTGCTTCCTGTTGAGGTTTAATTTATGTGAAATGAGCACCAGGGCCAGAATGAAACATCATTCTATCCCAGAAGAGTCCCTAATTTTGCCACAAATGTCTGCCCAACTGAATTATTATCATCGGCCACGCGCCTACCCTCCTGGAGACAAAACTGGCCCTGAGGACTTCCACTCCCCAGGGCCGGTTGCCTATGTCCCGGGGTACCCACCTCCGGGACATATCTATTTGCTCTTGCTTGGTGGGATAAAAAGTAACTCTGCTCCCAGTGGACAGGAGCAGGAAACTGCTCCTGTGAGCTGGGAGTAGTCTTTTCAAGAAAACAGATGATATTGCTACTGCAGCATTTAAGACTGTTCTCGACGTGGAGGAGCAATGCCAGCTTCTGCTGGAAGTGGGAAGCACTTTATATAGAAAACAACGGTTCCAGTGGGACAATATATGTATGTTCTTTAGTCAGTACAAAGCATAATAGCGATATCAGTTGAGGGTTTTGGGGGGATGTTAGAGAGAGAGATAAAGCTCATGACACCAGGGTGCATATCATATTTGAATTTGTATTTTTTTCAAAAGGAGAAAATAACATTTAGATTGTACACAATAGGTTTCAAATAATGCGAAGTGTCCCAAGTGTATTTGAAGAACCAAAGAACAAAACAGTTGAGTGACATCAAGTGAAAAATATTTACAAGGTTTCCCAAAAATGTATTCTCAAGGAAAGCGACCATTCAATGATAAGTATAACAGAATGTTTCAGCGACTATATACAATAATAAGCGCTGTCTATGTGGTTTGATTCCATAAAGCGTCAACGGCGTTTCGACCCGACTGTGGGTAAGGTGTCTCGTCAGGACCAAGGGAGTGGGGGACATCTGGAAGATGAAAACACGAGGGGCGGTGTGAGAACTAGACCAAGTTGTTGTTGGAGAGAACTATATGAACCGCTAGAGAAGGGTAAATACCAGAGTTTCACAAAGCTCATTCACTTTAGGTGAGGTGTGCCAACCCTGTGTGTTAAAAAGCAGAGAGTAAAATTTTACTCAGAGTAAACCCAGCCGAGTTCTATTCCACGATGCGGAAATGGGGGAGAAAAGAAGGGAAAAATGAGGTAAGAAACAATCTAGAGCTGGAACGGCTGACTTAGGTAATGACAAGTGGTAATACTTACCACTGATAGTGGTGAATGAGCAGTCAATAATTAGAAGAAACGCTGGATGACAGGATGCATCAGAACACCCACGGTGGGGCTGTAGAATACTGGTTGGGTGACCGCTAAACGCTGGTCGATGTGTGCACTCCACAATGGGGTGGGGAATTTTGTCCCACTGGAACCTTTGTTTTCTATATAAAGTTTGTACCCTGGTTCCTAACTGAGTAGGGTTCCCTTGTTTTTTCCTTCTGATTGGGAGTGGGAGGCAGGCAGGGACCTCAGGGGCATTGTAGTGCCATTAAGACTTCCCCGGCAAACCCCAACTGTGCTGACTGAGTGCCCTGGGTGGGCTCCAGGACACCCAGCATTTCAAGGTTCGGACCCAAGTGGATGGGGACCCCGGGACACAAATCAGCCAGGGGAGTAAGGCTGCATGGCCTCCTCCCCCACTGTATTTTGGGGGCAGGCCCTGGGGATGGGGTCCATGGGCCGAAACGTGCCTATGGTGGGGGCCACGTGCCCCCCCCCCCCATTGACTTGTGGGTGGGCCCTGGAGGACGGGGTCCTTGGGTCTGAAATCAGTCTGGGGAGGGGGCCACTCAGCCACCCTCCCATATTAAATTTCAGCTGCGCCCCAGGGCCAAAATCGGCCTAGGAGGGGGGTGCACTTTCTCCCTCCCCATGTTCCCTAGTAGTATGCAAAGGTCCATCCGCCTTTTCCCATGTTGATGGACAGCATCATAAAATAAAACCCCTACTCGTGTTTCCAGATGATTTTGTTGATGCGTTATTGATGTTGAGGAAGGTGAGGACATCTCCACTAAACAAAGAAGCCCTTACTTCATATAGTTAAGAGGAAGCATTCATGTTTGGTTGAGATTCACAACTTTGTATTCTTGTCGTCTTTCCTTGATAAGGATTCACGTTATCACAGATTTGTGGATGAAGACACTGGAGGAGCAATCACAGTGCAGAAATAACATGCATACAAGGTCACTGGAAAGTCATGGTCTTTTATGCCGCTGTGGTGCAGAATATGCTGCATCACCCCCCTCTTAAAGAATAGGTGGCAGTCCCCAGGTTTCAAACTGAACTTAAGGATGGGGCCGCATGCATCCCCCTCCTCATTTGTCATTAAAGTGAATGCCCCAAGGACCGGTCCACCAACAGGCTGTAAGAGAAAGAAGCGCTGGAGACAGTGCTTAGTTATTTTTCAGTTTTTGCCACAAATTTGGGAATCCTCACGATGTTGTTGCAATAATTAAAAAATGCTTTTTTGCCCTGGCAGTATCCCTGGGGGATCCCAGCACCAGGGATAGGGGGTCCGGGAATGCCGACTCTACCCCCTTTTTTCAATTATTCAATTTTTTTCTCAGCTGATGCCAAATCCCAAAATAGCTGCTAACACTCCCAGGTTGGAGTGTAGGCAGCCAATCAGATCTCTGCACAAGATCGTCAAATTATTTGTGCACTTGGATATACAAATGTGGATTTTCTTTAATATCTCCAAAACTACTGAATGAATTTACACAAAATAACAAAAAGGGTGCTTTCTGGACCAAGAGCTACCTTTCTGCCAAATTTGATGTAATTATGTCCAGCGGTTCGGGCTGTAGTCATGTCTAAAATTTGTATGGGAAATAACATAGGAAACAAACCACTTTTTGACCCCAATTTTTCTCTGACCCCACATGATGGATCACCCTGAAACTTTCTATGCACAATTAGAATCAGCAGTGCACTTTTCTTTGGAAAATATCATCAAGATTTGTCAAACGGCACCAAAGTGATAGACAATGAAAAATTCGCTTTCCTAATGGAAAATAGGACCTAACTATAACTAACTACTGGCAGTCGAGAGTAGGTAAATATATAATATATATATATATATATATATATATATATATATATATATATATATATATATATATATATCCTTTCTCCTTTGGCCCGAGATCAGGTTATTTTGGGCGCTCTTAGACGGTGCAAACAAGCCACGGCAGGGCCCCGCCGTAAAATTGCATTCCTGTTTTTCTCCGTAGAGAAGTTTGCTCGTGCACTCCGGAATCGATTTTTCAACACAGTGATTACTCCCAAATCAGTGGTTTAGGTTTCTTTATTCATCACAGCTCAGCCAGCAGCAACTCTACGCGTTTCAGTCTTAACCAAGACCTTGCTCACGAGACTGACATGGAACCACAATTTTTTCATGACATTTTTAAAAAAACATTAACAACTACTTGTGACATCACATCCTGTTTATCCTCCCTGTGCATTATGGTACTTGTAGTTTTTCCTGGAAGGGACGCATTTGGCCACAATTTATAAAGTACTCAGATTTCATACTTTGATAGAGGGCAACAATAGAATGAGATACAAAATCCCCACTGCAGTTTATTCAAAACAGAATCTGTACAAACACCCACTGGAGGGTGCGAGTTTGTGTTCAATAGCGGTGAGCTAGATTTGAAACCAATAGAGTATGAATGTGAAATTACCAAAAGAGATATGATTAATATGCCTCTATAATGGTTTATTCAATGGAGATCGCGATATAACATAGTCATGTGCATGTTACCGCTGAACCTTTATCAAAGTATGAAATCTGAGTACTTTATAAATTGTGGCCAAATGCGTCCCTTCCAGGAAAAACTACAAGTACCATAATGCACAGGGAGGATAAACAGGATGTGATGTCACAAGTAGTTGTTAATGTTTTTTTAAAAATGTCATGAAAAAATTGTGGTTCCATGTCAGTCTCGTGAGCAAGGTCTTGGTTAAGACTGAAACGCGTAGAGTTGCTGCTGGCTGAGCTGTGATGAATAAAGAAACCTAAACCACTGATTTGGGAGTAATCACTGTGTTGAAAAATCGATTCCGGAGTGCACGAGCAAACTTCTCTACGGAGAAAAACAGGAATGCGATATATATATATATATATATATATTACCTACTGGCGGTCGCCAGTAGGTATATATAGTTAGGATTTTTTCTCTATGGGTTTTTTGAAAATTCTATGTCTAATAACTTTGGCGTTTGTGGACGGAATTGGCTGAAATTTTCAGGAAAATGGCACATTTTGTTTCTGAGCAGCCCTTGAAAATTTGGGGGGGGTTCGTCCAGTGGGGGCCGAGAAAAAAGGGGGGTCCCAAAACGCGTTTTTCCCATGTTAATTTCCATAGGGCGGTTGGCCTCACTTTTAGCCCGAACGGCTGAATGGATTTGCACGAAACTTGGCAAAATTGTAGGGACTGGTAGCCCGATGTGCCTTTTGTAGGTCTCAATATATGTGCTCCAGTGGATTTTGAGAAATTAACGTTTAAAAAAAGATATATATCTGTAACAGCGGACTGGGCAGCGGCCCAGGACGCGTACTTTTCGCGCAACGGAGCTTTGTGAAGCGAAGCTGATTGGTTCTCCGGCGTCTGTCAACATTCCAAACAGTCCGTAGCGGCCGCCATCTTGTCTCTCGGTAGGATCGAGAGACAAGAGGAGGTCAAAACAAAGGGGGAAATAACTATAAGGGGGCATAGTAGATCCTCGCTGACCCCCTAGGTTTGATGTGGAGGTTTTAAAAGGGCCCCGCGGGGCAAAAAAAAAAAAATAATAATAATAATCGAACGGCTGAATGGATTTGCACGAAACTTGGTAAAATATTAGGGACTGGTAGCCCGATGTGCCTTTGCTAGGTCTCAATATATGTGCTTCAGTGGATTTTGAGAAATTAACGTTCAAAAAAAGATATATATCTGTAACAGCGCACCGCTTCGCGTACTTTTCGCGTTACGGAGCTTTGCGAAGCGAAGCTGATTGGCTCTCCGGTGTCTGTAAACATTCCAAACAGTACGTAGCGGCCGCCATCTTGTCTCTCGGTAGGATCGAGAGACAAGAGGAGGCCAAAGCGAAGGGGCAAATGACCATAAGGGGGCATAGTAGATCCTCGCTGACCCCCTAGGTTTGATGTGGAGGTTTTAAAAGGGCCCCGCGGGGCAAAAAAATAAAATAATAATAATAATCGAACGGCTGAATGGATTTGCACGAAACTTGGTAAAATATTAGGGACTGGTAGCCCGATGTGCCTTTGCTATGTCTCAATATATGTGCTTCAGTGCATTTTGAGAAATTAACGTTCAAAAACAAGATATATATCTGTAACAGCGCTCCGCTTCGCGGAGATAAAATTATATCTGTATTACCTAGCTGTTGCTAACACCAGTTAGCGACGGCTAGTAGGAGAGAGCGACCATCTTGGGTCCCACTTTGCATGTGAGTGATATTTATCACTAATGACATGCAAAGTGGGCATGCCAAGATGTTAGCGACTGGAAACAGTCGCTAACATCGCTATCTCCTAGGGACTGGTAGCCCGATGTGCCTTTGCTATGTCTCAATATATGTGCTTCAGTGCATTTTGAGAAATTAACGTTCAAAAACAAGATATATATCTGTAACAGCGCTCCGCTTCGCGGAGATAAAATTATATCTGTATTACCTAGCTGTTGCTAACACCAGTTAGCGACGGCTAGTAGGAGATAGCGACCATCTTGGGTCCCACTTTGCATGTGAGTGATATTTATCACTAATGACATGCAAAGTGGGCATGCCAAGATGTTAGCGACTGGAAACAGTCGCTAACATCGCTATCTCCTATTATCAACTTTTGGAAATATTCGAGATAAGCGCGAATATCTCCAAAAAGTAACAGCTGCCCTGAGCAGTTCTTAGCCATGTTATCCAATGGGAGGTGGATAACATGGCTAAGAGCATTAGCTCGGTAATGCATGAATATCGCTGAGTTTTCAGCGATATTAATGCATTGCGGTCGTTTTTTATCGTATTTGCGATAAACCTTGATAATAGCAAGGTTTATCTGCGATAATTTCTGACGGTAAAAAAATCTTTGCAATGCATCGTTAGGGATAAATATCGCTTAACTTTGGTAATATGCCCCAACGTCTGTTAACGTTCGATTCGAAGGAAATCAGGAATTGTTGAAAAACATTGTGTGCGCCATCTTGTCTTTTTTCAAATGCCACACTTTTGTCGTGCACGGCAGCCATTTTAGATGCTTTGACCAGACCCACTCTGTGCACGCTGTCGATCCTTAGCATGGCTCCCCACCCTCGCAAGCATCTCACCCAGGCAGTGGTCACCCCCGCTCTCTGTCTTATGCATGGGTAATAAACCTCCCCCCATCTGCGCTGCTCTTCCCTGAGAATCACACCCTGTGCCCGCCCGACACCTCCCTTTTGCCCTATTCACTACCGCACCCTCTGACACTCCTTTTCCTCTGTGTCCGATTGTCCAGGCCGGTCCTAGGCTATCAGCTAGCCCTGCAGATGTAGTTTATGGCCACAGCTGTAAAGAATCACCCCTCTTCAAAGGAGTTATAGTAGATCAAGGCCCACACTCGATGAGATCCGTCACAGCAGAAGCGTTGCTATTATCTGAAAACCATCCTGTATTGTGATTGGGGAGGGGACCGAGCGTGAAGCGGAAGATTCCAGGGATGACTCTTTGTACATCAAAGTTTTTACAATTATGTGTCACATTAAAAATATATAGCACTCCGACAAAGTAGTAAGATTATAAAACTTTAATAATTTATAAATATATACAAGAAAACAAAAATAGTAATAACATATAAACATTTTTAGGGAAAAACAACGAAGTAGCGGTCGGCTGTGCGAATAGTCCCAACGCAGCACAACGTCCAGATTTCCGGCGTGGGGCGTCGCGGGGGGTGGGTCATCAGTAGCAAACTGTTGTGCGAATAGTTCCAAGGCAGCAGAACGCGCCGAAATCTAGATGACACGAAAGTGATGTCTAGTAAGTTGCCACCCAGCAAATAACGGCGTGGGGCGTCGCGGGGGGTGGGTCATCAGTAGCAAACTGTTGTGCGAATAGTTCCAAGGCAGCAGAACGATGGCACCAAGGTGATGTCCAGTAAGTTGCCGCACTGGTTTTGGTATCCTACAATGCTGCTCCGAATAACGGCGTGGGGCGCCCCGGGGGAGGCGGCGTGAACGGGCCTCTCCAGGTGGAGTCTCATCTGTTTTAGTGGGGCGCCCCTTTACCGTTTCAGTTGCCATTCCGTCCGCTTTTGGTCCACTGTGTCAAAATCCGCCATTCAGCTGAGTTGCGCCCACTCTTGCGGTGCAGCGATAGGCGGCTGCCACAGGACTCTCAAAATGGCGGCAGGCTCTTTCCTTTTTGGGCGTGGTCCACTGAAATGGCCCTGGGACACCTTGGAAATCGGACGCTTGTCTGCTAGGTCTTGGACCCCATTCTCGAAAGCGTCCCCTCCGCCTTGAGAATTCATCAAAAGTTTTGGGGGCCCCGACTCCTGCAGGCTTCTGGTGGGGAGCGGCTGCCATGATTGCTCGCGGAATGACCACGACGGAGCTACGAGATGGTGGTGCTCTCATGCTGACGCCAGTTTAGTCTGAAACATCCAGAAACAAGGTGGGGCTTTCATCGTTTGGGGGAAAAAAAAAGTTTTCATCCAATGAAAAGTGTTGTTTTTAGGTCATATGATCAAGCCTTCCATCATTAGGAAACCAAAAGTAAAATGAACCAATGAAAAGTTTTATAAACAAGTCACATGACCTGTTATGCGGCATAGGGTATAAAATGCGGAGAAAATACGTTGGCACGTGAGGCGGCGTCAGTAGCGGACCGATGTGCGAATAGGCCGAAGGCAATACAACGCGCCAAGATCCGGATGGCACCGAGGTGGTGTCCAGCAAGTTGCAGCACTGGTGTGGCCATCCTACAATGCTGAAAGTCGGCGTGGGGCGCCCCGTTGGCCTGTGAGTTTGCGTCAGTAGCGGACCGATGTGCGAATAGGCCGAAGGCAGCACAACGCGCCAAGATCCGGATGGCACCGAGGTGGTGTCTAGTAAGTTGTCGCACTTCTGTGGCCATCCTACAATGTTGAAAGTCGGCGTGGGGCGCCCCGTTGGCCTGTGAGATGGCGTCAGTAGCGGACCGATGTGCGAATGGGGCCAAAGGCAGCGCAACAATATTTTCTGACTGACACCACAAGGCGCTGAGATGCCAAGATCCGGATGGCACCGAGGTGATGTCTAAGTTGCGGACTGATGTGCGAATGGGGCCAAAGGCAGCGTACCAATATTTTTTGTATGGAAGATACCACTAGGCGTTGAGATGCCAAGATTCGGATGGCACTGAGGTGATGTCTAGCAAGTTGGTGTGGTCATCCTACAATGCTGAAACTCGGCGTGGGTCGCCCCATTAGCCTGTGAGATGGCGTCAGTAGCGGACCGATGTGCGAATAGGCCGAAGGCAGCACAACGCGCCAAGATCCGGATGTCACCGTGGTGGTTTCATAGTTGAGAGGCACTTCATCTGCAGTGGGGCGCCGAGATCCGGATGGCACCGAGGTGATGTCTAGCAAGTTGCTGTACTGGTGTGGTCATCCTACAATGCTGAAACTCGGCGTGGGTCGCCCCATTAGCCTGTGAGATGGCGTCAGTAGCGGACCGATGTGCGAATAGGCCGAAGGCAGCACAACGCGCCAAGATCCGGATGTCACCGTGGTGGTTTCATAGTTGAGAGGCACTTCATCTGCAGTGGGGCGCCGAGATCCGGATGGCACCGAGGTGATGTCTAGCAAGTTGCTGTACTGGTGTGGTTATTCTACAATGCTGAAACTCGGCGTGGGGCGCCCCATTAGCCTGTGAGATGGCGTCAGTAGCGGACCGATGTGCGCATGGGGCCAAAGGCAGCGCAACAATATTTTCTGAAGAGAAGACACCAAAAGGTGCTGACATTCCAAGATCCGGATGGCACCGAGGTGGTGTCTAGCAAGCTATGCAGTTGAGTTGTGTGCGCACTTGCGGCGAATAGGTCGAAGGCAGCATAACAATGTTTTCTGAATAGGAGACACCACAAGGCGTTGAGATTCGGTTACCACCGAGGTGATGTCTAGCAAGTTGCCGCACTGGTGTGGCCATCCTACAATATTGCTCCGAATAACGGCGTAGTGTGCCCGAAGGGGGGGGAGCCGGCGTGAATGGGCCTTCCTAGGTGGAGGCTCGTCTGCTGTAGTGGGGCGCCCCTTTACCGTTTCAGTTGCCATTCAGCTGAGTTTCGGCTGCTCTTGATGCTACAGCGACAGGCGGCTGCAAGAGGACTCTCAAAATGGCGGCCTGTTCTTTGGATTTGGGCCTGGTCCACTAAAATGGCCCTGGGACACCTTAGAACTCGGACGCTCGATTTTTTTTTCCTTTCCTGTACATGCAAAAAAAGGTAAATGCCCGGTACGTTACACGCTTCATCTGCCACGATGAACTCTCCAGAGGAACCGAAAAAAAATATAGTTGTGGTAACTATACCATGCATCGTCATATGGAGAGGTGGCACCAATTAATTATAGTGCTGCATAAAAGAGAGATTTGGAGGAGAACCCCTGACCTGCTAGTACATTCATCAAAGAAGTGGCACTGAGAGCTTCAGAGGCAAGGGAAACGGTCCCAAATATTTAGAAGAACTTTGGAAAGATTAAAATGACATGTTTAGATTGTGGCAAATTAATTTCATGTGGACAGATGAGTGTTACTCTAATAAATACAGCATATGAACATCATCATAGTCGATGGTTGGTAGAGACATTTTGACTATATCCTGGACCTGCCCGTCCTCGCCCAAAATGGCGCCGGAATAAATGGGACTCGTAACTCCTTGTTGTGTACTGGTTGCAGAACCTTGAAATCACGAGATACGTATGCAGTTTTGAAGCACATGGCGGGCGGGGACGAGAATTGATTGAATATTTCGACATCCCTATTGATATTAAGTTCTGATGTGTTATTGATTACTGTACTGTTGAAAGTTCGAATTAACGTCACCCATGGTACTTGCCCGCAAATGTATATCTAGATAATTTTATTGTAACTGGCCCTGTCGTATTTTAATTATAAAATGTACGTCCACCGATTCCGTAACTGTTAGACACCTTAGTTCTTGCAACCTAATGGCCCGCCCGTTACGTTCCTCTACAGTGTAAATGTCTATTCATCATATACGATTACAGTTTGCTCTGTGGCAGGCCCACGTGGTTATAGGCTCGTATTTGTATAATGAAATTTTCACAATAAAGGTTTTTAAAAGAAAACATGGTAGTAGTATATACATTGGTAAAGTTTTTAATAATAGTGACTGTTTTAGAATCATTAAAAGGCAAGTGAAATAAAGCAGACCAATTACATGAAGGGTAAAAGGTATAATACGAAGGAACGCAGTAAAGATAAATGGTCAAGGGCTGTTGTGTTTTCTATTCCTGCAACATAAAGTGATCTTTCAATAAAGTGATCGATAAGAATCTCATATTCAGGCGTATCGGCGACTAAGACAGCAGGTCGACCCTCTTTTGCTCAACGGCTCCGTCATGGGACGAAGAAACGCTCTTTTTCTCGAAAAAAGAATATATTTTACTTGCAGGACAGTTGTAAAATTTCCGGGAAAGTACATTAGCCTGGAACATTATAACATATATTTAAGAAAAAATAATGTTCGGAAGTAATGAAAAGCGTAATTTTTAGGTCATATGACCAAGCCTTTCATCATTACAATAAGAAAAGTAAAATGAACCAATGAAAAGTTTTATTAACAAGTCACATGACTTGTTATGCTTACGTTACGCGCTGCGCGCCCCGGATGACTTCCGGATGCGCTAACGCGGCGCGTCATATGACGCATTACGCGACAACGCAGGTACAGAATATAGTCAAAATGTCTCCACCAACCAGCGGTCGGAACACAACCCCTTTCAGCAGGCTAAATAGTTCTGTTAAATGACAACAGAAGGGACAGGCAACAAGAACCATCAGTCAAAGAGGGGAGGGCTAGTTCTTCTCTACCGGGTTACATTGGGGCGCTACCGGAACTGATCGAATTGGTAGTCTACAGTGTTTCTGGATGTTTCAGACTGAAGCTGGGGTTAGCATGAGAGCAGCACAATTTCGTAGCTCCGTCGTGGTCATTCCGCAACCAATCATGGCAGCCGTTCTTTATCGTTATTTTGGGCGGGGTGGGTGGCGGAGCCGAGCTGTTTTGCAGCCATCATTGTGTGGAGTTCAGTTCATCTCACTAGTTTTGTATTTGTCATGAGGGGTTGTTCCTAATGTTTCTATTTTAGCGAGGTCAAAAAGAGATCCCATTAGTGGCCTACTGATTTTGCTCGATTCCTTTTCTTTTTTTTTACACGATTTTTCGTTATCTGCAAAGACTAAACAGAGTATTGCGACTCTGTGTTTGTTTGTAAATAGAGAATGAACCAAAGAGAACTAATTCTAAAACAGTAAATACTTGGATAACAATCAATCAAATGGAGAGAGAAGCAGGCACGACGGATTACAATGGGGGCAAAGGCCTGCGTTAACTACCTTTCACTATCTGCAAAGAGAGAGTACTCCTAATAGAAATGAGGGGGGGGGGGCACCATTCAAAGCAGATCAGTGTGCATAAACACGAAAATGTTTTCACTTACCACGTACTTGACATTCGACAGCTTATGATATTTGCTATTAAAAAACCATTGAAATTCACTGAAAAAACCATAGGTTATAGACCATATATAGTTAGGAATTAGCATTTAAAAAACCTTATTTTACTCACACAAAACCATTGAAATTCCATATATAGTTAGTTGCACTAACTATATATCGCGCACCCGCAATCCACTGCTGATCATG
Source organism: Lissotriton helveticus (assembly GCF_964261635.1). Lineage (NCBI taxonomy): Eukaryota > Metazoa > Chordata > Amphibia > Caudata > Salamandridae > Lissotriton > Lissotriton helveticus. The sequence continues at coordinate 862,931,716 of NC_136068.1, read as the reverse complement.
TCACATATTACATCATTCATGACATGGTCAGTGACATCACTGATGACATCACTGATGACATCTCAAATGACATCACTGATGACATCACTGATGACATCTCATTTGACATCATTCTTGTGCTAATACGATAAACCTCTTCAGACTCTAATATAACCTTAGATACACTCAGTGTATACAGACACTCACACACTGCCACTCATCCATGGAGTTACTCACACACCCAGTCAGTCATGCAAAGAAACAATCTCACCTCCATTTCTTCAACTATACAGTTAAACACACCTTACTTATTGAAACATATACTAACACATATTTACTCTCTTATACAATCCCTGATACAAGTTCACAATGATCGATACAACTACTCACTCATTCAGTGGCTCTCATGCACAGTTATTTATATATGCCAACTCTCACATGTACTGTGTTTTACATATGTACTTACTATGACATGTAGCATTGAGATATCCATTCACTCATCAATACACTCATGCACACAGTCAACTGCCCATGTAGCTGTTTCCACATGCACTCTTGAACTCATACACCTAGTGAATAAACTGCTCACACATCTATGCATAGAGTCACACACCTTCCAGCCACCCCTACACAAACTCAATCTCCCATAGAAATACTTGGGCAACCAATTAATAACACATATAGCCTCTCGTATAGCTAATGATCAACACATGCAGCAGTTTACAGAACAACAGACATAATGATGCACAAATTAAGACAGTTTAGTCACTAACCCATGCATTCAGTGAGACACATTTAATCACTCACTCATACAGTCAGTCACGCACCTACTAAATCCTTCATCCAGACACTTATACATCCACTCATTCTTCAATATGTAAAACATATTTAAACTTTACAAAAACACACAGACACTAGATGATGTCATCAGTGATGTCATGTGAGATGTCATCAGTGATGTCATTTGAGATGTCATCAGTGATGTCATCAGTGATGTCACTGACCATGTCATGAATGATGTAATATGTGACATGATCAGCAGTGGATTGCGGGTGCGCGATATATAGTTAGTGCAACTAACTATATATGGAATTTCAATGGTTTTGTGTGAGTAAAATAAGGTTTTTTAAATGCTAATTCCTAACTATATATGGTCTATAACCTATGGTTTTTTCAGTGAATTTTCAAGGTTTTGTAAATGCTAATTCCTAACTATATATGGTCTATAACCTATGGTTTTTTCAGTGAATATATATATATATATATATATATATATATATATATATATATATATATATATATATATATATATATATATATATATATATATATATATATATATATATATATATATATATCCAACACACAAGTTGCCCTAAGGTGAGGATGCCCACACGAGAACGCAGCCTCACACCGTGGGGTCATCAGCACAGTTCTGCTCCCTTTCGGACATTTCAATCTGCTGGCTTAACGCGTTTTGGAGGTTAATCCTTGGTCACAAGCCATAAACTAACACAGCAATAGCAAACATAGAGTGAAACACCTGCTTTTATTTAACAAAAGTTCCGCCCACGTGAGCACGATGACCCGCCTTCATGGACATATGCACTGTTGCATTCTGGTGATAGCAGTTCAACTCTGAAAAAATAAAGCCACAGTGGGCGCTGCTGTTGTTGTGGAAATAAAGTTAAAATCAGCTCCCAAGTGGGCTAATGTCCGAAAAAGATGTAGGGCTTGCGGTAGTTAAAAGAACACTCACGGTCGAGCGTTCTCGTCCCAAGTGCGGCGCCAGAGACTCTTCCGATATCGCACGTCCGCTCTGCTGCGGCGGTGCATCCTCGCAGCTTGGGCACAGCCGCTACAACTCCAACACACAAGTTGCCCTAAGGTGAGGGTGCCCAAACAAGAAGTCAGCCACATACCGTGGGGTCATTAGCACAGTATATATATATATGCCGCTTCACTGTCAACAACATTTTTTGAATTGACCGGACCAGCACTCTCGTTGGTTTAAACCTCAGTTCGGTTTATTGCGCAAAGACAAGACAAGACGCGTTTCAGCCTTAGCCTTCGTCAGTGTCTATATATATTAGCTGAGGCCCCTGCAAGTAAGAGCGGCAGGGCAGTGGCCCGAAAGGCGGATTTCGTCGGATGGTGAAGAGGTAAAATTAAATAAACTAAATTATGAATTTCCTCTCATCATCGGCGGTCGAAATACCCCCCACCAAGCCCAACTGCTCTTACCTGTATGCACTGTGACACACATAGATATATATATATATATATATATATATATATATATATATATGCATATATTACCTACTGGCGGTCGCCAGTAGGTATATATAGTTAGGATTTGTTCTCTATGGGATTTTTGAAAATTCTATGTCTAATAACTTTGGCGTTTGTGGACGGAATTGGCTGAAATTTTCAGGAAAATGGAACATTTTGTTTCTGAGCAGCCCCTGAAAATTTGGGGGGGGGGGTTCGTCAAGGGGGGGCCGAGAAAAAAGGGGGGTCCCAAAACGCGTTTTTCCCATGTTAATTTCCATAGGGCGGTTGGCCTCACTTTTAGCCCGAACGGCTGAATGGATTTGCACGAAACTTGGCAAAATTGTAGGGACTGGTAGCCCGATGTGCCTTTGCTAGGTCTCAATATATGTGCTCCAGTGGATTTTGAGAAATTAACGTTCAAAAAAATATATATATCTGTGACAGCGTCCCGGGTAGCGCTCCGTTTCGCGTACTTTTCTCGTTACGGAGCTTTACGAAGCGAAGCTGATTGGCTCTCCGGTGTCTGTAAACATTCCAAACAGTACGGAGCGGCCGCCATCTTGTCTCTCGGTAGGATCGAGAGACAAGAGGAGGCCAAAGCGAAGGGGCAAATGATCATAAGGGGGCATAGTAGATCCTCCCTGACCCCCTAGGTTTGATGTGGAGGTTTTAAAATGGCCCCGCGGGGCAAAAAAACAAAAAAAAAAAAAATCGAACGGCTGAATGGATTTGCATGAAACTTGGCAAAATTGTAGGGACCGGTAGCCCGATGTGCCTTTGCTGGGTCTCAATATATGTGCTCCAGTGGATTTTGAGAAATTAACGTTTAAAAAAAGATATATATCTGTGACAGCGTCCCGGGTAGCGCTCCGTTTCGTGTACTTTTCGCGTTACGGAGCTTTGCGAAGCGAAGCTGATTGGCTCTCCGGTGTCTGTAAACATTCCAAACAGTACGGAGCGGCCGCCATCTTGTCTCTCGGTAGGATCGAGAGACAAGAGGAGGCCAAAGCGAAGGGGCAAATGATCATAAGGGGGCATAGTAGATCCTCCCTGACCCCCTAGATTTGATGTGGAGGCTTTAAAAGGGCTCCGCGGGGCAAAAAAAAAACAAACGTTTTTTTTTCGTGGGGTGCGCCCGGTTCGCGTAACGGGAAGCGGACTGGGGAGCGTACTACAAGGAAACAAGAATGATTGACTTTTAACTTATTGTATGTTCATATACTTTTTTTTTCTTTTTTTTCTGCTGAGTGACGTCTCAGCCTATCTCCCCGGGATGCAGTCCCTACCATCTCGGCGTTTAAGCCGAGGGGGACCGGTAGTGTGGGAGAGATAACGTCTGTTAACGTTCGATTCGAAGGAAATCAGGAAGTGTTGATAAACATTGTCTGCACCATCTTGCCTTTTTTCAAATGCCACACTTTTGTCGTGAACGGCAGCCATTTTAGATGCCTTGACCAGACCCACTCTCTGCACGCTGTCGATCCTTAGCATGGCTCCCCACCCTCGCAAGCATCTCCCCCAGGCACTGGTCACCCCCGCTCTCTGTCTTATGCATGGGCAATAAACCTCCCCCCATCTGCGCTGCTCTTCCCTGAGAATCACACCCTGTGCCCGCCCGACACCTCCCTTTCGCCCTATTCACTACCGCACCCTCTGAAACTCCTCTTCCTTTGTGTCCGATTGTCCAGGCCGGTCCCAGGCTATCACCTAGCCCTGCAGATGTAGTTTATGGCCCCAGCTGTAAAGAATCACCCCTCTTCAAAGGAGTTACAGTAGATCAAGGCCCCCACCCGATGAGATCCGTCACACCACACGCGTTCCTACTATCTGAAAACCATCCTGTATTGTGATTGGGGAGGGGACCGAGCCTGAAGCGGAAGATTCGAGGGATGCCTCTTTGTACATCAAAGTTTTTACAATTATGTGTCACATTAAAAATATATAGCACTCCAACAAAGTAGTAGGATTATAAAACTTTAATAACTTATAAATATATACAACGCAACAAAAACAGTAAAAACATTTAAACATTTTTAGGAAAAAAGAAGCAACAAAGGTCAGTAGCTGTGTTTTGAGCGAATAGTCCCAAGGCAGCACAACGTGCTGAGTTCTGGACGGCACCCAGGTGATGTTGCCTGGGTGCCGCACTGGTTTTGGGTATCCTACAATGCAGCTCCGAAAAACGGCGTGGGGCGTCCCGGGGGGTGGCCTCGTCAGTAGCGGTCTGTTGTGCGAATAGTCCCAAGGCAGCAGAACGCGCTGAGATGTGGATGGCACCCAGGTGATGTCCAGTAAGTTGCCGCACTGGTTTTGGTATCCTACAATGCTGCTCCGAATAACGGCGTGGGGCGTCCCGGGGGGTGGCTCGTCAGTAGCGGTCTGTTGTGCGAATAGTCCCAAGGCAGCAGAACGCGCTGAGATGTGGATGCCACCCAGGTGATGTCAAGTAAGTTGCCGCACTGGTTTTGGTATCCTACAATGCTGCTCCGAATAACGGCGTGGGGCGCCCGGGGGGGGGGGTGAGGCGGCGTGAACGGGCCTCCCCAGGTGGAGGCTCGTCTGCTGTAGTGGGGCGCCCCTTTACCGTTTCAGTTGCCATTCCGCCCGCTTTTGGTACACTGTGCCAAAATCCGCCATTCAGCTGAGTTGCGCCCACTCTTGCGGTGCAGCGATAGGCGGCTGCCACAGGACTCTCAAAATGGCGGCAGGCTCTTTCCTTTTTGGGCCTGGTCCACTGAAATGGCCCTGGGACACCTTGGAAATCGGACGCTTGTCTGCTAGGTCTTGGACCCCATTCTCGAAAGCGTCCCCTCAGCCTTGAAGATTCTACAAAAGTCTTGGGGGCCCCCGACTCCTGCAGGCTTCCGGTGGGGAGCGGCTGCCAAGATTGCTCGCGGAATGACCACGACGGAGCCACGAGATGGTGGTGCGTTCATGCTGACACCAGCTTCAGTCTGAAACATCCAGAAACAAGGTGGGGCTTTCATCGTTTGGGAAAAAAAAAAGTTTTCATCCAATGAAAAGTGTTATTTTTATGTCATATGATCAAGCCTTCCATCATTAGGAAACCAAAAGTAAAATGAACCAATGAAAAGTTTTATAAACAAGTCACATGACCTGTTATGCGGCATAGGGTATAAAAATCGTAGAAAATCCGTTGGCACGTGAGGCGGCGTCACTAGCGGACCGATGTGCGAATAGGCCGAAGGCAGCACAACGCGCCAAGATCCGGATGGCACCGAGGTGGTGTCCACCAAGTTGCCGCACTGGTGTGGCCATCCTACAATGCTGCGCCGAAAGTCGGCGTGGGGTGCCCCGTTGGCCTGTGAGGCGGCGTCAGTAGCGGACCGATGTGCGAATAGGCTGAAGGCAGCACAACGCGCCAAGATCCGGATGGCACCGAGGTGGGGTCCAGCAAGTTGCCGCACTTGTGTGGCCATCCTACAATGCTTCGCCGAAAGTCGGCGTGGGGCGCCCCATTGGCCTGTGAGTTCGCATCAGTAGCGGACCGATGTGCGAATAGGCCGAAGGCAGCACAACGCGCCAAGATCCGGATGGCACCGAGGTGGGGTCCAGCAAGTTGCCGCACTGGTGTGGCCATCCTACAATGCTGCGCCGAAAGTCGGCGTGGGGCGCCCCGTTGGCCTGTGAGGCGGCGTCAGTCAGTGGGGGCTGTTTGAGGATCTGACTGCATTGGAAAGCCATGTGATGCTGTGCGTCGCCACCAAGATGAAGGTTCCTCGGCTGCAGTGGGGCGCCCCTTGGTGTTTCACTCGCTATGCAGCTGAGTTGCGTGCGCACTTGCGGCGAATAGGCCGAAGGCAGCACAACAATATTTTCGGAATGGAAGACACCACAAGGCGCTGAGATTCGGTTGGCACCGAGGTGGTGTCTAGCAAGTTGCCGCACTGGTGTGGCCATCCTACAATGCTGCTCTGAATAACGGCGTGGGGTGCCCGAAGGGGGGGAGGGAGGCGGCGTGAACGGGCCTCCCCAGGTGGAGGCTCGTCTGCTGTAGTGGGGCGCCCCTTTACCGTTTCAGTTGCCATTCAGCTGAGTTTCGGCCGCTCTTGATGCTACAGCGACAGGCGGCTGCAACAGGACTCTCAAAATGGCGGCCTGTTCTTTGGATTTGGGCCTGGTCCACTAAAATGGCCCTGGGACACCTTAGAACTCGGACGCTCGAATTTTTTTTCCTTTCCTCTACATGCAAAAAAGGTAAATGCCCGGTACGTTACCTGCCTCATCTGCCACGATGTACTCTCCAGAGGAACCGAAAAAATATATAGTTATGGTAATTATACCATGCATCGTCATATGGAGAGGTGGCACCGATTAATTATAGTGCTGCACAAAAGAGAGATTTGGAGGAGAACCCCCGATCTGCCAGTACATTCACCAAAGAAGTGGCACTGACAGCATCAGAGGCAAGGGAAACGGTCCCAAATATTTAGAAGAACTTTGGAAAGATTAAAATGACATGTTTAGATTGTGGCAAATTAATTTCATGTGGACAGATGAGTGTTACTCTAATAAATACAGCATATGAACATCATCATAGTCGATGGTTGGTGGAGACATTTTGACTATATCCTGGACCTGCCCGTCCTCGCCCAAAATGGCGCCGGAATAAATGGGACTCGTAACTCCTTGTTGTGTACTGGTTGCACAACCTTGATATCACGAGATACGTATGCAGTTTTGAAGCACATGGCGGGCGGGGACGAGAATTGATTGAATATTTCGACATCCCTATTGATATTAAGTTCTGATGTGTTATTGATTACTGTACTATTGAAAGTTCGAATTAACGTCACCCATGGTACTTGCCCGCAAATGTATTTCTAGATAATTTTATTGTAACTGGCCCTGTCGTATTTTAATTATAAAATGTACGTCCACCGATTCCGCAACTGTTAGACACCTTAGTTCTTGCAACCTAATGGCCCGCCCGTTACGTTCCTCTACAGTGTAAATGTCTACTCATCATATACAATTACAGTTTGCTCCGTGGCCGGCCCACGTGGTTATAGGCCCGTATTTGTATACTGACATTTTCACAATAAAGGTTTTTAAAAGAAAACATGGTAGTAGTATTTACATTGGTAAAGTTTTTAATAATAGTCACTGTTTTAGAATCAGTAAAAGGCAAGTGAAATAAAGCAGTCCAATTACATGAAGGGTAAAAGGTATAATACGCAGGAACGCAGTAAAGATAAATGGTCAAGGGCTGTTGTGTTTTCTACTCCTGCAACATAAAGTGATCGATAAGAATCTGATATTCAGACGTATCGGCGACTAAGACAGCAGGCCGAGCCTCTTTTGCTCAACGGCTCCGTCATGGGACGAAGAAACGCCCTTTTTCTCGAAAAAGGAATATATTTTACTTGCAGAACAGTTGTAAATTTTCCGGGAAAGTACATTAGCCTGGAACATTATAACATATGTTTAAGAAAAAAAAATGTTCGAAAGTAATAAAAAGCGTAATTTTTAGGTCATATGACCAAGCCTTTCATCATTAGAATAAGAAAAGTAAATGAACCAGTGAAAAGTTTTATTAACAAGTCACATGACCTGTTATGCTTACGTTACACGCTGCGCGCCGCGCCCCGGATCGCTTCCGGGAAGCTGCGCTTCGCGCACCGGAGCACTTCCGGATGCGCTAACGCGGCGCGTCATATGACGCATTACGCGACAACGCAGGTCCAGAATATAGTCAAAATGTCTCCACCAACCAGTGGTCGGAACACAACCCCTTTCAGCAGGCTAAATAGTTCTGTTAAATGACAACAGAAGGGACAGGCAACAAGAACCATCAGTCAAAGAGAGGAGGGCAAGTTCTTCTATACCGGGTCACGTTGGGGCGCTACCGGAACTGATCGAATTGGTAGTCTACAGTGTTTCTGGATGTTTCAGACTGAAGCTGGCGTCAGCATGAGAGCACCACCATCTCGTAGCTCCGTCGTGGCCATTCCACGAGCAATCATGGCAGCCGCTCCCCACCAGAAGCCTGCGGGAGTCGGGGGCCCCCAAGACTTTTGTAGAATCTTCAAGGCTGAGGGGACGCTTTCGAGAATGGAGCCCACGCCCTAGCAGACAAGCGTCCGAGTTCCAAGGTGTCGCAGGGCCATTTTAGTGGACCACGCCCAAATCTGAAGAGCCAGCCACCATTTTGAGAGTCCTGTGGCAGCCGCCTATCGCTGCACCGCAAGAGCGGGAGCAACTCAACTACATGGTGAGCGAGACGCTGTAGTCGAAAGAGCGGGCGGTAAACAGCTGAATAGCGGAAGAGGCACAGTGTAGCAAAAGCGGGCGTAATGTCAACTGAAACGGTAAAGGGGCGCCCCACTACAGCGTGTCTTTAGGTGAAACGGATTGTGGGACAAGGTCAAGAATGGAAGAGTCACCAAAAGGCAAAAAGTTCCGCTTGACCCCGGGAGCCGGCCACCTATGTCGGGGGCGATCTCCGGCCACACCAGGGCAACACGACTTGGGGAGGGGCCGGAGCCAAGCGCCCCCCCCCGAGTCCGCGCCATCACACCGTCCCTCGGGGGCCTCCGTCAAGCGGTTCAGGGTGGCACCGCATCACATTGTTTTCAAATGCAGTCACGTCCTCAAACAGCCCCCACTTACATTGAGAATAGTGAAGCTGTAGCAAGTGCAAATAAGCTTCAGACAGTGTTACAAGCACTCCTCAAAACTATGAACTATCAGAGTGCATGAGTTTCATGCTCGATCGATTGAGCTAGCCGGATCGGGCACCAAAAAGTATAAAATAGTTATGTAAATAGTTATTTAATAAAATGTTTTACCCTGTTACTTTGCTGGTGTGTTGTATATATTTGTAATATTTGCATAGAGTTTATCGTTATTTTGGGCGGGGTGGGTGGCGGAGCCGAGCTGTCTTGCAGCCATCATGGTGTGGAGCTCAGTTCATCTCACTAGTTTCGTATTTCTCATGAGGGGTTGTTCCTAATGTTTCTATTTTAGCGAGGTCAAAAAGAGATCCCATTAGTGGCCTACTGATTTTGCTCGATTCCTTTTGTTTTTTTACATGATTTTTCACTATCTGCAAAGACTAAACAGAGTATTGCGACTCTGTGCTTGTTTGTAAATAGAGAATGAACCAAAGAGAACCAATTCTAAAACAGTAAATGCTGGGATAACAATCAATCAAATGGAGAGAGAAGCAGGCACGACGGATTACAACGGGGGCAAAGGCCTGCGTTAACTACCCTTCACTATCTGCAAAGAGAGAGTACTCCTAATAGAAATGAGGGGGAGGGGGGGGCAGCATTCAAAGCAGATCAGTGTGCATAAACACGAAAATGTTTTTACTTACCATGTACTTGACATTCGACAGCTTATGATATTTGCTATTAAAAAACCATTGAAATTCACTGAAAAAACCATAGGTTAGAGACCATATATAGTTAGGAATTAGCATTTAAAAAACCTTGAAAATTCACTGAAAAAACCATAGGTTATAGACCATATATAGTTAGGAATTAGCATTTAAAAAACCTTATTTTACTCACACAAAACCATTGTAATTCCATATATAGTTAGTTGCACTAACTATATTTCGCGCACCCGCAATTCACTGCTGATGATGTCACATATTACATCATTCATGACATGGTCAGTGACATCACTGATGACATCACTGATGACATCTCAAATGACATCACTGATGACATCACTGATGACATCTCATTTGACATCATTGGTCACATCACTGATGATATCATTCATGTGACAATACAATGCATCTCCTCACACTTTCATATAACCTCTGTTACACCCAGTGTTAAATACAGAGTATAATTTTTTTAACCATTGACACACCAATACTAGTTACTACATACGCACTCACTGATTCCTATGTTTAAACAAACACTCACTCATTCACCCATACAATCATTCATACATACACTCACTCATCTTTACAACACTATCATATGCACTCATACACCTATACAGACACTCACACTCTACCACTCATCCATGGAGTTACTCACACACCTAGTCAGTCCTGTAAAGAATCAATCACACTTCCATTTTCTAATCTATACAGTTAAACATAGAGCACCTTACATTTTCAAACATATACTAACACATACTTACTCTCTTATACAATCATTGATACAAGTACACATTGATCTGCACAGAGTCACACACCTCCCAGCCAGCCACACACACACTCAGTCTCCCATACAAATACTTGGGCAATCAATCAATAACCCATATAGTTACTCATATAGCTACTGATCAACACATGCAGCAGTTTACAGAACAAAAGACATAATGATGCACAAATTAAGACAGTTTAGTCACTAACCCATGCACTCAGTGAGACACATTTAATCACTCACTCATACATTCAGTCATGCACCTACTAAATCCTTCGTCCAGACACTTATACATCTACTCATTCTTCAATATGTAAGACATATTTTAACTTTACAGAAACATACAGTCACTGGATGTTGTCATCAGTGATGTCATCAGTGATCTCATTTGAGATGTCATCAGTGATGTCATCAGTGATGTCACTGACCATGTCATGAATGATGTAATATGTGACATCATCAGCAGTGAATTGCGGGTGCGCGATATATAGTTAGTGCAACTAACTATATATGGAATTTCAATGGTTTTGTGTGAGTAAAATAAGGTTTTTTAAATGCTAATTCCTAACTATATATGGTCTATAACCTATGGTTTTTTCAGTGAATATACATATATATATATATATATATATATATATGTATATATATATATATATATATATATATATATATAAATCAATCAATCAATCAATCATACCATTTGTATAGCGCGCTACTCACCCGGAGGGGTCTCAAGGCGCTTTGGGGAGGGGTCCGCTACTGCTCGAACAGCCAGGTCTTGAGTTGTTTCCTGAAGGCGAGATGGTCCTGTGTCTGCCGGAGGTGGATGGGGAGGGAGTTCCATGTCTTGGCTGCCAGGTAGGAGAAGGATCTTCCTCCGGCGGTGGCTCTCCGGATGCGTGGTACGGCGGCGAGGGCGAGGCTTGTAGAACGTAGCTGGCGGGTGGGCATGTAGAAGGTCAGGCGGTCGTTGAGGTACTTGGGGCCCAGGTCGTGGAGAGACTTGTGTGCGTGGGTATATATTCCATATGATAGAAGCTCCCAATTGAAGACACCTCACGGAACTCTTTGTTTCCACCTTATTTATTTGGAAGGCAGCAGCAGTTTGTCACGGTCCTCAAAGCAATATGTTGCGCTCTTCTTGCCATACGCGTTTCAGAACAAACATGTCTTGTTCACCGGCTTGGCGCTTCTGGGGGAATGAGGAAACGTGCAGAAATGTTCACAGGCGTTATTTGTAGATCTCAGTCTCACCCATTCTGGTATTTGTATTTCCATAGTGGATGCCGCGTCCGATTTCCCTCCACATTAACAATCCAGTCAGGTTGCTGTTTCAGTCTCGTGCAGCCTGCCGCTCAGTGACGCCTAAATATATATATATATATATATATACCCCCTGCTCTTACCTGCATTGACTGCCCTTCCCTCCTGTTTTCACAGCCCACTTCCCTCCTCCCACTTGCACCGGCCAACACCACCCAACAGTGCGCCAAACCAGCACCAACTGCAAGCCTGACTGTGCCCGTCCAGGGCTGGAGCAGGCCCAGCACCAGGAACCGAGCTCCGAGCCCTGAATTCCAGACTCAAGTGACATGCCCCCTGGTCCCAGGTTTGTCAGTTGTAAAGGGCAGCCCTGTTTCTGCATAGATGTTTCACTATGACCTTATTTGTTGCTCCCTAAAGGGATAGGACCGTTTCTGCTTTATTCATAGATGTTTCACCAGGACCTAATTTCTTGTTCCCTAAAAAAGGATCACCCTGTTTCTCATTCATGTATCTATGATGATTGCAAGAAGAGGGGTTGTCTGACCTGAAGGACAAGTTGAAAGCCCAGCTGATGGAAACACATGGCAATCGTGATTTGATAAAGAAAATGTGACCACAAACTATTAGTAACTGCAGTCCAGTTGACCCTGCCTAAACTGCCTATCAATTGTTTCACTTAATTCTAAAATAAATAATGGCACCATTTAAGGACTGCACTTGTGATGAACCTGCACTGCCCCTTTACTCACCTAGCTTTGTGGGTGTCTGATTTACCCTTCCATATGCCACAGAAGAATTTAAGTCATCAGTTCTTACCCTTTTGGAACCATTGTCCTACGTTAGATTGTTTGAATACATCAATATTTGAAATTTCAGTACAAACTAATCTGAAAAACAGTAATATTTCTCAGTTTCAGATGGGAGCCAGCTGGGCCAATCGGTGCCACAACTTTCAGAAATGATTACCAACCATAGCCATTACAGAGGTATGGGCCTCTGAGATTATAGCTCTATCAGTCAGCCTACTGTGCGTGCTCATTCATACCCCAGAGACAATGAATCCTCAAAACATTGCCTTCTTTACAAAGAATCAGTTGCGTAGCAAGGTCAGGTTGTACCCGGTTCGAAAACTTCTTGTCACCCCCAGCTTGACAAAATGTGTAAAAAACACATATTTGTGCCACTTTGTCACTCCCTTCAGTGATGACGCCCGCACCCACCCCACCCCCCCCTTCCTATACCACTGCTAAGATTTGTCCCATTGAACAGTGCCTTGTCTCTTTCAGAGACCACAGGATCCTTGCTATCCCTCTGAGCAGACACACAAGAACTTCAGACACTGTCTAGTTTCCCTCCCTCAATAGAAGCACATCTTAAATTGTGGGTTAGTTTCAGGGACACGTCTGGCAGATGCACTATTGAGCTGGAGAACGGGTATTGCATGATTGTCTGAATTGCCATTCTGCAGCTGAGAGATGTAGGAGTAAATTAAACTTCCTCTCTGACATGTCATTGAATTAGTATTTAAAGCAAACTTTAGTATATGATGTTATGGGTTATTATGTTGATGGCCCTTACTAATTGAGATTAATGTCAAATGTAATAACACTGTTAGTTTTATTTTTGTTCTTTTGCAGTACGCTTTTCTTGCAATCCAAAACTTTGAAGGGTTCTATTTGAGAACCTGAATGGCTTTTAACTATTTGTTTTTCTTTGGTGCCTAATTTAAAAACAAAAACATATTTAAAAATATGTATTTATTTTGGAATTCATATTTGAGACTGGGCATTCAGTCTACTTGTTGATTGCGGTGCTATTTTGTATCTTAGTTCCGAATCTACTGGTAGTTCCTGGACTGTGTCTTGACTGTTCAACCCAGCTATACCTGGAGATTTAAGAGAAGCTATTGCAATTACACCTGAGACCCTCAACACCAAAGTAAAAAGAGAGTACCCACCGGTGATCCTGTCCAGTAACAATTTCTGACCACAAGTCCAGAGCTAGGCCTCACAAGTACCACTACTGGTCTATTAGTCCCTTTCCATATCTACCACAAATAGAAACACCCAGAAACACGTTAAATACCCGTATCTACAAGTAATAAGTACATGGAAATCCAGTTTACTTTTTATGAATATGTTATGAAATATCATTCAGTAATAATGTAACACAAGGGTTACCCTGATATGGAGATCAGAACAAAGGATGGTGAAATTCATACAAACAAATAGTGGTTCACTGCAGACTTATTTAGACTTTACTTTCAAAAATACATGGATGAAAAAAGAACAAATCATTTGGATATAATGTCTAACCATCCAAAAACAAATTGTTATAGATCCATTCATAAAAATATTCTGTTGCTCATGTGGAAGCAAAAGGGTACCCAAAAGTTTAGACACCCCGAAATTTACCTCAATTAGATTACCCAAAATTTACTGGACTGGAGACCTTGTTAGATCTCAATTTCATGAGGCAATGAGGCCTCGCATTAAGCCACCTCCCAAAGCACCAACATCAAGCAAAATACAGTACATAAAAATTTAGGATGAAATGAGCCCAATCAATAACTGAATTCTAGATTAATGGAAAGTTACAGGGTTTTGTTACAGATTTCAAAAACAAGCATTACAAAGTCAATGCCATGAAGGCTTTCAAATGAAGAGTTGTACAGAGTATGTAAAAATCAGATTTAAAAAATCTAATTCTCAATTGACCAGTAGAGGCTCCTGGAGGGAGTGCTGCAGGGCGGTGAGGCCAAATGCGTTGCAGCACGCGCAATTTAATTTGTTTTATTTATTTATTTTTGTACCTAAGTCTGATCGGCCGTATGCCGGAGTTTACTACCCTCACCCTGCCCCTCCCCGCCTCACCACCCCGCAGCACTCCATTCTGGAGCCGCTATTCCATTTGACAGCAAAATCAGAAAACAATGTGGCAACATTCTTAGTAGAATAGGTAAGCCTTCTGGCTCTCCCCCAAAACCGAAGGTTTTTATACACAAATCTTGCATAGAGGTGTAAGAAAATTTCTCATTTCTTTAGCAAATGAGAAAAATAAATGTCACAATACTTTAACACCTAACCACTATCCTACTACATGAATAATTATTTAGCGACTTCTATGCTAATATCATCGGGAGATATTTGAACGGAATAAGATACATTTACAGTGTCACATTAAGTGAATGAAGAGGTCTCAGTGAAGAAACGTAAAACATTGCAACATGTTGTTAGTTACAGCTGAGCTAGGGAAAGTTTATTGTGAGCTGAGCAAGAACAGCCCTGGAAATATCCTAATACATTACAGTTTGACTGTATGCTGTGAAATTTGTGGGGAGAGGATAGGTGCAGAGGGGAAACAGAGAGCGAGTGACTAAAATTACTTCCATCTTGGTCAAGATGACGTGTTACACAGAAATGTTGTTTAGAATATACTAGAACACAGACAATTAAACTTCCTAGAAACCACGTTTCAAGAGCAAATGCACTAAATACATCTATAGACATATAGGGACCGATTCACAAAGGTAAAGTGAGACGAAAGTCTAACTTTACGACTTTTGTATTCGCAAAAACACATTTACTACTCGTAAATGCCCTTTGTGAATACCGAAAGTCGTAAAGTTAGATTTTCGGGGGTTTATTTATGAGCCCTTGCGTTACTTTGGCCGCCGATGAGTCACTTTTTGTGACGCACCAGCGGCGTAAAAAATGCGCCTTGTTGCACCATATTTACCAATTGACGCATCAAGGTAGATGCGTCACTTTGTAAACCCCTGCACCACATTATACCTGCACCAGGTATAATGTATGCAGGGGGGGGGGCGTTCCGACGCAAGAAAGGGCCATAGAAGTGACGCAGTGAAATCTATAAAATTTTACTGCGCCACTTCAAGGACACAAATCAAACCTGGTGGCAGGCGTAAGACAGGCACAGGCACATTTCACATGGGACTTGCTCTTGTGTAATGACCCATTGCTAGAGTTCCGTCACTTTTGTGACACACTCCAGCAATGCGTAATTTTTGTGCCTACAGATACGTCAGAAATACTGAAGTATCTGTAACTCCTTGCGACATGATGCGTCATACTGTAAATGACGCATCATTGATGTCGCAAGTAGGGCACAATGAAAAGTAACTCACCGCTGTTTTCTACCAGTCATGCGTCACTTTTCATAAATGAGGCCCTCGATATTTACAAAGGGCATTTATGAATAGTAAATTCCCTTTCTGAATACTGATACTGAAAGTTGTAAAGTTAGATTTTCGACTCACTTTACATTTGTGGATGGGCCCATAGAATTCAGTAAAAAAATTGTATGTTGCCTATTTTTTATAGTTCATCAACATATACATTCATAACATTCTCTTACTCTCTGGAGAGTGATTACACAAACAAACATGAACAATTCACATCTGTGTGTAAACATGGAAAGAACAAATGGCCCTGTACTCAGGGACCTACATACAAGGTGGGACCATACATCTATATATGTTCAAGTCGATGGCATTTCAACCTCTTTAATGAGTGGGAATTCATCATCAGGAACCGGAATGGTGCGGAGCACTGTGGTCTGCAAATTAACCAGGTGCTAATTAATCAAAGATGAACGGGTACTCAACCGTGCTTTAGTGACCCAGGGAGGCAGGTTTTTTCATCCAGGTATTGTTGAAAATAGGGGAGAAATAATTCCGCAGTGAACCACTGTTCCTATGTACGAATGAACTATAATTCAAAGCACTTACAGATCAGCGTTTCGAATGTATATCACACCACGGTGAAAAAAGAAGCAAAGTTATTATAGTACAGGTGGGGCATGCTTTGGCAGGATACCAGCAATCTACATCTGTACAACATTTTCTTCAGGAAACACATTAAAGGATTTTATTTTTAAGTTAATTGAATTACAGGCTTAAACTATCGAAGACTAGCCTGTTTAACTCACTCATTTTTTTTCTATAACAAGTGAAGTATGAATTACCTTGATGCGAAACATTTGTCCTCACGAAAGAATGTTCAACCGCGATTTTTCTATGACTGTTGCTACACTCTTAAATATGATATTTGCATATTAAAATAATGGCGACCAATCCCTTGCCAAACAAGGAACTCTCTGTCTCTTCGATGACCCGCAAGGGACACACTCCAGCTCCGTGGAATGCACAGAAAATTCAACTAAAGCAATTTTATCATATGCAAATTACATTGGACTAAATAACAGTGCTGATTAAACGAGCTTTTCCATGCACCATTCATGATCAGCAAACAATGCCTTTCATTATGTATTTCAGATGTTGTGTGTAGCACTAGCATGTTGCCGCAGCCCACTTTTGAACTCTTGATTTCAATTAGTTTTGTAGTGGTTTAGTTCTTAGTGTCAATGTGATTATTTAACTAGTTACATGGAATGACATATTGATGATTGCTGTAGTCCTTCCTCTCCACATTACCTTTGCAGATGCATATGGTGTGAACTGCAAGAATGTAAGTGTATGTAATAATGACTGGGTTCTGCATCATAACCCTAGCTTTAGGTTTTTCAATGGGTAAACAACCTTTACAAAGCGGGCAAAACACCACAGTGCCATCACGACGCAGATTTTAAAACGCAAGTCGTTACCACGACTTGCACTGGAGGGCGCTCTAGAATAAGGAATAGTAGATTTACTATTCCAACACCTTCCCTACTGTACGTAGGCTGGAGTTGGAATAGTAAATCATACTTTTCCTAAGTCCAGCACTCTACAACGCAAGTCGTGGTAACGACTTGCGTTGTAAAAGCTGCATTGTGATGTACCACGATCATTTTCATCGCGTGGTAACATCATACATCCGATAAAGTTGACCATAAAAGTTAATTTACTTAAGTCAATACAGTTAAAAATTCCAATTCCTACAAAGTTTAAAAACCATATTAAAAACTTTACAAATTTGATTTGCGATATTTAAAAACATGTTTTAAAAAGGCAGTTACAGAAGCTATAATAAATTCATTTTCTAGCGACTGCAAAAAACGGAACGCCAATTTACATTGTCTCAGGCCTGATCTTTTTAAAACTGGAATAATTCACATTTTTCTCGGGTTAGAATAAAATGTACAAAAAAACATTACATGCAATGTAGATTGGGTCGAGACGCCGTCACAAGGACATTTGCTTAATATTCTTGACCAGTCGTTAGGAGTTGGAAAGCTCAGGCTTCTATGTAGAATATTAAATCTCAACCGGGTCAGGAAAAATCTCTCATAATCATTAGTAGTCAGGGTGATATACATTTGTATAGCTGTATGTGTATAGTTCATAGAGTATATTTGGACCGTGGACTTCTTCAATTCTGTGGTGTTTGTAATTTCACACAAGTGTTGTATACACATTGCTTTGAAG
Organism: Lissotriton helveticus; assembly: GCF_964261635.1. Lineage (NCBI taxonomy): Eukaryota > Metazoa > Chordata > Amphibia > Caudata > Salamandridae > Lissotriton > Lissotriton helveticus. The sequence goes on along the minus strand of NC_136068.1, from coordinate 862,913,677 downwards.
TCTCTCCTTTATACAGTACACAGTGTATGCGGTTCTTTATAGTATTCAGGACAGCCTAAGTTGGTCAAAAATGTTCTTACATATTCCAACCTTCTTATCCACCTAACTCCTTCCAGCCCCTGGGCATCTATTAATATGTGGTGATTAAAGGCCGTCTCCTCTGACGTCCAAACTTTATGCCATAGGAGGATACCCTTGCCCTTGCTGCAAGCTGAACCTGACATTTAACCACATCCAGCAGCTGTTGGGCCCATGATGCTCCATTGCCCATGCCATACGCTCAATACAACGACCCAGAATCCTCTCGGTAAATCTTATTATGGAGTCAATCTATTTATATTACCTACTGAACACACTCTTCAGATAGCCTTGTGGGCACTCCGCATGTTGTGCAGACAGGCTACTCATAGGCCAAGTCTTCTTCTCACTGCCTCTAGCCAAATGCCTGATGCTCACTAGCTGCTGTCTTTGGTTGAATGCAACAGGCTTTGTCCATAGACAGTGACGTTTGACCATGTCCTGTGGCCATTCAGCCTCTTCAGCACTCACAGAGCATCGTCCTTGGTCAACAGTATTTATGTTATCAATTATCTCTAATTCTCTCTGATGTCAATGGAAAATGAAATGTTTTCACCCCTGGACCAATCCATAATATCCTCTTCAAGTGGGCATATGTTATTTTGGAATGTTTTTGGCACAGAGAAATAGATTAGGCAATTATTGTGTTCCCTAAGGCTGCACGCAATACAGGAATGTAGCAGTGTCAAATGGTACTGCAATGGTCCTTTTCATAACACGTAGTGGTATCAAAGCAGATTTTTGGGTTAGTGCTCATAGGGTGAGCATTGTAGACTAGATTTTAAATTAATGCCGATGTACCCTAGGATTGTTATAAAATGCATATTGTCTTATTTTCTGAGGAGGAATTTCTATTGTGACTCTTTTGGGCATTGCACGAGTCAATGATATACATCCATTTATGACATTGGGAAATCTATGAACATCTGTGAATCAATTATCGTTCGCTCCCAGTTATACATATATTTCAAATTTACATTTTTTTCCCAAAAAATCAGAATTTAATTAAATCTGTAAAGCCACAAGGAGACAGGAATATGTTCAAATGAAAATATGTCTTTAACGTGCTATGAGTGACCTATAAAATAACTTGGAGATTTTGTATACAATTTTGCATTTATTTCTATTTTCTTAGCACAAAAATGCCCCCTCATATCCAAAATGGACGCAAGGATGCATTTTGTGCTAAGAAATATTGCTAAACGCATAAGAACATGAATAGCAGTGTGAGCACCCACTTGCACATGCTAAAGGTGCTGTTAGGGTAAGGATTTCCCCCCAAAATGCACCTGTTAGCACAGACTGGACCCCCAAAATTTAGGGCCTGAATTAGATCTCAGTGGTCTGGTTACTCCATCACAACAGTGACGTAGTAACCCATCTGCTGAGACCTACATCAGGCCCTTACTCTTTAATAATTTAACGATATGGTTCAATCATTTATTTATCCATCACTAGGCCACTTTCCTTCCTTAGACCCTTCCCTCCTCTGGTGATGGCCCATTGAATATTGTATTATGAATCAAGGAGCAAATCAAGCATGAAAATGTTATATCGCATTAACGGTTTTAAATTCAGTCGATGGTGAGAGTGTCACGCCTTCCAGAACGCAGGTTCGGACCATGGCAGCTCCATTAAGAGGTGGAGCACATAGCTTTTAAAGCTACGCGCTGCACCACAGGAAGACACTCATTGTCCAAACTAGTTTCCCTGTAGCAGCTTCCTATTTACACTTACTGGTAGGGTTGCGTCCAGTCTCCGATGTCTCTTCCTGGTTTATCGGGCTCCTGATGTCTTCCTTGGATTCCCTCTTCTCTGCTGGGCCGCATCCAGTAGCATGGGGTGATTCTTCGGGTTCTTCGTCAACAAGAGGTTCGTGTTTTTCCTAAGAAGTAAAGTGGAGAGACAATAATTTAAAAAAGAAAAAAGAAACGGACGTTCTCTATGTGGGTAATGTGCCGCATGCGCTATATGTGTTGACATTAAGGGCACTTATCTGATTTTGCTTGGTTGATGGTAGCTTATTACAATGTTCTGCGGGTAATAAATCCTGTAATAGAAAAGACATAAAATTCAGTGAATTAAGGATTTGCCGCAAGGTGCTAGTTGGAAACATACAGCATACTACATATATTTGTATAACTGACGTTGTGAGTGATTGTGCTGCATAAGGTCTGAGATTTGTTACATAGTGTTTTGATTATTTGTTTCATAGAAGCATAATGGAATGCATAGAATCTGCACACATCTAGATGTTTATTTTTTCATTATATGTATACATATGTACGATATCTGCACGTGTGAATCGTTCCAGGAACCAAATATACAACAGTTAGGTATGCAATTCACTAGGAGTTACTACATTTATTTCTATAATTAACAGTGGTACATTAGAATTTCAAATATTTTCTTATGTTTTAGGTAGGAAGATAACATTGTTGAGCAGTTAAATATTGCCCTTAGGAGGAGAAGGGGGTTACCAGTTATATCAGGGTTCTGTATAACATTGAGAATATACATACTCATAAACCAAAACATAGTAAATATTGTTTTGTTTAATAACGAGAGGAGATTGCGAGGAATCTTAGTGACTCAGATGTAGCGACCCTTTGCTTGACAACCATCAGTTCTCTTCCTCCTCTTCTTCCCGGTGAGGCAGGACAGACTTTGATTCATGTTGGATCTTCATGTCCGACAGAGATATTGAGACTATTAACTGTGGTCACTTTTTTACTCCTCAAGAAATACCAGGTGAGATCCTGACAGAATGACAAGCCCAAGCGGAGTTTTCATTTGAGTAAAATGGAGGCACAGGAGATTATTTTAGCAGACTTGCCCCATAGGATTGGCAATTTGCAAAAGGAGACTCAGCCATTTGTGCAAAGAGTCAATGCCTTACAAGGTGTAGGAAACACAGGCCCCAGTAGTCAGGGAACTGGACATGGGGGTAAACCATCTGAAGATACCTTTACTCAATTTGCATACCGGGATCAAGTCAAGATTCTGGTGCTCCCATAATACATATAACTGCCCCTCCTGCTTCTCCTTTGGCTCCTCCCGAACAGTACAGTGGGGATCCACTGAAATTTGCTACTTTCCTCAATCAGTGTCAATAACACTGTATGTGAAAACCAGCGTGTTTTGTTAATGAGCAATCAAAAGTAGGCCATCGTGTTATCATATCTGGGGAGCACAGCAGCTACTTGGTCCATTCCATTAGTTGAAATAGATGACCCGTTATTGTACAATTACTCAGCCTTCAAAGTTGAATTAAAGAGGCTTTTTGATTATCATTCTTCTATTCAATCAGTAGACACTGAATTAATCAAGTTGCATCAAAGAAATAAAGATCTTATGACATATAGGTTAACCTTCAATTGACCAGTAGAAGAAGCAGGTTGGCCAGAAAATAAAAGGAGTTCTCTATTCTACATAGGGATAAAAGATGCATGAAAGGAACACCAGGCTAAAGTAGTAGACCTTCCTGAGAATTGCAGTTATCTGGTGACTTAGTTGTAAAACTAGATCATCGTCTTTCCGAAAGGCATTGTGTTGTGATAGAGGAAGTTCAGAAATAAAAATCTTAGTGTATAAGCAGAACAGGCAGAACCAGAATACTTGGAGGACCCTGAACCTATGCAAATAGGAAGTCTCTGAGGCCCAATAAGTGAAGAGGATTTACAAAGACATTGTGACATGAAACTCTGTATGTAATGTGGTAATAAAGGTAATTTTTGGCGGGAATGTAATTTGAAGCACGAAAGAAAAGGGGGGTTGGGAAGCTCGAAGACCTGAGTCTAGTGAGGCAAGAGTTTCACGTCTTCCATTCCTTCATGCCTCAATAACCCTGGCACAAATAACCTCAATTCGTTTGTATCACCATTTTGATGTGACAGTCCAGTAGGCTTGGTAAAGGGCTTCTGCATGTTTCAAGTTACTGCTAGACTCAGGAGTGACTGGGAATTTTATGGACAAGTCTTTAGCGACTCAATATGCTATACCACTAGTGTCCAAAGACTTGGTAGACAAGGTCAAAAGTGCAGATGGTAGCCCCTTGAAGTCAGGTCCTATCACTCATTCCATAGCTGATCTATGGATAAGTATATAGGAGACTCATAGGGAGAACCTAAGGTTTGATTGAATCCAAGTCCCGCAGCTCCAAGTTATACTGGGAATTCCTTGGTTGGAGACTCATAATCTAGACATTGATTGGGAAAAATGCTCCCTTACCTTTGATTTTATATTTTGCAAGGTGCATTATTTAACTTTGCTTTCTAGTACTGAAGATGGGTACACCGTTGCAGCTATGAAAGAAGCTAGTAGTCTGACTATTCACCATGTTACCAATACTTGGCAGAAGTCTTTGACAAATAAAAGGCAACTGCTCTCCCTCCGCTTAGACCTTATGATTGTCAAATTGACCTTCTTCCTGGGGCTCATATTTCCTGCAGTAGGATATATTCTTCTTTGATGAATGCTTCGTATTGGGTTCATTAGACCATTCCACTCACCAGCCTCATCACTGCTGTTTTGGTACCAAAATGGAGTGGTGAATTATGTTCATGTGTAGATTATGGAGCCCTTAATGGAGTAACTGTAAAAAAACAGTAACCATTGCCCTTAATTCCCACGATGTTAGGCCAGGTTAAGGATGCTAAGTTGTTTGCTAAATTGGGCTTAAGGGGCACATATCATTGGGTACGCGTCAAAGAGGGGGATCAGTGGAAGACGGCTTTTTGCACAAAGTACGGCCCGTTGAGTATTTGGTTATGCATTTCGGGTTGTGTATCACCCCTGTTGCTTTCCAATATTTCATTAATGAGGATTTGAGAGAGTATTTAGATATTTGTGCTGTGGCTTACATCAACAAAATCTTAGTGTTCTCCTCCTCTATGTCAGACCATGAGAAAAATGTAAGAGGCATCCTATAATAATTTTGGGACAGTAACTTAATTGTGAAACTAGAGAAATGTGAATTTAACATGGTCTTCTTTCTGGAATATATTCTGTCACAACAGATAGTTAACATGGATCCCAAAAAGATTTCAGTCATTATACAATAGAAAACCCCTAAATCGGTGAAGGGAGTTGAGGGCTTTTTGGGATTCATTAATTTTTATCGTCTTTTTATAGACCACTTTTTCACCCTAGTGGCCTCTATTACCAAGTTATTTGAAAAAAGGGGGTTGCCTTCCAATGGAATGACGCTGCAGCACAGGATGAAGAATGCATTTGTTAGCACACCCATCCCACGAAATCCTGACAACTCACAAGCTTTTATTGTAGAGGCAGATGCCTCTTAAGTTGCGGTTGGGGGGTCCTTTCCTAGAGAAATACAGAGACAGGAATACTGCATCCCATAGCTTACTTTTCACATAAATTAAGTCCAGCAGAAGACAAATACTCTGTGGGGAACAGGGAATTGAGAGCAATAAAAAAGGCTTTTGAAGAATGGAGACATCATTTATGGTGTTCTGTTTATACTGTCACTGTACTCACAGATCATAGAAATCTGAAATGCTTTATGTTTTCCAGAGCCTTGCCAAACGCCAGCTTTGGCAAACTCCGTTTTTTAATGATTGCGACTACGTAATATAATTCTAATCTGGTCATCAGCATGGTAAGGCTAATGCACTGTCACAGTTGGGTCATGAAGCTCTAGACCAGATTCCTACAAAGCAAATCTTGGGGCCCTTTTTTTCTGAAGGAGGTTTATAACGGAGATAGCTGTAGCACAAACTACTACTTGTCATATTAGGGTTTAAGGCCATTCACATTGATGACCCTCCTGGGGTTCCTGCAAGAGTCACCGTTCACCAGGAAGGTGACCTCCCCTTTTCTTTCTAGGGTAGGTAGGGTAGGGACCACTCCACTGATCTTGAAGGGCCCTAGGGGCCACAGGCTCTGAAACCCATACCTTCTGCCCTGGATGGAACACCACCATGGAAGCCTCTTGGTCATACCATTGCTTCTGGAGCTCTTGGCTGGCACCAAGGTTTTGGATTGCTTCATATATTCAGCCATCCTAGAGCAAAGGCCAATTACATAGTCCAATATGTTCTGTTTAGGTTCAATGTGAGGTCTCTCCCATCCCTCTTTTACAAGGCACAATAGTCCCCTAGCAGCATGATCAAACAAAAGTTAAAATTGGGAGAACCTCACTCCCTTTTGTGGCACTTTCCTGTAGGCAAAAAGCAGGTATGGCAGTAAGACATTCGTCTCCTTCTGAGTTTGTCAGGGAGTCTACCAATCATACCTTTCATGGTTTTATTGAAACTTCAGATGGTAGGGGGTAGTGAACCTGAAGGTCACTCTACACTCCTTCCACATGTATTTCAGGTAACCAGATATAAAGTGGGTATCTCTCTCTGATACCACCTCCTTGGGGACCTTTCATGGCTTTATTTAAACTTTCAACAAGTCCATTGTACTGTAGATGGTAGGGGGTAGTGAACCTGTAGGTCACTCTACACGTCTTCCATATGTGTTTCAGGTAACCAGACATAAAGTGTTTATCTCTATCTGATACCACCTCCTTGGGGAAGCCCAGTCTTGTAAAGATATTAATACGGTCCGTAGTCACTGGAGGGGTAGTGGTAATCCTAAGGCTTCAGGATACCTGGTGGCATGATCCACTACCACCAGAATATATCTGATCCCTGAGAATGTAGGAGGGTTGAGGGGACCAACAATGTCAATCCGTACCCTTTCAAAGGGAACCCCAACCACAGGGTTGCTAAATTCCCTCACCTTCTGTTGCATCCCTGGCCAGTAAAAGTGGCTGTCAAGCATGCTCCAAGTCTTGGTCTGGCCGAGGTGTCCAGCTAGGGGAATGTCATGGTCCAAAGTGAGGAGGAATTCTCTAAAAGCCAGAGGCACTGCCATTCTCCTGGTGGCACCAGGTTTGGGGTCTCTAGCCTCAGTGTAAAGGATTCTCTCCTCCCAATAGGTCCTGTGGGAACCACTAACACCGCCACCTTCCTGTGCAGCAGCTTGGTGTCGCAAGATTTCAAGAGTGGGGCAGGTCCTCTGCTCCTGACACAGCTCTTTCCTAGAGGGTCCCTCTGGGCCCAAAAGCTCAGCTTGGTAAGTCTCCAGCTCCTGAAGTTCAGTTCCCTCTGGGGCTGACTCTTCTTCTCCTTGAGGAGAATTGCATGGAGTCTGATTTACAGCTGGTTCCCTAGTCTTTGTGCCTTTTTGTCTTGGAGGGCTGGGCCATACCTCCAGACTCCAGCACTTTTTTTACACTCAGCTCAGCTCTGTACTTTGATTTTAACACACACCTCTGTGGGATTCCAAGCATTTCTGCATGGATTCTTGGTTCTGCTTCAGCCCAGGCTGAAGACTCCAAATCATTGCCAAGCAAACAATCCACTGGTATTGATGAAGAGACTGCTGTTTTCTTTTTTCCAGCACCCCCTCCCCAGTCATAGGACACCATCACCATGGGATAGGTTTTTGTCACATTGTCAGCATCGGTGACTAGATAGTTCCTTACAGGCAGATACTGATTTGAGGACACCAGCTGCTCAGTCACCATAGTTATGCTGGCACCAGTGTCTCTCAGGGCTTCCACCCTAACCCCATTAATAATAGGATGCTGTCTGTATTTTTGCACATTAGTGGGCCAGACAGCTAAGGTGGGCAGGTCCACATTCCCTACAAGACTGACCTCAGTGAGTTCTCTGACATGATCAGGGCTCACCTGAGATTCCATCTTGAGATTGGCCACTGCCTTTACTACCGGTGAACAAGTGGCATTTGGCTTGTTTTTACAGCCACGGTCTCCAGTTCAGTGTCCAAGTGCCTTACAGTCATAGCAACAACCTTTTTGGGATCCCAGTTCTTCCCCTGGTACCCTCCCTTGAGCAGTGGCTTGGGAGTTTCTGGGACCACCCTCCTGAGCAGGTTTTTAGGGGCCTGAAGAAGGCTCATTTTTGTTTTTCCTTTTTTGATCACCACCTTTCTCTTGGGAGAGGTTTTTGGCCTCTTTCCTTTGGTATCACCTAACAGTGGTTGTTCTGGTCACCCTTGTTTTGACCCAGTGCTCTACCGTCTTCCCCAACTCTAGAGGTGAAAGTGTACCTTTGTCTATCAGATGCTGATGTAACTTCTCATTGTAACAATTAATAAAAATATGCACTTTCCCCTTCAGGATTAAATTGTAAAGCCCTTCATAGTCATTCACATTGTTACCTGTTAACCAGTCATTTAGTGTTTTTACTGAAACATCTATGAATTTTACACCGGACTACTAACTTTTCGCTTTTCGAGTTTCCCTGAATCTTAGTCTACTCTTCAGTGGTGAGTACAAAGCCCTCAAACAGGATACCCTTTGTAAGATCATCAGACTCAGCATATTTTTCAGGTAAGGTCAGGAGTCTATCCCTGCATTTCCCTGAGAATAGTTCCCATAAGAAAGGAGCCAAATTTGGTCTATCTACTTTCCTTCCTATACAGGCTCTCTCGAATACAGAGAACCACTTGGTGATGTCACCAACTTCTGAATAATGAGGGGGAATCCCTATGGAGGAGTTCTGAGTCACAGGTACTGCTATTCTCCCTATTTACTTATATGCTGCCACCAGAGATAGGTCCTTAGCCCATCTCATTTCTTTGCCTTTCTAGATCCAGCAGCTGAGCTTCTAAGTTCAGTCTAATTGCCAATCCTTACAGCATGAGTTCCTCATCTGAGGGGGTCACAGCTGTGTTTGAGGGGACTGACTCATGTCCATCATCAGAATCATCTTCCTAGGTATTATCTTCATCCTCAGACTGGGCTACCAGTTCTGGGTGCTCTTTCTCAAACTGAGCTATCAGTTGCCTGAGAAATTCCTTTTTAGGACATTTACTTGGTTTGATTCCAAAGCAGTTCTTACAGAGGCCTCTCAGGTTAGCATGGCTCAACTCCATGTAAGGGGTCAGGTCGAGCTCCTACCTAGCTACAGGAGTCAGGCGTTATTTTTCTAAAGTTGGGAAATGTTTTGGGAAGTTAAAAAAATACTATCACTTAATACTTTGTCCTAACTAAAGCACAGACTTTTACATTTCTAACCACTTGGTTTCAGGGACTTAACAAATGCACTAGCAATTAATTTTAGAATGTGAAAACAAATTAGACTGATCAAAAATTAGACTGTCTAGAGGCAATCTTTGCATTCATTCATGTGGTCACTTATTGCAAAGTGGTCCAGCAAATGCAAAGGCGTGTACCCAACCACTGCTCCACCAATGTAGGACACACACCTATTTGTTCATTGTGTCAGTATTACATTGATGGACTAAGCAGGGAATGTAGCCAACTTGATGCATCAAATTAGTCATCTATCACATTAATGGAGTATGCAAATGTGGCTTATTATCTGTGTGTATAATTGGACCTTGAATGTTGGAAAGCCTGGGAATTAGTTGTACTTTGATCTTTTGGGTATCATATATTTACGTAGAGTACAAAGTTATATAAGATTTGATACTATACTTTTAGTGCATGACATACGAAGAATTTAGATGTTCTTTCTCCTAATGTGCTCCTGATACTTTGATTAGTCCACAGATATACTGCCATGTGCTAAACATATGCTTAGGATCGCATGATTTGTTCAACAACCTTTATTTTAGTGGGCAATTTACAACTGATCCAGACTCGCCACACCATTGCATATACCCACATCCTAAACTCTTTCTACTTTGTTCTTAGATTCAAAATAATTGTGGACCACGTGATTTGTCAGTTGATGTCTTCGACATTGAAGAAATTGTGGTTCTGTCCGCTCACACAGTGTGACATTACGCAATACTTCTCACAGTGGGATTTATCCTACTTCCATTCCCGAATCAGTGAGGGAATCATACAAGGGGACATCATTGGCTACATGTTAGAGTAAGATTCTACCATTATGTGCACATAACAGTAGATCTAGACACAAATAGAGAGATGGGTATTATATCATACCTTACAACTTAGTAGTTGGCATATTAAATAGTTCTGCTTTCCTTACCAATGAGTAAGCCATTCACATAGCTGCCAATCTCAAACTGCTCATTGATGGTACTGTAGTGAAAGAACCATCAATCAATCGAACAGTACCAATATAGCGCAACTTGTTGCCCGTTAGTGTATCCAGGCGCTGTGCTGCGGACGTCAGTCGAAGAGCTATGTATTGAGTCCCTTCTTGAAGTCTGTTATCACTGGTGAGGTGCAGAGGTGGAGAGCAAAGGAGTTCCAGGACTTGGTGGTAAGGAGAAGGAGCCTCTTCTGGTATGTCAGAGGCAAATGCGTGGCATCTATATGAGGGCGAGGTGAGCGGAGGTTCCTAGGTGGTAGGTGGAAATTCAGACTATGGCCATGGAGGGCATTGTAGGCATGTGTCAGTAGTTTGAATTGGCATCTTTACTGGATGGGGAGCCAGTGGAGGTCTTTCAGGAGCTGGGTGGTGTGGGTTCTTTTCTACAGGTTTAGGCTCAGCCTAGCCACTGTATTCTGAATCATCTGGAGTCTTCTCATGAGTTCGGTGGTGGGGCCTGCAAAGAGTGCATTGCCGTAGTCCAGCTGGCTGGTGATGAGGGCCTGTGTCACTGCTCTCCTGATGCTGATGGGGAACCACTTTAAGATTCTGTGGAGCATGCGTAGAGTGTAGAAGCAGGCTAAGGAGATGGCATTTACCTGGTATTTTATAGAGTATTTGATGCCCTGAATGATGCCGAGATTGCAGGCGTGGGAGTGGGTCCAAGTTACGATGACCACCAGGAGTCATAGCAAAGGAAGGTGTGTCTGCCAAAGAGCAGTACTTTAGTTAAGTCTGTGCTGAGCTTCAGGCAGTTGTTCTTCATCCAGAATGAGACGTTCTTCTTACAGTTGTGGAAGTTGGCTTTGGCCATGATGGGGCAGCTGAGAGCGAGAGTACGAGTTGGGTGACGTCTGCCTAGAAGATGATGGCGATGTTGTGGGTTCTGACTATGTCAGCGAGTGGTATCATGCAGATGTTGAAAAGGGTTGGATTGAGGGATGAACCTTGAAGGACGTCACAGATGGTGCGCTTGGGTTGCAAGGTGAAAGAGGGGAGACAGATGCTCTGGGTGTGCACCGTGAGGAAAGATGCCATCCATCTAAGCGTGTTGTCTCTGATTCCGATCTGTGGTAGTTGGTCAAGTTGGTTAAGTGCTTACTGCTTCTATGGCACTTGCACATTTTAACGTAGATGAAATACATCACATTGCGCAAAAGATAATAGGTTTCAAATACCACTTAAAATGTTGGTTTGTGGTTCACACCAACATTTGGTTCAAATATTCATTCCGGCAAAGCACATTTCACCCAACATACGCTTGTAATAACCGGCTTTATGCCGATGTTGTCCATTTCCTCCAGGAGGACAGTGCAGTTGGTGTCAGTGGGGTCGTCCAGGTTAATTTAGAGGTTTCCCAGGAAGACACAATGTTAAAATTTGATGGCAAAAAGGGTGATGATTTCAGTGATGGCATAGCTGAGGCCGTATAGTTGTCCTGGGGGTCTGTAGGCGAGGATGCCATTGGTGGTTTTGTCATCAGTGTGGATATGGAAATTCATGTATTCCATGAGCGGTGTGGTTTCGTCATCGGTGGTGGTAGAGATGATTGCTTCTTTGTGAATGTTGGTGATGCCATCTCTGTGTCTGTTTGCATCGTCATGGTGCTTTATCTTGTAGCAGATAATTGTTGTAGTGGCGATGTCTAGGGATGATGCAGGGGTGAGCCAGGTCTCTGTAATGACGGGGAAGGGTGGAGATGGTGTCCCAGTCTTCAGTGGTTTGCAGAACGATCTGGTGTTGATCAGGAGGCTGCTGAGTTGTTCTCAGGAGGTCTCGGCTGAGGGTGATGGTGCCGCATTGTTTTCTGCAATGGTGGTCAGTTTAGGGGTGGATGCAGGTGAATAGTCCAGCAGTGGAGCGTGGCAATGCGAGGCAGCAGTTATTTTTACGTCCGTCATCCAGGGCAAGGAGATCTGGAGTCGAGTACCTGTGGGTCTGCAGAGGGCCAGGGTTCCTTTCAATGGGTGCGGTCCAGGTGCAGATGGCCTCAGACAGGCTTGCCTTTGGTGCGCCGGTGGCATGGCCAATCAGGGGCCTCCATAAGTAGGCCTGGCAGGGGGGTGGAGCTCGGAGAGAGGTGGGATGACAGCGAGCGGGAAATGGCAGGAGCATGAAAAATGGCGGGAAAAGGCAATGGGCAGACACAGAGGGGCCTGGGGTGAATGCCAACACAAGCACAAAGAGGAATAACCCGTTGAATAAGTAACCAGCACAAAGGGGCAAAAAACACAGGGAGACAGATAGCAAAGTACAAATAAAAGTACCAGTACGCCTAGCTGGACTGCAGGATTGAAATTGGGACTTCCAGGCTACGCGCAAGGCGGCAGTCATGAGGACCTGGGCAGTGGCAGCGGGGGACCGGCGAAAAGACTAGGAGGTCTGAGTTTGTTTGCATCGTGTCTACTTCCTGGACATTTTGCAAGGACGTTGATGAACATTCCATGATGGTCCTCTATTGCCTGACATTTATCGAGTCATTGTGCTTGTTGTTTCTGTTCAGGTGTGATGTGGCTGCAGGGAGCACAAATTGCACTTGTGCAATCAATGGCACTAAGCATATGGGGGAATCCAGCAATGTTGCAAAAGACTTGTATGGTAGCCAATTGTTGTAGGGTAGTTTCTGGGAAGAGAAGGTACTGGAGTGTGAGTTTTAGGATATCATCCAGCACAGATCGGAGAAAGGCACATAATGCTACTTGTGAAATCACAGCCAATCTGGCCAATGCAATGTGAAAGGATCCTGAGGCCAAAAGGTGTAGCACAGACATCAATTTGATGTGTGCTGGGCTGGCATTAGTCCTTGCAGTGCTGGCTGTAGACTTGGCGCTATCTTCTCCAACAATTCCATGATGGACTTCCTCTTCAGTCTGTAAAATTGTATGGCCACTTCCTCCCTGAGGTCAATAAGGGATATGTGCAGATGGAAAACACATTCCTTCCTCCCTCACAGCCCATGTGGTTGTCTACTAACTACTCCCACTTGCAGTATAATAACATCCATGGTGTAGTTGGGCTGCCTAGTGTACTGTGATGGTGACAATTTTGAAAAACCGCCACTACGTCATTTCCATCGCCAGCATTGCTGATGCGCAGCAATCTGATGCTGTTCTTTCATTGCAGTGTGCTACCGCATGATGAGTGATGCAGTGATATAATGTTAAATACCACTGCATTACATTTACATAGGATTTTTTATGGGAACTTCTACATTGCATACATTAATTCCTACATGACGCAGCTGGATTCATCACAGCAGTTGCTCCACACAATTGCCAGAAGACAACGCATTTGTGCTCTTGCGTTGTTTCTTAAATTTGACTTAGTTACACTATGTGGCGCAAGGCCGACACAAGCCCTTGAGAAACATGCCTCTTAATGTCTACAGGATTTGAGGAAAGCAACAGTAATTCTACCGTATTCAACTCTGTGGAAACTACCTCTCGCACAGGCTGAAAGGAAGTCATGGGTTAGGGAGACATCAAAAACCGAGGGGGATGATGGCCGCCAAACAGCTGGTTGATCTCCAGTAAATCCTCAAAAACAGCAACAGTAACTAGAAAGAGGCAGGGCATTGGAAAACCGGTAGGATGTGATGCTTATCACATGTATGAATAACATCTGCAGCGCCTACAGTTAACCCTTAGTACTGTTGTAAGACTATGATGATAAATTAATAAAAGCAGATATGTTTTGACTTATGTCTTGGATGCAGAAAAAGGAAACTACATGCAAGCAGTTAGAATCACTAATTTGTTTAGGTACACAAACATTAAAGAAAAAACGGAAATACTGAAACTGTGACTGCAAAAAATCAATGTGCATTAAATACCATATTGTTTCAATTTTTTAAAATGTATTAAGTTTGAAGGCAGTACTCGGAAATCTAGCAGTACCATGTCACAGAATTACTAGTAAAGCTGGTTTGAGTGTTTTGGAAATCGGCTGTGTTTGCAGAGGCTTAGAGCCTCGTAGATCGGTTGACCAAAAATATTTCCAACCTGGAAAACTTTATATTATTTCAACACATTAAGAAACATTTTGTGGCTGCCTTTAAGTCTGAAAAGGAGAATATTCATACACAAACATCCCTTTCACCACGTCCTTCTTGCTTCGGGTGTAATGTAAAAAATCTCACTCGCAATCAGGGCGGCATGAATTAATGCATTTCAATAGAATTAAAGATAAGGTCCCAGCATCGAAAGAAAACAATAAATCAAATAAATGGTAAACTGTTGCAATTTATATAGTTAATATAATTTCCCATGTTTCTATGCCCATCTAGCTACTTACAATTGTACTGGTAAAAACGATTTGAAGAGGATTTACATTATAATAAGGAAAGCAATGTTGTCAATTATTAAAATGTACAATTAACATAATTAGTATTATAATTGCACAATGAGAGATACTCGCCTTTATAATGATTCCTTAAAAAAATATTAATTGATGGCCCTTCTAAAATTCAAAATAATAAAATCACAACAATCGACAAAGAAATATTTACAAAGCTAAGAGGCCTGGATTTCAAAGAAAATATGTGTAAGAAAGTGCGAAAGAGGTAAATTGAGATTTTATGTAGCTATCAACACTGCCTCCCTATTAGAAGTTGTAAGGAAATATTATGAATTGATCAGGAGAGAACCTTTCAACTTTATCTAAGAATCCTAAGCAACCATTTTCACATTCTCTGCAGAATACTCTCTCCCCGACAGACAATATTCTGCATTTCATGTTTCTGGTTCATCGAGATTGATCTGCTGTCTGATATAGAGACTGCCTTTCAAAGCTCCTGGAGCACACACAGACACCGAGGGGCAGATTTATGTTAACTGGCGCATCCCCAGGGATGCGCCAGTTAATGTGCGCCACAGTGCGCCACTGCTCCGCCACCCATGGTGCGCCGCATTTACAATGCGGCGCACCATGGTGCAAGGCAGTGAAGATGCGTGACGCATCTCTCGGCGCACGGGCGGCGCATTGCAGGAGTCATGTCGCAAGTGCGACATGACTCCTGCAATGCACAGGGGCCACCTGTTCAATGTATGGTGCGTCACCCTTACGCCTGCTTCAAGCAGGCGTAGGGTTTTGACGTAGAAAGTGACTGAGTGAAATCTCATAGATTTCACTCAGCCACTTTTAGGAGGCGTTCCTGCGCAGGAACGCCCCCCCCTGCGTAGGAACGCCTCCTTATGGCGCAGGGGTTTCCAA
This sequence comes from Lissotriton helveticus, assembly GCF_964261635.1. NCBI lineage: Eukaryota > Metazoa > Chordata > Amphibia > Caudata > Salamandridae > Lissotriton > Lissotriton helveticus. The sequence continues at coordinate 862,898,324 of NC_136068.1, read as the reverse complement.
CGTGACGCATCTCCTAGATGCGTCACGTTGTAAATAGGGTGCATTGTTTGCGCCGCCGTTGCGTCACATTATGTGACGCAATTGCGGCGCAAGGAGGCGCAAGAGCCTCATAAATCTGCCCCCACATGCTGAGTAAATACGTGTAAACTTTGAGACCACCATGCAGAGCTTCATAGGCATGACTGGGCAAGAACGAGGCAGATTGCATTATTCTGTGGATTCCTAACTGGCAACAGAATATGTTCCTATAAATTCTGCCGAAAGAAGAATTATGATCTAATATTCAGTATTTCAGATTTAATAATGCATTAATGAACCTCCAGTGGGGAAGTGTCCCTAGACTCAAATTACAGAGGCTCCTCTGAATGGCACAGATATTTCAGCATGGTCTGCAAAGATCTCTAAGTAGTGGGCCTCATTTAGGAATTTTTGCTGTAGGGCAGCGCCGCAGGCGCAGGCCTTCCTGCTGCGCTGTCCTATGGCAACACAAAAGGGCAGGAATGGGCCTTACCTATTAGGTATAAAGCATTCCTGTCCTTTTCCCCTGTACTGGTGCACTATGTGGTACCTTGCGCCAACACAGACATCTTTGCAGAATGGGGCAAGGGTGCCTGCTTTGTGGGGATGATTATTTTTGTACAGGAAGGGAAAGCTTCCTGCACAAAAACAATCACAAGAGGCTTTTTCCTCTTTCTATGTGTGCAGCAGAATAGCACACATAAAAAAAGGAAAAACAAGAAGAAAGAAAGATATTTCTCATCGTTGTGCCTCCCTTACGCCTGGGGAGGGGTACATTTTTGGTGCTGCCTCAGAGTTGTGATTTATCATAAATCTGGGCCAGTGTAAAAAAGCAATGGATGTTGCTGGGAGTGACCCAAGCAACACCCGTTGCATGCCCCTTTACCGCAGAAAACTGCATTTAAGGGAACGATATTTACAAGGCAGCATTAAGCCCAAAAAAGTTCCTTAGTGTTGCCTGGTAAATATGCTGCAGGCTCCTGCGCCACCAGAGCATCCCAAAAAGTGGCTCACCAGCTGCGCAAGGGTTATAAATAAGCCCCGTGGTGTGAAGTAGTTCATGAGGGTGGTGAATGTAATCCCCCACCACCGGGCCGCCCGCTGAACTCAGACCCTAAGTTACCAGATCAATGGAAGGCAATCTATGGAAGGCAGATGTAACTGCTGAACCTATAAAATGTTGTTATCCAAAATATCACTTTAGCTTGGTGCAACTACAGTTCATGGTAACCTGAGGGACATAGTCCCTCGTGTCTATTGGTCAATAACGTTTTTGCGCCTTCTATTGTGATGAGCTCAGATATCTTGTTACATGGGACACTTCTTTGATGGAAGTTGATCTTGGTGTTGCCTGGTTGTTCTAAAAAGTGAGCCATAACTAAGCAATTCACTCTGGTTGCCATTTATGGCATCCTACATATTGTCTGTTTCTCTGGAGCTTGCCTTCACAACTGCTCCTCAGGAAGTTCCTGTGATGTGCATCAGAGAAGCCAGGAGTGGTATCATTTGAGTAACTGGATGTGATCACGGCTTTTGTGAATTCTTTTGAGATCATCAGCTGCCCAGTATTCCTGTTCTAGCTCACAGGGAATGAAGAATGTTGGTGCAGCTGTTGGGTAGTTTCTACATTCTGCCAGCCTACCACTATCACGCATGCATGACAGCTTCATAAGTTAGTTGGTGTCTTTCATGCAGTGCAGTTGGTAAGTGATCCTTAGATGCAGTGCAGCAAATTAATAGCCCCATTATTCAGGGAGGATTCAGTGAGGTAGACTGCATCCCACCAACAAAGTCAAGTGTGATGCCTAAGTGACTAAGTAATAGTTTAATGCGCAGTGTTCCTTGGGTGAAGTGAAGTGTAATGGGCTGGTATCCACAGAATGGTGGAGCAGTTTGAGTGATAATCAGTTGTGTGTTTGCATGTGTGTGTGTTTTCAGCGTATGTATTGATTGAAAAGCATGTGTGCATATCAGTATATGTTTAGGACCATTTGTATGTAAATATATGCATACATATGTGTGTGTCCGTCTTTGCATATGAAGGTGTGACATAGGGTTTCCCTGGTGCAATATTTTCTTGGCAGGCCTACTGGGCATACCAAGACACAGGATCCTTACTGGTCTATGGGGCACACCTTGACACAAGGTTGTAATGATGTCATATAGTACACACTGGCATATGGCACTCAATAACTTAGTGGACATACTTTGACACATTATTGCATTTTCAGGCATATGGGACATACCTAGGGATAAGGCTATGGCCGCAATCGAGAAATGGCAAATGGAGAGGTCAAGGTACGTGGAATTTCTGTTATGTATTTAGGCATACTGGTGCATATGATATTGATCTGCACATAATGATGCAGATGAAGAGACTCCATTAGTCTAATAAAAATGTGTTACAACTTGTGTTACCTAGGCTTATTTAATTCAGTAGCTGAGAGAGCATATGCCTGCTGCATATCCGAGGGATTGTAGGTAATATGGCCCCAAGTGCAGGGTATCAACAATGAATATATGTTTATCAAAAATTGGTTATATTTAAACAAAGGAAAAAGGAAATTGGTTTGCAATGCATATATCCAAATTGAGGGACACTAAAGTGGCTTTGGTAGTGGATGGATCTTCGTGGAATCGAGTGGATTCATTGTTGATACCGTTACGATTTTATCTTAATGTGTTGTCACCATTGTGATTATCATATTCAAAGTATCACTTACCATATCAGTGTATCTGTTGAAATTAGATACATGAAATCAGATTCTGCTGCCATAACGTATTGAGAGACATTTGGATTGTGAAATATGTTTCTCATAGATTTTTAGATATTGTGTATGAATAAACGTTTTTATAAGTTATATTCATGTGAATACTTAGCCTTTTTCAACACCATTCACCAATTATGTCATATAATGCTAAATAGAACAAGAGTTGCCTCGGGATTTCATATGTGCAATTATATTTCCCTACCCACGGAACAGATATAAGTAGCGGGGGTTCTGATATACACACATATATTTATATTATATACCACCATTTACTGTGGAGAATCTGTGATTAGTAAATGTATTTCACATACTGAAAAATATATTTAAAGACATTCTTAAAATAAAGTTTAAGTCTAAATATTTAGTGAGATATTGTTTTAACTTTTCTTTCTGTGGTCAATTTAGGAGAAAACCACCTTTACAAAAACAATTTATATTCTCGAATACCGACGTCATTGCGGTGCTGTCGGTAATCGCGCAGAGCGCATGGTTTTAACAAAGTGTAAAAGAGATATATAGACACATTCTACAGTATATTTAACAGTAAAGCTTAGTAGTGTACTTTTCAAACTCATATTTTTGTAGAGAGTTTCCCGAAAACTCATCTTCAAAGACTATTTTCCATTTTCGCTGTGACATTAAATAGCCACCATCACATTCAAAACTTATAACTGCAAAATGGATTATAACCAATACACTAAACACATTACTATCTAAATGACTATATAATAGCATGTAGATCTCCCTTAATATCTCTATAACACAGTACAAAACGTTTGCAGTGCAATCTATGACTGAATGCATCACTGTATCACTAACCCTCTCATTTACTGTACACGTATTTGAGGATCTGTGGGACGGTGCATCAATCTATCAATACTTCTTTAACAAAATGCGTGTCTGCCTCAGTACATCCATGAGTGGGTGCATCAGTATCACAATGGCTTTGTGATTGGTTGTGTAAGTTTCTCACTCAATCTGTGATTAGGTGCATAAGTGCATTTGTAAGTAAGTATATGAATGTCTCACTTTCTGAGTGAGTGAGTGCGTGCATGAGTATCTGAGTGGATCTGTGAGTGAGTGCATGAGTCTCTCAGTGGGTCTATGACTGGCAGCGTGAGTGTCTGAGTGGTTCTGCCAGTGGGTGCATGGGTCTCTGAGTGTGACTGTGATCAGGTGCATGAATCTCTGAGTGCATAAATGACTGGGTGCATACGTCTCTGAGTGGGTACATGAGTGGATGCATGAGTGTCTCAATAGGTCTGTGAGTGAGAGCATAAGTCTCTGAGTGGGTGAGTGAATGGATGCATGCATGAGTGTCTGAGTGGGTCTGTGACTTGAAGGGCGAGTGTCTGGGTGGGTCTGTGTGTGGATGCATGACCATTGACTGGGTGAGTGAGTGGGTGTGTGTATATCTGTGTGGATTTGTGAGTGGGTGTGTGTTTCTGAGTGTATGAGTTACTGACTGAGTCGATAAGTCTCTGAGATGGTCTGTGACTGAGTGTGGGAGTGACTATATGGGTGAGTGAGTCAGTATATGAGTGTATCAGTGGATCTGTGATGGAGTGTATCTCACAGATCTACTGCAGGAGTTTCTCGATATTACATCTGAACTAGGACTCCGACAGCTGGTCCAATCCCCCACGCATCAAGCAGGTCATATTTTAGATGGTCTTTATACTAATAACTCTGCCATTTCCATCACATGGGCAATGTTTTGCCGCTATACCACGCTTCTGCCTTGCTAGGACTGGGGGGGGGAGTTCTCTCAACTTTAAGGCAGCCAAGGCCTGGAATACCCTCCCTTACGAACTATGCAACACACAAGACCTCAGGCTGTTTAAGAAACAGTTAAAAACCTTGCTCTTTAATTAATGCCATTCCAAGGTACATGTCCTTCAGCTTCCCTCACACTGGTTCTCATGCCAGGACACTCCAGAGTATCTGTGTGCGTTATAAATATATAATAACATACATCCTTCCTCTCACGTGGTCTGACCATTACACTATCTTATTTAGCTATTTTTTGCCTAGATCCAATACCATTACGTCTAGCAACAAGTCCACTGGGAGAGCTTGGCATAAAATTGACCAAGGCTTACTGGAAAACAAGTTAATGCAAAGTCAATCAGATCCGGAATTGGAAGTAGAGGTCTCAACCAGAAACTATACTACCTGGCTGGGGTCCAATTTTGCTTAACTAGCACCTGTTACAGTGACTAATAAAAAGAGAAAGACCCCTTCTGCACCCTGGTTTTCTGAAGCTCTAAGATTAAATAAACAAGCCTGTGGGAGGCAAGAACAAATTTGGCGGAAAACTATGAATCAGCTGATAAAGATCAGTATAAATTAATGTTGGCAGACTATAAGAAAAAGTTAATTGCTGAGAAGAGCCAATACTCTACACTGCAAATAGAGAAGGCAAGCAATTCGACCAAGGAACTTTTTAGGATCATGAACAATCTGACTACTGTTAGAAAGGACAATGCTGCCAACTGTACTCAAGACTTCTGCAACACACTTGCCCAATCTTTTAAATCAAAAGTGGATCAAATTTATGATCAGGTTGCCAACTACAAATTAAACACTAATGTCACAGAACAGGAAGCTAGAATCGTAACGCTGTTTTTAAACTTTACCCCTACCTCCTCAGTACAAATAGCTACGCTTCTTTCAAGGACCAAATCTGGGTCCCCGGATGATCCCTGTCCTCCCAGGATCCTTCACAACATTAGCCATCTCATTAGCCCACAACTATTTGGCATGTTCAATCAGATGCTTTCACAATGATTCTTCCCAACCATGTGGAAATAGGCCTGTATATTGCTGCTACTAAAAAAATCCAATTTGGACACAATGGACCCGGTCAACTACCGTCCTATTACGAGGCTTCCGCTTCCCGCTAAAATTGTTGAGAAACTTATAAATGTGGAACTCTCCACCTTTATTTCAGACAACCATATTCTAGATTAGAGTCAGTTTGTTTTCAGAGCATGTCATAGCACCGAGACAGCTCTGATAAAGACGACGGAGGAAATTCGCACTGTGCTGGATGACAGAGAGTCGGCGGCCCTTATCCTCCTAGACCTGTCCGCAGCATTTGATACCGTGGACCATACATTTCTGGTAGAACAATTAAAGACCATAGGTTTAGGAGGAAAGGCCCTTTTGCTTTTAAAATCATTTTTATCAGATAGAACCCAAACAGTTCACCTAGGCAATTTTAAATAACCCTGGGCGCAGCACTTCGCTACGCCCATGGAGTGGGCGTAGTGTTGCCTACTTCGCCATTTGCGAAGTAGGTGTAGCAGGCAACACTACGCCCACCCCGCGGGCGTAGCGAAGTTGCCCGCCAGTTGCCCGCCCACGCCCCCGCCTCCCTCCCGCCCTCCCTAAATACTTAAATTACATTATAGAAATGATTAAAAACCACTTACCTTGTCCGCCGCGTCCCCGGGGCTCCCTCTCGTCATTGTGCGATTCGCGCCGCCGTCTTGGATAGTAATGCGCATGCGTGGCCGCCCGCGCATGCGCATTTCCCTTACTTTCCAAGACGGCGGCGTGAATTGCGCGATGACGAGAGGGAGCCCCGGAGATGCGGTGGACAAGGTAAGTGGTTTTTAATCATTTCTATAATGTAATTTAAGTATTTAGGGAGGGCGGGAGGGCGGGAGGGAGGCGGGTGGCGCGTAGTGGGGCTACGCGAAGTGCGTAGGTGGACGTAGTGTCTCGCCCACTTCGCGTAGCTTCGCGAAGCCCCACTACGCCCACTACGCCCACCGTTAATTTTAAATCTGCACCTTTTATCCTCCCTTGTGGGGGGCCGCAGGGCTCCTCGATGAGCCCTACGCTTCTTAATATCTATGTGTCTGAACTAACACCTTTGATTGGAAGCTTTGATCTAATTCCCACCTCTTATGCCGATGACTCCTAATTGGTTATCTCAACAATAGACAACAATGTCAACTATTCCATCAAACTCCATGACTGCATGGTCACACTGAGCAACTGGATGAGTAGGCACTTCTTAATGTTGAACTCAAGTAAAACAGAGGTGGTGGTGTTTGGAATTCTCTTTACACTATGGTTGCCAGCCTGGTGGCCAGATACCCTTGGAACCCTCCTACACCAGTAGCCAAAGCTAAATATTTGAGGGTCATCATAGATGAGAAACTTAGTTTAAGTCTCAGATTTCGAAGATTGTGTCTTCCGCATTTCTTACCATTAGAACCTTACATAAAATTCTCCAGTTTATTTCTAAAAATACCAGAAAACCGTTTTTGACCTCCCTGGTTTTATCAAAATTGGATTACTGTAATCGCCTTTCCATCAACCTGCAATCCAACCTGCTCAGAAGATTGCAAGCGGTACAGAATCCCGCCGCCAGACTAGTTTTAGATGTTCCCAAAACCCAGTCCATTAGGGAGGGGATTCGGGAATTGCATTGGCTGCCAGTTGGCCAGCGTTTACAATTCAAGGCACAATGCATTGCACATAAGGCACTCTACAAAAAAGCTCCACAATTTCTTTGGGACTCTTTTAGCTGGTGTTGGACTTGGCCCTTTGGGTTCACCCCTAAACTCTTTGCCTGCCTTCTAGCCTTTTCCCTGTAGTGTTGGTGGTTTTAGGCCTCTAGGCACTTCATCACTTCATCTCCACGGAGAAGCGTGGCTCAGTGGTTAGAGGCGGCAGACCCGGAAGCTGAGATCGACCGTGGACCAGGGTTCGATTCCCCGCCTCAGCGGGTCTCGGGCTCATAAATTCCACGGACTCGACAATTCTCGCTCCGGTGCCTACTCGACTCACGGGGTCACACTCTGCGACTCTGGGCAATAGCTTGCTTAATCTCCACTACGGCCCCTTGTGGCGGGATGCCTGGCTTTCACCCTGTGGACACCCTGCCGGGGTTTCTCACAGGGGAATACCAGGAAGGGTTCCCTAAACAAGCGCCAGGATGCCCTTTGGGTGACAGGTCTGCGCTATATAAGTACACCTACATTTACATTTACATCACTGCTGTCCAGTGTAAAGTGCATGCACTTTGGGTTACATGTAGTGAGATTAGCCTGCCCTCCCATAGGAAAGCATGGAGTATTCCATGATGAATGTGGGTCAGTGGTAAATCCTGATCTGAGAGGAGGAGCGTGGTCAAGTCTGGTATGTGTGAAATGGTATTAATAAATGCTGCACAATGGTGTGCGCAGATTTATTGTGGTTATTTTTAGGAAATGCCATTTTTAGAAGATGGGATTTCCGTGTGCTACGTGTCTGCCTGCCTGATGTGAATTGCAGGTCTGGCTTTTGAGTGACAGGGGCTGGTGAGGTGTGGGTGGCTCCAGGAGGGGCAGGGTGAGCCAGGGCTAGGCTGAAAGGGACATCTACATTTTGACTAGTGGGAGGAGAAGTCCCAGGTCCCTGAAGAGGAGTGTGCCTGCCCTAGTGAATGCTGGCTCCACCCCCCTGTGGTGTGTCTGATGACCAGCCCCCACCTGACAATAGGAAAGAGGAGCCTGGTAAACAGAGTGCTCCAAAACCAGCTGCATGTGGTTTCCCCAGCCCTGTGCTCTGCAGAACAAAGAGAAAAAGTGGTATAAATGTAGGGACTGTGACCCCATGAAAATGTTGTGCTTGTTCTTACTTTGGGGGGACACCCTGCCAGTAGGAACTGCCGCGGGACCCAGCTGCTGTTTCCTGGGGGTCCCTGTGTGCTGGCCTGCCTCGTTGCACTGTGCTGTGGTCCCCCCCACACCAAGGACTCTTTATTCTGGACTTTCTGAGGCCACTGCTGGGGTTGAGGCTCCTAGCACCTCTTGAGCACTCTGATCTTAATTTCCAGAGCGGAGCGTTTTGTTTTATTGGCCAGAGAGGAGCGTTTCATTTAAATTCCACCTAGAGGGGAGCGTGAGGGAGCTGCAGCGCTGTGCTTCCGGAACGCCCCAAGGGAGTCCCAACATGGGCATTCCCCCTCCCGAATGCCGAGAGGAGCAGAAGCCCACCCCGTGTGAATGATTTTAAGTTGGAGAGCGGGAGCCCACCCCGTTCTCATGAGATTGCTAACAAGCGGGTGCCCACCCCGCAACTGTGCTTAATCATAAGGCGGGAGCCCACCCCACGCTTACGTGAGGGAGAGTTGCAGCCGCGGCAGAAGGAACCATAAGTCAGGCTTCCGGAGTGCCTGGTTGTGGGCGGGGTCAAAGACAAGCGGGCCGGATTGTAAGCGTCGGTCAGAACACAGGCGGAGTCTTGCCTGTGTTCCATGAAGTGAGAGCGAAGCCGTGCGTGTGAGAGGAAAGAGGAGTCTGCCCGGTGAGCGGGGCTCCCATGGTGAAGGGAGTCCCCCGTTTGTTGCTGCACCGGACCGGTTGAAGAGAAGGCCAGGAGCAGGAAGCTGATGCCCGGAGGACCAGAGGAGTATCCACAAAGCTCCCAGCCGCCCCGAATTCTAGCAAGCAGCTGGAATGTTGGGGGCCAGTTCGTCCCCATTCTGGGGCCAATTTTTACTCAGTGGCGCCGCCGTAGCAGGCCACTGCAACGTTTGGGGCCATTCTGTTTAAAGTTCCGGAGTGGGGATTTAGTGGCACAGTGAGTATCAGTGCCGGTTTTTGCAGCTGCACCGTGGGGCAATTTTCAGTTTAGGGTCCCAGTGGGGGACTCACAGGGCACAGTGGTGCCCGTGCCATTTCCTGCTGCCTTGCGAGTGCGCAGGCAGCTGCAACGTTTGGGCACATTTATTTTGTTAGAATCCCAGTGGGGCCCAGAGGGTGCCATTGCCCACATTTTTGCCTGCACAGCTGCCTAGCAAGTAGTGGGCAGCTGCTACGTTTAGGCATGATCCTTTGCGCACATTTTGGGAGGTTGCTGCATTGGCAGCACAAAGCCCTGACATTGCAGGACATAGGACATTTGAGCCCAGAGAAATGGCCAGTCGGCCTGGGGTCAGTTTATGGTGGTAGGGCACAAGGCCCTAATGCGATGCCCAAAGTGTTTATGTAATGGCGCTCATGCTTACAGTTATTGCATAATTTATTTATGCTTGTAATGTCTACTGTGATGCCTATTGCATAATGTGTTATTCTAATGAGGTTTGGGCCTAATATGTTTTATGCCTAATGTGATGTAATGCTTAGGTCATTAGGTCATTATTGTACCAGTAGTTACTGGTTGTGTATTGCATTTACTTACCTGATCCGATGGTTCTGACTGTGGCCCAATTGGCCCAGTCCTGTATATAATCCCCTGTGAATATTGACTAGTGCCAGTTGGCACAGTGTATATTATGTGATTATGTTTCCAATGTGTTAATGACAATACAATGGCTATTTTTCTATATAACATTGTATGGAGTTCCTTTTGTGGTGTGCCTAGGGTGTTGCTACTGTGTGTGTGTTGCGCAAACGCTTTACACATTGCCTCTGGGATAAGCCTGACTGTTCGTACCAAGCTACCAAGGGGGTGAGCAGGGGTTATCTTTGGCGTGTAACTCCCTTGCCCTGGTGGTTTCTGCCTGGCTTTGGCGCAAGCCTTAGCCAACCAGCAATCCCAGTTCTAAGAGCTGGAAGTCTCCAAATAGACCGCTGTGCTCGGCCAATGCTTTCCTGATGCCCACTTACAGAGTTAAAAGGATGAACTGGGGGGGGGGGGAGGAGTTTCAGGTATACTACTATCAAGGTATGGCACTCCCTTCCTCTTTCTCTTAGGAATATCTCCTCCCTGCTTGAGTTTAGGAAATACCTCAAGACTTGGCTTTTTAGAAATCAGCCTTTTCAGACACAGTGTGTGAACCAGAAGTGCCTAGACACCCATGGGAATTAGTGCGCAAAATAAATTGTTATAACGTAACAACATATGCATGTCTCAGTGGGTCTGTGAATACATGTGTGTGAGTGGGTAAGTAAGTGGGTGCATGAGTAGCTGATTGGGTCTGTGCATTGGGTGTGTGACTCTGAGTGAGTCTGTAAGTGGGTGCATGAGTATCTGAGTGGGTCTGTGAGTGGGTGCATGAGTGCCCAGGTGGGTCTATGAGTGGGTGTAAGAGTCTCTGAGTGGGTATGTGACTGGATGTGTTAGATTGTGAGTGGGTATGTGAGTGGGTGTATGAGTGTCTGAGTGGATGTGTGAGCAGCCGTGGCCGGTAGTGGGAGTACCAGCCAGGCGGTGACATGGGGAGGGGGAGGGGCAGGGTGGGGGGTATTAATGTATGGATTACGAACTTTAACAGGTAAGTAAACATAAAAATAAATAAAACGAATTTCGTTGCACGCACTGCATCGCATTTTGTGATGCAGTGCAAGCAACGAAATTCGTTTTATTTATTTTTAAGTTTACTTAACTGTTAAAGTCAGTAATCCATACATTACTACCCCCCACCCTGCCCCTCCCCCTACCCACGTCACCGCCCGGCCGGTACTCCCACTACCAGCCGTGGCTGTGTGTGAGTAGATACATAAGTCTGTGACAGTGACTGGTATGTGTGTAAAACTATATATATTTTTATTTTTATATTTCCACCAATATTTGCAATAGTTGTGACGTTCCCACAAAGGTACACTATGGCCATGCTGACGTTCACTGCGCTGTCGCGAATATAATAAATTACCAAAATAAATTTTGGAAACATAACTTGTGTCACTAACACACCAATTTCTCAAACATTGGGTCAAAGTATCTCCACCCTGACTCCTTATGTTAGCTTTCACACAAATTTCAGCCCCAGGAACAGTTCCCGGAAAATAAATTGCCGGACGCAACTTTCTGTTCATGTTGTGTCCAGCTAATCAGACCATTCCCATTAGCACATGCATTCGCCATTCATCCCAAAACCACAGCGGAAAATTTGTGGACAGAGAAATATCTATAATTTTTGGCTTAAATTTCCTCTAAACTGCTGGACGGGTTTGCACCAAATACCAAAAAGCACAATCTGCATAACAACATCTACCTTTCTGACACATTTGGTGTAATTCCGTCAATCAGTTCGGGCTGTAGGTTCAACAATGCATTCCTATGGGAATTAACATTACAAACACACCCTTTGCCCGCCTATTTCTCGGTCCCCACTGCACAGATCACCCCCAAACTTTACATGACACACTGAACCTACTTTTCTACTTTTACACTTTTTTGGAAAGTTTCATGAAGATTGGTTAAACGACGTCAGAGTTATAAGTAAGTCAAAAAATGCTTGTCCTACAGAAACTAGGTCCTAACTAAAACTACCTACTGTTGTGTATGTATATGTTACCTACTGGCGGTCGCCAGTAGGTAGTTATAGTTAGGACCTATTTTCCATAGGAAATTCGCAACATTCTATTCCTAATAACTTTGGCGCCGGTTGACGAATCTTCACAAAAGTTTCAAAACTCGTGGGGCGCTCTGGTCCGCTCCTATCTTGAAAGTTTTGGGGTGATTCGGCAAATGGGGGCCAAGAAAAAAGGGGGGTCCCAAAACGTGTTTTCCCCATGCAATTTCCCATAGGAAACTTTAGATACTGCTACAGCCCGAACTGCTGAAAGGAATTTCACCAAATTTGGCAAAAGGTAGCTCTTGGTCCCGAAAGATCCCTTTTTGTTAAATGGTGTAAATCCGTTCAGTAGTTGCTGAGAAAATCAAAAGTAAAAATGTTTCAATATTTATGGCCACGGAGGATCCGTCTTTGAGGGCCAACTAGCCTAACAGGTATCTCCAGTATGCACCAGGGAGCTGCGTTGCAGACAGGTGTTCAGAGGCCACGCCCCTTTTTACACCTCTCTGCAATGCAGCTCTGTGGCGCTTACTGGAGGTACCTAGTGGGCTAGTTTGACCCTAGTGCCCCTTAGGATTCAAGGGGACTTAATCTTTCAACTTAGAATGGCCACAGGGCACGTTTACATAGTGGTGAAAGGAGGGGGCGGGGCCTGAGGTGACGTGTGCAAACACGCCCTGTGGCATGTTTTAAATTGGGGAAATAATTCCCCTTCAATCCTGAGGGACCCTGGGCGCCAACTAGCCTACCAGGTGCTTCCAGTTAGCGCCACTGCGCTGCGTTGCAGAGAGGTGGTGCAGGCGGTGCCCCTTGTTACACCTCTCTGCAATGGCACTTACTGGAGGTACCTAGTCGGCTAATTTGGCCCTAAGGACCCTCAGGATTCAAGGGGACTTAATCTCCCAACTTAAAACGGCTATAGGGTGCGCTTACACAGTGGTGAAGGGAGGGGACGGGGCCTGAGGTGAAGTGTGCAAATTACCCTTCAATCCTGAGGGACCCTGGGGGCCAACTAGCCCACCAGGTGCTTCCAGTAAGTGCCACTGCGCTGCGTTGCGGTGAGGTGGTGCAGGCCATGCCCCTTTTCATACCTCTCTGCAACACAGCTCTGTGGTGCTTACTGGAGGTACCTAGTGGACTAGTTGTCCCCCAGGGACCCTCAGGATTCAAGGGGACTTTATCCCCCAACTTAAAACGCCCACAGGGCGAGTTTGCACACAAGTCACCTCAGGCTCCCTCCTCCCTTCACCAGTGTGAAAACACAACCCGTGGCGAGTTTTAAGACACAGTTTTAATGCCCCAGCCCTATTATGTACTAGGGGCTTACAAGGGAGGTCATGCTAATCACAGTGGTACCCCAACGCATAGTGTTACCTAGTGTATGTATGTGTTTTCACTGTATTCTAAGTGTCTTATAGCATACCACTGGCTCTAGGCCTTGTTAATTAGAGTCAGTTAACATCAGTACCCGTCTGAAAAAGTTGTTGGCACAGGATGATTTTGTAACAAAGCCTCTTTCTGCTCCTCTGTTGGTTCTTTCTGCACATGTCTTGATTCTGCCTGCACTTTTCTTCGTCTTTGAGGACTTCTGTTGCTTCTTTCTGCATTTTTTTTTCTTTCTGTGCGTTTTTTCTTCTTTCTTCAAATATCCTACCTCTGTAGGCATAGTTAGAAACTAGCATTTAAAAAACCCTTGAAATTAACTTAAAAAACCATAGGTTTTAGTTATGTTAAAGTTAGAAATTAGCATTTAAAAAACCTTTGAAGTTCACTGAAAAAAACATAGGTTTCAGGGGCGTTATAGTTAGCTGGACATTTCACTCGTACAAAACCATTGAAATTCCCCTGTTATAGTTAGTTCAGCTAACCATAACTCGCGCACCCGCAATGTGCTGCTGATGACGACACATATTACATCACTCATGACATGGTCAATGACATCACTCATGACATCACTGATGACATCTCAAATGACATCACTGATTACATCACTGATGACCGATGTGGTGGTGAGTGATGCACAACAATGGTGTTATACGGGTGTAGATTGAGCTAAGGAGTTAATGGGTGCGCTCGTGGGTTGTGTTTCCGTCCAAAACACACCTTAAAATGATACTAAGTCGTGTATGCATACACAATGCAGATACATCCCCACAGGAGGCACTCCAAGCGAAACAAAGTTTCAAATTATTAATCCAATACGTTTTTATTGGTTGAATAAAGTTATTTTTCAAAACAGGTTTGATATTGTCTTCATATCAAAGAGTTCATATGGTTTCCAAATGAGGAACAATCAAAATTGGTAACTCCAATGCATTTCGGGCTGAGCCCTTTCTCAAGGAGTTCTGTAAAGAAGACGGGATAAGGTAAGGGTCGGATAAGGTGAGCAAAGGCGCGGTGATAATGTTAAAAACGAAGGTGATGTTTGTATAAAAAAAAACGGGAGTGAATGAAACGTGGGCTGTCATGGAATCATTTACTGGTGAGTTAAAGTGCCGATCAACAAGTGATGGGAAAAGATACTATGGAATCACGTTTAACTGAAATGGTGACAAAAACCAGTGCTCAAACCGAAAGGGTGCGTGATTGCTAAAACGAAAAACGAAAAAGGAAAGCAAGGTAAGAAATCAGCATGCAAAACGGGCTCAGAGACTTACTTCAGGTACAATGTGACGCGACGCGTCACTGACGGGGTCTAGGGCATTACAAGAACGCTGCAGGGAGGGGTCGGCCATATCGTGAAGATAAGGAGAAAGGTGTGGAACATAAAAAAGGGACTAGATCGGAAGGTGGAACAGAGTATACCAGTGAAGGCGCCATGTTAGAGTGGTGAAATAACGGATAGACAATGGGATAAAAAGCATTTTAAAAAACAAAATCGGATTAGGAGACAGGCAAAGGTATGAATGAATGAAAAGATAAATGAAAAGGTTAAAAAAACGTAAAGAGGTAAAAAGAAGGTTAATGAAAAAGGAGGTTGGTGAAAAACCAGCGCAACTTATGAGAGACAATGAGACATTAGGATACAGTAATAAGCAATGTGACTTTACAAATAACAACTGTATTCAAAACGATCATTAAGACCAAAGGGCTTGTAAGTTTGCAAACGGTATATCCATTCAAGTTCTCTTTTGAGGAGATGTTTGTTGTTGTCAACACCTTCTCTTTTGTTAACAGTCTCAAGGATGATAAATTGTAATTGTGCAATGGAGTGACGAGCTTCTGAGAAATGTTGTGCAATGTTAGATTTTTCATATTTGAGACGGATATTAGATTTGTGCTCGTTCAAGCGAACCTTGATTTTTCTCTCAGTTTTACCCACATATAGTTTCCCACATGGGCATTTCAACGCATATATTAGATTGGTGGAATCGCATGTGGCATTAACATGAAGTTTGATGATGTTGCCTTTCATCGGATGACAGATGGATTTTCCTTTGATGACTGAGTTGCAATGGCTGCAATTGAGACATGGTTGAGTCCCTTTGTATCGTCCAACTGTGGTGTTGGAACTGGACAATATTTCCTTTATGTTTTTGCTTCTGGTATGTGCGAACAAAGGTGGAGATTTAAACATATCTTCGAAATCTGGTTCAATTTGAAGAATCGGCCAATGCTTGAGTATTATTTTTTTGTAGATGTTGCTGGCTGTTGAGTATTTAGAAACCAGAACGATACGTTGTGGTTCAGTGGAAGATTTCTTCGTGAGAGTCTCTTGTCTGGTTATGAGTGCCACACGAGATTGTGCCTCAGTCAAAATGTGTATGGGATAACATCTGTCGAGGAATCGATTCTGCATTTCATCCATACGGGTCTTCATGGTGTCTTGGTCTGAAACAATGCGTTTGACTCTTAAGAGTTGAGAGAAAGGCAAATGTTTTTTTAAAGATTCTTGATGATGGCTGTGGTAATGCAAGGTATTGTTGCGATCGGTGCTCTTTCTGTATAGGTCAGTCATGAACCCATTGGGGGTGATCTTAATGTGTACATCCAAAAATGAAATTTCAGAATCACTGATTTGCCAAGTTAATTTAATTCGGTCATCCTTGGAGTTGAGCTGGTGAAGGAATAGTTCTAAAGATTCTTTAGTGTCAGTCCAGATAAAAAACAAATCGTCGATATATCTGACGTACATTTTTATCTTCGATTGTTGGTTGGGGTCACTGTATATGTGTACTCTTTCAAAATTCTCCATGTAAATGTTGGCATATGAAGGGACAGCACAATTTCCCATTGCCATTCCCGAAAGCTGTAAGAAACACTCATCGTTAACCTGAAAATAGCTATGGTATAGGGTGTACACCATTAGTTCCAAAAGGAAAGTTTGCATGGTTACGTCAATGTCGCTGTTGAGTAAAGCGGCTTCAATGGCTTCAATCCCACCCTGGTGGGGGATGGATGTGTATAGAGAAGCAACGTCGGCGGTGCATAGGATGTGATGTTGATGATCGTCAATTTGAATGTTAGCCAGTTTTGTCAAAAATTCAGTCGTATCCTTGATGTAACTGTGAGCTTTAGTGACAATAGGTTGCAAGTATCTGTCAATGAGTTTGCCTGAAGATTCATGAATTGAACCTTTGGTCGACACTATGGGCCGAAAAGGTGGATTGTTGATATCTTTATGTATCTTGGGGCTCATGTGGATGGTAGGACTCCTCGGATGTTGTGGTAAAAGGAAATTCTTTGTACGCTCTTGGATAACATCGTCACGAAAGGCTCTCATGACAATGTCTTGAAGTATGTTATAGAATTCCCTTGTTGGATTACCCTCAAGTTGTAAGTACAAGGTGGTGTCACGTATATGTTCTTCTAGTCGTTGTGTGTACATGGAAGTATCAAGAATCACGAGGGCTCCTCCCTTATCCGCTTTGATACATTTGATTTCGTTGTTGTTGGCCAAAGATTTAAGAACATCACGGTCTTTGACAGTGAGGTTCTGGCGTCGGTTCTGCTTGTGAAAATTGATTTTAGACAGGTCTTTGCGAACAAGTTTTTCAAACAGGTCGATTGATTTGTGACTACATGGAGCCAGAAAAGTGCTTGACGGTCGAAGGCCTTTAAGTTCGTCCGGTTTTTTGATGCTGGTAGGAGGTGAAACTTTATCAAAAAAATGACGTAACCTGAGCTTTCTTACAAATTTGAAGGTACTCACTTCGAGTTCTAATAGATTGGTGTGAGTCGTAGGAATGAATGATGTGCCTTTTTCTAGTACTCTCATTTGCTTTGGGGTGATGGTAGTATTAGAAATGTTGATGACTAAATGTTCTTTCTTGGTTTGGGATCTTTCGTGGTGGCTTTGCTCCTCGTGGTTGGAGCGGAGGATTCTTTTTCTTTTGCTCTGGCTCCTCCTGAGTCTTCGGCGTTGTCCATACCTTCCTCTAAAAAATGAACCGCAGAAGTTGCTGAAGTGCTTGCTGTTTCATGAGTAGGTTTGGGAGGTATGTTGGTACGAGGTGGACGACTGGAAGTGTCGCTACCAGAGGATGACGTATCGGTTTGCATGTTGGTTGGTCGATTACGTCGACGTTGGGCATATATATCAGCCCATGAGTAGACTTCATCTAGCTTGTAATCAAGCGTGTCTCTGCGAAATTTTCTGACTTTTCGTTCAGTAATTTCTTTCTGGTGCTTGTCTAGTGTGGTTTTAAGGTCTTCCAGTGTGTTAGAGAGTTCTTCAGGGGTGAGCATTTCTTTGAGTTCTTTGTCAATTTCTTTAATTTCTAATTCCAATTCTTTAAGAATATCAGAGAGCTCCTCAACAATTAGCAAAATGAGATCCAAGCTGCATTTATTCAGTATTCTTTCCCATTTCTCTTTGAAGGACTTAGAATTTTTGCATAAAGAGGGTTTTAAAGCGATACGCAAACCGCGAGGGATTCTGAGTGCCCTATGATATTTAAGTAGCGTGCTCGCATGGAGCTTTTGATTGATATGTCTCTTGGATAGATATAGGAGTTGTCTGATACATTGCCCTCGGTTGCGGCTGGTGGAAGTAGGAGTGAGGTCTTCTTCAATTAGAGCATAGATGCGTTGACGTTCCTCTTCATCATACGCTAAAGTTTGTGCTCGAGCTTCAGTGCTCCGGCTAATGTCTTCAAATTGCATGGTGAGGCGTGCAAATCACTCAAGGCGGATAGAAATGGATAATCGATGTGGTGGTGAGTGATGCACAACAATGGTGTTATACGGGTGTAGATTGAGCTAAGGAGTTAATGGGTGCGCTCGTGGGTTGTGTTTCCGTCCAAAACACACCTTAAAATGATACTAAGTCGTGTATGCATACACAATGCAGATACATCCCCACAGGAGGCACTCCAAGCGAAACAAAGTTTCAAATTATTAATCCAATACGTTTTTATTGGTTGAATAAAGTTATTTTTCAAAACAGGTTTGATATTGTCTTCATATCAAAGAGTTCATATGGTTTCCAAATGAGGAACAATCAAAATTGGTAACTCCAATGCATTTCGGGCTGAGCCCTTTCTCAAGGAGTTCTGTAAAGAAGACGGGATAAGGTAAGGGTCGGATAAGGTGAGCAAAGGCGCGGTGATAATGTTAAAAACGAAGGTGATGTTTGTATAAAAAAAAACGGGAGTGAATGAAACGTGGGCTGTCATGGAATCATTTACTGGTGAGTTAAAGTGCCGATCAACAAGTGATGGGAAAAGATACTATGGAATCACGTTTAACTGAAATGGTGACAAAAACCAGTGCTCAAACCGAAGGGTGCGTGATTGCTAAAACGAAAAACGAAAAAGGAAAGCAAGGTAAGAAATCAGCATGCAAAACGGGCTCAGAGACTTACTTCAGGTACAATGTGACGCGACGCCACACCAGCTCAACTCCAAGGATGACCGAATTAAATTAACTTTGGTTGCGTCGTAATGGTAGTGTGTTGTAACAGTTGCGTTGTAAATGATGTTTCCCCCTGAGAAATATGTTTGATGTATCTTTTGACTGCATTCACAGTACAGCACGTCTGTAGGAAACATTTTCTGCAACCAAAGGCTATCAGTTGTCTTTAATGTTTTTGGTATGCAAGCAAGGTTTATTTATTTATTATTTATTTAGTTGTTTTTTTGTTTGTTTATTTATAGTTATTGCTATTTTCCCTCTTGGAATGTGGGCCACTTTACAAAAAACAATGGTTGGAAATACAGTAAAAGGAAGATTTATCTGTAACAGTGTGTAGAAATGATATATTTTAGGAAAAGCCGGCAGGATAGGATGTTAGAAGCAATTCATGAGTAAAAGATGATCTACAGACAAAGGCTGCACACTTTGCTGCCCCACAGTAGCA
Organism: Lissotriton helveticus; assembly: GCF_964261635.1. Taxonomy (NCBI): domain Eukaryota; kingdom Metazoa; phylum Chordata; class Amphibia; order Caudata; family Salamandridae; genus Lissotriton; species Lissotriton helveticus. The sequence continues at coordinate 862,878,994 of NC_136068.1, read as the reverse complement.
CACACTCAATACCACGCTATGAATCCCACACACACTCACTCATGAAGAAACGTGGTAGAGGACTGGCTTGGTGTATCTGGGTGGCAAACTCATGCATGCAGCACGTTCGGTCCCATAAATGTAGTCTGTGTTATTGTAGCTTAGTGGTACGCACAGGTACTATGCATGCTCCAAAGCCAAAGGCCCTCAAGCCAAGTGGTGCTTCATAAACATGAGTGAAATAAAACTGGAAGCCAAAGGCTGCATGCCATGGCTAATTTATCTAAAGGGTAAATATAATGAACAGCTGGGGGCCATAAACTGTGTCTGCCACATATTCGAAATAAGCATTGTCCGCAGACTAAGCTGGACACTTACATTTATTTATAGTGCAAACCATGGACTGAACAATGTTAAACTCCTGACGATGAGTTGCAATAATTTGCACTGTATATGATCACAAATCCATTTAAATGTACCGAAAACAACGTTAGTTGAGAAGACCGTGACAAAAAATGTACAGATTAAAGAATTACAAATCAAATTATTCACGAAACAATGGTAACTTCCCCTTGGTTGTCCATAACCCTGCATATCACATTGTATATAACATCATTGATGGTATCACTGTTGACATCCAGTATGACATCGCCAATTACATCATAGATGACTGCTGATAAGTTCACAACATGTGTAGAAGGAGTGTAACTTGAAATTAGTATTAATACAGCTTCTCTAGACAAAAAAGTACTAGACTTGTTTAACTAGTGCATGACTAAAAGAAGTGTCTGCGGGGAAGTGTAGTAGAAGGTGTCTGGGAAGAGAACACAGGTAAAACAACATCTCTTTAATGAACGGAGGTTTTTCCAAGGGATTTCACAAGAGAATAATGAGTTTAAAGTGCCCACATGTGTATCAGTGTGTGTATAGGCTGTGTGTGTGAGACAGTGGACAGTGAGTCAGTTTGGGGTGTGTGTTTTGATGATACATAGCTGTGGAGATAGGGCCAGTGTAACATCTAGAGTCGGAGTCACAAAGATAAACTTACACTTTTGTGTAAATTCACTACTTTTCGGTATTCACAAAGATAAACTTACACCAAAAGTCTAACTTTTACTTTGCTAATAGTAACTTACCTTATTGAATACCGAAAAGGGTTAAAGTCACACTTTTGGCCTAAGTTTAACTTTGTGAACTCCGAAGAGTAGTATTTTTGGTGTCAGTTTACATTTGTGAATGCCTAATAGTAGTAAACTTACACAAAAGTGTAAGTTTGCCTTTGTGAATCAGGACCCTATAGAGCAGCAGTATGAAAACACCACACTTGCACCAACACTGTGTAATGTACGGTTCGCTACATGAAATATAATTGGAAGGCACGTCTTTTTGAGTTGCATATGGAAAACACATGCAAACATATGCAATGGAGTACTCCATACACATATTATAACCCCACAAATCATTAGCTTGTCTTCTATAAAATATTGTTAGTAAGGAATGTTGCTGTGCTTGTCATGCTCTCGGTACTTGCAGCATACATGTAAGCTTTCTCTGAATATTGGTGCCTTAGCTTCTGCACTATTCAAGTTGCTGTTAATAAAAATGCTTGTCATATGGTGCATGCATTATTAATGTATGGTGTTCGGGTTCACATGCTAGGATCCTCTACAGAGCAAGATATACATGTGCATGCACAAACTGGACTACCACAATAGGTTTTTCAGCACTGAGGTTAAGCATTCCATCCATCATTTCTTTGTATGCTTTACTGTGTCGCTTTAAGTGGTACGGGTATGCTCACGCATGGGTCCCATGCACAGTGTTTCACTTGATCAAGTCAATACCTAGCTGATGAGACTTAAGTAGGGCAAAACTGGTCCTGGGTTGCTTATGTTCTAGTTCATGGAGTACCTGGCTTGGCAGTTCGGACTGGACTGTTCCCATTGAAGCAGAGTCAAGACTGATTTGCCGATGCTAGTTCTAAACTGAGGTGGCATGGCGTGTAAAAGAACAATGGATTGGGATGTGGTCCGAGAAATTAACAGTTTGCTGTGATTAATTCAAGCATTCCATCCATCACTTTGTTGTCTGCTTTAGTGTGTCGCTCAGGCAGTTATACCCAGATGTGGGTCCTGTGCAGACTGGGTCACTGGAACCAAGCCATACCTGGCTTATGGGCCCTAACTAGGGTGAAATTGGTCCTAGGTCAATCAAACTATCAGTCTTGTAAAGTGCTGCTGCTCACCCCTGAGGGTATCCAGGTGCTGAGGAATGGGTGGTCTCATTCAAAAAGCCAGGTCTAACTTCTCTTCTGAATTCCAAGAGGGAGGGAGCCTGTGTTCTAGTTAAGGGAGGACCTGACTTGGCAGCTTGGGCTGGATTTTTGCATTGGAGCAAAGTCAAGACTGCATATAGCTGGGTCCAAACTGAGGTAACATGGTTTTGGACCTGGCCCTTTTTGCAGGTTTATCCCCAAATGTTTTGCCTTCCTAAGCATATTGTGCTGACCTTTTTGTTGGCTTTAGGATCCTGGGCTCTTTACCACTGCTAATCAGTGCTAAAGTGCATGTGCTCTGTCTTATAAACATGGTATGATTGGTTTACACCTGCTTATCATATTTCCCTAGTAAAGTGGTATCCCATATACCCAGGGTCGGTAAATGAAATACTACTAGTGAGCCTGCAGCATTGCTTGTGCCACCCACTGACGTAGTCTTCAAATCTGTCTCCAGCTTTCCACTGCAGGGCCTGCGGGCGCAGTTTACTGCCAATTTGACTTGGAATTTGAAACTGCTTGCCAAGCATTAAACTCTCTTTTAATTACACATAGGTCACCCCTGAGGTAGGCCCTAGGAAGCACTATGGGCAGGGTGCTATGTAAGTAAAAGGGAGGACATGTGCCTTTATGTGGGGCCTGTCCGAGTAGTGACAAACAGCCTATTTTGTTTCTCACTGCTGTGAGACCTACTCCTTTCATAGGATGGCATTGGGAATTCCCTTATATATCCTGCTCACTGGTGTAGTTGGATTTTACATTCATTTTATAAATGCCACTTTTAGAAAGTGGACATTTCTCTGTGCTTATGACTCTTTGTGCTTTGCAGCCTGACTCCAATCTACGTCTAGGGCTGGTGACAGCTACACTTGGTGCATACTTTCCTGGCAGCCACAACACTGGAAGAGCTCGGTGTGACAGGGGTTACATCTGCATTCATCTGCATGCTGATGGTACTCCTGAGTTGGGAAAGGGAGAGATGTTCACACCTTACATTTGTATAGGTTGTGTCCTTCCCTCACTGAAATGGCTGATTTACCCCCTACTGATGTCCGGAGCCAGAGTTGGGTTGAAAATAGGTTTTTGTCCACTTGAAAGGGTTCCTCTGAAGTCCTTCCTTGATCAAAGACAATTTTGAGTATAAGTACAAGGGCTCTGACCCCATTGTTTTTAGACACTATGTGGGACTTGTAACCTGACACTGCTGGCTCTACATGCTGGACCAGAGGACTGCTGTGATGCCAGGAGGACGGCCATTAGGACTACCTACTTTGTTGTGCTGGCCTGATGCCTGTTGGACTCCGGGAGGGACTGCTACTCTGCTAAGGACCTGTATGTGCTGGCCTGCATGCTGCGCCTTGTGTGCAGTCCAAGTTTTCTTCCAGCAGCCAAGCACAAGGGGAGCGCTGTGTACTGCTCATGGCTTCTCCAAGCTCAGGGCGTGGTAAGCGTTAATTTTATGCACCCTTTACTCTGCATCAAAGCATGATGAGCGCTGTTATTTGCTCTTTGTGGTTTTTCTTTAGTGTCTGAAGAGCGTATGTGGAGAGTACTTCCTCACAGTTCACCCCAGGGACAGGCAACACATTCTAGCCTGTTGTCTTAGTCTGAGTACCTGGGAATAGAGCTACTTCCTGTAGGTGAGTCCATCAATTGCTGTTGAAGATGCGCGCAACCTCAGGGAAAACCTCCGTGTAACACAGCTTTATCCTCCCGCCCTCACAGCGAAGACCTCAACTCCTGCCCTCAGGGAGATCCAGAGTTCAGCCATGAGGGCACCGAAAGTAACAGGCATACTGTCCTGGTTACCCAAAACCGACCCGAGGGGACCATCACCACAACACTTTCCAACGGAAGCACCCAAGTGGGATGGAGCTCCAATGCAGTGAGAGAGGTGTTGGGCTTTTTGCAATTGCACCACTTGATTGTGGGGCAGTTGGTTAGGAGGACACAGAAGTGAGGGACCAAGCAAGGGTCTCTCGCGTGCTCGCAGCTAGTTCTTGGGGATAGTCTGGAGAGCCTCACCAGTACTTTCCAGTGTACCGATCCCGCACTGAGGAAGTCTAGTAGTTGGTCCCGGCAGGGATCGTTGCTTCGGGATACTTATCACAGTACATTCCCTCAAAACACATAAAAGAAGCACATGCCCGCCTGTGCTCTACCGCTAGGATGCTAAATCCCACCTTTCCAACAAGTCTCACAAAAATGAACGTAACACTGTGAATAGAAGTGCAGGGGTTCCTCTGCCTTTGTGGGCTTATTGTTACTGATGTGTCAGAATTTTCACTTAGTTTTAAAAACAACTATTTCTCATTGTTTATCACTCACTTACTTTGTGTACTGGTGCCCCCCTGGTCCGTTGCGGCGTGTGCCGATTACATGGAGGGGTCAATCACCATTGTAGCTCATTTTTAAAATACTTACTTCCTGAATCACTAGGTCAGCGCTCCACGCCCACTGCTGCGGTCCTGCCCACTTCCTGCTAAAAGCAATTGTGCCGAGAAGACGTGTGCAGCGGCGCGCCAAAGGCAAGCCCGTTTGCGCCCATCCACGCCTGACCGCCGCAAGACGCCAGACACAGGACACCCTGCACAATTTCGCCCAGAACTTCCATCTCACTGACCTCTGATGGCCATTCTCCAATACACCAGCCAGGAGCTTCACTCTCTAAACAATGCTCCCCACAACCTACTTGGTAATACTCCTGCCCCACTTATTGAGGACCATGCAGCTCAGGAGCTCCCCCCACCTAGTCGGCAACATATGAGAGCACACAATAGCATCAACTGTTCCCAAACAAAGTCTACTCCACTAACACCTAAATACCTAATATGTCTGTACTGTAACGTGCGGTCCCTCCCTAAACACGCATTAGAAATCCGGTCACTACTAGATACAGAAAAAAACAGATTTATTTTTTGTTACAGAAACATGGCTCCAAGATTCGTCACTACCAGACATTGCAGTAGCCCTCTCCCCTGACTACAAGATGACTAGATTAGACAGGATAGACAGAAGAGGAGGGGGAGTTACAATTGCCCACAGGGCAAACACTAAAATATACATCATAGAAACCCATCTAGCTAAATGGGGTGAAATCTGCTTGTGATTCCGTATGAGATTTCATTCCTGATAAAGGAAAGTGAGAGTTTTATGAATATTAACATCGGTTCGGCTAACTCTGTATTAGTTTGGGACGCATTCAATGCCTTTCTACGGGGTCAAATAACTAGTAGGGCCTCTCACAGTAGCAAGGTATATAAAATGGAAATATCCTCTTGTGAAGATGAGATAGCTAGACTCCAAGGTGAAATAGATATTCACTCAGTTGCCTCCCCTTTTCTTTTGCAAGATCTAAAGAATAAACTGGTCCGTGCAAGGGGGGAGTTAGATTCAAAATTTAATTCCCGTATCCTACAGAGGTGGGAAGTTAGTAAAATTGCCCATTTTCAGTACGGTGAGGGTAAAGGAAAGCTTTTATCTTGGAAAGCAAAGACCGATCGGGTCCGGAACAACATTAGCTTAATTAAGATGGATAACGCCTCTTATTCTTCAGACGAGGACATCAGGTCAATCTTTCGATATTTTTTCGAAGATATTTATACTGAAGATAAAAGTATTAACCAAGCCTTTGTTAATGAATGGCTGAATGGGATCTCTTTGCCATCACTGAACCCAAACAATCTATCGTATTAGACAAAGAGATCACCCAAGAAGAAGTTAAAAAGGCTATTTAGACCACCAGGTCTGGGAAGGCGGCTGGACCAGATGGCCTCCCTGCCGAGATTTATAGGGCCCTTGAACACATGGTTGTACCTTTTTTACCCATTTTATTTAATCAAAATTTTCAGCAAGGGTCGGGACCACCAACATCCAGGGATAATGCCTCCATTACCTTAATTTTAAAACCAAGGAAATCACCATCATCTTGTGGGTCATACCGACCAATTTCAATCCTAAATGCTGATTCTAAGCTTTTTTCTTCCATCTTGGCTAATAGGTTGGGTTTAGTTGCGGTGGCTATCTTACATCAGGACCAGAGAGGCTTTGTTAAGGGGAGGCATCCTTTAGAATTGACCTACGATCTTATAGGGGCCATTGACATTGCTTCTCATGCCTGTGTACCGTTGGCTGTTCTCACTCTCGATGCCACCAAGGCCTTCGACAGGGTGAATTGGTCATACCTGTCGGGGGTCTTGGCTAAGTTCAATATTGGTGAAGGCTTCCGTCGGGCAGTGAGACTGCTTTATAGGAACCCGAAGGCCTCTCTGTTGGTGAATCGAGCATTGACTGACACCTTTAACACCTCGCGTGGAACACGGCAGGGCTGCCCTCTCTCCCCCCTTTTGTTCGATTTATACATCGAGCCCTTCGCACAGCAATTTTGAGAAAATACCACCATTAAGTCTTTCAGTTATAGTGGTTGGGATAAGAGGGTGATATTTTGATTTTCTCTTCTGACCTTAGCTCCGCTTTGCCGACTGTCATCAAGTTAGCTCAGAACTTTGGCAGAATCTCCGGATATGAGGTAAATGCCTCTAAAACGGAGATTATGACTTGGAACCATGAGCACCTACCAGCTGCGGTTCAACCCAGTGTACGAATGCAATATCTGGGGTTGAAAATAGTCCAGGACATTAATAAAATTGTCGACACTAACTTTTCTCTTATTGCTAGGGAGTGTAGGCAATTTATGAGATCCTGGACCTTGTTGCCATTATCAGTCATAGGAAGGGTTAATTTAATAAAAATGAAGGTCTTGCCAAAGATTACTTTTTTGTTTAACACCATCCCCCTTTATTTTGAACCTTCATTGTTTCTTAAATTACAGAGTGATATCAATTCTTTTATTTGGGCACAAAAAGCATCGAGAATTAGTTGGAAAAAGTTGAGGCGCCGTAGAGAGAAGGGAGGATTGGCAGCCCCAGACCTTCAAATATACGCTTGGGCATTTCAACTAAGTCATTCTCGAATGTTGCTTAAAGTACCCACTTGCGGTGGGATTGGGGATTTGTTCAAGGCAATGCTCAGCGGGGATGGCTTTGCACAGGATGGGTTTCTTTTTAAGTTCGGGAACCCGAAATTTTTCAAAAAGATTAAACTGAAGGTTCTACAGGGGCTCGCTGAAACTTGGGCCAAGGTTAACGCCACCACAAAGACAGGTTATTTCTCAAGTAGGGCGCCCCTGTGGGATTCACCCTGCAGCCCTAACTGGCTCATGGACAGTCTTGCGTCGCCCATGAGGGAGGCCGGCCTGTCAGTTTGGGGTGATCTATTTGTTGATGGAGAATTATTACCATGGGAAGCTTTAAGTACTACAGTTGGCACTAATTTTTCCAGATTTAAAAACATTCAAATAGCTAGCTGGACATGCTCCCATGCCACCCCTAGGTCTAAACATCAACTGGGGGGGTGGCACCTTGATAGAATCCCAACTTGTCGATAAACCCCCAGCTAAAAAGGAAGTATCATTGTGGTATCATCTAATCCTGGAGGAGATGGAGGGTGATTTCCAATTGCCAGAAAAGCTTTGGGCAACATCTTTTCCAGATTTAGAGGTGGGAAGGCTTTGGCCCACTTCATTTAAATTGTTATGGGACATCGTCAAGCCAGCCTGGCTTAGAAGAAATCATCTCTTTGTTCTACATAGGGCCTATTATTCGCCCCAAAGGCTTTCTAAATTTTTGACAGACCATCAAGTCTCCTGTGCAAAGTGTGGGGCAATAGCAGCCTCTGATCTACATATGTTTTATGAATGTCCACTTCTAACTTCTTTTTGGCATTCTATTAGTATTTTTCTTGCAGGCAGTTTGGGTTGCCCGGTCACGTTAAATCCTGTGTTAATTCTTTTTGGAGTCATGGAAGGGGTAGAGGGTCCTTCAAAAAGTTTGCTCTTTTATTCCATTCTTCTGGCCAGGAGGGAGATCTGCATGAAGTGGAAGGATTCAGCTCCCCCTCCTTCTTCGATTGGCAGGCCTCAATATTGCAGGTATCGAAACTTGATTTACTAAGATCAGGCAACCCGAAGAAAAGAGCATTCTAGCATCTTTTAAAGTGGGCATAGTCCTAAGACCAAATACGTTTTTTTGTTTGTTTGTTTGTTTTTCCTGTTTGGTCCAATGATTACGCTGCTTTTGGGGATCCCCGATTTTCTTTGCGAGCAGAACCCCGACCTGTAAAACTTTCTTTAGGTTGTGGGTACTCCAGTGCAGCAAACTATTACCCCAAAGGTGCCTGAGTGAGGGCCGCAGGGAGTTGGACCTCACTAATTGGTAGGCTGGTCTATATCATGCCCTCCAGACCAGATTTCTGAGGTAGTGAGCCACCCTCGACTGACTCTTACAACGGACCAGCGTAGATAATGAGGACCCACATTTTTTTAAAAAAAAGATGGAGACGATAGCACCACATGTTCTGACCTCTGGCAACTTTCTCCTATTAGGGGATTTCAACTATCATGCTGAGCTACTACTGGACCCCCACACTAACGACTTTATTATCACCAGCCTAAACACACTAGGCCTAAAGCAGCTAGTGACAGGTCCTACTCACACCGCTGATCATTCCTTAGAACTCCTATTCACAAATTTGCCTAATGTAGAGATCGACCACCTACTCCCAGTCCTATGGTCAGACCACCATGTAATCAGGTTTCACATCCACGTGAACCCAATTCAACCCCAATCCAGGAAAGAACTGAAACTGAGCAGACCCTGGAACAAGATAAGCTTAGAATCCTTTTCTACTCACTTTATCCCCCCCCCTTACTGAATTCACTGAGCCCAACAAGGCAGCAATTGATCTGGATCTCGCAATCAATAAGACCTTAAACACTATTGCCCCTAGAAAGTTGACTAGATGTCCTAACAAACTTTCTGCCTGGTTTACCCCAGACTTAAAAACTACCAAACTAGCCGCCAGGGCAGCTGAATGCAAATGGCGACATACAAAAAATGTAATAGACAGACACCAATACAAAACATCACACCGGCTCTATATGGAAAACATAGCCTTAGCCAAAAAAGTCTATCTGGGGAATAGGATTAACCAGGCCGCAAATTCACACAGAGAACTGTATAAAACAGTTAAGGAATTCACGAATCCCCCCTCATGCCAGCCTCCACTCACTGAGACCCAAGAACGGGTTGACTCTCTCTCATCCTTCTTTACTAACAAGAGTAATGACATTCACAAACTGTTCCGCCAACCAACTGACATGACTCCAACCAATGTATTACCCAAGCAGACAGCCAATGAGTCTTATCCCATGCACATTGCTGTTCTTAAGGAATTCCACACATTCACAGAGGAAGAAGTAGCCCTCACAATAAACAGAAATAAATCTGGATTTCCAGCTGAACTGACCTCCTCTCAAACCCTATCCAAAATTGTACCGGCTCTCCTCCCCAATCTGACCAAAATTCTTAACCTCTCACTAATCCCAATCCACCGTACCTTCTCACTGGAAGGAAGCCATAATCAGACCTATCCTAAAAAAAAACACAATCGCCCCAAACAGCTTCTCAACTATCACCCAATCTCCTTCCTGCCACTGTTCGGATAGATCATGTAATCCTTGATCAACAACTAACTATACAAACATCTACAAAATAACAAGCTGTTGGATCCATCCCAATCAGGATTCCGAGTGTTCCATAGCACCGAAACAGCCTTACTTGAGATAGTGGACAATAACAGGCTGGCCCTTGATTCAAGACAATCCGCCATCCTGATTTTACTTGATCTGTCGGCTGCCGTCGATACCATCTCACACATCATTCTTTTAGAACGCCTAGCTGAGGCTGGTGTTGAGGGCTCAGCTCTACTTTGGATCAAGGGCTACCTGACAGGATGGTACTGCAAGGTCCAAATAGGATCCTTCTCTTCTAAAAACCAGGAAATTGACAAGAGAGTCCCCCAGAGATCCATACTGAGTCCCACACTCTTCAATCTATATGTGTCCCCACTGGCAAAAATAATCACAGCACATGGGTTTGAAACAGTGTTTTACGCAGACGACACACAACTGCTAATTACCCTAGGACCTGAGCTCACTGACACCAGATTTATATTTCAACAATGTATGCTAGCAATAAAGGACTGGATGCCTAACAACTATCTGTTACTTAACGCCAGAAAAACAGAAATACTTCTCTTTGGAAACGCACACAGACAATGGACAGACAACTGGTGGCCGCCGGTCTTGGGACCCTGCCCCCCACCTAAGTCAACAGCCCGGAATCTGGGGATAACATTAGAAAACAAACTCTCTATGGCCCACCACATTAACAATGTAGTGCACACCAGCTTGGGGCTAGATAGATAGATAGATAGATAGATAGATAGATAGATAGATAGATAGATAGATAGATAGATAGATAGATAGATAGATAGATAGATAGATAGATAGATAAATAGATAGATAGAGAGATAGATAGATAGATAGATAGATAGAGAGAGGGCGATAGATAGCCAGATAGAGTGAGGGTGATTGTTAGATAGAGTGAGGGCGATAGAGTGAGTGCGATAGATAGACAGATAGAGAGAGGGCAATAGATAGATAGACAGATAGATAGTGTGAGGGAGATAGATAGATAGATAGATAGATAGATAGATAGATAGATAGATAGATAGATAGATAGATAGATAGATAGATAGATAGATAGATAGATGGATGGATGGATGGATGGATGGATGGATGGATGGATGGATGGATGGATGGATGGATGGATGGATGGACGGACGGACGGACGGACGGACGGACAGACAGACAGACAGACAGACAGACAGACAGACAGACAGACAGACAGACAGACAGACAGACAGACAGACAGACAGACAGACAGATAGATAGATAGATAGATAGATAGATAGATAGATAGATAGATAGATAGATAGATAGATAGATGGATAGAGTGAGTGAGGGCAATAGATAGAAAGAGTGAGGGCGATAGATAGATAGATAGGGTGAGGGCGATAGATAGATAGATAGATAGATAGATAGATAGATAGATAGATAGATAGATAGATAGATAGATAGATAGATAGAGTGAGGGGCGATAGATGGATAGAGTGAGGGCGATAGATAGATAGAGTGAGGGCGATAGATAGACAGATAGATAGATAGATAGATAGATAGATAAATAGATAAAGTGAGGGTGATAGATAGATAGAGTGAGGGCAATAGATAGATAGATAGACAGATAGAGTGAGGGCGATCGATAGATAGATAGATAGATAGAGTGAGGGCGATAGAGTGAGTGCGATAGATAGACAGATAGAGTGAGTGCGATAGATAGATAGACAGATGGATAGATGGATAGATGGATAGAGTGAGTGAGGGCAATAGATAGAAAGAGTTACTCTCTTTGCTGCCTAAAGAGACCTCAGCTACAGGCCATTTCCTTGTTTGAATGCTCTTGTGACTCCAGTTGCCTCAATAGCACTGTGAAGTAGGGGTCCACGTGTCACATTTGTTCTTGTCCGGGGAAGTTAACTACAAGACTTTCTCATGTCAAAAAACATGTCCAAGAAACAGCCTCCACCGAATACCAAGACTATTGAAAATTACATGGTCCAAGTGGTGAGCAAAATTAATGACAAAAGGAGACAGTCATTGGGCTTAAGTCAGTCCCCGGTTTTACATCCATTAAGTCCGACTCAAAGCCCCCTCCAGTCAAACTTTACAGCACCGGATGCTTCCACTGACCTGATAGATCTCATGACCCATTCTAATCCAAACTTGGATCAACAGAATACCCTCACTCTAGATAATGAAGTAAACTTAGTATCTCCAGATCTAGATCTAGAAGCCATTTCCGACTCTGAGCATGTGACCTCGGAACATAAACCCGATGATCTTTCATCACCTGAACAGGAAACTCGACCTGCGAGAAGACATAGAAGAGTTCAGGAAAAACGGTCGGGCTTACGATCAGGAAATAGGAAAAAAAAGCATCACCCACGGGGAAAAACAAGGCAAAACTAACTGAAGAAGGAGAAAATAATATCCCTGAAAAAAGTGATCAGGATAACAGCTATAATGAGGACGATCTGTTGCAGAAAATAGCTGACATCATTGATTCAAAAATTAAAACCATCATCAAGCCGCTAGTTGCCAAGATTGACAAACTTAATGCGGAATTAAAAAGAATGGGTGCTCTCCAGTCAAAGACTGTGGATGGGGTTGACAATCTATCTACTTTGGTGACACAAATGGGAAAGCCAGCTGAGATCAAGGATAGGAGTACCACAGAGAAAGAGAATGGCTCGACACTCCCTGATTGTCCAGTTCAAAATGGGACAAATTCTATTAACCAGCCCGTGACAAAAGATGGTGCACCACTGACAATAAGTATTCCGACAGTAACATGTCAGGATCCAGATCCCCTTCAATTCATCTAAGAAGCTTCCCCAGTGGTATTGGTGTTGGCCAACGTGCCTCCGCCAACGGACACTCAAACGGAATCACCAGCATCTTTGTCCAGTAAGGCACTGTACTGGCTAACAAGCAACATGCTAATGGGACCTGGAGGCAAACATCAGCTTGCATGTGAAATTAAGTCCGTGAAAAGGGTTGCTTGGATTGGGAATCGGCCAAAAAGGTTTAAAGGAGATTGTGTCATAGTGACTTTTTGCCATGCAGCTGTCTTACCCAATGTCTTAAATCATATCTTTCCCCCACAAAGAAGAGCCGGGTCTGTTGTTCCCCTCACTTTAAAATTCTTTTATGGGGAACAACAGAATGTAACATTTCCAAAAACTCCTGGCCCATTGTGGGACACTGTGAGAAGCAACAGAGGACCAAGGGCTCCTCCAAATGAATGGGGTGTGGTCCTAGGAAATAGATATGAAGCTCTATCAGGGCTAAACGCCTGTGATTGACTGGGCGGAAGTGATTTTGATATTGATCATCCAATTCCCAATGGAGGATGGGTAGGGGGGGGGGATTGGAAGCTCAGACAAATACTGTAACAACTGATCTATTGTTAAATCCAAGCAGTATACAGGGTGTTTTAGGTGATACACGTAATGATCATCATCTTACTGGTCGTTTTGATTATACCGATGAAAGTGATATAAATGTACATTTATCCCCAAAAATGGCTGTAAATGTGGACAATGTAGGTGTAACCTATCTCACCCAGGAACAAAGGGCTAGCCTATCTAGTAGTATTGAATTTACCAACGACAAGGCCCTTGGCCAATATATTCTAACGTCCTGGAATGTTGCAGGTTTGAGAAGTAAGATACCATCACAGGACTGGCAAACTTTCCTGGATTCAAAGGATGTAATCCTTCTCCAGGAAACTTGGCAATTAGATCCAGATCCTGTTGAAGGATACCTACACTTTTTTGTCCCGGCTACACCAAGTAAAAGGGGAAGACCTAAAGGTGGTCTAGTGACATGGGTAAAACAAAATAGTGACTATGTAGCGGTTCAATTGGTCACTAATAGCCCTGATATACTGTTGGTCAAGCTACAGGGACCATCCTGCCAGGACCTTTATATTTTTAACATTTATTCAAGGGGTTTACCAGGTGGTAAACCCACGGAGGCGGTTGATTTGTTAGATTCCCTTCTAAAACATTATTGCTTAAACGCAAATGTTATTGTTGGCGGTGATTTTAATTGTTGTTTTGAACCCTTGGATAACCACGATGTAGATCTCATGATAGAAGAGGACTACATCTGGGATATCCCTCAGCTTTCCTTACCACCGATTAAAAAATGGTCTGAGGCTGCACTACAGCTAAAAATTCTTTGTGTTGAGTCTGGGTTGCGGGCCACCAATGGAAGAGTGGTTTCGGATAAACAGGGCGCCACCACTTTTTCTAATGGCAATTCACAAAGTCGTATCGACTATATTTTAATTAACAAAGAGAATTGGGCTAGTGTCGTTGACATGTGGATTGAGCCTAGAGTGGAAAGCGACCATGATCCATTAATTCTGACATTTAAATTGTTTGGTTTATTGGAAAAAGACGAATTGAGGGAAAACGTTCAAATAAATCTCTCAAATGATAACAGACGCATCAGATGGTCAACTTGTGCAGCCAATGAGGAAAGCATAATTGCTATGAGGGACTTAACAACCCAGGCCATCAATGAAGTCAGGAGTATAACCATTATGGATACTCAAATATCTGAAGTTAGTAGGATCCATGATGACTTTTTTAATAGGTTAAAAAATTTTTTTGTTAAAACAGTTACTAAGAAGCAACGTAGGCCAGCAAGAAAGGAAGATCAGTGGTACGACAAATCCTGCAGGGGTGCTTACAAGGCACTGTCCGATGCCATGAAGACAAAAGATATGAATAAAATAAGGGATGCACGTGTTATGTATAAAAAGGTCCAAACAAGTGCAAAAAGGGACTGGGAGGAAGGCTATTGGAGGGATCTCCTTAAAGCAAGCGAGGAAAGATCTATGACGCCCTTTTGGAACATTGTAAAATGGGGAAGGGGGGCCATAAGAGGAGAACCCATGAATCATGTATCACCAGAAGCATGGGTATCCCATTATGCGACTCAGTTCGCAGCTGAGGACACTGATGGAGAGGAGTGTGTGGCTCCAGTAGATACCCTGGAGAGCCACCTAATCTTCAGTAAAGCTGATGTCCTAAAAACACTAAATAATATACCTAAAGCCAGAGCACCGGGCCTAGACTCTGTTCCAGCAGACCTTTTTATGCACGACAAAGATCTATGGGCCACGTACATTCACTTGCTAGCAAATGGTATCGCGAAGGGCTCGCCTATTCCTGAGACTTGGAAGGGAGCCGAGATTATCCCCATCTATAAAAAGGGGGCATGCTCGGATCCAGGCAATTATAGGCCCATTAGCCTGATCGCATGTATACAAAAAGTTCTGGCAAGACTTTTACTCCAGCGAATTCATGGGTGGATAGATGAACAGGACATACTGTCACCCCTGCAGGCAGGCTTTCGTAGCCATACAAGTACCATAGATCAAGTTTTCAGATTTGTCTTAATCTACTGGCGTGTAGTTTTACTTGGGGGGGGGGGATGCTTTTTGCTGCCTTCGTCGATTTAAAATCGGCTTTTGATTTAGTCCCCCGCCACAAGCTGTGGAATACTCTCCAAAATCAGGGTATCCCCAATGGAATTCTGTCCTTATTAATGAGAATGCACGAAAATAATTTTGCACAAGTGCGGTGGAACCAGCAGGGCAGCGTCACTGATAAATTCCCTATTGCGAAGGGAGTACGCCAAGGATGCGTGCTCGCTCCAACGCTTTTTTCGCTATACATCAACAGGGTGATCAGATACTTCGAACATCAACCAACAGATGCCCCTAAGTTGGCAGGAAGACTGATCCCCCTGTTGATGTTTGCGGATGATACCCTGCTGATATCTAAGACACAACAGGGACTTCAGAGGGCCATTGGAGTTTTTGAATCATTCTGTGCAGATCATGGTCTTGTAATTAATACAAGTAAAACAAAATTTATGGTTTTGCATAAACGGCGACACATTAGAGGGAAGGTCACTATGGACGGGGTTCAGCTTGAACAGACCCAGGTTTTCAAGTACCTCGGAATTAACTTGTCCTATAATTTAGACTGGAAACAACATACTAATGAGTTAGCGACAAGACATGCTCAATTAACTGGAGCCCTTACTAAGGAATTTTTTACATCTCAGACCAAACCTATCAGACCGGTTTTAAAAATGTATAATGCTAAGGTAGGAGCGGCAGTTCTATATGGAGCTGAACTCTGGGGGCCCAGTAATCTTACAAAGCTGACGGTAGCACAGAATAGATTTCTCCGCAACATTACTGGGTTACCAATGTCAACACCTCTGATACCCTTAAAATATGATCTGGGATTCCATAGCTTTGAGGATATGGCTAGGCACAGATCTATTGCCTACTGGAGAAGGCTATGGGTAACCCCAGAACTCACTCAGTATGCCCAAGGCTTTTTAGAGATTCGAACTCTGGATAAAAGCTGTAAAATAGTCTGGATGAGAGATGTAAAAAGTATATATAGGGCGATGGGATTATCCCAATTGTGGGACGATCCTGTAAGCAATGTATTTCCACCAAAAAAGGCACTTCGAGATTTATATTGGAGCATGATTGAGACAAAGTGTTTTAGAAACCGTATTGATCGATCTTTTACTAATGATTTTCTAGAACTTAAGCATGCACCGGCCCTGGAACTTTACTGGGATTGGATTACTGTACCAGGGGACCGGAAAAGGTACCATCAATTGAGGGTGGGGACTTTACCTCTAAACGCCCTAACTGAGAAATGGCATAAGAGCCAAACCTCAAGGTGCCCTTTCTGCTCTGATCATAATGAAAATATAGGACATGTGTTATTTGCTTGCCCCGAATATAGTGTCCCCAGACGGTCATGGCTAAAACCGATCTGTGCCCAGTTAGGCCTAAGAACTGCAAATGAGGCTGTTAGGGTTTTAAGAACTAATACATCACAGCCTGTTGTTATAGCCATGTCGAAATTTTTGCACTGGATATGGATTATTCGGTCACGCAAAATGAGTCTGGAGTAATCATGGGATAGCCATCGTCTGCTGCTATTTAAATTTGCACATTATACTAATAAGTGATTAACTATGTACATTGCACTAGTAACTGTTAACTTGTATTTTGGTATTGATGAATTCGTTTTTACATCTGCTTTTATAACTGTCTTTTTAAAATAGGCTTAACTTAAGAATATGTAAAAATGTAAATAGGATGAGTTAGGGTGTTATTTATTCTATTTTTATTGTATATTTTTATTTTTCATTTTCTGTATGATCGAAATAATTCATTATGGATCCTGTTCTCAAGTGGGACAGTGGGTGGGGTATCAAAATCAACCATTTTCTTTTTAATTGTAAAATGTCTTTTATGATTGAAATATATCGAATAAAGACTACTTTGAATTTGATAGAAAGAGTGAGGGCGATAGATAGATAGATAGATAGGGTGAGGGCAATAGATAGATAGATAGATAGATAGATAGATAGATAGATAGATAGATAGATAGATAGATAGATAGATAGATAGATAGATAGATAGATAGATAAATAGATAAAGTGAGGGTGATAGATAGATAGAGTGAGGGCAATAGATAGATAGATAGACAGATAGAGTGA